>NC_073261.2:104918571-106156785 GCF_029289425.2 Pan paniscus | reverse complement strand
TGGGAGAGGAAAGCCCCTCTTCTCTGTCTTACAAACTGTAATGATCTGAGCCAAGAGCTCCCAGTAGTCATCATTATACTTTTGTGGGAGAGAGCCAGCCTAAGAGAGGAACGCTAACATACACAAATTTGCATTAAAGAGAGACCAAAAGAGAAAGCTAGTTGTGGACTGGGAGAGAAAGAGAGAGGGAGAGAGGAAGGAAAAGAAGGGTTTACCCCAACCTCCTTGCTGTTTGGTTGTGATCCAATACAATATCTATCTGGCTGTCTGTGTCAGTCCAGTTTTTGCATCTCTATAAAGAAATGCTTGAATCTGAGGAATTTATAAAGAAAAGAGGTTTAATTGGCTCATGTTCTTCAGGCTGTACAGGAAGTGTGGTGCTGGCATCTGCTTCTGGCAAGGGCCCCAAGAAGCTTACAGTCATGGCAGAAGGTGGAGAGGAAGCAGGCATGTCATATGGCGAAAGGGAGCAAGAGAGAGTGAGGACGAGGAGCCAGACTCCTTTAAACAACCAGCTCTCAAGTGAACTAACAGACTCACTCATAATAAGAACTCACTCATTACCATGGGGAAGGCAGCAAACCGTTGGTGAAAGATTCACCCCCATGATCCAATGGACCTTCCACTATACCCCACCTCCAAGATTGGAGGTCACATTTCAACATGAGATTTGGAGGGGACAAACATCCAAACCATATTACTGTTTATCTATCTATCTGTCTTAAAATAGATTGAGTTAACAGTTTCTGTTACTTGCAACCAAACAGTCCTGACTAACACACAAACATAGATATCTTGCTAAAGAGGTGGAGAAGGAACCAGTACAAGGAAAGATGAACATTGCTATACAGAGACCAGGATCTGGTTCGGGCATAGTACTCATCCATGGGGGGAAAATTAAACAAAGGAGGCTGTTAACAACATCCTATGAAGATTTCCTCTGAGATTCATAAGTCTCCCCTCTTTCCCCCATTCCTTGTGTAAGTTCAAGGTATGGTTACATACAATGGAGACAACTCCAGACAAGTTAAGTAGAAATAGGCTGGTGTGGTGGCTCACGCCTGTAATCCCAGCACTTTGGGAGGACGAGATGGGAGGATGGCTTGAGGTCAGGAGTTCGAGACCAGCCTGGCCAACATAGTGAAACCCTGTCTCTACTAAAAATACAAAAATTAGCTGGGTATGGTGGTGCATGCCTCTAGTCCCAGCTACTCGGAAGGCTGAGGGAGGAGAATCACCTGAACCCAGGAGGCAGAGGTTGCAGTGAGCCGAGACTGTGCCACTGCACTTCAGCCTGGGCGACAGAGTGAAACTTCGTCTCAAAAAAAAAAAAAAAAATTAAGTAGAAATAGACTTCATACAGAAAGTTAGGTGATTACAAAATTGTTGCAAGGGCTAGGTGAACAGACTTAATTAAGGCTGAGCTCCCAGGAATGGCTCCCCTGTAACAACTCCACAGAACTGGCCTGCCAAGAAAGTCATTATCCCAGCTGCTGGCTTGAGGATATACCACCTCAACTGCAATTCCTACGAAAAAATGTCATACCCAATACTCTATCTCTGCATTCACAAAACTAGGGCCAGTCACTGAAATTTCTGTTTCTGTAACCACAGAAAAGGCACATGCCTCCTTTACTATGCTTGCTAGGAGAAATGCCAGCAGCCACAGAAAGATGCATTTACTTCTCAATCTCATTTTTTCAAAGGAACAACCGTTAACACTTTCTTCTGTATCCTTCCAGAAAATTTCCAAGTGTGCATGTGCATAAAACAAATGAGATGGGCCAGGCAGTGGCTTATACCTATAATCCCAGCAACTGGGGAGGCTGAAGTGGGAGGATCACTTGAGCCCAGAAGTTAGAAACCAGCTTGGGTTGCATAGGGAGACTCCATCTCTACAAAAACAAAACAAAACAAAACAAAACAAAAATTATCCAGGAGTGGTGGCACACACCTCCCAGCTACTTGGGAAGCTGAGTGGGAGAATCACTGACCTGTGATCCTGCCACTGCACTTCAGCCTGAGTGACTGAGCAAGACCCTGTCTCGCAAACAAACAAACAGAATCACACCAAATATTAGTCTGACTGATTTAAAGGACTTATACTTGGATGCCTTTTTTAAAGTGAAGAATCAAATAATATAACTGTGTTTCTTAGGCAGATCACCCAAATCTCTAATTATTTTTGTTTTGTTTTGTTTTGTTTTTTGTTTTTGTTTTTTCTGTTTTGTTTTTGAGATGGAGTCTCACTCTGTCACCCAGGCTGGAGTGCAGTGGCACGATCTCGGCTTACTGCAACCTCCGACTCCCTGGTTCAAGCGATTCTCCTGCCTCAGCCTCTCAAGTAGCTGGGATTACAGGCACACACCACCACACCCAGCTAATTTTTGTATTTTTAGTAGAGACGGGGTTTCACCGTGTTGGCCAGGATGGTCTCCATCTTCTGACCTTGTCATCCGCCTGCCTCCAAATCCCCAATTTTAATGTGCAACCCCAGTACTCAGAAATAAATGTAAAATATATAGGAATAATATTAAGAATTAAATAATGGGGCTGTGTGTGATGGCTCGCGCCTATAATACCAGTTACTTTGGGAGGCCAAGGCAGGAGGATCACTTGAGCCCAGGAGTTAGAGACCAGCCTGGGGAATATAGTGGGACCCCATCTCTATTTAAATTATGAAAAATTAAATTAAAAGATTAAATATTGGAAGAATCACACAACTCTGAAAATCACTTCAAAATGAAGTGTTTTCTAGAAAGTAAAGTTTGGATTTGTGTATACACATTGTTTTCATTCAAAAACAAAATGTTCCTATTATATATAGGTGAAATGTATATTTATTAATTTTTAAAAAAGCAAAATTTTACAGTTTTGTCTAAATGTCATTACAAAACTTCTAGAGCAGTCCACTGCAGTGGCTTACACCTGTAATCCCAGCACTTTGGGAGGCTGAGATGGGCAGAACACTTGAGGCCAGGAGTTCAAGACCAGCCTGGGCAACATGGTGAAACCCCGTCTCTACTAAAATTACAAAAAAAAAAAAGAAAAAGAAAAAATTAGGCAGGTGTGGTGGTCTACTCTTGTAATCCCAGCTACTAGGGAGGCTAAGGCACGAGAATCTCTTGAACCTGGGAAGCAGAGCTTGCAGTGAGCCGAGATCATGCCACTACATTCCAGCCTGGGTGACAAATCGAGGCTCTGTCTCGAAAAAACAAAAACAAAACAAATACCTCCTAGAACAGAGCAAATGCTCTTTTAGAAACACCATGTAAAGAACAAAAGTAAAAACAACAACAACAAAAAAGCCTCAGAAACTAGAAACTAAAAAAACCTAAAAAAAAAAAAAGAAAAAAAAAATTTTGAATTGATGAGTAAATGGCATCCATAGGCCTGATTTCACATAAGGGATAATCAGATCAATATATCACCCAGTCAATGCCACAGAATCAGACCGTATAGTTCAGAGATCTAAGATGAATAAAAGTCTAGATGGTGAGACAAGAACCGGATGAAAAGACAGTCATTTGGCAGCGAGGAGCAAGCAACGGGCCTCATCCTCACTCTCGCCCCGGCTTGTCCTGGGCCCTCCTGCGGCCCTAGGAATTGCCTGAGGGACAAACAAAGTGGACAAAGTCGCTGACAGACCTGAGTTACTGCCTTGGTCCTGGTGACCCTGCTCCAGGCAGTCCATCTCTGTCTGCGATCCATTGATCCTGGCGCCACTCCTGGTGCTTCATTATCGCCCAGAGGGGCCTCTGGAGTGCAAGCCACAAACAGGGAGACAAACCCAGGGAAGACTCCATGCAGTTCCACAGCAACCAGCCAGTTCTAAAGTCAGCGTCGCTGGCTTCCAGCTCCAACACTGGACATTCCCCCGTGGCTCCCTTGCCTGGGAATCTGGTGGAGGCTGACTGGGCAGCCCAGGGGATGCCGGTGGGGTGCGGGGAGGAAAGGCTGCAAGGGCAGCTTGGCTGGATCATGGAGGCCCGGGTGAGGCATTCGGACTTACTCTAAGGGCAAGAGAGCGAGAGACTGCAGCTTGGAGAGGACAGCGGTGCTTTGGAAGATGAATCTGGCTCATTGTGCTGTAAGAAAAGGAGGGAGGAGAGTAGCTCTCTAGGTGACCTGGGGCAGTGGCAATAGGTATGAGGGACGTGAGGGGTCTGAGACAAGCAGGGAGGGTGCATTGCCCAGCCTTCCTGGTTGTGGGTGAGGAGCTGTCGGTGAGGACTTTAAGCGTTTAAGCCCCATGATCAGGTGTTGTGGATAGGAGTTTGGGCAATAATTCTGAAAAACAGAGCCCCACACACCTTAATCCCAAATGTTGAAATCCCAAGAGATTAAAATCCCAAAAATATAATTCTGGAAAAAATAATTTTGGAAATTATTTTAAAGACATTTACTTACATTTTAAAAGGGGATTTATTTGAGAAACATATAAAAACACAATAACACTTCATAGGCTACTTGACACAATATGAGAGGCAATAGCATACATCATTTTGCAACCATAAAGACTCAGGTAGAATAAAGACAGTCATAGGAGTATAACAGTCAAGAGCAGAGGAAACATATTCATAAACAAATAGGTCCAAAAGGGAAATATATAAACACATGTCACTATGGTTGGTAATTGTGTGTACCCAGCTTTATTTAATTTTTCAAAATACTTAAATACAAAACACTCTCCTGTCCAATGCACCCAGCTTTATAACTGTGGTCATCTGAAATACTGTGATGGACAACCTAAGTCTTTTGATGAGATCAACCAAAGATAAAAAACCGCAGTGAGTTACCGCTGTGTGCTCAAAAAATTTTATCTTTCACAAATGCCAGTGAACAAAAACGGACATCTCTTCATTTACTGAGGAAGTTTCAACGTTTTTACAAACATGCGCATTGCTTACACACAAAGTCAACATTGAGGTAATGTAATTTTGTGGAAGCAAATTTGGGTAAAATATAAAAGTCTTTATAAAATTTATACCTCCCCTATTGGAAATGATGCGACGATGACATCCATTGCATAGCTGAGCATGGTGGCACACACCCATAGTCCCAGCAACTCGGTAGGCTGAGGCAGAATTGCTTAAGCCCAAGAGTTTGAGGTTGTACTGTGCTATGATCATGCCTGTGAGTAGTCAATGCACTTCAGCCTGGGCAACATAGAGAGACCCATCTCTTAAAAAAAAAACAAAAGAAATCCATAGCATAGTGAGTTGTTAAAAGTAATGCTGACAATTTAAAATAGTGGGAAAAACTAAAAAAATAAAAACAGAAAAATTGACATATGAAAAAGTGTATTACAGGGATAGATTGTGGGTAATTGCACATAGGTAGACCATAAGAGCTAACCAACTTTGATGATCATTGTTATATTTTGAAGTCCTGCATTGAGATGAATAGTTACTTTTTTTCTTTTAGGGCATGGCTCTTCTTAGCAAATATGTTCACATTCATTTTCAATGTGGTGTTGCTCTTTTTGAAATTCTTGGCCAGGCACAGTGGCTCACACCTGTAATCCCAGCACTTTGGGAGGCTGAGATGTCCCAAATATGGTGAAACCCCATCTCTACCACCACCATCACCAACAAAAAGTTAGGTGGGCATAGTGGTGCGTGCTTGTAGTCCCAGCTACGTGGGAGGCTTAGGTGGGAGGCTGGCTTGAGCCTGGGAGGCAGAGGTAGTGGTGAGCCAAGATATCAGGCCACTCCACTCCAGCCTGAGTGATAAAGCCAGACTTCGTCTCAGAAAAAAAAAAAGAAAGAAAGAAAGAAAAGAAATTCTTCCATGATTCAGTATTCCCTGTTACATTTTCCCATCTTTTTTTTTTTTTTTTTTTTGAGACGGAGTTTTCTCTGTCGCCCAGGCTGGAGTGCAGTGGCGTGATCTCAGCTCACTGCAAGTTCCCCCTCCCAGGTTCAAGTGATTCTCATGCCTCAGCCTCCCGAGTAGCTGGGATTACAGGCATGTGCCACCACACCTGACTAATTTTTGTATTTTTAGTAAAGAAGGCGTTTCACCATGTTGGCCAGGCTGGTCTCAAACACCTGACCTCAGGTGATCCACCCATCTTGGCCTCCCAAAGTACCCAAAAGTGTGAGCCACCGCAACCGGCCTACATTTTCCCATCTGCTGTGCCATGTTTCTATGTTGTTTTGGGGACTCAGAAATCCATTTCACATGCCCTCATATACAGATCATGAATTTGGTGGAAGCAATACTGGCGATAGGACAGCAACACCATGTCTTCTTATTCTACCATGAACATAATTATTTTCAAACCAGTCAATAACTTTGCTGGCTTCTTCAGGCAAATGAAGCTTTATATTTATTAAAAGCTCCTGGAATTTCATCAGCCAGAAGGAATATTCACCAATGCAGAAAATGACGCATTTTTAAACTGTAATTTTTGTTGTCGTTCAGATAAGTGGCCAATCCACTCATCTGAATTTTCCACCAAATGCAAATAAAAACAATAATGAAGTAATAGTTCTGCTTAATGTGATGCAACTGACATGATACAACTGTCCTGCCTACAACTGAAAATGTTCGAATTCCTTTCTCAGAATTCAGCTTTCAGGATTTTAGTCTTTTGGGGTTGTGATATTTAGGATTTTAGATGGTAGGGATTTTAGATCTCTCAGGATTTCACCATTTGCGATTATGGTGTTTGGGATTGTTTCTTTTGGGATTCTGATTGGCGCCATGCAGAATGCACTCCCAGGAAAAAAGTCTCAGACAGACATCCAAAGGTTGATTCGGCTGTTCTTTTGGGCTCAATGCCTATGGAAGGGAAGGGCAGGAAGCAGGATTGGGCAGATGGAGAAAGTGAGCTGCAGTACAGCTTCAACAGAGAGCCCTCTGACCCTCCCGGGAGCTGCAAAACTGGGACCACCCTGCAGAGTTGTGCCAGCCAGGGCAACGGGTCTGGGTCTTTGTGTTCTCACATTTATGGGTCACAGGATGTGGACCTTTCTGGGAAAGGAATGAGCTTGGGTGAGGGGCTCTCTGCAGTTGAGGGAACCCCTGGTTTTCTGCCGGCAGTGCTTCTAGCAGTTGGGAGAATAAACCCCTCATTCCTGAGGGGAGCCTTGGTGGCCCTTCGCAGTGTTTACCATGTTAAGTAAACATGGTAGGGTTGCTGAAGATTAGAGACGCCACAAAGAGGAGTGGGTTTGGGGAAGGCGATGAGCTCCATTTTGCACATAGTGAGTGTGAGGTGTTTCAGGGGCATACACGAGGGGTGTTCAGTGGATAACTTGGTGTACAGGTCTGAAGCTCTGGAGGGAGGTCAAGAATAGAACTACAGATTTAGCAAAAATATAAGGATTGGGTGGAAATCAGAGGAATGGATGGGACAGTTGGAGTCAGAAGGAGATGACACCTAAGTTGACCCATCTGGCAGCGGGTCCTCGGTGCAATCTCACAGGAGGAGGCAGCCGGATAAGATCAGCAAAGAACAGTGGCTCAGGAATTCCCAACTCCGTCAGAGCTATCGGTGATGAATGAGAGCCCTGGCCGCACTCGCCCTCACAGAGCTCTCAGGGACCAATGTACAAATCAGGTGAAATATGCACTGCCCAGTGGGAAGCTGAATCGCCTGGGAATGAGACTGCTTCTCCCCACTTCTCGCCTGTCCATGTCCTTCTGTTTCCCCTTTGCCTTGACGCCCTCTCTCTCTCTCTCTCTGTCTTTCTCTCTCCTCTTTCTCTCTGTCCAGTTCTTCTCTCTCCCTCTGTCCCTCTGGGCCCACTAGAGGGCGGCAGCCCCCAGTCCAGGCCTGGGCGTCCACCCTCCCAGCCTTTGTCTGGGCCTGGTGCTCCCGTAGGGAGCGGTGCCAATATTGCTCTTGGGCCATGAGGCAGCTCCTCTCCCAGGACTCTGTCCTGTCCTTATAGGGCTCTCGTGGGTGGGAAATACTGGGTTCAGTAGATAGGGCAGGAACGGCTGCTTCTTTGCCTGGCTTTGCTGAAGCTTGGAGGCTGTGGCCAGCTGTTCCTGCCTTGACAGATGGGAGAGGCCTGGCACCTACTCGAGGTCTCTGAGTTGACAATCACTTTCTCCTTCTTGCTCCTGGGGCTGTAGGGCCACGGAGCTTTCAGAAATCAGGACTTGGTCTTGTTCCCATCATTTGTGTCCCAGAGTGTTCTTAAAAGGATTTCTTTTTTCTTTTTTTAAAATTTTAAGTTCCAGGTACATGTGCAGGATGTGCAGTTTTGTTACATAGGTAAACGTGCGCCATGGTGGTTTGCTGCACCTATCAACCCATCACCGAGGTATTAAGCCACGCACGCATTAGCTATTTATCCGGATGCTCTCCCTCCCCCTGCCCACCCCACAATAGGCCCTAGTGTGTTTTGCTCCCCTCCCTGTGTCCATGTGTTCTCATTGTTCAGCTCCCACTTATAAGTTAGAACATGCAGTGTTTGGTTTTCTGTTCCTGTGCTGGTTTGCTGAAGATAATGGCTTCCAGTTCCATCCATGTCCCTCTCAGGGACATAATCTCATTTCTTTTTATGGCTGCATAGTATTCCATGGTGTATATGTGCCACATTTTCTTTATCCAGTCTACCATTGATGGGCATTTGGGTTGATTCCGTGTCTTTGCTATTGTGAATAGTGCTGCAATAAACATACGTGTGCATGCATCTTTATAATAGAATGATTTATATTCCTTTGAGTATATATCCAGTAATGGGATTGCTGGGTCAAATGGTATTTCTGGTTCTAGATTCTTGAGGAATCGCCACACTGTCTTCCACAATGGTTCAACTAATTTGCATTCCTGCCAACAGTGTAAAAGCATTCCTATTTCTCCACATCCTTGCCAGCATCTGTTGTTTCTTGACTTTTTTTTTTTTTTTTTTTTTTTGACAGAATCTTACTGTGTTGCCAAGGCTGGAGTGCAGTGGTGCGATCTCAGCTCACTGCAACCTCCACCTCCCGGGTTCAAGCGATCCTTCCACCTCAGCCTCCCAAGTAGCTGGGAGTACAGGCGTGTGCCACCTCGTCCAGCTAATTTTTGTAAGTTTTAGTAGAGACGGGGTTTCACCATGTTGGCCAGGCTGGTCTCAAACTTCTGACCTCAGTGATCTGTCCACCTCGGCCTCCCAAAGGGCTGGGATTACAGGCATGAGCCATCGTGCGCAGCCTGTTTCTTGACTTTAATAATTGCCATTCTGACTGGTGTGAGATAGTATCTCATTGTGGTTTTGATTTGCATTTCTTTAATGATCAGTGATGTTGAGCTTTTTTTTCATGTTTATTGGCTGCATAAATGTCTTTTTCTGAGAAGCGTCTGTTCATACAGAAAGAATTTCTTGACACCAATATTGTCCAGGGTATCAAAGGCCCTGGGCTGCTCCACTCCACCTCATGCAGGACCCTCTCCCTGGGCTTCTTGCCAGGGTGTGTGAGGCCCCAGTGCTTCCTAAAAGGCCCATTGTGACCAGAGATCCAAGGAGCTACATCTGAGAAGCATGCATGGCTCTGTGTTGCTGAAGGCATGGTTAAGCTAGGAGAAACTACATTTTCCCAAATGACGGGGACAAAAATGGAATGATCTTGTTGGGGAAAGAGTGTGCTTGGAAGGAACCCCTGGAACAGCAGGTTGGGGACCAGAGTGCTTGTCTAGAGGGGGCCCCAGCAGCCACGCCTCCCTTCCACCCTCTCCCTCCCCCAGCAGCCCAGGGACTAAGCTGTTAGAGTCCAAATTCATTTATTTTCACGTAGCTATCCAGTCTCCCAACATCATTTGTTGTAAATACAATTCTCCATTGAATTATCTTGATACCCTTCTTGAAAATCAGTAGATCATAAATATACGAGTTTATTTCTCGATACTCTCAATTATATTCCATTATCCATGACTTATAGTAGTCAGCTAATGATTAGAAAGAGCTTTCCTTGAACACCTGATACCAAAATATCTCCCAGTCTTTGCAGATGGGCTTTTTGTAGGTGTTGGGACAGATCTTCAACATTCAGCCAGGTGGTTTGCAATTGTGCCTTAGCCCTCACCTGCCTGAACAGAGCCTGAGGGGAAGGTCACCCTGACAGGGAAGTTTAGAGCCTTATCACGTCTTTTCTGAGCATGCGTACCACTTTAGGTGTGTGGCCTTCTAGATTTCCAGGAATCTATCAGAGGTTTTCAAAGTCCTTATTGCCCAAAGGAACTCATTCCCCTAGGCTTTCCATCCAAGTGCGTTAGTTAGTCTATTGTATGCCTTGACTGTTAGCAATTGCTGCCTGCTGTGTTAGCTTGGCTGAGTTCCAAGTTAGATGAGCTAAGGGCAGGCCTTTTGAGCTGGTCTTCCGGGGACAGAACCAATAATTACAATTCTTTGTGTTCCCATTCCGCTCCCTCTGGGACAGTTTGTAATACTGGGAATACAGGCTGTTATTTTCAAGGCTACTGCTGAGCTGGGGAGAGGAGGATGAGACCAGAGTCAGTTAAAATGTCACAGAGACCCCCTGCTCTTACCAGGATGCAACTGTTTTACTAGCTTAGACACTCTCCTGATTACTACAAGCTTTTGATTAGTTTCCAGAATTCTGAAAAAGTTGGCTGAGTGTGGTGGCCCACGTCTGTAATCCCAGCACTTTGGAAAGCTGAGGTGGAAGAGTCACTTCCCGCCAGGAGTTTGAGACTAGCTTGGGCAACATAGTGACAGCCTGTCTCTATAAAGAAAAAAAAAAAAAGAATCCTGAGAAAGTTAATTCTTACAGTATTTTTCATTGATTTTAGGGAGGCACAGGCTTTTGGAGTTTCTTATTCCACCATTTTCACTGATGCCACCGTCACACCCATCTTGTATTGAAAGAGGGCCTCCACATTTTTTTTTTTTTTTGAGATGGGGGCTTGCTCTGTCGCCCAGACTGGAGTGCAGTGGCACGATCTCAGCTCACTGCAACCTCCGCCCCCCGGATTCAAGTGATTCTTCTGCCTCATCCTCCTGAGTAGCTGGGACTACAGGTACGCGCCACCATGCCCGCCTAATTTTTGTATTTGTAGTAGAGACCAGGTTTCACCATATTGGCCAGGCTGGTTTTGAATTCCTGACCTCGTGATCCGCCCGCCTCTGCCTCCCAAAGTGCTGGGATTACAAGCGTGAGCCACCATGCCCAGCCTAAAAAAGGACCTCCAAATTTTACATGCTTCAAGTGCCACAAAACCTGGATCCACCCCTGGGTGGGGTTATAAGAGGAGGACTCAGTCAGCTTTGGGTATGACCTCATTATATGGTTGCACTTTGATTATCTCTGGGCATATGGGCAACTGAAGCTTCTAGGTTGAGGTGACAAAGTATTTTGCAAAGCTGGGAAAAGGAAACTTCCTTCATTTCTGCATGGATCCCAGCACCTCCCAGCACTTTGAGGACTGGAAGTTTTGGAAACACTGCAGGCAGCATCCTTGGATACACTGGCGTTTTCATAGGAGTGAGGGGCCTCCGCTGCAGTGTCATGGGTATAGGGCAGTGGTTGGCAAACTGCAGCCAGTGGGAAAACCTGGCCTGCTCCCTGTCTTTGTTTTATGGCCTGTGAGCTAAGAACGTTTTTTACATTTCAAAAAGATTGGGGGAAAAAAAGCAAAAAAAGAATAATATTTTATGACATACAAAAATTATATGAAATTAAAACGGAAATCTCGTTGTTTATAAATAAAGTTTTATTGAGAAACTTGCCACACTCATTTGTTGACATATCGTCGATGGCTGCTTTCTCACAGAGTTGAGTCACTGTGACAGGGACTGTGTGCACAGCAAAGAGTAAAATATTGACTACCTGGTATTTTCAGAAAAAGCTACTGACTCTTGGCATTGGGCACAGATGGGGAGAATTGGGGCAGGAGAAAGAGCAGAGGAGATGCCATACATAGAATGAGGCTGGCAGGCTGGCTTTCAGCACAGGTAAGACATTTCCTGAGAAGTCCCTGAAACACTTCAGAAGACTTTGCAGGGGACTGGAGGTCACGTATAATCAAGGTGAGTAAGAGCAGGAAGCGTGAGTTTTTGACGTCAACATAACTTCATCCATCTCCGTAGGAGAATGGGACATAAGCATTTTCATATTATTCTCATAAATACTTTTGTGGGAGAATCATCAGCCACATTTTACAGCTGTCCTGGTTTATAGATGGCTCATACAGGATGATACTGGTAAACAATAAGCAGGTTATGTTATTACCACTTCCTTGGAGACTGGAAGCAGCCTCTTTGCTTTAGCTACTTCAGCCCAGCAGACAGAGCTATTTGCCCTCATTCGAGCCTGCTTCCTTGCCAAGAGAAAAACCGCTAACATTTATACAGATAGTAGATATGCATTCAAACTTGCTCATGATTTTGAAAGATTGTGGAAGCAGAGATGTTTTATTGTTTTAATTGTATTTTCTCATTTTCTTTAAACATTTTTTAAAAATTTAATTAAAAAGCTTTTTTTTTTTTTAACTTTAAAGATCAGATTTATTTGGAGAAAACAAAAAACCCACAACCCAAACGATGGGATTTTACATCTAAGGACATCTCCCAGATATTAAGTCTACAGATTACAAATCTTTTCATAGAAGATATTTTTGCACAAAGTTTACATGTATTCAGGTGTGGGACATAAATCAATTCCCATTTGTATTTTTGTTTTGTTTGAAACAGGGTCTCACTCTGTCATCCAGGCTGGAGTACAATGGTGTGACCTCGGCTCACTGCAACCTCCGCCTCCTGGGTTCAAGCGATTCTCGTGCCTCAGCCACCCAAGTTGCTGGGATTACAGGCGTGCACCACTAGGCACAGCTAATTTTTGTATTTTTAGTAGAGATGTTGGCCAGGCAGGTCTCAAACTCCTGGCCTCATGTAATCTCCTCGCCTCGGCCTCCCAAAGTGCTGGGATTACAAGCGTGAGTCACCATGCCTGGCCCCTGTTTCTATTTTAACAGAGGGGCAACATAAGGGAGTAAGAATAATTTTTAAATTTTTGAATCAGAAAAGCCTCCTGAGCCAGTGTAGGCTCAGGGACTCCTTTCTTCTAATAGAGACAAAATAAATAATGAACCTCGTGTAAAAGACTTATTAGATGCAAAGCAGCTACCTGCTGCTCTGGCCAGTATTAAGATTCCAGGACATTTGAAACTAGACTTCATGGAGGTTAGAGGAATACCACTTTGCTGATAATGCTACAAAGAATGTTCCTCTTAGAGATCCTTCTGATCAAATCTCATGGCCTAGTTAGAAAAGTTTCCAAAATATGATCTTAGAACAATTACTAAAGATGCACAGAATTGGGCACCAGAGGTCAAAAAACAAAATTGGAAAAATAATGGCTACTAGTTTGATGACCAGAAATAATTTTGGTCCAGGCATGGTGGCTCACGCCTGTAATCCTAGCACTTTGGGAGGCTTAGGTGGGAGGACTGCTTGAGCTCAGGAGTTTGAGACCAGCCTGGGCAACATAGCGAGACCCCCGTCTCTCTCTCTCTCTCTTTTTTTTAACATTAAAATGTTTAAATTTAACAAGTAAAAGAAAGAAAAAATTCTGGTTTGGGCCAAGTTAAGAGCTTGTTTTGCTCGATACCGTGAAATTTCCATTGTCAACTACTGTGCATGACTTCTGCCACTGAGCTACAGAAAAGATGGTCATTTTTATGAAACAGTACCGGTAAGGAAATGTTAATGGAGCTGCTAAAAAGTGCTTATGTGGCCTGCCCCACCTGTCTTCTTTAGGGTAGGGTTCATGCAACTTTAATTACAGGTTGAGTGCATTGTAACCTTTGTTTCCTGATAGCTGGGGTGATAAAACCGTTGCAAAGATTTCCTGGGTTCCTGATGTGCAGTTGCTTATGATGTACAAAGCATCCATCCAACTGTTATTCCTCCCATATTGCTGTGGAATTGGGCAGTAGAGATGTCTTTTTTTTCTCTTTTTTAAACAGGGTCTCACCCCATCACCTAAGCTGGAGGGCAATGGTGTGACTGTGGCTCATTGCAGCCTCGACCTCCTGGGCTCAAGCTATCCTCGATTTTCACACCTTAGCCTGCTGAGTAACTGGGACTACAGGCATGCGTCATCACACTGGTATAATTAAAAAAAATTTTTTTTTGGTAGAGACCAATACAAGTCTGTAAGTATGAGCCATCTATAAACCAGGACAGCTGTAAAATGGGGCTGATGATTCTCCCATAAAGGTGTTTATGAGAATAATATGAAAATTCTTATGTCCCATTCTCCCTTGGAGATGAATGAAGTTATGTTGACATCAAAAACTCACGCTTCCTGCTCTTACCACCTTGATCATACGTGATCTCCAGGCCCCTGCAAAGTCATCTGAAATATTTCTTCTCAGGAAATGCCTTACCTGTGCTCAAAGCCAGCCTGCCAGCCTCAGTCGATGTATGGCATCTTCTCTGTTCTTTCTCCTGCCCCAATTCTTCCTGTCTGTGCCCAATGCCAAGGGTCAGTAGCTTTTTCTGAAAATACCAGCTAGTCAATATTTTAGGCTTTGCAGTGCACACAGTCCCTGTCACAGTGACTCAACTGTGTAAGAATGCAGCCATTGACAATATGTCTAGCTATGTTGCCCAGGTCTAGCTATATTGCCCAGGCTGGTGTTGAACTTCTGGCCTCAAGTGATCCTCCTGCCTTGGCCTCCCAAAATTCTGGGATTACAGTTGTGAGTTCCCATGCCCAGTGCAACACGGTTTTCTATTAAAACCTCTCTTTCCTTGATCTTTCCTGGGCTGTGTTGGCAAACATCTCCTGCAAACTCCCTGTACCAGGGTCTGAGTTGATGGGTGCTGGCTAGATCAGTGAGGCCTCAGGTTTTTTTTCTTTTTGTTTTTGTTTTTAATACACTATGCCCTGGATTTTTGGCTGCTGGCTCATACTCCCTCTGGTGCCATAATCATTAACTCCTGCAAGAAGCCCACAAGACAGACAGACATCAAAGCCCCTGTTTTGCTCAACAAGAGGCAGTGTCTGTTGAAGTCCTGAGATGGAGAGAGGTAAGGAAAGAGATGGCCGTGAGGGGTGGTAGGGCAAGGGACCAATGATGGGGTGCCTGGGCTGAGGCTGTGAAGGGAGATTGGTCTGTGGAGAACAGAGTCCCTGATTGCTGGCTGTATGATTGGCTCTGGCATCTTCATGTCACCACAGGAGGTCTTGGTCCACATGGGCAATCCTGGGGCCAGTCTTATGGGTGGGCTGTGGCTTCCTGGCCATGCTGGGCACCCTGTGCTATGCTGAGCTGGGTGCCTTGTTCCTGAATCTGGGGCAAGTATACCTACATCTTATGAAACTTTGGCTCCTTGCCAGCCTTCCTGGTCATCTTCACATATTTGCTGGTGGCCAGACCAGCTACCATTGCTTCTGTTTCTCTGAGCTTTGCTGAGCATGCAATGGTTCCCTTTTACCCTGGCTGTGCCTCACTGCCCCCTGCTGTGCTCAAGAATGTGGCTGTCACCAGCATCCTCCTGCTGATGGTGGCTAATTGCTGGAGCTTGAAGCTGGCCACCATGCTGACAAATGTGTGCATGGCTACCAAAGTGTTCTCATTGCTGGTCATCCTTGGAGCGGGGGTGGTGTTGGGCCAGGGCCACATATGCACGGAAGCCCTTCTGTCTGCCTTCCACCACATGATGCAGCAGGCGGGGCACATTGGCATGGCCTTCTAGCCTTCTACCAGGGCCTGTGGTCTTTTTTTTTCTTTTTTTTTCCTTTTGAGATGGAGTCTCGCTCTGTTGCCCAGGCTGGAGTGCAGTGGCACAATCTAGCCTCACTGCAACCTCCGCCTCTCGGGTTCAATCGATTCTCCTGCCTCAGCCTCCCGAGTAGCTGGGATTACAGGCTCAGACCACCACACCCAGGTAATTTTTGTGTTTTTAGTACAGACAGGGTTTCATCATGTTGGCCAGGCTGGTCTCAAACTCCTGACCTCAAATGATCTGCCCACCTCAACCTCCCCAAATGCTGGGATTACAGGCATGAGCCACCACACTCGGCCTGCCTGTGGTCCTTCGGTGGCTGGAATAGCATCAACTATGTGATGGAGGAGATCCAGAATCCACATATGAGCCCATAAAATCACTTCTGGGGGTAAAATCTCTGAACTTCAGCAACTCCAATAATTGGAGCTGCAATCATCCAGATTTGGGGTGATTAAGACTATGAGCAATCCAGCTGGAAATAAGGGCGCCCCTCCTGCATGCTGGCACTTGCATGCTGGCCCACTGACCATCCCAATTAGTTTATGTAATTATAGAAATAATCACTTTGCAAATAAGCAGAGAACTTTCTAGTAATATACCCACGGTCTCCATTTTCTGCTCTGCGAGGTAGGCATTATGAGCTCATTTTTCACAGGGGAAACAGGTTTGGAAAGGGAAAATGATTTTGCGGTCACACTGCCTGTAAGAGACCATGCTCAATGCCTCAGCTCTATGTCAATCTCCTGGATCATCCTCTCCAGAACACTGCAGCAGGTAGTTAATTCACAGTTGTCAGAGCCTGGGGGCTAGCATGGGACATAGCACACTTTGGACAGGGGAAGACCCAATCCTACCTGGCTCACCCCACTTGTGGGACCTGGGCTGACTAGTCCCTGCCCTGGTGGGGACAGTCTTCAGGACAGCTTGGGATTCAGGTGAAGCATTTGGATCTTTGGTTACTGCAGATATTAACTCTTTCCTATTTTAAATATATTTGCCTGGGATATTATTTGTTTTATTTTTTTCCCTGTGGAAGTTTTAAATTCTCCCAAAGTGAAAACTTCGTGTCTTTTCCTCTCTGTCCTCTGGGCTGGCTTAAGGGCCATTACAGCTCTTGCAGTCTTGGCAAAGGCTACTTGGAGTGGGGTTTGGAAGATGTTGAGAGAAGATGAGCAGCTTGGAGATAAGTCCATGTGCAGAGAGAGAGCCAGGGAGAGAGCCAGGAGTTCTGGGACCTGGTTTTAATTTTTGCATGTAATTCCTTGAGCGTCAGTTCTTTGCCTATAAAATGGGATTGTAATAGCTGCCCTGCCTACCTCACAAGGCTTTGGGATTTCAATGACAATCACCTTTGGAAGACGGCTAGGCCTCTGAGTGCCTTAAACAGGTCTACAGGTGTACCTCTTAGGTGAATGGTTCCCTGTGGTCAGGTTGGTTCTGGGGGTAACTGGGAACTACAGGCAGGGGCACTGGCTCCTTCAGTTCATAGGGTGAGAGCCCTCTCTCTCTGAACCCACACGCTGGGCTCAGAGCTGGACTTGGGAAAGAATAGGGGGTCCAAAAATGAGGCAGACAAGACCCCATGCTTAGAGCAGGGACTGGCAAACCTTTGCGATAAAGGATCCAGAGAGTTAATGTTTTTGGCTTTGTGAGTGTTCTGTCAAAGGGCTGTATATCCAAAGTGGCCCCCAAACGCCAAAAGAGCTGAGAAACCAAAGAATGAGACAGACAAATTCAGTTTGTCAATAGAAGGTCAGGGAACTTACAGACAGAAGCAGGGTCTTGGGTGGCTGCAAGACAGGTAGATTTCTGTACTGCACCCCCAACCCAGACCCGGGGCTTATATGTTGGGGAAAAAGTATATGTGCTTTGGAAGGCACGTGTACATTGCTACGGGTGTCACAGCCTATGCTATATGGACCAACAGCAAAGGTTGTTTTCAGGGAAGGTGACACTTACAGTGAATAGGTGTTCCCACACAAAGAATAAAACATCAACTAGATGATGGAGGCATTCCCAGACGTGGGGCTAGTCAGAAGTCACCTGGGGGATTAGCATTTATTTTTATTTTATTATTTGTTTTGTTTTGTTTTTTTGAGACACAGTCTTGCTCTGTCACCCAGGCTGGAGTGCAGTGGTGCGATCTCAGCTCACTGCAGCCTCTGCCTCCTGGGTTCAAGCAATCCTCCAACCTCAGCCTCTTGAGTAGCTGGGACTACAGATACCTGCCACCACGTCCGGATCCTTTTTGTATTTTTAGTAGATGCATGCCACCACCTCTGGCTAAATTTTGTATTTTTAGTAAAGATGGGATTTCACCATGTTGGCCAGACTGGTCTCAAACTCCTGACCTCAAATGATCCACTCACCTCAGCCTCCCAAAGTGCTGGGATTACAGGCATGAGCCACCATGCCCAGCTGGGGATTAGCATTTAAAATAAACTCACTCTTGTCCCCACGGTGGGCCAAATGGTCTCTGTCCCAACTACTCAACTCTGTTGTAGCATGAAAATGGCCAAGGTAAATACATGAGTGGGGCTGTGTTCCAATAAAACTTTATTTACAAAACTAGGTGGTGGGCTGGAGTTGGTCTAGGGCTGTACTTTGTTGATCCCTGCTGTGTATAGAGCATTTTTGACAAATGTGAGTTTCAAAGCAAATATAAAGCTGTTCCTCTGAATGCTGGGCATTTGGGATTCTGGCTCCAACTTTGCCCTCCAAAGTACATGTTAGGTGTATCTTTGTTTATTTCATACTTTTTTCAAGAAACTGCAAAACCTTTGCCAAACTAGGGCCAGCCTTATGCCCAGACTCCCTGGGATTTGAGTGAAGAATGAAGGTACCTGAGCATGAAATCAGAAAATCTGTTCTTGTTGTCTTGGCCAGAAACCTGTCTGTGGTGCAACTCAGGGCTCTGCAATCATCACAGCTCTTTAGCTGGTGGGAGAGCTCCCTAAGATGAGGTCAAGTTCAGAGGCAAAGCCAGCCTCTGCCCTCTGACTGTGGGGCTGGGCCATGCGTGGTGGGTGGTCATCTTGCTGAAGCCATCCCACCCCGAGACCTGTGGGAGGGAACACTCCACTCTACTGGCCCACTTTGGCTACTGGCAGCCTCATCTGAGTACCTCATTTGGGAGAGCCATAATTCCAGCACTGGAGTGATGAGGAATTCGCTGCTATGCCTATGTGGTGGTTGGGGCAATTTCCTTTGCTCTCAGAATCCCCGATTTTAGACAGAGTCTTGCTCTGTCACCCAGGCTGGAGTGCAGTGGTGCGATCTCAGCTCCCTGCAACCTCTGCCTCTCCAGTTCAAGCGATTCTCCTGCCTCAGCCTCCCAAGTAGCTGGGAGTACAGGCATGCCCCACCACGCCAGGCTAATTTTTGTAAGAATCCCCGATTTTAGGGCTGGGAGGGACCTGAGAGGACCCACCTCATACGAGAATCCACTGGTGTGCAATTGGCTTCACTTTCACAAATTTTCCACGTAGCCCACCAGGCAGTGTGACTGGCAAGGCAGAGCAGCCCAACGAGGCTTCCTGGGAGAGGAGTCTGGAGCCAAGCCTCCAAGGGCAGATGCAGCCTGTGGCAACACAGCTATGTGGAGCAGCATGAACAATCCAGATGCCAAAAAGGGCAAGGCATGTCTGCGCCACAAGGAAATATGTCAGTGAGTGAGAGCAGCCTCATCGCTGGGGCTGATCACAGGGACCTGAAGTGAGTCCTGAGATTACTATTCAATGCCACCATGCCTTCCCTTCCATACCCAGCTCTGAAGTTTTCTGTGGGCAGATCTCAGCCCTGGCAGAAAGATCTGAACATTGCTTTTTATATCATGCTGAAGAGGAGAAGGCATGCTAATCAGAAGCAGATGCTTAAATGCGGGGAGAGCCTTATCCGGTGGGTGAGAGGAGGCCTGTTTGGGACCTTGGTGCAGCCCCCATGGGGGTTGCTCTGTGCCAAGCTCTGCAAGATATCTACCTGCATCTTGGTAAAGAATCGCCTCTTCTCTGTTTCGCTGAAGGTTATGTTTTAAATTTCAATAACAGCAACGCTGTGTTACCGTGCCCAAACAGCAGCGAAGGAAAAAGCCTTGCAAATGCGTGCCTGGCTTTCCCAAGGTAAGCCAAGGGACACCCAGATCATGCCCTCCAGGAGACCAGTGGTGCCTCAGACATGGCTTCTTCTGAAGTGTCTTCCTACTTGGGGGTCTAAAGATGCCAATCTGCGACTGGTTTGAGCCTGGAAAATCTTAGAGTTCTGTGGGTCCAGAAGGAGTCCTCTTCTGTCCATTTGCTCTGGGCTTCAGAATGGTGTTCAGGGCTGGGGGTGCAGAGTGGGAGGAATTGTCTACACTCAGGTTTAATGCACTTTTCATTCATTCCTCAGAATGAACTGAATGTCTGTTCAATACATTTATTGGGGGACTCTAGGTCAGCTGGGGGCCGAGGCTGCAACAGTGTGAACCAATCCAAGTGCCCAAAACCTCTGTGTCTAGACCCTTCCCTGCCTATCTTCTCCATTGGGCCTCACCCATGCAGAGGCCGAGCAGTGAGGAGTCCCATTTTACAGACCCCCAGTGATTCCCCATTTCCAGTTGCAGAAGCCAAGGGTTGGAGTAGAAGCCCCAGTGTAGTGGCCCTCAGTCTGGGCCAGAGTCCTGAGAACCCAGGAACTAGGCGGGGTTGGGGCAGTGGGTCCTGAAATACTCCAGCTGGATTGATCAGGGAGTAGCAGACTAATGAGATCTTTAACTTCCCTGCCTCCTGTCTGTTCTTGCTCCTGCTGAGAATTCTTCTCCTTCCTAGCTACCTGAATCTCTTCCATTCTTCAAGGAGAGCCCGGCTTCTGGTCCCTCTCATTCCAGAAGCTTTGGTGATCACTCCACTCTTCTCCCAGCCCTGCCAGCCCCCTTGTACCTCTGCTGCTCTGATTCTAATTAATGACCCTCACAGCCTCCCAGCCCATCTGCCTGAATGCGTGTCTAGGCTGTTGGGGGGGCTGTGAGCTCAGGAGGAGGGGCACCTGGCCTGACTCATCCCCCAGGGCCTGGCACAACTCCCTGCTGCTGGGATGAGCTCAGCGCTGTGCTGTGGAGCTTGTCCTGGTCACCTGAGCAACACCTCCGTGGCTAACATGTGCCCCCTTCTTCCTGACCCTGCAGCAGAACCTGGTGTGGGCACTAGTGATGGCCATCCCCCTGGTCACCAGCCTGTATATCCTGGTCAACCTCAGTTACCTGCTAGTGCTATCACCCAGTGAGACCCTCTCTGCTGACTCTATGGCTGTAAACTGGGGGTGACTGCATCACACGGTATGTCCCTTGGACACAGAGCAGACTTTCCAGGCTGGGGAAGGAAAGTGCTCCCTGTGTATTTAAACTTGTCTTTGAGTGTGTCGCTTGCTCCTTTTCTGAGTGGGGCCTTGTGGCTTCTTCCAGGGTGCTGTTGGAATTCCTTCCCCTGATCCCTTGGTTTCCTCAGAACCAGGTTCTGGGCCTGGCTGGTGCCCTTGGCTGTTGCAGTCTCAATATTTGGTTCCATCAGTGAGATGTTCTTCAGCGGAAATCGTTTGTGCTACGTGGCTGCAAGAGAGGGCCACATGGTGAGAGAGGGGGCCTGGGCCTGGGCAAGAAGGTGGGGCTGCAGGAGGGGTGCCACAGGGCCAGCCAGCTGCGCTTTCTCCTGCCTGAAGCTTAGCATTTGGCCCAAAACAGGACTTTCCCTGTAAGATATAGCCCTCTTTTCTTCTGAGAATGGGACTTAGGCACTCCATACCTCTCAGCTTTAACTCTAATCCCTTTACTTCTGGGTTTTTGGGAGATCACAGTACGGAGTCACACTAGGTCGGGGACTGGCAATAAAGATATTTGTGCTCATTGGTAGTGCAGGGGCCATGGGGCGGAGAGACAATATTAGTGCGGTTGTGTACCCTCTGGGTCTTCTCCCCCTGGGGACTCTGCCCTGGTGTTACCTTTGACTGCAGTACTGCTGAATAATAGCCCCCAACTCTCAGTGGCTTGCAACAACAACATTTGACTGTTGTTCCCAAGTCAAGGGGTCGGCTGTGGCTTGGCTTCAGGCTGTGGCTTGCTTGGGGTCTCACCTTGGTCTGAGTCTATCCTTATCTCAGGTACTAAGGTCAAGGCAGTAGCCACTACTGGGGGCATGATATTGCCTATAGCAGGTAATAGAGGTTCAAGAGACCAAGCCAAACTACATAAGCATATTTAGAGAATCTACTTGTCACTCCAGCTCACATTTTATTGGTCCAAGCAAGTAACACAGCCAGACTCCACGTCAATGAATGGGGGACTGATATTCCTCCCACAAAGGTGGGGAGAGGAAGCCTGAATATTTGATGAATAATAATACAGTCTTGGCTGGGCGCGGTGGCTCACGCCTGTAATCTCAACACTTTGGGAGGCTGAGGCGGGCAGATCACCTGAGGTCAGGAGTTCAAGACCAGCCTGGCCAATGTGGTGAAACCCCATCTCTACTAAAAATACAAAAATTAGCTGGGCGTAGTGGCGGGCACCTGTAATCCCAGCTACTCAGGAGGCTGAGGCAGGAGAATCACTTGAACCCAGGAGGTGGAGGTTGCAGTGAGCCGAGATCGAGCCACTGCACTCCAGAGTAGGCGACAGAGCAAGAATCCATCTCAAAAAACAAACAAACAAAAAAAACCAAAAAAACAGTCTCCACAGTAATCCCATATTCCTCTCTATGGTCCATCCATACCTGCTCTGTCCTCTCCTCCCTGGACCTGGTTACCCCAGGTGAACCACAGAGACCTACCTCTGGAAGCTGTGGTGACTAGTTACTGTTAAGTTGGTCATTCTGGTGTCCAGAGTGTGTTCGACCAGGGAAGAGATGCTCCCTGTGGCTCCCCAGGGGCCTGCTTGACACTCAGCTCTGCTTTCCAGCCCTGAATTCTGTCCATGGCTCATATTTATCATCCCACACCAACTCCAGCCCTGATGTTCACCATGGCCGTGGCTTTGGTCCTGGGCATTCCAGGAAGTTTCAGTACCACCATGAACTTCATAAGGCAAGTGAGACGGTCCTCCCACATCAGGTATCTGAAGCCCCCGTGTGTACACATTCACACACATGCATGTGTACATAAACATATGCATGTACACCCCTGGACCCCTCCCACCATATACACACATATGTGTAGTACATGTAGTCATAAATGTGCACACACCTCTGGAGACCCCTGTGTGTACACACTCACACTCACATGTGCATATAGATGTAAACACACCCATGCACACTTCTGCAAGCCCAGGCTCAGGTCCCCTGAACACGCGTCTACATTTCAGCCATGCTCTCCCAGTCGTGTTTCCAAAATTAAACATGGCTCTCTCCTCTCTTGCCCTGTTTCTAAAAATTCAGTAAGACATATGTTTACCAAGAGACAGACACATTAAAGGCTTCTGCTGTCTTTGTCAGTTTTCCTTTTTTCTTTTTCCTTTATTCTGTTGCTAAGATGATGTTAAAGAATATTCAGGCATTATTCTTGCTACCTGTGTAGCCCCTGGCTGTGGTACGATTTTTCCTTTATGGTCGAGGTCTGCATTCTGAACTCTGGCCTAACATGATCTCTACTGAACGCAGGTGAGAGCCACAACCAATCTGCGCAGGCACAATAATCATGTTCTGACCCCATTTATTACTTTCTCAAGGGCAGAAATTGATGGGCTGTTATGATATCCAGTTTATAATCTCATTTGAAGCAGGGCCAATGGGCAGCAGGCAAGCGTAATGTCTGGGTGCAGAGGGAGTTCTCAGAAGTTTTTAAAATTATTATTTATATACTTATTTTAAATAAATAGAGATGAGGTCTTGCTATGTTGCCCTGACTGGTCTTGAACTCCTGGGCTCAAGTGATCCTCCCACCTCTGCCTTTCAAAGTGCTGGATTACAGATGTGAGCTGCCGCACCCGGCCCAGAAGAAGTTTTTAAGCATTGCCCATTTTCTTTCTCTGTTGTCATAGTCTAATTAATTTGGAACAGCTTGTACTGTGCTTGATGCGACTCTCTTAAGAACAGTAAGTAACATACAAGGGTTTTTTCTTTTATTTTTTTCCTATAAGAAAGAATAAAATCAGTATACGGTAAGAACAAAATCAAATCCATAGTGAGCTTAGGGGGACTTCAGGCTGAGACTGGGGAATGTGGTTGAGGATGTCTCTGCAGAATGAGGATTCCTGAATGGTCCATCCCAAGTAGGACCCAACATCTCCCAGAACTGACCACCTCCAAAGATAACCTGGTCTGGACCCTGCTTCCAGGGTTAGGAGTTTTTATCAGACCGACATCAGCCACCCAACTACAAGCACTGGGGAGGGCACAGCAAAGGGTTTGTCTGGGTTCTCAGTGGCCCAGCTCACCATGCCACCAGCCCAGAGGGAAATGATAGGTGGTTGTTGGTGGGAGCGGGGGTTCTGCTGTGGGTGTGCTGTCCCTGAAGACAGCACAGGCTTCCTTGAGATTCTACCAAGATTTTCTTTTTTCTTTCTTTAAGAGATAGGATCGCTGGGTGCGGTGGCTCACACCTGTAATCCCAGCACTTTGGGAGGCCAAGGTGGGTAGATCAGTTGAGGTCAGGAGTTTGTGACCAACCTGGCCAACATGGTGAAACCCCGTCTTTACTAAAAATACAAAATTTAGCCAGGAGTGGTGGCACATGCCTGTGCCCCCACCTTACAAGGTAAGGTCTTACAAAGTCTGCAAGGTAGACTTTGAGACAGACTTTGGGCTTTTCCAACCCTATGCTCCTACATGAGGCAGGTCTTTGGGCCACAGCCTCATTCAGAGCCAAGAAGAAGGCTGTACGGGGCTGCCACGATCATTATATTTGGAGAGAATTTCCATATTTTTCCGGGGCTGGAGGGACAGTTGAATCACAAGGCATTAACTTTGCTTGCCAGGGACTCATTTCTCCTCTTGAGGACTCGGAGGGAAAACAGATGCAGAGAGAATCCGTGTACACACTTGGGTCCACACAGCACAGAGAGCAGAATGCTGGCTCCCTGGAGAGCCTGCTCCCTGGAAAGCCTCCAGTAGCCCAGCAGGTGGCTCCCCTGGTCCAGGCGAAGTTTAATGGCAGGGAGTGGAAGAGAGGAGCTGCCTGCAGGTGTAAACAACAGGAAGGCAGGCAGGAGGGACAGAGCCTGTGGACCACACACTACCTCCTGTTCCCCCTTCATCATCTGGGTCTCAGGGGCCAAATCCCCACTGTGCCCACTGCAGGTTCCCACCTTCATTCCCGCCATCACACTCCTGGCTTATCTCTACTGGTGCTGGCGCCCGTCATCAACCATCCCCAGACAGAGTTCCTATACATCTTCCTCTTCCTGCTCAGTGGCTTCCTGGTGTACTTCCCACTTGTCCACTTCCAGTGCCAGCCCAGGTGTTTGCAGCTGGCCGCTCTACATCTCTAGATGCTCCTGGAAGTTGCTCCAGACACTAAAATATTGGCTGAAGGACTGGACAGGTTCTGCACTGCCCTCTTTGCTGCAAACACCCCTATCCCCACACAAGTGGCCTTGCCCAGTTCTCTGTAGGTTGACTTAGTGCTGTAACTCTATGATAGCTCAGCTGTCATAGAGTTCTGGGTTACCCTCTCCTGAGAGTGCTCCCCTTCTCTAAGAACTGTTCCTTCAACGTTCGACGCAGCCAAGCTGGTGTTACATGATGGCCTCTCTTGGTCATAGTTCTTTCATAGTTTTTTTGTAGCCTATGTGGGCAGCATGGAATAAGTTTCCTTCTTTGGGATTTTGGTATGAGAATTCAGTGGTCCAATTCAGGCTCGGACGGTTGCTCAAGCTAAAGCATTGCCAATCTTGGGCTCTACGTGGGGCTATCTTTTATCATGTGGGCAGAGAAGTAGAGAAAGCCATTGTCGTAGGGAGAAAGAAGATCCTTAATGACATATGCTGAGAAATTCTGTGAACCCAAGGATCTGGGAAGGAAATCTGAGAAAGTAGCGGCTTTGATTTCTGATTGTTTTCCAGTTCTGGTCCCTGTCTTTCTGTGGTCTAACTGCCATCTAATGATCTTTCTTGGTTTTTGATTGTCTGAGACAATGTGATACCTTGAAATAAATTTCCCATCATAACTCAGGTGAATTAGAACAGGCTCCTATTTCTTGCAACTAGAAAGATTTCGGCTCTGATAAGCCTTCTTGTTCAGGAAGAAACAATAGTAGAAGTCCTCTGCTTATCCTTCTGGAATACATTCCAAGACCTCTAGCCTGAAACCATGGACAGTACCAAACCCTATACATACTATGTTTTTTAGACCTGATAATCAAGACAGCTGCTAAGTGACTCCCACATGGGGAACATATACAAGATGGATATGCTGGACAAAGGGATGGTTCATGTCCTTGGCGGGATGAGGTGGGATGGTGAGAGATTTTGTCATGCTATCAGATCAGTGTGCAATTTAGAACTTATACATTGTTTATTCCTGGAATGTTCCATTTAATATTTTCAGACCTCTGTTGATCACAGCTAACTGAAACATTGGATAAGAGGAGATTATGGTACTTTAGTTTCTGTTTGAAGCTACCTATTGGTTTGAATAGGGAAAGAAGAAAGAGACATATTCCTGGGAAGGAGAGGTTATCAGATTTGAGTAAAAGAGAGGACAGTCACATTTCTAGAAGAAAGGATGAAAACTTGGAGCTAACCCCAGAAGGCTAACCTGGTTATGGGACTAAATAGAGACAGAGGAGCAGAGAAATCTGGCTGCCCGGGGGAGAAAATGGCAGAGGATGGAAAGACACAGGGCCTAGAAAGAGGCTGGGAGTGCAGTTCCTGGGTGCACCCCTGGACGTGACTCAGAGAGGGGCTGATGACGCTGTTCAGCGTCTGCACTCCTGAAAACTGGGCCTGGGCAGCCTGCACGTGGCTTTGCTCATTGACGTGGAAAAGGTGGCAACACCTGCTGTATGAACCTTTGTCTTGGTAGGTTTTTTGCTTACATCAATGAATTCTCCATTTCTTTGACATGAACTGAATGTCCAACAATTCAATTCAATTCTAGACTCCACAGGTTTAGGGACTGAGTCCCACAAGACTGCCCTCACTTCAGAAACTAGTTGCAAGTATTGGGTGCCCAGGTCACCCACATTTCTGTCTGACTTGGCTACAAAGTTGGGGAATTCCACAGGCTCCCTCTTCAGGCTTGAAAATTTGCAAGAATGTCTCAGATGTCTCAGGAATCCATTTAACTCACTATTACCAGTTAATTTCAAAAGACACCACTCACGTACAGCCAGATGGAAGAGCTGAACCAGGCAGAGCGTGAGGGAAGGGCACAGAGCTTCCACGCTCTCTTCCCGGTAGCCACACTCTCGGCACCTCAAGGCGTTCACCAATCTGGAAGTTCCCCAAATCCTGTCATGTAGGGACTTTATGGAGGTTTCATTACATAGACATGATTGACTAAATCGTTGGCCATTGGCTGGACTCACTCTCCAGCGCCTATCTCCTCCCCAGAGGTTTAGGGATGAGGCTGAAAGTCCCAACCCTCTAATCATGCCTTGGGTTTTCTGGCAAGGAGACCCCATCCTGAAACTATCCAGGGGCCCTCAGCCACCTGTCATCTCATTAGCATACAAAAGTCACTCTTATCATTATGGAGATTCCAAGGGTTTTAGGAAGAGTGTACAAAGAACTAGGGACATAAGCCAAATACTTATTTTTTGTTATATCACGCTTCTTAATTATAAACACTTTATTAGCCCTGTTCCCCAGAACACAGCAGCCAGTGAAATTCTAGGAAAATCTTCACATTCCTTCTCCTCCCAGCAGGACAGCCTGCCTTAGAGGAAAAGATTCCAAGAGAGACTGGTCCTATCCAGCTCCTTTCAAAAGAGGCCATGAATTTGGCTGAACATTCGCCAGGAAAGGCTCTGGGGTCTCCAGCAGGAATTAGTCCTTTCCTCCTTTGGCGTCCCACCAAACTGCTCCTGTGCCATTTGTGAGCTTTTCTGGGTTCTGGACGCTGGGTTTGGCTGTGTGTCATATTGCCCTCTGAGCTGAAGGTTTGGTGAGCGTGGGAGCTCGTTCTCAGATTCGTCTGTACATCCCTCAGTTCCCATCATGGTTCTGGGCTCCTTGCTGATCAATGATACTTGGTGAATCAAAATAATGAAATATTTGTTGAATGATGAGAGAATGACTCACGTTTCTATTTTTAAGACTTGCACTCATGCTCATCTTCCCCATGGCCCTGGCTCCAAGGCCCTGTCCTGAGAAGGTTCTCTAAGGAGGAAGGACATCTTCCATGTCTTGAGCAGTCCCCTCTAGCTGTCATGGACACATGCCTGGAGGTGGGAGGCAGAGTGGGTGGCTGAACCAGGCACAGGATACGTTCTGGGTCATGCACCTGTTAGACCGAGTCTCACTTTGTTATTCAATCTTCCCATCCTTCCCCAGACCAACTGCCTTTCGGCTCCCACTCCTCTTGTGTGGAAGAAAGCACCAAGGTGGAAGAAAGTACCCAAAGCAGGACTCTGTGATGGCAGCTTCTTGCCCCTCAAATTACCTGGCACACCTTCCCCGAGCTCCTCTCCTGCCCCCAGCCCTTTCATGGGCCCCAGGATGGTAGTGGGGGGTGATCCCAGATGGGCATCTGAGACTTCTGAGGGAATTAGTATGTTGGACTTTCTTGCCCCAAGTGAAGATCATGGTCTCCATAGTTATTTCTCTGCTATAAGGTCAGGGATGACATAGTAAATGTCACGGTTCTGGCCTTTGGCCTGGAAAAAAATGTTCTGAATCTTGGGGACAAGATTGGTGGATCACCTGAAGTCAGGAGTTTGAGACCAGTCTGGCCAACATGGCGAAAACCCCATCTCTACTAAAAATACAAAAGTTAGCCAGGCATGGTGACACACACACCTGTAATCCCAGCTACTTGAGAGGCTCAGGCAGGAGAATCATTTGAACCCGGGAGGTGGAGGTTTTAGTGACTCAAGATCACGCCACTGCACTCCAGCCTGGGCGACAGAGTGAGACTCTGTCTTCAAAAAAACGAATGACATGGAGTAGAGCCAGCCCGCAGCTAACCCTTTATGGGCATATAGTGTGAGCAAAATTAACCTTTTGTGATATCGTGATGTAATAAGAAATATGTATTTGGTGTTAGTCCCTAGTTCCCTTGTAACTTCCTGAGTGGTACTGGTAGGAGGAGCATCTTTTTCTATTCATAATAAGCCCTTTCAACCATGAGCTTATGCTACTGGGGTGACTCTAAGAGGAGAGGGGCTGGTTGCCAGAGGAAGCAACCATGTGATTAGAGGGTTGGAACTTTCAGCTCCAGGCACCCCACCTCCAGGGAGAGGAGAGGGGATGGGAATTGAGCCTGATCACCAGTGGCCAGTGATTGACTCAATCATGTTTACATAATGGAAACTCCATAAAAACCCTAAAGAGGGGGTTTGGAGAGCTTCCAGGCTGGTAATCGCATGGAGGTGCTGGGAGGGTGGTGTATCTGGAAAGGGCAGGGAAGCTCCATGCCTCTTTCCCACCTTTCCCTGTGTACCTCTTCATCTGGACTGTTCATTTGTATCTTTTATAATACACTAGTAATCATAAGTTAGGAGCTGGGAGTGGTAGTGCGCACCTGTAGTCTCAGCTACTCACGAGGCTGAGGTGGAAGGATCCCTTGAATTCAGGAGTTCGAGACTAGCCTGGGTGATAGAGTGAGACCCTGTCTCTACAAAATTTAAGTAAATAAATAAAAGCACACATAAATAAGGTGTTTTCTTGAGTTCTGTGAGTCATTAAAGCAGATTATCAAACACGAGGAGGTGGCTGTGGAAACCCCTTATTTTTTGCCAAGTTGGTCAGAAGTAGCAGAGGCCCGGGACTTGTGTAACTGAGCATGTAATGTGTGGCATCTGTGCCCACTGTGTGTGGATAATATCACAATTGAATTGTAGGACATCCAGTTGCTGTCAGGAGAGTTGGAGAATTGCTTGGTGTGGAAAATCCACACATTTGATGTTGTGAGTAGAGATATACAGGGTTTTCTTTTATTTTATTGTTTTAAACCACTGAGAGTTGGAGGGTGTTACTGCAGCATAATCTAGTTAGTTCATCCCAACTGTTCATTTCTCCTCTGTTCAGGAGTCTTAGAAGTGCCTAGAGCTGTTGACCAGCTGGTGGATGTCAGCTGAGGAGTTAGTGATGGAGCCACACTCGATGGAAACTCATCCTCTCCCTGGTCTCCTCCCTCACACTTCATCGATTCCTCATCCATCTTCTCTGCCCTTCATCTGACACCACTCTGCCTTTTTCTTCCTTTCCACAGGCACAGTCTTACATTACTTCTGGGAGAGGAAGAAGTGATTCTACAAATATGCATACAGGAAATTTTCTCTAGTGAGGGATTTTAAATCATTGTTCCTGCTTAGGCATGGGCTGAAGGAGAAAACACTGCCACCCAGCCCTTGGGGCACCATTGAGAGAGGAGGCAAACACACAGAAAAAACAAGCAGATTACTATTTCCATCCAAGTGCTAACCAGGCCCGACTCTGCTTAGTTTCCAAGATCAGACGAGATTGGGCACGTTTAGGGTGGTATGGCCGTAGGCCAGATTATTACTTCGACCTACAACCCTGGTGCCCACAGATAAACACACACAACAGCCCTTTTTAAATAGAAAATGGGCGATATTCTGGATTTTTCTTTTTCTTTTTCTTTTTTTGAGATGGAGTCTCGCTCTGTTGCCAGGTTCTGGCGTGCCATGGCATGATCTCGGCTCACTGCAACCTCTGCCTCCCAGGTTCAAACGATGCTTCTTGCCTCAGCTTCCCGAGTAGCTGGGACTACAGGTGCACACCACCATGCCTGGCTAATTTTTTGTATTTCTGTAGAGACGGGGTTTCACAATGTTGGCCAGGATGGTCTCCGTCTCCTGACCTTGTGATCTGCCCGCCTCGGCCTCCCAAAATGCTGGGATTACAGGCATATTCTGGATTTTTCTAAAAATTCCCCAACAACTTATCTGGGGCTGGGTGTGGTGGCTCACACCTATGATCCTAGCACTTTGGGAGGCCAAAGCAGGAGCTTGAGCCCAGGAGTTCAAGACTAGCCTGGGCGACATAGTGGGACCTCTCTACAAAAAAAATTTAAAAATCTATAAAAACAACACAAAACCCACAATTTATCTGGAAGGGCTTTTTATATGATACTTTTTATATTAGCACATACCTTCTTTTTAATGACTATTTAGTATTATTGGCCTATTCTTCAAAAGTATTTGGTTGTTTGCTCTTTATTATAAGCAAAGCTGAAGGGGCCATCTTGGTATAGAGGAAAGGGATGAACAGACCACAGACATCCTCTTTCTTCCCTGAATCATCACTGTTCACCTTGTTTTAAGTTATGGTCTTCCTCCTGAATTCATTTTTCATTTTTTCCTATAAATTAAATATATGTTTTAGATATAGTGAGGTATATCTAAGCTATAGTTATTGTGACACATACTGAGGGCTCTATTAACTATTGATTTGCCTATAGAATAGAGATGCTCTTCAATTATTTTTTAAAATTATATAAACTCTAAGTTAAAATTTTTGTGAAATGAATCTTCCAGGCCGGGTGCGGTGGTTCACGCCTGTAATCCTAGCACTTTGGGAGGCTGAGGCGGGTGGATCACTTGAGGCCAGGAGTTCTAGACTAGCCTGGCTAACATGGTGAAACTGCATCTCTACAGAAAAATACAAAAACTAGCCGGGCGTGGTGGCACCTGTAGTCCCAGCTGCTTGGGAGGCTGAGGCAGGAGAATCTCTTGAACCCAGGAGGCGGAGGTTGTAGGGAGCTGTGATCATGCTACTACACTCCAGCCTGGGTAACAGAGCCAGACTCTATCTCAAAACAAAACAAACAAACAAACAAAAAACCACAAAAAAAAAAAACAAAGAAAAGAAGAAGCTTCTAACTTAATTTTTTTTTTCACTGACCCCACAATCTATCATGTAATGAGAAATCGAGTATAAATCATTTGGGAATCAGTAAAATAGCTAAATACATTGAAGAAAAAAATAGCATTTAAAACAACATTTTTATTTTAGGTTTAGGGGTACATTTGAGGGTTTGTTACATAGACAGACACCTGTCACGGGGCTTTGGTGTACATATTATTACATCATCCAGGTATTAAGCTCAGTACCTGATAGTTACCTGTTCTGCTCCTCTCCCTCCTGCCACCCTCCCCCCTTGAGTAAGCCCCAGTATCTGTTGTTTCCTTCTCTGTGTCCATAAGTTCTTATCATTTAGCTCCCTAAAAATAGCATTTTGTAACCTGAATATATTCCCTTAGGAAACATCTTTTTTGGGAATAAAGCTTAGGTTTGTGCACCTATGCTTTTTATTTTAGAATAAAAAATGTTATACAATTTTTAAAGGTAGAAAATTATGTGATATAATCTTTTTTGAAGGTCAGAATTTTATTGCTTTGGTCCGAAGCCTTCTTCAGGCCCTTCAGAAAGAAGGCCATATGATGTTATCTTTAAAACATAACACAAAAGCAAAATAGTAAACGATGTGAATTTCTGACTGTAATAGTAAACAGCATCTTTACAGCTAGTTTCCCATTAGAGGTGATCAGAACAGAATATTACCAATGCCAGGTGACTCTGTTTCAGAGATGAAAAGGCAGAGAAACACTTAGATCATGAGACAAGAACCAGATGGAAAGAGCTACTTGGCAGGGTTAAAAGAAAAACTTTAGACAAATTAGATTTAACAGAGTTTAACTGAGCAAGAAAAAGAAAAAAAAATGATTCATGAATCTGGCAGTCCTGAGAATCGGAACAGATTCAGAGAGACTTCAGGGCTGCTATATGGGCAGATAAATTTATGGCAGAAGAAGAAAAGCAAAGGACAGAAAATAGAAGTGAGGTAGAGAAACAGCTGCATTGGTTACAGCACAGTATTCGCCTTATTTGAACATGGTCTGAACAGCTGGCCGCCTGTGATTGACTAATGCATGGCTGTTGTGATTGGCTGAGACTTAGCTATTGTTACAGAAGCTCGCTCCTAAATTAGGTTTTCAGTTTGTTTAATACTAAGTTAGTTTGCAGTTCATACATAAGAACTTGAGTGGCTGGGTGCAGTGGCTCACGCCTGTAATCCCAGCACTTTGGGAGGCTGAGGCGGGTGGATTATTTGAAGTCAGAAGTTCAAGACCAGCCTGGGCAACGTGGTGAAACCCCGTCTCTACTAAAAATACAAAAATTAGCCAGGTGTGGTGGTACATGCCTGTAATCCCAGCTACTCGAGAGGCTGAGGCGGGAGAATTGCTTGAACCTGGAAGGCGGAGGTTGCAGTGAGCCAAGATCGCGCCATTGCACTCTAGCCTGGGCGACTGAGCCAGACTCCATCTCGAAAAAAAAAAAAAAGAAAACATTTAAGACTTGAGATGATGCCGTGCCCCAGGGGATATATTAGTCTGTTCTCACACTGCTAATAAGGACATACCCAAGACCGGGTAATTTATAAAGAAAAGAAGTTTAATGGACTCACAGCTCCACATGGCTGGGGAGGCCTCACAAACATGTAGGAAGAGGAAGGAAGAGCAAAGGGACATCTTACATGGTGGCAGGCAGGAAAGCCTGTGAGGGAGAACATGAGACTTGTTCACTATCAATGGAATAGCATGGGAAAAACCTGCCCCTATGATTCAATTACCTTCCGCCAGGTTCCTCTCACAACATGTGGGGATTATAACAATTCAAGGTGAGATTTGGGTGGGAACACAGAGCCAAACCATATCAAGGGACTATTATGACGATCAAGAAAATAATAGGAAAAGACCAGCTGGTTGCCGTGGTATGAGCCTGTAGTTCCAGTTACTTGAGAGGCTGAGGCAGGAGGATCTTTTAAGCCCAGGAGTTTGAATCCAGCCTGGGCAGCATACACAGACACTACCTCTTAAAACAAACAAGCAAACAAACAAACAAGCCCAAAGTGTACTCCTCAACAAGTTCTAAGAAACGAACTCAACGAACCTAACCAAATCAAACAGGTCAAAGTTCAGACAATATAGGCAGTTTAACAGTATTTGACTCTAATTGGGCATAGTCCTTGGTTCAGGATTTGGTGATGATTAAGAACCATAGTTTGCTGTAAAATGGCCTGATTTTAAAAGGCCATTTTTGTTGTTACCTGATAACACAAGTCATAATAACCTGGACACCTAACGGAAGAAATTTATACTTTAGAAAACCTTGGAAAAAGCCAAGCTTGCCATTCACCATTCGGGATGCTTACAAACCAACTGTCAGTTGCTCCCATAGACACGTCATCTGTTCCTTTATCTTGAGAGATTTCCTTAACGTATCTGGTGGCAGTATCTTAGAAAACAGCAGTATCAGTCCCCTTTTAAATATAGCTTTCTGTAATAAAAAAATCAAGGGAGAAATAGGTAAAACATTCAGTTTTGCTCAATAGCAAACAAAAGCCCCCAACTTAAATAAAAAGGGAACTTAAGCTACGTGATGTTCCATTGAGTGGTTTTGTTGAACGCATATGTTATTTATTTTCAGAGTGACTTCTACTTGTTTGAAACCCTAGGAAGTCTGATTCACTGCAAAATCCAAGATTTTTCTTAATTTATGGATTAGCTTTAAACTCCATTCTTCTGGTACATCACTACTGCTGAAAGTGGCCCCCCAGGAATCCCACTGGACTCTTTCCTCAGTGGAAACTAGCTTATCTTCATCAGTTTCAAAGTTGCTAATTTTGATTATCGACCATTTTGGCCTTTGATCATAGAAGCTACTACAGGAACATTCAGAGGAAGCTATTTGAAAGGCAGAAGGGAGCCAGCCAAAAAGCAAGATCCAAACCAGTGAGGAGGCAGAACAGAATGAGCATACCACACAGACCCAGTATAAGCCCCCAGCGATTGGAAAAGGGGGCCACTTAGTTGTGCGGGAGCAAGGGTCAGTTAAGTTTGTTCACCCATAAATCCGCATACCTCCTACACAAGTTCCTGTGAACATTTTACTTTTTTGTAGTCTTTTAATAACACGCTATAAGGGTGTATAACCACCTTTAGTAAAAAAGGATCCTACTGAATTTAATCTGGTTACATGATACAAACAATACCTGTGCCCACATAGGTAATTCCCAGGTCTTCTGTGCATGATGCCTGGAAGCACAATATTCCTTTTCAGGCATTACTTAGACAGGTTTTCTATATTTGGTAATGATCATTTTATTAATGGGAAAAGTTAGAGTGTTGTTTCGTTTCTTTCTTTCTTTCTTTCTTTCTTTTTTTTTTTTTTTGAGACACAGTCTTGCTCTGTCTCCCAGGCTGGAGTGCAGTGGCATGATCTCAGCTCACTGCAACCCCCGCCTCCCGGGATCAAGTGATCCTCTGCCTCAGCCTCCCTAGTAGCTGGGATTACAGGCACATGCCACCACACCTGGCTAATTTTTGTATTTTTAGTAGAGACGGGGTTTCGCCATGTTGGCCAGGCTGGTCTCGAACTCGTGGCCTCAAGTGATCCGCCTCCCCTTGGCCTCCCAAAGTGTTGGGATTACAGGCATGAGCCACCATGCTCGACCTAGAGTGTTGCTTCTAGCAAGTGCAGTGAAGTAAGTAGCAGTCATCTTTAAAATATCAAGGATAGCTTTCCGTTCTTCCTTTGAAATTTCAGAGTGACTCTCATTGGGAACATGGAGAGGCACTGACATCAGTGAAACTGTTTTCTGACCTTGGCATTAGCCCACAAACCCAACAATTGCTCGGCTTTTCTTTTTTCTCTTCTTTTCTTTTCCCTTCTTTCCTTCCTTCCTTCCCTCCTTCCTTCCTTTTTCTTTTTCTTTTTTCGGAGACAAGGTCTTGCCATATTGCCCAGGCTGTACTTAAACTCCTAAATTCAAGTGTCCACCTGTCTCAGCCTCCTGAGGAGCTGGGACTACAGGCATGCACCATTGTACCCAGCCATGATCTGGCTTTGTGCTAGAGCATAAGCTAGAGTTGAATCCATCCACTTCTTATGGTCCCATGGGTTTTCCCACAGGCAAAAGGAAAGGATTAGGACAGCAGGAAATGAGGAAAAAAGAAAAAGCACAAAGCTTTAATGACGGCATAGAAGTCTTGATCTGTTATCTTAGGAAAGCTGTTCAAGTCTAGGATGTCATCTGCTTCTGGAAGAAATTTTTCTATTAATAGCTTTATCTTAAAGTCTTCAACAGGTATACAGTTCTAAAAGTCTGAAGCGGTTCTTTTGAGTTGTGAGATGTGAACCCAAGTTTCAAAGCCCTGAAGTTTCACTAAAGTATGGGTGGTGGAAGAACTTGGTATGGTTCCTTTCAAGGGGGTTCAAGAGCGGTGTTCCTCTGATGTTGCTTTCAGAAGGCCCAATCACCAGGTCCTAGATCATGAATGGTTTGATTGTCCTCAGTCAGTGGATCACAAAAAACTTCCTTTACCTAGGGAAGATACGCTTTGGCATAACGCATTAAAGCCTTGCAGTATTTAGTCAAACTACATGGAGAGTGGGAGATGCATGAAGTTCTATTATTAGGGGCATAGGCCTTCCAGTGACTATTTCATAGGAGGTCAACTTATGGTTTCCAGTGGGAGTGGATCAGGTTGCCATTAAAGCTAATGATAGTACATTTTGGCCAAGTGACTCAGTTAACTTTTCCAATTTCGGTTTTGAGATGCCATTTGTTCTTTTTTTTTTTTTTTTTAGACGGAGTCTTGCTCTATCACCAGGCTGGAGTGCAGTAGTGCAAACTCTGCTCACTGCAACCTCTGCCTCCGGAGTTCAAGCAATTCTCCTGCCTCAGCCTTCCAAGTAGCTGGGATTACAGGTGTCTGCCACCACACCTGGCTAATTTTTGTATTTTTAGTAGAGACAGGGTTTCACCATGTTGGCCAGGATGGTCTTGATCTCCTGACCTTGTGATCCGCCTGCTTTGGCCTCCCAAAGTGCTGGGATTACAGGTGTGAGCCACTGCACCTGGCCTGCCATTTGTTCTTTCAATCTTTCCAGAAGACTGAGTGTGATAGACACAATGGTAGTGCCAATGTGTCTATAAAACCTTTTTAAACTGCATTATAACTTGCCCCATAAAGTGAGTTTACCTATCACTGGAGATTTCTCTAAGAATGCCTCATAAAGGAAACACATTTTCTAATAATTTATTAGCTGTTGCTACAGTATTGGCCTTCCTACATAGAAAAGCCCCTAACCAACCAGGATCCACCCACTTCAGTGGCATAGCTTAAAGTGTGCTATGATTGTGCCTTTGAATGGCAACTGCACTCCAGCTTGGGAAACATAGCAAGACCCCATCTCTTAAAACAAAAAAAGAGTATCGTTTCACTTCTTTTAAATTTGTTGAGACTTGTTTTGTGAACTAACATGTGGTCCATCCTAGAAAATGTTTTCTATTCTCTTACCAAATTGGTTATGTTATTATTATATAGTGACCTAGTCTCTTTCTACAGTTTTTTAATTTAAAGTTTGTTTTTTTCTGATATAATTACTACTGGTTGCTTTTGACTTTTGTTTGCATGGAATATCTTTTTCCATTCCTTCACTTTCAATCTATATGTGTCTATGCAGGTAAACTGAGTTTTTTTGTAGGCAGCATATAGTTGGATCATGTAAAAAATCTATTCAGCCAGTCTATATCTTTTAAGTGGGGAATTTAATCCATTTACATTCAAGGTTGTTATTGATAGGTGAGGATTTATTCTTATCATTTTCTATACTGTTTTCTGATTGTTTTGTATATCCTTTGTTCCTTTCTTCCTCTTATTTTTATTGCAGTTTGGTGATTTTCTATAGTGGTAACTGTTGATTCTAACAGTTGACTCCTTTCTCTTTCTCATTTGTGCATCTCCTCTACCAGTGACTTTTATACACTTTTGTGTGTTTTCATGATGGTAGATATCATTTTTTCATTTCCAGATGTGGGACTCATTTAAACATTTATTGTAGGGCCAGCATAGTGGTGATTAATTCCCTTAGTTTTTGCTTTTTTGGGAGAAACTTTATTTCTTCCTCATTTCTGCAGGATAGCTTTGCTGGGTATAGTATTCTTGGTTGGCAATTTTTTTTTTTTTTCTACCAGAAAAGAAACTATATCATCCCATTCTCTCCTGGACTACAAGGTTGTCTGCAGAGAAATCTGCTTCAGTCTTGTATATGATGACACTTTTCTCTTACTGTTTTTAGAATTCTTTTGTCTTTGACTTAAGATAGTTTGACTACAATGTACCTTAGAGGGGATCTTTTTGAGTTGAATCTATTTGGGGACCTTTGAGCCTCTTGGGTCTGGATGTTCATATTTGTTCCCAGACTTGGGAAGTTTTCAGCTATTATTTAATTAAACAAATTTTCTACACCTTTTATCTTCTCCTTCTGGTATTCTCATAAAATGCATATTTGTTCACTTAATGCTATCATATAAGTCTTGTAGGTTTTCTACATTCTTTTTCATTTTAACTTCTTTTTCTGGATAATTTCAAATGACCTATCTTCAGGTTAAGGGATTCTTTCTTCTGCTTGATCAAGTCTGCTGTTGAAACACTCTATTGTATTTTTTTTATTTCACTCATTGAATTCTTTAGCTGCAAGATTTCTGTTTGGTTCTTTTTTATGATTTTCATCTCTTTTTTGAGTTTCTCATGTGTATTGTGAATTGTTTTCCTAATTTCATCGAATCATCTATATTTTCTTGTATCTCATTGAGTTTCCTAAAGATCATTATTTTGGATTCTTTTATTCCAACAGTTTGTTGATTTCCTTTTCATTGGGGTCTGTTGGTAGATTGTTATGTTACTTTAGCGGTGTCATATTTCTGTATCCTTTCATGATTCTTTTGTCCTTACATTGATGTCTGTGCATCTGGTGGAAAAATCAGCTCTTCCAGACTTCCTAGTGTGGCTTTTGTAGAGAAGGACTTTCACTTGCAGTTTTGGGTTTTAGTGTGCCAGTTGGGAAAGGTGTGGTGACTCTAGTTCTAGATAGGTGCAGTGGTTTAGCTTCTGTAGAGTTTCTTCAGCTGCATTCTATGACAGCAATAGCTGTGGGTACCTTAGTAGCCTGTGCTGTAGAAGTTTGTGGCAGCAGCAGTGTAGGTTGTGAATGTCCTTGGTGTCAAGGGCTTTTAGGGTCCTCCTAGTCTCATTTTCTCCACAATGGAGAGACTTAGCTGAGGAGATCACTCTTAGTATCAGGTCTGACATAGTCTACAGGCAGGTGCAGAGGCACTGGGTTCTAGGTGCATGTGCTCTGAGTGGCTGTAGGGTCAGGTACTAGGCTTAGGGTCTCACAAACCTATTGTGGCACCCAGGTCTTGGGGTGCAGGTTTGTTTTCTGAGGCAGAGTTGGATGTAGATTGCCTATAGTGTCAGGATATCTGACTTTCAGTAACTCCCTGGCAGCTCAGGTCCAGGCGGGCAAGTTATGCCTGTGATTCTACCCCTGGGGGGAAGGGCATAGCACCGGCCTGACTCCAGGGAAGAAGAGTTGCTCTGGTGGTATGGGCCTGGGGAGTAGAGTAGAGCTGCAATTCAGGAACCAGAGTCAATGAGCTCAGTGACAACTCAGGTTCCAGAGGATGAAGCACCATGTAGTAGTGACTCTAGACCCTAGGATTGTGGGGCTTGGCAGTATCCCAGACTCTGTAGGCCAGGGGCAACGGCAGCAAGGGCTCCAGAATGGTAAAGCACATCTGTCATTTGGGCTCTGGAGGGGCAGGGAACAACACAGAGATGACTCCACTCCTCAGGGAAAGGACTGTCTCAGCAGCTCAGGCTCTAAGGAGCTAGTCTCACTGCAGGAAAACAGGCTACTAAAGTTGTTTGGCCTGTAGAATAGGGTGTCTCTGCTCAGCCACTGATCTGTTTCCCTGGGATGTAGGGTACCACATCAGCTCAACCCTGGGATATGCAGCTGTTCAGCTTGACCAAGGCACATATTCTCCAGGGGACTATGTGTCATTTCAGCTCAAGCCTGGGGTGATGGGAGCATAACTGTTCTGGGAAGCCTAGGCACTGTTTCCCTGAGATGCAGGGCATCACTTCAGCTTAGGTACTGGGGTGTGTGACCCCTCCAGGTGGCTGGGGCACCATTTCCTGGGATGTGGGACACTGCTTTAACTTAGGCACTGGGGAGATGTGACTTCTTTATGTGGCTCAGCTACTGTTTTCCCAGGAGGAAGTTAACTGCTTCAATTCTGGCCCAAGGGGCTGGAGGGAGGGGTAGGTGGAACAGCTGCATTTCTGCTTAGCTTCCTTGGGAAGAGTATAACAGCTGCTTGCAGCTCAGCATGGGGCTGTTGGGTCAGTGGCCAGGGATAGTTCATTGTCAGCTTAGCCTCAGGGATAAAGGGAAGCCATGGCTACTACTTACTCCTGCAGCATAATACTCCAGCTTTAGTCCCAGTTCCAAGATGACATAGTGCAGTAGCTGCATGGGCCACACGGGGGCGAGCACAGTATCAACTCCTTCTCTGGGAGGAAGCACAGCTATGTGAACTCCAGGCAGCTCCTTGAGCTGGGCTTAGTGCCTGTGATGAATGCAAGGAACTCCAGTGGTGAGGTTTGTAGGTGTCAAAGGTGGTGATGAGGGTTGCTGGGATCGTCATGCTTAACTCCTCACCATAGAAAGAAGTTCCTCCTGGTTTTCAGCTGACCCCAGCTGGGAGATGCAGTGGTGGAGGCTTGGCATTTCCTTCCATTCTTTTTTTTTTTTGAGACAGAGTCTCGCTCTGTCGCCCAGGCTGGAGTGCAGTGGCGTGATCTCCGCTCACTGCAGGCTCCGCCTCCTGGGTTCACGCCATTCTCCTGCCTCAGCCTCCCGAGTAGCTGGGACCACAGGCGCCCGCCACCATGCCCGGCTAATTTTTTGTATTTTTAGTAGGGACGGGGTTTCACCATGTTAGCCAGGATGGTCTCGATCTCCTGAGCTCGTGATCAGCCTCCCAAAGTGCTGGGATTACAGGCATGAGCCACCGCACCTGGCCTCCTTCCATCCTTTATGTGTCTATCTCAAGTTTCTGAGCTCACTGGGGTTTCTGTTACTCCTCTGATGCACTCCAGCACGCTCTCTCAGTTGTTTTCACTAACATGTAGTTGTTTATTCGTTGTTCTGGCCGTCTTCATGAAGGGGACCAGTGCTAGGGTATATTAGTCAGCCATCTTGCTCTGGACTCTGGTTTTTCAGCTGGTAGGATCGTAGAATTACCAGCACTGGTACATACAATTGTCTAAGTCCTTGTTTAATTAAATCTTCCACAATTGGTGAGAGCCCTTGAAATGCTTTGGGTTTTAGTGACTATTGGAGTAATTTAGGCAAAGGTTTAGAATAATCTTTTGGATTTTTGTAGGTTCCACATTTTCAATCCTCAGTTGAGGAAGAGGCCCATAAACATTCAGGTATTTTAGAAACATCAGGGGCATTACAGTCCTGATTTTTAATCTTATCAATTTCTGCCCATAGAGAGCATAACAATTCTGGTGCAGAAGAGTCAGGAAACTCTAAGATTATTTCTCTTTCTGAGAAGAATATATACATGCTTTTAGCTTTGGAGAATGTTCCATGTGCTGATGAATAGAATGTATATTCTGCAGTTGTTGGGTAGAATGTTCTGTAAATATCTGTTAAGTCCATTTGTTGTAGGGTATAGTATAAGTCCATTGTTTCTTTGTTGACTTTCTGTCTTGATGACCTGTCTAGTGCTGTCAGTGGATTATTAAAGTCCCTCACTATTGTGTTGCTGTATATCTCATTTCTTAGGTCTAGTAGTAATTGTTTTATAAATTTGGGAGCTTTAGTGTTTGGTGCATGTATATTTAGAATTGTGATATTTTCCTATTGGACTAGTCCTGTTATCATTATATAATGTTCCTCTTTGTCTTTTTTAACCGTTGTTGCTTTAAAGTTTCTTTTGTCTGATATAAGAATAGCTACTCCTGCTCGCTTTTGGGGTCCATTTGCATGGAATATCTTTTTCCACTCCTTTACCTTAAGTTTATGTGAGTCTTTACGTGCTAGGTGAGTCTCCCAAAGACAGCAGAAACTTGGTTGGTAAATTCTTATCCATTCTACTGTTCTGTATCTTTTAAGTGGAGCATTTAGGCTGTTTACATTCAATGTTAGCATTGGGATGTGAGGTACTATTCTATTCATTGTGCTATTTGTTGCCTGAATACTTTGTTTTTTTTTCATTGTTATTGTTTCACTGTTATTGTTATATAGGTCTGTGAGATTTATGCTTTAAGGAGGTTCTATTTATGCTTTAAGGAGGTTCTATTTATGCTTTAAGGAGGTTCTATTTATGCTTTAAGGAGGTTCTATCTTAAAGATTTATGCTTTAAGGAGGTGTTTTGAGGATTTGTTTCAAGATTTAGAGCTCCTTTTAGCAGTTCTTGCAGTGCTGGCTTGATAGTGGCTAATTTTCTCAGCATTTGTTTATCTGGAAAAGACTATATCTTTCCTTCATTTATGTAGCTTATTTTCACTGTATATAAAATTCTTGGCTGATAATTGTTTTGTTTAAGGAAGCTAAAAATAGGACCCCAATCCCTTCTAGCTTGTAGGGTTTCTGCTGAGAAATCTGCTATTTATCTGATAGGTTTTCCTTTATAGGTTACCTGATGCTTTTGCCTCATAGCTCTTAAGATTCTTTCCTTCATATTGACTTTAGATAATCTGATGACTATGTGCCTAGGCAATGATATATATTTTTTTCTTTTTTTGTAGACAGAGTTTTGCTCTTTCACCGAGGTTGGAATGCAGTGGTGTGATCTTGGCTCACTGCCACCTCTGCTCCCTGGGTTCAAGCAATTCTCCTGCCTCAGCCTCCCAAGTAGCTGGGATTATAGGTGCCCGCCATCATGCCCAGCTAATTTTTGTATTTTTAGTAGAGATGGAGTTTCATCATGTTGGCCAAGCTGGTCTTGAACTCCTCACCTCAGGTAATCCACCTGCCTCGGCCTCCCAAAGTGCTAGGATTACAGGCGTGAGCCACTGCGCCTGGCCTAGTGATGATCTTTTTGTGATGAATTTCCCAGGTGTTCTTTGAGCTTCTTGTATTTGGGTGTCTAGATCTCTAGCAAGGCCGGGGGAGTTTTCCTTGATTATGCCTTCAAATATGTTTTCCAAACTTTTAGATTTTTCTTCTTCCTTGGGAACACCAAGGAATTATTCTTAGGTTTGGGCATTTAACATAGTCCCAAACTTCTTGGCGGCTTTGTTCATTTTTTAAAATTCTTTTTTTTTTTTTTTTTTTGTATTTGATGGATTGGGTTAATTTGAAAGCCTTGTCTTTGAGCTCTGAAGTTCTTTCTTCTGCTTGCTCAATTCTATTGCTGAGACTTTCTAGTGTATTTTGCATTTCTCTAAGTGTGTCATTGATTTTTAGAAGTTGTGATTGTTTTTTATTTATGCTATCTATTTCATTGAAGAATTTTTATTTTATATCCTGCATCATATTTTTGATTTCTTTAAGTTGGACTTCACCTTTCTTTGGTGCCTTCTTGATTAGCTTAATAATCAACATTCTGAATTCTTTTTCTGGCAATTCAGATATTTCATCTTGGTTTGGATCCATTGCTGGTGAGCTGGTTTGATCTTTTGGGAGTGCTAAAGAACCTTGTTTTTTCATATTACCAGAATTGTTTTTCTGGTTCCTTTTCATTTGAGTTGACTATGTCGGAGGGAAGATCTGGGACTCAAGTCCTGCTGTTCAGATTCTTTTGTCCCATGGGATGCCCCCTTGATGCAGTGTTCTCCCCCTTCCCCTAGGAATGAGGCTTCCTGAGGGCTGAACTGCAGTGATTGCTTTTGCTCTTCTGGTTCTAGCCACCCAGTGGAGCTACCGGGCTCTGGGCTGGCACTGGGGAGTGTCTGCAGAGTCCTGTGATGTGATCCTGTCTCAGCCATAGATACCAGCACCTGCTCCAGTGGAGGCAGCAGGGCAGTGACGTGGACTCTGTGTAGGTCCTTTGTTGTGTTTTTCTTTAGTGCACTGGTTTTGTGTTGGTTGGCCAGGAGGTGGGGCTTTCTTTTTTTTTTTTTTTTTTTTTTTTTTTTGTGAGAGGGAGTCTCGCTCTGTCGCCCAGGCTGGAGTGCAGTGGCGGGATCTCGGCTCACTACGAGCTCCGCCTCCCGGGTTCACGCCATTCTGTTGCCTCAGCCTCCTGAGTAGCTGGGACTACAGGCGCCCGCCACTACGCCTGGCTAATTTTTTGTATTTTTAGTAGAGACGGGGTTTCACCGTGTTAGCCAGGATGGTCTCGATCTCCTGACCTCGTGATCCGCCCGCCTCGGCCTCCCGAGGTGGGGCTTTCAAGAGCGCATCAGCTGCAATCGTATAGGGTGGATGTAAACTTGCCCTAGAGACACCTGGTTAAGTATGCAGGTTTCTCAGGCAGTGGGCAGGGCCATAGAGCTCCCAAAGAGATTATGATCTTTGTCTTCTGCTACCAGCTGGGTGGAGAAAGACCACGAGGTGGGGGCAGAGATAGGCATGTCTGAGCTCAGACTCTTCTTGGGTGGGGCATGCTGTGGCTGTTGTGGGAGATGGGGGTGTGGTTCCCAGTCCAGTGGATTTGTATTCCCATGGGGAGCATGTCTGCCTCTCCTGAGTCATACTGGTCGCCAGGGAAGTGGGGGAAAGCCAGCAATCACAGACCTCACCCCACTCCCATGCAGCCTGCAGTCCTAAAGGCTGGTCTCACTCCCACTGTGGCCCCCCAACAGCATGGAGTCTATTAACAGACAGGTGGTGACCAGGGCTGAGAACTTGCCCTAGACCACCAGCTTCCCCATTGAGAAAGCAAGCAGACTCACAGTTTTCCGGCATCTCAGGGGCCCCGCAGCAGTGATCTAGTTCCTTCAAAGGGTCTGTGGATTCTCTGAGCTTTTCTGGTATGGTCCTGCAGTAGTTCTTGGAGAAAAAGTTCACGAGGTGAGTCTCCTCTGAGCCGGAGCTGCAAGCTAGTCCTGCCTTCTATCCGCCATCTTGCCCGCATTCTTTTAGCTTTGAAAGTAAGTCTTGCCCTAGGAAGTTTACTGGAGTAGTATCCCACAGTACAAAAGTATGTTTTTTCTGAAAATGGCCCCAAAGTCCATTGAACGAGTTCAAACATAGGAACCTCTTGAACTTCATTCAAAACCCCCACCAAAAAACATAATGTTTTTACTCTCAGCAATTTGTTGATCTATTAAAGTGGCTTTATGGTAGATAGGAGGCTTTGGTATCCACCAGGATTCTACAAGATTTCCTTTATTCTAACTCTTGTTTCTCTATGTTTATTTAGAGGTGTTATGGGCAGCACTTTATCAGGGGACTCTCTTAGAGTCTGGTCAATTATCACGAGAGCTAAAATCTCTTGGGCTCTCTCTAGCCTAAAGGAAAGAGGCTTATTGGTGGACTGACAGAAAAATGGAGAATTTCTTTTCCAGTGTCTCTTTTCTAGTCATTTGCAATAAAGGCAGATACTTTGGGACCTCTTGTTTTAGGACCTCTTGGTTGAAAAAACTTCACAGGTTGCAGCTTTTTGAAGGTTGAAGGGACATAGGCTTGTTAATCTTTGGGTTTTTTCTTCCTGTAGAGCCCTTTCAAAATGTTCAGCTACAGCCACCAATTCAGTCATATCTGTCACTTCCCATCTAGGTTTATGTTTTTTAATTAAACTGCTAAGTTCAGGACAAAATCTGCTTATAAATAGAACAGTTTATGCCGTTTCAGTCTCTGCAGGAAATGCTCCTTGCCATATGTTGAGCCCAGAATGTTTCTGAAATAGTGTTTCTAAGTGAGTTCTATAATCTGAAACTGGTTCATCTTTTTTTTTTCTTGTCTGCAGGATTGCATCATGGACCAATCAATTTTTGGCGAATGTGATTGGTCCATCATGCAAACCAGCAGACAAAAATGTGTGAAAAATCTTAGAAATTGAATCCAGAAGGGGTTCAGCATTTTTTCATGCTCCTTTTGGCCCTTCCCATGAGGAGGTCTTGGAGGGGTCTTTAATATCCTCCTCATGTGTGTTCCATTCTGTTGCTGGCATCCATTTGCCAGGTCCCAATATCATGTGAATAAATTGGTAAAGGTCAAGGAGTCCTGGATCCTCCCTTCCTAGGAAGATTCTAAATTCCTCAGTAAATTTTTGAGGGTTTCTCCTTGCATCAGGGAAGTCTTTTACAATGGCTCTAAGCTCAATTTTAGATCATGGAGTTAAAGTGGTTACAGCAGGAAGGCCTGGCTGATCGGAGGTCTTACTTTGTAAAGACATCTGTTTGCCTTCTCTTTTGTCAATATTCTTCAGGGTGAAAGGGTAATTTAGCAAGGTTAGTGGACTCAGAATATTTAGTTGGGGATGGATAAAGAGAATAAACAGTTGTGGTTAGTTCAGTAAGAACATAGTCCTTATTTTTTTTCAAAGTATCTTACCAGTGGAAAGTTTAAAAATTAATTTATTATAGGCCGGGCGTGGTGGCTCACGCCTGTAATCCCAACAATTTGGGAGGCTGAGGCAGGTGGATCACCTGAGGTCGGGAGTTTGAGACCAGCCTGACTAACATGGTGAAACCCCATCTCTACTAAAAATATAAAATTAGCCAGGCATGGTGGCATGCACCTGTAATCCCAGCCCACTAGGGAGGCTGAGGCAGGAGAATTGCTTGAACCCGGAAGGCAGAGGTTGTGGTGAACTGAGATCGTGCCATTGCACTCCATCCAGCCTGGGCAACAAAAGCAAAACTCCATCTCAAAAAAACAACAACAAAAATAATTTATTATAATTTATTGTTATTACTATTAATGATTATTTTGAGACAGGATCTCACTCTGTTGCTCAGACTGGAGTGTAGTGGTGCAATCTTGGCTCACTGAAGCCTCAACCTCCTGGGCTCAAGCAATCTTCCCACCTCAGCCTCCCAAGTAGCTAGGACTACAGGTGTAAACCACTACACCTGGCTAATTTTGTTTATGTTTTTGTAGAGATGAGGTCTCACTATGTTGCCCAAGCTGGTCTCGAACTCCTGGACTCAAGCAATTTTCCCACCTTGACCTTCCAAAGTGCTGGGATTACAGACATGGGCCACTGTGCTCGGCCTTAGTCCTCTTTTATGATGTCCTTAGTCTGTTGTTTAAGATTTTCACTTGCTTTTTGCAAAGAATCTTTTACGGATGCAATTTTTGATTTGTTCAGTCTTTTAGATCTTCCCATACTAATTAAAGGATACATACTATTGTTTTTATGTGGGATTCTGATTCCTTTTTTCTCATATGACTTGCAAATAAATAATTTTAACCAAATTAAAACTTTCCCATTATCTTTTCTAAGTTGTCTCAGTGAGGTTAACCCATTTTTTCTGAAAATGCACATGTTCTGGGCCCATAATTTTATACATAAAAGTAGCTGCAGTTCCAGAATGTGGAGTCCCAGGCTCTTTGAATTGAGATGAACTCATTACCAAAAAGGTACCCACCTGAGGTCCTCAGCCTCTAACTGAATCTAATCCGGTTGATTATTGAATCCAATCCAATCCCAAACCCAGCCCAGTCCAAAGATTGCTCAAACAAACTTGGAGAGCTGAGAACACAAATTCTTGGATCTTGGAATCTGAGAGAAAATTCAGCCACGACCTCCAGTTACAAACAAGAAATCAGTGGGCACAGCTGGCTTCGCAGGTATCTGGTCTGGTTCCCTGGTGTTCCTGGGGGTTGCTGAAGTTTTACTCTGTATTCTCACTTCTGACACCAAATCTGTTAAAAGAAAAACTTTAGACATATTAAATTTAACAGAGTTTAATTGAAAAAAAGAAAAGAAAAGAAAAGAAAAAAAACAACCAAAATGATTTCTGAATTTGATAGCCCCCAGAATCAGAATAGATTCAGAGACTCCAGGGCTGCTACATGGTCAGATAAGATTTATGGACAGAAAAAGGAAGGTGACATACAGGAATTGTGAGCTACAGAAACAGCTGGGTTAGCTACAGCTCAGCGTTTTCCTCATTGGTACAAGGTCTGAACAGCTGGCTGCCTGCGACTGGCTGAGACTCAGCCATTGTTACAGAAGCATACTGCTGAGTTGAGTTTTCAGTTTGTTTAGGTACTAAGTTAGCTTGTTGTTCCTAAGTAAGAACTCAAGTACGTGAGTACAGAGGCTTTCTCAGGCCAAATTTAGTTTGATTTAACAGAAGTGAGGAGCAACCAGCCTCACTCTCACTGTGGCTGGGTGTGGGCATGTCCTGGGCCCTCCCACAGCTCTAGGAATTGCCTGAGAGACAGACGAAGTGGACAAAGTCGCTGACAGACCTGAGTTACTGCCTTGGTCCTGGTGACCCTGCTCCAGGCAGTCCATCTCTGTCTGCGATCCCGGCACCACTCCCGGTGGTTCATTATTGCCCAGAGGGGCCTCTGGAGTGCAAGCCTCAAACAGGGAGACAGACCTGGGAAGACTCCATGAGGCTCCACAGCAACCAGCCAGTTCTAAAGTCAGCGTCCCTGGCTTCCAGCTCCAACACTGGACATTCCCCCGTGGCTCCCCTGCCTGGGAATCTGGTGGAGGCTGATTGGGCAGCCCAGGGGATGCCGGTGGGGTGCGGGGAGGAAAGGCTGCAAGGGCAGCTTGGCTGGATCATGGAGGCCCGGGTGAGGCATTCGGACTTACTCTAAGGGCAAGAGAGCGAGAGACTGCAGCTTGGAGAGGACAGCGGTGCTTTGGAAGATGAATCTGGCTCGTTGTGCTGTAAGAAAAGGAGGGAGGAGAGCAGCTTTCTAGGTGACCTGGGGCTGTGACAGTAGGTATGAGGGACGTGAGGGGTCTGAGACAAGCAGTGAGGGTGCACTGCCCAGCCTTCCTGCTTGTGGGTGAGGAGCTGTCGGTGAGGATTCTAAGGGTGTGACCCTTGATGATGAGGTGAATGTGTTATGGCTCACAGGAACAGGGCAGATGGGAGGAGGAGTGGGCTTACAGCAAAGAGAAGCGTTTTATTTTATTCAGCTTGGAAGGCCGTGAGACTTCTCTGTGGCGATAGGTGAGTTTGCCAAATCTGGAGCTCGAGAACCCAGTCAAGGCTGTAGCTGCATATTTAGGAGTAAAGGTAGAAATTGAAGTAATGGGAGGGAGTAAGAGTGTTGAAGATGGAAGTTTTTGATGCCAGAAATAAGCTGTTTAAGGAAATGACCAATCTCCTAGAAATCTCCAAGGCCTGTGTTAAAACCATCCCTTACCCCTGCAAAGATACCATATGCACGTACCTCTAACATCGCCTGGTTTATGTCATGTGCACCTAACCATTGCCCTAGCAGGTGGGCCTCTGTACAAAGGGAAGTAAATATTTGTTCCTGTAGAACCTCTGGTTTTGGATAATATAAATATTAACTTTGGCCAGGCACAGTGGCTCGCACCTGTAATCCCAGCACTTTGGGAGGCCGAGGCTGGGGGGATCACCTGAGGTCGGAAGTTCGAGACCCGCCTGGCCAATATGGTGAAACCCCGTCTCTACTAAAAATACAAAAAATTAGCAGGGCGTGGTGGCAGGTGCCTGTAATCCCAGCTGCCTGGGAGACTGAGGCAGGAGAATCACTTAAACCCAGGAGGGGGAGGTTGCAGTGAGCCAAGATGGTGCTACTGTACTCCAGCCTGGGCGCGGCAGAGCAAGACTCCATCTCAAAAATAAATAAGTAAATAGATATTAACTTTCTAGTACTTCGGGCACATCTGCTTGTAATGCCCCTGAGGTGACTATGGTAGCAGTCCGTCCCAAGCTTCTTGGCAATGCCAGTGGCTGGCAATGTGTCACATGCCTGGAATGACCAGAGAATAAGTGTCTGATAGTCTGCTCGGTAGTCACTGGAAGCCACCCCCATGAGGTGGTGACTAAAGAGGACTTTGGAAGGCTCTGACAGTGCATTGGAGCTGGGGCTTCTTGGGTATTATTTTTTTTTTTGAGATGGAGTTTTGCTTTTGTTGTCCAGGCTGGAATGCAATGGCGTGATCTCAGTTCACTGCAACCTCTGCCTCCCAGATTCAAGCGATTCTCCTGTCTCAGCCTCCTAAGTTGCTGGGATTACAGGTATGTGCCACCATGCCTGGCTAATTTTATATTTTTAGTGGAGACGGGGTTTCTCCATGTTGGTCAGGCTGATCTCGAACTCCCGACCTCAGGTGATCTGCCTGCCTTGGCTTCCCAAAGTGCTGGGATTACAGGTGTGAACCACCGTGCCTGGCCTGCTTCTTGAGTGTTTTTGTTGTATGTTTTAATCCCTACAGTGAAAAAGAACAGCTCCCTCTTGTTGGAGTGGCAGGGGTTGGCAATGCTCCCTTGCCTTTAGAGCAGAAGTCCATCCCCATGAGCTGGAGGCAGTGAAAGGTCAACCCCCAAGTCCATGGGTAGTCCCTTGGCAGCTGGGCGGAAACCAGAGAGGAGGCTGATATTTTGGAATGGCCGATGGCTCTATGGGTCCCAGGAAGATGAGCTAATTTGCTCACAGCGGGGCCACCAGGTCTGCTGCTTGCCTCGGTGGCTTCAGATGCTCTTTGAGCAGGCTGTGGCTCCCAGAGCTGAATAGGAGTGTAGGACTGACTCCCTTGGATGGACTCACAGAGAGTGAAGTGCAAGCCAGGTGCCATATGACGAATTCCCAGAGAAGTGGAGCTGCCTGAGGGAGGGCACACACGCTCGGCCTCAGCGGCATTAGTATGCCTTGATGGGCTCCTCAGCTGTCCGTTTCTGTCCATAACCTGGACGTCAGTGTGACTCCTCTCCCCCACCTCCCTTTCTCTCTCCCTTCCTCCTTCCCTCACTTATCCCCCTCTCCCATCTCTCCATCCATCCTCCCCCTCCACCATCCCCAGGCCCAGTGGAGGGTGACAGCTCACAGCCTGGGTCCTCCGTATCCATGCTGTGTTCTTTGTGCCCCGCCCTCCATCCGGGAGCAGCACTAGAAGGAAGGTCCTCAGCTCTTTAGGGACATTCCTGTCCTGGAGCCAAGGCCAGCACTGGCAGGGGTCCACGAACCTTGGCTGACTAGTCCTGTGGTCAGCCTTACCCTGTGGAGGCACAGAGCCAGAGGCCCTTGCTTCTGACTGGCTGCATTCCCATTGCACATGTGGGAATTGGGAAAGGCCGGGGACCTGCTCAGGCTCACCTGGATGGCACTTCCCCAGCTCTCTGATGGGTTGTGGGGACATGGCACTTCTGGTCCAGGGAAGTGGGGCCTGGCCCAGGACTTCCCACATCTGGGGCACAATGCTCCCATCCCACACTGGAGAATCAAGAGTGCACTGCACGGAGGAATTTTTAAAGAATTTTCCTAATATGGGAGTGAGACCTTGATCCATGATGGCTCCCAGATACTCAGAGGATAGAGCCAGCCCCTTGCTGTCAGCACCAACTTCCATCCTTAGAGCTGCCGCCTCTCCTAACCCCCCACTCAGAGTCCCGGCCCTGAGTCTGGCTTCACAGGGCTGGGAGCCACGATGATCTCTGAAAACACCATCAGTGCTGGGAACTCAGAGGAGGTTTTGGGTGCTTTAGTTCCATGCATCTGCACCAGAGCTCCCTGGGCCCAGGCCCCACCTGATGGGCCCCATTCTCCCACAACATGGGGTCTTGGTTCTGAACCTGCCCTGGGGCTGGCCCCTGCCCCTAGCTGCCTTTCTGGTCCCCAGCCCTGCACAGGAAGGCCATCTGCATACCCGACCTTACCTATCATCCATCGGGAAGCTTTCCGATGCTACATGCTCACTGGTTTAAACTGTTGCTCCCCCCACAGCAGGCATCTCAGCCTCCAGCTATTTGTCAGCTGCTTCACGTGGCTTCCAGCTGCTGAGGCTGAAGAAAGCTGGAGGCTTCAGTGGATGCTTCTGCGGCAAAAAGCTTGCTGGGGAGAAGCAAGCAAACACAAAAGAGCAAGTCCCTTCTCTCCTCCTGACCTCAGTCTCCTAGTGCCCCCTATTGGAAGAACCTGCCAGAACCAGCTGACCTGGGGACATGTAATTTGCACAGATCAAGCCCCAGTAGCGCCAACCTGACAAGTGGAGATCTGGAGCCGAGACTGAATAGCCAATGGACAGCACAACGCCCTGCCCTCCTTTCCTTGCTTGGCAAGCTCTTGCCCCTGCTCCAGGCCTTAGCTCAGGTGTCATTTCTTCCAGGCAGCTCTCTCTGGACCAGTTGTCCCACTGTGGCTTCCCACAGAGACCTACACACGCTTCTATCCAGCACAGGATAGAAATGATCTCTTCATGCCTCTATCTCCCTTACTTGGCAATGAGCTTCTGGAGAAAAAGTGACGTTGTCTGTCAAGTTTTGTAATTCTCAGGGCTTACTGCATAGCTCTGTACATCTTTGTTGAGCCATAGCTCCTGCAGTTGTCAGCTCTCCCTGGAAGAAGGTTGAGGAGTAGGTGGAGCAGGATGGTTTTTCTTCAGGCTGTCTCTCATCCTGGGATTCCCAGGCACTGCCCCTTTATTCTCCGACAATAATAATGATTAACATTTGTTGAACCCCTGGCCGGCACCAGGCACAATTGTTCATACTTCCCATGTATCAACTCATTTAATTTTCATAGACTTATGAACTGAGGTGCAGAGAAGTTAAGCAACTTGCCCAACGTTACACAGTGAGAAATGGCAGAACCAGAACTTGAGTCCAGGTAATCTGGTTTCCAGAGCCTGTGCCCTTAGTCCCTATGTTATTTTGTCCAAGGAGGATAGGAATCAGGAAAATGTGGCAAACTTATAATGCTGATGCCAACAATCAAAATAAGAAGATTCATAAAATATTACCTTGACAATGGATGTCTTCCCAGCACATTCCCCCTCTCTAGGGAACAATACCTCTCTTATTTTGGGAAAACCCAGCTTCCCAGCTCTCCAATATGGACTTCCAGAAGAAGCTGCATAAGATAGTGTCTCACAGCCATGGATGGACATGTGACACAATTCAGGGCCCTCCCCGTGGTTGTTCAAGTTGGTAGTGACAGAGCAGAGAAGCTCCTCTTAGGAGGTGAAGTTGGCTCCAGGCTTGCGGAAGAAGAGACTGACTTGCAGAGAGCTGCAGGGGTGAGAGGGAATGACAGCGCCTCCTCTCCCTGCCCTGGGTCTTGGGCCTCTGAGCTGGTGAATCCCCCTTTTGCATTGCCTCATTTAATGTCAGTTTCTCACATTTGTGACTAAAGAGGCCTAACTAATACCAACTTATAATTTACAAAGTCCTGTCACAGGTCATTGATTCTTATGCCAGCATGAGGGGGCAGGCAGGGGGTCATATCCCCATTTCCAGAAGTGAAAACTGAGGCTTGGAACAGTTAAGTGACTTGCCAAGCAGCAAGTCAGTGGCAGAGCTGGCTGGGAAGCTGGTGCTTGGCCCCTCAGGCCAGGAGTCTGTCCTCTCCTCCGCCTTGTGCTCTCACGGGTGCTATGGAGAGGGGGTCTGGGTACCACCACCTGCCTCAGTACTCGTGGCTCGGAGCTTTGACCCGGCTGTGCTTCCTCTCATTCCTCTTGCTTTGTCTTGGGGCCTATGGGGCTGGGGGAAACAGGCACAGAGCTGGAGATGGCAGATTCTAGTACTACACACTCCACACCCCCACTTCCCATCCATGGAGCTCACAGGGAAAGAGAGGTTCCTGCAGCAGCTACAAGAACACCTCCCCCCCATACCAGCAACCAGGAAATCTCCCAGACAAACTGTGTACCCAGACTGTGGAGGCCACCCACCCCGCACCTCACCCACTCCTGGTACCTCCAGGGCCTGTAGGGAAGCTCCCCGCCCCCAAACCAGCTTTGGGGCTCTCTCTCTGGCCTGGGCCCCAGCTTCGTGGGGGAAGTGGGTGTAGCGGCCTCCTCTGGCCTGGGGGCTGGGAAACCTCAGGCACCTCTGCGTCCGCAGCTGGTGATCCAGCTTGGGCTTGCCAGAGGCCAGTCAGCTCCTCTTCTGAATCTGGATTAGAATCTTCTCGACCCTGGCAGGAAGAGCAGGAGGCCTGCGGTTGGAGGGCATTTCCTGTTTACTGCTGGTGTCAGCGTTGGTCTGAGAGGTCCACCCTTCTGTGGTTAAGTGAGCCCGGACATCTCCCACCCTCCCTTCAGGCCGACTCACATCCCTCGCCTGGTCCTTGTGAGAAGGTCTCTGCTTCCTCTGGTTCAGGGGAGCAGGTTACCATCTCCGGGTTTGCTCTCCTCCCCTTGCCTGGGCTGAAATTAGTCTTTCTAATGACAGCAGCAGTGGCCTGCCCTGTTGCCAAATTTAGCAAAAAAAAGAAGAAGAAAGAAAAAAGAGAAAGAGGATGCAGGTTAAATTTGAATTTCAGATAAATAGCAAATAATGTTTTAGTGTTAGTAGTTCCTGTGTATTATCTGAGGATCCTAAATGAGGTTGGAGCCCAGGGAGATGAAGTGGCTTTTGGGATCTGATGACGAGCAACACAGGATTCCAGCCACTCAGCCGAGGACTCTATGCCCCCAACAGTCTGCCAGCCAGTCGAGCTTGGCCACTGTGGCTGGCTGTGTCTATCCTGCTGTGACTCCTGTCCTGTGATCATAGGTGTTCCCCCTGTAGGTTGTGAGATGGGGGGATAATGATTTAACCCCACCTCAAAGAGAGGCAGACACTCCCAAGCAGTGATTTTCAAAGTTTGGTCACACAGCAGCAGCAGCAGCAGCAGCATCCGTGATAATTAATTTTATGAGTCAACCTGACTGGGCGATGGGGTGCCTGGATATCTGGCCAAATGTTATTCTAGGTGTCTCTGTGAAGATGTTTCTGGATGATGTTAACATGATGTTAACATTTTTTTTTTTTTAAAGACAGCTCACTGCAACCTCCACTTCCCAGGTTCAAGCGATTCTTGCGCTTCAGCCTGCTGAGTAGCTGGGACTACAGACACACACTACCATGCTCAGCTAATTTTTTGTATTTTTAGTAGAGAAGGGTTTCACTATGTTACCCAGGCTGGTCTTGAACTCCTGGCCTCAGGCAGCCTGCCTCCTCAGCCTTCCAAAGTGCTAGGATCATAGGCGTGAGCCACCACATCTGGCTGATGTTAACATTTGAATTGGCAGGCTGAATAAAAATTGTCCTCCCCAGTGTGGGTGGGTGCCATCCAATCAGTTGAAGGCCTGAATAGAACAAAGGGCTGACCCTGCCACAAGTAAGGGAGAATGCCTCCTGCTTGACTGCTTTTGAGCTGGGACATCATTTTTTTTTTTAAGTTCTCACACTCAAACTGAAACATTAGCTCCTCCTAGGTCTTCAGCCTGCAGACTTCTAGACTGGAACTACACCAGTAACTCTCCTGGGTCTCCATCTTCCTGACTGCAGATTTAGGATTTGTCAGCCTCCATAATTGTAAGCCAATTTTTTTCTGGAAAGCCTGGCTTTCCAAGGAAATATATATATGCTTATCTTTGAGACAAGGTCTCACGCTGTTGCCCAGGATGGAGTACAGTGGTGCCATCATGGCTCACCACAACCTTGACTTTCTGGGCTTAGGTGATTCTCTCACCTCAGCCTCCTGAGTGGCTGGGCCTATGCCCAGCTATGCCCAGCTAATTTTTGTATATTTTTTTGTAGAGATGGGGTTTTGCCATGTTGTCCAGGCTGGTCTTAAACTCCTGGGCTCAAGTGATCCTCCCACCTTGGCCTCCCAAAGTGCTGGGATTACAGGCATGAAGCACTGCACTGAGCCCAATTTCTTTTTTTTTTTTTTTTTTTTTTTTTTTTTTTTTTTTTTGAGACGGAGTCTCGCTCTGTCGCCCAGGCTGGAGTGCAGTGGCGCGATCTCGGCTCACTGCAAGCTCCGCCTCCCGGGTTCACGCCATTCTCCTGCCTCAGCCTCCCGAGTAGCTGGGACTACAGGCGCCCGCTACCACACCCGGCTAATTTTTTGTATTTTTAGTAGAGACGGGGTTTCACCGTATTAGCCAAGATGGTCTCGATCTCCTGACCTCGTGATCCACCCGCCTCGGCCTCCCAAAGTGCTGGGATTACAGGCGTGAGCCACCGCGCCCGGCCCCAATTTCTTATAACTAATCTTTTTACACACACACACACATACACACACACGCATCTATTGGTTCTGCTTCTCTGGTGATGCTGACCACAGCATCACCTTGGACCTTGTGAGAAAAGTGCATTTTCTTGGGCCCTGATCAGACCTACTGGATCAGAAACCCTGGGAGCGAGGCTCAGAATCTGAGTTTGGGAAAACCCTGCAGGTGATTCTGCTAAGAGTTAAGTTTGCTGCTTTTAAAATGAACATTAGAGAAAAGGGAGCTCAAAGTCCTTGACTTAGTTCTCTTATCTTTTATTGGAATATTCTTGGGTTTCATTGAGCATCTAATTTGGTTTCATCTACTATAAGTGGGTGTCAAACACTTGGTCTTCTAAATAGCCTGGATTTTGGGGTGAGGGGGGAGCGTAGAGGGAGATGAGGGTTGAGGCAGAGTCTTGAGGATTGCCCGAGCCACACCATCCACTTCCATGTGCTGAGGGATGACTGATATGGTTTGGCTCTGTGTCCCCACCCAAATCTCACCTTGAGCTGTAATAATCCCCATGTGTCAAGGGTGGAACCAGGTGGAGATAATTCAATCATGGGGGTGGTTTTCCCCATGCTGTTCTCGTGATAGTGAGTTCTCACGAGATCTGATGGTTTTATAAGGGGCATCCCCCCTTAGCTTGGCACTCATTCTTCCTTCTGCTGCCCTGTGAAGAGGTGCCTTCCACCGTGACTGTATAAGTTTTCTGAGGGCTCCGCAGCCAGCCGTGTGGAACTGTGAGTCAATGAAAACTCTTTTCTTTGTAAATTACCCAGTCTCGGGTATTTCTTCCTAGTAGCATGATAACTGACTAATACAATGACCTTGGTTTAATCAGGCAACTTTTAGAGTCATATCTTCCTCTAGTCAGCCAGGCTGGAGCTGGCTGTTAATCTACTTGGGCACCCTCTACCATGCTCTCCTCCACTCTACCTGACTTTCCCTGTTTCTAAAACATTTTACTGCTCAGTCCAAGGCTCCTGGTTTTCTTGCTGGTTCTGTCTCCCACTGTATAGCATTCATAAACAAGTCTCTACCACTCTAGGCCTCAGTTTCCTCATCTGAAAGACAAAAAGCTTAAGCCTGGGCTTCCAGGGAAATTGCAAGGATGGAATACGAATTGAGCGGGGGGTGGGTAGTTGTTAAAATTATATATTTACTCCCTTTTGTGGCCACGGACATCTGGAAGTCATGTGTCACCAGAAGGGTGGGAAAGGCTGAGCGGACTGTGCCAGGCCCATCCACTGGACGACACGAAAGGGCTCTGGGGCAGGGCCCGGCTGCAGCTGCCAGCACCTCTGCCTCTTGGGGCATGTGATCCTCTAGACCTATGGACGGGGAGGTGTCAGTGATGGGAGAAGCTGCCATGTGAGGTTTGCTGCCAGTCCCAATGGAGAATCACAGTGCAGGCCCTTGGGTACTGGAGTGAAGCCGTGGCCTCTGCAGTGGAGAACTAAATGCCTCTTGAACAACTGGCATGCTTCTGGGCCCTATGATAGACTGATCACCTGAGCATGGGACACCAAGTGACCATGAAGCTGAAACTGCCCATTGTGAACTGAGTCATATCAGAACCACCAAATCAGAGTGCAGCAGGCCCAGCTGCAGGCCATAGTGAGACAGAAGAGGCACACCTGGAACTGGGCATGAACAGGACTGGAGGGCACAAGCAAGCAGGATCCCTGGGCAGTAGCTCCCTTAGCTCATGCCCATGGCCATGTGGGGCATCGGAAACATACAGCTGAAGGAGGAGGAAAGAGCCCAAGCTGCTTTATGAATAGGTTCACTGGGTAGGTGATGTACCCTCAAAATGGATGGCGGCTGCATTGCAGCCTCTAACTAACAATATAGTTTAGTGCATACAGGAAGGTGCTTTTCATTCATTCATTCATTCATTCATTCATTCTCTTGTTTATACATTACTTTCTTTCCTTCATTCCCTCCCTCATAAAGCACATGCAGTTTGGATGTGATGCCTCCTATCACCCTGGGTGGAACCTGACACTTTTATTCAAGTCTTCTTTCTAGCCACCCTTCCAGCGGCATTTAAAATGCTTATATGGGGCTGGGCATGGTGGCTCATGCCTGTAATCCCAGTACTTTGGGAAGTCGGAGCAAGATGACTGCTTGAGGCTGGGAGTCCAACACCAGCATGGGCAACATGGCGAGACCCCGCCTCTACAAAAATTTTAAAAATTAGCTGGGTGTGGTGACGCGCAACTGTGGTCCCAGCTACTCGGGATGCTGGGACCACAGCCTCCTGGCAGGAGGGTCACTTGAGCCCAGGAGTTTGAGGCTGCAGTGAGCTATAATCACACCACTGCACTCCAGTCTGGGTGGCAGAGTGAGACCCTGTTTCAAAAACAAATTCTTATGTGTCATTCATTTTATAAGAAAACAAAACTCTATTCCACTTCATCCTCTATCTATTGCCCATCTCTCTTCTCTTTGTAGCCAAACTGAAGAGCACTGACATTCCTCCCCAGAACTCCTCAATGGATCTCCTCCAATCAGGCCTCCACCCCGTCCTCCCTCTAAATGGTCCCTGCCTCCCCTCTCGGTCATGCCTCCATTCTCTCTATCCTCACTGCAGCCAGCCTACTGCAGGCCAGCCCTACTCCTGCATAGATATTTGCTACGGCCTCCTAGATTATCTTCCTGAGACAATTTTTGTTTCTTGGGTCCATCCCCACGAGACAACCAGGGTGATTTCTTGGGAGCATAAATCTCAGTATTTCACAGGCTGTATTAGTCTCCTAGGGCTGCCATAACAAAGTATCTGAGACTGGGTGGCTTAAACAACAGAAATTTATTTTCTTACAACCTGGAGGCTAGAAGTCCATGATCAAGGTGCCAGCAGGTTGGTTTATACTATGGCTTTTCTTTTTGGCTTGCAGAAGGCCATTTTCTCCTTGTGTCCTCACACAGCCTTGCCTCTGTGCCACAGCGGTCTTGGTTTCTATTCCTCTTGTTATGAGAACACCAGTCCTATTGAGTTAGGGCCCCACCCTATGACCTCATTTAACTTTAATTATCTCCTTAAAGGCTCTGTCTCCAAATACAGTCACACTGGGAGACAGAGCTTCAACATATAAATTTGGGGGCACACAGTTCAGTCCATAACACATACCTACACATTTCTGTTACTTTCAGGATAGAAAAAAACCCTTTATTTACATGGTCTATAAAGCCCTGCACGACCTGGAGCCTTGCCTGTTTTCCAATCTCATCCGGTCAATTCTCGCCTTTCTTCTGTTTAATTCTCAGTTCCTCAGACATGCAGGCTTCTTGCCTCTCTAGGACCCTACTACATAATGTTTCTCTTGCCTGAAGTATTCCCGTTTACCACCCTCCCCACTCCCTCAGCTTGCATAATGCCTGTTTGTTTTTCAAAATCTAGCTCACATATCTTCCTTGGGAAGTTTCCCATGGCACAAGGTCAGAGCACCCACTTACATTTCCTCTGCACACCTGTTTTGTTCACTGTTGTGTGCCAGGCACCGAGCACAATGCACTGTATATATGAAGTGCTTAAAAAATAAGTATCCAAAGAATTCACAAAGGTTGAAGGTAGATGCCTTGTTGGACTTCTGATAAAGAGGAGGACCAGCAGTCCTGTGAACCACCTTCTAGCCAGGAAAGCCAGGCTGATGAGAGTTATATCATCCTGATTTATTTAGGAAATTGCATAGAAGACTCTAGCTAAAATCTCAAGGGTGAATGTTAAAGTTCCATCTCTGCCCAAATTGCTCAACCATGGGAGACTGTTTTCAAAGATGGCAGAAGCAATTCATCCCATGCTTCTTTGCAATGTGTCTTTCCTGCTCCTTCCGACAAGAGGGGACATCCACTTGTCTTCTCCTTAAATCTGGACTGGCCTTGTGACTTGCTTGGGCCAACAGAATTCGGTGGAAGTGATGCTATTTAATATGTGAGTTTTAGGCCCCACCTTCATCTGCTTCCGCTTGATTGGAATACTGCCCTGAGACCACCATGTAAGGCAGCTGGGTTTACTTCTTGGAGGGTGAGAGGCCACGGGCAGTGGCATCACAGTGACCTAGCCAACAGCCAGCACCAACTTCTAGACAGGGGAGTGAGACCTTATGGGGCCTTCCTGCTCAGCCAACCTCCAGCTGAAACTAACCACACAAGAGTGCCCAGGAGAGACCAACAGAGGAACCCACAGAATTAAGAGAATAAGAAATCTTTCCTGGGTGGTTGATTACCCCCAAAAGGCTAATGGCCATTAGTCCTCCTGATTTCCCCATGATAAACCCATTTCCCCTCCTCTAAACAGTTACACCCTCTCCCCCGCTCTCTCACTATCACTCAGTGTGACTCATCAGAACCCTCCAAATTGTCACTGTTTCCAACTGTAGATCCAAAAGGAACACAGATGAGATAGATAATTCACAGCAGAGTCTACAGGTGTGACTCTGCAGGGTCTGGATATAAGAGCACTGTCACGGACCACATTCTTGCTGAAACATGACCACATTCACTCACTTAGGACATGGGGCTCCCAAAGTGGAAGCTGGAGGCAGTCACTGTGCTCATCTCATACCCCCTTGGCTACAATTTCTAAATTTGAAATGCAATCCAGAATTCTTGTCATATGAAAAGTTCCTTCCTATGACACATGTATATATCCTAGAATCTCTTCCACATGCATACACACACCTATCCAATTGCAATATTGGTCATTCTGCACTGTGTGTATCAGAAGAAACTTGCAAATAGCCCAAATGTCCAACCACGGGAGGATGGATAAGTGTTACAAAATGGAATACTATCCAGGCAAAATAAATAAGCAAGAGCTACATGTATTTGCATTGCTAATTTCATTGTAACATACCATTGAGTAGAAACAGCAAGTTGTAGAAGTTATATATAGTACTACTCACATAAAAGTTAAAAACATGCAAACCCCAACCAGATATTCTTTCTGATATAGTCATATGTGGTAAAGGTATAAATATATGCATGGGGATATTAAATAACATGTTTAATAGGATTGGGGAGAGGTACACAGGAGTTTCACATGTACCTAAGTGATTTGAAATAAATGTGAGAAATTCAAAGATTGGCAAAGCTGGGTGGCTGATATTATCTACATTTTTCTTATACTTGAGTCATTATAGGATAAAAAGTATAGAAGTTTCCGTTTCCCTCTTTTTACTAGCCAGGCACATTTTCCACAGGCCAATCTCTTCAACATTGCCTAGCGGAAGCCCTTCTGACCCTTGGTGGCAAAAGAGGTCCATGGTGAGCTTAGTTTTATTTACTGACAAGAGAGCTTTTAAGTCAGGGAGGGTTTCAGAGGGCAGCAGAGAGCGTTGCCTCCAGGGAGGGCTATTTTCCCCGTATGGGCTCAGTAAATGATCTCTAAGGGAGTGCATGGTTTTGGCAAGACCTCCTATACCAACTCTCCTCTAAATGCCTACCATCTTCTGATCAGCCATCCCAGCTGCTGGCTTTAAGGTACAAGGGCAAACCTTGATGAAGACCTCAGGAAATGTCCACTCATACAGACAGCACCTGTGAGAGGCCCATACAGAGGCTGTTTCAGGAAGGGAGTGGGTGGTTCGTTGAGAAGGAAAAGGAAGATGAGGGGACAATTTGGGAAACATACTTCAAGGAAGGGAGTGCACAAAATGGCATTCACTGTCCAAGAGCTCTAGAGTCACTTGTGTGTGTGAACTGGCAATTTGAAGACCCTCCACCCAGGCTGGGTGCGGTCGCTCACACCTGTAATCCCAGCAATTTGGGAGGCCAAAGAGGGAGGATCACTTGAGCCCAGGAGTTTGAGACCAGCCTGGGCAACAAGCAAGATCACATCTGTTCAAAAAATGCAAAAAGTATCTAGGTGTGTTGGCGCACACCTGTAGTCCCAGCTACTTCAGAGGCTGAGGTGGGAGGATTGCTTGAGCCCAGAAGTCGAGGCTGCAGTGAACTGTGATGGCACCACTGCACTGCAGCCTGGGCAACACGGTGAGATCCTGTCTCACAAACAAGAAGAAGAAAAAGAGGACGAGGAGGAGGAAGAAGACCTGCTGCTTGGAGGAGTCTGAAAATAGCCATGGGGATAGTAACAAGAGGTTTAATGCTCATCTGAACCAACCACTTGGCACATGGTTGCTGTCCACTGGCACAGATTGCTTATGGGAAGCTGGTTTCAACATTTACTGGCTGCACAAGCCTAGGCAATTTATTTCAACTCTCTAACCTTTGCTTCCTTATCTGTAAATTGTGGGGCTAAGAGTGTAACACAAATAAGGTCGGATCGCTTTGGGTTCAAGCTCAGTTCCACGTTGCATTCAGAAGGCACATCATTCCAGCTCAAAAAATATTCGGAAAAGAAATGTAAATATATACAAAAAAAAAAAAAAACCTCTCCCAAGGAGATGGCAAAGGGGAGCTACAGAGCAGAACACAAAATTCCCTGAACATTCTCCTTGCCCAGCCCATTCCAGAGCTTGGTTGTCAAGGCAGCCTCTCCCCCAAATCTTCCTCCTCTCTTTTCTGCATCTCTGTGCTGGGCTGGCTCCCTCCACTTCTCTCTTGACTCCTTCCTGGCCTTCTGGACCAGGTGCTTGCTTCTGGGAGAAGCTCCAGGCCCTTTAAAAAAAATGTGCATCAATTTAGCCTTTAGTCCCCTTTCAAGTCTCCTCTCCACTAAGGGCAACAAGAAAGGGCGAGGGTCGGCAGGCCAACTTGGAATCCACCCGGAAGAGGCACAAGGGGGAGGCGGCTGCTGAAAAAGGCGCTCATTATGAACACATTCTGTCACTAGTGACAGAAGTCAGATGAAGTTATGTTATGAAGTTAGATGAGATACTGCGTGCATCGAGACCTTAATAGGAGCTAACACGTGAAGTCCCCAAATTGTTACTCATTATTCCTATTAGAATCATCATCATTAGTACTACTAGTAGTATTTAAATATTATTTATTTATTTTATAGTATAATTTATTACAATTCCAAGAACATCAGCCAAAAGTTAAACAGGAGGCTGCAGTCTGCCTTCATGGTACCCAGCGCTTGATTTAACCACCACAGCCACATCATCACCAGCGCAGCAGGACACGCAGAGGGTGGTGTTTCTTAAACTTTAATGTTCAGATGAATCACCTGGAGATCTTGTTAAAACCCAGATTCTGATCTTGTAGGGCCTGGACTGGGCTGGGGCCTGGATTCTGCTTTTCTACAAAGCTTCCAAGAAATGCCAGTGTTGCTGGTCCAGGACCATCACTTTGAGTAATGAAAGCCTAATGTTCCACCAAATCCCTTCAGCTATGAAGCTCTAGGTGTACCCCTGAGGTCCCAGAGAGGACAAGCCCTATGTGGACTGTGATGGGAGGGAGGAGGGGGACAAGGGCCTGGCCCTGTGGGGGCTTCAGGTCTCCAGGTGGTTGATTGACCTCCACCATGGATACAGATGCAGCCCTCCCTGTGCCTCCTGTCTGTCAGCCATGGCAGGTGCCCGCCTCATCTCCCACCTGATAACCCAGGAGAGGAGAGTGAAATTCGAGATAGCCCAACACTCACACACACACAAATACATGCACCACACACACAACACACCACACACACAAAAGATACACACAACACACACACAGCACAGACAACACACATAACACACATACAACTTTCTCTGAGGCTCCCAGGCTCCCACTGAATGGGAGAGGAGGTGACTGCTCGGGAGGTGGGGACATTCCTACCAAGAGTCCTGTTGTTTTCTCAAATCTATCCTCACCTCTCCACCTTTGCTCTGCCTGATAGCCAGAGAGGCCACTCTTTTTTGTTGTTTGTTTTTGAGACAGGGTCTCACTTTGTCACCCAGGCTAGAATGCAGTGGCTCGTTCATGGCTCACTGCAGCCTCGACCTCCCAGGCTCAAGTGATCCTCCCACTTCAGCCGCCTGAGTAGCTGAGACTACAAGCACATGCCTGGCTAATTAAAATTTTTTATTTTTTGGTAGAAGCAGGGTCTCCCTATGTTGCCCAGGCTGGTGTCGAACTCCTGGGTTCAAGTAAACCTCCCACCTTGGTCTCCCAAAGTGCTGGGATTACAGATGTGAGGCACCACGCCTGGCCTAGGCCTCCTAATCTGAAGCCTGCTTCCCTCCTTCGTCCCTCTGTGAGCCATCCCCAACACAGCTGCCACCTCATGGAACAAAACATGTCACCTCCTTCTTAAAACCTTCAGTGGAGGAACATATTTACATAAAAAAACTCATTGACTCCCTGTTCCCTCAATTTAAATTGTTTACCTTCTCTACAGAAAAGAGTAAACATGGTAGGCCTCACTGCCTGTTCTTAGGAAGGCCTGCTTCGTAAGAAGCACGTTGGTTCTTGCCTGGAGTTTGGAACAGTTCTCACCAGGAACTGACAAGAGTGGCTCGCTGTGCCTAAATTGTTTGTCTAAACAATATGGTTTATGCTGAACATCTGCCTTCCTTCTGAAAGTCTGGAATTTGGGTACATGCCAGGCAGAAGGTACCTATTTGACCACCCCTGAATTAGTCAGGGTTCTCCACACCGGAGAGAGACAGAAAGAGAGAGAGAGAGGTTTTTTTTAAAAAAATTTTTTTTTGAGACAGAGTTTTGCTCTGTCACCAGGCTGGAGTACAGTGGCGCAGTCTTGGCTCACTGCAACCTCCGACTCCCTGGTTCAAGCGATTCTCCTGCCTCAGCCCCCCTAGTAGCTGGGATTACAGGCATGCACCACCATGTCCAGCTAATTTTTGTATTTTTAGTAGAGACGGCATTTCACCATGTTGGCCAGGATGGTCTCGATCTCCTCACCTTGTGATCCACCCGCCTCGACCTCCCAAAGTGCTGGGATTACAGGCGTGAGCCACCGTGACCGGCCGAGAGAGGTTTATTTTAAGGAATTGGTTCATGATTGTGGGAGCTAGCAAGTTCAGAACCCATAGGGCAGATTGGCAAGCTGGAAATTCCAAGCTGTTGTTGCAGCCTTGAGCCCAAATTCTGCAGCTGGAAGCTCAGGCAGGGTGTCTATGTAGCAGTTTTGGGAAGAATACCCCCTTCTTATTAGGGAAACCTGAGTCTTTACTCTCAAGACCTTCAACTAATGAGAAGAAGCCCACCCTCATTATAGAACATAATCTTCTTTACTCAAAGTATTTGAGTAATTTAAATGTTAATCAAATCTAAAAAACACTTTCATAGCAGTATCTAGTCTGGTGTTTGATTAAATAACTGGGTACCATAGCCTAACAAAGTTGACATAAAAATTAACCAGTAGTGCCGGGCACAGTGGCTCACACCTGTAGTCCCATCACTTTGGGAGGCTGAGGTGGGTGGATCACCTGAGGTCAGGAGTTCGAGACCAGCCTGGCCAACATGGTGAAACCCCGTCTCTACTGAAAATACAAAAAATTAGCCGGCTGTGATGGCGGGTGCCTGTAATCCCAGCTACTTGGGAGGCAGAGGCAGGAGAATTGCTTGAACCTGGGAGGCAGAGGTTGCAGTGTCCCGAGATCGCGCCATTGCACTTCAGCCTAGGGAACACAGCGAGACACTGTCTCAAAAAAAAAAAAAAAAAAAATTAATCAGCACAGCCACCCAAGAAAAATCCTAGGCATCGATTCCTCTTGGTTGGCAATGTTCTACATGCGTTGTCACAACTCATTGCTGGGGTAATTAGCATGTCCTGTGTGATGCCACTGGGAAAGAACTCAGGATTCTCAAGAAGAACAATTTCGCTTGCACTTGACTTTCCCCAGACTTCATCTGTGTGCCTTTCCCTTTGCTGCTTTTGCTTTGATCCTTTTGTTGTAATAAATCATAGCTGGGAGTACACCTACATGCTGAGTTCTATGCATCCTTTTAGCAAATCTGCAAAATGAGGGGTGGTCTTGCAGACTCCAGATTTACCTTCAGGTGAGCCTCCCCATTTCCAGTAACTGCCACCTTATACCCCACATTCCCACCGTACTGAGCTGCCTAGTACCTGGATACGCATACCTCCATATCTAGAATGCCCTCTCTTCTCTTGGATGGCTAACTTCCATGCAGCCGTCAGGAACTCAGCTTGCTTTGGTTATCCATTGCCGTGGAACAAGCGATCCCAAAACATAGTGGTTAAGACAGCAACAATTCATTATTTCTTATGATTCTGTAGGTTGATTCAGGCAGTTCTTCTTCCCATGGGGTTGGCTGCGGTTTTAGGGTGGAGGGTTCAAATGGCCCCAGAGTTGGTGGTAGTTGGTGCTGGCCACCTGCTGATAGCTTAGCTGAGGCTATGAGTCAGGGGCCCAATTCTCCTCAATATGGGTTTCTTCACATGGCTAATTGAGTCTCCTGAAACCATGGTGGGTATTCTCCAGGAAGAAGCATTTCAAAAGAGCAAGCCCCAATGTGCAAGTACTTATCAAGCTTCAGCTTGCATATCCATGCAATGAATGCTGATGTTCCATTGGCTAAGCTAGTTACATGGCCAAGCTGAAGATCATCTCGGGAAAGAACTATGCCAGCAGATGAACACTGGGGGGTGCAGCTCATAGAGGGCCACGAATGTGCAATGTACCACATAGTACAAGCCTTCACTGACCTCCTTAAGCCCCTTCCCAGTGCGTACTCATTACAATACTTGCCACACTCAGTTGAAATAGTTTAATTGTTGAGTATTGTGCTTCTATTTATGGACTGGAGCTCCATATTTATGGACTGGAGCTCTTCTGAGAGCAGGGTCTGTACCTAATTTATTCCAGTATCCCATTCCTGACCCAGACTGTGTTTGCAGAATGAGTGCTTGAATCAGAGCAGCAACTATCATCACCCACCTCGTATTTGCCAGGTTCAAGCCCTGTCTCTACCTTATTTAGGCTTAGGACATTCAATAGCTGTGAGATGCCAACTATACACAGTCCCTAAGCTCCTTAAAGCATGGCAGCCTGTCCCAAGCTTTACAGAAGCATAGCCTGTCCCTGCTATACGGAAGGCACCTACCAGACATTAGTGGAATGAATAAATGAATGAGCAAACTTTCTAGGCATATCGTTGAGATTTCCAAGCTATAAGACCATTCGATCCAGCAATCTCGCCACTGGGTATCTACCGAAAGGCAAGTTACCTGCACTCTTAAGTTTATCACAGCATTGTTCACAATAGCAAAGATGTGGAATCAACCTAAGTGTCATCAGTGGATGGTGGGATAAAGAAAAGGTGGTGTACATACACAATGGAATACAACTCACCCATTAAAATGAAAAAAAAATAAAACATGTATTTTGAAGCAACATACATAGAACTAGAGGCCATTATTTTAAGTGAAGCAACTCAAAAAGCCAAGTACTGCATGTTGCCACTTATAAATGGGAGGTAAATAATGTGTACATATAGACATAGACTGTGGAATAATAGACATTGGAGACTTGGAAGGGTGGGAGCGGGTGAGGGATAAAAAATTGCTTGATGGGCACAATGTACATTATTCAGGTGATGGTTACACTAAAAGCCCAGACCTCCCCACTACACACACAATATATCCATGTAACAAAACTGCATCCGTACCCCTTAAAGTTACACAAATTTTAAAAATGCATCAACTGCTTTCTTAAACATACACTGTGATGAAGCTGAGCAGAAATCACATGACCCCACAGTCCACAAATAAAGCAGGTCTATCAAAGAGCTGTCAGCGAAAGAGATTTTCAGTCCTCTCCTTTCCAGTTGAGGACCCTGAGGAAGGAGAGTTGCCCTTGCTGTGCCACGTTCTGCTGAGCAGCCCGGCTGGAGCAGAAGCACAGGGTCCTCCCACCAATGCGTCCTCTGCTCCCCTATTTCCTGGTTCTGGGCAGTGGCTCCTAATATAGGTTCTGTCTCATGCTATAAACAGCTACAGACACATCTTCAGTAGTAACGCACTGGAGTGTGGAAATCAATTGTGAATTAAACTCCTCCCTATTGCAATATTCTGACATCATAAGAGAACACAAGTGAATCATCCCTGTGTAAATATACTTTGATTAGATCATTTGCTTTCAAGGCTAAAAAAAGGGAGGAGAAAAAACTGGGTGTTCTGTTCCCCTCTGGATAGGCATTGGGGGTAAGATTTTCCACCCCTCTGTGTGGTAACCCCCCTCAGCTGGAATAACAACTTCTTACTTAAGACCACATTCCTCTAGGTTCCATTCTTTGAAATATTTCATTCTTTGGACCTCAGTTTAAGCAACTAAAATAAAAGATGGTCTTGAATAATAAAACTAAAGAATGTGTTTGCTTTATTAAAGGGATTTTTTTCACTTTATGAAAGGACTGACAGTATTATTTTCAGCAGGTGAGATCCCCCTTGATCTGTTCAAAATGAAAATGAAATTCATCTAGTTCAGGAGCTATGGACTGGTTCTGTTGGCCAAATCTAGCCTGCGCTGCCCATGCATTTTCTCTCTTTTTCTTTCTCTCTCTCTTTCTTCTTATATCTTGTTTAAAGAAATAGAGACAGGGTCTGGCTATGTTGCCCAGAATCGATCCCGAACTCTTGGGCTCAAGCGATCCTCTCACCTCGGTCTCTCAAAGTGCTGGGATTACAGTAATGAGTCACAGTGCCTGGCTGCCTGTGTATTGTTTGAACAACACAGTAGTTGATTTTTAAATTCTGAGCTTCTATAGCTGCATTATGACATGTTCTCCAGTTCTTCACAAATGATGCCACTACTTGATGTCTCACACACAGTTGTTACCTGCAGGAGCCCTGAGTTTTACCTCTCGTTTTACAAATGGGGAAACTGAGACCTAGAAAGGATGGTTTGCTCAAGGTCGTGAAGCTAGGACATGCCAGGGCTAAAAAGCAAGTCTCCAGCTCCCTGGCACAAGACTCCCTCCCTTCTGCTCACTGCATCTCCACACCACTTTCTTGTAGCTTTCGTTAAATTAATAAAAGTGCAATTTCAGCATACGCCACTAAACTGGCAAGCATTTGCAGGGGTGGATTTTGTAGCAACAGCACTTACCCAATGGGAAGTTGTTGCAACCTTCCTCTTTCCTTTCTGTCCTCCCATTTCTCAGGGTTGGAGGAACCTCACACTTTGCTGTCATCAGGCAAACCTCATGCATGCGCAAGGAGCATCATTTTTCTACTTCTGCCCATCACATCTTCTCCTTTCTATCAAACCACACAAGCAGAATCTTTCTCCATATAAAATCCACACAGTAAATGTTTCAGATGGTACAAATGGGCTTGTCTTTCATTTTGAATTTTTTTTTTTTTTTTTTGAGACAAGACCTCACTCTGTAGCTCAGGCTGGAGTGTGGTGGCGTGATCATGACTCATTGCAGCCTCAACCTCCTGGGCTCAAGTGATCCTCCCACCTTAGCCTCTCAAGTAGCTGGGACCACAGGTGCATGCCACCATGCCCAGCTAATTTATTTATTTATTTATTTATTTATACAGATGAAGTCTGCCTATGTTGCCCAGGCTGGTCTCAAACTCCTGGGCTCAAGCAGTCCTCCCACCTTTGCCTCCCAAAGCGCTGGAATTACAGGCATGAGCCACTGCACCCAGCAAAGCTTTTCTTTCTGGAAAAATCCTACTTGTTATTCAAGGCCCTGTTCAAATGTTGCGTCCAGTGGGAAGCCAACTCCACTATTCATTTACATATTTTTAACATCATGTAGCATAGCGTGGGGTGTGCGGTGTGTGGGCCTACTTGCCTCCTCACCTTTCCCTCCTTCAGCTCCCCTTGTCTACTCTGTCCCCTCCATCTTTGTTTACTGACTTGAATTGAGAGGATTGAGGCTCATAGAAGACTTCCTGAAAACAATCCACACCCACCACTTTTCTACCAAAATTGAACAAGGACTAGATTTTCATTCTCTTTTTTGGAAAGGAAAATAGGTCACCATGCAAAAAGGCCCAAGCAGCTTCTCCTATTCAAGAAAATGCTGTCTGGTGTTGGGGATGAGTTGGAGAGCTTTGGGGAGGGAGTTGCTATAGGGGAGGAGCTGAAAAGGACAGAGGTGGCAGGTATAGAAAGCAATCAGTCAATGCAAGAGGGCAGTCTCCAAATTGCTCCAAACCTCAGTGTTCATCTGTATCTGAACCTCTCTGAAACCCAGTGATGAGCTTAGGACAAATGAAAAGAAGTCTTACCAGCAGAAAGATGAACGAATTTTAGGGGACTCATGTCAGCACTGACTCTCCCTTGGGAGGATGGTGGCTGAAGGAGGAGCCAGGGAGCCATCTGAACTTGTAGACATTTTAGCCCAGTGCTGTCCAATAGAAATACAATGTGACTCAAATGTGTAATTTTAAGTTTTCTAGTTGACACATTAAAAAGCTAAAAAGATGGCTGCGTGTGGTGGCTCATACCTGTAATCCCAGTGCTGTGGGAGGCAGAGGTGGGCAGATCACCTAGGTTCAGGAGTTCGAGATCAGCCTGGCCACCATGGCAAAACCTTGTCTCTATTAAAAATACAAAAATTAGCCAGGCGTGGTGACACATGCCTGTAATCCCAGCTACTCAGGAGGCTGAGGCATGAGAATCACTTGAACCTGAGAGGCGGAAGCTGCAGTGAGTTGAGATTACACCATTGCTCTCCAGCCTGGGTGGCAGAATGAGACTCTGTCTCAAGAAAAAAAAAATAAAATCTAAAAAGATGAAATTAATTTGAATAATATGTTCAACATATTAAATCTCATACATTTAAAAAAACCCACTATATCCAAAGTATTACCACCTCAACATGTTATTAATATAAACATAAAAATAAGCTATTGTACACGTTTTTCAATCTAAGTCTTTAAATTCTAGTGTTTAGCTTATAGTTAGAGCACATCTCCATGTGGACACTAAATTTTTATCAAAAAGAATCTGCATTTAGATTTCATAAAATTTTCAGTTGAAAAAGCAGATTTACATACCCAAGTTGTTTCAAACATACCTAAAAGTTTCCATCAAATTGAATCAAATAACAGTTTTTAAATGTAATTAAAATGAAATAATATTAAAAGCCTAGTTCTTCAGTGGCATTAGTGACATTTCAAGTACTTAACAGCCACATGTGGTTACTGGCTACTGTATTGACTGTAGTTTTAGAGCGATCAGGAGCGGTCCTACTGCCCATTGCCTGTTCCCCTCGGCCTTGCTCTGGGCTGGACAAGTGGGGGGTTTGATCAGAGTTCAATGCCCATGTGCCTAAGTTTAATAGTCTAGCTATGGTGGTTCTCTTTTGAGCACAGCCTTCTCCTTCTTAGCTCTGGGACACACTGAGGGGAAGAGAAGGATATTTTATCTGCTGTTGCTCCTAGCTGGAGACCCCACCCAGAAAACAGCTTGAGTGCCCCGCAGCCACATAACTCCTGAGTGAATGGACTCCAAACGGGCCAGACGGGACTGCCTCAGTTCTTCCACGTGAAATAATATAGCTAGTGTAACTTTTCCTTTTTTTTTTTTTTTTTTTTTGAGACGGAGTCTTGCTCTCTCGCCCAGGCTGGACTGCAGTGGTACGATCTCGGCTCACTTGCAAGCTCCGCCTCCAGGGTTCATGCCATTCTCCTGCCTCAGCCTCCCGAGTAGCTGGGACTACAGACGTCCGCCACCACGCCCAGCTAATTTTTTGTATTTTCAGTAGAGACGGGGTTTCACCGTGTTAGCCAGGATGGTCTCGATCTCCTGACCTCAAGATCCGCCTGCCTCAGCCTCCCAAAGTGCTGGGATTACAGGCATGAGCCACCGCTCCCGGCCAACTTTTCCATTTTTAAAGCTCATTGCATAGAGATGGAAGATTGACAATTTTCCTAGAGACATTAAACTACTCCTAAATTAGGAAATATTTTTAAATTAAATGCCTGTCAGGAATGTCTATTGCATTGCTGGTTCCTAGTACATGAATTATTATTACTTCTAACTATACCAGAGTATCCAGCAATGGCTTTCTTAACTGGGGCAAAAACGGAATGATTTTTGTGGCTAAAGTTGTTTTAAATTTCTGTACATTATAATAAAGGAAAAGTGAAGTCCATTAGTCTGTAAGTTAGTGAAGATCCATAGACTTTATCTTTCTCTTCTAATTTCTTTTAGAAGTTACTATTTAGGAAGGAATTTTTTTTTCCCACTGAATGGCATTTTCGTTAATATTTTTGTAAAGTGTATATGAAAAAGTTATGTGTGTATAAATACATATGAAGAATTTCTAAGAATCTACTTGTAAAACATTATTCAGAGTTTTATATGCTCTGAAATATTTTAAAATAAAAATATCCGTAAAATGCATACTTTTTGACCAAAGGTTTTCTTTCTTTTTTTTTTTTTAAGAAAAAGACCCCATAAAGATTGCCACAAGGTGGCACTAAAATCCAGTGAAAATTCCAACTCTGCTCTGGTCTTTGAGGAGTGTAGAATGATTTACAGGAGACACCTGGCAAACAAACAAAACCAAATAAATTAGGTTAAAGATTAGAGATAGATTAATATCCTCCTTTTGTCTGAAATACAACTTCCCTGTCTCACAGGTGTGGATATATTATGTCATAAGATGAATATGTTAATAAAGTTAATTGTTAACGTGACTTGTTCTTGGCTGGTGGCGGTGGCTCACGCCTGTAATCCCAGCACTTGGGGAGGTCTAAGTGGGTGGATCACTTGAAGTCAGGAATTAGAGACCAGCCTGGCCAACACAGGAAAACCCTGTGTACTGAAAATACAAAACTTAGCCAGGCATGGTGTCACACGCCTGTAATCCCAGCTACTCGGGGGTCTGAGGCAGGAGAATCGCTTGAACCCAGGAGGCCGAGGTTATAGTGAGCCAAGATCATACCACTGCACTCCAGCCTGGGTGACAGAGTAGGACTCTGTCTCAAAAAATAAAATAAAATAAAATGACTTGTTCTCATAGAAGAATCAAATTTTATCCCTGTCTGAGGGAAGTGTATTATGAAGGGCAAGGGGCAGGGAGGGGCTTGTCTGGCATATCACCTAGTTGGGAAAAGTTTATCCTGTGTGTGGGGCAGTCTTGGAAGCAGCCAGTCCCTGCAGAGCTTGTCAAAGTATCCTGGACTAAAAAAAAAAAAAAAAAAAAAAAAAACCATGAAAAGAAGTTACTGCAGAACACAGATCTTTCTATTTGTTTACTTTGGCATTTTTACCAACTGCATAGTTTTAGAAATTATTGCAATATTGAGATTTGAGCTTGGAACACCTCATATAATATTCCTGGAAATCAGAACACGAATGAGTTCAATCCGTTTTCCGGATTCTTTGTTTTTTAAAGAAAAAAAACACATGGTACAAAGCTTTGTTTCACATTTCTTGGTATTTGAAGTTTAAGGACATAGCCAAGTTTCCCAAGCTATATTAAGACCAAGGAAAGCGGCGTTAACAATACAGCTATAAAAGGTTTTGACTAAAAGAAGAAAAATTTGTGTAAATAAGACTTTTCTAATAGGAAAAAAAAAAAAAGCTTCCAGATTGCATCCCTAAATCAATGAACAGAAAAACTATTTACTTGCTGACAGATCAGTTCCTTAGATCTGAAAAACAAAACCCCCCGCCAACAACAACAAAAAAAAGCTGGTTGGCCGGCTGTTGTAGTGATATGAATCCAGTCTGAGGGAAGCACAGCACTTCCAGTCGTCTAAATAAGACGTTCCCTCTAGGAAGGGCTCTAGGCTTAGCAGCACTACTGCCTTATTTGATCTGATTTCATCTGTGGAGCCATATGGGGACCTAGCTCTTAACATATGAATTACATGTGAAAACACCGGGGTTCAGTCACAGTTGGCTGCATGGGTTTGCTTAATGATTTTCTTTTTAATGTTTACTTTTTTTTTTTTCTTTTGAGCCAGGGTCTCATTCTGTCACCCAGGCTGGAGTGGGGTGTTGCCATCATAGCTCACTGCAGCCTTGCCCTCCTGGGCTCAAGCAATCCTCCCACCTCAGCCTCCTGAGTAGTTGAGATTACAGGCATAGGCCACTCTCCTCCCCACCCCATCCCATTTTATTTTTCTCAGGGACAGGGACGGGGTTTTGTCATGTTGCCCAGGCTGGTCTTGAACTCCTGAGCTCAAGCAATTCTCCAGCCTGGGCCTCCCAGGCCCAGGGATCACAGGCATGAGGTACTGTGCCCGGCCTGGTTAGATAATTGTTAAAGCGAAGTGTGGAACTGAGGTAAGAAACCCCCAGAAAATTCCACCTGCGTTTCTGAGCATTCGGGTTAATTCTCCACAGTCATTTACTGATTCTTGTAAATGCCAGGCATTGTGCTGGGTCTTCAAGATGCGGAGATAAGACAGAATCCTGGCCCTCCAACAACTGACAGACCGAGACAGAGACGGAGACAGGAGGCAACCACCTCCCGGTCATGTGGTGGGTCCCTCCTTTGCTGAAAAAACAGTTTGCATACATTTCCCGTGCAATGGAGAGACAGAGCCCAGCCCATGCAGTTAATACTTCAGCACTCATGAGCCCCAGCATATGCAGCTCCTAGAGTTTGCCCCGCTCTTTCCCACCTTCCTGCTTGTGTTCAGGCTGTTTCTCCTGCCCGGGAGCCCTCCCCGACTCCCCTTTCCCCCTATCCCCTTCTTCCTCTTTTATCCGTAGAAATCGGTTGACTTGGGTCTTTTCGGATCACCGGTAGTGTCATTTCATGCAGGATCTACAGGATAAATGAGTTCAGTCCTGGTGTGCATCAGGAGGCAACGCCCCAATAGAGGGGACACCCCCTAACCCGCTGTGCCCCATTTGCTAGCCCCTTACCCCTCCCCTCTTCTCCAGCCTCAAGCGTTTTCATCTGCTCAGGGGTCTTGGGGTGGTTGGATTCTATTGAACCCGGAATATTGTACATTCTATTGTACAATAGTGTATATTCTATTGTACAATTTATCTCAGACAGTTCTCTGTTTTAAGAACCGGGATCAGACTTCATAGTGAAAAGAGGGGCCGAAGGGGCTTCTTCCTGTCCGGTAACTTCCTCCAAGTGTTCGAGCCTCGACCTTCCCTTTCCGTTGTCAAGCTTGGGCCACTCCGCACCTCTTCCCTTAATCTTCACCTAAAGACCTAAGCTGGGGGTTGGGAAGGGTAGGGGCGGCGGGACTTGGAAGAGCCAGTTTGCAGCCAGCCGGTCGCCTCTCGGGTCCAAACCCGAGGCTGGCCCAGGGCGAGTACCCGGGTGGGGCCCTAAACCACAGGAGGGGCCGCCTCCAAAAGAAAAGAGAAAACACTCTTGTTTGGGAACAAAAGTGTGTGTGTGGGGTGTGTGTGTGTGTGTGTCTGTTTATTTAAAAACAAAACCACGTTAAAAGAGCTGCCCCTCCCCCACAGGCCCGAACACCCGCCGGGAGTTTGCCAGGAAGAGGGGCAATTCTGAATGGGAGTCGCCAACGCCCCACTGAGTGGAGCCTGTCTCGGAACCGCTCGCCCAGACCCTGTAGGCTCCAGACAGCCAGCTCCGGGACCCCGCGCGCAGACGCTGCGGCGAAGGAGGGGACCCGGGTACCGCCAGAGCCCCGCAGCGCCAGCAGCAGCGCAGACTCCCCGGTCGCTGCCTCTCCCAGCCCGGCGGCCTGGGCCGTCAATCAAGCTGGCCCTGCCCCGCCCTCGGGCTGCAGCGGGCGGCCAATCAGAGCCAAGCTCCGCAGCGATGAGCTCAGCCGGCTGGTTTCCCATTGGACGGCTATATTAAGAAAGTGGCCGGACTCTTTAAATAGCGGGCGCTAGGGCCGCAGCCCTCATCTGCCACCGCAGTCTGGTTGGAGCTGTTCTCTTGTACGCTCAGCGAGGCCCGGAGAGACCCGGGAGGGAGCTAGGCCGAGTCCACCGCCCGAATCTGCTGCCCGAGCCCGCGTTACGCACAAAGCCGCCGATCCTCGGCCTGGGGTGAGCAGAGCGACCACCGCCCGGGAGCAGCGCGGCGAGACGCACGGTGCGCCCTATGCCCCCGCGCCCCCACCGCCCCCGCCGCGGCAGCCGAAGCTCAGCGAGAGAACGCGCCACCGCGGGGCCCGGGTGCAGCTAGCGACCCTCTCGCCCCCTGCGCGCAGCCCGAGGTGAGCAGTGAGCGGCGAGCGGGAGGGCAGCGAGGCGTTCGCGGGCCCCCTCCTGCTGCCCGGGCCCGGCCCGCTCATGGCGGCCATCCGCAAGAAGCTGGTGGTGGTGGGCGACGGCGCGTGTGGCAAGACGTGCCTGCTGATCGTGTTCAGTAAGGACGAGTTCCCCGAGGTGTACGTGCCCACTGTCTTCGAGAACTATGTGGCCGACATCGAGGTGGACGGCAAGCAGGTGGAGCTGGCGCTGTGGGACACGGCGGGCCAGGAGGACTACGACCGCCTGCGGCCGCTCTCCTACCCGGACACCGACGTCATTCTCATGTGCTTCTCGGTGGACAGCCCGGACTCGCTGGAGAACATCCCCGAGAAGTGGGTCCCCGAGGTGAAGCACTTCTGTCCCAACGTGCCCATCATCCTGGTGGCCAACAAAAAAGACCTGCGCAGCGACGAGCATGTCCGCACAGAGCTGGCCCGCATGAAGCAGGAACCCGTGCGCACGGATGACGGCCGCGCCATGGCCGTGCGCATCCAAGCCTACGACTACCTCGAGTGCTCGGCCAAGACCAAGGAAGGCGTGCGCGAGGTCTTCGAGACGGCCACGCGCGCCGCGCTGCAGAAGCGCTACGGCTCCCAGAACGGCTGCATCAACTGCTGCAAGGTGCTATGAGGGCCGCGCCCGTCGCGCCTGCCCCTGCCGGCGCGGCTCCCCTGCCGGCGCGGCTCCCCTTCCTGGACCAGTCCCCCGCGAGCCCGGAGAAGGGGAGACCCGTGTCCCACAAGGACCCCACCGGCCTGCCTGGCATCTGTCTGCTGACGCCTCTGGCTTGCGCCAGGACTTGGCGCGGGCACCGGGCGCCCCCTTCCCAGTGTTTGTGTGCGTCCAGCTGTGTTGCACAGGCCTGGGCTCCCCACTGAGTGCCAAGGGTCCCCTGAGCATGCTTTTCTGAAGAGCCGGGCCTCAGAGTGTGTGGCTGTGTGTGTGTTCGACTCCCCTCGCCCCATTTTCACCCCACCCCCGCCTCTGATCCCCGGGGGCGAGATTGGCGCGGGAGTGTGGCCGCGCCCCATCAGATGTTCGCCTTTCACCAGCGGGAGCCTGATATCCCTTGTCTGTAACATAGACCCCGGGTACTGCGGGAGGGGAGGGCTGCTGGGGAGGATGGGGGGATGTTATATAAATATAGATAAAATTTTATTTTCGGAGCTAAGATGGTGTTATTTAAGGGTGGTGATGGGTGAGCGCTCTGGCCCGGGCTGGGCCAGACTCCCGTCCAAGCATGAACAGGACTTGACCATCTTTCCAACCCCTGGGGAAGACATTTGCAACTGACTTGGGGAGGACACAGCTTCAGCACAGCCTCTCCTGCGGGCCAGCCCCCTGCGAACCCTCCACCAGCTACCGGAGGGAGGAGGGAGGGTGCGCTGTGGGGTTGTTTTTGCCATAAGCGAACTTTGTGCCTGTCCTAGAAGTGAAAATTGTTCAGTCCAAGAAACTGATGTTATTTGATTTATTTAAAGGCTAAAATTTGTTTTTTTATTATTTGCACAGTTGTTTCATTGTTTGACACTTAATGCACTCGTCATTTGCATACGACAGTAGCATTCTGACCACACTTGTACGCTGTAACCTCATCTACTTCTGATGTTTTTAAAAAATGACTTTTAACAAGGAGAGGGAAAAGAAACCCACTAAATTTTGCTTTGTTTTCTTGAAGAATGTGGCAACACTGTTTTGTGATTTTATTTGTGCAGGTCATGCACACAGTTTTGATAAAGGGCAGTAACAAGTATTGGGGCCTGTTTTTTTTTTCACAAGGCATTCTCTAAAGCTATGTGAAATTTTCTCTGCACCTCTGTACGGAGAATACACCTGCCCCTGTATATCCTTTCTTCCCCTCCCCTCCCTCCCAGTGGTACTTCTACTAAATTGTCTTGTTTTTTATTTTTTAAATAAACTGACAAATGACAAAATGGTGAGCTTATGATGTTTACATAAAAGTTCAATAAGCTGTGTATACAGTTTTTTATGTAAAATATTAAAAGACTATGATGATGACATTTATAAAATGGCTCTTGTGGTTTAATAGTGTGTAAAAATACCCTTGTGAATTTGGAACAAGGGAGATATTCTCCTAGGCGAGATCCTTTCTTGCCAACTCCATTTCCCTTATAGCAAATGTAGTAAATGAGGATGAAGTCCCCTTGGGAGCATGTGGGGGTTGGGGGTTGGGTGACCAAGGGAGACCAGGTTGTTCCTGTCACATTGCTAGAGGAAGATGAGTGGATACCCCGACACCCAGTGCAAAAACTTTTGACCTATTATGTACTCAGTTCAATTAGGTGAGACCGAAGATCTTGATTTCATTCATCTGTGTGTCTTAAAAACACTTGTGTCTAAGTCTATTATGGGGCTTTGCTTATTCTTTGAGTCTTGGAAAGTTATCATTTGTGCATTTTAAATTTAGAAAACTTTATTAATCGTTGGTGTGGGGTCAGGCTATCAGGAAGCCTGTTTACTGGGTTCCCTTCAGGCCATCAAGGGGTTTACACAATACCCCAGGAGGTTGTAGGTTGTTATCTTTGGGCCTGGAGCTTCCAGAACTGGGGGAGTTCAGATAAAGAGGTGATTTTTTTAAAATGATCAAACTTTGATCCCAATATGTCCTTTATTAAGTAACCTAGAATGATTTATTCTAAGTTCAGAGAAGGGCCATATTGTGGAAAGAACATTGGATGTTTTGGTGGTTCTTAAAGTTGGAGCTGCCACTTTTTGAGAGTCATGATAAACTCTAATTGTAGACACTTAGCTTTGCTGTAATGGTTCTTAGAACCAGACAGGCTGATTTATAGGTGGAGACCACATTAAAATTCTTCTGCAGGCATGATGGTTCAAACCTGCCAGCTCTCACAGCTTCCAGGGAAGGTAGCTGAGAGTGTCAACTGCCTGAGAAGTGTGGTTTTCATTTTTTTTGAATCAGCATTTTCTGGGTTTCTAGCACTTAGTTGCCACCTTCTCCTTCCCCCTCCTCCCCATTCCCAGGACAAAGGTGGAGGTCTCCTTTGAAGTTGTTTGCTTCAAAGCTTGAGGCTTCTGTTTCCTGGTCTTACCCCAGACTCCAAGAGCTTTTGTTGAGTGAATAAAACCTGGTTGGTGGTGACCTTTCACCCACTTAAATGCTGGCAGTAACTGGACCTCCTGCTCAGCTGGGTGGGTGCATTGACCAACAGAAGGGGATTGTCTGGGCTCCTCCAGGAGCAGAGGGGAGAGGGGTCTATCCAGGCTGCCTGCTTTGAGCAACTGCCTAACTCCTTCCTCAGTCCGTCGGCCCCACTCACCTCCAGACTGCAGTCTCCTTTTTCATTTTAAAGACAAAACTTCCCATCGACAAACAGCATGTTTATTTGCAGGTTTTACAGCTAGCAAATCCTTTGGTACCAGGGAGCGCAGGACCCAGTGGGGGAAGAGTTCAGGCTTGGGCTGAATGCCCAGGACTCAGCTTTGCAACCAGCCAAGAGCCTGGAGGCCCAACTCCCTGAAAGGGCCTTTTCTGGGTTGCTCTGATCTGCCTGGTACCCATAACTGTCTGTGTTTTATATTATGGGCAGACAAACACTCAGATGACGCATGGCAGCCCGAGTTACGCTTGTTTGAAAATGCGTGGCATTTCATAATCCTGCTGGAACATGCTCTTCTTGCTGCATTAGGATCCAACTGGAAAACATAAAGATGAATTGCTGTAGGCTGGAAAATCAATTAGGAAAAAGAGGTAAAACATCTGGTGTTACTCTTAGAATATGAAAATTCATTTTGCACATTTAAAATGTGCTGAGTTGATTTAATTGCCTGTTGAACTGTTTCGTGGAAAATACTGGGAAGTTGCATTGATCCTGGGCATTTTGCAGTAAGGGGCATTGTCTTGAGTTCTTTAATCTTAATCTTTAATCAATCTGGATTGTATTTCTAAGGTCTTTTTCACATGAGTTTCAGTAGACTTGGAACTTCAGTTTTCAAAGTCAAGTGTATATTAGAATTACACGGAGGGCTGGTTAAAACACAGATGGCTGGGCCTAACCCCAGAGTTTCTGATCCAGTAGGTCTGGGCTAGGGCTTAAGAATTTGAATTTCTAGCAAGGTCCTAAGTGATGACAAGCTGCTGGTCAGGACCACACTTTGAGAACTACTGGCTTCGAATAAGGGAGAGTCCTTGTCAGTGTACAGAGGAGGGAGGTGGTTTCCTATGAAAATAGATTAAATTCCACAGACTTATGGTGCTATGCCTGCAGTCTTGACTTCCTTACACAACGGAGTACATAGCTTCCAGAGAGCTTTCCTTCTAAGATAAGCCACACATAACTCCTATCTTCTCTTCCCTACATTCTTGTGCAAAAATGGGTTTAATGCCCTTCTAGAGATTCATTTCTTTCTTTCTTTTTTAAGAGACAGGGTCTTGCTCTGTCGCACAGGCTGGAGTGCAGTGGTGCCATCATAGCTCACTGAAGCCTCAACCTCCTGGGCTCAAGCAATCCTCCCACCTCAGTCTCCTGAGTAGCTGGGACTACAGGTGTGCCCAGCTAATTTTTAAATTTTTTTTTTTGTAGAGACAAAGTCTTGCTATGTTGCCCAGGATGGTCTCGAACTCCAGGGCTCAAGCAGTCCTGTTATCTCCTCCTCCGAAAGTGTTGGGATTGCAGGTATGAGCCACCAGGCCCCAGCCTATTTCTGCCATTCCTGAATTCAGAATGCAACAGCACTCTAATTTAATCAGCGTTGGCACCTACTTTGTGAACTCTGATGAGGTGGGAATACAAAAGCAATAAAACACAGTCCTCCCCCTCCAGGAGCTCATTCACAGCCTGGTGGCCCCCTGGCAGTTGCAAGAAGGCATCCACCAAGACCACAATTATAGGATGATGTAATGGAGGCATTAGGCAAGGGCACGACAGGAGCCTAGGGCACAGGTACCTATTTTTGCCTGGGAAGATGGGGAAGGTGTCATGCAGGAGGAATCATTTGAGCTAAATCTTAAGCAGGAGTGGGTGATGTGTAGATGGAAAAAATCTTGGGGGTTGGGTGGGGAGGGAGATAATTGGGCCATTGGCACATCGAGGATACATACGGCTTCTTTATGTTACTGTAGGGCCTCGCCTCTGGGAATAAAGCTGTCTTGGGTGAGAACTACTTTCTACTTTTAGTCCCTCTAGCGTATATTTCTTCAGTCAAGAAAAGTGGTATTACCTAGCCAAGTAAAACACAGCCTCTCCTCTTCCCTCCCTGTTCACAAAACAAGGAGCATCTATCTGGCAGGCCAGGAGAGGGGGTTGGTGATGAAGATTTTATTGTTTCCTCTGTGCCTTCCAGGGATGTGGTTCAGACACAGGACTAGCTTTGTGATCCCTATGCTCCGGAGAAACCTCCACCCTGGCCTCAAGGAGGCTGTGAAACCAAAAGGGACCTTGGGTGCCAGCTTGCTGGGTCCTTACTTGGTCCATCTTCTGGCTGGAAGGAGCACCTGGGCTCTCAGAGTGCCCCCTGACTCTCAGCAGCTCCTTTTCTGGCCCAAGAGGTAAGAGTCTGGAGGACCCCAGTTCAGTTTCTTCCTGTTTATTCTTTTATCTTTGACTATAAGACTGTGAGCCAGCACAATGCTAAGAGCTTGAGATACAGCAGCTAAGCAGACAGCCACCGTCCTTACCCTTTTGGAGTTTTTAGCCTAGTGGTGTGCCTAAACAAGTCATAATCATGATGATGATGAGAGGGTATTACACAGGGCATGACTACCAGAAGGTGGGCTCATTGGAAGCCATTTTAGAAGCAGCTGACCACAGTCTCTCTGGGGCGGGCACCATTATCCTCACTTTACTGATGAGGAAACTGAGCCACACAGGGATCGAGCAACTTGCCCACGGTCACAAAACTTACACAGGTTTGAACACAGGTAGTCTGGCTCCAGGAAAACAATCCTACATGTATGGTGGGATTCCAGTTTGAGAAAGCAAACTGCAGTGTGGAGGATGGATTAGAGCAGGGAAACTGGAGGCAGGAAGATCAGTGAGGAAGACTTTGCCCTGGTTCCAGTAGAGATGAGAAGGCCTGAACCCAGGTGCAGATACGGGAAGGAGATGGCAGGTTGGAAAGATATTTAGGAGAAAGAAGGTGTGGGAACCTGAGTGGGAGGCACCAGGGTGATGCCCAGTACTCTGATTTGGGTGACTTTGAGGATGCTGATGCCATTATTTAAGATAAGAATAAGCAAAAAATGAGTAGATTTGTGGGGAGGGTACCCACGAATTTGGGTACCCACAAAAGATGAGTAGATTTGTGGGGAGGGTACCCAAAAAAGATGAGTAGATTTGTGGGGAGGGACATATTTATTTAAATAATGATGCCATTATTTAAGATAAGAATAAGCAAAAGATGAGTAGATTTGTGGGGAGGGTACCCATAAATTTGGGTACCCACAAAAGATGAGTAGATTTGTGGGGAGGGTACCCACAAAAGATGAGTAGATTTGTGGGGAGGGACATATTGAGTTTGGTTTTATAGATACTGAGTGCAAGGTATCTCTGCAAATAGTCACTGTCCTTCTCAACCTCCTTCCCTCCCCCCCACCCCCACATCACAATGTGTACTTTCTCTACAGAGTTAGACTACTGTGTACTGTTCAGCAGGCAGAAAGGCCACAATCTATGGATGAAAGAAGTACCCCTGCAAGGAGAGGACTTTGTCAGAACAATCTTCCTAGGAAGAAGAAAATCCTAGGATGGGAACTGTGGTCTTAGAAAGCAGACCTTACACAGTGGCTCACACCTGTAATCCCAGCACTTCAGGAAGCTGAAGTGGGGGGATTGCTTGAGGCCAGGAGTCGAAGACTAGCCTGGGCAACATTGTGAGTTCTCATCTCTACCAAAATAAAAAATAAAAAAAGTATCTGGGCATGGCAGCATGTGCCTGTAGTCTCAGCTACTAGGGAGGCTGAGGCAGGAGGATTGCTTGAGCCTAGGAGTTGGGAGTCTGTGGTGAGATATGAGAGCACCACTGTACTCCAGCCTGGGCAACAGAGTGAGATCCTGTCTCAAAAAAAGAATAAAAAAAAACCCCCAGAAACAGAAGAGAAAGGGGGCCTCCTTCCCCTCTCTCTGTTTTATTGAGAGAGAGTCTCACTCTGTCACTCAGGCTGGAGTACAGTGGTACGATTTTGGCTCACTGCACCCTCAACCTCAACCTGGGCTTAAGCTAGCCTCTCACCTTAGCCTCCCGAGTAGCTGGGACTACAGGTACATGCCGCCATACCCAGCTAGTTTTTTTTTTTAAATGTTCTATAGAGACGAGGTCTCAGTATGTTGGCCAGGCTGGTCTCAAACTCCCGGCCTTAAGTGATCCTCCCACCTCAGTCTCCCAGAGTGCTGGGTTTACAGGCATGAGCCACTGCTCCTGGCCTCCCTCTCTGAGAACATGCTCTAGGTGTGTTGAAAGTATTTCTGGGTGGGGATAAGATGGGGAGGGGAGGTGACTTCTTTTCTACATAGGCAGAGAGAGCCTATCAGGGCCGTCCAGGCCAGTGTATACTCTAGGAGAAAACATATCCAATATCCAGTTGTAAGTTCCACCTGGTGGATAATTAATTTTCTTCTCTAGGAACCTTCAAGAAAGTTCTGCTAAAAGCTGTAGCCTGGCTTTAGTGCTGCTGTGTATTATCCCTGCCTAGGCAGGTGGGAAGGGGAAATGGTTTCCTGAGGGTTTCCAGCATGGAGATTTCAGCTGGGATCAGAGCAGGTATCCCCAGGATAAAGGCACTCTGGGATGAGTCTTGGCCGAGTTGTTCAACCATCCTCTTTATAAGGAGATTCTTTTCCTCATTGCCAGCCAGAAGCCAGGATGCCTATATGACACTGTCTGGCCCAGTTGGATGGATTTCTGGGTCAGCTGAGAAAAGAGGGAGTTTTCAGGGTACAGGTGGTGACTGAAGGCTTGGAGAAGGGATGGGATGACCTGGGAAGTCAGTGGAGTTGGAAGGGACTGTGAGCTAGCTTAGAAGCTCCACAACAAGCGTGGGGCCATGTCCGCTCATTCACTGCTGTGTCCCTAATGCCCTATACAGTGCTTGACATCTCCTAGGACCTCAAATAGTAGTTGAATGAATGAGTTAATTAAATAAATTACAGAAATTTAGGAAGCATCAACTTCTAAGAGACCTGAGGAAGTGACAAAAGTTTGGAACAGCTGCCATAAGCAATGAGAGGAAGATGAGCTGAAGAATGGCTGTGCTGTGAGTACAGGGAAGTTAAGAAAGTTCTCCTTGGCTGGGTGTGGTGGCTCATACCTGTAATCCCAGCATTTTGGGAGGCTGAGGTGGGCAGATCACTTGAGGTCAAGAGCTGGAGACCAGCCTGGCCAACATGGTTAAACCCCGTCTGTATTAAAAATACAAAAATTAGTTGGGCATGGTGGCTCATGCCTCTAATCCCAGCTATTCAGGAGGCTGAGGCAGGAGAATCGCTTGAACCTGGGAGACAGGAGGCAGAGGTTGCAGTGAGCCAACATTCTGCCACTGCATCCCAGCCTGGGCAACAGAGCAAAACCAGAAAAAAACAAAGAGAGAGAGAGAGAGGGAGGGAGGGAGGGAAGGAGGGAAGAAAGGAAGGAAGGAAGGAAGGTAGGAAGGAAGGAAGGAAGGAAAGAGAAAGAAAAGAAAAGAGAAAGAAAGTTCATTCTCCTTGAAGGCCAGGCTTTGGGCGCTGGCAGCACCCATGGAGAAAAGGGCTTCTCTGTACCCCCATCTCCACAGTGTGCTTCGGCCCAACAAGGTCCCGGGGTAAGTACTCCTGGTAATCCTGAGAATCAGAGAGCAGGAGTGCATTTCCAGGGCTGCAGGCCACCCTCCACAGGACCACCTGGGTGGCTGGTGTGCTCAGTGCTGGTCACCAGGGGCTGACCTTCAAGTGTCAGAGGAAGCTGGGAAGTTTTGGATCCTGGTTTGAGAAACTGGCCTGTGTTTTTAACTCTAGGAGTCATGATCTGAATGTGAAATTCCAAGGGCTACAAACACAGACCATGGGCTTTTATGACTCTGGGTGACCTCTATCCTCTGGCTGTCATTTGGGGATATTTTTCTTCTCCTTTCAATCCTGAAAAGGAAAGAAACAAATGTTACAAGAAGCAAGTTACTCATCACTTTGTTAAGGATTGATTCCATTTAATTCCAGAGCTTGTTTGACCCTTGGATAAACAATTGAAACCTTCTGGAGGTACCTAAAAGGAATGCAAGAATGCATTTGCCATTTAATGGTAGAAAAATTTTAAATGGGATTCTGACAGTATAAAAAATAGTATTTATATAAGTGCTTAAAAAATCACTTGTAAAATATACGCTCTTCAATAATGGCCAAATATGGGAAACTCTGATGTTTGGTCACATAACCAGGCTGATTTTGCAAATGGGAAGCTCCATCTATCCCCATTTACTTAGGTTGAGCAATCTTCTGGCTACAAATTTCCTCCAAAGATGTCTAGAATCATTGGCCAAATGGAGATCCGGACTAAATGCATAAGATAGCACCAACACAAGTTAGCCAGCTTGGGTTCTCTGAGGTGGCTTTAGCCATGCCAAGGGAGAATTGTTCAAAGTTTTAACTTTATGGGTAATGGTAGAAGTTACGGATTATATAGTTTGTTACCTGCCAAATCTGCAAGAACAAATAAAGATGAAATGCAATGAATGTATAAACAACTCAAAGGGAAAAAGTGCTAACCAGGTTTAGAAAGCCAAGAGTTTCCTAGCAGGCTGATACGACCTAATCTCTTTCCATGACATACTGACCAACTGGTGAGTAATTTCACCAGTAAACTAAGAAGTCAGAATGTCAAGCACGACCATGAAGGGGGTAACTGGAGGCAGAAGCAGCTGAGCCCCAGATTCACCCTGGGCCTCTGCAACCTTCTCATCCCCAGCTAGGTAATAGAAGAGATCAAAGTTAACGAAATTTGCTGGGGACCTCAAAAAAGGGTTAGGAGTGGAGTAAGAGGGGAATGTCTTCCTTTCTGTCATAACACATATCCCATTGTAATTTTAGTTTATTTCTTTTTTTTAGAGACTTGCTCTGTTGCCCAGGCTGGAGTGTAGTGGCGTGGTCATAGCTTACTACAGCCTTGAACTCCTGGGCTCAAGGGATCCTCCTGCCTCAGCCTCCTGAGTAGCTAGGACTATAGGTGGGTGCCACCACGCCTGGCTAATTTTTACATTTTCTGTGGAGATGGGGGTCTCGATATATTACCCAGGCTGGAACCCATCATATCATTTCATCTCCTGCTGCTGCAGGACAGGCAGTGTGGTTTAGCTGGAAAATCAAGGACCACAGACAGAAGCCCAGTCTCTGTCTGTCACTATCTGCACATTCTTGGGCCAATTCCTCCTGCCCTCTACTGCCTCAGGTTCTTTATTTGTAAAATGATTTTGAAGATTAAACAAGATCAAACCAAATACTCGGCAGAGTGCCCAGCTTATTCTAAGTCCTCAATAAATCTCGATTCCTTCCCTTGAGTGGATTCATCAGAGTACCTTAAGCACAAAGCAGGAATGGAATAAATTTTGTTGACTACATGAGTATGGAACAATAACAACTCTTGTTTATTTAGGATTTTTTCAGTTGTAAGCTCTCCAGGGCATCATATCATACACATTTTTGCAGCCTCAGCATCTAGATCAGGGCCTGTCACATGGTAGGTTCTTAGTAACTACTAAGTTATCGAATTTGACTTTAAAGGGGCCTTGATAATAGGCTGGGTGTGGCAGTTCACACCTGTAATCCTAGGACTTTGAGAGCCCAAGGCAGGTGAATCACTTGAGCCCAGGAGTTCAAGACCCGCCTGGGCAACATGGTGAAACCCAGTGTCTACAAAAAATAGAAAAAAAAAAAATTAGAGGGGCTGGCAAGATGGCAGAATATGAACAGCTCTGGTCTGCAGCTCCCAATGAGATCAACGCAGAAGGAGGGTGATTTCAGCATTTCCAACTGAGATACCCAGCTCCTCTCATTGGGACTGGTTAGACAATGGGTGCAGCCCATGGAGGGTGAGCAGAAGCAAGATGGGGCATCACCTCACCCTGGAAGCACAAGGGGTCATGGAACTCCCTCCCCTAGCCAAGGGAAGCTATGAGGGACTGTGCCATGAGGAATGGTGCATTCAGGCCCAGATACTACGCTTTTCCTACTGTCTTTACAACCCACAGACCAGGATATTCTCTTGGATGCCTATACCAGCAGGGCCCTGGGTTTCAAGCACAAAACTGGGCGGCCATTTGGGCAGACACTGAGCTAGCTGCAGGAGTTTTTTTTCATACCTCAGTGACATCTGGAATGCCAGTGAGACAGAACCATTCACTGCCCTGGAAAGGGGGTTGACACCAAGGAGCCAAGTAGTCTAGCTCAGTGGATCCCACCCCCACAGATCCCAGAAAGCTAAGATCCACTGGCTTGAAATTCTCACTGCCAGCACAGCAGTCTCAAGTTGACCTGGGATGCTCGAGTTTGGTGGCAAGGGGAGCGTCTGCCACTACTGAGGCTTGAGTAGTCAGTTTTCCCCTCACAGTGTAAACAAAGCCACCAGGAAGTTTGAACTGGGTGAAACCCACAACAGCTCAGCAAAGCCACTGTAGCCAGACTGCCTCTCTAGATTCCTCCTCTCTGGGCAGGGCATCTCTGAAAGAAAGGCAGCAGCCCCAGTCAGGGGCTTATAGATAAAACTCCTATCTCCCCGGGACAGAGCACCTGGGGGAAGGGGTGGCTGTGGGCACAGCTTCAGCAGACTTAAACATTCTTGCCTGCTGGCTCTGAAGAGAGGATCAGATCTCCCAGCACAACGCTTGAGCTCTGCTAAGAGACAGACTGCCTCCTCAGGTGGGTCCCTGATCCCCTTGCCTCCTGACTGGGAGACACCTCCCAGCAAGGGTTGACAGACACCTCATACAGGAGAGCTCCGGCTGGCATCTGGTGGGTACCCCTCTGGGACGAAACTTCCAGAGGAAGGAACAGGCAGCAATCTTTGCTGTTCTGCAGCCTCTGCTGGTGACACCCAGGCAAACAGGGTCTGGAGTGGACCTCCAGAAAACTCCAGCAGACCTACAGCAGAGGGGCTTGACTGTTAGAAGGAAAACTAACAAACAGAAAGGAATAGCATCAACATCAACAAAAAGGACGTCCACACAGAAACCCCATCTGAAGGTCACCAACATCAATGACCAAAGGTAGATAAATCCAAGAAGATGAGGAAAAGCCAGCACAAAAAGGCTAAAAATTCCAAAAACAGGAACGCCTCTTCTCTTCCAAAGGATCACAACTCCTCACCAGCAAGGGAACAAAACCGGATGGAGAACGAGTTTGATGAATTGACAGAAGTAGGCTTCAGAAGGTGGGTAATAACAAACTCCTCTGAGCTAAAGGATCATGTACTAACCCAATGCAAGGAAGCTAAGAACTTTGAAAAAAGGTTAGAGGAATTGCTAACTAGAATAACCAGTTTAGAGAAGAATATAAATGACCTGGTGGAGCTGAAAAGCACAGCAAGAGAACTTCGTGAAGCACACAAAAGTATCAATAGCTGAATCGATCAAGTGGAAGAAAGGATATCAGAGACTGAAGATGAACTTAATGAAATAAAGTGTGAAGACAAGATTACAGAAAAAAGAATGAAAAGGAATGAACCAAGCCTCTAAGAAATATAGGGCTATGTGGAAAGACCAAACCTATGCTTGATTGTTGTATCTGAAAGTGACAGGGAGAATGGAGCCAAGTTGGAAAACACTCTTTAGGATATTATCCAGGAGAACTTCCCCAACCTAGCAAGGCAGGCCAACATTCAAATTCAGGAAATACAGAGAACACCACAAAGGTACTCCTCGAGAAGAGCAACCCCAAGACACATAATTGTCAGATTCACCAAGGTTGAAATGGAGGAAAAAATGTTAAGGGCAGCCAGAAAGAAAGGCCAGGTTACCCACAAAGGGAAGCCCATCAGACTAACAGCGGATCTCTCTGCATAAACCCTACAACCCAGAAGACAGTGGGGGTCAATATTCAACATTCATAAAGAGAAGAATTTTCGACACAGAATTACATATCCAGCAAAACTAAGCTTCATAAGCAAAGGAGAAATAAAATCATTTACAGGCAAGCAAATGCTAAGAGGTTTTCTCACCACCAAGCCTGCCTTACAAGAGCTCCTGAAGGACCCACTAAATTTAGAAAGGAAAAACCAGTACCAGCCACTGCAAAGACATACCAAATTGTAAAGACCATTGACACTATGAAGAAACTGCATCAACTAATGGGCAAAATAACCAGTTAGCATCACAATGACAGGATCAAATTCACACATAACAATATTAACCTTAAATGTAAATGGGCTAAATGCCCCAATTAAAAGACACAAACTGGCAAATTGGATAAAGAGTCAAGACCCATTGGTGTGCTATATGCAGGAGACCCATCTTATGTGCAAAGACACACATAGGCTCAAAATAAAGGGATAGAGGAACGTTTACCAAGAAAATGGAAAGCAAAAAAAAAAAAAAAAAAAAAAAAAAAAGCAGGGGTTGCAATCCTAGTCTCTGATAAAACAGACTTTAAACCAACAAAGATAAAAAAAGTAACAGAAGGGCATTACATAATGGTAAAGAGATCAATGCAACAAGAGAGCTAACTATCCTAAATATATATGAACCCAACACAGAAGCTCCCAGATTCATAAAGCAAGTTCTTAGAGACCTACAAAGAGACTCAAACTGCCACACAATAATAGTGGGAGACTTTAACACTCCACTGTCAATATTAGACAGATTGACAAGACAGAAAATTAACAAGGATATTCAGGACTTGAACTCAACTCTGGACCAAGTGGACCTAATAGACATCTACAGAATTCTCCACCCCAAATCAACAGAATATACATTCTTCTTAGCACCACATGGCACTTATTCTAAAATTGACCACATAGTTGGAAGTAAAACACTCCTCAGCAAATGCAAAAGAAAACAAATCATAACAAACAGTCTCTCAGACCATGGTGCAATCAAATTAGAACTCAGGATTAAGAAACTCACTCAAAACCACAGAACTACATGGAAAATGAACAACCTGCTGCTGAATGATTACTGGGTACATAATGAAATGAAGGCAGAAATAAGTAAGTTATTTGAAACCAATGAGAACAAAGACAAAATGTACCAGAATCTCTGGGACACAGCTAAAGCAGTGTTTAGAGGGAAACTTATAGCACTAAATGCCCACAGGAGAAAGCGGGAAAGAACTAAAATCGACACCCTAACATCACAATTAAAAGAACTAGAGAAGCAAGAGCAAACAAATTCAAAAGCTATCAGAAGACAAGAAATAACTCAGATCAGAGCAGAACTGAAGGAGATAGAGAAACAAAAAACCCTTCAAAAAATCAATGAATCCAGGAGCTGGTTTTTTGAAAAGATTAGAAAATAGATAGACTGCTGGCCAGACTAATAAAGACAAAAAGAGAGAAGAATCAAATAAACACACAAAAAAATGATAAAGGGGATATCACCACTGATCCCACAGAAATACAAACTACCATCAGAGAATACTATAAACACCTAAATGCAAATAAACTAGAAAATCTAGAAGAAATGGATAAATTCCTGGACACATACACCCTCCCAAGACTAAACCAGGAAGAAGTTGAATCCCTGAATAGACCAATAACAAGTTCTGAAATTGAGGCGGTAATTAATAGCCTACCCACCAAAAAAAGCCCAGGACCAGACAGATTCACAGCCAAATTCTACCAAAGGTACAAAGAGGAGCCGGTACCATTCCTTCTGAAATTATTCCAAACAATAGAAAAAGAGGGAATCATCCCTAACTCATTTTATGAGCCCAGCATCATCCTGATGTCAAAACCTGGCAGAGACAGAACCCAAAAAGAAAATTTCGGGCCAATATCCCTAATGAGCATGGATGTGAAAATCCTCAATAAAATACTGGCAAACTGAATCCAGCAGCACATCAAAAAGCTTATCCACCACGATCAAGTTGGCTTCATCCCTGGGATGCAAGGCTGGTTCAACATATGCAAATCAATAATAGTAATCCATCACATAAACAGAACCAATGACAAAAACCACATGATTATCTCAATAGATGCAGAAAAGGCCTTCAATAAAATTCAACACCCCTTCATGCTATAAACACTCAATAAACTAGGTATTGATGGAATGTATCTCAAAACAATAAGAGCTATTTATTATAAACCCACAGCCAATATCATACTGAATGGGAAAAAGCTGGAAGCATTCCCTTTGAAAACCAGCACAAGACAAGGATGCCCTCTCTCACCACTCCTATTCAACATAGTATTGGAAGTTCTGGTCAGGACAATCAGGCAAGAGAAAAAATAAAGGATATTCAAATAGGAAGAGAGGAAGTCAAATTGTCTGTGTTTGCAGATGATATGATTGTATATTTGGAAAACCCCATCGTCTCAGCCCAAAATCTCCTTAAGCTGATAAGCAACTTCAGCCAAGTCTCAGAATGTAAAATCAATATGCGAAAATCACAAGCATTCCTATACACCAATAATAGACAAACAGAGAGCCAAATCATGAGTGAACTCCCATTCACAATTGCTACAAAGAGAATAAAATACCTAGGAGTACAACTTACAAGGGATGTGAGGGACCTCTTCAAGGAGAACTACGAACCACTGCTCAAGGAAGTAAGAGAGGACACAAACAAATGGAAAAACATTCCATGCTCACAGATACGAAGAATCAATATTGTGAAAATGGCCATACTGCTCGAAGTAATTTACAGATTCAGTGCTATCCCCATCAAGCTACCATTGACTTTCTTCACAGAATTAGAAAAAAATTACTTTAAATTTCATATGGAACCAAAAAAGAGCCCGTATAGCTAAGACAATCCTAAGCAAAAAGAACAAAGCTGGAGGCATCACATTACGTGACTTCAAACTAGACTACAAGGCTACAGTAATGAAAAGAGCATGGTACTGGTATCAAGACAGATATATAGACTAATGGAACAGAACAGAGGCCTCAGAAATAATGCCAAACATCTACAACCATCTGATCTTTGACAAACCTGACAAAAACAAGCAATGGGGGAAGGATTCCTGATTTAATAAATGGTGTTGAGAAAACTGGCTAGCCTTATGCAGAAAACTGAAACTGGACCCCTTCCTTACACCTTAGACAAAAATTAACTCAAGATGGATTTAAATGTAAGACCTAAAACCATAAAAACCCTAGAAGAAAACCTAGGCAATACCATTCAGGACATAGGCATGGGAAAAGACCTCATGAGTAAAACACCAAAAGCAATGGCAACAAAAGCCAAAATTGACAAATGGGATCTAATTAAACTAAAGAGCTTCTGCACAGCAAAAGAAACTACCATCAGAGTGAACAGGCAACCTACAGAATGGGAGAAAATTTTTGCAATCTATTCATCTGACAAAGGGCTAATATCCAGAATCTGTAAGGAACTTAAACAGTTATTAAGAAAAAAACAAACAACCCCATCAAAAAGTGGGTGAAGGATATGAAGAGACACTTCTCAAAAGAAGACATTTATGTGGCCAACAAACATATGAAAAAAAGCTCATCATCACTAGTCATCAGAGAAATGACAATCAAAGCCACAATGAGATACCATCTCATGCCAGTTAGAATGGCGAACATTAAAAAGTCAGGAAGTAACAGATGCTGGAGAGGATGTGGAGGAATAGGAACACTTTTACACTGTTGGTGGGAGTGTAAATTAGTTCAACCTTTCTGGAAGACAGTGTGGCGATTCCTCAAAGATCTAGAACCAGAAATACCATTTGATCCAGCAATCCCATTAGTGGGTATATACCTAAAGTATTATGAATCATTCTACTATAAATACACATGCACATGTATGTTTATTGTGGCACTATTCACAATAGCAAAGACTTGGAACCAACCCAAATGCCCATCAATGATAGACTGGATAAAGAAAATGTGGCACATATACACCATGGAATACTAAGCAGCCATAAAAGAGGATGAGTTCATGTCCTTTGCAGGGACATGGATAAAGCTGGAAACCATCATTCTCAACAAACTAACAGAGGAACAGAAAACCAAATACTGCACGTTCTCACTCATAAGTGGGAGTTGAACAATGGGAACACATGGACACAGGGTGGGGAACATCACACACTGGGGCCTGTCGGGGGGTGGGAGGCTAGGGGAGGGTTAGCATTAGGAGAAATACCTAATGTAGATGACAGGTTGATGGGTGCAGCAAACCACCATGGCACATATATACCTATGTAACAAACCTGCCGATCCTGCACATGTATCCCAGAACTTAAAGTATAATAATAATAAAAATAAAAATAAAAATAAGGAAACCTTTAAAAACAAGTCATCATGTTCTGGATTGGCTAAGAAGAAACATAGTCAAAGAAGGAAAAAAAAAAGAAAGAAAGATCCCTGAATTGGAAGAATCAATGATTCACAAACATTGGTCCAGACATCGATAGCCAAATCATATCCCCTCAGCTATTTCTGCATATCCAAAATACAAATTCTCAAGCCGCACCTTCCATAGATTCTAACTCATGTTTTTGGAGGCTCTTGGAATTTGTGTGTTTATTTAATCTGCTCAAATAAATCTGATGCACAGTAGAATTTGGAAACCAATCTTCTAGACAATGTCTTCCAACATTACTAATATTGACCAGTTCAAGAATCTCTGGGCTATTTCTTCATAAACAAAATGAATAACATTTTTGAGCCCCTGCATTTGAGTATGGAAGATAACCAATATGGAAACATTCATCAAGCAATAAATATTCATGAGGAACTGACAATATATAATGTGCTACCTTAGGCACTGAAATGAAGTCCTAACAGTGGATATGTGGCTGAAATTAAATTTTCTGATAAAATTTAAAAAAAAAGAAAAAAAATTAGCTGGGAGTGCAGGAGTGGTGGCATGTGCCTGTAGTTCCAGCTACTCTAGAGGCTGAGGTGGGAGGATTATTTGAGCCTGGGAGGTCGAGGCTGCAGTGAGCTGTGATTGTGTTACTGCATTTCAGCCTGGATAACAGAGTGAGAACTGATCTCAAAATATAAAAATTTAAAAAATGAAAATAAAAGGCCACTGATAAACTGGAGATTCTGAGAATTGCATAGGATGAATTTGGCAGGTGAGTGCATCCAGGGAAACAGGGACCACCATTCAGGTTCCAAAAGAAGTGGTGGTGGAGCCTGACTCCCTTAAGTGCGGAAGGAAAGCTACAGTGGTCTGGGGACCAGCAGACTTTCTTCCTAGGGGTATGGTGCCCACAAGTCCTCAGCAGAGGCTGAACTGGTACCATACCAGTCTGTTGATCCAATGTCTCATATGAGGAGCAGGCTGGCCAGGCCACAAAGCCACAGACAGCCTGCCCAGCCTCATTTTGCTGACATAGCCACAGACGGAAGGAGAGTCAGTAACTTATCCAGGTGAAGCGAATGGCAGGAAAAATGCTGATTACCTATAAATGATCAAGAAATGCATGCTAAAAAGATCAGCCATTAGTCCTGTGTGTGCAAGACCCACTCTTACTAGGCCCAGGACTCGGCTGCTGCATTTGTGACCCGAGAAAGCAAGTCCCCTGCCTCTTACGTGGCTCAGCAAAACCATGGGACTCCACCATGAAATGGGAAAAGAAAGGAGTGAGGAGACTCGCTCATAGGACCACAGCACCTGGGAGAGTACAAGCCCAGAGCTCTATTTATGCAGTTTACCAAACCTGCTGCAAGGGAGCTGGTAATTGCTTTAAGTCTGGGCAAACTGGTTCTCCTGGCGCAGAGCTAGAAGCCAGGCTTAATTAGATTGCAGGATTAGATTGGAGGAGAGGCTTTTGTTCAGGGTTGGCTCCAATTTTGTTTTTTTACTTCTTGTTAAATGAGAGCAGAAAATTATATTGTCAGGGGCAGAAGCCTAGGGCAGGGGTGCAGTGTGGAAATTTTCATTCAAGGCAAATCCCTCTAGGTTCACCCTCCTCGCATTTCAGTGTTTTCGGGAAGCCAGCCTTGAGCTTGAGTTCCTGGTCATGCTTGACCTTAACGGGATCTGGGCAGTGTCCTAGGGGAGGACCAGCTGCTGAATGGAGACTTGGCTGTTCCTGTCTCACTCTGCAGGTCTTTTTCCCAAGGGACTGAGAAATAGATGCCTGAATTGGCTTGACAGTGCCAAATGTCAAGTTCTGAGGTGTCTGGGCCAGAGGCTGGGTCTGTGGCCTGGTGATCTCCAGGCCTGGGGAGGTTGCACTCTGGCAGTCCATGGTAGAAGGTGAGGTCAAGTCACTCACATGCTCACATTGTTTGGAAGCATCAAGTCTGATTTCAGAGCTCAGGCTGAAAACAAGCATCTAGAACGGATCCCTGAACCGGCTTCTGACTCATCCTCTTCAAATTACGCTAAGATTTGTCAGGCCCCTCCTTCATCTTTAGGCCAAGTGTTAAAATGCCATGTGAGTCCAAGGAGGTGGGCTCGAGCTGCGTCTGCCTTTGCTTCCTGGAGGGCGGAGGACTAGCCCAGCAGATCCTGGTGGTGCAGAAATTGGAGAGCTTGGGGCCACTGAAAAGGGGTTCAGGCCCCAGTGAAAGGACATTTTTGGCTCCTTGTCAAGGACAGACAGGCTGCAGATCTACACACGGGATTTGATCCAGCCCCCATCTAGATCCCTGTGCCCTGGCAATTAGTCTGGTTCCTGCTACCTGTCATCAGTCCTACCACCTGCCTGGGTGTGTGTAGTGGGTGCAGGGTGCTAGGATTTCATGTGTACACTGGGTAGGCAGGTTTGTGGTGGGAGCAGCAGGATGGGCTCAGAGCTCAGCACTGAGGGAATGTGTGTGCTCTTCCCTGAGGAGGGGTCAAGGCTCCCTCTTGGAGAGACTTCCTGCTGCTTCTTACACACAGTCTTTGTGACTTTAAGAAATAAAGCCCATCCTGGTCTAACTCATCCTCTTGGGCCTCTGCAGCTGTGGGCTCAGAGCTGGTGGGAGGAGGAAGGTGAGGAGATACACCCTCCCTTACCTGCTTCCCGAAATGAAGGTGTCAGGCCCACCCTGTCTTTCCCTTGTGTCTCTCTCCTTTCTCGGCTTCACCAGCCCTTTATAGCAAAGCTAGCTGGGGACTTACGCTTGGAAAATCACTCTAGGCTGTCTGGTCAATTCCATGCACCGTGGGCTGTCCCTCTCCTGTGTACCAGGCTTGCCTGTGTGAGTAGGTACTGGGGCATGGCAGGGCTCCCAGAGAAATTCCTCATCCCTGGGAGCTTTCTGTGGCAATGCTTCCTCCAATGTCTGGGGTTGTTGGTAAACAGTATGGGGGCAGAGCTTCCACAATTAGAATCCTCCAGTATTTTCTTCTCAGGAATAAACATGTTGTTTAAAGGGCAACAGTCTCCCCATTTCTCATGGGTAATGGCTGCTTTTCTGGGCCTTTGGGGCCCCGGCAGGTGTTACTACTTTAGGTCTTGGGGAAGCTGTTGCTTCCTGGGGAAGTCTTCGCCTGACATCTCAGGACTGGGGTGGATAATCCAGCATCCTGTGTGCTCTCCAGCACCTTGATCTACATGTCCATCGTATTCCGAAAGCCACGCACTGGACTCTGAGCTCCTGAAGGCAAGGCCTGTACCCAGCATGCTGGCTCTGCCTTGGAAGGACGGGCAGTGAACATTTGGTGAAAGAATGACTTGATCAGTCAAGTCTGTGTGGGCCTCAAAGGCAGAACTGAGAGGGAAGTTCAAGAGGCAGATTTTGGCTCTAAAGAAGGAAGAGCATTATCGCTATCAGGATATTCCGAAAGCTCACGAGTCAGAGGCCATTAGCTACCTGTCGTTGATCATGTTCATACCACAGCTGGATGACCTGGACTCAGATGTTCTGGAGGGAATTCAAGTATCAGATGGGCAGGGTGCTCAAGGCAAGACCTCCTGAAGGGCCTTCCAGGTGCTGAGGAGAACAGGCCCTTCTACAGGGGGAGGAAGGGAGCCTGGAGCTAGCTACTGGGCACTCCTTGCAGAGGCCCCTGTGAAGAGATAGGCCTGTGCTTTGTCCCCACCAAGACTTCAAAGCGGAACTCAAGTGTCATCTACCTTTCCTGACCTCCTCTATCTCCCTCTTCTGCTCAAAACACACTGTTCCTTCCTTTGTTCCCATTCTAGTCCTCTTTAATGCAGTCATTAATTAATTACACATCTCCCATCTGAAACGGGAGCCCCTGGAGTACGGGGACTGTGTCTTATAATTATTTGCAACCCCAGCATCTAGACCTGGGCCTGGCACAAGTGCTAAATAAACATTTGTTGAACAGATTAAATAGGGAACTTTCCTATAAGACAAATAGCTTAGGGCCCTGCTATGGAGGTGAAGCTAACGTATGTGAACAAAACTCCAAGAACAATTTAGTATTAAAGTGTCCAACTCTCTGGGGATACAGATTGATTCATGAAGGAGCTAACTCAGGTCTGCTGGCCTGCAAGCTGTCTCAGAAAGGTTTTGAGGGGATGCTGAAGCCAGATGCTTCTTCCCCTGCTGGCAGGTAAGCGCCAGGTGGCCCCAACCTTTGTTCACTGTGGTATCCCAAGCAGTTTGAATAGTACCTGGCATGAGATGGGCACTCGATAAATATATGTGGAATGGAAATACTTTAGTTGCTGTAGTTTTGTTTCTTTCTCTTTTTTTCAAAGCAGATTCAAAATGGTGTGCATTATTAACTTATCCTCAAACATTAATGCAAACTCCAGTGGGAAGGACTTACACAGACTCAGGAAACCCCACAGACAGGGCTGGCATCATAGGTATGAGCTCAGGAGGGCCCCACACTTAGTGTAACTCAATGCTGTTGCCATCCTGAAATGCTTAATAATTCTTGAACAAGGAGCACCGCGTTTTCATTTTGTACGGGGTCGGCACGTTATGCAGCTGGTTCTGCCCACCCACACTGTGGGCAACAATAAAGGCTCTTGGCTCTGGTCACTCACCTGGCAAATTGAGTTGCTGTGCGGGGCTATGGATGGCTCACTGGGGCTTCTGGGGCTCCTGGGCAGCCGCTCAGGATTTGCGGTGCTGTCGCCCCTTTCTTACCTGGCCCTAATCTGCATCTGCTTCAGTTGCTGGGCTCTGGATCTGAAGTGAACTCAGGGAGTGGCCAGTGGCCACTGCCAGCTACCTGCCACTTCTTGTCTCTGTGTGCTGCTGTCTTTAGCATGGGAAGGTATGTTTATGCCATCCTTTGTAAATAGTGGATTCAAAAGAATGGTTCTCATGGGAACCCTCCACCTGCCTTTTCCAGGAACTTGGGGTATCTATCTCCCTGGCTTGGTTGGTGGGCACCAAGTGCCCACTTCTCCTACCCCCATAGTACCCTTTGCTGATGCCAGTTATTTTCCAACTCTTTAGTGCTAAACTCAAGAATTCTTCTACCTCAGAATGAGTTACAACTAGAGCATTGTATTAGCCTGTTTTCATACTGCTATAAAGAACTGCCCAAGGCTGGGTAATTTATAAAGGAAAGAGGCTTGATTGACTCAATGTTTAGCATGGCTGGGGAGGCCTCGGGAAACTTACGATCATGGGAAAGGGAAAGCAAGGCACTTTCTTCACAAGGCAGCAGGAAAGAGAAGTGCCGAGGGAAGCGAGAAAGAGCCCCTTATAAAACCATCAGACATCAGATCTCCCGAGAACTCACTCACTATCACGAGAACAGCATGGGGGAAACTGCCCCATGATTCAATTGCCTCCACCTGATCTCTCCCTTGACACGTGGGGATTATGGGGATTATTATTACAATTCAAGATGACACTTGGGTAGGGACACAAAGCCTAACCATATCAAGCATCTTCTCAGGACCAAGGGTATTTTTTTCTCTCTTTGGTTCAAGAACTTTGTTCTTGGTGGGCTGGGGCCCTCCTTCAGTATGCAAGGCCCTGTTCATTTCTCTTAAGGAGGCCACTGAGTTTTCATGCCTGCAGGATCCTGGTGCCAGAGACTCACAGGGGGACATCTTTGCATTTCAGGGGTCTGTACTCACCCTGTGTCTGGCAGGATGGGCTGGTCATTGGTAGAGTCACCCTCAATTCTGAGTAAAGCCACTTCCCTCTGCCTCTGAAACACAACAGAGTGGCCAGGCTTTGGGAAGGTGTGTTAGTCCATTTCTATGTCACTATAAAGGAATACCTGAGGCTGGGTAATTTATAAAGAAAAATACTTAACTGGCTCATGATTCTGCAGGCTGTACAGGAAGCATGGTGCCAGTGTCTGATTCTTGTGAGGGCCCGAGGAAACTTCCAATCATGGTGGTGTCACATACTGAGAGCCTGAACAAGAGAGCGAGAAGGTGGAGGTCTCGACTCTTAAACAACCACATTCTAAGTGAACTGAGTGAGAACTCACTTATTACTAAGCGGATGGTGTCAAACCATTCACTAGGGATCTGCCCCCATAATCCAATCACCTCCTACCAGGCTCCACCTCCAACGCTGGCAATCACATTTCAACATGAAATTTGGAGGGAACACACATGCAAACTATATCAGAAGGGGCCTCGAAAGCCATGCCCAGGCTGCTCAGCTCTCATAGTTTATTGCTGCTCTTGGGTGGAGCCCAGAGTGGAGCTCAGGATGGAGCCAGTGGGGTCCAAAATCTTTTTGAAAGTCTGCATCTGTGAGTTTCTGGGTGTAATTCAGGGTGTCCGATTAAGCAGTCACGCATGTGCCCCTGGACCCTTCTGGCAGAGGTTAGCTCTCACTAATAGGACAAGCGCTCATCAGATTTTTAAAGATGGCCCAGAGTCATTCTTAATCTTTGCCACTGCTTTTTTAAAAACTAAAAATGTGTATTCAATTGAACAAATAGAAAACACAGATTGGAAAGGTAGATGTTTTACAATTTCAAAGTCAATGTCATTATTAGAATTGATTTTTTTTCTGTAAGATATTATTGATTTTAATTTTCATAAACTGCCAGAAGGAAGCAGGACCTCCAAGGTTATTTGGTCCAAACCTCTCATTTTCAAGATGGAAAATGAGGCCCATCGAAGCTGGGTGGTTGTTCAAGGTCACACAGCTCATCAGGAGCAGGAGTGAGAAGCCCAGGTCATCCTCCTGGACCCCTGCTATCTCTCTCCCATAAAGTTCTTAAGAGATTTTAGTAATTAAGTAAACATTCATTCAGATTAAAGATGTGAGGACTAACTGGAATGGGACATGGCACGTTTTCAGGACACTGGCAGGATAACCTCAGTAGGTTTTATGGGTTTTTGTTCTTTCATTTTTTGTTCATCCATCACCACCTCTTTATGGAGCAACCACCTTATGCCACACCCTGTGCTTAAAACTAGGAATTCCAAGTTGAATCAGAGGTGGTTTGTGTTCTGAAAGGAGTGTGTGTGTATGTGTGTGTGTCCCAAACAAGAAGGCCTCTCTATAGTGTCCTTTACTAGAGATGGCTTAGCCTTGGCTTCAACTCTTCCAGTTGGCAATCTGCATTGAGAGCTCTGGTCCACTGACTTGGAAAGCCCAGAGGAGTCAGAGGTCCCAGTGTCCCATTGGGGAGGGATGTCTTTCTCTGCTTTATTTCAAGCAGGGCTGAGGGCTGATTCCCTGGAGCTGAGCACACAGACACCACACAGAACCAGTCCCAGGAGCACAGAATGCCAGTGCTGGATTATGTGATCTTTATTTGTCAGATGAGAAGATTGACATCCAGAGCAGTTTAACCAGTTGCTTAACTAACTGATCCAGATGATAAGTGGATTCTTTAAACCATCCAAACTTCTGGTTTATTCAGGAACTGAAAAATGGGAAGGGGTTCCCCTTAGAAATGACTTCACCCGAAATGCCACTGCACCTAAGATAAGACATCTTGGAAAGGCATCAAGGTGGCTGTGGTCTCATCATGTCTTCATAGAATCTCCTGAAGTCATGGCTATTATGGAGGGTTCCAAGTGACTGGAAGCCAAATCCAACTGTCCCAAATGCCAGTTCCGCCCTTTGCCAAAGGGCTTTGGCGCCCAGCGGAGGCTGAGCCAGGTGTTAGACCTCTGCTGTCCCCATTTCCAGCCCGAGGAGGCTTTGGGAGCCTGCAGGGTGGTAGGGAGGGTGAAGTGTATGTTCAAAGCCTGTGGCTACTACAAGATTTTTAAATTTATGCACGGGATTATTGTTCTCCCTTCAAAGCCCAAGATAAAAGGATAAAAGCTACTCAGGAATGCCCTGCAGGGACATGAGGCTTTGATGCTGCTGGGAAGGCCAGGACCCTCCACTCAATAAGTAATTCAGCCCATCCACAGACTCAGAACCAAGGCCTTCTTGAGCGGGAGAGACCTCAAAGTTGACTGAGCCCAGCTTCCCACGGAAGGGTACTTCCCAGAGCAGTTCTGCCAAGGTGCCACCCTGGCCCCAGTTCCACCCCTCCAGAAACAGGGCCTGTGTGCCCTCAGGAGAGCACCATCTCCAGCCTTGGATAAGGCTGCCTTCCTGTAGGGAGAGGCCGCCCCCCTGTTCCGTCTATTGAGGGGCCCCAGCTCTGCCATCTGGAGCCTCACCCTGCTCTCCTCTGACTGTGGACGTTTAAGTCTAATATCTGCTGGGCTCCAGGCCAGCCACCCTTGGGTCAGCACTTGGCTGTCCCTGCCAGAAGTGACTGTGAAGGCTTCACCCTCCTCTGTCCAAGGCGGCTCCTGAAGGAGCAAGTTCCAGAGCTGGAACACCAGGACCCCCAAACTCCAACTGTAGACTGACCAATGCCAAGCCAAGTAGGGCTGCCATCTCCCTGGCCTTTTGGGATTTCCTAACTTCTGCCTTGGAAACTCCACCATAGGCACGTCTTCTTAGCCCAGGCTTGAGGAGCCACCCCAGCTCTATTCCTCTTCGAGTCCTCCCATCTCAACATGAATTCTAGCTGGGAGCAAACATTTTCTAGGTGCTTGTTTGTTTTGAGACGAAGTCTCGCTCTGCTGCCCAGGCTTGAGTGCAGTGGCACGATCTTGGCTCATTGCAACCTCTGCCTCCTGGGTTTAAGTGATTCTCCTGCCTCAGCCTCCCGAGTAACTGGGATTACAGGCATGCGCCACCATGCCTGGCTAATTTTTTGTATTTTTAGTAGAGACGGGATTTCACCATCTTGGCCAGGGTGGTCTCAAACTCCTGACTTCAAGTGATCCACCCACCTTGGCCTCCCAAAGTGCTGGGATTACAGGTGTGAGCCACCATGCTGGGCCCTCTAGGTGTTTTGAAAATAGCTGCAGGACACAAACCACCAGGCTGCTTGCTGCCCTGGATTTGGGGGGCTTGAGCTTGGGGATCCAGGGTCACGGGCCCTGCAGGCTCAGCCCACCCTCTCAGGGCTGTGGGTCTCAGAAGCCTGTGTTCAGGTAAGCAGTAGCAGGAAGCGGAGATCTGGAAGCTGGAGCAGGAGCCCCAGCTCCACTGTCTTGTGGGGTTTGACCATTAACTGCTAATCCTCAGGCCTGTGTCTGGGCAATAGACTGAGGCCAGAGCAAGGCCGGTCACAGCACAGCTGGAGGAGCACTCAGGGCAGAGTGTGACCCTGAAGTCCCAGAGGTGACCTTGGGAGGACTGGGCAGTGTTTGCCTGGACTGTTCCTTAATGAGCTCACCCAAGCACATGGTCTTTCCCTTCCACACACTCACCCACATTTATATTCTGCAGAGTGATCCTGGCGAAAATGATTCTTTCATTGCCTGCCTAACCGGACGAGCAAAGCCCCCAGGGGTTATTTGGACAAGGGTATAAAAGATCTCAAGAATGTGACCTGACCCAAAGAGCCCAAAGGGAATAATGGAAGCTTCTGCCAGGTCTTTGGGGATTAAGTGATGGGTATGGGGGCGGGTGGATGACTCTGTAATGGTCCTATTTCTGATGCACCAATAGGGACACAGTCTTAAAACAGGAAGAAGAACAAAGGGGAATGAACGTGCTCTGCAGTGGGCTGGGGAGCAGGGCAGGCTGATCACGCTTCAAAAAGCACTGTTTCCTCTTCCTTCACTATATATCATGACTCTGGGAATTAAAGTTCGTGCTTTGAGCAATGTTTGTGTGTGCTTATGTGTGTATAAATTGTGTGCCTCCATGTGTGGATTTGTGTCCCTTTATATGTGTGTGTGTTTGAGCGGATCATTATCTGTTTGATGACCTGAGAGAACGAGGACTGTGGGTGTCAGAAGCCCATGTTCAGGTAGGCAGTTGCAGGAAGCAGAGATCTGCAAGCTGGGGCAGGAGTCCCAGCTCCACTGTCTTGTCGGATTTGACCATTAACCACCAGTTCTCAGGGTTGTATCTGGGCAAGAGGCTGAGGCTGGGGCAAGGCCGGTCACAGTGCAGCTGCGGGAGCACTCAGGGCAGAGTGTGACCCTGAAGTCCCAGAGGTGACCTCATGAGGACTGTATACTGGTAGGAGACCTAGAAAAAGAACAAAATGTCCTGTCCCTAAGCCCAAGCCCAACTTGACTAGTGTCCCTAAGCCGAAGTCCAACTTGACTTATTCTGCTGATCACCCCTGCCTTCCCCCAAGGCCAACAATGGCATTGGACTAGAGCAAACAAAATGATTCAGACTTTGGGAAATAGACTGTTCTGGATTCTGGTGTCTTCCAGATTGCCTGACAGGGGAAGAAAATGGAAAGGGTGGAGCACACTAGGGTTAGACCATTTGCTCAGGGAGGTGGCTTGGAGTTTCACACTGAAGAGATGAGAATGTGGAGCTGCTCTAAGGGAATGTCATACAATGAGGACAAGCTCTGTTCAGCCCTGGGGCTGCATGAAGAAGAAAAGCTGACCAGAACTCAGCCTCTCCCTCAGGTGGGTTGAGGATGCTACCCCAACCTGGGACCCTCCTTAGTATCATCTATCCTGTCTTGCTCTCAGCCACTTTCAGCCCAAGGCTGTAGTCCAGGCTGTAATCTTCTTGGCAACTTCATAAGGACCTTCATCCATAAGGACATGTATGGATGAAACCCTTTGGGCCCTGCTGGAGATCTGGATATCTGCAGCCTCAGATGAGCCGTGGATGGTCAGGGCCAGAGAAAGAGCAATTTCAGTCACTCTGAAGCCTGAAGAGTTGGTTTCCAGGGCTTCTTGATGAATTTATTTCCCAATTTCTATCCCATCTCCTAGAACTGAAGCTGGCGCTGAGTAGATACTCCATAAATCTTTGTTGAATGGTTTATTAGACTGTTCTTGCACTGCTATAAAGAAATACCTGAGACTGGGAAATTTATAAAGAAAAGAGGTTTAATTGGCTTAAGTTTCTGCAGGCTGTACAGGAAGCATAGTGGCATCTGCTTCTGGGGAGGCCTCAGGAAGCTTCCAATCATGGCAGAAGGCGAAGGCCAAGCAGGCACATCACATGGTGAGAATGGGAGCAAGGTCGGGAAGAAGGCGCCACACACTTTTAAATGACCAGATCTCATGAGAACTAACCATCTGAAGACAGCACAAAGTCATGAGAGGTCTGCCCCCATAAGCCAGACACTTTCCACCAGGCCCCACCTCCAGCATTAGGGATTACAGTTCAACATGAGATTTGGTGGGGAACAATATACAAACTATAGCCAATGGATGGATCAAATAATATGTAAGAGTCAACTTCTCTGCCTTACTAAGCAGAGCCCGGACATCCCAGATGGTTTTTTGGTGATTTCTAAAAGAGCAGATTCCTAGATTTAACCATCATTAGGTAACATTAAAGAAGAGCATTAGTTATATCACCAAGGAGACTTTAGTTATAATATATGACCTTTTCATTTTGTGTCAAATCTGTTTTATTTGCTGGTAAACAAAATCACTGTACAGGAAATACGTTTTTTATTATTGTGCAGTTCTTTTTACATGTGAATCCATAAAGTTCATTTTTGCAACAGTCTTTGGGAATATGAAGGGTAGTGCAGTTTTATTATTCCCATTTTACAGCTGAGCATGTTAAGGCTAAATGTATTCCTAAATCCATATAGCTGAGAAGGAACTGACTTGGGATTCCATACCTGGTGCCTTTCTATAGCCCCACAGGTTACTTTCTACTGGAGAAGCTGAGCCTTCAAAGTGTGCGACTTTCCTTTTGTTCTATCAAGTGAGAGGTGGTACTCAATCTGGTTTTCCTGGAAATGCTCTTACAAGCCAGATGCAGGCCCTGAACAACTCTGCAATTACCAGGGAGAGGATATAATTAGGGGAAAAAGCTGGGTGGGCTTTATTCTGGAAATCTCACTGGTGATGAACTCTATTATTAGCAGACAAGATGATGTGTGGGAAAGAAAAGAAGTTGGTTCTGGTCCCTGCTCAGTCCCTGACCCAGAGTCAGGGTGCACTCTATTCCCAGGGGTGCTCTCTGGATTCTGCGCCTAAGGCCATCTCTCTGTGAGCTCAGTGCGAAAGCTGCCAAGTGAAACACAGGCATCACGGTTCCAGTGATGACCACTCCCCACCCCCCAGGTCCTGATGGTGCCCCCGCTTTCCCCAAAACCAAGTCCTGGACAGTGCTCCAACCCCACTGTGACCCTGTGCCGAGCTGGCCACCCCGTGTCAATTGCTGGTGGTTATTTGCTGCTGGCGCTCAAAATGGGAAGCTTAGTTGCAGTCTTAGCATGGATGGCTATTTCACTTCTGATTTCCATCAAAATGCACTGACCTTTTCCATCTAGTTTCCCAACCTATAAAATTGGTGTTCGAGCAGCTGCTGTGTGGTGTTCTCATGGGGTTCGTCGGGGGGGAGAATAACACGAAATGAGCTGTTGCCCTCTGTGTCACAACGTCTTATGCATTCTTCAAAACTGCCCTACAAGGTAGAGCTCTTACCCCCATTTTATTTATATATTTATTTATTTATTTATTTTTGAGATGGAGTTTTGCTCCTGTTGCCCAGGCTGGAGTACAATGGCGCAACCTCAGCTCACTGTAACCTCCACCTCCTGGGTTCAAGCAATTCTCCTGCCTCAGCCTCCTAAGTAGCTGGGATTACAGGCACCTGCCACCATGCCTGGCTAATTTTTTGTATTTAGTAGAGACAGGGTTTCACCATGTTAGTCAGGCTGGTCTCAAACTCCTCACCTCAGGTGATCCACCCGCCTCGGCCTTCCAAACTGCTGGGATTACAGGCATGAGCCACTGCACCCGGCCTTCTTACCCCCATTTTATGGTGGAGAGATTTATACATGGAGGGATTTAGTAACCCCTGAGGAAGGAAAAAAGCCCCTGAGATTTGGAAGCTGGCCTTCCATTCACGGCTAGCCTGTGTTCTTGTCCTCCAGGACATAAACACCCTCACAGGGTGCTGACCTCAGACAAGGCTACGCTGAGACTACGATAAAATGAGACAAAGCAAGACCGTGTCATAATTTTTTCTAAGCACCGACAAAAACAATGTCAGTGTACCACAGCGAAATACCAAACACCCCCTCTTGGCCAAAATGAGTGACTGTTACTTCTTTTCCTGCTACAGCTGTATCCTTGTTGCCATCTCCCTTCCTTATAGATGTGATTTATTGAGACACTGGGTCACAGAATTGCCCCCAGTTTCTTACAGCTGCCAATTGAAAGTAAACTGCCACTTCCTTACTGACATGGTTTGGCCATGTCCCCACCCAAATCTCAACTTGAATTGTACCTCCCAGAATTCCCATGGGTTGTGGGAGGGACCCAGGGGGAGGTAATTGAATTATGGGGAGCTGATCTTTCCTGTGCTATTCTTGTGGTAGTGAATAAGTCTCATAAAATCTGATGGTTTTATCAGGGGTTTCCATTTTTGCTTCTTGCTCATTTTCTCTTGCCGCCACCATGTAAGAAGTGCCTTTCACCTCCCACCATGATTCTGAGGCCTCCCCAGCCATGTGGAACTGCAAGTCCAATTGAACCTCTTTTTCTTCCCAGTCTCAGGTATGTCTTCATCAGCAGCATGAAAATGGACTAATACACTTACCCTCCCCCCAAATCACTCAAATCAACCCCAATTCTATCATAGGTTTTGTCTAACTCCCTCTTACTAAGACACCCTGGTGTGTATTCTCTCTCACTGCAGTAATTAATAAACCTAGCTTATTCAACCACAAGTGTGTTCTTGGTGGTCTCTGCTGGAAGATGTTGGTTCTTGTCCAGGGTCCTACAATTGAAGGGTGAAGACTGGATTCAAACTCAGGAAGCAGGCTTTTCTGATTCCAGAATCCACATGGGACCTCCTGTCTAGGAGAGTGGAAAGAATGAGCAATCTCAGCACCACCAAATGCTCCAGCCCCCAAAGGGAAGGTCAGAATTCCAGCATCCAGTCTCGGCCTTGGTTATGGTGTTACGTTTTGCACTTCCCGTGTGCTTGGAAGGGGTCCCAGCTAGGTAGCTTTCCACTTGTCAACTGAAAGAGGAGACAGAGAAATCTAAGCCCCCCTCATCTGTCATGTGGTCACAGCCCGTGGACAGGCCAGCAGCATGAAGATGCCCGCAGCCTGCACAGGGACTGTCCCACCCGCCCACGGCCCCACCCTCTCTGTGCCTGGCACATGGAGGATGCCATGTGTTCTGTCAGCAAGAGCAGCTGAAACCCCTTTTCCCAGTATTGTCCTTTTTCCTGATGACTTCTCTACAGCAGTATCCTTGATCCCAGCAGGACACTAGCCTGGGATTTAAGAAGATGAGTAGCTACTCTCTCAGACCCCCTGGGGCCCAACAGTCCATATGCCTACTAGCTTTTGACCTAGACTTTGGCATAGCTCCCTTCTGGGAGTTCTGGCACAGGTACCAGGGGATCATCTTGCCTCTGTGGCTGCTGAGATAGCAACAATTACTATGGTCACCCATTACCAGCACTATTTACAAAAGATTGGACTGTGCCAGAGCGTGTTTTATACTTCTTTGATTTTTTAAAAACCCTATGAGGTGGATATTATTGCCATTTTACAAATGAAGAAACTGAGACTCAGAAAGTTTGGTATTAACCTAAACAGACACAGCAGGTAAGTGGCAGAGCCAAGATTTGAAGGCAGAGCTTTCTCCAAGTCACTCTACTTAGTCCTTCTCTCCAGGCCCTGAGCATCCAGGTGTCCTCCATGCACCTGGGAAGCTGCACAGGTCATTCAAGGTTGCAGTGGATACTGGGCTGAGCTGAGACCCACACTCGGGATGGAAGGTCTTAATTTCCAGTTATGGAGACTGCTGCTGCTGCTGCTGCTGCTGCTGCTGCTGCTGCTGCTGCTGGCCTCCCTGGGGACAGCTGCCTTACCCAAGGTTATGTCCCGCCTTAAGGGCAGCCTACCTGATCAAAGGGGAAGATGTAAAGGCCTGGTCCATGCTCCAGCTGGGGATAACTCTGAAGGGCCATCCCAGTTTCAGGGTTCCCCGTGGGCTCAGTGGAAGCCTGGTTGTGACTGCATCGCAGCCAGCCTCTCCATCTGCCTGATCCCACTGCCACCTTCTCCGTAGGCGTTCATCCCGAGGCTCTCCTTGGGAATCTTCCTGCACTCCGTTCTCTGCAGTCTGCTTCTGGGGAGCTCCACCTGCAACAAGAGTGTTTTTCAGAATTAGCTGGGGGCTTGCAGTTTTACCTACTGCAATGCCTGGCTTACAATGCCTAGAGGAAGGTGGTATCCCCAGCAGGCAGGACGGGCATTCCTGTGTCCTCAGCTTCAGTCATCATGGGCTGGAAGCAGACGAACTATTCAATGGGCTTTGGGCTCTGACCTGTTTAAAAGAATTTCTCTGCTGCAGATGTCCAGTTGAATACTTTTTAAGCCCAGAATTAGCCTTTTCTTAAAAAAAAAAATTTCAGGCCAGGCGCAGTGGCTCACGCCTGTAATCCCAGCACTTTGAGAGGCTGAGGGGGGTGGATCACGAGGTCAAGAGATCAAGACCATCCTGGCCAACATGATGAAACCCCGTCTCTACTAATAATACAAAAATTAGCTGGGCGTGGTAGTGCATGCCTGTAGTCCCAGCTACTTGGGAAGCTGAGGCAGGATAATCACTTGAACCTGGGAAGTGGAGGCTGGAGTGAGCCGAGATTGCGCCACTGTACTCCAGCCTGGCGACAGAGCAAGACTGAAAAAAAACAAAAAACAAAAAACAGCTGGTCTGAAGGTAGTGAGTTATCGCATTGATTGTTCACAGTCAGTTACAGACTGAACCCCTTGTTCTACCCTTTTCCCCCTTCTCACTACTGCACTTGACTAGTCTTACAAAACATTTAAAAATAAAAAATTTCGGGATTAGAGGGCCTGATAGTTCAAGTTTATTATTAAGGTAAATAAAGGATATCAACTTCTCTAGTTTAACCTCTAAAGCAAAATAAATCATTGACAAGACTTCCACTAGAGCAAATAGCCTGGTAATTAAGATGCTATTACCTGATTTGACCAATTTATCATCTGTTTAGTTCTGCTACAGGCCAGTCTCTGTGCTGGGGGTTAGGGAGGCAGCGATGAATGAGAGCATTTCTGCCTGTTGAAAAGTTCACCCTCTTGTAGGAGAGGTTGACATAAACCAGTCATAATAAAAGTCTTAATGATAATAGTTTCGAGGGTCCAGACTTGGGTTGAAAATGCTGAATGAAAAAAAAAATAGTTGCCAAGTGTTGTGACTCATGCCAGAATCCCAGCTACTTGGGAGGCCAAGGTGGGAGGATTGCTTGAGGCCAAGAGTTTGAGGCTGCAGTGAGCTATGAGCCAGCCTAGATGACAGAGCAAGACCCTGTCTCTAAAAAAATTAAAAAGTGGCTGGGCATGGTGGTTCACACCTGTAATCATGCCCAGCACTTTGGGAGGCTGAGGCGGGCAGATCACCTGAAGTTAGGAGTTCAAGACCAGCCTGGCCAACATGGTGAAACCCTGTCTCTACTAAAAATACAAAAAATTAGCCAGGCATGGTGGCAAGTTCCTATAATCCTAACTACTCGGGAGGCTGAGGCAGGAGAATCGCTTGAACTGGGGAGGCAGAGGTTGCAGTGAGTGGAGATTGTGCCATTGCACTCCAGCCTGGGCAACAAGAGGGAAACTCTGTCTCAAAAAATAAAAGTAAATAAATAAATAAATAAATAAAAGAAAAAAATAGTGAAATTATATTTCCATACTTAGTTGAATGAAAATTATGAGTAGGCATATAAGAAACGTGTCATCCCAAGCTCTTATAAAGAGCAGCAGGATGTGAGACTGTGTTAACCTTTCTGGCTGGCATCAGGCAGCCTCAGCTGTAACCTTGTGGTGTTGACGCTACCCAGGCCCTTTAGAAAAGGCTTCTTGAGCATGATTTTGTGTGAAAGTGGTCAAAGGGTTTGTCCCCTTCCGGTCACCCTGCCAACCTCTTAAGAGTTACTGCTCTTAAAATATTAGTTGCCTGTAGCTCTTTTCTACTTAAATATCTGCAATGCTTCCCCTCTCATCCCATTGCCCTTTGGATGAAGTTCAACCTCTTTTCTTGCATCACTCACCAGAAAGCTCTTTTTTTGTGGTCCCATTGGGCCACTCCTCAGACCCTGAACTCAGGAGACCTTTCAAAGAAGTCCAGGTCTCCTTGCCTTCACTCCTGCTGGTCCCCTTTCCTGGAATTCCTTCTTCTCTTCTTTTGACCAGTCACTAGGCACAGCTTTCAGGCCAGCTAAAATTTCGTCTCCTCTACAAACTCTTCCCCGAACACTTCAACCTGAAGGGACCTCTCCTTTACCTTTCATGGGAAAATGAACCCCTGTGGCCCTGGTGGCCCTTCCTTCTGGTCTTGACCTGTCATTTTAATGTGTTCTGCCACCCGGTCTTCTAGGAGTCTACAATTCTCCCTAGCAGGACCTGTAATGAATGTGGCAGGGTCAAGTTTGGTGTCCAGAGGGGCATCCTAGAGGGTTGTTTGGGGACCAGCATTGCTTGCCCTCCATGCTGACTTACAGGGAGGGACACAGCTAAAAACCAAGAGCTGCTCCCTTCATCTCTTTATCAAGACCTGGTAAATTGGCCTCCTCCAAATATTGAACAAAATCAATTCAACTACTTTGGGAAAGAGGTAGCATTTTTCACTGTTGAGAATAAGTTAATCCTACTTCCTTTTCTTTTTAAGGAAAGCAATAAATCAAAAGAGAGGGAGAGAGAAGAAAAAAACAAAAACAAAAACAAAAAAAACCTGCCTCTCTGTAACCCTGTCTTACTCCCTGGGAACAGTGTAACCTGGCCTCAATCCCAAAAAGCAGAAGGAAAGTATTTTTCAAAATGTTAATGGCCCTGAAAATTTGAGTTCAGTTCCTTTTTTTTTTTTTTTTTAAGATATATTCTGACTCTGTGTTGCCCAGGCTGAAGGCACGATCTCAGCTCACTGCAACCTGTGCCTCCTGGTTTCAAGCGATTCTCCTGCTTCAGCCTCCCAAGTAGCTGGGATTACAGACATGTGCCACCACGCCTGGCTAATTTTTAAATTTTTAGTAGACGGGATTTTGCCATGTTGGCCATGCTGGTCTGGAAATCCTGACCTCAAGTGATGCACCTGCCTCAGCCTCCCAAAGTGCTGGCATTACAGGTGTGAGACGCTGCACCCAGCCGAGTTCCATTTTTCTGAAAACTGAATTGGGATCCCTGCATGTGTTTGTATGTTTATGTTTGTGCTGTGTATGTGCATGTGTGAAGGTGCTGGCCTGTGCATGGTATATGTCCCGATGTGTGTGTGTGTCCAAATGTCTGCTCACGTGCTCTTACTCTTAATAAGTCTAAAACTGACCTGGAATGGTGCAACTAGAACTAGAAGGGAACACCCAGGCCAGTCCTTCCCTGTATGGGGGAGGAAGCTGATCCACAGTGGAACAGGATTTATGAAGGGACACAGGAGGTCGGCTGCACCCCAACTCAAATTTTTCAAAACAGAGATGCAGCAACTCACAAGAGTACACTCTGTTCTCTGGCTCCCAAACTGCCAAGGGTGTGCCCTGGCAAGGGGTTCTCAGACACCCTCAGCCAGCCTCAGCCACAGGCAAGTCTCTGAACTAAATTGCTCCTTGGCCTTTGCTGCCTTAGCAAAAGCAGAAACCACAAGCCTTCCCCACCCAGCAGGGCCTAGAAGCCTGGCTCTGGCAACTTCTGGAAAGGCCTCCTGCTTGTCTGTCTGGGTACCAAGCTGAGACCCTGAATGAGGTTCATTCTTTTCTGGGGCTGCTGTTTTTCTCTCCTGTTAGTTCCTTGCTTTTCCAAGACAGCCAAGAGGAAACCAAAGTTCCCATTGCTGTGCAGAGTCTCTTGGCACTTTCTAAAGAGAACACCCACCAGTCTTGGGGTGAGGGAATTTTAAATCAGCAGTTTACTGATGAAGAGTCAGGGGCTCAGGGGCGGAAAGTGACTTGCCTGGGCCTTGCTCTGTTGGCACCCCCAACCCCAGCTGGCCATGGAAACTCGGACTTCATGCAGGCAGGGTTCCAGAGGGCTGAGGAACCCACCATTTCTGCCTCTACCGGTCTCAGGGCCCGGGAAGATGATCCATGTAGGGGCAGTCAGTCAGAGATGGGGTGCACAGTTATTCTGGGATTTCCCCAGACTGCCCCTTGGGTTCCACAGATAGTAGCTGAGCACCCTCCGAGGGCTCAGTTGCTGTGTTAGGTGTCTGCACATGCACCATCTTATTCAACTGCCATGAAAGCCGAGCCCAGTGAGAGCATGCAATCTCTTCTATAGCAGAGGGAGCCAGGCTCCTGAGGGAGGCCAGGGATGGCACTGCTCACTTGTGGCCATGTCTGAGGGGTATGCTATGAGGACCATGCTACCCATCACGGCAGCAAAATAGAAAGATAATAACAAGCTGTTCGGATCTGATGAGAGTTGGAACTGGTGGGAAGTGAACCAGGTAAGGCCTGTGGCAAAGTCATCAGTGTGGCAAGGGTCAGAAGAGGTGTGGCCAGGCTCTGCAGATCACTTTGTATCCATCCTTGCCCCATCTGATTCCCGCATCCATTGGGAAGGACAAGTAGAGGGCCTGGCACTTAGGAGATGGGGCCAGGATAGAGCTGTGTGTGTTTAGGAAGAAAGCCGCAAGCTGGTATGGTCTATTATGGACTGAATGCTTGTGTCTTCCCAAAATTCATGTGTTGAAACCCTAACCCAAAATGTGATGGTATTAGGAGGTAAGGGCTTGGGGAGCTGATTTCACTTAGATGGAGTCATGAGGGCGAGGCCACCGTGATGGGATTAGTGTCCTTATAAGAAAAGGAAGAGACCAGAACACGCTCTCTCTACCACGTGAGGACACAGTGAGAAGGCAGCTCTCTCCCAGTCAGCATGACAGCCCTCACCAGAGCCCGGACATTCTGGCACCTGGATCTGAAACTTCCAGCCTCTGGAGAGGTGAGAAATAAATTTGTGTTGCTAAGCCACTCAGTCTATGCTATTTTGTTGTGGAAGCCCCAGCTGTTTCTTTAATCTGAGCTCTAGGGGAACTGAGACAGTGGTGGGGGAATGTGTGCCCAGCAGTGGGGAGATGGAGCATGGGGAGGAGGGGGTGTGAAACAGACAGGGCTGGAGTGGGAGTCAGAATGCATCCAGACCCTTGCCTGGCTGCACCAACTTGCCATCTTCCTTCTACCTGGGCTGGGCGAGACAGGTAACGCCTTCAGAGAGCCTGCTTTGGAGGAAGCAGTGATTTCTGGGCCAGACATGCAGTTTAGTGCCCCAGTATGTAATTAGAGTGTGCAGAGCCATGGCAGCTGGGCCCGTGGTGGGCCTGGCACTGGGCTCTCTGTCTGTGGTCACAGCTAGCCTGTGTCTGGCCAGGCATAGGCTCAGCTGACCTCAGAGCTCCTTCCCTCCCCTCCTGAGAAGATGTGCGCTCTCACAGCTTTATTCCCAGGGAAGCTGAATTGCCAGAGTCTCCTGGGTGCTTAGAGGGGTCAGACCTTCCCTCAGGCCCTTTACCTGAGAGCCTTCTCTTCAGCCCATGGCCCAGCACTCCCCTTTCTAATGAGCTGAATTTCTGCTGTGAGTCCTTGTAGCTGAAGGACCCGGGACCAGGGCCTCCTGATCACGATGGGTTTGGCCCCACTGGCATTGGAGTATTGACTTGGTCTCCAATGTGGAGACACGGAGGGAAGCACTTCCTGATAGGGTCATGCAATAAGGATCCTGGGGTTGGGGAGTCATACAGCCTCTTGGGGAGGCCACCGTGAGATTTCTGACCAGAGTGAAACTAGGATCCTTCCAGCTGGAAAGCCTTGCATCCTGCGAGCTTCCTCTTTTAAGGGGCTCAGCGGAACTGATTTCCAAATTCTCATATCTGCAGCCCCAAGATGCTTTCTGCAGCCTCTAGAAGTCTGATCAGGCTGTTTAAATTTGCTTTTGGACAGCCAAATGGGAAGTGAGGAGGAGGAGGAGAAGAAGAAGAGAGAGGGGAATAGGAAAGGGGGATTATATGGAGCTAGTATGGTGATATTTGAGAAAGATCTGGCCCAAATTTAGGGCCTGTGGACTCCTGGGCAGCCCCAGTTCTGTGTTTTCAAGGTGGTGGTTTAGATGCCCTATTTTATTTTTTTCCCTCCCCTCCCTTCCCCTCCCCTCCCCTCCCTCCATCCCTCCCTCTTTCTTTTCTTTTCTTTTCTTTTCTTTTTTTCTTTCTTTCCTTTCTTGAAGGAGTCTCACTCTGTTGCCTAGGCTATAGTGCACTGGCGCAATCTCAGCTCACTGCAATGTCCACCTCTTGGGTTCAAGCAATTCTCCTGCCTCAACCTCCCGAGTAGCTGGGATTAAAGGTGCACTCCACCATGCCTGGCTAAGTTTTTGTATTTTTAGTAGAGACAGGGTTTCACCATGTTGGCCATGCTGGTCTCAAACTCCTGACCTCAGGTGAGCCACAAACCTCGGCCTCCCAAAGTGCTGGGATTATAGGCTTGAGCCACTGTGTCCTGCCTGGATGCCCCATTTTCTTGTATCTTTTATGAAATGAAAGACTTAAGAATTCAGGCATCTGGGAAAGGAACTGTGGCCCCTGAAGGCAGCCTCCCTCCTGCTCCTCTGCTCAGCCCTACAGCCAACCTAGCCTTCTCCATAAGCCCCACTTCTTTCCCCTGGAAGGGGAAGCTTGGCTCTGTTCCAGGGGCATACCCAGAGGGATGTCTCCAGCCCAGTAGAAGTGAGTCCACTGCGAGGATGAGCTTAATCAGATCTGAGAGCTTCTCCTTCAAGCCGCACAAGAAGTGTTGACAGATTTGGCAGCATTTAAAAATGCTTGTTGCAGCTTTTGATAAGGCAGGTAAGGGTGTCCCAACAGGCCTATCCAAACTATCCCCACCAGTGTTTTGTATAGCTAAGGAGACTGAGGCCTGGAGACATGAAGAGCTCTTCCCAGGTCACACATCAGAGTGAGAGCACCTTGGTCTGGAGATCCCTAGGTAGGATGTAGGGTTGTGGCTACTGAGGCCAGGATGGACCCTCCTCCATGGCTGCAGACCACCTCTTGGGTGTCTGGTTGGTCTCACTTGGCTTCTGGCCAAGCGCATTCACAACAGCATCTCAAAGCCAGACTGTTGGCTCAGGGCCTCAACCTGTCTGGGTCCAGGCGCAAAGTTAACATGGGCTCTGCCTCTCCGTTCATCTGCTTTTGAGTGTGGCTTGTAGGTCACCCCATAACCTGGGGGTTCAGGCAAAATTCTGTTGCTGAAATGCAAAAGAGGCAGCACCATTGGGGGATGGAGCCACTGGCAGTGCAGGGAAAAGGGCTCCTCGCCTGTTCTGTCATTGTCTTGCAGCCTGTGGTTCATCCTTTCAGTCCTCCGCGCCTTGGGATTTTCCATTTGCTTGGTGGAGAAGTTGAATGGAGCTAGCCCTGTGCTTCAGGGCTGCTCTCCTCCCCCTTCATCACTGTAGGCTTCCCAGGCAACTGTTTGACCAAACCTTGTGAGTCCTAGCCCCTCTTACTACTTTCTCTGATGATAACATTTGCAGGCCAAGGGGAAACCCAATTACTGTACCCTTTTGTCGTTTTTGAATTACTCCCTAATCCATCTATTAAAAAACAACCTCAAGCAGGATCCTAAATAAATGGGCTTTAATCAAGAGAATTATCATGTGATTCATTCTCCCTCAGGGCAGAGATGCAATTTATCTTTCAGCAAAGGGCACAGCAACTTAACATACCCAGATTAAGAACAATGGCCATCCGTCCCCAGGAGAAGGCTAAAGCATTTAGTGTTAGTGCCCAGGGCTCTGACCCCATTAGAGACTTCTCCGCTGGAGTTCTCATAATGGTGACATCTTAACTGAAATGGAGAAGGGAAGGCACCCAGCGTGGCCAGGGGCCCAGCAGAGCTGGGTCAGGTGGTGACCCCTCCTCTTCATGGGGACAGCAGGGGCCGCCAGCCTCCGGAGCCCCTGAATATTTGCTCAACTGCTTCTTGCTCCCTGCTAAGTCAGTCGCATTCCAGATGCAGCAAGGAGGATGCCCCCAAGAACAGGGGCAGAGCACTTTCCTAGACTGTTGTGTCCTCCCTACAGTTGTGGGGGGTGGCCCATGGGTGTGAGGAGACAGGGGTCGGAGTGGGGGCGACACTCCTGCGATCAGCCCCAGTTTAAGGCCTCTGCAGGTGCTGACCTACTCTACAACTGACTCATGGGCCAGGAATACAGAATCAAATCTGTTTTTCTTTCCTTCCTTAGGAAAAAGCTGTAATTGCTCCTCCTCAGCCCAACTTGGGAGAAGGCTGATTTCTTCCCCAGACTTGTCTGAATGCTCGCAGCCCCTGCCCTTCACCAGGGCCAGGACCGCTCAGGTCTCCGTTCCCTTCCAGCCCAAGGCAGCACCCACTGCACCCTCCTCTTCCCTGGGCCCTGCTTGCCAGAGGCCTGGAGTCCAAGGGACCTGAAGGGGCTGCAGTGGCCACGTTGTGAGCTGAGTTATGACTAAACCCTCCCAGAACCTTAGAACTTCCAAGGAGTGTAGAACCACTTGGCAATTTAAACCATTTCAGAACCAGAGAATTATAGAAAAGTAGAATCTTAGGTTTAGAAACGATCTTTAAGGTAATCTACCTTCTTTCCAGCACAGCAGCCTTGCCTGCCTTCTTTCCTTATCCACAGTCTCCTTGAGAAGAAGCTGGGCCTTGTGGGAAACTTCCCAGGGCTTCTTTCCTTCCTGGACCTCTGGGAGACCACACCTTTCAGTCCCTTTGCCGTTACGAGGGGCCAAGTGGCATTTCTGACCTGTGAGATAGGAGCAAAAGTAATGTTTGTCACAATTCTGAGCTGAGGCAGTGAAAATCCCTGAGCCATTCCCCAGGGAAGAGGGAAGTCCCTCTTCCCTTTCGGGACTGATCACAGACAAGTGCCTGTGTTGAGACAGCAAAGCCCCAGATCAAAGCAGCTAGGCCCACCGAGGCACTGCAAGAAGACAGTGCCCTGGAGGGCTGCCCGAGTTGCAGCAGACTTTGCATGAGCAAGGGTTAAGCTTGTTGAGATCTGGGGGCTGTTGGTATAGTAGGACATTATAACCTAGCCTGTCCTGGAGAATATTCCCAGCCTACATTCCAGACGTCCAGGCATGGGAATTCACTATGGGTGAATGAGGCTGTTGGGTTCATTGCTTAGCAGCTGTCAGTTGGAAAGTTTGTTTTTTCCCTTTAACTGAAATCTGCTTCCTCACAACTCCCTTTTCTTTTTTCTTTTCTTTTTCTTTCTTTCTTTCTTTCTTTCTTTCTTTCTTTCTTTCTTTTTTTTTGGAGATGGAGTCTCGCTCTGTTGCCCAGGCTGGAGTGCAGTGGCATGATCTCAGCTCACTGCAGCCTCTGCTTCCCAGGTTCAAGCGATTCTCCTGCCTCAGCCTCCCAAGTAGCTGCTGGCACATGCTGCTACGCCTGGCTAATTTTTTGTATTTTAGTAGAGATGGGGTTTCACTGTGTTGCCCAGGCCGGTCTCGAACTCCTAAGCTCAGACAATCTGCCTGCCTCAGCCTCCCAAAGTGCTAGGATTACAAGTGTGAGCCACCACACCCGGGCCACACCTCAAGTAGGTGAAGCCTTCTGTTCTCAAACTTGAACATGCATCTGAATCACCTGGAGGGCTTGTTAAACACAGTGTTCTAGGCTCCAGTTCCGGTTTCTGATATAGCAGGTGTTATGGACTGATTATATCTGCCCCCACCAATCCTGCCCAAAATTCATGTTTTGACATTTTAACCCCTAATGTGATGGTATTAGGATATGAGACTTCTGGGAGGTGGTCAGGTCATGAGGGTGGAGACTTCACCAATGGGATTAGTGCCCTTATGAAAGGGACCCCAGAGAGCTCTCTTACCCCCTTTCTGCCATGTGAAGTTACAATGAAAAGGCCATTTTCTGCAACCAAAAGAGGGCCCTCATCAGACACCAACCATGCTGGCACTCTGATCTCAGGCTACCAGCCTCCAGAACTGTAAAAATGAAATTTCTGTTGTTTTATAAGCCACCCACCCAGTCTATGGTACTTTTTTATAGCATCACAAACTAAGGTAGTAGGTTTGGGGCAGGACCTGGAAATTTGCATTTTTAGTTAAGTTCCCAGAGGATGCTGCTGCTGGAGGTGTGGAGGCCACACTTTGAGAACAGCTACTTTCTATCTTCTGTTACATCTCTCCAGGAGCCTGCTAGCCCGTGCTGGTCGTGGCTGCAGAGGTGCTCCCACCCTGCCAGGCCACACAGAGCAGAACCCCATGCTTTGATCCCTCCCAGGTTGGTCTGGGTTGGTCGGAGTCTGGTGCTGTTCCCTCCATAGACTGCGAGCCTCAATGGGCAGGGCTTGCAATGTACTCATCCCTGTGGCCCTCAGTCTGACAGTGGTTGGCCACAGCAACAAGTATGTGCTCAGCGAATGTTTTTTGAGTGTGTGGATACCCAGAACAGGAGGAACACGTTGCCCACTTCTGAAATCTTTCACTGAACTTCAGACTCCTGGTACAGAGACCCCTGGGGAGCTCACACTGCCCACCCTGCAGGCATCAGGGCTGATGCTAGCTTCCAGGCATGTTGGAGACCGGATGGTGAATGGGGATGGGCTGCATCCTCTCTCCAGGAGGGCTAAGCCTGGGGGCCCGAGGTATGTGTGTGTGGGTGGTGCCCTGGCTATTCCCATAAAGACCCAGCTTGGCAAGCCCACTCTTGCTGTCGGATCTGCAGATGACTTCTCTTGTGCTTGTACAAGCCAACTCTGACTTCTGGGAAGGATCGTGCTGTCTTGATTGCTGCAAACACAGACAGGTTAGCTCATGCTTGGCTGCACTGACGATGACGTGGGCTCCAGCTTCCTGGGGGGTCTGCTGGGCCAAGTCCTCAGGTTTTCCGCCTGAAATCAATTCATCACATCTCAAGGCACTGCCTCCTGTATCATGTGCCTGGCCAGATCTCAGAGCTCATAGCAATGAGGTAGCCAACACTGGGGACTGTGATCCATTCCTGCTGGGCTTGGGCCCTCAGAGAGCCTGGGCAAGCTATTGCCAGGAAGGGCCATGCCAGGAGCAGCCAAGGACCTCTGATTGTTAGAATCAAGACTGTTAAAGTCAAGGCCGACTTTGGGGTGTCTTGCCCTATCCTGTGGAGAACACTGACCCTGCTGGAGGTCTATGACTTTCTTCCTCCTCCCACTTCTCCCCCGGCCCTCCCCCCTCCCTCCTCCTCCTCCTTCTCTTCCCTTTCCCCTCTCTTCCTTTTCTTCTTCCATCTTACAATTTTTATTATGAAAAGGATTAAACATACAGAAAATTGAGAGGATAACATAATAAACCCACAATACCCATCACCTGGATTTAATAATTGTTAACGTTTTGCTGTATCTGCTTCATTGACTTTTTTTTTTGCTTGAGTATTTTAAAGAATATTACTGACACACGTTTTACCCTAAATACTTTAGTATGCGTCTCTAAAATGCAAAAACAGTTTTCTATATAAACATAATATCGTGATCATATCCATCAAAATTAACACTAATTCCTTAATATCATCTAATAGTCCGTATTAGTGTTTCTGCAATTGTTGCAAAAATGTCTTTTGTGATTGGTTTACTCAAACCAGAATCTAAACCAGATCCACATGTTGCATTAGCTCATTAGGTCCGTTCCCCTCCCCCTTCTTTTCACAGGTGTTGAAGGTCCCATTTATACTAGAAAGTCCTTCCCACTCCCTTTTCCCTGTGGTATAGATGGGTTGAGGAAGCCAGGCCAGTGTTCAGGTCTCCAAGTCCACGGAGGGGTGGATTCCCAGGCAGGGGTCTGAGAGAGAGGCCCAGCCTCCTCCTTCCCCACGCTGAGGGAGTCGCAGGCAGGCATCACCCTGAAGAGACACAGGGCCATCCTGGAGAAACTGTTCCTCCTGGGAAGCCACGTGATGTGCAGAAGGGTAGGGGAAGATGGTACAGAACGAGAATGAAGACTTTGAGACACTTACAGTGACACCAGGTCACTCGGGGAGGGAAGAATCACAGGAGTCTCTAGGGAAGGATCTTTGAAGATGAAGGTCAATGACTCAGAGGCGGTCAGGGCCTTGGGTGCTCTGATCCCTCTGTGGGGGCTGGGCCTGGCCGTGGCCAGGCAGCCTTCTGCCCACACACTGTTCCCTTTGATGGGCGGCTGGACCCGCCCTTCCACTCTCTGAGGGCCCCCTCTCTGGTAGCAACTTCTCTTCTGCCTCCACTTGGGTAATGGGCTGTCATGCGGGCAGCTGCCGGGAGCAGCTGTGACATTATCCAGACCCCACCCCAGGGTCCCCTTGGGCTGCAGCTCTGGCTCAGGCTCCGCCTGGATCCTCTGCTCTGCTTATCCATCTCTTGGGCTGGCTTCCAGGCCGGTGGCTCTGGGCACACTCGCTGCAGACAGAACTTCCCGAGTCAGTCTCACCCCTCATGGTAAGGAGCAAGGTGTGCCTTGGGAAGAACTTGTCAAGCAGTGGTGTTAATGGGGAGATGGCATTTTTTTTCCTATTAAGTGAGAAAAATTAATTTAAAACTTGATAATATCCAGTGTTGGTAAGGGTTCAGGGTAAACAGTCCCTTACTCTCTTGGTAGAGTGTAAATTGGTCAGTCTTTTGGAAAATAAACTGACAATACCTATCAACATTAAAAATGCATGGCTTTTTATTCTTTTTAAATTATTGTTATTATTATTATTTTAAGAAACACGGTGTCTCTCTGTTGCCCAGGCTGGAAGTTCAGTGGTTGATTTTAGCTCACTGCAGCCTTGAATTCCTGGGCTCAAGTGATCCTCCCACCTCAGCCTCCTGAGTAGGTAGGACTATAAGCACGCACAACCACACTCAGCTAATTTTTTTTTTTTTTTTGAGACAGAGTCTTGCTCTGTTGTCGAGGCTGGAGTGCAGTGGTATTGGCTCACTACAACCTCTGTCTCCTGGGTTCAAGCGATCCTCCTGCCTCAGCCTCCCAAATGGCTGGGATTACAGATGCCTGCCACCACACTTGGCTACTTTTTGTATTTCCAGTAGAGATGGGGTTTCACCATGTTGGCCAAACTGGTCTCAAACTCCTGACCTGAAGTGATCCACCCACCTCAGCCTCCCAAAGTGCTGCAATTACAAGCATGAGCCCCCACACAAGCCCCAGCTAATCTTTGTAGAGGAATCTTGCAATGTTGTCCAGGCTGGTCTCGAATTCCTGGTTTTTGGCCTCAAATGACCCTCCTGTCTTGGCCTCTCAAAATGCTGGGATTACAGGTGTGAGCCACCATGCTGGCTTTTCTATCCATTTTTTCATTCAATAAGTATTGAATCCCTACTATGTGCCAGGAGCTATTCGAGGCATTGGGGATATAGCATTGAATTCAGACAGACAAGGTACCTGCTCTTGTGAAAATTATATTTTAGTGGGAAAAGTGGACAATAAATAAATAGAAAGTGTTATTTATAATAAATGCTATGAATAAAAATAAAATATAGTAAGGAGGTATAATGTAGGGTAAGTTGTACCTCCTTCAATCCTTGGGGCTGGGAATTCCATTTCTAGGAAACTCTTACAGAAATGTTTCCACATTTGCACAAAGGCACACACACATTCATAAGAGCAAGAAGTTGCAAACACCCTAGATGCTTAACAGGAGAGGAGCTGGCAAATGAATTGTCCATCCACACAAATGGATAATATGCAGCCATTAAAAACAATGAGGCAGCTCAACTTGTGCCAACAAGGAAGGCTCTCGAAGACATGTTAAACAAAAGCAACATGTCTTAGAGTAGCATATGGCGCAGGATCCAAATAAGTAAAGTAATACTTACATTTCTCTGTACACACATAGAAAAAGGTCTAGAGGCCCGGTGCGGTGGCTCATGCCTGTAATCCCAGCACTTTGGGAGGCCAAGGCGGGTGGATCACCTGAGGTCAAGAGTTCGAGACCAGCCTGGCCAACATGGTGAAACCCCATCTCCACTAAAAATACAAAATTAGCTGGGCATGGTGGTGGGTGCCTGTAATTCCAGCTACTCAGGAGGCGGAGGCAGGAGAATCGCTTGAACCTGGGAGGCAGAGGTTGCAGTGAGCCGAGATTGCGCCATTGCACTCCAGCCTGGACAAAAAGAGCGAAACTCCATCTCAATTAAAAAAAAAAAGGAAAAAGAAAAAGGTCTAGAATGACTGAACACTAAATTATTTATGGTGATCTTTTCTGTAAGGAAGAGGAAGCAGGTTTGTTGCAAAATGGTCATTGCAGAATGGTACTTTCACTTTTTACTCAAAATTCTTCTGTATTGTTTGAAGTCTTTTTTTCTAAATACCACTAACATATATTTATGCATTCCATGGATTAAGTAAAAAGAAAAACACAAAAACCACAGCCTCAGAAATAGACACTCCACATCATAGCACAGATGCTTTTCCTTGGGGGTTTGAGATCTTAATCAAAGATGTTAAATGGATTCTTGGGTTTGTCAAATTGACTCTGACCTGCAGCTTTTGGTCCTGAGGGACAAAGTGAAATGAAACGAGCCTTTCCTCCCTAAGTTCAGCCTCGGCTGGCCCCAAATCACAGAGTTGAAAGAGGTCAAGTAAGGGATGAGGAAAGAAAGAATTGCTTTTCCTGAACCAGTGCAGGGCCAGGAGTGTAGCTGCCTCTGCAGGGAAGGTGATCCTACCATCATTTGGAGATGAGGAAATGGAGGTTCAGAAAATCAAGCAGCTTGTCCAAGGTCACAGGGCTGCTGAGAGACAGAGTCAAAGTTTGAAACCATATCTGTTGATCCCCAAAGTTTGGGCTCTTTTCTTGTGGATGGTGATGGCCTGGGTCATACTTCATAATAGTACTGCCCTCCTTGGAGGATCCAGCAGTGCCCTGCTTCTGTTAGGATTGCAAATGAGAACCCTCCGACCAGACTGAGCATTGGCCTGCCCCACTCCAGGGCCAAAGAGATTATCACCTTCTGGGGCTCTAGTCTGACCCTTGTTCCTCAGTTGAGGCCCCTCACAGCCTGAGGAATGAGGGCCCTGAAATTATGTCTCTCCTATAGCAGAGAAATAATAATACAATACTCATAGGTAAACTATAAAATAATAATAATAATAATAATGCAGAACAGTAATAATAGCTAATGTAGTACCAGGCATTGCTCTAAAAACTTTCTAAACATCCATCCATCTAATCGTTTAACTATTCTAGTACTAGTAACATTGCCCCCTTTAGATGAGAAAACTGATGCACAAAGCATTTAACTAACCGGCCCAAAGTCACACAGCTAGAAAGGGACAGAACCAAGATCCAAAATCCATTAATCTTCAGAGCCTGTGCATTTTTTTTTTTTTTTTTTTTTTTTTTTTTTTTTTGCTCTGCTGCCCAGGCTGGAGTGTAGTGGCACAATGTCAGTGACATGATCACAGCTCACTGCAGCCTCGACCTCCTGGGTTTGAACAATCCTCCCGCCTCAGCCTCCCGAGTAGCTGAGACTTCAGGTACATGCCACCATACCCAGCTAATTTTTGTATTTTTTGTAAATATGAGGTTTCACCATGTTGCCCAGGCTGGTCTCAAACTCCTGAGTGCAAGCAATCCACCAGCCTCGGCCTCCTGAAGTGCTGGTATTACAGGCACGAGCCACTGCACCTGGCCCAGTTTTTTGTTTTGTTTGTTTTCTGGCTACTTATCCCCAAGTTCTAAGAGCCTGTGCACTTGATTCCTGTCTAACTCCCCCAAAGCAAGTTAACACTTGTGGTACTTACCATGCGCTGGACATTGTTAAAAGTATTAGATTAGTGCAAAAATAATTGCGGTTTTTGACATTACTTTAAAATATATTAATATACTAAATATTAATTGTTCTGAGACAAATTTAAGAAGTAGAGGAGCTCCCTTATTACCTTTAAAAGTCTCCTTTTAAAGATAGGGAGTCTAAGCACAGAAAAGCCAAATCACTGTCTGAGGTCACACAGCGTTTACACAAATGGCAGAGGTAGAATTTGAACCCACACATACTGACTCTAGAGTTTATACTCATAAACATTTACTATATTAACAGACAGGCTCTGAGATTCCAATGCCCTCATTATACATTCCCTGTTTCTAGAGAAGAGCCCAGGAATTCCCAAGGGGCATTTTGGCATTCACTGGAGCAAGAACAACTGGTCATCCCTGATTCCTAGTCTTCTGTTGTCGAGGAGCTAGTCGTTGCCTGGTGACTCACTGTGCTGGGAGGGACAGACTAGACTTTACTGTCCAGCTAATGTCCATGGTGGCATGCCACCACCCTCCAGGTGTGGGGGGTGGCTGAGCTCCAGGATGAGTGAGTTCACTCTGGGTTTGGGGTGGGGCAGTGGTGTGGGGGCGCGGACGTTCAGGGGACAGACTACACGGAGCGCCTCTCCCACTTTCTACCTCATTAGGATGAAAAGACAAAAGCAATTCCAAGCAAATGTAGCAGAAGTTGTCCCCCTAGCTCTGCTCATGTCCTGGCAAAGAGTGCGGACCGAGCCTGCTGACTCATGGCACTCTAGCTCAGGTCTCCCACTAGAAGACAAAGCAGGGTCAGGGCACACAGTGTTGCCCTCAGGACACCATGAAACTCAAGGAAGCCTGGAGCGGTGGCTGGCTGAGGAGCAGGCTGCTGCTAGGCAGCTTTGTGCATTTAGTGACTTTGCTGGAAATGCATCAAATGCTTGGCAAAAGCACTTCCCTCCTCCAGTGACAGGCACTCACGTTTCAGAAGGCATCAAATTGCTCTGAAAGGTGACAATAGCACCTGTCAACTTCCACACATAGAACACTGTTTTCTACTGCAAGAATGTTTTTCTTGATCTTCTGGAACTGTATAGACTGCAGACCAAGCATCATCCATGTCCTGAAGCCCAGCTGGGTGGCAGATGGGACATGGGAGGGCAGGACAATGTCTGCAGAGGTGGTGGAGAGCATGGGGGAGCGGTGCCTTCTCAGCACTCCATTTGCCGGGTGGGGCAGGAGGGGAGGGTGAGGGTTCTGGGACATTCTTGAGCCACAGGCACAGCTGCGAAGGGCAGTAGCTGCAGAGCCCCCGCATGGGGCTGAGCGTGGCCTCTCCTTCCTTGGGCTGAGTGGACAACCTCCTGCTCCCTCAGCTATATTGCTGGCTGGGGTTGGCAGAGGCCAGGCACTCAGTCCTCACCCACAGCGAGGTGTGAGTAAGTGGAGAGGGGGAAGCTGGCTTCCAAGGTGAAGAACAATGGGGACGGAAGTGCAGAGGCGGCGTGGTGCCTGGTGCTTTCGGGGCACTGAAAAGAGGACATGTTTATTATTTTGATGCATTTGTGACTTAAGCTGAACTCCTTCCTATGGGCAATGCTGCTGAAATAGGGGATGTGTGTAGGGCAGCTGTGGCAAAAGTGAATGCTGAGGAAGTCGGGAAGGGCTTTGAGCTAGGTTGGGACAGGAGCAGGAGGAGAGTCCACCTGCAGGGTGGAGGAAAGCTGGATGGGTGTGCACACTGGGGGCTGACCAGTGGCCCGGGGAGGCCGTTATGGGCTGAACAAGGAACAGAGTGGAGAGAGTGGAGGGAATGGAGAGGGGGACGCAGCAGGAGCCCCAATGAATCTGAGAATCTAGGGTGTGCTGCTCCCCTCAGCCTGAGCTCAACAAAATGCTCCAGGCTTTCCCTTCCCCTGTTAGGAGCTTGGTGGACCCCCACATCTGGGTTATGCTCTATTGCAGTGACAAGAGGCCTAGTGGAAATGACTGTTGGGTGTAGAAATGGTGACGATACTTCCTACTGGATGCTCTGAAGATTGGGGAAGATGGAGCATCACCCGAGTGAGTCATTGCTGGGCCGTGATGCCAAGATGGGTCCTCCCCAACAGCTACTGCTCCTGGCGCTCCCCAGGTGCCCCCCAGAAGTCCTGTTGCAGGCCACCAGCCACAGCAGCTCTTGCGACTGCCACTGGTTTAGGTGCTGGAACCTCAAGGGCCAGAGCCCTTCTCTGTCCCCTTGTCCCATTTTCCCCAGGGTCCTACTATCTCTACATTTAGGCCTAGACCACTGCCATAGGGTACATGAGTGGATGCCAGAGAAGAGAAACCCCACTCATTCTTCCCTGACAGGTGACCCACTGTTCCCAAGGATAAATCCAGGGCATTTTTAATATACTTTCTTGCTAAGGTAGCAAAACACAAGTTAAATATCTTTAACAGCTGATTCTGATGGGCAGCCCTTTAGCAGGAAACCCAAAGATGGTGCCTGAGTGCAGTGGCTCACCAATGTTACCCTCCCAACTCCCATTAACGGAGCACTTACTGTGGGCCGGGAATGGTATTGGCACATCTAATTGTGTGTGTGTGTGTGTGTGTGTGTGTGTGTGTTATCAACTTGTTCTTTTTACAAATTGAGATGTAATTCAATACCATAAAACTCACCCTTTTAAAGTGTACAATTCTGTTTTTAAAATATATTCACACGGTTGTGCTATCACCAGCAGTAATTCCAGAACTTTCCCATCACTCCTAAAAAGAAACCCTGTACCCATGAGCAGTCACACCTCGCTCACTCCTCCCCCATTCCTGGAAATCGCTAATCTACTTTCCATCTCTATGGATTTGCCTATTCTGGATATTTCATATAAATAGTATCATACAGTATATGGTCTTTTGTTTTCCACATAATTAAAATTTAGTTCGCGTAATGTTTTCAAGGTTCTTCCACGTTATAGCATCTATCACTTCTTCATTCCTCTTTGTGGCTGGGTAATAGTCCATTGTATGGATATACACATTTTGTTTATCCATTCATCAATTGATGGAAATTTTGGGCTGTTTCTACTTTGGGGCAATTATCAATAATACCACTATGAACATTCTGTTTTTGTGTGAACATATGTTTTCAGGTCTGTGGTGTATATCCTTAGGAGTAAAATTGCTGCCTCACATAGTAACTTTACGGTTAACTTTTTAAATAACTGCCAAGCTGTTCTCGGTAGCCATGCACCATTTTACTTTTCAGCCAGCAATGCACCAAGGTTCTAATTTCTCTTTATCCTCACCAACATTTGTTATTTTTCTTTTTTTTAAATTACAGCCATCCTAGTAGGAGTGAAATGACATTTAATCTTTATAACTACCTTATGAATAAAATGCTATTATTATCCTCATATTACAGATAACAAAATAGAAGTGAAAAGAAATTAATTTGTCAGAGATCACACTTTTAACACATGTCAAATGCTAGACTTTAGGGAGGGGGTAGGGCCACATATTACTTCCCTCTGTCACTTAGGTATCACCCAGCCCACCTCCTGGAAGCACTAGCTGGGTCCAGGGATTCCTCCTCTGGTGCAGTTCAGATCTTGGGGACACTCACACATCTCCAGTATTTACCTTGGGAGGAGTGGCGGGGCATGGGGATCTGGGTTTGTCCATAGAGCACTTGCAAACTGGATGAGGCTGTAGGCCCTGCAGGATTTGCCAACATTCCCACTGGAAGTAGACAACACACTGAAGAGTGCCTGGCAACAGCTCCCAGCTTCCAGAAGCCAGCTAGGCTGCATCATTATTGCAGTTCGAGAAGCTCAGATACAAATAGAACCAGGTGCAGGGAGAGGTGGGTGTGCAAGAAGGCATACCAAGCAAACCAAATTTCCCAGCACTCCTGCCTACTGCCTTGTCCCTCAATAAAGTAGTTGGCGGCGGCGGTGGGGGGGGGGGGGGGCGCGTCTCTAGGGCTCTGGGGAACAGCTCAGCCTCCAGGACTGACATTTCCAAAGATCAGTACCCCCAGACTCCAGCAGAGTGCTTGACAAGGGCCTGGTAGACCAAACTGAGGGGAGGCTCAGCAAGGTCCTTCACCCTGGGGCCCACCTCTGTTCAGCGGCAGTCACCCCACATCTAGTCCAGGAAGTTTGCTACCCTAGAAATAGCTGTGATAGCCCATTGGAAGCCCATGTCCAGGGAGCCAGGGCAGGCAGGACCTCTCCTTGGATGATGAGGAGGAAGCAGAGCCGGAGATCCAGCACTGCCCTTGCCTTGCCTTTGCAAAGTCATGGCCTCTTGGGTGGACAGACATCCAGGACACAAATGGTTACCTGCAAAGTGGAAGGTGGTTTGTGTCAAGGGGCTGTGGACAGGCAGAGGGGCAGAGGTTTTGATTGAGGGTGGGAAGAAAAAGAGATAAGGAACGCTTTCTGGGGTAGGTATCATTGGAGATAGGCCTTGGAGGATGCGAAGGATTTTAACAGGTGAGAGTCGTGGCCACTCCGTTCCCTTTGCCTAGCACGGGCATCAGACAAAAGGGCACAGGTGAGCAGACCCCCAGGGGCAGGAAGGAATGGGGAGGCTACGAGTCCAAGAAGAACTGATGATGCATCATGTGATCTCGTCCTCTAGGAGACTGGAAACGGGACCCAGGGGAGATTTTAAATGGGGGAGTAACAGATTTGTATTTAAAATCCCGCTGATTGCAGCAAAGAGACTGGATTGGATTGGAAGTGGGGAAAGTGAAAACAAAAGGCAATTAAAATGGTGCAGGGAGAAATGATGACTTGAACTAAAGGAGTGGGAATAAAAGAGTAAAGGAGAGAAATGTGAGAACACTGGGGAAGGGGGTAGAATTCATAGAATTTTGTGATTTGTGGGAAGATCGAGACCATCCTGTTAATATGGTGAAACCCTGTCTCTACTGAAAATACAAAAAAATGGCCTGGTGTGGTGGTGCGTGCCTGTAGTCCCAGCCACTTGAGAGGCTGAGGCAGAAGAATTGCTTGAACCCGGGAGGCTGAGGTTGCAGTGAGCCGAGATTACACCACTGCACTCCAGCCTGGGTGACAGAGTGAGACCCAGGCTCTATCAAAAAAAAAAAGAAAAGAAAGAATTTTGTGATTTATCTTTATTAGTAGGCATGTGTGCATGCAATTGGGTGTGTCCAAGAAGGGAGTCAGAGAGGAGGCTGAAAGACCCTGAGGGAATTGCCAGTATTCCCTAGGGATGGAAAGCTATGACCACAAATAAGAAAGCTGGAGGTGAGGTGGGGGCTGGATTAAAGGGAGATGGAATTCAGACAGGGATCTGCTGAGTTTGAGGTGCTTCTTTGCTGGCCTTGGGCAGCGAGATACACTTACCTGCTATGAGAGATGGATTTGGTTATCACTGCCCAGGAGGAATCCCTGGTACTGCAGTGTGGATGGGGTCTCCAGCTTCTAGGCATGGACATGTTTGGAAAGGTGAGAAAACGTGAGAAAACAACAGTGGGCCCAGGGGACCGGTGCTCAGCATACCAAGGTCCTGCACCGGCACCGGTCTCTGAGTTCCCTCAATTTTTATTGGTTATTATCTTCATTATTTCAGCAAAAAGGAATGTAGTAGGAGGGCAGGGTGATAATAAGGAGAAGGTCAGCAACAAACATGTGAGCAGTAGAATCTACGTCATAATTAAGTTCAAGGGAAGGTACTATGACTGGACATGCACGTAAGCCAGATTGATGTTTCTCTCCACCCAGACATCTCAGCGGAGTAAAGAATACCAAGGCAGCATTGCTGCAAACATGTCTCGCCTCCCACCATAGGGCGGTTTTTCTCCTATCTCAGAATTAAACAAATGTACAGTCAGGTTTTATACCGAGACATTCAGTTCCCAGGGGCAGGGAGGAGACAGTGGCCTTCCTCTATCTCAACTGCAAGAGGCTTTCCTCTTTTACTAATCCACCTCAGCACAGACCATTTACGGGTGTCGGGCTGGGGGATGGTCAGGTCTTTCTCATCCTACGAGGCCATATTTCAGACTATCACATGGGGAGAAACCTTGGACAATACCCCGCTTTCAAGGGCAGAGGTCCCTGTGGCTTTCCGCAGTGCATTGTGCCCCTGGTTTATTGAGACTAGAGAATGGCAATGACTTTTACCAAGTATACTGCTTGTAAACATTTTGTTAACAAGGCACGTCCTGCACAGCCCTAGATCCCTTAAACCTTGATTTCATACAACATATGTTTTTGTGAGCTCCAGATTGGGTCAAAGTGGTTGGGTCAAACTGGCTGGGGCAAAGCTACAAATTAACAACATCTCAGCAAAACAATTGTTCAAAGTACAGGTCTTTTTTAAAATGGAGTCTTTTATGTCTTTCCTTTCTACATAGACACAGTAACAGTCTGATCTCTCTTTCTTTTCCCTACAATGATCATGAGTCACACATCCACATCTGTTGTTACAACATTCTATCAGATTCCAGATCACCCTCCTTCCATCACGTCACAAGCTGTAAGACTCGACTTGCATGAGCAATCTCCTGGGCTTTTTGAGGGTTAAGTATTATGTTTATTGCAGCACCTATGCTTTTCTATTTTTTATTTTATTTTATTTTATTTTCGAGTCAGAGTCTTGCTCTGTTGCCCAGGCTGGAGTGCAGTGGTGCCATCTCAGCTCACTGCAAGCCCTGCCTCCCGGGTTCACACCATTCTCCTGCCTCAGTCTCCCAAGTAGCTGGGACTACAGGTGACTGCCACAACGCCCGACTAATTTTTCATTTTTTCGTATTTTTTAGTAGAGACAGAGTTTCACCATGTTAGCCAGGATGGTGTCGATCTCCTGACCTCGTGATCCTCCCGCCTCAGCCTCCCAAAGTGCTGGGATTATAGGCGTGAGCCACCACGCCCGGCCGCAGCACTTATGCTTTTCTTAACCACTTAACATGTGTAAAACTGCACTGCCTCTTTTATTAGCACTGCTCTCTCTTTTTCAAATGTGTCACTGATAAAGTTTTCAAGCGTTGTTCCCCTAACTCCATTTTCCCATAAGCCTCATGGTTCCTATTGTGCCATTTTGCAAAGTGCAAGGATTTTTAGGAACACACATGTTGTGTTATAGCAGAACTGATGGTACTCCCTTTTCCTTGATTTGTCTTATAAAGGTTTTGTTATTGGAATTACAGCTTGTTTGTTAGAATTGAGATTCAAAAGTATACTGTGATTAGTTGCTATATCTCTTAAATATTCCTCTCTCTCTTTCTCTGTCTCTCTCTCTCTGGTATATAAATATTTAAAGACACTAAGTGGTATGTCCTGTAGGGTTTCTTAGAGTCTAGATTTTGATTATTGTCTCCCATGGTGTCCTTTAACCATGCTATTCCCTGCATTTCTTTTAAACCGGTACGTAGTAAGATTAGAGACTTGATCAGACTCAGGTTCTATGTTTATGACAAGACTGCATTATAGGTGGTGCTCAGATGGTACATAACACCTGCCTGTCCCTCTTTTCATGGAGTTAACATTACTGTTGATTCTTATCTTTATTATTTCATTTATTAGGGGGTGCAAAATGGTGACATGCTAGTTCTACCATTCCTTCTTCATTTATTAGTCGGAATAGTTCTAAAATGAATTTTTTTCTTATTTATGATCTGAATATCTTGAGGTCCACTTCATACAGGAGAGGCAGAATAAATGCTTGTTTCCCATTATTTTTCAGTTTTTCAAGTAATGAGTTAGTTTTCTTGAATCTTCCAAAAGTGACCAATAAAGTTTTGTTTCGTTCAATATCATTATAAACTCATGAATTTAAGTATGTTTGATGCACTTTAATCCATTGTGGTTCTTTTTCTTTTTCTTTTCTTTCTTTTTTTTTTTTTGGTGAGACAGAGTTTCATTCTTGTTGCCCAGGCTGGAATGCAATGGCGCAATCTTGGCTCACTACAACCTTTGCCTCCTGGGTTCAAGTGATTCTCCTGCCTCGGCCTCCCAAGTAGCTGAGATTATAGGTGCCCGCCCACCTATAATGCCCGGCTAAGTTTTGTATTTTCGTAGAGACGGGGTTTCACCATCTGGTCTCTACTAAAGAGACAAGGCTGGTGTTTGGAAAGACCATTACAGGCTGGCCTCAAACTCCTGACCTCAGGTGATCCACCCACCTCGGCCTCCCAAAGTGCTGGGGTTACGGGCGAGAGCCACCACGCCCGGCCCATTGTGGCTATTTTTATATTTATCCTCAAATTGCCCCATTTTTAGCTGGTGGAAGCTTATTGAAATTAGCTCTTCAGTCCTTCTGACATTATCCCAGTAGTCTTCAGCTTTAGTATAACAAGAAGCTTTAGGCTCTTGTACATTTCCTTCCTTGGACTTGGACTCAGTCATTTCTCCAAGGAGTCCTGGTTCCTGTCACTGGGAAATGCTATTTAGAGACCACAATCTAGGTGTCTTAGCTCAGGATGCCATAACAAAATACCACACCAGGTGACTTAAACCACAGAAATTTACTTCTTCTAGTTCTAGAGTCTGGGAAGTTCAAGAGCAAAGTACCAGCAGGGTAGGTTTCATTCTGAGGCTTCTTCTCTTGGTTTGTGGGTGGCTGCCGTCTCACTGTGTGTTCATATGACCTCTTCTTTGTGGACAGAGAGAATGAGCCCTTTGGTGTCTCTTCTTATAAGGTCACTAATCCCTTTATGAGGGCTCTGCCTTCATGACCTCATCTAACCCAAAGTAATTACCCCCCAAAGGCCCCATCTCCAAATACAATCACGTTAGGGGCCAGGGCTTCAACATATGAATTTTAGGGGGGCCCAAACCTTTAGACCAGAACATTAGGTATATTTACATCTCTCCTTTCTTAGCTAGACAGTAGCACCATATAAACATTCTGTGTCTGGCTTTTTTCACGTAACCATGAATCAGCAGATTACTCACTAGCAGTAAATAAAGGTGGTCCTATCCCTAGTTACAGCTGCATAATACTCCAGTTCGTAGATGTGCATTCAGCTAGTCCCTTATTGATGAATAACTGAGTTGATGCTTGTCCTTCCCTATTACAAATTATCCTGCAATGGATAGTGTTATACATGTGTCTTTTTGTTTGTTTTATTTTGTTTTGAGATGGAGTCTCACTCTGTCACCCAGGCTGGAGTGCAATGGTGCAATCTCAGCTCACTGTAACCTCCACCTCCTGGGTTCAAGTGGTTCTCCTGCCTCAGCCTCCTGAGTAGCTGGGATTACAGGCACCTGCCACCGCACCTGGCTAATTTTTGTGTTTTTAGTAGAGATGGGGTTTCACCATGTTGTCCAGGCTGGTCATGAACTCCTGACCTCAGGTGATCTACCCACCTAGGCCTCCCAAAGTGCTGGGATTACGGCGTGAGCCACTGCGCCCAGCCCATGTGTCTTTCTGTATCTTTGCCAGTCAGTGTACCTTTGGAATAGATTCCTAAAAATGGAATTGTTGGGACAAAAGATAATGCATATGCGATTTTCCTGGATATTATCTTTCATGGGGTTGTGACATTTTTCATTATTACCAGCCACATATAAAGATACTGTAGCCTGTTCAAAAGTGTGTGATGTCAAACCTTTAGATTTTGGCTAATGTCTTTATAGGTGAAAAATAGTATTTCAGGGTAGTTTCAGTGAGCATCTCTCCTGTTACGGGTAAGTTGAAGTAGGTTTTTATATGTTTAAGGCCATTTTTGCCCATTTTTTAAGTGGGATTGTTTGTTCTTCTCTAATTTTTAGAAGCTCCTATTCATTAGGGATATTAACCTTTGTCTTTTATATGTTCCATACATCTTTCCTACTTTTTAATTTATTTTTAAATACTATTTATGGTAGTTTTTATTATATGAAAGTTAAAACAACTTTTTTTTGTAAAGTGTATGGCTTCATAACTTAGACTGCAAAGATGCCTTCAGGGGGCCTGAGTCCCATCGTTTTTGCAGGGTTTTGAGTGTCAACAGATATATGCATTTTTCTGGACAGTCTTTTTTTTTTTTTTAATTTGAGTCTTATCACTTAAGAGATTATGTTTAGATTCTCAAAATCTAAGTGCCTTGCTCCTAAGCTTTGGCAGGCACCTGATCCCTGCCATTTCAGACCTCAGTTTCTCCACTGAACAGCAAGGCCTGGGCAGAGTGCTCTTTAAGCCCCTCTCAGCCCTGACTTGGGTTTAATCCAGAGTCAGGACCTGCCTAGGTCTTCCCTGCAACAACCACCCTGCCAAATCTAACTCTTCTCCGGTGCTGCCCTCACTGGCTAAATTTAGGATAAATTTTCACCGATTATCGCCCAGAACAGGGGTGGATGAATCTGGAGCTTTTGCATTGGGAAAAGTCTCCTTGGGTTATCCAAGAACATTGCCAGGCATTCAAAGTCAACCAGGGGCCTAATAAATGAAGGCATACCCAAATTACTGCCCCAGAATGGAGAGGATTTGGGCTCAGGAATAAAATAGCCAGCAGGGGTTAATGAATAATTAGACATTAATTGTTTGTGGGTAGAAACTAATTAAACTTCACTTGGATGGGAGAAGGGCCAAGCTGCCTGTGTTATGCCTCAGAGCAGCTGGAATGAGCTGTTCTTGCTCCAGGACCAACCTTACCAGCACCAGGGGGAGTAGCAGCGATGACTAATTAAGAGTTTTTTAAAAGTCTCTACAATGTAGCTGAGTCCCCAAATCCAAAGTCCCAGTAGACAGAGCAATCCACAAATGCTTGAATTGCCCTTCCGTTTGCCCTTCACTTAGGGCTGCTTTGGTGGCTGTCTAGGGAGAAGCAGGTCTGGGATTCCAGGATCACAGTGAGGGATCAGGCTGTTTAGACATAAGCCGTTGTTGAGAGTCCCCAGAGTCCAAACCCAACAGGCCTTTGGCATTCCCTGCAGAGCACACGGAGCTGGGAGTCCCCCGGTGATGGAAGGCCTCTTCTGGAACCCGAGCCTCTGGCATAGTTAGCTACTAGTGGGTTTGGGGTCTGGGCTGAGGCTACCTGGGGCCAAGTTGACCACTTAGATGCTCTTCTTAGTGCTCAGTGGGGAGTAGGCATTCGAGAAGAAAATGGGGACTATTGTCCAGCCGGGGATGTGGGGCAGGGCACAGAGTGGCCACCCAGCAGAGGTTCGTGGATGAATGTGAGGTGGGGTTGTGTTGTGCGTGGAGGCGCTCCACTGGTCTAGGGGTAGGCAAAGAGCCCTTAGACTCGACAACAAAAGCGAAACATTGATAAAGTGAACCTCGTCACAATGAAAACTGTGACAGACCTTGTTAAAATGGTGAAAAGACAAACTGCAAACTGGGAGAAAATGTTTGCAAGCCACTTGTCCAACAAAGGACTACTATCTAGAATATAGAAAGAACTCTTAAAATTCAACAGGTAAAAAACCCCCAAACAGTCCAATTAGAAAATGGGTAAAAAACATTTGAGACAAGAGGATATGGAGATGGAAAATAAGCACATGAAAAGACGTCCGTCATCATTAGCCGTCCGGGAAATGTAAATCAAAACCACAGAGGTATCACCACAGGCCCATCAGAATGGCTCAAATGACACACAGTGATAATATAGTCACAGGACTAGAAAACCACAGCTGTCGTGAAGTCAAGACTGAAAGGATCCAGTCCAGAGAGTAGACTCTTTCCCGTCCATAGGGGCCTGTCTGGATGGCCTTGGCCACCCGTTGTGGCCTCCAGCAACTCCACCACCCACAGTGTGGAGCTGGCCAGGATCAGGCTGCCCTCAATCCAGTTACAGAGCCAAGCTCCCTGCTCTGCCTCTCTGGACAACTGAGGATAAGCTGCTACTAAATCAGTTTATTTTGAACTTCCAGTCTGGTGACCTAGTCCAGGGTTTTATGGAAGCTGAGAGATTGCTTGCTTTTGTCTCAGTTTCCATTTATGCTATTTATGAAACAAATCATACAATTTTAAACAGACAGATAAAAGTTTTAAACTAATTTATCTTTTAAACTATTTTCAATTCAGTAAAATAACAGCAACTATTTATAGGCTAATCTCTGTGCCAGACTCCATGCTAAGCACTTTATATGCATTACCTAACTGAATTTTTACAACACCCTTGTGAGTGTTAGATTTTTCCCTTTTTACAGATGGAGAAATGGGTTCAGAGAGGTTAAGTAACTTGCCTGAGGTCACACAGCTAGTAAGTTGCAAAACAAAGATATGAATCCAGCCACACCTTACTCCAAAGCCTCTACACCCTAGTGCCTCTCAAAAAATGATGGAGTTTGTGAAGTTGGGTGGTTCCCACCTGGAACTCCCAAATGTCACTGTTACTAACTCAGGATGGTCTTATTGCTAGAATAAGCAACCCCATATCTCAGTGGTTAACACATTATTCCGTTGGTCGGAACTTAATTGCATGGACCCCATCTAACTGTGGAGGACGGTGGGAAACATTGTCCCACTGTGTGCCCAGGAAATAAGGATTGGTTAACAAGGCTGGGCGTGGTGGCTCACGCCTGTAATCCCAGCACTCTGGGAGGCCGAGGCTGGTAGATCACCTGAGGTCAGGAGTTTGAGACCACCCTGGCCAAAACAGTGAAACACTGTCTCTACTAAAAGTACAACAACAACATCAACAAAATTAGCTGGGTGTGGTGGCACACACCTGTAATCCCAGCTACTCAGGAGGCTAATGCAGGAGAATCGCTTGAACCTGGGAGGCAGAGGTTAGAGTGAGCTGAGATTGTGCCACTGCACTCCAGCCTGAGTGACAGAACAAGACTCCGTCTCAAAAAGAAAAAAAAAACAAAAACAGAATTGGTTAACAAATGACAATGTCTCAGCCAAGTTCACCTCCAGTGATTTTTTGTTTGTTTGTTTTGGTTTTGAGATGGAGTCTCACTCTGTCACCAGGCTGGAGTACAGCAGTGCTCACTTGGCTCACTGCAACCTCCGCCTCCTGGGTTCAAGCGATTCTCCTGCCTCAGCTTCACGAATAGCTGAGACTACACGGGCGCAACCATGCCCAGTTAATTTTTGTATTTTTATTTTTAAAATACAAAATATTTTTATTTTGTATTTTTAGTAGAGATGGGGTTTCACCATGTTGGCCAGGATGGTCTCGATCTATTGACCTCGTGATCCGCCTGCCTCGGCCTCCCAAGGTGTTGGGATTATAGGTGTGAGCCACCACGCCCGGCCCACCTCCAGTGATTTTTTACATAAACTCCTTCCCAAAGTCAAGGTTAGCATGGTCTGATCAAGGCGTAAACCAGCCAATCTTTGTGCAATGCCATGAACAGAAAAACCATTTTCTCTTCTTAGTAGGGCCAAGGGCAAGGCACCATGCTCTCTGATGATATTTAGATAATAAATTTTGAGTCCCCTTTGTCCTCTGAATCCTTTCTTGTCCTTATGCAGAGAAGCTTTTGCTGGCCAGGCTGGGCTGGAGGCTGGCCAGGGGCATGAGAGAAGCCTCTTCCCACCTGGGAGCTGCACCATGCAGACCCAAACATCTTCCTGATGGAGCCACTCCCCCTTACCCACTGGCATAGTGCCTTTGAGCTCCTTGCTTGACTTTGCCAGACCAAGCAGGTGGCATTGCCCTGACCTCACAGACCAGAAAGGATCATGTGAGAGTGGTCTGGAGTAGCTGGGCAGTGTCCTGGGCCTCACCAGGCACCCACCATGCCCTCCGCACCAGGCCCCGCCTGGAGCCTGACCCCAGGCCAAGAACACTCATGAGGACACACTGAGCAAAGGCCTCCCACAGCGTAGACAGAGGTTCGGTGAGTCTTTACTGCTGCCTCTCCTGCCTTCGCCTCTCTGACCCGCCAAGTCAGCCCATGGCATAGACAACTCAAACGCACAGAGACAGCAGGAATTTGCACTAATTCAGTTAAGCACTTAGCCTATCAAGTGGCAGCAAATGCCTGGACTAAATCCCTCTGTGGAATGGAGCAGGACTGCTGCCCTCAGGTCCCCGTCGTTGGTCTTTGCAAGCTGGGAGGAGCCTGCCCACTATCATACCTGCCCCAGTGCAAGGTTGTATATTAGAAATGATGATCTGTCTTGGAGGATTATATATTTTATTGGGCATGTTGTGGGCAGGGCTGGCCCCGCCGTGGACTCTTTGTGACTGTGGGCACGTCCTTTCTGAGCTTCAGGTCTCAGTTTCCTCACCTGTCAAACGAGAATGAATCATGTATGGTCTTTCTGCCTTGAAAGTTTGTTGTGGGATAATCTGGGGGAGGAGAAATTTTGAAAAGAAGCCAACACATCCAGGCAGAAGGCTCCCAGCCATAGTCATGCTTGTGGCAGACTATAGGACAGATGAGCCAACCTTCATTCCCATCGTTTCCCCTCCCACACCCTGCTCTCAGGGCTGGAGAGGCAGCAGTCTCACTTTCTTAGCCTCTTGTGTAGTGCAGGTGGGGGTGGCCACGTGGCACGGCTGCGGCCAATGAGAGGTAACAGAGAGTGAGCTGGCGGCTCCTGGGAGGACTTAGCTCTTCTCATTAAAAAAAAAAAGGGAAAGCCCGGGCGAGGTGGCTCACATCTATAATCCCAGCAATTTGGGAGGCTAGTCAGGAGGGCTGCTTGAGCCCAGGGGTTGGTTTGAGATCAGCCTGGGCAACATGGTGAAACCGTGTCTCTATTTTAAAAATACGAAAATTAGCCGAGCGTGCTAGCACACGCCTGTAGTCTTAGCTACTTGGCTACTCGGAAAGTTGAGGCGGGAGGATCCCTTGAGCCTGGGAGGTTGAGGCTGCAGTGAGCTGTGATGGGGCCACTGCACTCCAGCCTGGGTGACAGAGCGACACCCTGTCTCAAAAAACAAACAAACAAACAAAAACTGAAAAAGAGCAAAGGGGGCTAACCTGGCTCTTGTCCCTTCCTGCCATTTCCTGCCTGGAATTCTGAAGATGTGCCAGGAGCTGAGGTGGCATCTTGGCCCCACCCTGATCCAGTACGACCTTATCTTAATTACATCTACAAGGACTCTATTTCAAAGAAGGCTCTGTTCTGAGGTTCTGGGTAGATGTGAATTTGGGTGGGGGAGGGGGATGCTATTTAACCCACTACATGCCTCATTCCAAAGAAGGCCATGTTCTGACCTAATTACCTCTGCAAAGACCCTTTTCCAAAGAAGGCCTTGTTCTGAGGTTCTGGGTAGATGTGAATCTGGGTAGGGGGGATGCTATTTAACCCACGATATGCCTCATTCCCCAAATCTAATCCATCAGCAAGTTCTGTTAACCTTACCTCCTAAATACGCTCCAGACCTGGTCACTTCTCACCACATCAATTCAACCATCCCACGCCGAAGTCCTGTCACTGTTCACCCCACTCACCAGCCTCCACCAGCCTCCTAAAGGGCCTCTCTGTTTTGATTCTGCACCCCCATACAACCCCCCTCAACTCCCCTCCATGTTCATGTTCCATTCAGCCTCCAGAGTTAGCTTACTAAAAAGATTAATTCCCATTGAACAATCCTCCTGAATGAAACCTGCCAGTGGCTTCTCATTGCTTTTAAAACAAAATGCAAAATCTTTTCATGGCTAGTAGGCCTACCCCGCTCCCTTTCTGACCTCTCACCTCTGACCTTATCTCCTCCTGTTCTCCCCGGTTCCCTTCTGCTCCTCAGTCCTGCCAAGCTTCTTAGTGTCTTGGGGTCTTTGCACTTGCTATTCTCTGTGCCCCAGATCTGTATGCAGTGGGGGCCTACGTCTCATTTAGGCTACCTCTCAAAGGTCATCTCTTAAGAGGGGTCTGCTTTGATTACCCAGGTCGGAAGCACCCTCCAAACCTGCCCCCCAGTCCCTCTCTACCGTGTCACCCTGCTTAGTTTTCCTCACACTGCTGCCTGCTGCCTGATCTGTCTGACGGTGTTCATTTCTCTGTAGACTTGGCTCTGACAACTCCCACCGAGTGACAGTTGCACAGGGGACACCTGCCTGTCTTGTTCACTGCTGTGTCCCTAGTCCCTGGAACAGGGCCTGGCACATCGTAGGTGCTTTAGGTTAGGTTGTTTCATGAATGAGTAAGTGGGTAGAGTTATGGGGCACAGGGGAGAGTCTACAGGGCTGGGGCGCACGTTCTAAATCGGGCAAGAGCTCCTTAGCCCACCGCCTGTGGATGCAGGAGGGAGGGCCGGTGAACCGCCCTCCCCATTGCTGTGTCTTTCTGCCTCTCACTTTCTCTCAGGCCCCATGTCCACAGTCTGTTCTGCCTTTTTAAGAACAATGAGTCAATAGGCCCAACTTGCTGTGCAGGGAATTACGTTCAGCTGGTGTAATTTCCCCCTTACCTAGAGAGAAAGGCCAGCGTGAGGGTGCAACCGTGAGGACTGTTCAGTTGCATGGGAGAGGAGAGGGGCACATGGGGAAGAAGAACCAGGGTGGCTGGGAGTGGACAGGATGCCCCCAGTTTCCAGCCCCTGCCTCTGGGGCATGTGTGTGAGGCTCAGCTGGCAGCCACCACAGGCATGGCGGATGCATGGCTATGTCCTGTGTGGCTCACTTACCAGGAGCAAGCTGTCTACCCAGGAATGGCCTCTCCCCTCCACCCCGAGTGGTCAGAGCCGGCCTCTCACTGAGCCCCCAAAGCTGACAGGGTCCCCTGGATCATCAGGCCTTGACTACTCAACCCAGAGACTGCTACCCCAAAGTGGGGCTTCTGGGCCCTACGGCCCCCCTCACCACCCCAACTCCGCCATGACGGGAGCTGCCATTAGAGATTTGCAGCTCTATCCCCTCAGGGCTCCCGTTCTTCTACCACAGCCACCAGGAGCCACGCTGAAAGCCATCATGTCCCGAGGGTGACCTGGGCTGCATGCTCTGCCTGGACCTTCCCAAAGGCATAAGCCTCAGAGCTGAACAAACATGGAATCAAGATCCGAAATGTGGCTGGGCGCGGTGGCTCACGCCTGTAATCCCAGCACGTTCGGAGGCTGAGGCGGGCGGATCACCTGAGGGCAGGAGTTTGAGACCAGCCTGACCAACATGGTGAGACCCTGTCTCTACTAAAAGTGCAAAAATTAGCTGGATGTGGTGGTGCGCACCTGTAATCCCAGCTACTCGGGAGGGTGAGGCACAAGAATCCCTTGAACCCGGCACGTGGAGGTTGCAGTGAGCCGAGATTGCACCACTGCACTCCGGCCTGGGTGACAGAGGGTGACTCCACCTCAAAAAAAAAAAAAAAAAAAAAAGAAAGATCTGAAATGTAAATGCCACCGTTTTATCAGATTAAGCATCATCCCATCCTATTGAGGGTCTTTTTTTCTTCACACAATTTCCTCCCCCTTTCCCCAAACAACACTATGTTGGTTTCTGTTTCTCCTGCACTTGGCCTCCTTCCCTCCCCACCACTCCCACCCTGCTGTCTGTGCTGCCTCGACAGCTTCCCAGTGGGTCTCCCAGGGTCACGCGGCCCCCTCCACTCTGCATTCCTCATTGCCTGCCTTGGAGTGATCTTTCTTCCACACATCTCACCAACCCTCACTCAAAACCCTTTTGTGGGCTGGGCGCAGTGGCTCACGCCTATAATCCCAGCACTTTGGGAGACCGAGGCGGGTGGATCACTTGAGGTCAGGAGTTCAAGACCAGCCTGACCAACATGGTGAAACCCTGTCTCTACTAAAAATACAAAAATTAGCCTGGCATATTGGCGGGTGCCTGTAATCCCAGCTACTGAGGAGGCTAAGGCAGGAGAATTGCTTGAACCCGGGAGGTGGAGGTTGCAGTGAGCTGAGATCGCTCCACTGCACTCCAGTCTGGGTGACAGAGCAAGACTCCATCTCAAAACAAACAAACAACAACAAAAAAAACCTTTTTGTGGCTCCCACTTACCTGCTGAAAAAGTTCAGACCCGTTAGCTGAGAACTCAAGGTTCTCTATAATCTCCCCCATTTATCCGTCCGTCCTCATTGTTGTCTCCCAGTTCCCCGTGCCCCAGCCACAGCAGACTTTTCATGCTCTCCAACGCCTGGGGACATTGCCAGCCTCAGGACCCTTTGCCCATACCATCCCTTCTACCTGCTGTGACTGTGTTGTGGCTTGAACTGTGTTCCCCTCAAAAGACCTGTTGGGATCCTAATCCCTGGTACCTGTGACAGTGACTTTATTTGCAAATAGAGTTTTTGCAGATATAATCAAGTTAAAATGAGGTTGTACCAGTTGGGGTGGGCCCTAAATTTAATGACTAATGACCTATAAGACAGCCATGTAAAGACACAGGGACCCAGAGACGCACAGGGAGAAGGCCATGTGAAAACAGAGGCTGAGGCTGGGGTGATGCCCTCAAGCCAAGGACACCAAGGGCTGCCAGAAAGCTCCAGAAGAAGGAGAGGGACATGAAGCGGGTGCTCCCCCAGGCCCTCCAGAAAGGACTGGCCTGGATGACACATTGCCTTTGGACTTCTGACTGTGAGGTGGCACCTTTCTGTTGCTGCAAGCCACCAAGTTTGTGGTGGTTTGTTGTGGCAGCCACAGGACACAGGCAGCCTGGCACCTGGATGCCACCCACAAACGCGTCGCCTGAACACAGCCTGCCCTTCCTCTGCATCCAGTCCCTTTCCACCTCCTCCCTGACACCTTGCTTCGTGTTTCCTGAGAGCTGTGTGCTCCTGCTGAGGTACTTCTCTCTGACACCTGTTTTCTAGCTCTCCATGTAGCCGTCTGGCCCCACCGCTGGAAGCCCCTTCAGGTCTGAGTTCCCTGGGGCTGGTTTGGTTTTCTCTATAGTCAAGCTTGAGGTGGGTGATCAGGACAGCCCCCAGCCAACCCAAGGACGGTGACTGCTCCATCAGGAAGCACCACCTATTCCATTAGCAAATATATATCGAGCACCCAGTGTGCACGAGGCATGCTTCTAGGTCCTGTAAACAGAGCCGTGAACACACTGGGGGCCTCACAGAGCACATGCTCCAGGGGGAAAGATGGTCTACACCTATCACATGGCACTGCCAAAAAGGACTCAAGAAGAGCAGTTCAAGGGCACAGATAGTCCTGTTGGGGGAGCATTCCTATTAGGAGGAAAAAAAACTCATTACACAGACCTCCCCATAGATGATGGCCCAATTGGGGTCAATCTGGGGACAGAAGACAGCATGAGTCAGCCACACTTCAGCCATCTGAAAAATTCTCTGTGCTCCCCTGTTGCAGACAGAGAAACTGAGGCAGGGGAGTGCTGCAGTTTTTTTCAGGGTATCTCAGCCAGGCAGGGGCTAGGACTGGGAGTCAAATTGGAAGCCCCTCCCGCTTCTGACTTCATCCCTCTGGTTTCCTGTCGAGCCCTCTGGAATGCATGTTTCCCTGCAGTGACGCATCGTCAGGGAAGGCAGGCGCTGGGGCCGTGCCCTGACTGAGTGTGAGGTAAGGGCTCTGTATTAGTCAGTTTTCACACTACTGATAAAGCCCAAGACTGGGTAATTTATATACAAAAAGAGGTTTAATGGACTCACAGGTGTACGTGGCTGGGGAGGTCTCACAATCATGGCAGAAGGCGAAAGGCATGTCTCACATGGCAGCAGACAAGAGAAGAGAATGAGAGCCAAGTGAAAGGGGAAACTCCTTATAAAACCATCAGATCTTGAGAGACTTATTCACTACCATGAGAACAGTATGGGGGAAACTGCATGTTTTCAGCTGTCTCTCACCGGGTAACTTCCACAACACGTAGGGACTATGGAAGCTACAATTCAAGATGAGATTTGGGTGGGGACACAGCCAAACCATAGCAGACTCCTTTCTGCTGTTCCCCTCCCTGGTCATGTGACTCACACGCCCTGCAGTGAATCCTAACAGCAGCATGAGAGCACAGCAGCCAGAATCCCCCCGGGTCGGACACCCTGTGATGGCAAGGTCAAGGGGTCACCCGACAGTCAGAGAGGAAAAGAGCAGGTGAGTGTCTCAGATGCACACACACCCAGCCACCTGTTGGGAGTGGACGTGAGCAGGGTTGGGCGGGAGAGGTAGTGTGTGAAGGTGTCCCCAAGTATCCTCTGCCTGGAGCCAGGCAAGAAAGGTAAGAAGTCACGTGTCTTCCAAGAGGGGCACCAGATGGAGGCCTTTCCTGTTTGAAATTGACTGGGTTTTAGGCGGCTCTGGAGCTTCTTCTTTGCTCAGCTGATGGCAAAGCTCTTGGAAGCTTGATGGTGGGACAAAGCTTAGAAGCAGTTAGAAGTGCTAACCAGGCACGGGGGGTTCAGAGGTGGCGGGCACACTGGGAAGTGCCACGGAGAGGCTTTGAAACTGGGCAGGCTAGTCAGTGCATGGACTGATTCAGCCCAGCAAGTATTGATTAAGCACCTGCCATCTACCTGGCACTGTGGGTTTACAGTGTGGGAGCAGGGCAGAGGGAAGTGCCAGCACATCCCTGCAGAGGGATGAAGAGGTGGCAGTGGTGAGGTTAGATAGCTTGAGCCCAGTGCAGATGAAGATGGTGAGAGCAGAGTCTGTGCACCCTCAGCCCATAGCAGCGAGAATCCTGCTGGTTGTGTACAAAGAGGCCAATACACCCATAGGCCACAGGAACCTAACTCTAACTTATTAGAGTGGGAGCAGGCCCTTCTCCTACTCAGTTTCAAGGATGGTCCTTCCTGGAGCCAGAGGACTGTCGGAAATGACCGTGTGGGTCCTTCCAGCCTGGGGAGTCTGTGATTCTAAAAACAGGCAAACAACCTCAATCTCCCTGGACCTCTGCCTTCCCACCCCCAGCCCCCTCTTCCTTAGACAAAGGGCTCTTGGAGGGATCTGAGGCTCATTTCATAGAAAGCTGAAAATAATATGAAGTAGAGTTTCTATTTTAGAGGGTAACACTTACATAAGGTGGGATCTTTCAAAATGTTCAATCTGATACCTATTTAGGGAAACATCAAACAGCCCCACAAACACAGCTCGGGGGAGGAGGACACTCTGTTCTCCTCTGCATCCCCAGCTGGCTGAAGTGGTCTGTGGAGCTGCAGGGCATCTTAGATGTGCCTCCTGGCATGAGCAGGTGCCATGGGCCGGCTTCCTCAGCCAGGCGAGCCTGTCATCCTGCTCACTGCCTGTCCCCTGCATGGGTCAGAATCAGGGTGCTTGCTGGAGACCCCAGAAGGGCTGGGCACCCCCAGAGATACTGCAGGTGCCCCATGGAGGAAGAAAGCCTCCAGGTCGTGTGAACCTGGGACCTCAATCCAGGTCTTTTGGCACTCAGACCTCAAGCACTTTTGTTTGTGCCACATGGTTCTTGAGAGTTAATAAATAAAGGGCAGGGGGAGCGGGAAGGAATGTCCTACAGGCTTACTTGGTTAAATCTTTACCTACTTCCATTACCAGGCTCAACTTTGAAATTTCAGAAGGAAAGGAAGAGATGAAAAGAAAAATGTCACATTTCAAATCCTTCCCACAGTGACTCATTTCAGAAGTGGGGTTTCGTCCTTTTTAAAAACAGAATCAATACCGTCTTTCATGAAAACAGCTTTTGTTTCCCCTTCAGCTGCAAGCCTGACCGATCCTTCTTGGCTCAGTGCAGAGCCAGAGGAGGAGGCCAATGAGCAGCTCTCATTGCGGGCCTGGCAGGAACAGCAGGGCAGGGCAGGGCGGGAGGGTGGGGAGTGCTGTTTGGAGGGAAAGAAGCTAGAGAGACCCTCTGCCTTCTTCAGGAGAGGCCTTCACTGTTAACACCCCCATTCCCACCAGCTTCTAGGCCCTCACCCCACCCAGTAAAGCCAAACATCAAGCAGGGGACTGTGGACGCCACTCATTTTCCTAGAGCATCCTGGTCAGTGGATTTTAGAATGGTCCCAGCACCCCAGAAACATTTGGGTCTCTCCTCCTCACCCCCATATGGGGGTCAATCAGTGGACAGCCTAGGCACCTGCTTATGGGGTACTTTATTTAAATGCCTTAATAATTGTTACTTTTTGTTCTTTTGTTTTTTGGATGGAGAGACTCAAACATCTGTGCTCTGCCTGCCACCCCTTTAACAGTTTAATACACTTATACTTAAAGTATGTGTACATTTGGAGCACTTACCTTGGACTTGGACAATTAAACACACTTAGGTTCATTTATTATGTATTTCTTTATTTTTATTTTTTTGAGACGAAGTCTCACTCTGTCACCCAGGCTGGAGTGCAGTGGTGTAATCTAGGCTCACTGCAACCTCCGCCTCCTAGGTTCAAGCGGTCCTCCTGCCTCAGTCTCTGGAGTAGCTGGGACTACAGGCATGCCCCATGACGCCCGGCTAATTTTTTTTTTTTTTTTTTGCATTTTTAGTAGAGGCGGGGTTTCACCATGTTGGCTAGGCTGGTCTCGAACTGCTGACCTCAGGCGATCCACCCACCTCGGCCTCCCAAAGTGTTGGGATTACAGGCATAAGCCACCGTGCCTGGCCTATTTATTTCCCTGATTACCTCTAATAATTTTACAGAAGTCGAGATACAAAGCTCCAAAGGGACACTCCATTCTAGGCCTCCATCCATGAGCATCCTCTACTACATTATTGAAGAGCTAAAGTTTGAGTTGAGTGTTTGAAGATGAAAAAAAGTTTTTTAGACAGACAAGGATGTGAGTGTTGTGGGGAAGGGAACAGCTTGTGCAAAGGTGCATTAGAACCAACAAGCATGGCCTACTCAGAATTCAGCAATTGATTCAAGCTTGCGGCGGGGACAGGGAGCACATGGAGTGGCAGGGTTCTGTTGGAGTGGCAAAGGGTGGATTGTGCTGGGGCTTGTAAGCTACACTGAGAAGACCAGGCTATCCTGGGAAGAATGGGAGTTTTTGAAATGATTTAAGAGTGAAATGAGCTTCTGAGATCAACATTTTACAAGGAATCTTAGGTCTTCTGCCTTGGAGCACCATTAGCAATGGTCACCTTTCTCCAAAGACTAAAATGTTTCTCAGATCATAAGGGGGACAATGAGTATCCAATGGCAAAGGATGCTGCTATGATTCGAGTAATGGTCTCTCCTTCAAAATTGATGTTGACACTTAATCCCTGATGCAACAGTATTAAGATTTGCGGCCTCTAGGAGGTAATTAAATCATGAGGGCTGTGCCTTCATGAATGGCATTAACACTCTTGTAAAAGGACTTGAGGTTGAAGGGAGTCTCTTCCACCATCTTCCTTCCATGTGAGGACACAGCAACTAGGCACCATCTTGAAAACAGAGAGCTTCCTCACCTCTCTGTTGGTGCCTTGATCTTGGACTTCCCAGCCTCCACAACTATAAGAAATACATTTCTGTTCTTTACACATTACTCAGTCTAAGGTGTTTTGTTAAAGCAGTACAAACAGACTAAGACAGATGCTTTATCCTCACTGATCCCCATGGCAGGAGAACCCCTATCCTGGCCTGTGCCCATGGAAGAGCCTGGTGTGATGGGCCAATTAAGCAACTGCCACAGAGAGGGAGCCCTGCCTGAACCCCCTTTGTTGACTGCTGCAGCCAAGTATACCATCTCAGTAAAGAGGGGCTCAAGAATGGTCTCAGATGTGGGCAGGCCCAGGGAGAAGGAGCTGTCCCCATTCTTGAACCATTGTCAGGTTGGCCATTGAGTTGGGCTGAGTTTGGACTTGGCCAGGATGGAAAGTGAGGAAGAGGAGAATGGACAAAGAAAAGTGGCCCTGGATATTAGATGGTGGGGCCTGGGGGTTGACAATTCCTGTCTCCTGGGGTAGTGCAGTGCTGGCCACAAACAGGGCATCTGGTGAAAGTTTGCTGACTGACAGATAGGGCGGGCTCCTGCTCCCTCCACCTAAGCCCTGTGTCTCTGAGAACCCCCTGGAGGAGAGGACACAGCTCTGCACCTCCTGTGGCTGGAGGGCTTTGTACCTGGAAGTCACCTTGGCGGGAAGCCCTTCTGCCTCCCTCCTCATCCCGCTTCCTGCTATGATGCCCACTCATTCAGCTTTGCTTTTTTCCCATTTCCTGCTGCCAGGACTGTTCCATGTTTCACTAGAAGGGAAACATTATTGTCCTTTCCACTCCTTACCCCTTCCACCAATTTTCTTTTTAGGTAATAAATTTGTTCCTTAATGAGCTTCCTCAGGACCCAGCCAGGCCCCAGTCAAGGCCTGTCTCTGCCTTGGCACCTCAGGCACAGTCCTGGAGAAGCCAGGACCAGACCCCTCCCCAGGGATCAGCAGCAGCCTCCACCGGGACTCAGAATGTATTAGGCCATTATCCCACCAAAGATGGAAGCCCAAGCCCATGTCCTCTCTTCCCCAGGGTTCAGAACAAGCCCAGCAACACTGTAAGTGGCAACTGCACTAGCAACAATGCCCTCTGGTTAAAACCATGCAGATAGCACAGGAAATCGGAATGGCAGGGGCTTTCAAGATCAAAGTCAGTTGGATCTTTTTTAGGGGAAGGGCGGATCGGGTTTCGAAAGGATTCAGAGATGGAGGAATTAATCCTGCCATTATTTTGCAGACACCAGTTCTTTCACGGTGGGCCAGTGGCACCGTATAATCCAAGATGAGGCTGCTGCCCTGAATGCAGAGAAAGCCTCGTTTCCTTGCGTTAAACCCCACATGGGATGCTGTCCCTCTCCCACAGGGATGGGGCAGGCTTGGTGGGATAGCACTTGGAAAGAGCGCATCTCATGCCCGCCACGTGGCAAATGGTCAGTGACCCCCTAACAGTGATGCTGTGACCAGTAGCTTCCTACCCAAGGGGAGGCCAGAGCCTGATGTCCCCTCTTGCCCGTGGAACAACTTGAGGCCAAGTTCTGATCCTGATATCACTGTTTGGGGACAAAAGTCAACTATTCACTCCACTGGAAGATGTGGTTCACCCCACAGTCTCTGGGATACATCAGACCAGCATAAGATGCCATTGAGGAACAAGCCAACATAGCAAGGCTGCAACTACCATAGAGATAGCAAGGAGACAGGTCATATGGGAAGAGGATGGCCTTGGTGGGAGGTAGATCTGAGTTCCAACTCTGGCTCTGCCACTTAAAGCTGTGCCACCTTGTGCAAATCTCTTCACTTCTCTGAGTCAATTTGTCATCATCATTGTCATTGTCATCATTGTCATCAATACCATTCACTGAGTGTGCACTGTATGCCAAGCAGCCATCTCTCATTTGATTCTCATAGCAACTGTATGAATAGATATCATTACTCCTATTTTAAGCACAAAGAAAGGAGGTTCAGGGAGATTATTAAACTTGCCCAAGACCAACAAGTAAGTAGTTAAGACAGGTTTTCAGCCTGATTCTCACTGATTCCAAAGCCTATGTATGTGGTGGGTTGCACGGTGGTCCCCAAAAAGATATGTCCCTTTCCTAAGCCCCAGAACCTGTGAATACGATCTTATTTAGAAAAACGATCTTTAGGCCTGACATAGTGGCTCACACCTATAATCCCAGCACTTTGGGAGGCCGAGGTGAGCAGACTGCTTGAGCTCAGGAGTTCGAGACCAGCCTGGCCAACATGCAGAGACCCCATCTCTAAATAGCCTGGAGTGGTGGCATACACCTGTGGCCCCAGCTTCTCGAGAGGCTGAGGTGAGAGGATCCCTTGAGCTTGGGAGATGGAGGTTGCAGTGGGCCGAGATTGCACCACTGGACTCTAGCCTGGGCAACAGAGCGAGACCCTGTCTCAAATAAAAAAGAAAAAGAGTCTTTGCAGATGTAATTAAGTCATGGATCTTGAGATGATGTCATCTAGGAGTATCCAGATGGGCCCTAAATCTAAAGACAAGTGTCCTTAGACAGAAGAAAAAAAAGACACAGAGAAGAGACGGTTATTTGAAGACAGAGGTGAGATTAGAGGTCTGCAGTCATGAGCCAAAGACCTCCTGAAGCCACCAGATGCTGGAAGAGTCAAGGAAGGATTCTCCCCTGGAGCTCTGCGGGAGTAAGGTGCTCCCAGCACCTTGATTTTGGACTTCTGGCCTCCAGAGCTGTGAGAGAATAAATTTCTGTTGTTTTAAGCCACTCGGTTTGTGGTTATCTGTCACAGAAGCCACAGGCTACTAACACACTGTGCAATGTATTTAAGTGCATTTTATTGCTATCAAGTGGTCCCTGCACCCCCTGCCCTGCATCTCCACCAGCCTCAGTTCCACCTGCTTGCTGGAGCAAACAGCAGTGGAAAAGTTCATCAGTTCTCTTAGCTCCTTCCGGGCTCGTCTCTACCCATTTGACACCGGCCCTGGTTAGCATGTCCAAGTGGCCTTGAGCCACCTCCCTGAGGAAGTCACTCTGTGCTAGGATGGAGCAAGTCCTGCAGACTGCGGGTCGGGGAGGGCTTGCCGCAGCCTGGGCCACAGGCTCTCTCCTCCTGGAAGCTAGTCTGCCATGGCTTGTGCTGTGCAGGACTCAAGGTCACTTCTGGTTTAAGCCCCCATCTCATTGACAAAGGAACGAGCAGGGGACAGCCATCTGAGGGGAGGGCATGGGGAACAGCATAGGTGGGAGCCCCAGTTCTCCCAAGCTATTCAGGAATCGGATCGAGTCACTCCTTTCCTCAGAAACAGAGCAAGGCTCCTCACAGCCTCCCAAATCGAGCCCAAACTCAGCCTGGAACTCAGCACTCTTTATTATCTGGCCCTGGGCTGTTGCTGGATTCCTAGACACTGGGATTCCTGGATGCTGATCCAGCTCTCAAGAGCCCTGGCTCTGTGGCTGTGATGATTGCCCCTGAATATCTGTACCCCTACCCCCAAACCACTCAGGAGCCCCAGTGTGTGTGCCCCTGTTCTGTGAAACGTGAACAGTGTTGGCTGAGCCAACACACCCTACCCTACACCCCGCCCCTGTTCCCATCCTGCCCTGCACCTCCTCCTGCCTTAGTTCCACTCTGCCTGGGGAGAGGAAGGGACAGACCCTGCGCACTCCCCTCCTGTCCTATGAGCTTCTCAATGCCTGATCACCCCACCGCCTGCCTGATCACCCCTGCCTGATCAGGATGCCTGATCACCCCACCGCCACCCCCACCATAATGGCCTTGCCCAGCAGAGCACACAGTAATTGCATGATCAATATTTGTTCATATGAATTGAGTTGAACTGATTTAAAGGAGTTCCTCCCCAGACAGAATGATTCCTCTCCTTAAAGATGTAGGCTTTCGGCTGGGCATGGTGGCTCACGCCTGTAATCCCAGCACTTTGGGAGGCTGAGGCAGATGGATCACAAGGTCAGGAGTTTGAGACCCACCTGGCAAACATGGTGAAACCCTGTCTCTACTAAAAATACAAAAATTAGCTGGGCATGGTGGTGAGCGCCTGTAATCCCAGCTACTCAGGAGGCTGAGGCAGGAGAGTTGCTTGAACCTGGTAGATGGAGGTTGCAGTGAGCAGAGGTCATACCACTACACTCCAGCCTGAGCAACAGAGCAAGGCTGTGTCTCAAAACATAATTAATTAATTAATTTAAAAAAAAGATGTAGTCTTCCATATTTTGTAGCTTTCCTGGTCCTTACTTATTCTTGCTCTCTGACGTCATCTAGTCACAGCTCACCAATTCCTGCTTTGCAGTGAGCAGGCTGGGAGCTGTACATTCCCAGGAGGCACCGTTCACACAGACCGTGACGTGACTGGCACCCCCTGAAGTGTGTCATGTAGCGTCCCCATCCCCAGGTGCCTTCAGCCTCTGGATGCTGGCCCACCTCAGGGAAATATAGATGCTGTTTTTCTTTCCTGGTGCTTGTTTTGCAAAGCAACTTGAGACACATGGCCAGGGCTTCCTTCTGGGGCTGCAGCATCTCCCTGCAGAAGCAGCCAACTCCTCCACAGCAGGGTCATCAGGGAAACACCCCATTCTCTGTTCCCCTCCATCACAGAACTAGATGGGTTCCTAGAGGCTCCCTAACTAGGTCATCCTCCAGCTGTCCACAGACCTTGCCTTCTGTCTTTGTAAGCGGGACACATGATGCATGGTCCTAATGCGCATGTTTGAGGGTGACAAGGAGCCTTGATGTATTAGTATACCGGGACAACACATATAAATCATGACTGTCCCTGGGAATCTGAGATTCCAACGCAGGACTGCCTGACACCAAAACCTATGCTATTAGGGTTGACAGAAGGGAAAGGAAGCCAGAGAGAGCAGGGAGAGCTCTCCAGGGAGGGGTCCCAGGGAAAGGACCTGGAGGAACAGTTCCATGTGAGGAGACTGCTGCTTTTGCCTTCTATGTCCCCCCGCCCAGCCTCCTCCCATCCAGGCCTAACTTCTGGTGAGCCAGACCCACTGGGGCCAGGAGAGTTGGTGCAAAGATCCTTCAGCGGAAGGTCAGGGGGCCTGGAGTGAGTCTTGGGTCCATGTAAGCGGAGCCAGCCACTTCCCCTACCTGGCCTTTGTCAACCCTTCTGCAAACTGGGCAGAATCCCCGCCCTCCGTGGGATGATGTGGGTGATGGGCTGCGGGCCCTGTGAGACACGGTAGCTCTTCTTGCTTGGAGTCTGGATGGGGGCTCTCCTTGAATATCTCCTGGAGGGACAAATAAGCTCTCAATCAAATACTTCCTGTTGGGCACATATTCCTGAGCACATCTCTCTGGGAAGAGGGGGTTAAAAAAGGGGGTCTATGACATTCTTTCCTCAAAGCATTCTGGATGCAATGGAATAATACAGGAGCTGGGATATAGCTAACACCAAGAATGACAGATGTTGAGAAGCTTGAATGGGGAAGAGGAAGCAGGCATGGAGATGGTTGTGGGGCCAGTCGCCATGCTGGTCCGCGAGGAGTCTCAGGGGGTTGTGGCTGAGGCAATGGCACTGGTGGTCCTAAGGAAGAATTTAGGTGGTCTGGGCTTCCATGCCATGGTTGCCCGAGCCCCAAGCTCTATGTGTACGTGATGTGAAGCCAGGAAATGCAGGCAGTGCAGCTCAGCCTCCTGGGCTGCCGGAGGAGCTCTGAGAAGCCTGGGGCCAGGGAACCAAGCAGACTGGCTCTGTCTTGGGATTTGGCTGCAGACACTGCAGGAATTGAATGCCTTGCGAGGCTGGGACTGCCTTCTTCAGCCCCGTTTCTGTGTGGGGTCCCACGTAGGCAGCTGTCACAGGCTCCCAGAGGGACATTCAAGTGGACCAAGGCAGGAGAAAGGCTGGGGAAGGCTGAGGTCAGCAACGCCCTCTTCGGTTTTTGATAATTTTAGCCACATAGGGAGGAGGCCAGTTGTTCTTTATCTGAGGCAATTGTCTTCAGTTTAAATGAGTCCCCGGAGAGGCTCACAGCTGGGACAGGAAAGCGGGCAGAGGCGGAAGTGGGGAGGGCTCAGGGCTTGACAACGGCCTGGCTCGGCAGGCTGACTCCTCCGCTAGGAAGCAGCAGCTCCAGATCTGAGTGCAGGGAGGACAACTGCATCCCCAGGAGGCCCGGGAGGTCACTGTCTGATCTGGAAGGGGCAAGAGATGGATCACAGGAGCGGAAGTATAGGAAACATGGCCAGAGTTAGCAGCGTGGGTGCAACTGGAATCGATTGTTAGCCCATCCACTTGGGGACTTTCCACAGGACAAAGCAAATGCTCCCCTCCAGCCTATGAGGTCAGGGACCTCAGGACGTGTAGAGCGTTCAGTGTCCCCGCTGCCCTTCTGGCCTCCCTGTGTGACTTGGACGGATCTGAGGTGCCTGCTCCTGGACACCGCTCTCCTGCAGGGTCAGATGTGGAGTGTCCCCTGCTGGCCTGAGGACTCAGCACTAGTGAAGGGCTCTCAGCAGCTTGCTCAACAGGCACTGTCCCCTGGGATGTTGGTTTGTTTAAACGAAGGTGTTCTGGCCTAGTGGGCGGTGGCTGCTATGAGTAATCCTGCTCCACAATTGACATCTCATTTCAAATTCTTCAGCTCTGTCTGTTTTTCACCCGATCCATGCAACCAAAGGGCTCACATAAGCTGACACCCATCGCCTGCTCTCCTAAGGGGAAGCATGGGAGCCAGGGACAGGAAAGCCTCTGCAGGGCACAGCCAGGCACTGTGTCGCCCAGCAGATCTGGACACAAGGGCTGCGGGCCCAACCAGACACTCCACTGAGCATGCGGGCCGAGGAGGCCTCCGAGAGCTCAGTGAGAGGACACAGCTAGGAAGTGGCAGAACTGGAATCTGGATCCAGATCTGCCTGGCTCCAGAGTCTTTCTCTGGGAGAAATATTATGAAGCACTATTAGAGGGTGACCTTTGCCCCCAAACCCACTGTTCCTTAAGCCCACAGCCCAGACAGTCATGTTATTTGCTAAAAACAAAGCTTAGCAGTTTGATATGGATTCCATTTCATAAGAAGGCAGGAGGATGCAGTTGATAACACATGGTCTTTAGAGCCAGCGCAACTTAGCTCTGTCACTGCTTGCTGTGTGACCTTGGGCCAGCCACTTAACCTGAGGTTTGCTTTCATTTGTTAAAAAGTAATAATAATAGTTACCTCCTATAGTTATCTTGAAAACCACAAGAGACATGTTTATAAAATAATTAGAACAAGTCTCTGGCACATGGTAAGTTTTCCAAAATATGCGGGTCTTAATCTAATAATATCTTTTTCCTCTCTGTTATTGGGGATAAGTATAGCTTGATTGATACATACATGTGTATGTGTGTGTGTATATAGCTCCACACATTTAAACCATATCAGCATCTTGCGGTGACTCAACCCGTCTGTCTGCTAAAAGAGAACAAGCCCCTGGCCCATTTCATGTGGTTGCTTTGAAGGATGATCATAAATGTGTTCATAAAGACCTCTGCCAGATGTCAAATCCTCATTCATGAAGAGTAGGATTCCTTCAAGACTGCACATCCAGCTGGGGACAGAGAAAATAAGAGATCACAAAGGGGTGTTTTGAAAATTTGCAGAAAAAAAAAAGAACCAATAAATAGGGGACTCTAACTACATCCCTTTAACCTGACTTTTGGTCCTTATTAAAGTCCATACTTTGAAGGTTTGAATTCACTGGACTGGGGGCTCATCTGATCCTCCCCAGGAACTCTGAGACATTGAGGCAGAAGTTTCTAGCCCACAGCATCCCTGGGGAAAATGGTGAAGGTGCTTTGGAATCAACGCTCAGACCCCTGGGGTTTACAGCCGGGAGCCTGCCCCCAGGCCTGGCCAGGTGGTGGCTTAGCAGATGGGTGGGGAGCCACCCTCGGTAAGCAGAGTGCCAGGATGTGTGGCTTTCCCCAGGATTGAAGCTAAAGGCCTGCGAGGGTGGCTCTGCACACCCTGCCCCCTGCCTCTCCTTGGCTCAACTCCAGAGGCTTCTGGAATCAGCTCTTGTGGCCTGGGAAACAGAGCCTGGGCTATTTTGTCTTCTGATTTTTTTTTTTTCACTTCATATTATTTTGTATATTCATTTCCCTGTGTCACTGATAAAATTATAATAGTTAACATGCTCAGTGCTTATCATGTCGTGGGCAGGGGTCCAGGCACTTCACAAGAATTAACTCATTGAAGCCTAACAATGGCTCTACAGGCACCTAATCATCCCATTTTCTAGCTAAGGAAAGTGAGATATGGGGAAGATCATGCAGCTTCTGCAAGGCCGCTCAGCTAGACGGTGGCAGGACTGGGGTCCTAGCCCACACTGAGGCTCCAGGGCCTGTGCCTGTACATGAGGTGGCCATGCAAGACGCTTACCACATGTCAGACATAGTTCAGAGGAGTGAATGGATTTAATCTGCCAAACGACCATGAGCATAGGAACCATTATTATCATCTGCTTGTCTCCATGGGGAAACTGAGGCACTAGGGGGTTTAATATTTGCCCATAGTTCCACTGCCAAGTGTTAGCCAGAACCTGCATGTTTAACCATCACGCTGTGCTTCCTGGTGGGGGGCTGCCTTTTCCCTGTTGCACCCTGTCTCTGGTTACCTAGGATTCTATTGCATCAATGTCATGATTGGCTCAACCGCCTTCTGCTGTGGGGCCTCTGAGCTGCCCACGCTGCCCACGGGAGATCTTCACATCCTGCCCTCAATAGGCTTTCTAGAATGGGTCCTAGAGAGTTTTCTGGGTGGCCGTAAGCTCTTCCCTCTCCCTTCTCCCAGGTCCCGGGCACAGAAGGTAACATAAGGGGCCACCAGATATTACGGCCAAGAGGTGTCACAACACAGCCAAATGCCAACCTATTATTGAAGAGCAGTCTATCCCTGTCCAGCCTCTCAAGTGCCCTGGAGAGAAGGAGAACTTCAGGAAGGCCAAGACACACAGCACCCCTCCCCCCACCACATACACCCGTCTTCAGCTATACTGGGATGGTCAAGGCAATGGTCTGAGAATTGTCTTGTTTCCTGCCACCATCCTGTGAACCAAGAGCAGTAAACTTCTGAAGTCTCCATGCCAACCCCTGCAGCCCTCCAAATGGGCACCCAACTAGGTCTAGGACTCAGATTGCGACCCTGGTCTTGCCTAGGGACACCATGGGCTGGGCAGGTGGAGCTGAGACTCTTCGAAGGTCACATTGCTATCTTAATCCTTTTGGCCTGAAGCCTCTGAAGGACTCTGTCACCCTGGGCAATCTTTTGAGGTCAAGGTGAGATGGGGGTATCTTGGGTTCTGCTCTGATTCTGCTAGCACACCTTGGGATCCTATCTCCCCCACTGCAAAATAAGGAGACTGTTAAAATACACCTAGATTCGACAGTATACTCCACTATTTCCCAAAGTGTATTCCATGGAACAATGAATTGCTTGAACCAGGGGTTCCATAGTCAACTAAGTTTGAGAAACATTGCATAGCCTGGTCCACTCATAGAGATCCACAATGCATACACTCTGAGTTGTCCCACTCTAAAGGTACCTAGTTAGCCTGACTTAACCCAGTATCCCCATGTTTACTTAACCATGGAACACCTCTTTAAAAAGTAACATCTAATAAGCCTTAGGCAGGAAGTATGTGCAGAAATGCTGGCCTCTTCTGTCCCATGTCCTCTTCACTGAAGCCAGGCCCAGAACCAAGCCACCATGTCCCCCCAGGGGGCACCTCTGCTTCCTGCCAGCCCCCTACCTCTCATACTGTGTGGTTCATTCAAACTGACGGCAATTTCTTCAGTAAATCCCATTCCCTTTGGTATCTCTGCCAGGCCCTGTGCTGTTCCTCTGTGGGCAGAGAGGTGAAGGAGATAGCCTTACCCTCTAGTAATGCAAGGCCTGAGGCATCCACAGACTGGCATAAGAGCCAGAAGGGAGAGCAAGGAGGGAGACTTACACATTTCCATCCAGACATCAGGGAAGGCTTCCTGGAGGAGGTGGCCTGGGATTTGGGCCTTGATGACCTGGTGGAATTGGCTGGGGGCAATGGCTAGACATGGGGTGTCTTGGTCTGGCAGTTTCAGAGTGGTGTGGGGGAAGGGTGGAGAGGGTCCCATGTCTTCTCTGTGATCTTGAGCACCCTGACTCCAAGCCTGAACCTACAAACTCCACTCAGCAAAGCAAAAGCCTTCCAATTAAATGGGCTCAGTCTCCTTAGAAGGGAACAGCCATCTTTTGCATCTTGATCCACCCCAAGTAATTTACTGAAGTGTTCCTTGCAAAATATGTAGTTTCGTCCTTAAGAAGAGGTCTGTTGGATATACTTTTTTTCTCTCTCTCTTTACATTCTGGTGATATTTTAGTGCTTCTTAGGAAATGGAGCCCACCCTACTCCTGAATTTAGCTGTAACATGAGAAAAAGAAATTGATGTCTCAGGTGTATGGACTTTTGTTCATACATTCTTTTTTTTTTTTTTTTAACTTTTCACTTCTTTTATTTGTTAAAATAGTCACATCCATATACATGAAAAGATTTGACCATAATGCATTCATTCATTGTGGCTCTTGCCATCTCGTGGCATCCAGGATCCTGGCTGAAAGGTTTTACCAGTGCTGCTGGGAGCCACTGAGGGTTCTTCCTTTCTGAAGTATGGAGCAGAGGCATGGCCTTTAATTTGAGTTTGAACTGGTAGAGGCAGGAGTTCCTCACTGGTCTCTTTACTAAGGAGTTTTTCTTTTTCATAAAAATCTTGGCTTTTTATTTTGATTTCTTCTCTGTGTTTTTCATTCTTTAGTATTTCCTCCATAGTAGATGGAGTCTTTCTTGTTCGTCTAATCCAAGCTTCCCATTCTGTTGGAATATCCCCTGCTTCATAGTCTACTCCTTTTTTATTTGCTGCTTCTACAATTCTTTTCTCTCGAGTAGTTTATCCTTTCCAGTTCTTGTTCTGCGGGATATAGTAGTATTTGTTCCCGCATTGGCCCGTGCCCACGTGCTCCTTCACTTCCCTTGACAGCGATCTCCACAAGGCGCGGAACAAATCCTGAGACCAACCCATGCCGTCCACCCAGTTTCCAGCGCTGCCAGCAGTGGGACCCGCAGTAGGGGTAATGCTCCAGCCGCCGACCCAGCCCACCGAGGCGGAGAAGTCAGGCCGGCCTCCATCCTCCATACATTCTTTTATTTTTTCAGTCAACACTCTGTCACCCAGGCTGGAGTGCAGTAGCACGATCTTGGCTCACTGCAGCCTCCGCCTTCCAGGCCCAAGCAATCCTCCTGCCTCAGCCTTCCAAGTAACTGGGACCATAGGTGCATGCCAGCACGTCTGGCTAATTTTTGTATTTTTGTAAAAACAGGGTTTCCCCATGTTGCCCAGGCTGGTCTCAAACTCCTGAGCTCAAGTGATCTGCCCATCTTGGCCTCCCGAAGTGCTTGGTTTACAGGTGTGAGCCACCACACCCGGCCTCAATCAACATTTACTAAGCACCTACTTTGTTCCTGGTGCTGTGCTAGGGACTACAGTGGCATCAAATATGTCCTTTTCCTCAGAGAAGCCCAAACTTGTGGGCCTCAGTAAGTCATGGCTCTTGCAGTACATCAGTGAAGCTTCCAGGTGTCATGAATGGACTACTTGTGAGAAGCTGCTGTATCACTGTGTGAAACAGTACATTTATGAGGTCCTGTGGCTGCAACGTGACAGAGTACCCTCGGAGCTCCTAGGAGAGGTCTCTAGAGCAGTCCAGGCGCAGGGACAGCTCTTGGGAAGGAGATGGGTTAGGAGATAGGGGGTGAAAGGGCAGCCTAGCAGGGGAGCAGACTGCACAAAGACAATGGCGTTTGCAACTGAGCTGGGATTGAGGCTGGAAGCTGCACAGGGCCCAGCTCATGAAGTGCCTCTCCAGCCAGACCTTTCCATCTGAAAATTATCTTTTTCCTTTGCCGGAAACACAGTCTCACTCTGTCGCCCAGGCTGGAGTGCAGCGGCGTGATGTCGGCTCACTGCAACCTCCACCTCCTGGGTTCAAGCGATTCTCATGCCTCCACCTCCCGAGTAGCTGGGAACTACAGGCATGTGTCACCACACCTGGCTAATTTTTGTATTTTTAGTAGAGACGGGGTTTCACTGTGTTGGCCAGGCTGGTCTTGATCTCCTGACCTCAAGTAATCTGCCTGTCTCAGCCTCCCAAAGTGCTGGGATTATAGGTGTGAGCCACCACGCCCAGTCCTGAATGGGATCCTGAGGGCATTTCACAGAGAGAGGGCTTGATGAAGTGTATGTTTTTAGGACACTCCTTCTGATTGTGGGCAGAGCGTAGGCGCCAGCAAGGCAGTTATTGCCAGGATGACCAGACTTTCTTGCCTGGAGCTGTCTGGAGATTGTTAGGACCCTGGGTTCTGGGGAGACCTTTGGGATGGGCCAGGGGCCTCCCCACTCCCTACAGGCACTGTGCTCTACCCAGCAAGAACCTGCCAGGCAACGAGGACAGGGAGGACACAATTCCCGGGACATGGCGCCAACAATAGGTGCGGGCGCTGTCAGGGCATCCGCAGGAGGCTCCGGGACACTCCCTTCACGGTATCTGGGCAATTAATTATTTCTTATCTTGCTGGGTAAGGGGCTCACGTGGAAATCACTCCCATCCTTCTGTTCAAATGTTATGTTGCTATTTATTCTGAACAGGAAAGGAGCACAAAATAGCACTGCTTTTAGAATGTGCCAAGTGGAGGGTTTTTTTGCTATCATTTCTGAGTTGTGAGAACAGGGAGGGTGGGGTGGTGTGGCCCTTTCTCTGGGGCTGTTGCGGTGGGGCAGGCACCCCCAGGGGTGTGCTCTGCGGAGGTACAACCTGATGAGTGGCTTCCTGCACCAACCTGGGGGATCTGGGAGCCCAAAAGAGCCAGAGCCCCAGAACCTGTCTGCCCTTGGCATCGACCCTGGACAGTTCTTTCTTTGCAGGGAACAAGGCCTCCCTCTCCCGTCTCCAGAACAGGAGGGGAACCCTGGGAAGGCAGCATCGCTAACCCTTGTGGAGAGAGGTGAGAGCGAGCCTTTGGGGACAGAATCTGAAGTAGGTCAGGCCTTCAGAGTCTTGGAGGGGCTGGAACAGGAGAAGGGCAGAGGGGCACAGCCATGCTTGGCTGGTTGCCTGGTGTCCAGCAGAGAATCCTGGGCTGGGAGCAGAGGACCCAGGCTTTGGCCCAAGCTCTGCCTGCTTGTGTGAGGCTGAGCTAACTAATCTGTCTTCCTGGCTTCACTTTCTTCATCTGTAAAATGGATCTTCCTCCTTCAACAAACGTCCCAGGAAAAAGTATAATACGGTTCCTCTAACTTCCACACATAATAAAACATTCTCAAAGAGCAACCGTGCTGGGCATCTAGGGGAGATACCAGGAGGGTGGCATACGTGTTGGGAGGTCCCTGTGTCACAGGCTTGCTGCAATTCACATCTTCCCAGAAACTGCAAGGAAACAGCCACCTTCTGGCCTTGACAGTTTCAGAATTTCAGAGGAGGGTCCCTGGATCCTTGGCAGCTGGGAGGAATTGACAGGCCCTGCGGTATGGGAGGTGGAGGCACGCCCAGGACGTCTGGCGGGGGGGTGGAAATCTGTCTGCCGCACGGCTGAGGGTCCCCACCACCTCTATCTCTCTGAGCTTCAATTCCTTGATTTTTAAAGGTAAGGATAATAATGCTGGCCTCATGTGCCAGGGCAGGGGAGAAAAACTGAGAAGACAGAGGGGCCACGTTTACGCTGTTCATTTTTCTATCCCTGGTGCCCAGTAGGCCTCCGTAAATGTTTGCTGAATGAATGCAAGTGAAGTGCACAGTTCAGGGACTGCTGTAGAATCAACGGCTGCTGCCATCAGTCCCCACACCCCTGCCCCCAGCTCCATGTCCACTGCCCTCAGTGGCAGCTACTGGCTCCGACATTTTGCACTCTCAGGGGGTCCTCACCTCACCCCAGCCCTGTATCCCATCCAATTCAGCTTCACGGGTGGTGGGGAGCTGTCCATGCCTCTCACCACGCCTTGCTCTCTGCGGCTGCCAGAAGCCTCCATTGTTTGCCCCACCAGATGCCAAGGCGTGCTGTGAAAGCTGTCTCCCAAAAGGAAGCAGGGGTCTCTGGACTTCAGCCGGGGTCACCCACCGCTGACTTGCCCTGCCCTAGGGTGGGGCCATGTCAACGCCACTGGCTCTCTGCAGCACCAGCCTGACCCAGCCTTGTCCACTCCTCCCTGTCCTGCTGGGATGTGGGCTGCAACTGCCCCTTCTGGCTTGGGACAGGAGTTTCCCTCATGCATCTGTTTCTCCCACCCTCCCTCCACACCACGCCTTCTCCCCTAAAGCGAAATTGCTTACTTAGGAATGTGTAGGACCCATCCCTGGCCTCTGGCTGGCCACTCTGCTCTGATTCCTACTATCTGCCCCAAGTTGGCTGCTTGAGGAGTGGTTCTTTTTTTTTTTTTTTTTTTTTTTGAGACAGAGTCTCTTTCTGTCGCCCAGGCTGGAGTGCAGTGGCGCCATCTCGGCTCACTGCAACCTCCGCCTCCTGAGTTCAAGCAATTCTCCTGCCTTAGCCTCTCGAGTAGCAAGGACTACAGGTGCAAGCCGCCATGCCCGGCTAATTTTTTTTGTATTTTAGTAGAGACTGGGTTTCACCGTGTTGCCCAAGCTGTTCGCGAACTCCTGAACTCAGGCAGTCTGCCTGCGTCAGCCTCCCAAAGTGCTAGGATTACAGGTGTGAGCCACCGCGCCCAGCCGAGGAGTGGTTCTTAACCCTTGCTACTAGCAGCCCTCTGGGGCTGAAAGAGCTCCCTTCTGGGAGCCTGTGGGCCTCCCCACTTGAGCAGGGTCCCAAACACTCACCCAGGGACTTCTCCTCCTGCTACCATTTCTACCAATTGTTTGCAGCCTGCTCTTGTGTCCAGGGTGCTAGAGGGCATCTTTCTTGCCCACAACTGCCTAGCCCAACCTCCCACTGCATACATCCACTCTCCCACGCCCCTAGGAAACCATTATTCACCTTCAGGACACAGCCCATGTGTTCATTTGTAGCATTTGTTCAACAAGAGCTTGTCAAATGGCTCCTACGGATAAGGTAAGGCGAGGTTGGATGGTGGGTCATTGGAAGCAGGTCGGCCCCAGTCCAGGGCTCTTACCCTTGGCTGTAGTGCCTGGATAGGTTGGGAGTCCACCTGGGAGCTTGAGTGCCCTTGCCAATGGTGAGGCCTGTCCTGGCCGTGGCTCCACCTGAGCCCCCGGGGTGCCAGAGCAACAAAATGAGGCCCGAGGGGCCGGCAAACACAGCTGGAGGAGGTTGGGAATACAGCATTAATGAGCACCTGATGTGTAACAGGGGGTAAAACCAGCCGTCTCTGCCCTCGTGTTGCTCACTACTGGGTGAGGAGAGGGAGGCAGCTGGAGCTGTGCCAGTTACTGATTCTGACGCTTTGCACACTCACGGGGATCCATGCCTTGCCCCAGCCCTGAGGCCCTTCCCTTTGGAGCTTCAAAGTGAGCCCCAGGGGGATGGAGGAGGGAGCTCTGACTCCAGGGTGGGGACCAGGAAGCTCTCACAGAGGAGCTGGACTTGAACATTGCATTGGCTTTTGATAGTCAAAGATGAGGAAGGGCATTCAGGTGGAGGGAACAGCATTTGTGAAGGCTGGAGGTCAGGAGAGATGGCTACGTGGAGGTGTGAATAATCTGGGCTTTCCCGGTGGGGATTGGTAGGTGCAGAGGCTGGGAAATAGGGTGAGCAACCATCCTGGTTTCCTGGGACTGAGGGGCTGCCCAGGACACAGGACTTTCCATGTGAAAACCAGGGAAGTCCTAAGCAAACTGAGATGAGTTGGTCACTGTACTGGGAAAGCTAAACTGGATTCGGAGAAAAACAGGCTCTGCATATAGTGGTAAAAGGTTTGGTGCCATGAAGAGTTATAGAAGGATATTTTGTAAGGGAAAGGGGAGGAAGCAGCAAGTATGTTCCATCGGGGTGCGCAAGTGTCTGGACAGGTGGCTGGAGACCGATGACAGGAGTCTGGCAATGGGCGCCCGGGTCCTGAGTGCCCGGATCTGTGGCAGGGCTGAGCCTGCTGATTGTGGCCAGAAGGCTGTGGCCCTGGGGGCAGGAAGCGAGGCACATTGCTGTCCCACGCCTATTACAAGGTGGCAGAGGCCTGCATGGTGCGGGCTCTGGTCTCACACCCCTGGCTTTGAGGCCATCCTGTGTCCAGTGTGCCCTTGGAGACAGCCTGTTGAGGATGGCATCCCCAATTTGGGACTGCAGTTATGCAGAGTGATACTCTCATCTGCATGACTACCACGATGGTGATAACAGCTGGGGCCGGTGGGCAGTGGGCACCTCTATCTAGGGTGCTCTGCCTGGGTAGACTCCTCTGAGAACCCCACATTGACCCCACAAAGAGAAATACTAGTGCTGGGTGTTCAGACTTCAGCCAGGGAGCTGTCAGTAGCTACGTCTAAGGTGTCTCAGCCTTTGTTAAAAAGCCAGTACAGGACCACCCTGGGCAACACAAGGACACCAAGTCTCTACAAAAAAAAATTAAAAATTAGCTGAGTGTGGTGGTGCGTAAGCTACTCAGGAGGCTGAGGCCCAAGGATCACTTGAGCCTGGGTGGGGGGTTGGTCCAGGCTACAGTGAGCCGTGATTGCACCACTGCATTCCAGCCCTGACAGAGCAAGCCCCTATCTCAGAAAACAAACAAACAAACAAAAGCCAACACAGGAGAAGGGGGCAGGATGGGGACTTTCTACTTCTCTCTACCCTTAGTGAGTATGCATTTTGCTAAGGATCAAGGATTCGTGCCCACCATGGACACCATAAGGAAGGGAGCGGCTCCTGCAGGCTTCTTTGTGTAGCTTTAGGGTCTAGAAGGACCAATTCTGGCCAGAAACAACAAGACCTCTTTCTTGGGCATGAGGCTGTGGTGGGGGCTCCTCTGAGCCTCTGAAGAGGTACCTGGGGCCAGGTGCGGTGGCTCACGCCTATAATCCCAGCACTTTGGGAGGCCGAGGTGGGTGGCTCACCTGAGGTCAGGAGTTCGAGACCAGCCTGGCCAACATGGCAAAACCCCGTCTCTACTAAAAATACAAAAAACTGGCTGGGCATGTTGGCAGGCACCTATAATCCCAGCTACTCGGGAGGCTGAGGCGGGAGAATTGCTTGAACCTGGGAAGTGGAGGTTGCAGTGAGCCAAGATCATTGCAGCCTGGGCAACAGAGCAAGACTCTGTCGCAAAAGAAAAAAAAAAGGTACCTGGGAGGAGGGGAGTGGAGAGTTACTGGTTAATGGGCAGAGTTTCTGTTTTGGAAATAGTGATGATGGTTTCACAACATTGTGAATGCAATTACTGCCACTTAATTATACACTTAAAGATGGTTAAAATAGCAATATGTTACGTATCTATTTTACCATAATTAAAAAAAAATTGTCAAGGTCATAAGAAGCAAGGAAACCCTGAGAAGTGGTCCCAGGTGAAAGGAGACCAAAGGACGTGACAACTAAATGCAACGTGGCAACCGGGATTGGACCTAGGCAAGAAAAATGACACTGTAATGTCCCTTAAGGAAAAACTGTAAAATCCAAATAAAGTCTGTAGTTCAATTAATAGTATTGTTCCAATGTTAATTTCTTTGCTTTGACAAGTGTACCATGGTTATGTAAGACGTTAACACTAGCGGAAGCTGGGTGAGGGTACATGGGAACGAACTCTCTGTACTATCGTTGCAACTTGTCTGTAATGATTCCAAAATAAAAAGTTGAAAAACCCAAAGACAAACAAGGGCCAGGCCTGCCAAGAAGAGCTGGGACTCGGGTTTGGCACCTGGGCCTTGGGATCTGCCTGGAAAAAGCCAAGGAGTCCTGGAGCTGGCTCTCAGCTGGCAGGAGGATCTGCTGCCAACTCTGCAGAGATGGGCCAGTTCTGGAAAGATGAGACAGGTGGGCGTGGGAGCTCCAGGGTGGGCCGTAGGCAGTGCCTGAGCCCTGGCCATGGCTGCTCTGTGAGCTCTCTGCTGGTGTTTCAGTACTTTCCTAGGTTCAGCAGGATCTCAACTCTCCAAAGGGAGGGCTCTGCATCCCCTCTGGGTTGGCTTAGAAACCTGTGTCTGTCACTGAGGGCTCAGGCGGGCCCTGCAGGCAGATAAGGCCATGGGTCTGGCTGCAGCCCTCGCCTAGCCACACATGGACAACAGAGGGTTAACGGCCCTCTCCAGGTGCTTCTCCGTCCATCCAGACCCTGCACCCCAGGCTGTAATCACTGGAGGAGTTCTTCCTGCCCACTGCATGAAAAAAGGTCGTGGAATTGCAGTAAAGAAAGAATTGAACAGACCCAAGGCCCGCCGTGCCATGTGGGAGACAGAGTTAGTACTGAAATCATCTTCAAAGCTTGTAGGTTAGGGGTTTTTCAAAGGCAGTTTGGGGGAAGAGTTGGGGGTGGCCAGGTAACAGGTGCTTGCTGCTGATTGGTTGGGCAGAGATGAAATCTTAGGGGGTCGAAGCTGTCCTCCTGGGTGCTGAATCACTTCTGGGTGGGGCCACAGGGGCAAGGTTGGCGGGTCCAGGTGGAGCCATGGGTGTCAGACATGCAAAAGGCCTGAAAAGGTATCTCGGAAGGCCGACCTTAGGTTCACAACATTGGCATTATTTGCAGGAGTAATTAGGGAAGTTGCCTGTCTTCTGACCTCTAGCATCGTGGCTGACAGTCTTTTATGTCTGCGCCTTAGCAGGAGTCAGGGCCCTCTACTCCCCCAGGCCTGATGGCCTCTCATTAGCTTTACAAAAGCAGCTGAGTTTTGGGACAAGGCCTGTTACCATTTAAACTACAGCCTAAATGTCTTCAAAGTTAGCTCGGCCCAATAGCCCAGGAATAAGGAAGGGAAAGGAAAGATTGGGGGTAGGTTAGCTGAAATCTCTTTCACTGTCATAATTTTCTCACTGATACCATTTTTGCAAAGGTGGTTTCAAGGCCTCCTCCAGAAGGCATTTCTGCTCACTCCACTCCCTGATCAGAGATGGCTCCCTAGTGCTGAAAATCAATTCAAACGTCGCCTGACACCTGTGTCTTTTCCGTCTTTTCCGGCCGCCTCCAGCCTTCTTTCTCTGCCTGGCTTCTCCCCATGGGGTGGGCCCTCCATGCCTACCAGCTGACCAGATACACCAGCCCCAAAGGGCCAGCTTCACTCAGGACCTTTGCTCCTGTGGTGTTTTGTTTTGTTAATCTCCACAATATTCAAATTCTGTTTCTCAAGGTCCAGGTGAAACTCCAGGGTCCGTGGATCTTTCCTGGCATTTGCGACTGGCCTATCTGGGGTCATTGCTTTGTCTTCACGCTCGTCTCCCACAAGTCTGTCAGGTCCCCTTTCTCTCACTCCCTGGAGCTCAGCTCAAGCCCTGGCACAAGGGAGATCTTGTTAAGGAGTGACGTGTTTGGTGTGTTAGCAGGCATCTATCTGAAAATGCTCTCGACCCTGGGCTCAGCCAAGCCCTGAAGGCAACAAGATACCATCCCTCCTGCCCAAGTGTTTGGCTGAGACCACGCTTGGCTGAGGACAGAGCCCTGAAATATCTCCCAGGCCCCTCATGGGAGCAGAAGGGAGCCACTGTACCAAGCTGGTGGCACCAGCCCATGCACCTGCTCACCCTTGAGCAGGAGCACGTCTTTGACCCCAGGAAGAACAGGAGGCAGGAGAGACTGTCCCCAGGGTGGGAGCTTTCCTGATGGTGGCTGCAGGGACCCCCTGGGCACAGAGGCCAACAGTGATGGTGGCCTGATCAGCTTGTGTTGCTCGGCCTCTGCCCCTGAGCTGGTCCCGCTGGGGGAGTCAGGGGAAATGTGGCAGCTCCCTGTGGGAGCTGGGGATTAGGGGAAAACAAACAGGTGGAATAACAGACAGCAAGGACCTTTGGTTCTCCCTCCTCCTGGGGCGCCTCCCCTTCCTGGTCATCTGGGTTTCCATTTTCGCAAAGGTCTCACCCACAGTTTCTCTGCCCACACCATGAGCCTGGGCACAGGCAGGTCAGTGTCCTGAGATGCACCTTCCCAGCACAAAGGGGTCAGGCAGCCCTCACTGGCCATGGAGTTCTGAGGGCAGGCAGAGGTTCTTAGAGTGGACTCCTGTCCCCAGTCACTTACTGGAGAAAAAAAGGTTAAGACAGGGAGGGGAAAAAAACTGTAAACGAGTATTTAGTGAGCACCTACTACATGCGAGGCACAGTGCCAGACACTTCTAACGTGGGTTTCCTTGACTCTCACCGCAAACTGCAAGGTTAGTGTGGTTCTCCCCATTTTGCAGATCAGGAGATTAAGGCTGAGTGTGGCTAAGGCAATGACGCCTAGATATATCAGAACCAGGGATTAGACTCCTATGTCTGCTGACTCCAGATTTGATCTTCTTTCCTCTCTGCACTAGCGCAGGAGGGGAGGTGGGGAGCATCTAGCTCCCCAGGCCAGGGGCAGTGTCCAGGCTGAGGGACATTCTGAGCTTCCAGGAGCTCCAAGTGACAGGACAGAGGGCACACTTGGTGATGTCATTCTCTGGAAGGGCACAGAATATGTTTGTGAGATCAAAGATCTTACAGACAGAGGGGCAGGGCTGGGTGGAGGAGGAGAAGCCCCGGTGAGTCACGCTGGGAAAACAGCAGCCCCGGGGTACTGGCTGAGCCTCCTTGGAGCCCCCCACCCCTTCTCCCACACTCCATCATAAGGTTCCTCACTCATGGCTTTGTCCCTGGAGAAACCACACCCATCCCAGAAGAGGCCTGGATGTGGACTCTCCCCTCTGTCCCTCTCCATACCTGGCACCCTTTAGGGCTTGCCTTGGTCTCCCCACACCTCCACTCCCTTGGAAGACACTCCTGTGGGTGGCTGGGGCTCGCTCCCGCCTCAGGAAACCGCCTCACCCTGAGTCAGCAGCACGCCATGGTCTCCAGGGCGGGTCTCCCTCGTGGTCTTCTCATTCTCTGGTCCCCACGGCAGGAGGCATGGGTAAGCTTGGGGCTCAGCACATAACAGAGAGCAGGCTGGGGCCAGGGTTCTTTGAGAATCCTGGGCATAGATGAATGAGCCTCGTGTGGGAGGTCCCGGCTGGAGTCCAGGCAGGCCGGGACACTCCGGCTCCTCACTGAGCCCTGGCCTGGGTGCAGACCGTCATGTGCCTCTGGGTACAGCCTCTATGCTGAGCCTCACTTCCCCAGGCCAGAGAAAAGGGTGAGCCCAGAACATTCTGTGACTACAGGCTGTGCTGGCTGTGACAGTGCCAAACGACCAGTGTGTCTCCAGTCAAACACTGAGTAATCTAGAAAGCAGTAGCCACCCCACCAGCTTTCTTCTTAGAAATCTCCCAGCAAGCTGTTGGCTGCCTCTCCCTTAGAAACAGGGCTCTAGCAAGACACAAAGTGTGTCCACTGGAGGCAACCCTGAGGTCCCTGGGCCACGAGCAGTTTGCGGGCAGCCTGAGGAGGCAGGCAGGGCTTCCCCCAGGCTGGAGGGGCCATCTGCGGGCACTGGGGCTGGCAGGGAGCATTTCAGTGGCCCACAGCCCTCGTCCCTGCCACGGGCTTCTGCTCCTGCCCCAGAGCCCCTTTCTTGAGAAGCACTCCTGTGCCCTGTGCTCTCTTCGTGTTTTAAGTAATTTCATCCAGTGTACCCCCTGCTGCGGTCTCCCTGCAGGCTAAAGGGATCAATTTGAAGACTCTAACCCTTTATTCCTTGTCTTGGGTGTCGAGGAAGGTGTCAGACAGACCACAATCATGCTCGCCTATTCACTCAGCAAGTGCCTGAGGGGAAGGGGGTGTCGCCAGGGAATGAAAGACTCAGCATTGGTGCCCTGGGGAGCTCCAGGAGGCAAAGTCAGGTGTACAAATAACTCCACAGCAACAAGGGTGACAAGGGCCTGGCCAGGATGCAAGCACAGGCATACATGACAGGGAGAGAGAAGTTTGGCAGGCTTCCTGGAGGAAGGGGCATTTGGCTGACACTCGAAGGACTGACAAGATTGCCACACCTGGCATTTCTGTCTTGAATATTGAAAGAGGAGCAGGCTGAGTCAAGTCCTGGCAGATGGAGCAGCTGCAGAGGGGGAGCAGGGAGCCCCAGACTGTGTTGAGCAGGACCTGGTTCATTGGGAGATAATGAGGATTGTGGGATATCATGAAACACTGTGTGAAAATGCCTGGCCTGCCGTGGAACCCACAGGCAGTGCTGAAGTAATGCTTACTTAAGCCTGAAACTAGTGATCACCTTGCGGGCAGATGCTGGTAGCCCAACCTCACTGGTCTGAGGGGATGGTGAGACATCAAACACCCGCCGCACAGCATGATCTCTGAAACGCTCTCCTAGGAAGGGATGACCATTGCGCCTCTTCCCCATGGTGACTAGAACTGTAAGTGTCTGTCGGGGGATGCAGCCATTGGCCCAGACCCCAGAGAGCAGCACGTGCAAACCTTCCCGGGTGTGGAAAGGTGGAGGCCATGCCCAGGCTCATGGAGCTCACCAGAGCAGGCTCAGCCCTCCTAATCCCCGCTCCAGTCCCCTTCCTGGCAGATTCCTTTCTGTGTCCTGACTGAAGGCAAACTGGAGCCTATATGTACCTCAAGAGGAACAATTCGTATTCATTCAATGATGTCTGTTTAGACTTTTCTCCTCAGAGCCACTTGCTCAATTAGGCCTTCTGCCCCATCCAAAGGGGACACTGAAGAGTCCTAGGGTTCCAGCTCCTATATGTGCAGCATCGAAGGACACAGATGCTCTTCACTGTCCCTGACAACAGAGCCAAAGCTTTTACTTCAATCCACAAGTAGCTTCTGAAGCAGAGGCACAAACAGATGGGTTCTTGCAGTAATTCCTTTCTGATCTCTGCACAGCCACTGGCCCGGGCAGGCCTTCGTCCTGACAGGCCCAGGTATAGGACTGCCCAGCAGGTGGACAACGAGCTGGGAGCGGTGGGAAGAAGTGAGGGAGGGAATTCTGGCAGGATAAAGCCACCTTTCCTCAGGCTGACAGCACACTGAGGCCTGGGGTCTCCACTGCCTGTGGTTAGGGGTTTGGGCACAGTGCAGGGAATTTCACAACAGCCATTTTGTGGGAGCTGATGGGGGGCTGCTGAGAACCTCTACTCCAGCTCCTGGTGTGAGTGAGGAATCTGAGTCCCAGGGAGAGGCCGTGCATGTGGAGTTCCCCAGGGCGTTAGTGATGGCACTGTCCCTAGGCCATGGCTCCTCCGCACAGCAACATCAAGCTGTCTCTGAATTTGAGGTGGGGGGGATTGAAAGTCGGTGATTTGCAAACACGTATTTATAAGTGCCCTGGTCAGAGCCCGATCACTGAGCCCCTTCTGCTTGGCCAACCCAGCTTTTCCTGTCTCCGAGTTTGCCTGCGAAGCCCACCCACGATGTCTCCAGGCCTCAGTCCCGGTTCTCCTCACCCCTGACTAGGTCTAACACTCACCACACGTGGGGCATCTCCCCGTGCAGATATGATGCTGGCCCTGGGCACGTGGGCATGAGCCAGACACAGTCCACCCTCAAGGGCTCTGATCTGGTCAGAGGGTCAGGTGGGAGGGTCAGCCTCCCTATGGCATCTGTACCTCTGGGTCTATCAGGGACATGTCAGGGACACAGATGTGTCCAAACCTGGACAGGGGAGGTGGGCAGGGAGGACCCTTCTCTGAGGGTGCCGCTGGTGCCTGCCTCTGACTCCTTGGCCTGTGCTCGTTCTGCAGGAGGCATTCTTCCGTCCACTGGGGCAGGGAGATGGATGGGGGGATTGTTCTTTGACTCAGAGACCACCCAACACTCTGAAGCCAGGTCTACAAAATTACCATCAGCCTTGCTGCAGCCTGCCTCAGGTTGGATGCCCAAGAAGACATAGGGGATCTGGGGGCACAGATGGGAGGTGGAAGTGGAGAGACCCACACCCTGCTCCTCGTGGCTCCTGGCCAAGTTGGTGATATGTGACCTCATCTCACAACACTAGAGATGAGGAGATCCCACCCATCCAGGCTGTAGGCTGGTGGGAAGTCCACATAGGGAAGATCTTTCAAAAGGAGGAGGAGTTTGGACCCAAGCTTCCCAGACTCTGGGGGCATAGATGAAGCGGGGAAGCTACTGCAGAGGAAGGAAGGGCATGGGCAGGTGGGCAGAGGTAGGCTCTCGCTGGGATATATGAGCCAGGAGAACCCCATTGTACTACGCGGCCCGAGCAGCTCCTGGGCTGTCTTGCCACGAAGGCGGCGTCATTACCTCCAATTCACAGATGATGGAAGCAAGCCCAGACAGGATAGATGATCCACCCTGGGGCTCAGAGCCAGCAGCCAGAAGAAATCAGCATCTCAGCCGAGAAAGGAGAGAGCTCCCTGGAGAAGACACTAAAGGCGGCTGCGAGGCCTGCTGGGCCTGACTGTGAGAAGCCTCTGAAGTCAGACCAGGGGATTCTCATAGTCGACTGCATGCCCCACCCCTCTCCTGTAACTGAAATGGCCAGCTCCTCCAGGGACACTCCCTTTTGCTACTAGATTTGTCTTTGCTTCTGGAGGGACTTGAGGGAGCAGCTGGTACAGGGGCATGAGCACAGCCCTGGGCTTTCACTCTGGGCTCCAGCACTCCTTAGCTGGGTGGTCCTGACAAGATCATTTCAGCTCTCTGATCTTCAGTTTCTTCACTGTAGCAAGATCTAATAATACATTGCAGTTGCTGCAAGGATTAGAGGTACTTACTATATGCAAAGTACTGGACATATGAGCATGCACAGTGGTGAGGAGCTATTAATGTTATGTCAGCTGCCGGCTGCAGCCGCCTCCTCCCCAGCAGTCCTGGCTCCAACCACCCAATCGCCTCTGAGGGGATTGCTCCAAACTTTGCTAACGCTGCAGAACAAAGGTGAATTTCCCAGGGATTTGTGGCAGGCCTCTATGGTCTGGAAGGTGCCCTGGACATAAGGCAATCAAGTGGCTTCCCTGGTCCAGCATCTTACACATTTTACCCAGCCTCCGAAAGAAGCTGGTGGAGACAGCTGGTCCCGCAGCGTTCCCTCTCACAGGAGCTATTAGCTGTGTCATGCATCCATTTGTAATGAAAAGGAAGCATTTTGATTTATCGGGGAAGCCGGATTTTCTCCCAAATCCTTGCTGCTTTCATCCTTGGCCATGAAATAGTCCATTCTAATCTCATATGAAGGGGCAACAGTTACAAGGAGCCCATGAAATCTGATCATCGACTGGGCTCCCAGCGGCAGCTTTGATCACTGGGAGGGAGCAAGTCATCCTCAGCTTGGTGCTAATAGCCCCATGCATTATTGAAGAGCCAGTTTTCAGTGGCAGACACATACAGAGAGACATCCAGAGTGCAAGCTGGAGTGTCAGCTGCTTCCCTCACTCCTCAGTGATGGAGTCTTGTAATCCTGCAGAGCCACCAAAAACAGGCCCCTGACAGAGCTGTCTGTGCAGCTCAACACACCCTCATTGGAGGGCAGCTGACGTGGAACAAGCAAATAAGGTGAAGCCACTGCTTTCCAGTTCCCTCAGTTGGTGTTCCTCTGATCCAAATGTCTGAGGCATGAACGGCTGCCCAGGGAGCATCCTCAAGAAATGCACACTCAGTGACAAGGGTGCATGCGGAGGCCAGAGCTGACTGCAGCCAGGGTGTTCCCTTAACCTTCTGAGTAGGGCTCTGATACTCAGTCTTTGGGGCCATGAGAGGCAAGGCAAAAAATGGGACTTAGTTATTGCTGAGACTTTGCTGGAAATGGTAAAAGGGGTGGGGAGGCTCACTGTTATCAGGGAACCTGCCCCTGATAGTCACGTAGGTTCTTTTCTATTTTCCCTAAGCATTGGCTGGGTTGAGAAATAAAGGGACAGAGTACAAAAGAGAGAAATTTTAAAGCTGGGTGTCCGGGGGAGACATCACATGTCGGTAGTTTCCGTGATGCCCCCTGAGCCATAAAACCAGCAAGTTTTTATTAGGGATTTTCAAAAGGGGAGGGAGTGTATGAATAGGGTGTGGGTCACAGAGATCATGTACTTCACAAGGTAATAAGATATCACAAGGTAAATGGAGGCAGGGCGAGATCACAGGACCACAGGACCGGGGCAAAATTAAAATTGCTAATGAAGTTTCTGCATGCATTGTCATTGATAACATCTTATCAGGAGACAGGGTTTGAGAGCAACCGGTCTGACCAAAATTTATTAGGCAGGAATTTCCTCATCCTAATAAGCCTGGGAGTGCTATGGGAGACTGGGGCTTATTTCATCCCTAGAGTTTCCACCATAGAAGACAGCCACACCCAAGGGGGCCATTTTAGAGGCCTATCCTCAGGGGCACATTCTCTTTCTCAGGTATGTTCCTTGCTGAGAAAAAGAATTCAGCGATATTTCTCCCATTTGAATTTGAAAGAAGAGAAATATGGCTCTGTTCTGCCCAGCTCACTGGCGGTCAGAGTTTAAGGTTATCTCCCTTGTTCCCTGAACATTGCTGTTATCCTGTTCTTTTTTCAAGGTGCCCAGATTTCATATTGTTCGAACACACACGCTCTACAATTTGGGCAGTTAACGCAATCATCACAGGGTCCTGAGGCGACATACATCCTCCTCAGCTTACGAGATGACAGGATTAAGAGATTAAAGTAAAGACAGGCATAGGAAATCACAAGGGTATTGATTGGGGAAGTGATAAGTGTCCATGAAATCTTCACAATTTATGTTTAGACATTGCAGTAAAGACAGGCATAAGAAATTATAAAAGTATTAATTTGGGGAACTAATAAATGTCCATGAAATCTTCACAATCCATGTTCTTCTGCCATGGCTTCAGCCAGTCCCTCCGTTCGGGGTCCCTGACTTCCTGCAACACACTGTGCCCATCCTCACTGTTTGAATTGAATAATCTAATCAAACCCTTTTCATTTATCAAAATTGTTATTTGAATGTCTACAGTGTGCTGGGCCCTGAGTGAAGCACTGAAGATACAGCAGTGAACAAGGACAGATGGGATTTTCAGCCTTCAAGATGGCCATGGATGATCCCTTTCTCATTGTATTCATGCACTTATATAGCCCCTTTCCACATCGAATTAGGTTGACCTTTGTAATCAAGAGAACATTCTGGAATGATGAAGTAGTATGCCTGAAGTGAGGTCATTAGAAACATTGTGAGTTCTTGTTTTCTGGGGGAAGCCAGTGGCCATGTTGTGAGGGTACTCAAGCAGCCCTATGGAGAAGCCCATGTGACCTTTTTGGAAGTGGATCTTCCAGCCCCAGTCAAGCTTTCAGATGACTTTAGCCCTGGCCAACATCTTGACTGCAACCTCATGAGTGATCCTAACCCAGAATCACTCAGCAAAGCTGCCCTCAAACTCCTGTCCAATAGAAGCTGTGAGATAATAATTTGTTTTAAGCTGCCATGTTTTGGGTGTAATTTGTTACACAACAATACATAGCTAATGCACAGGTCTTCAGTGAGTATCAGTCTGTTGGAAAATTAGTTATTGATTTTAAAACTCACACCAATAGCTATAAAATTGCAACTATGAAAATTGCTATAAATGGCTCTATTGAGAGGAGCTGACCTAGTCAGAGAGGTTACAAAAGGATTCCTCGAGAGAGTAATGGCTGATCTGAGGTGGAAGTAGAAGAAGGTGGGAAAGAGTATTCAGGTTGGGGAGCAGCTTGAGCCAAGGCCCTGGGTTGGGAGGAGCCAACCCAGGCACAGGAGGTAAGCAAGGAGGAGCTGAAGTGCTGGGAGGGAATGGCATGCAGGCGGGGCTGGAAATGCAGAAGGAATCTATTGCTATTCAGCCTAAGTGCAATGGGAGCCACCAAAGCATCTTAACGATGGACGGCATACTTGGATCTGGGCTTTCAAAGCTTCCTTAGTTTCTGTGGAGCATGGTTTGGAGATGTGAGGGTAAATGGGGGCATCACAGGAGCCCAGTAGAGGGGTGGGGTGTTCAGAACCAGGTGTTATTCATGGACATGGAGAAGGTGGACAGACTGAGAACTATTTATAAAGTTAGACTGATGGTGCTTGTTGCCTAAATGGCCATGGGAAGTAAAGGAGAGAGAGGTTCACAGGATAAGTTTTAGATCACACAACTGTGGATGGGCTGGGGGTTGGACCAGTCTGAGAGACTCTAGAGAAATGCACTTCATGGGGTCATGGGCTGGGGCGAGACTGATACTCTGTCCAGGTGGTACCAGCAGTCCTGAGGCCATGGGCATTTCCACCTCCTGCCTTTGGGCATGGCTCTGTCCTGTCAGAACTCACAGGCTGCACCAGACTGAATTGTGTCTCCCCAAATTCATATGGTGAAGCCCCAGCCCCTAATGTGAAGGTATTTGGAGATGGGGCCTTTGAGGGGTGTTAGGTTTTGATGAGGCCATGAGGATAGGACCTTCGTGATGGGATTAGTGCCCTTAGAAGAAACCAAAGAGCTTGCTCTCCCTCTCGCTCCATGTGAGGACACAGTGAGAAGGTGGTTGCCTGCAAGCCAGGAAGAGGGCTGTCACTAAGAACTGAATCGGGGGCACTCAGATCATGGGACTTCCAGCCTTCAGAGCTCTGAAAAATCAATGTGTTGTCTAGGCCACCCAGTCTGGGGTAGTTTGTTATGGCGGCCGTGAGCAAGACATGGTCTGAGTGAGTGGGTGAGACGCTCCCACGGAAACAATGAGGGAATAGCAGGTTGGTTTGGCTCCCTTCAAAGGGCAGATATGTCAGAATAAGCCTCTAGAGCAACAGCCCCCGTGGAGCCCTAAAACCTTAGGGAGGTTTTGGGAGGTGTTAGGGAGTCCATGAGGTAAAAACTATTTTCATTGTGATACTAATGATTTAGTATTTTTACTCTCCTTCTTTCATATGACAAAGTACATTGTTCTGGAATCCACGTGGTATGCAATATTGCAGCAGATTCAAGGCAGAAGCAGAAATGAGAATCTAGCTGTCTTCTATTAAGTCGGAGTTTAAAGAGATTTGCAAAACTGAAGACAGTGCTACACTTCTCATTGATTCTTTTTGTTTTGGAAAATACAGTTTTTTTTTTTTAAATATAAATACATTATTCTGCCAGGCATGGTGGCTCATGCCTATAATCCCAGTACTTTGGGAGGCTGAGGCGGGCAGATCACCTGAGGTCAGGAGTTTGAAACTAGTTTGGTTTTAGGTTTAGTAGAGAAACAGGTTTAGTAGAGAAATGGGTTTAGTAGAGAAACCCTGAAACCCTGTCTCTACTAAAAATACAAAAATTAGCCAGGTGTGGTGGCAGGCACCTGTAATCCCAGCTACTTGGGAGGCTGAGGCACAAGAATCACTCAAACCTGGGAGGCAGAGGTTGCAGTGAGCCGAGATTGCGCCACTGCACTCCAGTCTAGGTGACAGAGACAGTCTCAAAAAAATGAAAATAAAAATAAAAATATGTTACTCATGTTAACATATAATTGGTTTACTATTGTTGTTTTAAATGAATTAATGAATAATTAAACTTTTTTCAGCTTTAATTTCTAATATGGCAAATATTAATAGATATAATCCAGTTAAACTAAAGTTCCTGGGGGCCCTTAATAATTTTTAAGAGAATAAAATAGGGGTGCAGAGACCACAGAGTTTGAGAACTGCTGATCTAGAAGAAAGAGGCCCCTTAACTCCACGGGGTCTTCTTCAGACCTCTCTTTCACCTGCAGCTGTCATTAACAAGATTTCATGGGGTAGTACAGCTATGTTAGAAACAGGTATCTTAGACACGGATGGCTCAGATAGTCAGGCTTAACACCCCTGTCCATAGCATTCATGAAACCATTAGCTTGGACTGTAACACATACAGAAGCATTGCTTCTTGTTTGCAGGCTGAACAGTGTCCTGTGTAAAGGAAATGTTAGGAGGATCCATATTCCTGTCCACACAAAGCAGACCCGAGGGCAACACTTTTCTAAGCACTGGCTTGTGTTCTCTGACTGGGGGGAGCTGCTGGTTATCATGTCTCTGACCCCTTACACTCGCCTGTTAATTAGAACACAGACACTGATGTTTCCAAAAACACTGGAAAGATAGTTTGATATAATCATTTCCTGATTAGAAATCCTCCAGCCTCTCCAAATCATCTTGAGGTATTACCTCTCAAATCGTCATCAAGTCATGCCAGGTCCTTCGTAGGTTGGTCCCTCCCAGCCTCATCACCTCCTTCCAGCCTCGCCCAGCTACTGGAAGGCTCCCGAAGTCCCAGCAGGCTCTCTTGCTTATGGGACTTTGTATGTGTGATGTCCACCCCAAATCCCAGTGGTGCCTGCTTCCTTTCTTCTCCCTCTGCTCCTGCAGGATTCGTCGTAGAAGCATCCCTTCTGGGAAGACCCCACTGACCTTTCCCACCAAGGCCGCCAGAACGTAAGCTGTCGTTCATGCTCACTACTGCGTCATCAGCCCCAGGGTTGAGATCACACCTGTGCAAATCAGAGTATGTTGGTTGTTTATAGGTAGTGTCTGTTCTGATCAGTCAGCTTCTTATTCTAATTGCTTCTTGCCCAGGCCATTCTAGTTGTTAAATATTTCAGAAATCCACCCCTTCCAAAGGCCTTGAAAGAAAGCACTCCATAAATATTGTTGAATGAATAAATGAACAAGTGTTGTGAATGAATCAATGAACAAAGTCACAAAGTGAGTTGCTTTATGAACCCCTGATTTCAGAGCTGGTGAGTAAGGCCCTTCTTTATCACCAGCCGTGCATTGAAAACAGCCTGCACTGCCTAGAGGTCTAAGCACTTCAGCTAATTAATAGTTTTCTCTGAATTACACAATAGTAAATAATCAAGGCTTGAACTCTTTCAACTGACAATCTCTTTCCAACTGGCTGCCTCTTCACATACCCGCACCATGAGAAGCAGAGAACACCCTTCCACCAATGGTATTTGGTTATTTCCATGACATACTTGGTCCAGTGGGAGCATTACTGAAGCCTCAGCCTTTGCAATTGTGATTTAACAACTCACATGACAGGTTAAGCTTCTAACTGAATGAATTGCAAAGTGCTCTGATTACTTGAAACAATTATGCATTTGAGTCAATATCCTTCCATAAATTACTGGGAAGAATTGTATTTCAAATCCAATCCAATCAGTGCCTGCATGTTGGAACACCCAAGAAAATCCCAGTGGCTCTGGATCAAGATACTCTTTCTCATTGTCCATTAAGCCTACTCTCTAGGGTCATCTTGACTCAGGGGAGGGTATAAAATAGTCATTTGGGTGAGGGTAGGCCATCTGTAGTATGAACAGGAGTGGCTCACACAGAGCAAGTCTAGACTCCTTTCACTGTCAATTTAAATATTTTAAGCTCTCCACTGTAGTCTTGCCCAGCCAAATTCACTCACCTTTACAGGCTGAGGTCAAGCCCACTTCTTCCAGGAAGGCCTGACATCCTGGGCATGACACTGTCCTGGGGCTGGGTGCATCTATATGAATGAACACTTTTGGCCAAGCATGGTGGCTCAGGTCTGTAATCCCAGCATTTGGGGAGGCTGAGGCAGAAGGATTGCCTTAGGCCAGAAGTTCAAGACCAGCCTGGTAAGCATAGGGAGACCCTTATCTCTAATTTTTTTTTAAAAGAAGAATGAACACTTTCTCAGTGTGTCAAGAGGACAAAGATGTGGCCACCAGTTAAATAAATAAACTGTTAAATGGATAACTTCAGGTTGCAACTGAAAATACCTAAACTGGGAGGCCGAGGTGGGCAGATCACGAGATCAGGAGATCGAGACCATCCTGGCTAACACGGTGAAACCCTGTCTCTACTAAAAATTAAAAAAATTAGCCAGGCATGGTGGCAGACGCCTGTAGTCCCAGCTACTTGGGAGGCTGAGGCAGGAGAATGGCATGAACCCGGGAGGCAGAGCTTGCAGTGAGCTGAGATCGCACCACTGCACTCCAGCCTGGGCAACAGAGGGAGACTCCGCCTCAAAAAAAAAAAGAAAAAAGAAAATACCTAAACCGGCATCAAATGCTGTCTGCTTGATTGGTTACAGCTGTTGGATGGCAGATGCATGTTGATCTTGTTTTTCTCATTCATTTGACGAATGTTTACTTAGTGCTAGGCCCTGTGTGGGTGCAGGTCCCAGTGCATAAAACATACACACACACCCCATTCTTCCTTGGAAAAAATCGGGAAACACAGTTGCACAGGAATCATCACAGCAGTAAAAACTCTCCAAAGAGGAATAAGAGAAGTCTAATTCGGGTCAGATCTTCAGAGACAGGTAAGATAAGCCTGCAATACAAGGTTTCCTGGAGGCCTAAATTCTGGGCCCAGAAGAGAAAGGGGAGGTGGCATCAGGCCTCATGAGATGGCTCAAGGGATAGGCTTCTGGACTTCTCCTTGGTTGCTCTCTGCTCATCCCAGCTGAGGTCAGACTGCCAGGCAGTCAGGCTGGCAACAGGATAGCAGGCACATCCTGTTGGCAGCTGAGGCCCAGTCTGGGAGCCGCTGGCCACAGCCCCATGGCAAGAAGACCTTTCTGCTCAGCCGGCTCGTCCTGCAGCTGTTTAGTGGAGAAGAAAAGCCCAAGGAAAGCAGAGCCTGGAATGATTGATGGGGCTGTGTGTGTCTTTCTCTTGCTCCTGTGGATTTTTCCATTGGAAAGAAGAGGCTTGTCTCTCATTTTTAATTGATTTTAATGCAGCTCAGCCAGGCTAGATCAGATCTCAGCTCCTCCGTGGCCTTCGACGAATGGTGTGAAGAGCTGCCTGAATGTTAATAACAGAGGCTGAGAGAAGCCAGGGAGGAGGCAACAAGGCCATTGTCTGCCTGGGAGGCTTCCACGGCCGACCTGCCACAGTGGACCCATCTATGGATTTCAGCAGTGGTGTGGATATGGGAATGGGGGCAGTGTGATGTCTAGCCTATGGGCCTGATGCAGAGGGATGTTACTCTGTAGCTGTAATTGCAGCCTTAAGGGGCTTCCAACTCAATCCATTGCAGGGTTTGGGACTCCAGCTGCTGACCTCTCAAAACACTCACTCCCTCTCCTTCTGCCGACTCCCCCTTACCTGTGCCTCGACCTCCTCTGAAAAGCCTTCTGGTGCCCTTGCAATTTCTCTGTGGCTTTGTCAGCACCTTCTGACAGCAAGAATTCTCTTCTCACTTCCTGTCTTGGCTGTCCTTGCCACCCTCTTCCCCCACCCTTGCTGGGCTCTGCTCTGTATGCACTTGGACCAATGGCCAAACTCTAGTCCTCAGCTTTCTCCTCTCGAATGGGGACTGTAGCATCGACCACAGAGCGTGATTTTGAAGGGTCAGAAAAGAGAATGCAGGTAAAGCACACAGTGCTGTGCTCAGGGCAGTCAGTACTTGGGTGTTGTTTCTTTTCTACCAAATCCCTCCTTCCACCAAGTCGACTGGATCAAGAGACGTGAGCAAAATACGTAACTGGAAATTGGAGGAGGCTGAAACGCTATCCCTGGGGCATGGGCTCAGGCTCCTGTTCTAATCTCTCGATAAGATAGTTAATTTATGAGTGTCCTATGCCATTTTCTTGGCTGGAAAGGGATAATAGGTACTTTAGAAGGGTGATTTTCAAGCTTAGCTCCTAGAGAAAAGATATCAAGAATAATTTAAAAAACAAAAACCAGAGCTGGGACTTAAATCCCAGAGTCTGATACCAATGGGCCAGGTGTTGACAGAGATTTCAGATGGGTGGAAAAGAAGATCTTATTCCACAAAGCAAGGCCCCTTTACAAGAGTCCAGCCTCGTATTATACCTCTGATGGTCCCCATAGGTCTCTTCCTGTGCTCGCTCCCATCAACCTAGTTCAATCCAGTGCTCCTGAACTTGGCAGAGCACCCATTGTTCCCTATGAGCCTAGGTGGCAGGTGCATGTGTGGTGGGGGAAATCTGTCTCTCCATGTTTTTTAGTGCTTGTCTTAGTATATTTTATGTTGCCATAACAGAGTGCCACAGACTAGATAATTTATAAAGGAAAGGAATTTATTTGACTCATGGTCTGGAGGGTGGGAAGTCCAAGGGCACGGGCCCAGCACCTGCTCAGCATCTGGTGAAGGCTGTCTTGTTGCATCGTCCCATGGCAGAAAGCAGAAGGGCAAGTAAGTGGGTGTGTGAGACAGACAGGAAGAGAGCCAAACTTACCCTTTTTTTTTTTTTTTTAGACAGGCTCTTGCCCTGTCACCCAGGCTGCAGTTTGTGGTACCATCATGGCTCACTGCAGCTTCAACCTCCTGGGCTCCAGTGATCCTCCCACCCCTCAGTCTCCCAAGTAGCTGGGACTACAGGCATGCGCCACCATGCCCAGCTAATTTTTGCGTTTTTTGTAGAGATGAGATTTCACCATGTTGCCCAGGCTGCTCTCAAATTCCTAGGCTAAAGCGATCCTCCCACCTCAGCCTCCCAAATGCTGGGATTACAGGTATAAGCCACCATGCCAGGCCCCAAACTTACCCTTTTATCAGGAGCCCACTGCCACCATCACTAACTATACCCTTGATAACTAACCTGCTGCGCAATAACAGCATTAATCCATCTACGACGGCAGAGCCCTCATAACATGATCACCTCTTAAAGGTCCCATCTCCCAACACTGTTGCACTGGGAATTTTTCCAACACATGAACTTTGGGAAGCACATTTAAACCACATCAGACCCCATCTCTTTCCTATCTTTCAAAGAGTGTAGCTGGTATAGTCCCATATCAATACACTGTCATTGTTTTCTCATATAGAGTCAAACATCCTGGAGCTGGTTTCCCAATATGTACAAACTCTGAAACAACCTGGCCCACAGCAACCACAGCCCTATAATCCTTCCATGTACATACAAATGTGGTCAAAGCCAGATTCACTGAAACACACGTATTTACAAACATAGTGTCAAGAACGTGGAATGGTCTGAGATCTTACCTTTTGTGCAAGCTAGCAAACTGACGTGCTGTGGTTTTGAGGATTCTGGTGGAAGACATGAGATTCCTGGGTCAGGGATGAAGGATGGTTTAGTATTCACAGCAATACCAGGAACCAGAGTATCAGCATTTTAGTGCCTGGCCCCGATCCCTAATTCCCACCGAGTGATGTCAAGAGAATTAGATGACATCTATGTTACATTACAGGGGAGGAAGAACTCTGAGCTTAGGACTCCCAAGTCTTATAATAAGCAGGAACTATGCCTGCCTTCTCTCAGAAGTAGGACACTAATTCTATCTACCAAGGCTTTTCGTCATACAACACCCTCGAAAAGACAGTCCAGAACAAAAAGCAGTCAGTGCCTCACTTGTAAGATGTGCAGAAACACAAGAGATCCATGGAGAATGATCTGCTAACATTGAGGTCACTGGTCATGCGTCTCAATAGCCTGACACACGCTCCTAACACACATTCATGCAGCATATGAACACTCCTCAGTGAGCACAGACATACATGCATCACTGTCTGACAAACACGCACAAAGCTTAAGAAGCACTCAGGGGCCAGGCGCGGTGGCTGATGCCTGTAATCCCAACACTTTGGGAGGCCGAGGCCGGCGGATCACCTGAGGTCAGGAGTTCGAGACCAGCCTGGCCAACATGGTGAAAACCCGTTTCTACTAAAACTATAAAAATTGGCCGGGCGTGGTGGTGGGTACCTGTAATCCAGCTACTTGGGGGGCTGAGGCAGGGGAATCGCTTGAACCCAGGAGGCGGAGGTTGCAATTGCACTCAAGCCTGAACAACAAGAGTGAAACTCCACCTCACAAAAAAAAAAAAAAAGCACTCAGACAGGGTTTGGAACAGTGCCTTGTCTTCCCTATATGAAGTGATGAACTGAGAAGGCTTAGCTTGAGTCTCCACCTCTGTCCGTTGGCTACATTTACCTTAGAGTGCTTCTTTGCATACAAAAATATGATCCTTGCATCCACCCCCTACTTAAAACCCACTGCCTTCAGGACAGAGCTCTAACGTTCTAGCTTGGTCCTAGCCCCACCGTGGCCACCTTTCCAGCTCCTCCTGGCCCAGCATCCTGCCCTTCTGCCATGCGGGAACTTGACTTTCCTGTGCATTCACACACCCTTTCCCTGCCTCGGCCTGAAATGGAACAGGTGTTAGTCTTGGGCCTGCAGCGCTAACTGTTCTCTGTGCTTCCCTCGCAATCCATGTTTACACCATTGTCTCACTAAGCTCACTGTGGTATCATCCCCACTTAATGTTTCTTGACTTTCTCCCCATGCGACGCTAGGAACTGTTCCAAAACAAGGCCTTTATCTGACTTGTTTTTTCATCTCTGTTGAGTGAGCCCAAGGTGGGCAGGGTCCACGGCTTAAGAGGCCAGGTGGCTGTTATCAGACTAACTATAGCACTGTAGGCAGTTCTGGCTGCCTAGTTTTTGGGGTCCAGGGCAGAAGGAAACTGTGGGGTCCTTGTTCAGAAATGATTAAGAATGACAAGTTGGTGACAGCAGAGCATTAATCCAATATGTGGCCCTTCTCAGAGTAAGGCCCTGGGTAATGGCACAGGTCACACATGCATGAAGCCAGCCCTCACTATAGGGGTACCCACATGGGGAGGTGGTAGCATCAGGTACCTTCACATACCCTGAGGACCCCATGAAGACGAAAGCCCCAGAGGGAGGAGCAAGCAGCCCAACAGAGCCTTTGGGTTTACATATGGTGAGTTTCCTTCCTTCCTTCCTTGCTCCCCACCCCCCTGCCTCTTCCTTCCTCCCTTTCTTCTTTTTTCTTTCCTCCTTCCCTCTTCCTTTCTTCCTTCTGTGTGTGGGAGGAGCTTAGCTCTTTTCCTTGTAACCAGTTATGAAACTTCTTTGGGCACCTACTGTGAACACTGACCTTGGTATAATGTAATGGGCTTCTTGATCTTAGAAACTCCCAGACACACCCACAGGAGAGAATGGAATCCCACTTCTCACTCCCCTTCCCCACTTCACCTCTGCATACATACCTGACCACCCATCCAGACCCTTCCCCTTCCCTCAGTTCTTCCTCTGTAAGACTTCACAATATATTGAGTCTATGTGTGAAGGTAAAAGTGCTGTAGACAGGTGCAAAACAAAGATGCAAAGAGAAGAGAATGGTAATAAATCAAAAGTAAGTCTGGATTATGCCCATCTCACTACCCAGAAGAAACCATTTGACTGTTTCTATTTCTATTCTAGTACCATAGTTCTGAATATGCTTAGATCTTTATTTCACAGTTTGTTAACTTTGGGCAGTTTCTATTGACTTCCTGCTATGAGAACTGATACATTTAGTGTACTTCTTCCTCACTTTGCTTTCACTCATCTCCTGGTTTTGTTATATTATTTTTAGTTCTTTTAGTTATCCTTATAACATTAGGTAATTTGCTTAAACCTTGGTATGGTTTTGTTCCATCAGCTTTGCAAAATGTGTCCTGACTGCCTATTCTGTAAGAAGAAAATGGTTTCTGCCTCCACTTCTCATCAATCCGAGTTTATGTTCTGACTTATTTTATATCATCAGACCCTTCAACTTTATCAAATATATTATCAAATTCTTTTACTTTATTAACTTCTTTTATATGATCAAGGTTACCGCATTTCTAAGCTATGACTTCTGGGCTTTGTCTATAGGTCGATTTCAACATAGCTCTTATAGTACTATGATTACAAAAACAGTACCAGGTTGGCCCCTCAGAGAAGCAACTGTATTCTCAAGTCACTAAACCTAGGCTGCTTGAAGAAGACACAAGACTTGGGGTCAGAGGGATTCTCTTACTGCACACGCCATCAGCTTCTCAAACCCATCAGTTGCTGCATTTTAGTTTAAATTGTACATATTTGGGCCATGTCTGCCGTGTTCAGTTTGTTCTTTTTCCTGGCTCCTTCTTGTTCTGCCTTTCATTTCTCATCCAAAGAAGAAACACACTCTTCTTTTCCATGTCCTTAAAATCACCCAGATTTGTAATCAGTGGGGAAGGTTCTGAACTGGCTTTCTGGTTCCTGTGCAGCCCCCAGCTGGGATTTCCTTTCAGGGCACCACACTGCGCTAATTCCACTGTTTGTTCTACCCCATGCCTTCCTGTCTTTCAGATTCCTTTCTAATTTTGCATGTAATATGTCCTCAAACAATCTTTGTCTGAAAGGGTATTTAATTGATAGTTTGCCTAGTTGTAGAATTGAAGGTTCAAAATCATTTTCTCTCTAATCCCATTGACCTCTAGCATCTATGCTGTTGTAAATTCTGATGCAAATGCAAATTCTGATGCTAATGCGATTCCCTTTTCTTGCAAGTGACCTCTTTTTTTATTTTCTGGAAGCTAAGATCTTATCATTGGCCTTCCGAAATTTCATAAGGGTATTTTAGGATGTCCTGCCTTCCAGACAAAGACCTGTATTTTCCAACAGCGGTTATTTTCTCCATTTTCTAGGACTCTGAATGATGACGGCTGGGCCTCCTGGCTTGACCCTCTATGGAGACTCTGCTGCTGATCTCTGCTGGGCCATTTTTAGGTTGTGACTTCTTTGATCTGGCTTAGTCATTAGTTCAGTATAATCCTCTTCCCATTTTCCAACACAAATCTCTGACCCTGATGAACTCTTTGTCATGTTGATAGGGATTTCCACACGTGTACATTTCTATAGCATTTGGATGGGATAGAGAAGCCATCCTTTATCTACTATCAGGAGTGGAAAGCTCCCCTCTGGAAGTCTTTGGGTCCCTCTGAGAAAGCTGGAAAGACACAGAGAAAGGCAAGGAGGGTGCTCTGCAGGTTTCTAGAGGCCTTCGGAGAGCATCAGCTATTTGTGATGGATGCAGAGCTGCTGAGAAGTCAGCCTGCATTCCTGAACATGGCTCTCTCCTGGTTCAGGAATGCAGAACCCTGCAGGGGCCAGGTGCCAAGATGGTGTGGGTTTAGGGCAACAAGAGGAGAGGCAGTTGCCCAAGGGGTCCTCAAAGCCTTGAGGAGGGCAAGTGAGCCCCAGGCCTCTTGAGGAGCCCTGGTCTGACCCGGCAGGGTTTCTGCCTTATCCCAAGTTCTGCAAAGCAGAGGGCACCAGGCTGCTGGCTGCCCCTTGAAAGAGCACCTCCCTCTCCCTCCAGACTTAGCATCCCCAGATAGAGGCTACTTTTCAAGGACCCACTTGGACATTGTTCACTGCGTCTGTATCCATGTGATTTAGTTGAGCTGGTTGCTTTCCTCTTGACACCAGCAGCCAGGGATGGGGGTGCAGAGGGGAGATGAGATAATTTGGTAGTGTAGGACAGTTCTGAAGGAGAAGAGGTGGGAGAGGGAATAGCATTGAAGGGCTCTGGGCAGCAACGTTGACGGTGGGTGGGGAAGGTAATGGAAGGGGTCGCCAGATGGGAGGGGAAGAGCTTGGACCACCTACTTGGCTTCCAGGGAGGCTGAACCGCTTGTGGCCCCTCTCTGCCTCCTGTTTGGACACCTGGTACTTTTGTGCCTCCATTTCCTCATTTCTCATTCATCCTCACCCTCCCTTATTGAGCATCTTTGAGGTCAGTGGGGTATCATGCCTCCGTCTCAGTTCTGGGCTGCAAGGTAGCTGACAGCCTTGGGCAAGGAGCCCAGGGACACCTCTGCTGCCCAGTTTCCCTCTTCAGAAACGGACGGAGGGGATGTGTCAGGCACTGGGCTGGCACGAAGAGGGTGGGATGGAGAACTGTGAGTTCTACCTTCAAGGGGGAGGCAAACCCACATGGACAGAGAAGACACAGGAACAGGGCCCAGTGGCACAGGGGAGACTTGGCTGATTTCCAGCATGGGAAGCAGATGCCCCTGCAGTGGTAGAGACACTGGAGCAAGATGGTTACAGGGCCCCAGAGACAGACTCAGCCCTCCAAGCCTGTGGGAGGGGAGGGCCACTCTACTGGGGGGCCCATGACCACAGAGGGGGCAGGGCCTGGCTGGGTGGGTGCTGCTGGGCTCACATCTCAGGGGCAGGTCTGAGGCAGTCTGGGAGCGTGAGGCTAAGTTGAGATACACAGGGTCTGCAGAAGTGCCTGAGGCTGCTGTGTGACCTGGATGTGCTGCATCGCAAGCTGGGCTGGCTGCAGAGCAGGGCTTGCTGGCACCCAGGACTCACACCATGAGGAGCGTGAATGCAGGAAGGAAAGTCTGCTGTATCTGCATGGATCTCAGTGGGCCCTGGAGTGCCTCTAGTCCAACTTCTTTGTCAATGTAGGAACTGGGGCCAGAGAGGGAGAGGGCTGCCATCCTTCTTGCACAGCTCACCCCACAAAGCCCCAGTTCCCCTCAGGGCCAGCTCAAAAACCTTCTCCTTTGGGACCAAAACTAAACCTCCAGGCAGGTTGGAATTGCAACCCCTTGACAATGCTCCCTTCACCAGCTCCCATGAGGCCTGATCTGACTCCCACTGTCACTGCATCTGTCTGTTCCCAAGCACCTCAAGGGTAGGATTGGGTCCTTTCTACAGGGTCTCCCAGTGCTTGTAGAAGAACGCAGTGAGTATTTGTTGGATGTGTGGATGGACAGGTGGATAGATGGGTGGGTGGATGGATGAATGGATGGATGGATGGATGATTGGATGAATGGATGGATGGGTAGATGGATGGGTGGATGGATGGATGCATGGATGGATAGGTGGATGAATGGAGGTGGATGGGTGGATGCATGGATGGATAGGTGGATGAATGGATGGGTGGATGAATGGATGGGTGGATGGATAGGTAGGTAGATGGATGGATGGATGGATGGATGCATGGATGGATGGGTGGATGAATGGATGGGTAGATGGATGGGTGGGTGGGTGGGTGGATGGATGGGTGGATGGATGGATGGATGGATGGATGGATGGATGGATGGATGGATGGATGGATAGATGGGTGGCAGACATTGTCTCCAGCCCCTCTGCATCCAGGCACTGCACTGGCACTCATCAGCCTTTCTCACCCTGCCTAGGGAGGCCTGCTCTGGGCTTCCCTCACACCTGAGCTGTGCACCACTTGCGATTTTTATGCTGTGAATAAGCTCCTGAAAGGTCACAAGGCAGTTCAGAGGTTGTTCTAGGGAAAGAGAAATGAAGCACCCTGAGTCTCTAAATCCTTAGCAGCAGGAATACCAGGTGACCTGTTTCTAAGTCAGCTTGCACCCTGGGGAAGCCACCATACCTGCTCTCATCTGGCAGCCCAGCACATACAAGCAGGGCTGGGGAGGCACAGACCCCACGGACATTTGGCTGCTTTTGTACATTGACACAGCCAGGCTGGCTCTCATGGCTAGCTTTGCAAACTCTAAGCACAGGCTAGCAAAAGGCAATGGGGAAGGTGGTTCCAGGGCTGGTAGAAGGTACATGTCCCAGGGCTGAGGACCAGGACATGGCCAGGTCCACTATCTCATTTGTGGGTGGGTAGGTGGCAGAACCTGGGGCAGCACCCAGGCCTGGGGAACAGCTTTCTCACCTCTCACCATACTGGATCTGCAGTGGTGCCTCCTCCTCCACCCCAGCCCAGGGTCCTGGGGGAAGGGGAAGGCTAGACGAAGCTGCTGTGGTCCTCCTAGATGGTTGTAGTGGAATCCGTGGGGAGGTGAGGAGGCAGTTGCTCTGTGCACATTGAAATCCCTTATGAGCCAGTGTCCTGCAGGAATAACAAGAACAGATGTGTGTTTTGGTGTTTATCAAATGACTTGACCTCTACTATGTTAGCATTGAGGCAGGCAGGGAAGAAATGGTTGTCTACACACACCTGTGTAGACAGTTTTCTCATTTGACAGAGTCGGAAACTGAGGCCCAGAGAGAAGGGACTCACCCAAGGTCACATGGCAGAAAATACTGGAGTCGGAAGCAGAGCCAGGCCTTCCAACTCTCAGGCCTGGCTCTTGACTTCATCCCTATGGCCTCCGACTGCAGGCAGGTCCCAAAGCGGTGGTGCCCCTAGAGTAGCTGAGGACGCTGTTCTGTCCCTGGAACTGACGCCTCCCTGGGGACTGTGGGTGGGAGCAGCAATGAAGGGAGTGGGTGTGATGGTGATGAGAAAGAAGAGGAAGGGAAAGCAGGGTCTGAGAATGACCCTGGGGCAACAGGAGCCTCTTCAGTCCCCACAAGGGGCAGAGGGCAGCAGTGAATTCAGAGAGAGCAGCCAGTACACCCTACCCCCAGCTGGCATCCCAGGTCTCTCCAGGTCTAGACTTGCACTGACTCCTCTGTGCCATCTTTCCAAACATGCCTGCCTCGTCATGCCTCTGTGCCTTTGCCTGGTGGTTTGCTTATTCTCTGTCACACCTGCAGGTCCTGCCCAGTGCCCACTCCTTGGGGATGCTCCCCAGTCTTCTCCTGTGGTGCCCTCGCTGTCCTGCAGCTCAGAGCTGGCACATGGGATCCCTTTCTCCCACTGCATGCAGAGCCCTGAGGATAGGCACTGTGTCTGGTTCCTCTCTGTCCCCAACAGCTGACTCAGGGCCTGCAGAGAACAGCTGCCCAATACACATTTGCAGAACAAATGGGTTAATAGACAAAAGAGCAGTAAATAAATGGGCCTCACAATGCCTGACCACAGTAGGGCCTCAACAGATATTTATTGAGCTAGAGCACAAGAGTCCCAGAGGCTGGTCCACGATGCCACAATGTCTCTGTTGGCTTCCCTCCATCACACACATACAACCCCTCCCCACCTGCACACACATACACACACACCCACATGCCTCCACACATATGCATATGCACGCACAAGCATTCTTCCAGAACACTTGGAACATTTTATTGTGGCCAAATGGTCCTGCCTGAGCACCAAGCCCCTCCGTCTCAAAATGCACACTCCCAGGACCCCTGCTGTGATACTGTGATGTAATAAGAAATATATATTTTGTCTTCTTGGTTTCCGGCACACTGCTCCTTAAAACCCTTGGAATTGCCAGAGTGATGAGTATCTTTTTTATGCTAATGAGATGACTGGTGACTCATGACTTGGGGGCCCCTGCATAGCTTCAGGATGAGGGCTGATTACCAGAAAGAACAAGACGTGATTAGAAGGTTGGGACTTTTAACCCTAGCGCCCAACCTCCTGGGGTGGAAGAGAGGCTGAAGGTTGAGCTGATCAACAATGGCCAATGATTTAATCAATCATACAGAAGTAATAAAGCCTCCATAAAAACCCCAAAGGACTAGGTTTGGGGAACTTCCGGATTGCTAACCACTTGGATGTGCTGGGAGGGAATGCACCCGGACAGGGCATGGAGGCTCCACGCCCCTTTCCCCATGCCTCGCCCTAGGCATCTCTTTCAACTCCGACTGTTCATTGGACTCCTCTGTAACATCCTTTATAATCAATGGGTAGGTCAGGCACTGTGGCTCACACCTGTAACCCCAGTACTTTGGGAGGCTGAGGTGGGAAGAATGCTTGAAGCTAGGAGTTTGACACCAGCCTGGGCAACATAGCAAGACCCCATCTCTACTAAAATAAACAAAATTAGCCAGCTGTGGTAGCGTGTGCCTATAGTCCCAGCTGCTTGGGAGGCTGAGGCAGGATGATCACTTGAGCCCAGGAGTTTGAGGCTGTAGTGAGCTATGATCACTCCACTGCACTTTAGCCTGGGCGACAGAGTGAGACCTTGTGTCTAAAAAATAAAAATAAAATAAAAGTAAAATATAATTAATGGGTAAATGTAAGTAAAGTGTTTCTGAGTCCTTTGAGCTGCTCTAGCAAATTAATGGAACCTGCAGAGGGGGTCACAGGAACCCATGATTTACAGCCAGTCAATCAGAAGCGAAAGCCACAATGCAGGCTTGCACGATTGGCCTCTGAAGCAGGGGGCAGTGTTGTGGGACTGAGCCCTTAGCCTGTGGGACTAGAAGCTGTCTCCAGGGGGATAGTGTCAGAATTGAATTCAAAGCGAGGACAGGCAGGCAGCTGGTGTCTGCTGGAGAGTTCCTTGGTGGCGGGAAAACAACTCGCACACGTCTGGTGTCGGAAGCATTGTGTTGAGCTGTGTGTGAGAGAAAGAAAAACACTTTGGTTTTCTCTATCCCTAATACCTATCCACTCCCATACATGTATCCTCACTTTCCCTCTCCACCAACCTCCCCGCTCCCCAATACGCGACACCAGTACCTGGGAACCTTCTCAACTTCCCACTGCGATTTCCAAAGATGCTGATCTTCGTCAGCTGCATTAATGAATCACAGCCCAGGAGGCTCCAACCTTCCTAAAAATATCTGAGAACCCTCAGTGCGGAGAGAGACTGTGAAGGTGTGTGCATCCTCATGGAGCCAGCCTGCCCTGCTCAGGCCACTGGGGGCTACTCGTCATGCTCACCTCTCCCCCATGTCCTTGCATCCTCACCTGCTCTGAACCCCAGAAGGCTGAACCAGTGGTTGCAGAGCCAGATCTAAGACAGCCTCCAGTGCACCCACACATTACAGATGGGGAAACTGAGGCCCAGAGAGGGAAGGGCCACAGGCCCTTGGTTCCCAGTGCAGGCCACTGCACGGTGTTGCCTCTGTGGTCAGCAGCCAAACAGGGGTGGGGAGGAGGGACTCCTCAGGTTAGACCCCCAGCAATGAGGGCCCAGCCTGGCCCCTGCAATGAGCTGTGGTCTGATGGGGCCACTACTGGTCCGCAGACTCAATAAGGAGCTTCTACAGGCAAAAGCAGTTTCCTGGGGCCAGGTGTGGAGGGGCAGGGGGAGGTCCACCACGGTGGAGCTGCCCTCCTATCACAGGCTTATGCTTCTCAAGCAGGGAAGACGAGGAATGGTCCCCGAGATGGAGAGTGGCAGATTTGGACTTCGTTCTGCTTCACAAAGCTCACCAGTACTAAGTCCATTCCTTTGCCATTCCTGCACAGGGGGCTTCTTCACACTCGCCCACCCCTCCACCCTGGCAGTAGAATCCAGAGGGCTCTCATTGGTAGCTACAGCTTTGTTTTTCAAAGTGTGGTTCATGGACCAGCGGTATCGACATCCCCTGAGAGCTGGTTGGAAATGCAGAGTCTCAGGCCCCACCCCAGACCTGCTGAATCAGACCCCAAGGGGTTTTCCGCTGTTAGAGTTTGAGAAGCTCGGGGCAATGGAACCACTTAGTGTAGTCTCACCCAGCAGTGACACACGTGATGAGTTGTGCATGCATAATATTATTAATCAGCTGGGAGGAGAGCCAGGAGGACGGGAATAGGAAAAGGAGGGCTCCCAGGATCCTAGGACGGCAGGTCCAGAGTGAACATGGGAACTGTTGCTCAGCCCCTCTGGAGGCTCCTCGAAGGAGTGAATCTGGGGCCAACAGAGCATGTGAGAATTTGTCTACTGCTGTCCTCTTCCTCAGGCTGGAAACCCCTCTAGTCTCTCTAACAGGTGCTTTCCAGTCCCAGCTTGGGCTCCCATCATGACGGGGAGCTCACCACCTCTCAGGCGGTCTACTGCAGGGTGGACGGCTGTGACTCCGACAGAGCCTCCATCACGTGGAGCAGAAGCTGCCTCCGTGGCCCCAGCTGGCCCACCCTCCAGCTCTGGGCTCCCTCAGGGCTGCTGGTGACCAGCCAGTTCCTTCTGTGATCTCTTCTTTACTCCTTATCACTTTATTCTTTTTCTAGTTCCAGAAATAGTCTTTCTGGTTTTTTGTTTTGTTTTGTTTTGTTTTTGTTTTTTTGAGATGGAGTTTCACTTGTACCCCAGGCTGGAGTGCAGTGGTATGATCTTGGCTGACTGCAATCTCCACCTCCCTGATTCAAGTGATTCTCATGCCTTAGCCACCCGAATAACTGGGACTACCAGCATGTACCACCATGGCTGGGTAAGTTTCGTATTTTTAGTAGAGATGGAGTTTCACCATGTTGGCCAGGCTGGTCTCGAACTCCTGATCTCAGGTAATCTGCCCGCCTCAGCCTCCCAAAGTGCTGAGATTACAGGTGTGAGCCACCATACCCGGCCCAGAAATAGCCTTTCTATTTGTGTTTGGAGAGTCATTTTATGGGTCACTCCTCACTGAGAATGGAGGTACTGCCACACTGTATGGAAAAGGCACCTACAGAGGCAGAACTTCCACCACCAGGACTCAGAGGGTGGCATCGGCCTCCCTTGATCACTTCCTCCTGCATGGCAGACAAGTAGGCATCGTGCTGCAGGCTCTGCCCTGTTCTTTGGGGGCTCAGGAAGTGGAGAGGGACATTAGCAACAGCCCAGACTGGGATCATGGCCTTAACCTGCCAAATGCTGGAGCTCGAGAGCAGGTTACCCACTTCTTCCCAGCAGCAGGTCCAACAGTCTCTGTGGGAAGACACAAAATTGTGGCTCAGTTAGCCAGCAAAGACCTAAGACTAGGAGGCCCAGAGCAGAGCTAGCCCCCAGCTCAGTGCCAGGCTGTGTATAGGGGATAAAATGGGGTGAGGCCATACCCAGGGTGCAATTGCTGCACACTCACCCAGGGCAGCAGCCCCCGTGTCGCCCACAGCCTGCTCTCACCCAAGACTGTGGCTCCTCCACCAGATGGACCAGGCACTTCCATGGCCCCTGCTTCCTGACCCTCCTGTCCACTTCCCACACAGCCTAGGGACCACTCTGAATGCCATCCCCTGTCCCCCGCCAGACCCTCTCCACAATTAGTGATCTCGACAGAGTGGGTCTCCCTGCCACCTGCTATACCCTGACCCAGGGATACCCAGGAGATCTCCTCTGGAGCTTGACCCTGGCAGGCATCTGTAGCCTCCCACAAACTAGGAAAGGGTGTTGGTGGGGACAGCCCCTCCCGGGCAGGCCAACCCCACCCCGTGGGACAGTCAGCACACCCTGCAGCTAGGGTACGTCTAATAACAGCTGCACTCATCCCACTGGAAGATGAATGTGGAACCTCTGATCCTGCTCCACCAACAGGGAGCAGGGCTCTCCAGGGCCAAGCCAAAGCCACCAGGCAGGTCAGAGCAAGGTTTTGTCACTCCTCTCAGGATATAGTGGGGCAGCAGCAGCCCAGAGAGCCGGAGCCCTGCTGGAGCCTGCGCAGTGAGATGGATGTAGAGTCAGGGCTGGAACTGGAATGTGCTGACTCACAGGCCAAGGCTTCCATGGAAAAAGAACAGCCATCATTCATGGCTGAGCGCTCCAAGCTAGCTACCACATACGCATTGCTTCCTGGTATGGTAGTTATGACGACCCTATTTCACTAATGAGGAAAGGGCTTAACAAACTCCACCAAGGTCGCAGTTAGCAAACGGCCCACCCTGCCCCTTTAGGAACTCCCAGCTCATTTCCCAGGTCAGGAGGCTCTGCAGCTCCTGTTACACTCACGAGCTCTGCCCCATCCCGGCACTGACAGGGAGTTCACTCCTTGGGGAGACCTTCCTTTGGCAGCCAGACTTATTCCCCTGCAGTAGAGTTCAAGATGTTTCCCCTATAACTGCCCATCACCCCCGCCTGTGCCGGGGTACAGCTCTAAGGGAGACACAGACACTGCTTGGGCTGACTCCTTCCCAGCTGAGTCTCTGAACTGCCCAGGGATCTGTAGTATGTGGGTCCGGGTGGGGTGACTCCCAGCTCTCAGCATTTCTGCCCCAGTGGCCTGAGCACCTGTGGGTCCGAAGCCCTCAGAGTCACACTGGGTCTCCTGTTCCCTGGCTCTCTGGTCAAGGAAGACAAGGAGGAGCAGGCATCACTTGCTCACTCTGGCCACCTGCACTCTGGCTCTAGCTCTAGGCACTTCTCTCTTGGCTGCAGCGACAGGCAGCTGTGAGGCCAGGGATGGAGTTTGTCGCGGGTTTTTTTTTTGTTTTTTTTTTTTGAGATGGAGTTTTGCTCTTGTCACCCAGGCTGGAGTGCAATGGCGCGATCTCAGCTCACTGCAAACCCTGCCTCCTGGGCTCAAGCGATTCTCCTGCCTCAGCCTCCCGACTAGCTGGGATTACAGGCACACACCACCATGCCCAGCTAATTTTTGTATTTTTAGTAGAGACGGGGTTACACCAAGTTGGCCAGGCTGGTCTCAAACTCCTGACCTCAGGTGATCTGCCTGCCTCAGCCTCCCAAAGTGCTGGGATCACAGGCATGAGCCACCACGCCTGGCCCCCGACAGGTTCTCTTTTCCCATTCCTAGAGGTCCCTTCACTACCCTTCTAGCCCCTGAACCCCTGAGAACAAGGATTGAGTTTCTCCTACTCTGTCCCCCTCTCAGAATCTCCTGACACCATGGAAGTCATGGGTATTGGGTGCCTGCATGTGCTAGAAGCCACCCTGCTCGCCATCACACAGATTCATCTAATCTGTCAAGAACACGATCTGATGAATATTACTAGTTCGTTTTACAGACGACAACACCGAGACCTGGGAGTTGACTTGATGTTACTGAGAAAAGGTCACATCCTTAGTAAGTGGCAGCAGCACGGGACTCACATCAATATGGGTGACCCCCGGACTCAAGTTCCTTCCACTGGTCAAGCCACATTCCCTGTAAGGTGCTGCTTCTAGAAGAAGGGGGCAGAAGCTGGGGGCATCTCAGCCTTGCCCTCACACTGATTCCTGCTGGGCTGCCTGAGGCCAGGCCAGTCAGACGCTGGGGAATCAAGGGGCTCTGTGCTTGCAGGGCCACAGGAGGGCCCGGCCCCAAGTATCCCAGTCCCCATACCCACCCTCACCCCTGCTGGTAAGTTCGTTAAGACAGAGAGGCCTGAGGAAGGCACGTGGTGCTGGCAGCCAAACAAAGGGGTCTGCGATCAGCCAGACACTTCCTCACTGGCATAAAGACCTACTTCCCCCCCAGACACAGCCCCCGGCCACTAGGACCCCAAAGAATGCCTGGAATGTCGTGGGGCCAGACAGTCTCCAGGCTCCTGCAGACAGAGGAGAGGCTGCCTTTGTGCCCAGAAGACTGACCGCAGGCTAGAAAGGTCAGTCTCTGACCTGTGACCTTGCTCTTTCACCCCAGTCCCAGGGAGTAGCTGAGCTTCTCTCCTTAGGACCCACAGTGTCCCTTCCGTGCCAGTGGAACCTGACCCCAAGTTTGCAGCAGCTTCAAGAAAGAGGAGATGAGTTCCAATGATGCAGATGTGGCTCCCACAGCTGGCCCCCAGCACCGAGGGGGAACTCAACGTCACCAGGGCTCTCTGGAGGTCATTTGAACAGTCAGTCCCCTAGGAGGGCAGCTCCAGCCCCCTCCTCACCTGCTCCTCCAGGGCTGGTCTCGCTCAGTGCCTCAGGACCACCGCCACCACCCCTGACCTGCTGACTGCCCAGACTGTCCTAGAAGCTAAGGGCCTAGAACAAAAGAGAAATGAATCCCTATACTCAGGGCCATTCTAGCCGGAGACAGACACAAACCCAAGTCAGTTCTAGCAGGAGAAAGAGCCTCAGAGGAGGAGAAAGATGGTGCTGAGGGGTGGGGGGTAGGGGGCTGCAGTCTCACACGTGGTCAGGAATGACTTAGAGGAGGGCGGGAAGGAGTCCCGTGGCTACCTGGGGAAGAACATTCTAGGAAAAAGGAGCAGCAAGTGCAGAAACCCCAGTCTGTTCAGGGAACAGCAAGAAGAGCAGGGTCAGCACGTGGTGGGGGTTCCTAGGAGCTGGAGCCGGGCAGGTAATGGAGGAAGGGGCCAAGCCTGGGCCGCCGTCAGGCTTCAGCGTTCACTCGGGGTGAGATGGAAGCCCTGCCAGGTTTTAAGCAGAGCAGCAACAGGATCAGACTTGTGGCTTGTAACTGGGCCCTTTGTCTGGGGACTAGACAGGAGGTGAGGGAGGAGGTGACAGGAACCAAATCAGGAGGCTCCCAGGCCTGCCATGGCCCAGCCATGCTGACACATCTGCCTGTCTGTGGCAGCAGCTCCTGGAAGGAGCTCAGGGCCCAGGGCTGGGCAGCTGCCCAGGCCACATCCCATTCCACACTCACCGTGATAGGCCAGGCCCTGTGTTGGGGACAGGATGGAGAACCATAAGACATAGTGCTTATCTCGAAGAGTTCCCACCTGATGAGGGACAGGCAGATCTTGGCAGCCTCTCCCAGCTCTGAGCCCCAGAGCTCAGTTGGGACCTCCCAAGGGAGCATCAGCATCCTCTCTACTGCTGGCAAGGAGATTGCCCTCGAGGCCGTCTTGGTCACTCCAAAGCTTAGCCCACAGCCTGGTCTGTGGCTTGAGGTCCCAGTGGGCTGGAGACTCTCTGGGGTAAGCAGAGTACTGGTCGACTTCGGGCACCAATGAGCCCGGCAGCTAGGAATGACATGATCAGCAGGACTGACAGTGGCCCTACAGCTCAGCCGCAGCCCAGCCCAGCCTGCCTGGGCCTTGTTCCAGGGTAGCCAAAAGAATGGAGGCAGGAGAGAGAGAGAGAAAGGGAGGCCCATGTCCCACCACCCCCAAAAGGCAGAGAAACATGTTCAGCCTGTCTGTGACTCACTCTTCCTTACAAGAAAACTTTTTGTTTTTTCCTTCAAAATCGCAGACTTCCACCTTCAGACAATAACGTGTCCTCAGGAAGTTACGTATTTTGTTTTTCTGTGCAAGCTGCTGGGGCTTTTGTTGTTTTAGAAACGTCTGCTGTAATTGGGCCTGTGGACAGACTGTGGCTGCCTCTCAGAACAGGCTGACTCCTACATAGGGTGGCCAAATTTGACAAATAAATATATCAGACACCCAACTAAATTTGAGTTTTAGATGAACAACAAATTCTTATTTTAGTCTAAGTATTTCCCAGGCAATATTTGAAACATACTCAGGCTAAAAAAATTCATTGATCTGAAATTCAAATGTAACCAGTATTTTACTTGGCAACCCTTCCCCTAAGTCCACCAACAAACCCACAGCCATGCCTCTCTCGGTCACCAGCCCCACTGGTTCCCAGTGTCCTCCCGATCCTCCGACTCCATTGATCCCAGTGAGTCTCCCAACCATTGGCCTGTGCCCTTGGAGTCGGGCTAAGTTCTACAGTATCCAGGAAGCCCAAGCCTCACACATTCCCTGAACCTTGCCCTGCTTCCCATTTGCCCCCCCGCCTCTCTCTACTTTCCAGAAAAGGCAGGCAGGTGCTGCTCCCCAGCCCCAGACAGTCTCCTTCCCTGGGATCAGGACCCTCTGCCTGGTCATTCACAGGAGTCCCTCTGGGCTGCCCCCAGCCCTGCCCAGGGCTTTTCTGGCCTCAGCCTGAGAGAAGCAAACTGAACACTGATCCTTTATGCAACGGGCTGCACCCGGCTCCCACCTGAATCAGTCCACTCCCCTAACCCTGGCCACAAGCAATTCCGGGGCTTTTGACACCCCAGAGCCTACTCCTCTCATCCTCAGCACCCTCTTCTCACGGAAATGTTTGAAAAGAGAGTTTTTTTTCCCCTTCTTTTAGGCTGGGACACCAGAATATGGAGTCCCGCTTCTGTTTTAAAGCACTATCTCCTGACTCCTGGGGTAAACATTTTTCCAACTTTATAGAACGCTAGAGCAGGGAAAACACCTTCCTTCCATTCTGTGGCCTTCAAATGATCGCCGTCAGGTTGCTGAACTTGAGCTCTTGGGCTCATGCATCTCATAAATGCTCCCTGGGCACCTGCTTGCTGCGGCTGAACCCTAGGGCCACTGTCAGTCCTGCTGATCATGTGTTTCCTAGCTGCTGGGCTCATTGGTACTCGATGTCGCCTGGCAGCTGAACTTGGCCATGGGTATAAAGACAAAAGAGAGCCTCCATTGCAGCCCCAAGAGCTCAGGATGGTGGGAGAGAGATGGGTAAATGTCTAATCGCCTTATGATAATTCTAGGATGGCCATGGAGGACATCTTGGGGCTACCCAGGCTGACAGAGCAAGGGGTGGTTCCCAAGAACTGCCCAAGTGAGTTCCCAGGTGTTAGTAAGATTCTGCTAGGGGAGGAGGAGAAGAAACGGTGTCTCAGAAAGGGGAACAAGCCAGCAAGGCCTGGAGGCTTGGAGCAAGTGGCTCTCTGAGCTGGAGAAGTTTGGGGGTGTGACTTCCAGGAGGGCAGCAGGGTCTGTTGCATAAAGGGTCACTGTTTGGCTTGCTTCTCTCGGGCTGAGGCCTGAAAGCCCTGGGCAGGGTCATGGAAGGCCTCAGATGCCGGCTGGGAGCTTGGATTTTATCCTACAGGCACTAGGGAGCCAGGAGAGGGCTGGGAAGGATTGCAGAACTCAGGGAGAGAGAAGAGGAAGACCTATGACAGGGCAGTGAGGACACTGGGGAGGGTCTGGCTTCTGGGACAGGGTCCCCATCTTCTTCCGCTGCTCTGAGACATAGCCCAGGCCTTGAGGCTTAGTGTTTGCTAGACTTTGCGGTTAAAGGAAAAAACAAAACTGAAGGCCCAAGTCTGAAGTTGGCTGTTCCTTGATGGTACCCCAGCACCCCCTTCCTTAGGCTGCACTCCATTCTGTCAGGCCTTTCCCCCAGCCTTGCTCCCTCTGAGTTTTTCCACCCTGGCCTAGGCTGGGGAGCAAGCTCTAGGCTGGGGACCCAGCCCTAGCAGAGGCCCCTCCCTCACAGCACAGCCTGAGCCCCGGGGCCACCCCATGTACCTCCAGGCTCTTGGAGCCAGAGGCCTGCGAGGCAGCCCGGGCCTGTTCCCTCTCTTCCTGCTGAACACTCCCCACATTGTTCGACTTTGTGTCCTTTTTCCTGTGCCTCGGCATTTCCAACTTTATTGCCCTGGTTCCCTCCAAAGGTCATTGGCCAAACAGACTGGCGCCATCGGTTGGAAAAACAGCATGCCTCGGATGCCTGGGATTGGTCCTCCTGAGGAGAAGGGACAGCAGCAGAGAGAGATCTTCCCACTGCTCACTCCCTCCAGCCTCCTGGACCTGCTGGGGCCCTCATCCTGGCCCATGGGTACTTCTGTGCCCCTGCCTTGGGCCCATGCTCACCAGAGCTTCCCCTGGGAGTCTTTCCCTGGAGCCTGCTGAGTGCCCCAGGTCCACCTGCTCACATCAGGTGCCACTTCACGAGCTCGAAATAGAGCCTGCCATCTCCCCAGTGCCACTGCCAAAGGGCTGGGCCAGAATGCAGGCCACTCAGGTGACATGGTCCTGCCTGCTCTTCTCCAGCAGGCCGGAGCACCGAGGCCAGGAATGGAGATTCCCCCTTCTCTCAGATCCCTGCGGGCCTGCTCTCCTCTTGCCTCATCTTATTTCCAAGGACTCCAGGCTCAGAGAGGTTGAGTCATATCTAAAGTCACAGGGCTAAGAGCAAGGGCTGGGACTGAGACCGAGGCTTTTGGTTTTACCCCCTGCACTCTTTCCTTTCTGATGGCTCAAGAGCTGGCTCGGTTCTGAAGTCTTTCCTTGAAGGGGCAGGGCAGGCCCAGGGGAGAGGCTGGGAAGCAGGGCTCAGGCCTGGCTCTGCTGCCAACCCCTCATGTAGTTCTGCTCAGGCTCTCTCCAGGCTCTGCTGCCTCCTTCCAACCCAGAACACCAAGATTTCTAGGTTGGGGCCATTTTTCCTCTGTTCGTATCAGAACACTTCCTCCGTCCCTGATGACACAGGCTATGGGGCTACAGAGACTTCTGACTCAGGTCTTCGTGTAGCCCCAGGACTCTGGAGTCCTCTCCCCGTACCCTACTCCACCCTATGCTGGTGATTTAGAATTTAAGTTTGTTATACAGAGAGACAGCATGATGTCGTGAAAAACCAAGGACTTTGTCCTCCAACCAACCTGAGTTCTTATTTTGTTTTTTTTTCTCACTCAACTGTGAGATCTCGGTCAGGTTATGAAAGCTCTTTGAGCCTCACTATCCTTATCTGTAAAATGGTTAGAATTATTATAAGGATTAAGTTACACAATGAAGAAAAGTACCTCGAACATGGAAGGTCTTCAATAAATGGCAGTGATTATTGTAATCTTCAGAGGCTCCTTCCTCCTGTCTCTTCAGGGTACTGGAGCTCGGGGATCAGCTCCCAGCCTGTCCTTCCCATCTGTTTGGGGGTCACTGGGCCTGCTCAGGAATCTGTGGACAGGCACACAGGTGGCCCCTGCTCCAGGGCTGCAGCTGTGCTCCTTGCACGTCTAATTGCTCCCTGCCAAGCCCCATGGGAGCAGAGGGGCCTGGGCAGCCTTCCTGTCTGCCAGCATAGCCCATCACTCTGTGGTCCCCAGGGCCACAGCCTACTGGTAGCCACCACAACATAGAGAATGTGGTAGGCAGAATACTACCAAAAGTACCCCCAAGATAACAGACTCTAATCCCTAGAATCTGTAAATGTCACTGTAGTGGGTTGAATGGTGTCCACCCAAAAGATATGTCCAAGTTCTAACCCCTGGTACCTGGGAACAAGATCTTATCTGGAAACACAGTCTTTGCCGATGTAATTAAGCTGAAGGTCTTGGGATGAGACTTTTCTGGATTTAGGGTAGGTCTACATGCCCGGAGCCTCCAGAAGCTAGAGGGGCAAAGCATTCTCCCCGAGAGCCTTCAGAGGGAGCATGGGCCTGCTGACACCTTGGTTTTGAACTTCAGGCCTCTGGAACTGTGAGAGAATAAATTTCTGTGTTTAAACCACCCTCTCCTCTTTAACCATGGGGTCCTCTGTCTCCACCACAACCCGTGGTACTTTGAGTCTCTTTGTTACTTGTTCTTCCCAGGGAGACCCCCCAAGCCCCTGACTGCTTTTAATCCCGAGGCTCACATAATTCAGCAGGTTTTGAGTTGTCATTTTGTAGACTGAAAACCTGAGATTCACAGGTTCCCAAAAAAGGCCTGGCTCGGACTGGGCCAACAGCTCTAAAGGAGTCGCAGCCTCCCGGGCCTTTGCTTCCAGAGGCTCCATGAATCCACAGCTCTCAGCTGATATCTCATTAGGGAGCTATGGGCTTCCCCTTCCTGTTCAGCTACTAGTTTAAGTTGTTTTCCTTCTTCTGGTCTGCAAGGAACAAAAACAAGTAATTTTCTCATAAAAATAACAATTAGCAAAGCCCGGAATGCAGACAGCCTCCGGTCAGGACCATTCATCAGTGCTGACCTCGAGGTAACTTCAGGCTCCTTGTGAGACACAACACCGCCATCCCCACCAGGACAAGGAGGGCCAAGCGCTTTGCTGCCCTGCATGGTGGCCTGGTTGGTGGCTGCAGCAGTGTTTTCAGGGACATAGAGAATGAACAGGAAGACCAATGTCAGAAACAAAAGCTTCTTGGACACTCAACATGGTTTTGAATGCCATAGAGAATGCAAAACTAGGTCCTTCCTGTGTGGGTTGCCCTCAAAAACCCAGGGAAGTGTCATGTTCACAGCAGGGAAAACAATTGCACTGATTAATTGTGCTTCTGTTGATGCTGCGGTTCTCCTGACTTCTGAGTGCATCACAGTGAGGCCATCTGCCAGATGGAAGCGCTGGAACAGACAGCTTCTTGGAGCAAACTGCAAGGCTCGTGAGACTCAAAACAAGCCTGTTAGATCCCATTTACTAAATGGCCATAATCAAAGAACAAGCTCTTAGTTATCTAGCAAGGCGCTCTGGAAATAGATGAGCATGCAAAATCACAATTTATGAGTTCAGCAATTTTTCTTTTTCTGCTAAAGATATTAGCCCATGAAAATCTTGTAGTGTTTGAGGAGATTCAGTCAATTGCTAACTTTCTGCAAGTGTCTTATCCATGGCTGCCTCCTTTTTCCCACCACTGCAAAGGGCCCTAGGCTTGGCAAGCAAGGTTGAGCTGAGCTGGGAGAGGAAGACCTGGGGCATACCTCATTTCAGAGCCCTGGAGGGCCAGGGGATCACTGGGAAGGAATGAGTGCTGCATGGCCAGGAGAAATGAGTGACTGTATAGCAGAAAGCATGGTCAGCCTCCGTGGATGAGATGACAGTGACCTGGCCAGCCCCACTCAGTGGGCACCTGGCTTCTCCCAACAGCACCCGGGCAGGCAGTGCTGGGCAAGGCTGGCCTCCTGGACACCTCACAGGGGTCTGCTTCCTTATCTGCTGTGTCCACATTGGGAGCCAATCCTGTCCCTGGATGAGGGCAGCAGATCCACTGAACTGAGCTAGGAGAGAAGTCGGGACCCTGGGTTCAAGTCCCAGCATGGTTATCTACTAACCGTGGAACTGTGGGGAAATCAGGGGTCCTCTTGGAGCCTCAATCCCGTCCTCTGCATAACTGGGATGATAATGTTGGCCTTACTTGGTTTTTGCCAGGATTAAATGAGAACACAGGAGTGGTTGTCATTACTGGCGTAAAAAGAACCATTTCCTAGCTCATTAATGCAGACAACGTAAACGTCTGGATGCCTAAGGACAAAGCCCGGGACTTTTCTGCACTTGCTACTCACCCCCATATTGTTGTTGGGCATTTGTTTGGATTTCTCTGGAACTTTTGGAACAATGGGCTCTGGAGTTTTGTCCTGTGGCCATTCACACCCTCAAGGGAAGCATTTGCTGAGCTCTAGGCCTCGTTCCAAGGGTGAGGAGCCTGGTGGGACATTTACCTGAATCAGGGCCGCAGCCTGGACAGGCAGGGCTAGGGACAGGAAGGCCAGAGACACATAGTGTCAATCCCTGAGCCTGGAAGCCCTAGTCCAAAGCCTCCTGGGCTTATTTCAACCCATCAGCTGACTCTGACAATCAGAAAACACCAAAAAGGGCCCACCCCTTCCTCTCTAGCTCTGACACTCTAAGATGCTGTTTGGTCTCAACATGCAGCCCAGTTCCCTGGCTGCCCAGCCACACTCTGCCCACATATTTTAGACTCCCAAAGGGTAGTAAGTCCCTCTTGCAGCATCCCTGGAGGCCCCGCCGCATGCCAGGTGAGGAGCAGGCACTGGGGAGAAAGCCACAGTGTGCCTCCTGCCTCCTCCCCTCTCCAGGTTTGTGCCTCAAGGCCCGGCATTCCTTATCCACGGGCCTGGCCCATGTGCCTGGGCTCTTCCACACGGGGGCCTGGCAGCAACTCCTCTGTCTCCTTGGTTCCACCCCACCCCTTCAGGCTACCCCAGCAAGGGAGGACAGGAGCAGCTGGGAAATTAATTTACAATGTGAGTGACTGTTAGGCCCTGATACCCACAGATGAGGAGTTGCTTTTTAAAAGGTAGCTATTTATAAAAATGAATGCTTGAGAAGTTCCTGACAGGCAATGGGGGAAAGAGGCTGGGGAGGGGGACCTGAAAAACCTGTCCCACCCATTTCCATCTTTGTTTTGTTTTGTTTTGTTTTTTGAGACAGGGTCTTGTTCTCTCCCAGGCTGGAGTGCAGTGGCACGACCGCAGCTCACTGCAACCTCAATCTCCCGATCCTCCTGTTTTAGCCTCCCAAGTAGCTGGCACTACAGGTATATGTCACCATGACTGGCTAATTTTCTTTTAGTTTTTGTAGAGATAGGATCTCACCGTGTTGTCCAGGCTGGTCCTGAACTCCTAGGCTCAAGTGATCCTCCTACCTCGGCCTCCAAAGTGTTCTGGGATTATAGGTGTGAGCCATTGCACCCGGCTATGTGAGGTTTCTTTCTGCTCAATCTTTGCCTAAGTTGTTTCCTTCACATGGACTCTATGTGTTCCTCCTCTTTTCCTGTCCTCAGAGAACCAGCCGGAACCTCACCTCCTCTGAGAAGCCTGCCCAGTACAGCTCCTCCTGCCACTGAGGGCTTAGCTCAGGCGTCCCATTTTCCATGCTTTGCAGTCTTATCTCCTCTCTGGCCTGAGACCTCCCTGAGGCTCTAGTCTAGAGCCTGAAAATATCAGAGGAGGGCTGGAATCTGCCACATTCTAGCTACACGACCTTCTCTCTAAAGTGGGAACAGGATCGCCTCCCTCATTGTACTGTAAAGTGCCTGGCATATGGCAGGTGCCAACAAATACTGCTACCCCCAGAAGTTCTGTGAGAGACGGAGGCCTTGAATGGTACCCTTAATGGGGCCCACAATCTAGGGACTTTTTATTCCACAACAGAAATGGAAGTTGACCCATCACACTGAGTCTACACTATTTCTTGGGTCTTGCCTGCCTCCCGGAAGCTGAACTTATCACCAGAGGGACTATGCAGGCTGAAGTTTCTGTTTCTGTTTTGGTTACGTATAGAAGCAGTTGCTTTCTAAGAATTGAAGGACACCTAGTCATATCCTCTTGGTCAGTGGCAAACAAATGATGGGGAACAGAATTCCCACTTACAAATCTTTTCCCATTGGGATGTCTAGGATGGATGGTTCCTGGGAATGCCCTGGGAATTTACCTGGGAAGAGTATTTACAAGGATATTTATGGGAGAATTTACAAGGGAATTGCCGTTTGAGTTGGGTTTTCAGAGTAAACAAGGGCTTGTCACTGGGCCTAGATGGAGATGTGGGGTGGCCCAGGGCAAGTGAAGGACTTGGGGTTCCAGGGAGATTAAGGACTGGGGGCATGACACACTGATATTCATGTACAATTGAGTTAATATTTCCGTATCGGGGAGGGCCTGGGAGCTGAGTGGGGAGAGGGTGGGAAAGGGGGACCCTCCTGATGGACCCAGGAGGTTCAGTCCCAGCCCAAACCCAGCCCTTCAGAAAGACCCAAGGCTAGCAGGCCTGGACTCCTTAAAAAGCTTCCCAACCATTGGCTGGGGCAGAGCATGATTCTTGGGGTTGTTTTACCCCAAGGGCCTTGTCCAGGGCTTCCTTTGAAACAGGTGCAGCGATCTCCCAGAGAGAAGTTCTAGACCATGCAATCTTCCTGTCTCCCTGCATTTCCTGTGACATGTTAGCGGCTTGGAGGTGTCCCCCCAGCTCCACCAGGGGCATAGGAAGAAAGAGCCTCCAGGCCCAAGGTGAGGGGCACCTCCCAGCACCGCCATCTGGGAGCGTAAGAGTGCCTGTCTGTGGCTGCAGCCTGGGAGGGAGAGAGGGTCCAGAGATGGAGGCAAGCAGAGGCCAGACCAACTCAGGCCGGGTGCATGAGCTGGAATTGCCAGGCCTCTGAACCTCAGGCTAGGTCGCATTCTTGGAGCAGCAGATTAAAGTATGAGGGGGTATTGTCTAATCTATACTCCCCGGCACTGGGGCTGGATGGGGATTGGGCTTCCAGGGTTCTGTTACACTGATCAGATCAGTGATTCATATGCTGATGTATCAGAACCACCTGCAAACACATTTCCAGGCCTGCCTCAGGGCACTCGTTCCTCAAGCCTGTCCAGTGTGACTTCAACCCCCTTCACAGCTGAGTAGGTTGTGGCCGGGGGCCATGGATCTGCAAAGACTGAGTAACATGCCTGATGTCTCATCATGATCCAGCCGGCTGGGGACCTCTGGCATGGAACACTCCAAGCTGCATCATGTCCCCTCAGGCAACTTGCTGATCCCTGGCAAGGGGTGCAGGAAGCAGGCTCACGTGGCTGTGCCCTTGAATCAGGGCTCGGGAGAGTGGCACAGGGTGGGGGTGGGAACAGCCTCTCTTGACCAGTGCCTAGCGTCCTACCTGTGGCTCCTAAGTGGCTCCAGGGCTGCCCTCAGAGGCGGGATGGGATGCAGTCTTCATAGGAGGGGACTTGGTCTCCATGGTTTTCAGGGCAGAGCCCCACACCTATTACCTGGGCCCTGAGGCTCTACCCTAGCATGTCTCTCTGGGCTGTCCTCTGAAAAGTTGCTCACCACGGTAACCAACCAGAAGTAGAGCCCCAGCTGAGGGCAGTAATGACACCATCTTTGGCCCTTGGACAACCGGGGCAGTTCTTGCCCGGAGGCTCTCGCAGGCAGCCCCACACACCACCTATATCCCGAGGAAAGATGGGCGTTCCCAAGGAACATGTTCAGGCCAGACCCTCTGGGAGGTGAATAAGAATAGATGCCCAGCCAAGAACCTCTTCAAAGCTCAAGAGGAATGAAGAGAAGAGAGAGGACCACCATTCACTGAGGGCTGGCCGTGAGTGAGGCACTGGGCGTAGGCAATCTCCTACATGCTCATGACAGCCCTGGGAGCAGTACTGCCACCTGCACTAGATGGGGGAGGAAACTGAGGCTCAGAATGGGAAAGTAATTTGCTCAAGGCCAGAGTCCCTGGGTGTGTAGCTGTGACTCTGGAGCCATGCTCTGTATCAACCAGTGGGGTATACATGATACATCAACAGTAACAGCAATGTCCAGGTTCAAAACATTAAAAATAGCCTCAGTACTACAAGGCTTTCTGTTTCTGAAACCTCTGTTGAAGGCAGCCAAGTGGAAAGTCAGGCGGTGTCCCCTCCCAAGCCTCACAGGCTGAGCCAGGTTTGGTGGCCACTGAAGCCCTTGACTTCCTTCCGGTCTCAGGTCAGTCCTCCCTGGGGCACTCCTAATATGCTCATCTGGGGGCTTCTGTTAAGTCCAGGAAACTCTACAGGACACAGCTGAGGCTGGGCGGCCACCAGACACGTGCTGTGTCCAGAGAGAACAAAGCGGGGGTTTCCCTGGGTTCCATGAGCACAGGAGCCTTTTCCTCCAGGCTGGCTCCATCCGAGCTGGCTGAGGGTTGGCGGCAGCTGCCCAGCATCTATAGGGTGCCTCCGGGAACTGTCTCAAGGCCAGAGCATCCAGCCTCCTGGCTGTTAGTGGGCCGTGAGCCTACCGGGGCTTCGAGAGACAGGGCTTCCCCAGATCCAGCCTGATGAGATCATCTGCCATTTCAGGCTGGGCTGAAAGATCCTCCGGCACAACAAAGCTGGGCCCAGGAGATATCCTGCATGACTCATCAGTTGGCCATGCATTGGAGACTTCCGGCCCTCAGAGAAACCAGACACAGAGAGCCATTGTTTGCCTTGGAAGCCCCCTGGCATACCAGGCTCAATGGGGTCATTTGTGTTTTCTCCCTAGTCCTCCATAACCCATACTCTTTCTGGGAGGTGGGGGCCCACTGAGCTGCCTGGGACCCTGTGACAAGAGGAAAACCAATACCAAGTCACCTACCCACAAGTCCCACGGGAATACCCTCCCTCCAGGACCAGGGCCTGGCTGGGAAGCAGAAAACCTGGGTTCTGAGCCATGGTTTAAGTCTCCAAGACTCACTGATTCTTCTGTCTTCATTTTTCAAATGGAGAAAATCATTCAAAAAAGACAAAGCTATTGTGAGGATGACCTAACGTAAGGCACATAAAGTTCCAGGCTCAGGCCTTGCACCTACAAAGGTTCTGCATGTGATCTTTCCTTCCCACTTCTCTCTTCCTCCTGCCTTTAAAATGTAAGTGAAAATGTTTTGTTTGTGGATCTGTTTCTATCCTAATCTACAGACCCTTATCCAGGGCAGAAACTCCCTGAACTCATACCCACAGTCTACCCACAATTTGGCCCGCACCCAGGGACACAGCCCCAAGGGGGCAAGGACTGGAGCAGAGGGCACACAGCCTGGTGGCTAAGCTGGGCAGAGATGCAAGAATAAGCAAGGCAAGGCTGAGGGCCTGCCCCTGGGTTTCAAACAAGCTGGAGGCCTTTAGAAACTTCCAAGGGGGAAGCTGAGTGTGGTGGCTCATGCCTGTAATCCTAGCACTTTGGGAGGCCGAGGCGGGTGGATTGCCTGAGCTCAGAAGTTCGAGACCAGCCTGGGCGACACAGTGAAACCTCGTCTCTACTAAAATACAAAAAATTAGCCAGGCGTATCAGTGTGCCCCTGTAATCCCAGCTATTCAGGAGGTTGAGGCAGGAGAATTGCTTGAACCTGGGAGGTAGAGGTTGCAGTGAGCCAAGATTGTGCCACTGTACTCCAGCCTGGGTGACAGAGCGAGACTCTGTCTCCAAAAAAAGAAAAAAAAAGAAAAGAAACTTCGGTGGGGTGGGGAAGCAAAAATTAATTTGTTAAAAGGAATCAAAGGTTATAAAAAGAATTCACAGAACGGGAAATCTAAATGACTAACAAGTTCATGAGGATGTTGTCAACCTCGCTAGTTATCAGAGAAATGCAAATTAAAACAGTCAGATTCTCCTTTACACTTATGAGATTGGCAAAAATTACCAAGTCAGCTAATATCAAGTGCTGACAAAGAAAGTGGGGGTAAAAGAAACCCTCAGGAGCTGCTGGTGGAAGTAAACACCCAGGCAGACAAGTGATGAGCAACCTGGAAGTTATTCTTGAAAATCAATATTTAAGTTCAGTGTGCATGGACCATGTGAACAGGAGTCCCATGCCTGCTGAACTCACCCCACGGATATTGGCCCAGACCCAAGGATACCACTGCTGAAGGCACAGCCCCAGGTTAGTGTCCCATGCAGATGCCAGCTTGTCAGGCATGCAGTCCAGGCAACATCCTTCCCAAAGAGCAGGCTGTCTTCAGCAAAAGTTGGAAAACAGGCCCCAGTGCAGGCTCTCACACCCGGCCCAGCTTCAGTCCTCAGTCTCAGAGCATGCCCACTGTTCAGCTGCTGCCTCTGGCCTGATGGGGGCTTTGGATCAGTGTTCTGATCTTGGAGAAGTCAGGACATCCACTCCCTCTCCAAGCTCCGGCCTGACATTCCGAAGCCTTCCATTTATCTCACTGTCTGTATTAGTGTTCTGTTTAGTGTTCTATTGTTACATTAAAAATTACCACAAACTTAGCAGCTTAAAACAACAAATATTTATTTATTTTTCTTTTTATTTTCTTCTTTTTTTTTTTTTTTTGAGACAAAGTCTTGCTCTGTCACCCAGGCTGGAGTGCAGTGGTGTGATCTTGGTTCACTGCAATCTCTGCCTCCTGGGTTCAAGCAATTCTCCTCCCTCAGCCTCCCAAGTAGCTGGGATTACAGGCGTGCACCACCATGCCTGGCTAATTTTTGTATTTTTAGTTGAGACAGGGTTTCACCATGTTGCCCAGGCTGGTCTCAAACTCCAGACCTCAGGTGATCTGCCTGCCTCAACCTCCCAAAGTGCTGGGATTACAGGCATGAGCCACCGCACCCAGCCAACACACCTTTCTTACCTCACAGTCTCTGTGGTTGAGTCGTCTGGGCACAGCCTACCTGGATCCTCTGCTCAGGGTCTCACAAGACTGTAATGAAGGTGTCAACTGGGCTGTGATCTCATCTGGAGGCTCAAGTGGGGAAGAATCTGTTTCCACCTATGCACTACCTTGCAGCTGTATGCTGGGGGCCCTAGCTTTTCTGCTGCTAGTCGTAGGCCAATTTCAGGTTCTAGAGGCTGCCTGTGGCCTTTACCAGGTGGGCTTTCATGAGTTAGCTGCTTACTCCATCAAGCCTGCAAGGAGAGGTACTCGACTCAGGAAGAGCCCAGTCCCTGTTACAAGGGTTTTCACCTGATTGAGCCAGGCCTGCACAAAATAGTCTGTTTTTATTAACTGAAAGCCAACTGATTTGGGGCCTCAATTACATTTGCAAAATCCCTTCACCTTTGCCAGATTCTGTTGGTTAGAAATAAGTCACCGGTGCCCCCACACCAAGGAGAGGATTTATGCAGGGTGTGACCACCACACTGTGGGCTGCCTTCCTGGAGGCGAAGGCTCCCATTCCACTGAAAAGAAAGTGAAGCCCCAGGCAGTGTAGAATAGCCTTGAGAGACACAGCCTCCTGTGCTCAGAGCCTCTGGAAGCTCAGCACAGCCTTCCAGGGCTCACAGCCTCTAGAAGGAGGGCTGACACGGATGGAGCTGGGGACTGGTCTACCAGAGGTGTGCAGGGGGTGGCTGAGAGAGATTGGTAGGGGAGAGCTGTCCTAGGGGGAGGGTGGGCCTCTCAGGCAGCACAGATAAGTGAGGGAGGGGTGGGGGTAGCAGGCTCTAAGAGTGCCCTGCAGATGTCTGGTGTGGGGAGGAAGTCATTGAATTCCTCCATTTCCAGCTGAGAGGTCCCCAGAGACAGGCAGCGCTCCCCCTCATGTCAGCCCATTACATCATGGTCCCTTTCTCTGCACCCCCATCCTTGGCATCAGGGGACCCCACCCACCCTCTTTCCACTCGGGTTTCACAGGCATCTAGGAGATCAGCTAAGGGGCAGCTGGGATGGCGCTGTATGTCCCAACTGAGGGACAGTGGGAGGATTGTCATGGGGCAGACATGACCTCAGCTTGCTGGGCTCAGCTCATCCTGCTCCAGGGAAGGACAGTGTCACACAGGAACAAACGCCCACTGTGCTGGGTCTCCTCTTCCCTGAGGGGTTCAGACACAGGCAGGGACCCTTTTGGCAGGGTCAGAGCCTCCAGTGCCTACAAGCCTGCCTGCTCCAGCCAGGCCAGGAGGAGTCCCAACCCTCTGCCACTTACCAGGCCCTGGGCCTGCCTGCACACCCTCCTCACACCCTGGGCCTACCTGCTACTCAGCCTAACCTGAGAGCCCAAGCCCGCCCTCCACCCAGAACCAAGACCCTCAGCCACCCCCAGCCTCTGCTCAGGTCCTGAGCAAGGAGGGGCGATGGAGCAGGCCTGTGCCATGCACTGTGGTCCCTCACTTCTGAACAACCCCTCTGAGCTGTCCTGAGCTGAGTTTCTCAGGCCCCCAGCCTGGGCACAGGTTGTCCCATTGCACTTCACCTTCCGATGCCATCCACACAAACCAGCTTTGGCTAACTCACATAGAAAAGGATTGTAATGAAAGGATATGGGGCAGCTTACTGGGTTATCAGGAAGGCTGGAGAGCCAGGCAGGAACCAGGGAGGGGCGCAGTTGGTTCTCACTATGGGGGCAGCGCACCTGGACCTGTCACCCCTGGAGGGACGCTGCTGGATTCTTGAGTTCTTGTAGCCCCACCAATTCTCAGCACCTCTCCCTGAAGCCTGGCACCACTCCTTCCAGCTTCAAAGTCCAGAGAGAAGGGGCCAGCGGGTCAAGCCCATGTCTTATCACTGTGGCAAAGGAGTGGGGAGGAGGCACCAGCCCACATCATCTCTCATGGTGGGAGGACCTGGGCTCTCCTCCGTCCCTGTGAGTCCCCCAGTAGAGGAAGGGTATTCAGACGTTGGGCCTCAGTGTGGCCCCCAAGCCCTCAGGGGAGCCTCTCATCATGACACCTGGGGCTCGGTCCTGCCAGTGCTCAGTGGACCGTGCTGTCAGGGTCATGGTCTCCCTGACTGGTCTGAGATCACCTGGAAGGAAGGTCACTCCTGGGACCTGGCCAGCACAGCACCTGCACACTGTCAAATATATGGAGATGGCATTTCCTATCTGTGTCCCATGGCTCCGGGTTTCTGAATGTCACCATATTTGGTGCCAGGCTCACAGACTCGGGCATAATTAGTGTTTTGACCCTCCAGCAACAGGGCCACCCTCAGAACCATTAGATGTGGGATTTCTTCTGCGATTGTAAGAGATTGCTTATTAAATTGTTCTGTGGCACTGAGCGAGGACACAGGGCTGTGTCCCCAGAGACTCCCTGCAGGCTGGGCCAGGTGGTGGTATAGATAACATGGAGTTGCACCCTTCCTGGTGCTGCTTCTAGAAAGCAGCCAGTTTCCCAGAGGCTGTGCTGGGGAGGCCAGTAGGCCGTGGCCCAGCCATGCTGGCAGGAGAGAGATGTTCTAATCACCCTATATCTAGAGGCATCTCTTCCTCCCACTGCTCAGGGAATGGGCTGGGGAAGGACTGGGGTGTGCCGGTCCCTGCCACAGTTCTGCTCCAGCCTCCTGCCCTTGCTGACTCAGCCTGCCTGCTCCAGCTCTCTGAGCACTGAACCTGCACATGGAATGGGGGCCATTGTGCACCACTTCTGCCCCTGCACCACCATCCCCCCCCAACTGCATAAGGCTCTTTGGGTCAGCAGGGGAGGAGCAGAACCAAGAGGTGGTAATGGCAAGAGGTGGTTTCTGCTGGAGCCAGTCCAGACCCCTGACTCTCCTTGAAAGATGCAGAGGCTGATCCAGGGCTTCTTGGCTTGGTCCGCTAACTGCTCACCTTAGGAATTTGCCCCCCAAGTGACATGGATCCAATTGCACATTCCTGAAGCCTGAGTCATTCCTGGGTCCTGCTCAGGCTCAGGAATGTGTTTATGCTCATGGGGCTGGAGGGACACGCACACCACATGTCTGTTCACTCTGGGTTTGGAAGGGATGAGGGCTCTTCTCAAGGATAAGAGGGATGAGGTGGCGACCTCTGGAGTCGCTAAGATGCTGCAGTGTGTGGGCCACAGAGGAGCAAATGAAGGGAGGGCCAGACTCAGGCTGGAACCAAAGCCTTTGGCTTGTGTAGAGTTGGTTTTAACTTGCTCCCAAGGGACAGAAAATGGAGAGGGACAATCTAAGCAGGGCCTCCCCTGCAGTGACCTTGGGAAAGGTACTGCCTCCCTCATCACCTCCTCCCACCAAGGACAACCTCCAAAAGGGCACAGCGTGGCGAGGCTGTGGCTGCCACCTCAGAGCCGTGGCTGAGGAGCTTAGCCCCTCCTCCCACTCTGTCCAGAGCTCTCTGTTGACAAGTCGATGGTTCTCCTCTAGGTCCAATGTGGGCCTCTGCAGCTGTGGAGAGAGCTCACAAGCACGGCTCACATCACTGAGGGTTTATTCAGAGCTCAGCGCTATGCTGAGCCCTTTACATAGTGTGGCCATATGCCCCCATTTGCCTGGGACAATCCTGGGTTACTAATACAATGATCAACAGTGCCTCCTTTTACTCTCAAGAGTGTCCCGGTCTGGAAGATAACTATATATTTGCCTTAACTCTACAAGCATAATTGAATCCCTACAATGCACTACAAGAAGAGCACTGCTAACAGTGTCATTTTCTGATGAAGAAACAGGCTCAGAGAAGATAAGTAACTTGCCCAAGGTCACACGATTAGCAAGTGGCAGACCCAGAAACATAGGAATTCAGCTCTTGACTTCAAAGCCTCTTTGCTTTGCCACAACATCAGATTTCCTGTTCTAAAATCCATTGCTTCATGCTTTGAAGGACCGAGAAGCCGCTATCTCCGAATACTAGAAAAATAACCATTAACGTCCTGCAGTGATCCCAGCTCTTCTCCCAGCCCCACGCTTGGCCATTTTGCCTTGTTCATTTCCCAAGTGACAGCGTGCACAATACCGTTCGCTTGCAACAGCAGCCCCGTCATGGGATGAATACATACCATCATGCCTACTGTGTGTCAGGCACGGCACCTACTGTGTGCCAGGCACAGTACATGTCGTTTGATCCTGACACAACCCTGCATGGTGGGTGTTGCTCCTCCTTTCATGGAAAGGAGACCCCTAGAAGTCACACAGCTGGGAGGAGGCAGGGCTGGGGCTAGAACTCACAGATTCCGGCTTTGAGCCTAGCAAACACTCTGCAGTGCCATACACGGTGGCTGCACTGCCGAGGCCCAGCCACAGGCTCCGAGGTTCCAGTGTCCTCATGGCGAGATGTAAGTGGCTAAACCCACGTGTGTGGACTCACAGGCCCTCAAGGCACCTCCTCCTCCCAGGAGCCGGGACCGTCCTGCCCTTTGAGGGGGTCTGATGCCCGTTCTCAAAATGTCTTCACAATGCACACATATCACATTAAAGAGGCTTTTGGACAATGTTTTTATGTTTTTGGCGGGAAAGATCAGACATCTTTCACAACAAAGCACGGCCACCTTGAAGCTGGGGAAGGGGCTGTTTCTGAAGCTCAGGGCTTCCCCGTCCAGTTTCTCCGCCCAGAGATCATCTCAGTGTGACAGCCTCTTCCCACCCCAATACACCGTCCTCTGGGGAGGAAGAAATAAAAGCAAGCGCATTCCAGATGTTCCCGGGAAAATGGTATTTGGGAAAAGTATGTTTGTTTAGAATTTACCAAAAATAGAGAGCCCCAAAGGAGGAAAAGGCAACCTCTTGACCCATTTAAAAAGCCATTTCCCAGGAAGGACTTTCTAACAAACAGTGTCACAAAAAGAAGAGCTAATAGCTTTGACAATATAATAATATAAAGCTTTGGTACATTCAAAGCCTCCAAAAGCAAAAATTAAGCAACACATATATGCAACAGATATCAAAATGACAACATACAGAGAGCTCATCAAATGATTTTTAAATAAATCCATCAAAACCTTGTTAGGAAAACAGGCAAAGAAAACAGATAATCAACCAAGAAAGTTTTAAATGGCTTAATAAGTATGAACATTTGCATTTCGTTAATAATCATATCAATTAGAGTTTTGAAATACCATTATTTCTCTTTCAGATCATGAGATTGGCTTTATTGGTGTTACCATAAGCTGGTGTAGACCATAACACCAGCCCTCTCAAACCTGGGCTGAGGCTGGCATATAAGTCAGGGGCAACTCTTTTGGAAACATTTTGGCAACACATATCAAGGATATTTAACTACAAAATGTAAATGTCTTGAAATTTTCTCTGAGGAAATATTGAGAAATTCAGACCAAAAAACTGTGTACAAAGATGATTGATAAAGGGGGTATTGAATAATAAAACATGGAAGCCCAGATGTTCTACAATAGGTGAATAAATACATTATGATATGTCTGTACGATCATAGGACACAGTCATTTAAAATGGTCTTTTTGAAGAATGTTTATGCAAAGAAAAAGAAACGAAAGTGAAAAAAGTAGGCTGCAAAGAGTACAAGCCCACTCTTGGAAAGCATGTATAGATGAATGAATGACATAGCTACATAGAAACATGATGGCCATCAACCACGCCCATCTGTGGCAGGGAGAGCAAGACCCTGACCCCATCCCCTGCTCTCCTGAGGATGGTAGGGATGCCACGAGCCCATTTAGTGTTTCAGAGGGTAGAGGTGAGGCTGGGAACCTGGGAAGAGCCTGGCGAAAGATTGACGGGGAGAGGGCAAGAAAGCAGGATGTTTGTGTTCACCAATGGCAGTGGCCATGGTCCCATGGTAGGTCAGTGGCCCAGAAAGTATCAGAGACCATGGATTAAGAATCAGACCACCGTGCACTCGGGAGGCTGAGGCAGGAGAAGGGCATGAACCTGGGAGGCGGAGCTTGCAGTGAGCCGAGATCGCACCACTGCACTCCAGCCTGGGCGACAGAGCGAGACTCTGTCTCAATAAATAAATAAATAAATAAATAAATAAATAAAAAGAATCAGACCACTGTGACAGGCACAGTCCAAGTGGCCAGGAGCTGTGGGGAGCCTGACCACTGAGCCCAGTGCCTTGGCAGAGGGGATGTCATGCATGGGCAGCTCTGTTCTGGGAAAGAAATCTTCTCCCTGTCTCAACGTCCAGGCCTCTTCCACCAACCATCTTGCCGTTCCACAATCTCCTCCACCCAGGACATGGACACTTATCCCCACCCCAGGACATGGGACATCTTGGGGTGGGGATAGGAGGCACTCTCATCCAGTCCTCGGAGACCAGCCTGTGAATACTAGGGCACCCCAAGCTGGTCACCAAGGGAAGTGGACTTGTCTCTCCAAGACGTTAAAAAAAAAAAAAAAGACCAAAACATAGTTTACAATAGGTGACAGGATTAAAAGTGATATTAATTGTCTATGCTTTTCTACATTTTCATAATTGTCTATATCAAGCATGTATTACTTCTATAATTGGAACAAACAATAAAGGCTACTTTTGAAATAATATACATGCTTTTATCTCATACCGAGAAACAGTGTCTTCTGAATTATTCCAAGCCGATTGTTTTTTTTTTAATACGGAGTCTTGCTCTGTTGCTTAGGCTGGATTGCAGTGGCACCATCTCAGCTCACTGCAACCTTCGTCTCCTGGGTTCAAGTGATTCTCCCACCTCAGCCTCCCGAGTAGCTGGATTACAGGCACCAGCCACCACGCCTGGCTAATTTTTTTTGCATTTTTAGTAGAGACGGGGTTTCACCATGTTGGCCAGGCTGGTCTCGAATTCCTGACCTGAAGTGATCCGACTGCCTCGGCCTCCCAAAGCCGATTTTTCTGGGGTTACACAAGTGAGCCACCACGCCCAGCCTTCCAAGCCGATTTTTCTGCTGCCGGCTCACAAGGCCCCAGGGTTTCAGCTCCCTCCTGGGAGCACACATCAGCCCATGTGGGAGCTTGCAGCCCCTCTGCCCTCCTCTCTGGCCTGTCAGTACCATCTCAAAAAGCAAGCTCCCTAAAAGCCATGTGAGGCGAAGGCACAGGACATCTCTACTCAGAAGGCTTGCCTGAGATCCCTCTAACCTCACAGAGGCCTGTCCCCAAGGTCCCAGGCTGAGGCAGGCTCAGCATTCTGAGAGCCTGATTTCCCCAGGGGGAGGGCTGCCAGGTGGAGGAAGCCCAGGGCGTTCGTGCTTGTCTCATGATCTCCAGTGGGGATCAGATGCTGACCACTGAGTCGGCAGGGCTGGGCCCAAAGTCACCACTAACCCAGCACTGGTCTCTGCATTTCTTCCATCTGGGCATCAAACTGTCTCTCCTTTCTGCTCCCTCTTCAGCCTTAGCCTTGCCCTGGGGGCCACAGAATGGACCACTAGCCCTGCTTTGCATGGATGGGTGCATAGATTTGTCAGCAATGAGTGCATCCCCAGTCTGAGCCTTCACTTCTCAGGATAGCCCATCCCAGGTTCAGCCACTCCTCGTGGTCACTGCCAGGGCCTTCACCGTCCAACACATCCTCATCTGAGCACCCGGCAGGGTGCCAATGTCTCTCTGAAACTGTGCTGTTGGGGGGCTCTGACATGGGCGAGACCTCCAACCTCCCTCACTCTTGACACTAAACCTCTGTGGAACATGACCTAAAGGCCGAGCTTTCCTGGGGCTCCTCACATGTTCCCTGTCACTGAGCTCTGCTCCCCGGCATGCTAGGTGGGCACTGCTAGAGGCTGCTGGTGAAGAGATCAGACCTGGCATTGGTTGACTCTGAAAAATCAACTGAGGGACAAGACCCCCATAAGCGGCAGCTAGTCAGTGAGGCTGGACAGCTTCCAAGGGCCAGGAAGTTAGCTTGTTAGCTCTAAGGTGTCTTGCAGATCTGAAAACACCAAGTTCTAGGGTGATAAGCACCCCCAACCCTGAGATTCAGAGGATAGAGAATTCTAAGTGGCTCAAATCCTAAGGCAGTGAGGCATGGACCAGACCACACCCTTCCTGAACAGGGCTGCTTCCAGAACTGGAGGACTTGCAGCTATAGGACCCAGACTCCTCACAGCTGGTGGAGGGAGACTCCTCACAGCTGGGGGCGGGATTGTGGGGGAATTGGGGTGGGGGCAGTTGAGGGTTTCCTGCCTCACATGGAGAGAGAGATGACTGAGACTCCTGGGGGTCCTGGAACCTCCAGTAGTTCCCCCTGGACCAATGGGTCCCAGCAGCTCTCAGTTCATTGCTGTGTCCAGGAGTCTGGTGAAGAGTTAATGCTCAATTAATGTCTGGAGAGTGAATGAATAAAGGAAGGAGGCTAGCACGTCAGAGACCCCCCAGGTCTCAGCAGCTCTCAGGCTGCCCGTGCTGGAGTCACCCCGCCCTCCAGGCAGGCAGATGGGGCTGCTGAGGTGGAAGCTGGGGGCATTTGGCCCTGGTTTTCCTGTCTGAGTGGTTTGCACCCCCGGGCTCTGTGTGTGTTTTTTGGTGCAGCCACGGCTCCAGACTTGAGCCTGATTCTCATTCCCCATATCTTCCTCACTTCTGAGTCAGCTGTGAGCTCCACCTCTACCCAGCCTTCCAGGGTCTCAGGAGAGACCAGTGGTGTCCGTGGGGCATCCTCTGTTTGTTCTTTACTGAGGCTGGAGTCACCTTCTATCACAGACTATCACAGCCTCTCAGGGCTGTCCTTCTCTGTAGAAGGACGATGGGACCCGATGCCTCTGGGCCCTGCCTCACCCCCTCATCCCGGAGCAGCCCCACAGCCTCGCTCCCCTTGGCGATCTCTGGTTCCAGCTGTTGCTCTGTCAACCTCATTAGGTCACGTCCCCATACTCCACCTCTTCCTCATGGCCTGGCCCGGCCCATCTGACAGGTCCTCTCATAGGCAGAGCTGGACGTGTGGGCTGGGCCAGGCTGGGCAACTGGGCCTCTGTGAATTTCCACAGATCCAGAGTCAACCCAGTGTGGATCCAGTGAGAACTTATCAAACACCTGGGCACCTGAGCTAGGCTAGACACCCAAGGACGCTGACTTTGGCAATCCTTGTTGGGACCCTGGAAAGGGCAATTTATTGTCTCCACTTGGCATTAGAGGAAACTGATGCTCAAAGAGATGGACCTTCTGGACCAAGGACAAAGAGCACAATCTGGACTCTACACAGACTTGTTTAGCTGCAAAGATTCCTATTCAATAAAGGGAAGCGAATCCAGGAAACTGCATCTCCCTACCTCCCTGCCCAATATTTGTCCATCAGGCTGCCCAGGTCCCCATGCTGCGGCAGGAGCGCCGATGATGAGTGCTGCAGAGACCATGGGAGGAATGCCAGCCTCAGGCCAGGATAGCAGGGCAGGCTGGTTACGTTGGGAGGCCTGGAGCCAGCCAGCCAGGCCCTGATAGCTTACAGCTGCTCCAAATGCAGGAGGCGCAATCAGAGCCTGCCCCAGCCACTGGAGAGGGACGCCTCCATCTTTCCCTGTGTTCTTGGGTGCTGCCAGCCCCTTCCTCCACGGGAGCTGCTAAGGAAAGAGCCCTTTTGTCATCTTCCCAGGCAAGAACAGCCATCCCGTGGCACTCACTCCCTGCACACTCCAAGGCCTCGCTTCTGCTTCATGGAAACAGGATTGAATCTTGCTTGAAGCTGTGCACCACCAGACCACAAAAAGCCTCAAACATAGGTGTGGCCACCAGCCCCAGAGAGCCACAAGCACTCGGATTCTGGGAGCCCCAAGACTTGGAAGTTTCCCGTGGCACCAAGGCCAGGTGTTTATTGTCAAAGTTCTGGCTGGCCACACACATTGCTGACACTTTCTGTCCCTTTGGAGTTCTGGTCGACCATTGTGTTTGTTTGTTTTTTTGAGAAAGGGTCTTGCTCTGTCACCCAGGCTGGAGTACAGTGGCGCGATCTTGGCTCATTGCAACCTCTGCCTCCTGTGTTCAAGTGATTCTCATGCCTCAGCCTCCAAAAAATGCAGACACGTGCCACCATGCCCAGCTAATTTTTGTATTTTTAGTAGAGACGTGGTTTCATCATGTTGGCCAGGCTGGACTTGAATTCCTGGCCTCAAGCAATCTGCCCACCTCTGCCTCCCAAAGTGCTGGGATTACAGGCCCGAGCCATCGCACCTGGCCCTGTGTGATCTTTCTGAGAGTTTCTGAGCAGCGAACACCCCAGGTGGTTGCATGGGGGAGGCTGTAAAATCTGACAGCAGCTAGCGGGTCCTAGGGGGACGGTTCAACATCACGTCCCATGGATGGTCCAAGGACAGAACAGCCCCAGCATCGAGGCCAGAAAGCTGGCCCTGGAGGAAGTTGGTTCCTATCCTGTGCTTCTAGGCTGGGGTGAAGGTTTCCAGGAGGACACCTCCCTTGGTCACACTGTTCTCCTGAGCCCCTCTCTCACATACGTGCCCTGCTCTGCAATCCCCAGAAGGCTGCAAAAATTAGCTGGGTATGGTGATGCATGTCTGTAATCCCAGCTTTTTGGGAGGCTGAGGCACTAGAATTGCTTGAACCCGGGAGGCAGAGGTTGCATCACAAAATCCGCCACAACCCCTGGGTTTCCTCAAGGGATTCCCTGTCTGGCCATCTACCTCCCCCGCCCCGCCCCGCCCATTCCTACTTCCCCTTTTGGGCCTGTCCCTCTCTTCTGGCCTCCCCCATCCATCACAGTTCTAGCCATCACTCACCTGTATCACCGCAGTGACTCCCCGACAGCTCTGTCCCTGCCCGGCTCAGACTCTCCTACGCAGCTAGGAGTAAGCCCAGGAGAGCATGTCCCTCCTCCGCTCAAGAGCTTCCAAGGGCTTCCCATCAGGATCAGTTTCCCAGGGCAGTCATAGCAAATGACCACAAACTGGATGGCTTGAAAAGTCTCCTCTCACAGCCCTGGAGGCCAGAAGTCTGAAGTTGAGGTGTCAGCAGGACCCCGCTCCCTCACAGGGTCCTTCTTTGCCTCTTCCAGTTCCTGGCGTTCCCCCGCTGGTGGCAGCACCACGCCCATCCCTGCCTCAGCCTTCACGTGGCCTTCTCTTCTCCACTGTGTGTCTCTTACAGAAACACCTGTGATTGGATTTAAGGCCCACCTGGATAACACAGGATGATCTCATCTTGAGATCCTTAATTTAATTTCATCCACAGATTCCTTTTCCAAATAAAGTCACATTCACACGTTCCAGGGGTTAGGATGCGAACATGGCTTTTTTGGGGGCAAGAATTCAACCCACGATATCACCTCCTTAAGGAAAATCCCAAGTCATTACTCTGTGCTTCAAGGCCCTTCAGGATCTGGCCTTATCCATGACTTCCAACCTCCCACTGTCTACCCCACCACCCCTGACCTCCAGCCCTGGCCCCCCACTGTCCCCCCAGCACACCATGTTCCTGCTTCAGGGCCTTGGCAGATGCTGGCCTTTCCCCCAGGGTCCACACGCTTCCTCCATCAGCATCGTCAGGTTTAGTCAATTGTTTGGTATGGCCAGGCCCTCCCTGGCCACGTGTCTAAACTTGCAACCTTCCCGGAACACTCCCTCTTCCTCACCTGCCTTCTCTCTTCCCTACCACTCGTCACCATCGCACGTGCCGGCCTTCTCCTCATTTATGTCGTTCATTGTCTCCCCTCCCCTAGGCCACAGGCTTGTTTTGTCAGTTTTGTTCACTGCTGTGTCCCAGCGGCTAGAACAACGCTTGACACTAGTTGACCTTGGCTGAATGAATGAGTGAATGAATGAGCAAGAGTTTGCTCAGGCTGAACTCTGAGCTGCCGGAAGCCTTTGTAGACACCCCCAGAACATGCTGGCCCCACCTCTGAGCTCCTGGTGTACCTCGGTTCTCATGAGGCCCCCGCACTTCAGCCTCTGGTGATCCTCTTTTTCGAGCCAGACATGTTAGCTCAGCAAACACTCCCTGAGCCTACATCATGAGTCACCAGAGGCCCTTGACCCTTCCTCCCACAACCTTCCCCCACTGCGCCCGCTCTCACCCTGGTCAGTTAGCCGAGTGTGTGCAGGGAACTGTGTATGAAGGTCAGGACTGCCCTGCTGCCCCTGCTGATCCCTGGAGCCGCCACAGGGATGGAAGAGTGGGTCCTTTTGATGCACTCAAGCCTGGGATATGGGCCTCCAGGGCTGGCATTGAAGGAATGTACAAGGGCTGCCCCAGGGCCTGCAACACTAACTGTGAAGAGTCCCCTAAAACTTCCCTGATGAAAACCACCACAGCCTCCATTTCAGAAGAGGGACATGGGCTTCTTGCCATGTCTCTGCTGCTGATGGGCTCTGTGACTGGCACAATTTCCTTCCTGTTGCTGGTCCCCAGTTTTGTCATCTTTAAATCTGGGCATCGACCCCTCGGGGATGGCTACAATAGCTTGCGTCTTACACATTCCAACTCAGATGGCTCTGGCTGTGCCACTGGGTTGAGAAGGATTCTGAGGTTCAATCCAGGCTTAACAGGAAGAAGTGCAGTGATCCATTAGTGACATCTGCCATGGGTGTGGGGAGAGCGGGGGCCCAGGTATGCTAAGGCTGGGTTAGATGCTTTGTGAGTGGGCTTTGGACAACACGTCCACGTGAGTCTATGGATGCCTGATGATAGAGAAAAGATCCTGGAGGAGGTGAATGGGTCTGAAATGAGTGGCTGATGGCATCACAAATCCTTTTTGAGCTTACTTTGGTGCATTGAGGCAGCTGGCATGGCCTGCCTGCTGGGAAGGCATCAATGACCCAATGGAGAGACGGCTCCTTCCCTATGCTAGGGTTGAAGTCGCAGGGCAGTTAGGCTAGGGCCCTGCTCTGTGTTTTGTCTCTCAGGTGGCCATAGTGCTTGGTGGCAGAGGCTGTCCTCTGGCTCAGGATTTGCAGCAACAAGGCCAGCCTCTAGCTGGGCCTAGCCAAGTGCCCTCTGAGACTCGCTGGAAGTGAGGTCCCCTGTCTCAATCCATTCAGTCTGCTGCAACAAAATACCGTGGATGGGGTGGCTTAGAAATGGCAGACATGTATTTCTCACAGTTCTGGAGGCTGAAAGTTCCAGATCAAGGTGTCAGCAGCTTCGGTGTCTGGGAGGGCTGGCTCTCTGATTCCTGGAGGGGGCTGTCTTGCTGCATCTTCATGGATGGAAGGGGCAAGGGGGTTTTCCTCAGGTCTCTTTTATAAGGGCATTAATCCCAAACAGGAGGGCTCTGTCCTATGCCCTAATCTCTTCCGAAGGCCCCACCTCCCACACCCTCACCTTGCTGGTGAGAATTTCAACATACACGTTGTCGGGAGTAAAAAGACACTCAGATCATAGCATCTCGGGATAGACAGAGCCCGGCATGCCACTTCCCTGAATGAGGGAGACATTCTTGTAGCCTGCACAGCTGGAGCAGGGAGTGAGAGCCTCGGCAGCCTTGGGAGAAGGTGCCCTAATGTGACATGGCCTCAGTTTCCCAGCTGTGGGCAGAGATCACAGCAGCTGTCTCCTTTTCAGTCTGGACAGATGGCTATGACCCACAGAAACGCCATGGCCCGGGAACAGAGCTGTGTCTACCCTGGAACAGAGCTGTGTCTACCCTGGGACAGAGCTGTAACTACCCTGGGACAGAGCTGTGTCTACCCACGGGAAGGGGGATCCTTTTCTAATTTGTACAAAGGTGCCCTGGGGGTCCAGGTCATGCATAGAAAACTCCTCACCAGGCACTCACCAGGAGCAGAACCCTATCATCCTCCTCCTCCTCACAGTGACTCCTGCTCTAACAGAGGCACAGAGGCACAGAAAGAGGGAGTTCCCCTGAGGCAGCAGGAGGGCTTCCTGGAGGAGGGAGGGTTTGGGCTGGGCCTTGCTGATCCTGTAGCAACCAGTGATTCTGGCCACAGCCCGTGCCTGCCTGCCTGACTCTCTGAGAAGGGACTGCAGCCTGCTCTGTGCTGCGGCCCTTCCTCGACATGGCTGGTTTCTTCCCTAGGTCTATCTTTGGTTCCTGCTGACTCTTCCGTGACATAAATGCAAATGAGACCACAGACAACTAGCCTCAAAGCCAAGGAAGCCGCTGGCTGGAGTTGTCTCCACAGTCCCCTGCTGGGCAGGGAAGTGGGCAGAGGTGATGGTCACGTCCATCCATCACGGCCCATCAGGGGAGCAGGCCTCTTGGGGCCCCTGACACCTCCAAGTGGCCAAAAAAAAGGTCATACCAGGAGACAGAGCCTTAGACTAACCAACAAGAGCTTCCCGCATGGCTGATGACAGTTTCCCACGTTCTTTCTTAATCACTGGGACCTTAGTTCAAAGGTGATCCTGTGTGGAGTCCTGAAATGTAAAGCAGAGTGGTCCAGAGCTTACCTTCTGCCCTGAGGTCTTTTCACCAAACCTAGGGCTCCTTAGGGCACAGTAGCTTGAAAACCGCTGACCCACAGGATGTGACTCAACTTTCTAAAGCTCTCACAACTCTCCCCTCCTTCCCAGTGACACTGCTCTAATCCCACCTCTGGGTGTACCAGATACCTCTCGCTCCTGCCTTGGCCCTTTAGTATTTTGATACTAGCTGCTTTGTCAAAACTCCTTCAAAACCCCAGCTAGGATACCGCCTCCTCCAGGAAGCTTATTGCTACTATCTGAATATTTGTGTTCCTCCAAGATTCTATTCATCTGCTCAAACCTAAACCCCCAAGGCGCTGGTATTAGAAGGTGAGGCCTTAGAGCAGGCATTAGGTCATGAGGGTAAAGCTCTCATGAATAGAATTAGTGACCTTATAAAAGAGGCTCCAGGGAGCTGCCTTGCCACTTTCACATGTGAGGACATGGTGAGAAGATAGCATTCTGTGAACCAGACAGCAGGCCCTCACCAGGCACCAAATCAACTGATGCCTTGACCTTGGACTTCTCAGCCTCCAGAAATGCGAGCTATACATTTCTGTTGTTTATAATCACCCAGTCTATGGCATCTTTTATAGCAGCCTGAAAGGACTAAGAGAATTACTTTTATCTCTTCCCCCCACCCACATACATGTGGGCAGAGTGGTCCCTTCTTCCCCTTTCTGTGCTGTACTCTGTCCTTCTCCCCATCACAGCCTTCCTCCTGCTGTGTCTGAAGCACCCATTTCTCCGTTTGTCCTACACACAAATCTCAGCTCCTTCAGGGCCTGACGTTTTTCCCCCTCTGCGTTTCCTGGGCTGGACCCTCATAGGTACCCCATCAGAATCGTTCATTACAGACCCATGGCAGCCAGCAGGTGCCATGGCTCCCTGGACTCCGTGGGTAGGATTTGGGCAACTTGAATGTGTTTAGGATCCAGCCATGGTTCCCATTAAGGCCACATAAAAGGGCTGAGCTGGAGTCATCTCTAATCCCTCCTTAAAAGGGAGGCCCAGGGGAGACACAGGCCGCCACTTCAGGGCCCCAGGGTCCCCTCTGTGTTTATGACATGGCCTCAGAACATGGAGTTTACAGGCCAGAAGCAGCATGAGGCCCTTGGCCACAGTCCTGGCCATCCCCTTATTGACTTCCTCCCTGAGCCCAGCAGGAAGCAGGCATCTGTTCTAGGACTTTGGAGCAAAAGGTCACTTCCTGGGCCAGGGTAACCACGGCAACACAATTCCCCTGGCAGCCTTGGACTAGCAAAGTGTCCTCATAGCTCTGATTTTGTCTAAATTTATCATTTCAGGCTAAGGAAGGTCTTGTACTGGTTTTAGAGCCCTGGACGGAGCTCCAGGCGACCTGGGCCTTCCTGGTTCTACCACCGACTTGCTGGGGGTTTCAGCAAGCCTTCACCTTCCACGTTGGTGTTCTCAGCTCTAAGAAAAGGAAGTTGATTTCCATGAGAGGTGATCAAACTGTGCTGTAGAAACCTCAGCGATTCCACAGAACATTAGAGTACCTCTGCCAAGCAGAATTCTCCACATGGAGAAACCTCCCCTCTTACTGATTTTATATGCCATGCATGTCAACGCTCTGGGGAAGATTTTTTGCTTGAGAAAAAAAAAAAATTCTTGCTGATTAAAGAAAAACAACCCTGGAAAGTGCTGAATATGGTATCTATGCATTTATTATGGAAATCTAGACAGTTTGCACTGAGATCATAGATGGTTCTCATAGAATGGGACTAGGAGGATTCAAGGAAAGAAGACCTGCTTCCTGTTTCCCAGCCCGTAAACCCTTGCTGTTGTTTTCAAGATTTTTATGATCCTTTCTGGGCTGTGATGAGAGGGCCTGGCAGGGGAGCCGGCTGCCTCCTTATCGAAGACTCCCTGCCTCAGTGCCTAGAGCCAGGCTCAGCCCTGGTGAGGAGGGACAATCCTGGCTGGGTAGGTCAGGCAGCTAAAAGTTGGGGGTCAGGTCCCCTACTTCAGCAGTCCCTAACCTTTTTGGCATCTGGGAAGACAAAAATCAGAAGACAATTTTTCCACAAACTGGAGATGGAGGGATGGTTTGGGGATGACTCAAGCACATTACATTTTTGGTGCACTTTATTTCTATTATTATTATGTTGTAATATATAATGAAATAATGATCTAAGTCACCATAATGTAGAATCAGTGGGAGCCCTGAGCTTGTTTGCCTGCAACTAGATGGTCCCACCCCAGGGGATGAGAGACAGTGATAGATCGTCAGGCATTAGATTCTCATAAGGAGCACACAACCAAGATCTCTTGCATGAGCAAGGGCTCGCATGCACAATGGGGCTCGCACTCCTGTGAGAATCTAATGCTGCTGTTGATCTGACAGGAGGTGAAGCTCAGGCAGTAGTGCCAGCAATGGGGAGTGGCTGTAAATACAGATGAAGCTTTACTGGCCTGCTGCTCACCTTCTGCTGTGCAGCCCGGTTCCTAACAGGCCAGGGACCGGTACTTCTTTGAATATATAATTGGGCTCTTTATATTCTTCTTGTAAACTTCCCCCTTTCTTCTCCAGGGAGTACTGAGATGGTCAGCTCAGCTTCTCCCTGACAAGGGGTCCCGGGAGGGAAGGGACAGATACTAGGGAGGGCAGTGGGGAGTGGGGGGAATGGGGTGAGGTCGGTGGAAACCAGAGACAAGCGCAGGAGCCCACAGCCTCAGCACTGCCCCTGGGGGCCTGTGGCCTGCTGGAGATGCTGCTAAATCCTGGTGGAAACGTGTCTATTCTTTTCAGACTCCCGGCAACCAATCCGGGCCAGTAGCTGGGGCTGCTGGGATTCTGGAACAGGAACTGGGACAAGAAGGTGGAGGAGCTGTCCTGGCCCCAGGGGGAGTGAGGACACAGCAGTACCCACAGGTCCCACTCTTCCTCCCTTCCCCTGCCCTGGAGCAGGGAAGTACATCCCATGTTGGCAATCCTGCCAGCCACAGGCAGCCAACGCGTGCCCGCTGTCCCAGCGAGCTGCCTGGGCTCGTGCCCAGTTAGGGACGTGGCCTGTGTCACCCCAATTGTCCAGGCCACCCAAGGCAGGCAAATGAGCTTTAGGTATTTTAAAATCAGATTTGGATACGCACCAAACCGGGATGCTATCTCTGGAGACAGGCTGGGATTGTGGACAGAGGTCAAAGGGGCTTTGAGCCTTATCTGCCATGTTCCATTTTATTTTCAAGGAAAATGTATTCATGGACTTCTTGAGTAATACACACACACACACACACACACACACACACACACACTCTGTTTTTTTTTTTTAAAGATCTGACTTTAAAAGCTTACAGTAAAAATAACAATTGTTTTACAAGAGACTCCAAACATGTTCTTCTTTGGAGGTGGGAGGTAGGGAGGGACTGCCTGATTAGCACTGTGCCCTTGATATGCCAGCATCAGGTCCGGCTCCTTGTGCCTCAGTTTCCCCATCTGTTCCCCAGGGAGACAGGCCTGATAATCTCCAAGGTTCATTCAGCCCTGCCATGAAGTGACAAGAAATTCCACTCTGTGAAGTCACAGGCAGCCTGTCTGCCTGCGTTCCTCGCGAGCCTTAGTTACAGCAGTGAGAGCTGATTCCAGATGCGAGCCCTCAGGGGCCTGAGAGTGGTCCCAGGGGGACCCTTGGGGGCTCTTTGGCCAAATCAGTTAAGCTTCCTTCCTGGGGAGAGTAATGCCAGGCCTCAGAAAGCTTCAACAGCCCAGCCTCTGTGCAGTCGGACCAAACTGGACTTGTAGCCTGTTAGTCCCTTTTCTTGCCACGCTTGGGAATGAACAACTGTGATCTACGGGTGTCATTAAGACAGAGGTGGTCTGGTTAGGGACACTGGCCCAGTGACCCTGCCGCTGGCACCAATCACTATGACAACAGCTCAATAGGGTCCCAAGGGCCTAAGAATCCTGCTTCCACTGAGGGCGAGGTTGGCTGAGGTCAGACAAAGAGGGATTAATAGAGCCCTGTTCTTGATAAACCACAAAGCGCCATTATTACAAGTCGCAACGGCCCTAGCAGGAGATGTATCATGCTTTCAAGTCACAGAGAACCCAGCAAACCAAAGGGAATGGTTCCAGCATCAGCCACAAAGTCACCCTGGGGCCCAGAATCAGAGCAGGAGCAGAAAAATCTGAAATAACGCAAATGTTCAACAGACGTCTGCGTAACACACAGACCAGCCATAAAATAGCACGGATTGTGGACATTCAAATGACAATGCTGATTGTATTTTCTACATTAAAATCCTCATGATATGTGGAAACAAGTTCACAAAAACTGTAAATAAGCAACATTTTTGTTTAAAAACTCATATACATATGTATAGACAGTGAAAATATAGAAGAAAAATCTTTTAAAATGTGAGTGGTTATCTTTGAAAAGTGAGATTGTGTGTAATTCTTTTTCTTCCTTTGGTTTATCTGTATTTTTATAAAAATATATATATTTCTCTTGTATTTCAAAAATTTTTTATTCTTTTAAAAATTGGTGCAGAGAATTCTAGGGTGGAGTGGTCATTCTTTCCCTCTGGAGTCAAACTTCAGTTAATGAAACCCACAAGAGGGCACTGTTTCGGAGAGTTAAACTTTCTTTTTAACTAATATTTTATTAATTCAAGTACTAATATTTTAAAAATTTGTTTTACATTAACCAGTGTATAAGAAAATTATTCTAAACAGTACTGCATATTCTCATGCCTTCTTGCAATTGAGTACAATGAAAATAGTTTATCATTAGCTTCATCATTGTGAAAGGTGCAGATTCTACCATATCACATAATATGCTGATCTTCAGGGCTGTTGGCTAAGCAGAAGAGTTTGTATCTGCACTGAGCAGCTTCAGATTACTTCCCTTACTGAGTATCTAGACTTGCTTTTTATAATTTTCCAGTTTCTTTCACTACTGATAAACCATCAGTATCAGTATTCTGTAGCAACTCTTTGCCACTTTAATTTGGTGCTTCTAATCTGCCGTCATCTTGGAAAAACACACATGCTTGTTAGAAGTGTGAATAAACTAAGAGAACGCAGATCCGAGTGAGGGTTTGATATGGTTTGGCTGTGACCCCACCCATATCTCATCTTGAATTGTAGTTCCCATAATTCCCACATGCTGTGGGAGGGACCCGGTGGGAGGTAATTGAATCATGGGGGCGGGTCTTTCCTGTGCTGTTCTCGTGGTTGCAAGTTTCACGAGACCTGATGATTTTATAAACGGAAATTTTCCTGCACAAGTCGCTCTTGCCTGCCGCCATGTAAGAGGTCCCTTTGCTCTTCCTTTGTCTTCCACCATGATTGTGAGGCCTCCCCAGCCATGTGGAACTGGGAGTCCATTAAACCTCTTTCCTTTATAAATCACCCAGTTTTCAAGTGTGTCTTTTTTTTTTTTTTTTTTTTTTTTTGAGACAGAGTCTTGCTCTGTTGCCCAGGCTGGAGTGCAGTGGCGTGATCTCGGCTCAGTGCAAGCTCCACCTTCCAGGTTCACGCCATTCTCATATCGTGTAAGTTATGTTGAAGAGTTTGGATTTTATCAGGGAAGTTGGGAGTTGTTGAAGAATTTCAAGAAAGGAAGCAAGGGGCTCATATTTGTGTTTTTTGAAAGATTACTACAGCAAGGACAATTTTGTGTGTGGCGAAACTGTTGGCAGGAAGACAGAAAGATGTGGGTTTGGAAATACAAAGGAAAGAAAATTGGGCTGTGAGGAGATAGGTTATCAGGGACGTCATCCATGTGTTTGAATTTATCAGCTAGAAGAGAGCAAGACCTACTCTCTTCTAGCTGATAAATTCAAACACATTCTCCTTTTAGGAGGAGCCATGCGGGGGGAATTTATTTCTGGCCTCCGTGCCAGAAAGAGCAACGTCTCTTCTAAACTACAGATACATTTTTATGTCATATGCCTGCAAATCTTATATTAATAAATAACTGTATTTCCCTCTTTGCTTTGGTCACTGGGAAGCTCTGTGTATGTAATTCTATGCACGGAATTTACTTTTGGTTTCATCGCAAGATGCATACTTTCATTTTGCTCAGAATTGTTTATTTATGGTATCTTTTTGTCTTATTCAAATTTTCAAAAGTGGTATCAAATTATTTTTGGAATAAAGTGGAGTATAAAAAAGAAATTTTTAAAGTGTGAGCTTGAAAAAAACCAAAACATCAATAGCTCTTTAACAGATTCTCAAATCCTTATGATTGCTCATTTTGTATACACTTTTTGAAATCTGATGACTGTTTTGGTATGGTCAAATTTGTCTATGTTAAATATTGTTTTTAAAAACTGGAAAGTCGATGACACCAAAAGCACAAGCCCATGAGGAAAAACTAGATAAATTAGAATTCATCAAAATTTTAAAGTTTTGTGCTTCAAAGGACACTATCAAGAAAGTGAAAATACAGCCCACAGAATGGGAGAAAATATTTGCAAATTATATATCTGATAAGGTTTATCGGGAATACATAAGAAGCTCTTTTTGAAAACTCAATAATAAAAAGACAACACAATATAAAAATGGGCAAAAGATCTAGATAGACATTTCTCCAAACAAGATATACAAATGGCTAATAACAAGCACCAAAAAAGGTGCTCAACATCATTAGTCATCAGATACAAATCAAAACCAACATGAGCTGTCACTTCACATTCATGAGGATGGCTGTCATCAAAAAGACAGATATTAACCATTGTTAGGGAGGAGGTGGAGAAATGGGAACCTTCATATCATGCTGGTGGGAATATAAGATGGCACAATTACTTTAGAAAACAGTCTGGAAGTTCCTCAAAAAGTTAAACATAGAATCACCATATAATCCAGCAATTCTACTCTTAGGTATATGTCCAAGAGAAATAGAAACATAGGTCCACACCAAAACTGCACATGAATGTTCACAGCAACATTATTCACAATAGCCAAAAGGTGAAAAAAAGCCAAATGCTTATTAACTAATGAATGGATAAACAAAATGCGGTAAAGCCATGCAAAGAATTGTTATCCAGCCCTAGAAAGGAATGGCCCAGGTCTCCTGATACATGCTGCAACATGGATGACCCTTGAAAGCAGTATGCTAGGCGAAAGAGGTCAGAATTACCAAAAATACACATATTACATTATCCCATGTATATAAAATGTCCAGAATGCGCAAATAGAGAGAGATAGAAAGTAGATTAGTTATTGCTTAACGTTGAGGGGATAGAGAGATTGGGGTTTGATGGCTAAGGAGTATAGAGTTTCTTTTAGAAGTGATGAAAATATAAAATTGATTGTGGTAGTATTTGTACAACTCTATGAATGTAATACAACTATTGAATTTACACCTTAAGTGAGTGAATTATATGGTACATGAATTATATCTCAATGAAGCCGTTTTAAAAAAAATAATGGAAGCCACCATGCTTGGCCTACTCAGTAGACTGTTAATGGGAACCCAGGTCCTACGTGGCCCTCCAGAGATGGGTTCTAACTCCGGCTCAGCCGCTTCCCAGCTATGTAAGCTCCTCACACAAATCGCTTCATCTCCCTAAAATGGAGACAGCTATGCCTGATGCCCAGTGGGCCTGCACTGGGTCTAGAGAGTGCTGGAGCTCGGTAGGAGCCCAGTCCGCTGCTTCCCAGAGGGCCCTCCAAGACCCCTGCCCTCAGAAGGTGCCCAACATCCTAAATGAGTGGGGCCTGCAGATTCCCTTTTTGGAAATTAACAAGTGCTCTTGATGATGTTTAAATATTTAAATAACAATTCATCAGACCTTAAGGGGCTGAGAAACTCAGGGGAGGTTCTGGAAGGCAGGAGCTGCAGTGTAGCTGAGGATGCCTCTTTTGCCCCTGTTCCCCATGGAGCCTCGGGGATGGTCTAAGAGGCTGTCTACACTTCAGTGGTCATTCACCCCTCAGCTGCAGAATCAGTAGCTTTCTAGTCTACACCCCACATTCTGCTTCTCTCAGCCCCTGAATAAGGAGCCTGCTTTTAAAGACTGCCCCGGGACAGCCTTGGGCATGGAGTTCTCTGTCATGATATTACAGAAAGTCAGCATCAGGCCCCTCGTGTTAGAGACAGGTCGACTGAGGTCCAGGGATAGGTGAGCCTGGCTCAGTGGCCTCTCAGCCCAATTCTCTGGAGGATTCCAGGAGCATGTCCTGAGCCACTCCAGTGAGCCAGGCTCTGCTTATGTTTCACGTGAGCACCTCCCTGAATTGCAACAACAAATCTGTGGAGTAGACATTGAGTACCCTTTTTACAGATGAGAGCACAGAGACTGGCTCAAGGTGGCTTAGGGAGTGAGCAAGCCGGGATTCACATCCAGCCTGTCTGACAGCAAAACCTGTGTTCTTTCTTCTGGGCCAGTTCCCCCAGTTTCTTCATGCCAGAAGCCAAGCAGGTCACAGAGGAGGGGAGATGCTTCCATCCCATCCCCTGAGAGAGACTCTGCCACGGAGTCTGGGTTTTCAGGATATTCTTGGGCCTCACCTGGTTGCACTACCTGCCCTCCCATCCCCACTCCGACTCATTTCTCTCCCTAAACACCAGATTCTCTGCAGCCCAGGCTCCTTGAGGTTGGGAGCGTTCATTTAAAGTCCCACGGGAGAAAAGGAAAAAGAATCATGGATGTTCCCAGTTCCAGCCTTGAGTCTCTCTCTCAGGATGCCTTTTGTTGCCAAGAATGATGAAACAGATGTCTTGGCAATAGCTTCAAATGTTTCCTGCCAAACCAGGGGAGAATTTGTCTTCAGTTTAGCTGCAGCCAAGACAGACAAGTCCCAGCTCTTATTATTCACAGGAAGTGCACAAACACACACGAGCTTCCCAAATCTGGGAGCCCCATGGCTCCCCAGCTTCTCCTCATCAGGATTTCAGCATCATCTATAGACACAGGTTGCACCCCCCACTTGCTTCATGCCTTCCATCCTCCACACCCTTCAGGCTTTCCATGTCACCCCCACCCCTCATCACCGATGACTCCAAGGCCTCGGCCTGGCAGGCAAGGCCACCTTCCTTTTGTTCCCATCATGTCCTAGGTAAACTTTTTGTTTTTGGTGGTGGCGGTGGTAAAATACACATCACATAAAATTTACCATTTTAACCATTTTAAAGGGTACAATTCAGTGGTGTTTTGTTATTTACAAAGCTGTACAACTCTCGTTGCTATTGACTTCTGGAACATTTCAACACCCCCAAAGGAAAACCTATACCTCCCCCCACTCCCAGCCTCTGGCAACCAGCTACCTACCTTCTTCTGTCTCTTTAAATCTGTCTTTTCTGGGTATTTCATATAAATGGTATCCTACAATGTGTGGCCCTTGGTGACTGGCTTCTTTCACTCAGCTGAATGTTTTCAAGGTTCATCCATGTCCTAGTGTGTGTCAGCACTTCTTGTACTAATACTTTAGGGCTGTTCTTTATGACTCAATAATATTCTATTGGATGGATAGACCATATTTTGTTGATTTGTTCTTCCACTGATGGATGTTTATGTTGTTTCCACCTTTTAGCTATTGTGAATAGTGCCACTAGGAACATTCTTGCATGAGTTTTGTTTGAACCCCTGTCTTCAATTCTTTGGGGCATATACCTAGGAGTGGAGTTCTGGGTCATACAGTAATTCTATTTTACTTCTTGAGGAACCACCACACTATTTTCCATATTGACCATACCATTTTACATTCCTATCAGCAGGGTATGAAGCTTTCAGTTCCTCTACATCCTCACCAACATTTGTTATTTTTCTTTCAAAAAAAAAATTCTAGCCATCTGAATAGGTTTAAGTGGGTATCTCATTGTGGTTTTGATTTGTATATTTTTGACTAATGACTTCATTGAGCATATTTTCTTTTTCTTTGATTTAATAAAGTTTTATTTTTCTAAATGTACAGTTGGTTGGACCTGTTCATGCGTCTTCACCAGCAGCTGGAGCATCTCCACCCTTGGTATTTCTGGTATAAATTACTTGAACTCTGCTTTGAAACCAGTTTGATGAGTCCTTTGCTAAGGAGCTCCTGAAGGCTGCCCTGGCCAGGGAGACTCAAATCTTCAGTCTCTCAGACACCATAGCTGGGCTTATAAGTTTACAGTTGGGAACTTCCTTACAGGGTTTGTCTTAGTTAGTTTTGTCAAACAAAACTAAGTTATTGGGCTTGTCCCGAACTATGTCGTTGGAGCACTTCTTCCTTTTGGCCTTGTCCCCGGATTTGCTTACTGGGTCTTTGTCTTTCCTGGCCAACTTTCCAGCGCCTTTCTTCTTCTTCTTGTCCTTGGGTGGCATTGCAAAGCTCAGAGAGCAGCGGTGAACACTACAGCCTCACTAAGATGTCAGACAAAAAGACACTGAACATATTTTCATGTGTTTGTTGGTCCTTTGTATATTTTCTTTGAAGAAATGCCTATGTAAATCCTATGCCAATTTTTAAATTGGGTTATTTGTTGTTGAGTTGTAGGAGTTCTTTATATATTCTAGACACTAGATCCTTAAACGATATATGGTTTGCAAACATTTTGTCCTATTCTTTGTGTTGTCTTTCACTCTCTTGATGTTGTCCTTGGAAGCACAAAAGTTTTTAGTTTCGATAAATTCATCAATTTATCTTTTTATTTTTTTTTTGGCCGCTTGTGCTCTTGGTGTCATATCTAATAATCCATGGCCAAATCTCAGGTCATGAAGACTTACCCTATATTTTTATTAAGAGTTTTATAGTAATAGCTCTTATATTTAGGTCTTTGATTTATGTTGAGTTAATTTTTGCATATGGTATGAGGTAGGGTGCAACTTCATTCTTTTTTTTTTTTGAGACAGAGTCTTGCTCCATCGCCCAGGCTGGAGTGCAGTGGTGTGGTCTCAGCTCACTGCAACCTCCACCTCCCAGGTTCAAGCAATTCTCCTGCCTTGGCCTCCTGAGTAGCTGGAGTTACAGACACCCATGACTATGCCCAGCTAGTTTTTGTATTTTTAGAAGAGACAGGGTTTCACCATGTTGGCCAGGCTGGTCTCAAACTCCTGACCTCAAGTGATCTGCCCACCTCAGCCTCCCAATGTGCTGGGATTACAGGCATGAGCCACCACACCTGGCCTCTGACTTCATTCTTTTACACGTGGATGTCCCCTCCAATACAATTTCTTGGGAGGCTATTCTGCATGGAATGGTCTTGGCACCCTTGTCATAAATCAAGTGCCACACGTGTATGAGTTTATATCTGGACTCTTAATTCCATCCAATTGATCTATATGTCTATCCTGTGCCAGTGCCACACTGTTTTGATTACTGTAACTTTGTAGTGACTTTTGAAATTGGGAAGTATAAGTCCTCCAACTTTGCTCTTCTTTTTGAAGATTGCTTTAGCTATTCAGGGTCCCTTGTAATTCCATACAAATTTTAGGATTAGCTTTTCCATTTCTGTAAAAACATCACATTGGGATTTTGATAAGCATGGCATTAAATCTGTAGATCTATTTGGAGATTACTGTCAGTTTAACAATATCAAGTCTTCTAATCAATGAACATGGAATGTCTTTTTATTTTCTTAAATTTTATTTAATTTCTTTCAGCAGTGTTACATAGTTTTCAATGTTCAAGTCTTCCCCTCCCTTTGTTAAATTCATTTCTAGTTATTTTATTGTGTTTGGTGCTATTGTAAATTGAATCGTTTTCTTGATTTTCCTTTTGTAGTGTGTATAGAAATATAACTAATTTTGTGTTAATATTGTATCCTTCAACTTTGTCAAATTCATATATTAGCTATAATAGTTTTTTTGTAGATTCTTTAGTATCAGCTACATGTAAGATCATGTCATCTGCAAATAAATGTGGTTCTCCTGCTTATTTTACTATCTAGATGTCTTTTTTTTTTCTTGCCTAGTTTCTCTGGCTAGAACTTCCAGTACAATATTGCATAGAAGTTGCAGAAATGGGCCGGGTGTGGTGGCTCATGCCTGTAATCCCAGCACTTTGGGAGGCCGACGCGGGCGGATCACCTGAGGTTGGGAGTTCGAGACCAGCCTGACCAACATGGTGAAACCCCGTCTCTACTAAAAATACAAAATTAGCTGGCTGTGGTGGCGCATGCCTGTAATCCCAGCTACTTGGGAGACTGAGGCAGGAGAATCTCTTGAACCCGGGAGGTGGAGTTTGCAGTGAGCCATGATCACACCATTGCACCCCAGCCTGGGCAACAAGAGCGAAACTCCGTTTCAAAAAAAAAAAAAAAAAAAGAAGTAGCAGAAACGGGCATCCTGTCTTGTTCCTGATCTTCGGGCAAAGATTTCTGTCTTTCACCAAGTGTTTTCTTGACTCTCATTGGCTCATCCTCTACTTTCTCCAGGGTGTCCAGCTGTCACCCTTGCTCACTCTGCTGCCCCAAGGAAACCAGTTCTCCAGCCTTTGCCACACTCACATCCTCTAGTCCCCACCTCTGCCCTCCACTTTCTGATTCAGTGCCCTATCTTTCAAACCAAGAGTTTTTTTGCGGAGTTCCTATGCCTCACTCATGTGGCTCCAACTAGTCATGCATCTCTCCTCCCTGGCCCTCTCCCACAGCCCTGAGCATGAAGAGGCCTGAGGCACACTTCATAAATGCTGAGGTCCTGAAAAGCCTAAGAGGTCAGGCTTGCTGAGAAGAGCTATGTCTGAGCCCGCCTGGCTACAGGGAAAACAAACCCCAAAACCTTGTTGGCCTGATTGGCAGGAGCCCAGAGAGAACTGATGCCCATCCAAGAAACACAGGTGTTCAAGGGCCCCTGCTCTGTGGCTCTCCACCCATGGGTAGCTGCAGGATGAGCACCGTCCTGGGGGGCAGAGGCCGCCAGGTGCTGCATCAGGATCCTGGCCTGCTGCTCTAATAGTGCCTGTGAGAAGTCAGGTTCTCAGGGCTCTAGTCCTCGCTCTCTGCCACATGAGAACCCACAGCAGCCTTCCTGCATCCCAGCAAAGGACCATGCACTCCCCAAGCCAAAGGGGTCCTGGTGGAGACCTTCAGTAAGATTGCCACTTCAAAGCCATTCCAGGGGCCCGGGTGGACCTCTGAGCTCTCCTCCAGGAAAAGGCCTGTTCTCGTGAGGCCTGTTGTAGCTCAGGCTCTTGGAGCCTTCTCTAGGGAGCACACTGAACAGTTTTCCGAATACTGAGGCTCCTCTTGGCTTCATTCCAGGAGTGGGGGAGAGGAGGGAAGGTTGGGCTGAGCCGCTCTGTGGATTTGCTCAGCTGTGTGTCATCCCATACTGCGCCAGTAGGCCCTGAGCCACCATGCAGTTAATTCTCCCCATTCACCTGTCCAGGACAACACAGGGTAACTAGAGGAAGAAAAAGAAAAGCTGGGAATCATACAGAGGAGGAGAGAGATGCTGTCAAAGAACAAAGGCCAGTTGGTGCCAGGACTTCCAGGCCAATTGAGGATTCTGACCCCTCATTGCTCCAGAGGACTCTGGAGGTGTCCTTTCCCTCAGAGGGTGCCCCCAGCCCCTTGACTCAGTTTTTCCCATTTACTGGACTGGAAACCCCTCCCACCATCAGTGAAACGTTTGCTAAGCCTCACTTGGAGCCCAGGTACCCTGGGGACTGTGGGGGCTATCACCAAAGGTGGGGCATGGTCTGGGGATACCAGGTATCTTGGGGCAGCAGGCATCTTCTACTTCATGAGCTTCCTCCCTGTGGTTCTTTTTTTATTTTTAAGTAGTTTTTTTTAAAGAGCAGTTTTAGGTTCACAGCACAATTGAACAGAGAGTACAAAGTCCCCACATGCCTCCTGCCCCCACACATGCACAGCCTCGCCCACCAGCAACAGCCTGCACCAGAGTGGGACATTTACCAGTGAACCTACATGGACACACGGACACCTCCTTATCACCCAGAGCCATAGCATACATTAGGATTCACTCTTGGTGCGGTGCATTCTGTAGGTTTAAACTAATGAATAATGCCACGGGTCCACCATGAGAGTATCATACAGATAAGTTTTTGCCCTAAAAATCCTCTGTGCTCCTCCTATTCATCTCTCTCTTCCCCTTGAACCCCAGAAACCACTGATCTCTTTATGGTCTCTGTGGTTTTGCCTTTTCCAGGTCAGATAGCTGGAATCATACAACATTTATAGCCTTTTCGGATTGCCTTCTTTCACTTAGTAATATGCATTTAAGTTTCCTCCATATCTTTTCGTGGCTCGATAGCACATTTCTTTTTAGCACTGAATTAAACGCTCAGTGGAATCATCACCTGGATGTACTGCAGTCTGTTTACTCATTCACCTACCAAAGGACATCTTGGTTGCTCCCAAGTCTTGGTAATTGTGAATCAAGCTGCTATAAGCATCCATGTACAGATTTTTGTGAGGACATAAGTTTTAACTCCTTTGGGTAAATACCAAGGAGCACAAATGCTGGAGAGTATGGTAAGAGTATGTTCAGTTTTGTACTGTGGTTTCCACAGGTATATTGAGATATAATTCGCGTACAATCAAATGTTCCCATTTTAAGTGCACAGTTTGATGAGTTTTGGTGAATGTTTATAGTCATGCTCACAGTGTAGCACACTTCCATCACTCCCAAAAGCTGCCTCATGGCCCCTTGCAGCCAACCACTCCTGTCCTGCCCATCCCCAGCCCCTGGCAACCATGGGTCTGCTTTCTGTCACTACAATTTTGCCTTTTCTAGAGCTTCATATACGTGGGATCATACAAGATATAGTTCTGGGGTCTGGCTTCTTTCACTTAGCATGTTTGTGATATCCATTGTGGCATGTCTATTAAAGGGTTTTTCCTTTTTGACGCTGCACAGCATTCCGCTGCATCCATGTGCCACTGTTTGCTTGTTCATTGACCGTTTGTTTGATGGATATTTGGGTTGTTTCCTTTGGGGGAGGAACCCTTATGAATAACGTTGCTATGAACATTCGTGTCTAAGTCTTTGTGTGTGTGGCTTCTTTTCGAAGGAAGGGGGAACGCTGGCTCACTCCCTCCCAAAGTGATTGAGGGTTGATAAGGAAGCTGGGAAATCCCAAGGGGTAAAGACAAAGGGATACAGGCCAGCCTGGCCATGGGCCGCTGGGACTGCCAGAAACCTCTCTCCACTTGACCACATCGTGCTCAAAGTTCAGGGACCAGGAGAGGGAAACGGATGTGTTTACTTCCTGTCTCCATGGTGCTGGGAGAGCTGTTGTTGCTCTGAGTGTGGGGTGAGCTGGAATGTACTCCCCGCTGCCGCAGTCCTGTTGACATTATTCCTTGTCAGAATGGCTCATTTCCAGTTCGTTCCATCTACCCTCCCTTTTGTAGACCTCCATGACCCACCTGGATCCAGCCCCCAGTCACATACCAGGGCCCCCTGGACACAGGGTCCCTCAATCCCAGGGCCCCTTTCTGGGTCTCCAGTGGTTTTGTATGTGCCCATTCCCATGCCCCCCACCCCACGGTGAGGCAGCAGAAGCAGGCCATCACCCTGCTCAGCAGCGTGGGGTTCAGAGAAGCTGAGAGATGGCAGAGGGTGGCACAGCCTCCTCCCACACCTACAACCACCCTCCATGGAGAGCAAGCCATCAGCACCCCTTTCCACGAAGATGTCTGGTGTTCACTCTCAGATGAAGAGAGGGAGTACTCAAACTCTAGGATTCCTCATAGCCCAATAGACAGCAGCTTAACAGAATTTCAACAGAATGTTAATTACACACATATAATGAATACTATGCATCAGGTATTGTTCAAATAACTTTACAAATATTAACTCATTTAGCCTTATACTACCCTAATGAGGCAGGTAAAATTGTTACCCCCATTTTATAGAGGAGGAAATTGGGGCACAGAGAGGTTAAGTAACTGGCCCAGGGTCACACAGCCGGGAAGCCCAAAAGCCAGGAGTTGGCTCACATTTTTAGTCTCTGCACTCTGCTGCCTATGGATTTGTTGGTTTCCTTCTTTTTCCAATCATTAAATTATCCTAACAGTTTTATTGAGATATAATTTATATACCGTAAACATCACCCATTTTAAGTGTACAATTGAACAATTTTAGTAAACTTATCAAATTGTGCAACCATCACAACAAGCCAACTTTAGAGCATTTCTATCACCCTGGGAAAGATTCTTTGTGCCCTTTTGCAGTCACTGTTAGTTCCAACCTCTGCTTGAAGCAACCACTAATCTTTCTGTCTCTGTAGATTTGTCCTGGAAATTTCATATACATAGAATCATACAACAGGTGGTCTTTTGAGTCTAGCTTCTGTCACTTAACATGATGTATTTGAGGTAGATCCATATTGCAGCATGTATCACTCCATTCGTTTTTGTGATCTGATAATATTCCATTATATGGATTTACTGCATTTAGTTTATCCATTCACCAGCCGAGAGGCTTTTCCATTGTTTCCACTTTTTGGCTGTGATAAATAAAGCTGCTATGAACATCTGTGTACAAGCCTTTGAGTGGACATGTATTTCTCTTTCTCTTTAGGTATATGCCTAGGAGTGGAATTGCTGAGTTGTGTGGTACATTTATGTTTACTTGTTTTAAAAACTGCTAAATCTATTTCCCAAAGTGCTGCACCGTTTTCCATTCCACAGCCATGGATTTTATAGACTGTGAGGTCCCGATGCAAATCCTAGGGCCACCCATACAAGCAGACAGAGCCCAATTTAGGGTCCTGGAACCAGCCTAGGTGTAAAATGAAGCCATCTGGGGAGAGGGGGGACTGAGTCAAGCTCAGCCTCTCTGCAGCTTCTGATGTCTGAGAAACAGGTGGGCAAGAAATCAGCTGTTCTACTTTCTAATCCAGAAAAACATTGCCCTCTGGGACCTAGAGCACTTGTTAGGGGAAAATCAGCAAAGTGGCGATAACACCAAAAGGAAAAACAGAAACACACTGTGGAGACGTCAAGGGCGATCTCAGCAAAGGAAGAAAACCAGCTTGAGAAGGCAGCAGTAAAGGCAGTTGGCCTGCAGCTCCCATGCTCCGGAAGCCTTTAGTTCCCACTGCCAGCATCCTCAGAGCCCTTTCCGACTCCCTCGGAGGCCAGCGAGAGGATAATGGGGTGATGGCAAGGGGGAGCCCCAGGACTCAGCTGCCTGTGGCTCTGAACAGACAGCGCTGGTCCAGCCAGGGAAGGCCTTCTCCAGAGGGGCACTGCTGGAGGAAGGAAGGAAGGAACGCTGCTGCCCGCCTGCCAGCCAGGATAGCTCTGAGTGTCACCAGCTCTCCAGTTTGTGCCACATGTTATCTAAGGAGTCATTTCACTATTTAATAAAGAGATCCAGCTTTTGATAGAGAGAATTTGACGTTTCTGGCAGCAGCTGCAAAGGACAGAACTTTATAATGATGGCCCGTGGTGGGTGTCTACACACACTACTGCCTGCCTAGCTTCCTCCTGACACATCCCCTCACATGGGAGTGAAACCGACATGGCACTGCTGAAACACACAGAGTACACAGGGATGGCACAGGGGCCATGCCTTGCAGAATGGAATGGGCTTCTGCTTGCTGCTGAATGCCACGTGCTCAGGACAGGTGGTAACTGTACTGGGTTGAATTGCGTCCCGTCAAATTCATGTCCACAAGGACCCTGTGAAGGTGCTCCTATTTGGAAATAGGGCCTTTGCAGGTATAATTAAGGGGAAATGAGGTCATATCAGATTACAGTGGGCCGTAATCCAATGACTGGTATTCTTTCCTATAAGAGGGAAATTTGGGCACAGACACAGAGAAGACACCGTGTGAAGACACAGACACAGAGGAGAGAAACCCATATGAAGACAAAGGCAGAGGCTGGGGTGATACAGCTATAAACCAAGGGACCCCAAGTGTTGCCAGGAAACCCCCAGAAGCCAGGACAAAACAAAGTAGGATCCTTCCCTAGAGATTTCAGAGGGCCCATGGCCCTACTGACACCTTGATTTTAGACTCGTGACCCCCAGAACTGTGAGATAATACATTCCTGTGGTTTAAAGCCACTCAGTTTATGGTGCTTTGCCACGGCAGCTCCAGGAAATGGAACAAAAGCTGAGCCCAGGCTGCAGGTAACAAACTGTCCATGCTGGCAGGTGGCAGAGGGGGAGGGACAGGCAGAGAGGGCCGCATGGAGGAGGCACCTCCTTTAGTTGTGCCTGAGGTTCAGGCAGAAGGCCCAGAGAACAGAAGTGAAACTAGAGGCTCAGCATGGCTCCTGGTAGAATTGGCTTTAATGGCTCAAGTTTTTTCATCTTTGCTTCCTCCAACTTGCCTGGAACAGGTACTGCACACGGTAGGTGCCCATTACGTGCTTAGTGTTTATGGATGAGCTCTGCATGTGGGAAAATAAGCGACATGATTGGCCAGTTGGCCTGGAGAGAGCTAGCCCAGCTTTATTTAAAAAGCCATTCAGAGGCGGCTGCTATGTGCTGAGTTGGCAGAGAAGCATCAGGCCTCTGAAAGTCATCAATAAAGAGTCGGCTTACCGAGGCCACATGCTGAGCCCATAATCCCACTTCAGAAGCTGTAGCTTTAGCCTGAGCATGACCCGACACATGAAATTGCTTGGCTCTTCCCAGTAGCCAGAGCCACGGAGCACAGGAGTGAGAGGCCAGCCACAGCGGAGGGTGGATATCTGTGTACCTCGTGGGATTCTGTGTGTCACAGCGCCAGGCCTGGCATAGAAGTCAGTGGTCAGCACTGGGGCTGGGGGTTTGACTGAGCTGTTGACAGGCCTGTTGATCACTTACCCAGTGGCCTGCCACCTCCTGTTAGGAGCTAGCTGGTACCGGGCAGGGAAGTCCCTCTGTGAGGATCTAGCATGACCAGTCCACTGAAATTCCTTCAGGCACGTAGAGGACTTTATAGTCTACCTGGCTTCCTCCCAGGACCCAGGGTGGGTAAGTCTCTTCACTTGGCACTGTGGGGTGAGGGGATATCACACAGCCAAGCTGGACTGGAACCCTGGCCGTTTGCGCCCACAGAACCCGGCTGCTGCTTCACAGGATGCTGTGGGCTGCATGAGAACTCAAGGGCCAGTCCCTACTGCTCCTCCACCGGCCCCTGGATCAGCTTCCCCACCGGCCCCTCAGTCAGCTTCCCCAACTGCAAGGCCTTAGGGTGCTAAGCAGGGAATGGTTTGGAGCGATCAGAGTTTGTAGTGAGTGGGACCATTCATAGCTTGATGCTGAGACTTCAGCTCCTTGAGGAGGCTCTGAGCATTGACTATGTTTGCTCTGGGCAGCTGTGAACCCACATGAAGCCAATAGCAGCAGGCAGGACCACTATGTGGGGACATGCTGGTAGCTCTGTTACCCTCTCTGTTTCCCAGGATTGGCTCAGCTGGGCAGCTGGTGAGCTAGAGAAATGGGAATGACCCTCCACATCAGCCTGACACCGGGTATTAAATCACTGCACCAAGTATGTCAACACAACACCCAGGTGGTCACTGGACAATAAGGCCACAGGGCCCCAGAGAGTGGCTGGACTGTGCTGTCTCGTCTGTACCTTGTGTGAGAGCTTGAGACTCAGAGGAGCCCGTGGGGCACATGGAGGTGAACTTAGTCCCAGATACATTGTATGGACGTGGTCATGGGACACCAGTACTCAACAGGTAGGTGCTCTCCAGGGGGGCCCATGACACAGGCCTGGCCAGGGAAGGCCCTAGGGACTTTCCAGAACTGGCCTGAGTTCCCGGCTTCCCAAGAGGAACAATGCCGGGAGGAAGGGAGCAGTGGGACCCCAGCCATAGACAGTACATCCTGTCCATGGGCTCACAACAGGCTTCGAAATAAACAAGTGTTGTCCCCAATTAAACTTCTGTTTCCCTTCCACAGGGAACTCTCAGCTGCAGGCTCCTGGCCTGAGCAGACCTTCTCAGAATGGCCAAACTGCCTGTCCTCAGGAGCCAGGACTCCAGCTCAATCTTAGCTACAAGATTCCAACCAAAATCTTGCGGGGGATAGAGGCCACCTTCTGTCCCTGCAGGAGGCCTCTCAGGCTCCCTGAGAACCTGTTTCTAGTTCTCTAGTGGATTTCAGTTGACAGAACTCTCTACTTCAGCATCCCTGGGTCCCAGGGCTAAAGCTGCATCTAAGAACCTGAGCCCTGAAGGCCAGGGCGGGTTTGCTGACAGAGACGCAGGGCCATCTGATGTCAGACCTGAAAGGGCCCCAGGGCCAGTCCAAGCCTAGACCATCTCCACTGTGGGAGAATAGGGGGTAGGTCTGGAGACAGAAAGGGGTCCTCTTTCTTTCTACATGGGTCTTGGCTGTGCAGTTACTGGCCCGATGACCACACTGGGCCTGGGATTCTATGCCTCCTCTGCCTTGGTTGGCATAGTGAGGAGTGACCAGAATCCTCCCCTTCCCCTACCCTAAGCAGCAGCCTGGGTGAGTGGGGCAGGGCAGCTTCCCTGGCTGAGTCCATTGTTTTAAAGGACAATCCTCTCCCCCTCTCCCCTCCCTGGTGGTCTGCCATCAGCCTAGGCACAGAAAAGAACATCACTAACACAGGCTGGAACGGGTCACAGGCACAGGCTTTATCAGGCGACAAGGATCATTGATTGGCCATGAGTCGCAGTCATGTGGGTGAAGAACAAGCCACAGATATTGGAGCATCAATATCTGGGGGTCTTTGTGATGGTGTCCAGAGAGTCCAGACCACTGAGGAGGTGGCGCCCACAGTGGATGAATACACAACGGGCAGGCCAGGCTCTGCCAGTGACCCCAAGCAGAGCACCAGCCCCTGTGGCCACCTACCCCGCTGTGCCCTCTGCTCCTATGTCACTTGACCCAAAGCAGGTGGGGAGCAGGAGGCAGGGAGCCAGCATCAGGGTGCAGAAAGGGCAGGGAGGTGACAAAGCCCAGTGGAGAGCTGGAGCCACCTCTCTGAGGAAGACCTGGCCCCATCCCCTCCCCACTCCTACTGAGACCTTCTGCTGCAGTCAGCAAGGGATGCAGGGCCTGGGGCTGAGTGCTGGGAAGGAGGGGCGGGTGTGAAGGGGGAAGGCAAATGGGTGGAGCCGGGGCTGGAGCTGTCCCAGAGCCGGCTCAGAGCCCTGGGGAGGGAGCTGACCCTCTGAGCCTGGGTTAAGACGGAGGAGGAGGAAGTCAGCTCTCGACCCCAAAACCACCTGTTTCCTCTCACTCTAGCACTGGTGGAGGGGAAGCTGCTCAGGACAGGGCGGCACAGCTGGAGAGGGACGTGATCAGATGCAGGACAGAGCAGGCAGGACAGAGCAGACAGGTCCTGGCACGGGCCAGGAGCTGAGACACTCAACACTGATGGCTGCAAACCACCCGCACCATCAGCCGGGGGCTCCCTCAGGGCTGGCTTTGGTGTCTATCAGAAAAGGGTTTGGGGTCCTAGTCCCACCCGCTCAATGCTTCTGCCAGGCAGGACAGGGCCAAGGAACAATAGTGGTTGCATTTCCTTTAAAACTACTGTTTCATTAAAAAACAAAACAAAACAAAACAAAACACTAGCTCTGAACATGAAGAATTATATCCAAGAAAGACACCTTGACATTTTTTGCTTTATTAAACATCATTCACTGAGAATTTCCAAAGCACTGTGTGGTGCCTAGACCTGTGTGCCAGCGCTCTGGGGGTCGGGAGAAGTCTAAGGCACGGGCCCTGCCCTGGCGCATGGCTCCTTCTCCGGCGCATGGCTCCTTCTCCCTGGGAAGGCAGCTCCGCTGGTGAAAGGCCACTGACCAAGTCCAGACCCTGAGGACGACGAAGGCCTCGGGGCAGAAGCCTGAGAGAATCATGCCCCACTGGCAGTGGGAGGCGGTGCAGGCTGGGAGCCCTGCCCAGGCCCCAGGCTGAGCTGTGGGGAAAGCTATGACCCAGTTTGCTGAGAGCTGCAATGACGAACATTGGCTCTGTGCCCAGAGGCCCAAGAAGGCCATGGACTGGGCTGGCCTTTCCTGGGAAAGGGGGAGGGAGGAAGAACTGGGGCCTCGCAGGGCCGTCTATACCCTGGAGAGGCAGGGCCTGACTTCTCCCTTTAGAGCTTGCATCAAGAGGAAGCTCAGGAGAGAGAGACTTGCATCAGAACACTCCAGACAGCCGATCTCCCACTCAGTATTCCTCTCCTGGGAGACCCACCCAGACCCTGCAGGCCCCTGGTAGCCACCAGGAGCAGAGACCCTGGAGTAATTTGGCTTGGGGACGTCCCCACCCCAGGCTCAGGCCAGTCAGTCACCCAGGCTACAGCTTAGGGTAGGGGAAGGGGAGGATCCCGGTCACTCCTTCTTACTATGCGAACAGAGGCCGAGGAGGGCTAGAGGCCCAGCCCCAGTTTGGGTCTGTGCTGGGGCTGGCAGAACCCGTGGGCATGAAGCTTCCCTGCCCCATGTGACACCTCGCTACGGCCCCACATGTCTTGCTTCATCCTTGGGGCTGGGCTTCTGGTTGGCAAGGCATCCCCACACCCTCCCTCCCCTTCATGTCCACGGGGAATAAGACACGTTGGGCTCCGGCTCCTAGGGTGAGAGCCGCTCCCGCAGCCCTCAGGCTTCTACTTTGGCCCCACAGCCCAGGAGAAAATGGAACCATGCAGTTCTGGGGGCTGTGACCCAGGCTTCTGCCTGGCCTCCCCTGGGGGTGGGGAGGTTCTGACCCTGCAGGGCCCAGTCCCTTCCCTTCACACAGATGTCCCCACAGACAGGCCTGCTGGCCCAGGGGCCAGCATGGAAGGGTCAGAAGAGGCTGGGGGCGGCCTGGGCTGGTGTATCGTGGTCCTGGATGTACTGCAAGATGTCCATCTCGTCCATGGCTTGGATCTGCTCCTGCGGCTTCTGCTGCCCAGCCACAGCTTCAGCCGGGCCCGTTTTGGGGGGAACAGCTGGTTTTCTGGGTATCACCGGCTTAGCTGCCACCGGTGGCTTGGGCTTAAGCTGGGGCTTGGGTTTGGGCTCAGCCCCCAGGTTCAGAATCTGGTCCAAGTCCTCTTCAACTCTAGGGAACCACAGGGAGGAACCCTGAGCATAACACTACCACCCCGCGACAGGAACAAGACCCCAGGCAATGCCAGTGCCCACACGGGGCTGGGCAGCTGCAGGGAGCCCAGCCTCGGCCAGGTCAAGGCCCTGCCCTGCTCTGCTCCATTCCACTGCGGCCCCTCCACCCATCCTGCCCAGAGGAGACACAAAGGCCAGGGCTCTCCTTCCCTCCCACCCACAGCAAAGCAGGCACAGGGCAGGCCCCACGCAGCCTCCTGAGAGTTGCTCTTCAGGTGACCCCACTTGACACACGCTGCCTTCTGTAGGGGGCTTTCCCTCCAATCCCTTCAGAAACAACCACCAGCTACTATGTACAGAGTTCCCGCTCTGTACAGCACTTCAGACACGTTATCATATTTCATCCTCAAAACGCCACTCTGGGGAGGCATGACTGTGCTTCTATCATGCAGATGAGGATGCTGGAGTCCCAGGAGGCCGAGTGACCTCGAGGGGATGGTATGTGACAGTGCCTTTGTTGGAAGGAACAGGACATCGGCCCTTAGAAGCTGAGCCCTCATCCAAAGCAAGTTCAGCCAGAGAAAGACTAACCAGGGGTGCTGAGCCATGGTGGTGCAGGGTTGGCCCGCCCACAGTGCCCCTCTGTGGGCCACACGGGTGCTAGACAGAACCCAGCAAGAGCTGAGGATGGCCTCGGCCAGGGCCCACCAAGACTCTGTCATGACCCCAGACCTCTAATCTCCCACTGGTGGGTAGGCAAAAAGCCCTGGCAGTGTTACGGTCACTCAGGACCATCCCTGGGTACTGAGGGCAAGAAACAGGCCAGGCCACTGATTCTCCAGAACTTGATTTCTGGAGACCAGATGCACAGTGGAAGACTCATTCAATCGATTCCACCCACTCAGCTCTGTGCTGAACACCCGTGATGGCCAGACATTTCCACATTCATTAACCCATTCAATAATCTCCAAACACTGTGTGGTCGCAGAGATTAGCCCTGTTTTACAGATGAGAATACTGAGGTGCAGAGAGGCAAAGGGCCTTGCCCTGAGACCCACAGCTAGTGTGAGGATGAACAGGACTTGGCCTGCATGTGGCTGGTTCTCTGGGGTGTGTTTCCCTGGCTGGGGCACCTAGACTCCAGTGTCAGGGCGAGGTTTTCCCTTGTGCTAACGGGCATCTCTACGTCTATCGCTCAGCCATGCTGGAATCAGGTGAGTGAAGGCAGAAGACCTGGAGCACCCACTTGGTCTCTACAAGCTTCGGCTTCCTCATCTACAAGCAGGAGTAACAGTGTCACTGGCACTGCTGCACGGAACTGTACACAGAAGCACAGCACTGCGGGAGGAGAACTGGCTTCCGTTCCTCACCCTGCAACTCCTCCGTCAGGCAGCCTCAGGCCACTCCTCCTCCCTGGTCCTCAGTCTCTTCTATAAAGTGGGATTGTACTTGCTCTACCATCCTCACAGGGATTCTTACAAGGATCAAATAAGACAACACAAGGAAAGTAGTTTCCAAATGTACAGGAAGGCTGTATGTACTGATGTCTACTGACAGCCACAGGGGCTGAGCAAGTGGGCATAAGACACAGAAAAGCAGTGCCTCCATCTACAATGAGGGACACCCCCAGCCCAGTCAGACAGGGGCCACATAATTGCAAAGGCCTGGAAAGAAGGTGTTGAAGTCCAGAGAAGGGAGTGAGCCCTTGGGCCAGAGCAGGCTGGGAAGGCCTCCTGGGAAGGTGGGCCTTTTCAGAAGGGTGAGCCTGGCATGAATAGGGGAGAGAATTCTGAAGAAGGGAGCAGACAGCAGAGGTCTGGAGGTGGGAATGAGAATGAACAGGAAGAACCAGGCAGGCTCATGAGCAGCGGCTTCTTGCCCTGGGGCAGGGCCGGGCAGGGGTGGGGATAGAGAGGCGATACCTCTGATCAGGACAACTCCTGGCACTACCAGAGAGCCTGTGTGAGTATGGAGGTGTCCAGCACAGCACCCCCAGGGGTGGATGCCTGCCTGGAGCCAGCTGTGGAAGGAGCTCCGGACACGCTGCCTGCTTCCTGGCTCAACCTCCTGAGATGGGGCACAAACCCCAGAGAGAGAATTCAGTCTGTTTGGATGGCAGAGCAATGAATAAAAGGTGTCCTTCTTGAACAAACCCAGAGGGACTGGCCCAAGCCGGGCCTTCATAGACAGACCAGCTGTCTTGGGGTGGAGGCGATTTCAGGAGGTGTCACTCATGGCCAGTCTGCTCCTGGCCACCTCAGGTCAGATGTTCCGGAGCTCCCTCCAAGTGGCAGCCCTTCCTTGACTCCCCCAGGGCAGGTGCCAGCTCCACTGGCATGATGCGGCCTCCATTGAAGGCTGAGGGTACCTGGGAAAAGCTCAAAGGGACTGAATTATCCTCAAATAGGGGCCCTTTGGAAAATAAAGCAGCCGCTAGAGGCTTATGTCAGATTTCAGGATTATCCTGCTTGGCAAAGCAGTGACTCTTTGGAACTAATCAGCAGCTGGATTTGCTCCCAGGTGGGAGGTGTACATGGGTGGTCAGCCACGGTGGGAGGCAGCATAGCTGCTCTTGGGACACAGGAGGGTGCAAGGCACCCCTTTTCCAAGCACCCTATTTCTGAGTCGTGACTAGGACTAGCTCTCACTAGCGCAAGGTCCAGCTCTTTTCTCCTCCAGGCCCAGCTGGTGTGAGGTCAACCAGTGAGGGGTAAGGGAGCTCTAAGACCCTGGCCCCGTTCCTTCTCCCTGGGTCCCTGCGGAAGACAAGACTCACCTAAACATCTAGACTAGAGGCCCTGCCCTGGTGTGGCTGCACAGCCAGAAGGAACAAAGCCTTCTTAGCCTCAACCCGCTCAGTGTACAGCCCACGCGGCCTCAGGGCGGCTGAGGCTAGTGACAGAATGAATGAAGGGGTGAAAGCATGAATGAATGAATGACTATCAGAACATTCTTTATTATGAGGAAGCCCAACTACTCCCTGGATAGTCACAGGGCAGACACAAAGAATGAATGTGGTGCCTGCTCTCAAGAAGCTAATCCCAGTGTTACGGCTCTTTTTGAATTTGTCTGAATTTAAAAAAAAGAAAAGCAGTTAATCCTTTCATTAGCAGATGTCTGCTAAAGTGAAGGTGGGGGTGTGGGACCCACACTTTTTGAGCAGGGATTCCCCAAGCACTCTGCGGGATGCTAAGGGGCACCACAGAGCGGGGCCCAGGGATAAATGAGAACGTGAAGTGCCATGTGGTGCTGGCCCGCGCACTACGAGCCCTGCTTTTTGTGGCATTTCCCCAATTCATCAGCCACAGAGCCCCTTTGAAGATAGCCTTTGACCACCCCACTGTACCATGTTCTGCAGAACACAGGTTGGGAAGTAACGGATTTAGAATAAACTAGGCCAGAAAGGTCCCACGAGAGCCACCCCACTGGGACACATGGACTCCTAGACATGCTCGGCCTGGCCCTGCTGCTCCCCAGGCAGACTCTAGTATTTCATTTCCCTGTGCCTCGGTTTCCCTCTAATAAAATAACAATCCTGGTTTCTTCCAGCCCACTGGGATGTCAGGAGCGAGGACACAGGATGAGAGTGAACAGATGCCAGGGGCCTTGGGGACATGTAAATACCAGAAGCCGTCACGGTGACTCAGGCTTGGCGGGCACTTGCAGGGCTGTCTAATAGCCCGAGGCTGCTAATGAGGGGTACAGATGACAGCCTCCAGGGCCTGCATGCCTTGGTGTCACATAAGCCGTTCCTGGAAAGAGGTGGCCTGGCTTCCTCTGAATCCCAGGCACAGTCCTGTGTCCTGGAGCATGGAGGGGGAGCTGGAGACATGCACAACACTGAGTCTGCTGAGAATGTGGCCAGTGGAGGTAAAGGCCTGGGGAGAACTGCGGGGGCTGGGTGGGGAGGCAGATCCCCCAGCCAAGTGCTCAGACAGTCCCTGATGAAGTGGAGAGGCCAGGCCAGGGGCAGAGCAGGGGTCTTAGCCAGGTGGCGTCCCACACTTGATTTCTTATAATATGGAGAAAATAGCATCCACCTTAGGGGGCTGTCGTGAAGATTACATAAGAGAGCATGTAAGGAGTCTGGCTTACTGCTTACACAGCAAGGACTCAGGAAATAGGAGCTGTCACTGGCACAGGTTCTGCCAATTGACCTCCATGTGACAGATGAGGCCTCATTCTCCCTTCCTTCTGTGAAAGCTGCTGACCGGGCCCTCCCGCAGAGAGGCCATCGCCAGGACATCTGCACTTTGCCCCCTCGCTGGGTGGGCTGCATGCTGCCATGAGTCCGTTTAATTTGTTCCCAAACCTGCTTATGCCAGTTATACCTGCTCTTGCAATTATATAATTTAATTATTCTTTACATAAACTGTTAAAATATGATGGTGAAAAGAAAGACTGGTTGTGCACACAAAGTTCTCTCTTTCTGGAACTAGCTGAGCAGCCCTGGGCTGCGGATTCTCCCCCTCAGCCCCCTTCACCGCCTCTCACCCAATGTGCACCCACAGGCTTCTACTTTTCACAGGCCTGGGGTCCTCCCCTCAGAGGAGGCTGGGGCTGAGACTGGGCAATGAGCCGGGCCCTTGGCTCTGTCCAGGACACTCTCAGAGCTGGCCAAGCGCCACTGGGGACAGGTGGTACCTGAACAGTTCCTCGGAGGCGTCCCTGTGGCTGAGGCTGGGTGTGGGCCCTCCACTCTCACAGGCGGCCGGCAGCAGGAGGGAGTCACCCAGGGGGATAGCCCCGCCGAGGTCAGGATCATCAAATAGCTTCAGGGCTGTGGGAAGGCAGCAGCAGGGGGGTCAGAGGAAGCCTCTAGGCTGGGATGCCATGGCCACTCTCTCTCTGCCCCACCCCAGGAAGTCTTCTGGGCAGTCCTACAGGAATTGATGCCTCTGCTCAACCTGTCATAACTGGTGCTGCTTTGTAACTGTAAGGCAATGACCTGTCTCCCCAGGAGCCCCCGGGGCCCTCGGGATAGGGACTACGGACAGGGACTAGGTCTCACTCCTCAGCATGTTCTTGGGCCTGGCCCTCAGTGAGGGCTCACCAAGTATGGGCTGAATTAGTGGGTGGCACACTAATTCACACACGTGCCCTAGGCAGGCCCTATCGCTTACCACACAAACAGTGCCTGGAAGCCCAGGGCCCACATCTGCCCACAGATGTCATGGAAGCACAAAGCTGAGTCTATATCACATCTAAACAGGACAGGGGAGATATATGGGTCCTATTCACGCTGGCTGAGTCCAGACCCTGCCTGGTGATGGGGCTGGGCACCGAGAGGACACCAGGAGCAGACCCTGGGGCTCTACTTACGGTCCATGGATGACACGTCCTCCGAGGGGTCCTGTGGAGACAGCTTCCTGCCCGGGCCAAAGAGCCTCTCATCAGGGTCCACCTCCTCGTCAAAGATGGTGAGCCGGGGCAAGGGCTTGGCTTTCACGGCCACTTTGGGATGTTTCTTGGGCTTCTTGGAGCTGGAGAATCACAGACAAAGCACAAGGTGAGGATTTCCCACAAGTGTCCAGGTGGCCCGGTCAGACCGACACGGGCGCTGGGCCCTGCAGTGGAGGGGCTGGATGCCATGGGCCAGAAAAGACCATGGCCAGAGGGACCAGGGAAGGCCTGGAGGGGGCCACCCAGAGCAGTCCAGGCAGGTGGAGCTGAAGTCTTTCTGAAATCTCTAACAGATGGTCACACGGCCAAGGGAAGGACAGGTCCTCCATCCCAGGGGAGAAAAGCAGGCCAGCGAAGGTGGTTGAGAAGCAGGTTTCCCCAATGACAGAGTGGTAAGGCCCCCGCTACTGTGGGCAGCTGTGCCCTGTGTTCAAGAAATGACCACTGTCAGGAGGAGCAGGCGGCTGCCAGGACTGGGCACCAGCTGCCAGACAACCCCAGCTCTTAGATGCCTTCAGGCCTTGAGTCTGCCATGAGGTCAAAGGCCAGAGATCACGCTCCCATTCGGAAGGTAGAGACAGCTGCCTGGTCTCAGGGTCTCAGCACTTGGGGGCCAGGCTCAGAGAACCACACTCCACAGCCACTCAGAAATGGGGATGGACCTGGTCTTGAGCCACAAACCTCAGGGCTAGGACTTAGGAGGGCAGAAAGCAGCCTTGGTAAGTGCCTTATTGTTTCCTTTGCATGGTAAAACCACCATTGTTCTAGTTAACACTTGGGTTCTGTGGAGCAGCCCCCCTCTTTCAGGAAGCCTCTCTGGGACTTGCCCACCTCCCCGGCTCCGACTCTGCCACCCCAGGTCCCATTACAGTGCACTTGCCGACTGGCTGAGGAGGTCCTGCTCTGGGCCAGACCCTGCTGTAAGAAACCAGGACGGGGCAGGATGGAAGCTTCTGGGGTGTAGGAGTACTTTAGTTTTGATCCAGGCGGTGGTTACGGGCTGGATAAGTAAACACGCATGGAGCTGAATGCTCAGGATCTGTGTACATCACTGTAAGTGATACCGCCAGTAAGTAAACACACTTGATTTTACTTTAATAATTACTTTAACAGGCATTCAATCCCTGCTGATGATGCCTATTAGCCATTTTAAGGTTCCTGAAAATAATGAGAATATGCTCTTTACTGGAAACTGAAATTCCGTGTGCCTGTCCGCCTGGCGGGCAGTTCCACTGGACTGAGGTCACTATGTGAGGTCACCATCTGAGCTCATGTTGGTAACACGCTGCGGCAAAACTGCACCGAGAGGCTGGCCTACACAATGATACAGATTAACCAATGGCAGATAAAAATAGCAGAATGGCCCTGGGTGCTGGAGGGGCAGGTCCCTGCAAGGTGACCATTCCCACAGTCTGGAGTCTGAGGTCTGGCAGAATCCCAGGCGCCCAGCCGAGGCGAGGAGAAACTATGAAAGCCAGGAAGGCTCCCTGCTGGAAGGTTCCCTGCTGGAAGGCTGCACGACAGAGCACCCTCTGAGCTCAGAGCCCAGTCCCAGGGGAAGGATCTCTGCAGGGCTCATTTGTTGGATGAGGAAACAGTGGTCCAGAGAAGCTGAGTGTCTGCCCAAGGCCACACAGCAGGGAAGGGACAGGCAGGCTGGGTCTAGATTGAGGATGGTCATACTCATGGTCCTATCCTCTTGTCCCCTCCAAATGTCCCATGAGTTAGATGATATAGGATGGCGCAGGGATAACACGATTGATCCTGCTGTTCTCTGGGGAGAAAGTGGCATGTTTCAAGGGTAGTGATGGGGAGCAGAGACGCAGTGGCAGGGACTGCTCCAAGAAGGCCCATCTGCCTGGTCCTGTGCTTTCTCCACCCAGCTCAGGCCATGAGGAACCTCCTCTGCTGTGCACCACCCTCAGGCCCTGCTTGTGGTGCTGCAGGTGAGGTGGAGGGAGCCTCGATTCTCCACCCTAAGGGCAAGTGCTTTCCAGAAATCTTCAGCTTCTGCTCCTCTGAGACCTGGAGGAGCCAGGGCTCGCCTGCTCTTACTCAGACATTCTCCCCTTTATTCTTACCAATCAGGCAGAGCCAGCTCGGCTCTCATGACTCCTAGGAAGTGGGTACCAAACAAGGGCCATGGCCTCCTGGGGCAGACAGCAAAGCTGACCCCAGCCAAGACCCACTGAGTCAGAAACCCCAAGCAGGCCCAGGAGGCTGTGTTCAGTCTCCTGTGGAATTCCACGGTCAGCCAGGCTCGCAGCCACTGTTCTGCCGGATGCTTCTCTCCACTTCGTTCCCCATCTCTGCCGCCCTTTGCGTGGCCCTTGCTCCTGGCCCCAGAAGGCACTGCGGTGGGGAAGGGTGGAGAGCCACCCCGGCCCCTACCCAGGTGGCAGCTCTCAGGGAGGGCAGGTCTGAGGCTGCTCTGCAGCCTCCCCCAGCAGCAGCTCCATGCCACACCCCACACTGTCTGCTCAGAAACAAGCAGGCCCTCCCTGGCTCCTGGGGATCGAACTTGCATGTAACCAGCCACGGGCCCCTCGGGGCAGGGGAGCAAGAGGCTTTGCATTGACCAGAAATCAGAGGGCGCAGAGAGGGAAGCGAGCCATCTGAGGAACAAAGGAAGCGAGAGAGAACAGGCGCGAGGAGGTCTCTCTGGAGAAGCCGTGGTGCCCCTTCCTACGCCTGCAGCTGGTCTTGACAGCACACAAGAGGCCTAACTTTCCTTCCATGTGAGTTTTCTCCTCCAACTGGATCATGTCCTTGTTTTTCTCCCTAGAGGCATGTTTGCCCTTTTGTTGTCCTGAACTGAAATAAAGTGGATCTACAGCACACGCGGGCGGCTCCGGCAGGCATGGTCTGTACCCTACCCCCACCCACCCATGCTGCCTGGGCTGCCTTCTCTACCTCCCCAACTCTCTAGACCCATCTTCAGGGGAATCAAGGAAGAAGCAGGAAATATGGAGTTTTGGTGCCTAAAAGCCCCAGGGTCCTATCCTGAGCGGCCCAAAACTTTCAGGCTCTGGGGACTTAGTAATGCGCCTGGTCCATAACAGATGCCTTGATAAACTCTGGATGAGAGGATGGGCGATGGATGGAGGGGAGGAGGGATGGACAGGTGGAGGACAGGTAGGCAGGGAGCAGGGTGCCAGCACATCTCCATCTCAGGATTCTGTTAATCCCCAAGGTGGGAGGGGCAGGGAGGGAAGAGGGATAGGCTCCCAACCCCAGTCTCAGACAGCGCCCTATGTGCAAAAGCCCCTCCTCCAAAGATCTCCTGGCCGACTCCACTGGGCTTGCTGCCAGGCCCTCAGCCACTCTATGAGCAACTCATTCCTTCCCTCGGGAGCACCTTTGATGGCGAGCACTCACTGAGAACCTCCCACCTGCAAGAACCTGTGCTGGGGACGAGGGAACAAAGATGAGGACGAGCCGCCGCTGTCCCCAGAAGCTCATGGCAGAGCAGGGTCACATAGAAACTGATCGTTATGGCCGGGTGAGGTGGCTTATGCCTGTAATCCCAGCACTTTCGGAGGCTGAGGTGGGTGAATTTAAGAATAAAATATGAAAAGTGCTTTAGTTTAAAGCAAAAAGTTTGCGGGAGGCCAGGAGTTTGAGACCAGCCTGGCAAAGATGATGAAATCCCATCTCTACTAAAAATACAAAAATTAGCGCAGCATGGTGGTGCACACCTGTAATCCCAGCTAGTCGGGAGGCTGAGGCATGAGAATCGCTTGAACCCCAGGGATGTAGGTTGCAGTGAGCTCAGATCACACCACTGCACTCCAGCCTGGGTAACAAAGTGAGATTTTGTCTCAAAAAAAAAAAAAAAGGCAACTGTTCATTAGCACACAGGGTGTTCCGCTCTGTCACGGCAGAGCACAGAGGACAGAGCCAACCAAGCCTGAGGGCTCAGGGAGGACTTCTTGGAGGAGGTGATGTGGAGACAGGAAGTGAACTTGGTGGAATGGAGTTAAATAGCATCTTGGGTACAGTACCTGAGAGTCACACTGTGAGTGTCTGCAGGGGGCATGACTAGGACATAACTGGGAACCCAGATTCCTCTTGGTGAAAGGGGACCCCTTAGGTTTGCAGCAGACGTAGTGCCATGAGGGAACAGGCTGAGAGTCAGGTCTTTCCAGGGAAGCTTTGTTCATGGTCCATAGAAGAAACGACCAGAGCCTGGACTAGGAGAGCAGCGGTGGTGCGAGGGGAAGACAGGCTAGGGGGAACTTCAGAAGGCAAACGTGCTTATACATCTGGACAGTTAAGGTGATCAGCTGGCAGAAGGGAATTGTCTAAGGTGATGACAGGTTTCTGATCTCAGTGAGGGGGTCAGTAATTCCATATGAGAGGTGTGTCACTCAGTCTCTGAGCCATTTCTTCACCCTTCTCCTAGCACAAACACCTCAGGGTTGTCATGAACATGGAGTCGGGTCAGGTCGCACACATGGGCTATCACTCGGGGGCCCCCTCAATCCTCTCCTCCCTGGTCCTCCCTCCTCCATTCCTATATCAGCATCCACCCAGCTGTCTGCAGGTGCAGGGCCTGGCTCTGCAGTGCCCGCCCTCCAGCCCGCCCTCTGCACTGACAGGAGACAAAGCCCCTCACTGACGTGGAGGAAGGGTGCCCTCTTCTCCCTTCATTGGAAGGACAGCTGGTCATGATTAGAATCTTGTCACCAGGGATGGGGCAAAAGGGGCTTCAAAGAGAGGTCTGCAGGGAATAGGACTGGAACTGCAGCTCCTGGCTTCCTGGTGAGCACAGGGGTCATTGGAACTAGTGCAGGCCATGAGGGCCACCAAAACATGAGTTGGGCCCACAGAGGTTGCATGAGGTAGGTGGGGTGCTCCTGGATGGAGTGCAGGCATGTGCTGGCATGTTCTTGTTGCATGCACATGTGTGCACGGACAGACACCCGCTTTCCTGCTGTGTATTCCTGACAGCAGACAGACGCGCAGACCAGGCCACGTTCTGCAGGCGGGCGTGCAGCATACGGGGTGAGAGGCGGCAGCTGCCGCGGCTGACAGCTCCAACGCTCAGACAGGCTGAGCAGCAGCCTGGCTCCCTGTGGCTCAGGCAGTTCTGGTGACAGTGATTGACACATAAGAGCATCCACCACTCTGGCCACCCAGGGGGCCTGTGGCACCATTCCCAGATGTGCCCACCCACACGGCAGACCACCAATGGGCACCAACTGCGCAGCACCGGGTGTACATGCATGGCGGAGGCATCTCCTAGACATAGCCAGCTTAACTGGGTCTGAACAGAAGACTGCTGATCTTTCCACAACTGAGACACATGGACAGCATGAGTCTTCAAAGCCAGGGTGCAGCTTAACCAAATACGGAAATCCACCTCCTTTCCAATGATGCAAACTGCGTGCTTTAAACTAATGCACTTTTCATACTTTATTCTTAAATTCAGCTGTTTGGTGTCTTTTTGTTTTTTGGGTTTTTGTTTGTTTTTTTGAGACAGGGTCTCTGTCACCTAGGCTGGGGTGCAGTGGCACGATCACAGCTCACTGCAGCCTCGACCTCCTGGGGCTCAAGTGATCCTCTCACCTCAGCCACCCTAGTAATTGGGACACAGGCACACACCATAACACGTGGCTAATTAAAAAATAATTTTTTTGTCGAGATGGAGTCTCGCTATGTTGCCCAGGCTGATCTCAAGCTCCTGGGCTCAAGTGGTCTTCCCGTCTTGGCCTCTCAAAGTCCTGGGATTATAGGCAACAGCCACTGTGCCTGGCTGGTTTTATTTTTTCAATGAGAAAATTCTCAGAGTACAATAAATGGACTTCTGAAATTCACACCAGGACAATGTTATTTGCAACAGCAATGGGCTTCCTTGGAGAAGCAATCACAACAGTGAGAATCACCTGAGGACAGGCACTAACCCTGGGAGTCCAAGCCAGTCTCATTGGACAGGGGCTTCAGAGAAGGCCAGGATGGAAAAACGAGCAGAGTCACAAAAGCTGTGCTCCGGGCAGAGAGAAGAGCCCATGAAAATGCCAAGGTGTGCAGAGCCTGGCATAGTGAAAGTGCCCAATAGCTGGGCAGCAGGTGCATGGAGGGAGGGTCTGTGGGAATTGTTGGCCACCTCCAGTGGGGCCTGGGGTGATTCTGGCCTTTGCTGAGACAGGAGCAGCAGAGGGGGATGTAGGAGAACTTGTATAGGATCTCGACCAGTCACTCAACTTCCCCAACCATGTTTCCTTACTGGAGGTCAAAGGGAAGAAGGAGGCAAATGACACAGAAATGCTTCACAAGCTGCCAAGTGGGTCCCGGATGCAAGTCAGCGCAGGGCCGTGGCAGAGGTCTGGGGTCCCGGGAGCTGCCTGGTGATGTCTAGGCTCACTTATGCTTTCTACTCAGCAGACTTCACTCTGGGCCTTAAAAAGCAAATGGGGCCAGGCCAGGCACAGTGGCTCATGCCTGTAATCCCAGCACTTTGGGAAGGCGAGGCAGGAGGATCACTTGAGTCCAGGAGTTCAAGACCACCCTGGGCAACATAGTGAAACCTCATCTCTACAAAAAGTAGACAAAAGTAGCCAGGCATGGTAGTGCGTGCCTGTAGTTCCAGCTATTTGAGAGGCTGAGGTGGGAGGATCAGTTAAGTCTGGGAGGTTGAAGCTGTAGTTAGCTGAGATCACACACCACTATACTCCAGCCTAGGTAAAAGAGTAAGACCCTGTCTCAAAAAAAAAAAAAAAAAAAAAAAAAATGAGGCCAGCCTGGGAGGTCACCATGAACGTTTATCATTTGCTATGGTCCCCAGAGTCACATTCCAAGGACCTGTTTCTCAACAGCCAGAGCCCACTCTCCTGGTCACTGAGCCCTATCTTGAGGGTCCAGGACTCAGTGACAATCCCACCTGAGCTTGTGGGTGATGCCATTTTTCCTTCTCCACAATGGGGCCAGAGACTGCCCCTCACCCACCCTGGCTCCCGCACCACCAGGGAACCATGTGGGTCCCAGCTGCAGGTCTCTGCAGCCTACGTTCTACAGCAAGCGCCCAGTCCCCCCAAGAGCCTGAATACACAAAGGGACAATGGCCAGGCCACATGTAAGGGTGGAACTCTGACCCACAGTCTGCAGTAACCTGCCCAGGAAGCCAGACCACAGCCTCTGCAGCCGTCAGCCCCAAATGGCCAAGATTTAATCAATAACTGCCAGCTTTCCTAAATTTTTCCCCATTTCCAGTTTAGTAGGACCATCCAGAGAAAGCCAAACATGCCCCACTTCCTGCTCACAGAGGACAAAGGATGCCCCACTTCTCATTGGCTGCTTCTGGATTCCCCATGCCAATAACCTCCAATCAGCGCGTATCTGAGCCTTCCCTTTCATCTGCTTCAAAGTATCCCACTCCCCTGCCTCTCTTTGCATCTTTGCCAAATGCAGGTGATGGTGGCCGATACCTCCCTGGTCGCAGTAAGCTCTGAGTAAACAACCATTGCTGGTTCTCACATGGGCGCTCCTATGCCCCTGATCCACTCCAAATGGTGACACGACCAGCAGGCAGCTAGCTGTCCTTGCAGTGGGGAATGCCCATCACCCATGTCATCAAAAAACGAGAGTGAACAGGTGAGGGCTGAGAAGTCAGTCCCCTGGCACAAGTGTTGGACATGGACTGGGGACAAAGGGAAAAGTCCTGGGCCAGCAGTCAGGAGACCCCCAGCTCTTGCTCTCATGCCCTCCTGTGTGATCCGGGGAAGGTTCCTCAGTCGTAACAACAGAGCCTGGATCTGATCTGCAGTCCTCAGAGCGTAAAGGCTCTGTCATCCTAAGAGTGTTGCTACTTGCCAGAACTTGCCACAACGGGTCCTGGGGGAGCCTGAGGCGGGAAAATGGCAAGTGTGACCTCCCGGATTTCTATCTCTCAAGGAACCAAGCAACCACTGAATCCCACTAAGGATTCAGGTAAGCAGGCTCCTTCCTCCAGGGCCAGGGGCTGCCCCACCTCCAGAATCGCCTGCTCTAGGAAGCTGTAACAGGTGACAGGTGTACCAGCGCTCCTGGAGGGAGGTAAAGTCATAGTGTGTACATCACAGGGTACTGATATTTACATAACAACTATAGGAAGTGGAAAAGCTGCCTTTTATATTCATATTTCAACTGTTGTTTAAATACACAAAGACCTCTTTAGAGCAAAGTAAATCTGAAATAGTGATAACATTTTACAAAGGAACTTTCCTGTAGTGCTTCATCTCATTTTATCCTTTCAGCCACTGGGCCTCTACTTTACCCCTACTCTACAAAGAAAGAAACAGGCTTGGAGAAGTATAGCAATGCACTCAGCATCCACCAACTGAGTGGCAGAAAGGGGATTTGAACCTGGGACTGCCCATCTTTAACCCTGCTCTGGGGGTAGCCACACATCCTGGGGGTTTCCAGCTGCCCCACTCACTGTCAAACCATACTCTAAGGGGCCCTCGCCTTCTGCAAAGCTGCCCGGGGCTACCCCAGGAAGTGGGGCTGAGGCTAGAGGGACAAAGATCCAGTCCCCACTTGTCCCAACCAGGGGAAATCCTACTTCAGCCTGTTTTATGTACTGGGATTCTGGATGATATTTCTCTTGAGCCAAAGGTTTTGCTACTGAATTTAAAAAGCAGAAACCACTGGTACATCTGTTGTTCCTAACAGCCCATTCATTCAGGCAGGACTTTGTGCAGTAATCTGTTTTTTTGTTTGTTTGGATTTTGTTTTGTTTTGTTTTGTTTTTGAGATAGAGTCTCAGTCGCCCGGGCTGGAGTGCAGTGGCACAATCTCAGCTCACTGCAACCTCCGCCTCCCAGGTTCAAGTGATTCTCCTGCCTCAGCCTCCTGAGTAGCTGGGATTACAGGCATGCCCCATCATACCCAGCTAATTTTTGTATTTTTAGTAGAGACAGGGTTTCACCATGTTGGCCAGGCTGGTCTTGAACTGATCTCAAGTAATCTGCCCACCTCAGCTGCCCAGAGTGCTGGTATTACAGGCGTGAGCCAATGCGTCCGGCCATGGCAGTAATCTGGATGGGGAAATGCAGTTGCCATGCACACTGTGCTGCTGTGATCACTGTGACAGCCTGGGTGGAGTGCCACCTGCGTGACGCTGCAGGGTGGCTGTGGCACCTGCCTCCTCCTTTCCTTATGGCTTTGGGTCCCCAGCCAGGCCAGGGCTAAGTGCTGCACAGGTGCAGGGTGAGGTCGGGCCCAGCCATCCTGGCTCATGGCCCCCACATGAACCCCAGGATGGCACAGCAGAGAACTCATCCAGCAGGTGGGCCAGCAGACGAGGGAAAGCCTAGCCCGAGCAGGAGGAGCTGGGGAGCAGACAGTACCGGAAGTGCCTTCCGGACACGCCCTGTCCTCAGCCCCCTGTGGGCGGCAGACTGTGGTGACGGCTGACCTGCCACTCTCCACACCTGTTTCCTTTCTGGCATTTCCAACACTTTAACAGAATTTGGTTTCTGGGAATTCTCAAACAGGAGCTTGCGGAAGAACCAACTCAAGAGCTTGTTAAAACACAGATTCTGGGGGCCCTACCCAGATCTGAGGGGGGCCTGGAATCTCTATCTCTGCCAAGCTTTCAGTGGCCCAGAATCCCTAGGTGGTCTCTGCTGCACTGGTGGCATCAGGGGAGCCCTGGGTGCCCAGGCTCAGGCTGGAATGAATAAAGAGGTGCCAGGCCCATGCGCAGTGGTCGGGATATTTAGCAAGAGGCACCCTCAGGGAAGCAGCTCCAGGGCACCTCAGGAGGTGGGACTGAGGCCCTGCTGTCCCCACAGAGCTCCCCTCCACGGCTCACCTTAGGGGACTGTCTTGCTGCTAAATCTTGGGTTAGCAAATCTGGGAGCACCTGGCAATGTGCCAGGAGCATTCAAAACCACAGAATCATTCCAGAGAAGTGATTTCATCCAAATATAGAGTAAGATATTCTTTTTATACTAAAATACATGTGGTTGTTTTATGAAAGATGAAGCAAAATCCATATTAAAAAACAACCATAAAACGTGGCATTCCAGAGAAACATCCAGCTTCACCACGGAGGCCACAGCATGGGGACCCGGGTGTGGGCTCCCCCTTCCAGGGAGTCTGGGAAGACCAGCCTCGCAGGCAGGTGCATTTGTTCATACAGGAGCCAGCCTGTCCCACAGGACGCTGCGAGTCCTCAGGGACCCAGGGCCAGGAGGGGGTCCCTGTGTGCAAAAGAAGAGGTGGGAGGAGTGGGCCCTGAGGGCGGGGGTGGGCAGGGCTTAGAAAAGCAGAGGGGCCTCCCAACAGAGGGGCTTCAGCCCTTAGAGAACCTTTTACTGGAATGGTACCCCAAAGCCCCCAGAAGCAGCTTCAGGGACCTTGCTCTGGGGCACGTATATAGGGGAAGGCTCCATAGAATAAAAGCTTTGTATATGTAGAAGTTCCTCAAGTTATTGCCTGTAATAGCAAAAACCTACAGAAAACCCCACCACGCCCACAAGCAGGGGCCTGGTAATGCCACTTACAGCCCATCGAGCTGAGAAACCAGCAGAGGAAGGAGGGAGAGTGCAGCTATTGATCTGGAAGGACCTAGAACATGTAAGCTGGAAAAAAGCAAATTCCAGAACGACACATAAGACAATCTCATTTTGGCAGTAAGATGTGAATATTCAAAGGTGCATTCAAAAATTCACAGGGAAAGGACTTTTATCTGTGTTTGCAATTTTTCTATACTAATTGTGTGTTATTTGAGTCACAATGAAAAAGGTTTCCCGCAGAGGATTTCCAGCATAAGGCAGAACTATTAGGGTAGAATGTCAATTTTCTCAGCACCGTGACATTCTAAAATAGAAACTTAAATACAAAACAGGGGCGACATGGAGCAGCAATCGGGACAGACCATAGGGTGAAAAAGCAGAGTACGAAAAGGCACGTGCATTGTGCCTGCGGTTGCATGGATGCTGCTGGGACGGGGTCAGAAGAGAGCCCCCGCAGATGGAGAGAGCGGTGGTGTTGGGACGGGCCTAAGTGAGGGCTTTTTCTATCTTTAATTGCTCTCTAATGGTGTAATAACGCTCTCTTGCCCCTAATCAAAACCAGGTTTAAAAGACAAAGAAAAGCCAGGCCGGCCTGGGCTCCGGCTTTGTGCTGGCGACTCCCACCCTCCCAGCCGCCCTGCCGTGGAGCAGCCCTTCAGCAGAGCAGCAGCGCCTCGCCGCGGCCACGGCGGGGAAGGACCGAGGCTGGTTGCATGGAAATGGTGGCTGCTCCAGGAGAGCCCAGAGCTAAGCCCAGACATGGGGCAGGGCAAGCTGGGAAACGGGTGCCGCTGCATCTGCACAGGAACCAAGCGCACGGGAGGGAGAGGGGTGCACAAACAGCCTCCCGAGAAGAACAGAAAGTCCCCCACCAAAGGGCAGGTGGGTGGCACCAAGAGAGATCAACAAGCCCACCTGGGTGTCTGTGAAAGGCCGAGGTGGAAACCCAACTTCAAGGTACGGCTCTGCCACACACACGGCTCTGGAACACACACGGCTCTGCCACACACACGGCTCTGGCCAAGATCCTGCTCAACTCCTTCCTCGATTTTACCATCTGTGAAAGGGGGATAATCCTGGGGCCCAGCCCGCCTCCCAGGCTGATAAAGACTGGACTGGAGATGGCGTGGGGTCCTGGCTCTGCCATCTGCAGGCTGCAGGAATGTGGACGAACCACCTGAACCTGAACTTGAGTTTCCCACCACACAGAAGAGGCTGATGCCAGTGCAGGCCTCCAGGGCTCCGTTTCTTGACCTGTGCCCACAGTGGATCCTGAAAGCAGTTTGGCGAGTCATGACCTTTCCAAACGTTGAAATAGAATAGAAAATATCCCAGTACAATACACGTAGTAAGGTTTTGTATGAGTTCTGGGAACTTTTGCTTCAGTTTTATGGGATGTTTATACATGTGTGTCCTGGGTCATGGCGTACCATATAGTTTTTACTATGGGTTGTAGCAAGTAGTTTCAGAAATGCTGTCTTACAGATATAATGAGATCATGCAAGCAAATGCTAACTTAGTTCCCAGCATTTCATAAAATCTCAAAAAATTTACTTATTATTCCTGACAGAGGTGATAACGTTGATTCATCAGCACCTTGTCACATGGGTCCTTAAAAAGAAACCCCAGCAGGTGAGGGTCTTAAGCCGGCGGGATTACTCTTAGGTGCTAGCTTTCCCAGGATTCAGGGGTGAGGGCCCCAGAGTACAGAGCTGGGGAGGGGGCTGGCCCCCCCCCCCCGCCCCGCCAAGGGGTCCCGGGATAGCTGACACATCTCCCCTGACAATCTGCTAATGAAGTAAGTAGGAAGTTCAAGGCAGCACTTGCCAGCCACAAAGAATATTTTCCTACCCAAAAAAGGAGCCGCTCTGCTAAGTGTGTTCTTCAGCCAAAGGTTGGCACAGACCACCAAAGTCCATCTCGGTTTGGCACTACGTGTGGTTACTCAGAACAACAGAGAATGTGAGTTCAAACAAAGCCTCACCCTTACCAAAATAAAGCCCAAGAAAGGCCTGCCGCGTTGGGCCAGGCTGATAAGGAGTGACTATTACAGGCTTGTCCCCACATCACCCACTACTCTGGCTGCCTCTCCCTCAGGGACGCTGACCCCACTCAAGGACAAGGCCAGCCACGGAGGGCCAGGAGGAGCGACTGCAGGGCACTTGCTGTGCCCAGGTGCCGCAGGACCCCAGATCTCAGGCCTGTTTCTGCTGCAGCTCCCTGAGCGCCACGTACCCTTTCCCAGTGCAAATCCTCACCCCTGGACGCTGGTCTCATGGCCACCCTGCAGCCCACCCTCCCATAACCCTCCCCACGAAGAAGGCCTTTCCAGAGTGGGCTGTGATTTTAGGAGAGAATTCTACATGCTGATGAAGTTGAACTTGCTTCTGCCTAATTTTTACTGGGCTCTAATTCCTTTCTGCGGCAGGACCTACAAGAGAGGACTCACTCATCTGGCGCCCAAGGGCTTTGGTAAACGGCTAAGAGACATTCGTTGTGGTAGAGAGCGGGGAGAACAGCACTCCTGGCCTGGTCTGATTCCATTGAAAGATGGGGCCATGATGATAGCTGATTGCTAAATTTACATAACTCAGTTCATCGTCACAGGAGCCCTAAGAGGTTGATACGACCATGAGTCCATTTTCACTGAGGAAAACCGAAGAAAAGAGATTGTAAATGGCCAGACATGTATGGCTGGTGAATGGCCCTGTGTGGAGGCAGGGCCAAGGTGAATGCTCCTTCTATGCAGATGATGCAGCCCAGAGAGCCGCAGCCACCTCTGCAAGTCCCACAGCTGGAAGGAGCACCCAGTCCTCCCACACCAGCCGGACGGGTCCGCAGCCTGCACTACTGAGCTGTCACAGGGGCCTCTACCAAGCCTCAGTGCAGAGCCACAAGTGGAGGACATCCTGTGACCCGGGAAGGGAGGCGACACCTAAGCCCAGCCCCAGAGACATGCACACCACCAAGGGCACGCAGAGAGCTACTTCCCCCAACACACCAGGCCAAGGCCTCGTGGCCCAGATACCTGCGAGGGGGCGACCTGGGAAGCTCAGGGCTTTTCTCAGATTCCAGGGAAGGGGGACGTCATCTCCAGAAAGCCTGGAATACACCAAAGGGGCCCTCTCAACAACGGGAGACCAACCGCATAATGCCCAGAGGGTCCAGCGCCTCCTCCTCCTCCAAGGATTCCTCAGCATCCTCGCCCTTCGGGCTCTGGATGGGCGGACCCTCTTCCGCCACTTGGTCTTGCTGCTCAAAAAAGTCGAAAGCCTCTTCATCATTCCCTGTCTGACTGTCTGTGCCATCCAGGACAGAGGAATCTCTGCTGGTGAGCCCTGCAGCCCCTGGGGATCTGGTACCTGTGGAGGAAGACAGAAAAGAATGGACTTGGTAACCACCCCAGAGCCAGGGGAGGCATCTTGCCACACTGCACCCTCCCATGCCAGGATCTGAGGCCGAGGGCTTCCTGCAGCCTCCTGGGACCAAACTCGTCCCTCCTGGGACCTGAGCAGGATGGCGAGTCTGGGTGGATGGAAGGTGACCTCCGTTTCGGGGGCAGCCAAGTGCCTGCTGCAGCCCCCCAAGGGCTGACGGGCACCAAGGAAGCCTGGAGTGGAGTGGTCACAAGTAGGAGCTTCAGAGCAAGACAGGGGCAGCGGTTCCTGAACCCAAGGCCCAGAGCCTGTGTGCGCCGCAGGGATGGCCGCACCCTCCTCCCGGGTGAGCGGTGGGATACACCAGCCAGGGCACAGGGTGATTCAAAAAGAACCAGTACAGCCAGAACCATTTACGGTTGGAGGCACAGCAAGGAACTCTGCAGACAGAGACCTGCCCCGAGAGTCTGGGCACCTGGACTGTGGACTGGATCGGTGCCCAGGGTAAGCATGTGGAAGATTCCAGAACAAACGGTAATCACTCCATTACAAACTGGCTTAGATGAGCACTTCTTAAAGTGTGGTCTTCAGACAGAGAACGCCTCCTGTGTGACCACAATGAGGTAAGTAGAGAAAGGGAGAGCAAGCATCCAGAAACTTCATAGCATGCTGCCATCATCACAATACCCGAGTGTGCTTTTGTATTTGTGAAAGTATCCATCTGTGACAGGCTGGGAATAAAAGAGCTAGCCCTTGCCACAGATAGTTTGAGAAGCGTGGGCTCAGACTATTTGTTCATCTCTATCCAAGTGCTTACTGGGTAGTTTAAAACAACTGACTTTTAATAAAATCACCTTGTAGGTAAAGAACTTAGAGAGTGTCTGGCATACAGGACGCACTGAGTGATAATGACGATATTGTATTATGTGATGCTCTGTTATTTTACTTGGACAAATGTGAAAAGCCATTCAAAATCTCCCAAACCTTCAATTTCATGTCATAAGCCTCTTACATTTAAACATCACAAAAGCCCTATGAGAGAGATCCCTACTGTACATCCATCTTGCAGATGAGCAAAGTGAGGCATAGAGCAGCTTGTGTTTCTATCCTGCCTCTCCACCAGAGAGGGGCTGGGATATCCTGAGCATCTCTTCCAGGGATGGCTGAGCTGGAACCTCTTGGCACAGTCTACCCAGCCCCAGAGACAGGCAAGGAAGGAAGGGTTGTGACCTTGGAACAACAAGGGCAGAAGAGAACCCAGACCCATGTGAGGGGCCCAACATGGCCACAGGACACCTGGGCTGTGCAGCTTGTCCAGTCCTAGGCCTGTGCATTCACCAGTTTTGCTTCTCTTCCCCACCTTTCACTTTAAATAATTTGTTTTATTTACAGTCAACTTTCTTTTGAAAACTTCCCTTCTGTCTTGTGGAACTAGGAGATCCACAGTAGCTGGGAAAGAGTTAAGCAGACGGATGTAAAGAGGGGAGAAGGGGTGGGAGTCCGGCACCAGCAGTGGTGAGAACCTGCCCTGCCCTGGGGGCATCTGTGAGACCAGGGCCTGCCCCACGGGGGTTCTGGGTTGACAGGACTAACCGAGGAGTGGGGTAAAATTGTAGCCACTATTTACTGTGTGGTTGTCTCTGTTCTAAGCACTTTGCATGTGTTAGCTCTGTAAATTCTCATAACGGCCTATCAGCCAGGCTACTCCCACCTTACAGATGAGAAAACTGAGGAGAGAAGACAGGGCCGGGACACCCATGGGAAGGGCTTGACGTCTCCACCACTGGGGGCAGGGGTGCTGGATCAATTCCTCAGCCCAGAGCTGTCCCCAAGACCCTCTCTGTGGGGGCACAGGTGAGAGGCACATGTCCCCAGGGGCAGGTCACCAGCCAGGCTGTGAGAACACAGCTTTCCCGGGATACTGCAGGTCCCTAGGGCTGGTTGGAGGAGGCAGAGGGGAGTGTGGGGTGTGTGTCAGGGGGTTGTATGTGGTGCATGGTTGGTCCGGGGGTGTCGGGCAAGCTCTAGGAATGGGGCTGGCCAGGAAGGCCACGGATGGGGTCACACTATGGAGAATGCCTGCTGTGTGAGCCCCCACCTGACAGCCAGACGTTCAGTCCCTCAAGGGTAGGCCTCCTTCTGCCCACCATCCAGCCAAGGATGTCAGCGAGGCCACCTGCCTCACCAGCCTGGCTGAAGCCTCCAGGCTGCAGAGGCAGCTGTGGACATGCTCCCACCGGGGCATGGCAGCGGGGCCTAGTTCTGGGCTGGGGAGACCTGAGGGACATGGGGCAGAGCCTTGGGTACCTAAGAACTCTAGCAGCTCTGGGCTGCCTGCCAACTCGGCATCCTTGGAGACACAGCGCAGGATCTCATTGAACACGGCTCTCCTCTCCCGGATGTCAGACTCCCCAACAAACAGGACCTTCCTGGGGAGTAGGGGGAGGCTGGCTGCTGCATAACGACTGCTCAGTTTCTGGTAAAACTCCTCAATCTCGCTGTACTTTTTGGAGACCTGGAATGAGAGGAGCATGTGGTTTCCTGAGTGAAGAGTGGCAGGCAGTGCTCCTTTCTCACCCCGACCAGGGGTTCCCAAGGCCCAGCAGCCAAAGGAAGTGTGCCAGGTACGCCCATCTGCTGCCCCTCCGCCTGTCTCCCAGCCTCAGGCTCCAGTCCTTAACACGCCTGGCCGATAGCAGATTCAATAAAAACATCTTAGTGGCCCAGAGGAAAGATGCAATAACGGTGCCATTCTGGACGCTGTCACAGATCCAGGTAACAAGATTTGATACAGGGACCCCTGCCCAGCCTGCACGTGATCAGGGCCACTGTGTTCATTCCCAGCTTTCTGCATATCAGGAGGGTGATCTCACCGGCTGGCAGGTCATCTTCCTGCAACACCGTGAATCATCTGTTCTCAGCACCAACCTCATTCTCCCGTGAACCAGTGTGGCCTTCGGCGGGCCAGCCCATGCAAGCAGTGGAGACAGATATTTCCAAGGCTTGTTCTCTGCCCTGCGTCAGGCAGGACCTCTCTGCACGCAGGCACCCGAGTGAAGCAGGCCAGGACTCTTGCTGTCATCAGAAGGCAGCCTTGAGCGCCATCTGACTCAGAGAGGGCAGCACTCAGCTTCCCGTGGGGCCAGCGGCTGACTCCCGCTGCCTCCTTGGCCTCTCCCCACAGCTCCTGGGCAGCTAAGCCTTCACCCCTTCACTCACGGAGCTCTTGCTGCATGTTCACTCTGTACAGAGACATCCCAGCAGGCTCTCAGTCTCACAGTGGTTTCAGTGCCATCACCGTGTCTGTAACCATGTGGGTGCTCAGCGAAGTCACCTGCTGTATACACACACCATTGGCCTGGCACCTACCCTCACTCCTAGCTCCTCTATCACCTGCTGTATGCACACACCATCATCCTGGCACCTACCCTCACTCCTCGCTCCTCTGTGCTTTCCCCATAGACTGGGACTATCTCCCCCGACTGAAGTGTGGGTCACTCACTCTTATGCTCCCAGGCCCGGACTGTGCCCACGGTGTGCCTGGAGTGCTGGCGTGCAGGGGCTGCGGGCATCTGATGCCCTCGGGCTCGGGGAGATCCCTTGGTGCAGGGTGTGTCTGGAACACACATCCTTGGCTCCAGCAACACCACCCAGAATGCCCAGCCTGCGAAGGGTCAAGATACCAGGAGGCAGCTGGGGGGGATTTCAGAACCTCCAGTGGGGAGTCACCTGGGACAGGTGCTGCTTGCAGTTGTCAGCACAAGAGCCTGGCTCCAAACTTTCCTGAAAACAGCCCTCAGGGAAAGGCACACGGACCCCTTCCCAGAGCGATTGCTAACACAGGCTCCGACAGCAGCTGTGACTCCAGCCTGGCCTGCAGAGCAGGCCACGGTGGGGGCCGGGCGCCCCCTGCTGGCCCAACTGCTCCACTCAGGCTCAGACCACAGACCCAGCAATTCCAGGCTCGGGGAACCTCCATCTCCAGGGCACTGGCATCGTGAGTACCCCGGAGCTGTAGGCCTGGGCTCCCACCGCACCCAGGGCCCACGTCCATCAGGGGTTCAGGCAGGGCTTCTTGGGTGGGCATCTGTACCAGCAACAAGAGGAGGCCAAGTAAGAGACCCTGAGCAGAGGAAGCTCAAGGTTGAGAACTCACATTTATCTGGTGCCCCCGTGTGCCAGGCACTGCTGAGCACGGGGCAGATAGCCCTGTAACGTTAGTAAGCTTGTGGGTGTCTGCACTGCTAGCACATCCAAGAGCCTGCACAACCTCCACTGCAGTGCCCCCTCCTGGGGCTGTTTTACTCCATGGTAAGCAAATCAGTACACGTTTATATTAAAACACATATGCCCTTTTAAGTAGATACAAAATGCTCATTAATTCTTTGAGTTAAATCATGAAACATCAAAGAGACTTCAGGCTTGGAGGTATGTAACTTTAGGCTCCATCCTGAGATCCCATGGGGAGTAAAGGAGTTCTTTGCCCTCGCAAGTACTTTCAAATGTCTGACAAGCCCCTGCACGCACACACTCCACAGGGAGTGGGCGTCACTGGCTAGGAAAAAGTGGCACTAGTGTGATTCATGGAGGTGTTAAAACACCCTCATGTACACCTTGCATGTAAGGCCGGCCCTCTGCACAGAACCAAGTGGGCTGGGCGGCTGAAGCCCAAGCTTCCCAGAATGCTCCCTCCTTCATGCCCCGCAACATCAAGCTCAAATACTCTCCTCTTCTGCTCCTGTCTCTGAAAATGTGGGTGCATTGAGCTCCAACCTGGATCAAGTCAAATTACCAGGAGCTGCAAAGCGCCCTGTGAAGCAGATTCACTCTCAGAGCAATGCAGGCCCAGAATCACCCCTGACATCACATGTTGCTTCTCACCAAGAGTCGGCCACAGAAGCAATCAAATGAAAAACAGCATTGCTATTCTAGACGCTTCTCATGACGTTGTTGAATGTCTCTTAAAATTGTGTGGCTGGGCGTGGGGGTTCACGCCTGTAATCCCAGTACTTTGGGAGGCTGACGCAGGAGGATTGCTTAAGCCCAGCTTGAGGAGTTTGAGACCAGCCTGGACAACATAACAAGACACTATGTCTACCAAAAAAATTAAAAAACAAAAAGCTGGGCATGGTGGTGTGTGCCTGTAGTCCTAGATACTTAGGAGGCTGAGGCAGGAGGATTGCTTGAGCCCAGGAGTTCCAGGCTTCAGTGAGCTATGATCACACTACTGCACTCCAGTCTGGGGAACAGAGGGAGATCCTATCTCTTAAAAAAAGGAAACAATTGTGCTGTAAATTTCTCTTAAAATTTAGTGTCTCTTTCAACAGGTCACCAGAAAGATGCAACTCATCATTTCCCTTTTTATCTTGGTTGCCAGGAGACTCCAAGCTAGCCCCGTGTCACTCCCTGCTGTACTTCGGGGTCTAGTTCATTTCACCTTTGTCCTAATAATCCTGGACCTGTGTCTCTTGGTCTCCAGCTGCAGGTCCTTTTCACAAGAGGCCAAATGGTAAATAATAAGCCAATGAGTGTGTGATCTCAACCCTCTTGAAATTCTCTCCTCCCTTAGCTCCTGTGACTCCATAGATACCCACCCAGTTCTCTCCTCTCTGCCTCAACTGCAGACTCCTCCTTCTCCCCAAGAGTCCCTGAACCCCTGGCATCCTCAGGATTTCCTCCTCAGCTCTTCCCTCTGCCTTCCACATCTGTTCTCTGGGCAACTTGATCCACTCCCAGATTTTTAATATCACCTCCAAGTTGATGACTCCCAAGCCTACATCTCAGGCCTGAGCTCGTCCCGAGCTCCAGCCTCATGTGTCCGTCCACAGGGCAGACACTTCACACTCCACATGCCCCCTAGATCTGCTCCTCCATCATATTCTTTATTTCAGTTGGTGGAAACAGTCAGCAAATGCGGTGCATGTTACCCCGTAAACATTTTCAACTCTCCCTTTCCCTTCCATACCAAGTGCAACTGGCCTGCTCCAAGACCTTGATTTGGGAATGACCATATTGGCCATGTATCTGGGCTCCCTGACACCTGTTTTGTTCCTTCCAATCCAACTCCATGCTCTCAGCAGATTGGCTGGTTAAAGGCAAAAGGGTCCACGTCACTCCCCTGCTTAAAACTCTCCTTGGCTGCAGGTTAAGTCCAGGCTCCCGCAGACTCTCCACAATCTGGATCCTGCCTGTCACTCACCTTCATCTTCCCCACTTCCTCCCAGGACCACACTCAACTGTGCAGAGTTCCCACTCAATGTCCTATTTCCAACCTCCGTGCCTTTGCTTAGGATGTGTTGTCTGCCCGGGACACCCTTCTCACCTCTCCTGCTGAGCCCCATCTGTTCCTCAAAACACAGCTCAGCCACCGCCTCTTCCAAGAAGTTTCCCCAGGGTCAGTTAGGTGCCCCTTCTCTATACCCCCAGAGCCCCCCAGGTGCTCCTGTCCCCATCTGTATCTGTCTCTTTAGAGGTCTGCCTCTCCACGGACTGAGAGCGTCTGATTCACCCTGTGTCCCTTCTGTCTAGCATGGTCTGGTACTCCAGGCCCTGAGCAAGCAACAGACAGAGAAGCACCTGCTCTGGATGCTACCTGAACCCTGGTGGGCAGATGTGTCTGCCCGCCCGGACCCCGGGCACTCTCGAAACATCCTGGCCAGAGCCTCCGGCTCACCAAGAACTGGACGACATCCTCGGGCCTGTGCTTGGCCGACTTGAACGCAGCCAGACGGGTCACCACCAGGATCTGGTACTCCACGTGTCCAGACATCATCTTGCCCCGTACCTCCTGGTGCTGGGGCACAGTCAGGTCGAGGCCAGTGTGGGCATTCTGAAGTCGCCTGCCAGAGGAAAAGAAGGCAGGTGGGGTTCAGGGTCAAGGCAGTAGGCTTCCCGAGCAAAGTGCAGGCAGGGCCTCCGGGTGCCTGGCAGGCCTGGGTGCCAGGTGACTCTGCTGGCTGTCCTCAGTGGTCACTGCTCCAGGCCACTCATCCCGCCACACCAGCCCTCATAAGCCTGGCTTCCCAGGCCTCGAGGCCTCGGGCCTGGTCCTGCCTTTGGGTTGCTCAGGGACAAAGGTCTGCTCCCTGCAGGAAAACAGGAAAGGATGGGGCTTGTTGAAAGGGATCAACACAAACTCTGTGCAGAATGGGTGGGAGCAGCATCCTAGGGCCTCTACTCAGACCAAGGAACATGCCTGGGGCTGCAGGGACAACATGGGATTGAAATCCCAGCTGGAGACAGGCACCTCTCTTTGGCTAATGGGCAGGAGGGCTGCTACAGGCACCCTGGGGGGGACACAGGATGAGCACTGGAGGCAGGACCCTTGTGACCCACTGTGGCCCAGAGAGGCACTGATAGGCCCGTCCCTCATCTGGGCAGTCGATGCTGCCCCTCGAGGTGTGGAGAGGATGCATCGGCAAAACATCACCGCTCTTGGAGACTTGTAAAATGCAATTCGAATATAATGAATTGTATGATGAGCAAAGAAGTGATGAGATGTTTTTCTTGAAGTGGAAAAAGTTATTAAATACATCCCTCATCCTACGTAAGGTGAGACACAGACCTGTGCAGACTAACATCCCTCACGCAAACACCTCTCGCAGGACATGTGGGGCACCCTCTGAGCAGCTCTGACCATCAAGGTGAGACCTCCTGTGTGCCGGGCAGGACCCTGAAAACACGGGAGGAGCTTCTGGAGCTTAACTTGTGTCTGGGGCAAGGCCCTTCCCTCTCTGGAATTATACCCCAATCCATCAAATCCCCCTGCCCCAGCACTCCTCCCACACGGACCCCTCACATCCCACGCTAGGCCACGCTGTCACCAGCACAACGCTGCTCTCACCAACTGGTGAGGCCTACAGTGATGCGCCTCCTATGCCATGTGTGACACCCAATGACTGTGTGCTGTACACACAAGGAATATCCTCCCGCGGCGTAGGGCACCCCAGGCAACCTGCCTTCAGGTGGTGAAAAGTGCAGCAAGGGCCGAATGGGCACTGGGAGGTGCACACGCACAGCCAGCCCTCTGCCAACGGCACCGAGTTCACGCAGTGTGCACGCGCGGCCTGGTGTCACCCACGGTGTCACTGCCACCAGTGTGGAGGAGGAAGGTGAGGCTGGATGCTGAGGGGAGACGCGCTGGGCTCTAGGGATGCACCTGTGTGAAGTCACTTCCGCCTCCTGCAGCCCTGCGAAGGAGCTCTGCTACCCAGACCCACTTAAAATACAGGGAAACAGACCCCTAAAGGGAAAGTGCCTGCCCAGGTCTCACCCGGCATGAGGTGGAGCTGCGTTCAATCCCAGGCAGCTGCTCCAGAGCCCAGGTGGCCTCTTATGGGGCAGGCATGAGAAAGAAGCCAGGCATCATTTCTTTAGGATCATGATGAAAACGAGGCACAGGGGGGTGAAAGTGACAAGAAGGGCAGTGCCTGAGCTGCGGGGAGGTCCTCTCAGGGGTGGGAAAGGGATGGAGCAGACCCAGATGGGCACCTCCCACGATCCAGCTCCCTCACAGCACCCCACATCCAATGGTTCTCTGACCACGCCAGAACCCACAATCCATAACCCCACCCCTTTTCCAGGGTCCCATTCCATTGCTGGAATCCCTCTGCCTTATGCCCAGCTCCCCTGACTTCTTACCCAGAGCTGAGCTGGCCTGGTCAAAGCCCACTTCTCCAGTTCTCTGCTTCCTTCACCCTGTGCCCAAGTGGCTCAACGTGACTGGGGACAGACATGGTGTAAACATGCAGCCTGATCCCATTGAAATTCATGGCTGCAGACTTGAAGGCACAGCACCACACCAGGCTTGGCAACCCTACCTTGCCCTAGATGTGGGGTTCTCAAAGTGTGGTCCCTGGATCAGGATCAGCATCGCCTGGGAACTTGTAAGAAAGGCATGTTCGGGCCTAGGGTGGCCAGCCATCTTGTTTTCTTAGTAAGCCCTCCGGCGAGTCTGATGCACCTGGGCCTACTCCATCACCCTCCCACTTCCCTGAACCCATAGGAAAACTTTCTCTACAGGGTCAGATAGCAAATATTTCAGGCTGTGTAGGGTATCTGATCTCTGCTGCAGCTGCTACGGAGAGTACATAAACAAATGGGGGTGTGGTGGGCAGGATGTGCCCTAGACCAAGCTTCTCCAACGGTAATGTGCGTGCAACCCCCTGGGGATCCTGTTAATATGCAGATTCTGGTTCTGCAGGCCCGGGGTGTGCCCTCACCATCTCTAGTAAATTCCCAAGTGATGTGGACACTGCTGGGTACTGCTCCAGAGACCATCGGAGAGCATCCTGGGCTTCGCTGTCACATCTGCCCATCAGCCTGCAGCTGCTCCCTGATAGCTGCCCTCTCCTGGGACTGTAGACAAACTGGCTGGCTGCTCCTAAGGCCAACCTTCTATCAGGGCAGCGGCTCCGAGGCCCTCCCACCTACTGAAGGACATAGCTGCTGCAGCTCACCCCTCTTTTTCGCACCATCGATTTTCCTTCCTTACTGGCCCACGCTTATTAGCATGCAACCATGCTCTGACCACTCATGTAACAAAAGCTGTGCTTTGACCCGACATTCCCCTTGCTCCGTTTCCCTCCAGCACTCCTCAACAGAGGGCCCCATATTCATGGGTTCCTCTCCTCCTGTTTGATCTTGAACCCTTTCCAGCCAGACTTTGGTCCTCATCATGCAACAAACTGCCCACGCCCAGGTCACCTGCGACCTCCGTGTGGTTAAATCCAAAGGTGAATCCTCATTTCTCCTCTGGTCTGACTTGTCAGCAGCAGTGGGCACAGTCAGCCACTCCCCTCCTTCAAGCTCTGCCTTCACTGGTGGCTGGAGCACCCCCTCACTCTTGGTTCTTCTCTGCCCACCCTGGCCACTCTTGCTCAAACAGGAGGAGAGGAACTGCTTTGGATGGTTCCCCTTGATAGCATCCAGAGCACCCTCCTTCTTCCTCTCACTGTACCCCTCCCCAGGTGATCTCATCCAGGCTCCAGGCTTTAAATACCATTTCCGAGCCAATGGCTCCCCAACTCCCATCTTTAGCTCACTCTCCCCTCACAGCCAGCCTCCTTCCAGCTGCCTGACATCCCCACTGGGCTGTCAACAAGCTTCTCAAAACTCACCTGTCTACACAAATGCTGCTCCTACCTCTCCCCAAGCCTGCTAAAGGGCAGCCTCATTCTTCCAGCATCTTAGGCTGAGAGACTTGCCGTTAGTCTTAACTTCTCTTCTTGTTCTCACACCCCATATCCAAGCATCAGCAAACCTGAAAGCTCAATCTTCAAAATATATCGAGAACCCAAACATTTCTCACCCTCACGGCCGCCATCACCCCGGGCCAAGCCACCACCGGCTCTACGTGGAATCCTACAAGCCTGTCCGGAATGCTCAGCTGGGCCACTGCCCATGCTCAGCATAGCAGCCAAAGGATCTCTATAAACCAGAAGTTGGGTCCTATTGCACTTGAAATTAAATCTGATGGCCCCTCCACAGCCTTCTCGGCCTTTCCTGATCATCCCTCACTCCCAAGCTTGCCTCTTCACCGCATCACCTAACACTCTCCCTGGGCTCACTCCACTCCAGCATACCAGCCTCGGGACCCTGGCTCCTGCTGTCCTGTCCTCCCAGTACACACTTTTCCAAGATTTCTTTTTCATGGCTCTCTCCCTCATGGAGCTTGTCCAGGATCTGCCCAGGGGCCACTCCATCAGAAAGACGCCTCTTGACCACACCATAGAAAATAGCATACGTGCCTCCTACCACTCTATCGCCCCCACTGTTTTGTTTTCCTTCATAGCATGTATCATCCCTGACATGTAGTAGATTTGCCCACTGGGCCTGGGCCCTCATTAAAGCTCTACGAGAGGGACTTGTTTGTCTCCTAGAACTAGGGCCAGTACCCGGTACAGAGAAGGCTCTCGATAAACACCTTCTGGCTGAATTCAAGCTTGAGTGCATGTGGCAATGACATGTGGGAGGAGATCCGGCTGGAAAGAGGAGCTGGGGTGCGACTGGGAAGGGCCGGCCTTGCTGCTGGGCTAAGGCGTTTGGACTCACCCTGCAGGCAAGATCCTTGGGTGTGCTGGTGCCCTCAGCAAGAAATGAGCCTGACTCATGTGGCCTTACCACCGCCAGCGCCCCCACATCTGTTAACAAGCCACGTCCAGGCTGTGCAGCGGGGCAGGGAGGGAAGCCACCCACCCCTTCCCAAGCACCCAGCACCAAAGTCACACCCCATCCATCTGCACATGGCTGAGGGGCATATACTACTGACGTTGCTCATGCCTGCCAATCTGAAACCTCCAATTCACAGAAAAGGAAACTGAGGCTTGGTGAGAGGAGGTGATGTAAGTGGCAATAGGGAAACCTCTTCCGCCCATGAAGATACAACTGTAACCACACTTGATCATGAAAGACCAAGCAGCCTCCGACATCAAGGTTTACAAAAGGAATCATACATTTCTAGACCTGAAGTCACGGGGAATTCCTGATTACAACTGGAAGATCAACAGTTGGCTGGGTAACACGTTCATTTATGTCATAAATTGGCATCTTAGCCTAAGACTTTGTGTAGGGAGAGCAAGGGTGAAGTGTATGAAAATATTTGAAGTAAGTCACTTTACAGCGTTTTAAAGGCGGAAAGAAGTAAAAGCACGTGCCTCCCAGCCTTGCCAGGATCCACCTTGGGCTGGGTCCTCCAGGTCTCCATCAGGGCCGACCCACTCTGCATCCTCCGCCAGGACGCCTCCAAGGCCTTTGCTGTAACTTGCGCTCTCCTGAGCTGCCTCGCAAGCAGCAACGACCTCTCCCTGGTCTCTCATCAAACTCATCCTCCCAGAAACCGGGTTCCTGCCCTGTACTGTGTTCCCATGGCAACCTGAGCTTACTACCCGCTGCTGGCATCACCCCCTCTCCGCTGCAGCCCCCTGCAGGGCGAGCCTGTCTGATTCGCCTCTGTCCCCAGTGCCCAGCACCGGGCCTGGGACTCAGGGAGCGCTGAAAGGATGGGGAACTAGATTTTCGGGCTCAAAAGAGAAGAACCCAAGGCGGTAGGAAAGGAGAGCAGAGTCCCCACTGCGCCCGCCTGCACTGAACCAGTCAGTCCCAGGGCTCCCGCTGTCTTTGGCTAGTTCTCTACCCTCTAGAGGGCCTCGGTTTCCTCATCTGTAAATCGGGGGCGCCACCTCTCCTGCAGGGAGGTGCAGGGGCCCAGCCCGGATAAGCCACCGAGGGCGCTGGGGAGACCTGCACCAGGTCCCTGGCCTAGGAGGCGGCCGCCTCCCCCCGCCTCTCCGCCCGGGCGCCCCGGACTGCGAGCTGTGCGGTGTGGGGCGCGGGGATCTGGCTCACCTGGAGGTGACGAGCACCGCCGGGGACTGCATGACGGCGGCGGGGGCTCCGGGCGGGGCGCGCAGTCACGGGACCCGGCAGTGCCCGCGTCACCGCGTCCCCGCCCCGCCTCCCGCCGCCCTGGCCTGCCCCCTGGTGGCAGTGGCCGTGCAGTTCGCGCCTGTGGCCAGAGGCGGGGCGGAAGCGCGGCTGGGCGGGTCCCGCACGGTCGCCGTCCGCCTGCGCTGCTCGGAGCTCCCGGAGCACCCGGGCTGAGCCGCGCCCGCCGCAACCACCTAGAAGCCCAGCCTGGCCCTGGCACACGGTGAACCTTAATCGGTGTGTCTGTTTTGCGCTAAAGTTTAGCCGTTAGAGAGACGGGACTCTGCTGTTTCCGCCGCCAGTCCCCATTACAAAACCACTCCCCCTCTGCCCCAAGACCATTTCATTCAACCGATCGGTCAACAAATATTTACCAAGCTGGGGCTCTGTCCAGGCTTCGTGGGGGTCTTCTTCAAGCTGCACAGTGAACGCCACGCAGCAGCCCAGTCCCCTTGAGCTTGCTGCCTCCAGCTAGCTCGCCTATCTGGTTCCTACTGCCTGCCCGCTCCATAAATGGCAGGCACTCTCCCGACAGGGGATCTTTAGAGAGGCACCCTCTGCTGCTTGGCAGAGCCCTGGTGGAGGCCTCCCGGGGCCGGGCCTGCCTGGGATGGCTGCACTTGGGTCCCCAGCTGGAGCAGGGCAACGGGGTCCAGGAGCCAGTTCCCCTCAAAAGGGGAACGTACAGACATGCAGAGCCTAACAGACCCACTCATTTTAGATTCACCTCTCCATGGGGTGAGGAACAGAGAGATCGTATCACCTGCCAACGTAGCCCAGGGAAAGAAAAGCTGAGTCTGCAAACAGGGCCAGCAGAAGGTGCAAACTGCTGCCCCTATTCTGTTACTCTCTCCACCCAGAGCCCCAGTGACAAAAAGCAAGAGAAGCTGGGCTTAACTGTACCAGAATTCACGGCAGGGCGATGTCAGCCATGTTTCCTGAGCCTATCAACCACCGCCACCAGCATCACCAACAATATCTACCTGTATTTACAGATTTTAGTGAAGAAATCCTACAGTAAAAGATTTTGAAAAATGACTTTCCCCAATGTATCTCTTGAATAAATACGGACATTGATATGCCTTATAATTTGTCTCAGATTTGTTTATAGCCAAGATGAGCAATCATGAATGAAGTATGACAACGAATGAAAGTTCTGAGGGAGACCCTTGAAGGCTGCAGTGAAGAGCTGGGATGATGGCGGGAACCCCTGTCTGCTCTGCTGCTCATCGGCCTGTCCGTCTGCAGGGCCGTGTTCGTGGCTGCAAATGGTCCTCCGTGTTTTGTTTAAATTGGCACGCCCTACTTTAGAGAAAGGGAGTTCAGGGTCTGGACAGAAAGCAGTATAGGCTTCAGCATTCCAGGAGTCTGAGTGTAGTGCCAGGCAGTCGAGCAGTCACCATTGCACTCACATTTATCCAACAGACAGAAACACAGTGAATAAGACACTTTAGATGCCTTCAATGGACTTCTTTGCCCTCCTACGTGGGGAGTGGGTGGGGGTCTGGAAAGGCTTTCTAAAGGAGCCGAAGTCCAAGGGAAAACCTGAAGAAATATGGATAGAATAGATTAGAAGGAATGTCACGTGCAAAGCCCTAGCGACGGGCTAGGAACACCAGGGAACAGGGGGAAGAGGCCAGCAGGAGCCAGGGTGTGGACAGCCTAGTGCACCAAGGCCAGGGCTTTGCCTGATCCTGAGGCCAACACAGCGCCATCAGAGGGTCAGGGACATAGGAGTGACCGGGCCAGCTAGGCCGTGGGCAGGGTTTTGGAGCATGTTGAAGGTATGAAGATGAGCTGGACTGCAGAACAATCCAGACAAGAGACAATGGTCCCATGAACTAGGGTGATGGCCACCCAGGTGGAGAAGAGGGGATGGGTAAGAGGGCCTTAGGAGAAGGAGTTGGTCAAGACTTGGGAATCCAATGGGTGTGGGCGGGAACAGATAAGATACCACTATGGTTTGGCTCTTATGAGTGGCTGGACATTGGTATCATTCTCTGTGGCAGGGCACCTGGAGAAGGAGCATATTTTTGGTGGGATGATGGGTTCTGTTTCAGACAGGCAGTGTTTGAAGGGCTGGACCTATTGATGCGATTGGGTTTATGGCCCTGGGCCTCAGAAAGCTGACCTGGGCTGGAGACTGACATAGGAGTCATGGGTAAAAAGGAGGCTGTTGAGCCTGAGAGTTGGGGTGAGCCCACCAAGGATGGTCTACAATCCAGAGATATGCAGCGGTGTTGGGCGGCTGCAGAGAAGGGGACTCTCCATCATTGTGGGAGCTGGTAGCATGTCTGTCACCAATGCCTTGTAAGCAAATGAGAGGGCCTCACCTGTGCCCCTGGGGTTGTGAAGTGTGCACCTCAGGAAGACTCGGCCCACCTGTCAAGAATGCAACTGGTTTCCCATGAAAGAACGACCCCATTCCCAACAGCAATCCCATTTTCTGCCTCTGTGGGTCCCACGTGCCCCTCTATGGCTCCAGCGCGTAATTGTATACAATGCATGGAATGTGGGATCTAAATCTGATATTTTCTGCTTCCTGTTTAATTCAAGGAGCCCCTTCCATGGCTGAAGCTGCAGTAACACAAACCACATTGCAAAGGATTTTCTATTTCTCTCTTTCTCACTGCCCTGGGAGGAACACTCCAGGCCTCAGTTTCCACCCAGGAAGTCGCTGGGCCTCGGGACACTGTGGTCACTGAGAGACATCCGCAGCCTGCAGGGGGTGCTCTGAACTCTGGCTGAGCCATGCACCAACGTTTCCCATGGTGGCTCGGGTCTTCTGGGACCTTATAATTTGTCTCTGTTCCCTAATGTGATACTTTAGAGCTCCAGGGTCTGGGCACATCCACATGGAGCAGGGCCACCACCTTGCTTGTCACTCAGCAAACACTCATAGGTACAGCTCCAGGCCTGTTATCTCCCCAGGCCTGGGGGCTACAGAGCCTTATCCTGTGGAGCTCACAGCCCACTGCAGGGGCTCACAGGCCACTCTAGGACAGCTGGAGATTTCAACAAGGATGCACGCCTAGGGTGCTATGGTGCACAGAGGAGGGCATATAACTAACTCAGCCTAGGGTTGGGCATACAAAGAATTCTGCCAGGAGGAGGTGATGGTAGACCTGGGTTGTAAAAAGTAGGTATTATTTTTTTGAGACTTGATTTTCTCACTGGTGAAATGCATGTAACAGAAACCTTTAAATCATAACATTGCTTGAATTACATGAGGTAAAATGAGACTGAAACAAGATGAAATGTATGGCAGGCATTGGTGATGAGCTAACCGGAAGCCATTCACAACCCCCTTCTTCCTGGTTTTTATTACCACAGAGGCTGGAGAAGTAAAACACATGTCCCATTTCAGTTACAAGGGGCCATGTGACATAACTGACCACATATACTGAAGTCCCTGTGGAGGATTTATCTTGCTAGGAGAAAACTCTTCGCTCCTTCCTTGTCTTCTACCTGGGAAGGGGATACAGTGTTGGAGACACAGCAGCCATCATGGGAGCAGGAGGCACAGACATGAGTTTGGAGTCTACCATGTTAGGGATGAACAAGCCTGGGGAGCTGATGGCATATGAACTTGCGTACGCGCCCTGGACTTTTTCTACAAAGTTCTCCTTGCATAAATGCCTAAACCACTCTAAGTGGGGGTTTTCTGCAGTGGATTTCCTGTTGGTATAGTTGTAAAGTACTTACATAATGCCTGACATAAAAACTGCTCCATAGGGGATGCAGGGATGACTGAGGAGGAGGAAGAAAAGAGGTAAAATGTGTACTAGGAAGGCAGCTTGTCTTTTTTTTTTTTTTTGAGACAGGGTCTCACTCTGTCGCAGTGGCATGATCACAGCTCACTGTAGCCTCAACCTGCTTGGGCTCAGGTGATCCTCCCACCTCAGCCTCCCAAGTAGCTGGGATCACAGGTGTGTGCCACCATGCCCAGCTAATTTTTGTGTTTTTTGTAGAGACAGGGTTTCCCTATGTTGCCCAGACTGGCCTTGAACTCCTGGGCTCAAGCAATCTGCCCTCCTGAGCCTCCCAAAGTGCTAGGATTACAGGTGTGAGCCACCATGCTCAGCCTAGTACGTCTTGATAGAACCAGAGCGTATTTGAGGAGCTGGTGAGAAGAATATGTGGAAGGATTGCTGGGAGAGGAGGCAGCAGAGGGCAAGAGAAGCCTGTGTTCCCGCAGCATAGAGGGCCTTGTGTGCTATGCAAAGGAGCTCACATCTCATCCTGAAGAAGGAGGGAGTGGGCTCACAGAACAAAGGGAAAAGAGTGTTTCAGGAAGAGACTGGGGTGTGATCAGCAATGCCAAACACTGCTGAACATCCAGGAAGATAAGGAGGTGTTCAAGAAAAACAAACAAAAAACCCCCACAGAACTGAACAGTAGTTAAAGTGGTGAAAGCAGGTTTTATTTGGGACTACTGCAATAGGGGTAAGAGACCCCAGTATAGAACTGGGCTAAATTCCGAATGCAGCATGAGAAAGTAGGAATTTATAGCCAAGGAACAGGGTGGGAGTGGTGGCTGGAACATTACTAAGACGAGTATGGGGGACTCTGGCTATGCCGACCTAACAGGATTCTTGCTGAAGATGGGCCAGGATGGTCAGACATCACCTGGGGATGGTGGAGGAGGGGGAACCCAGTTGGATATCGAGGGTGATCAGATAGGCAGGGTGTGAGGATGTTGGTAACCTGACTTAGCCCCGTTCTTCCTAAAACTGGATTTTACAAGGAAGTGCATGCATAGGTCTAAGAGAAGGTTCAGGAGCTCAAAGCTCAGTTTGGTCAAGAAGAGAATCTTTGAAGAGAGAAAAGTGTTCTCTGGCCTCGAGGAGGGCAGAGTCCCAGTGGGTGGAGGAGGGGACAGGAGGTGGGAACGGGAGAAGGGAGTAGGGCCCCCTCTTCCAGAGGGGGGCAAGCAGACAATTTTTGGAACCATTCTATAGAAATAATTCATGCTCATGGTAGAAAAGCTGGAAAATAGGGATAGTAAAATTAAAAAATAAAAATTGCCTCTCATTCTATACCAGATATAACGATTGTACTGATTTTTTGTTCCTTCTCTCCTGACATTTTTTCTATGCCTATACATAAGTCTTTTCTTTTAAATAATACAGAATCTTAATAGCCATACTATTTTGTAACTTGCTTTTTCATTTACCATCCTGTAAACATCTTTCCATGTAAAATTACCTCCAAAACCATAATTTTAAATGGCTCCTTAGAATACCATATGCAGATGGAGAATAACTGACTTCTCTGGTCCTTAAGCTGTGTACATATGATGGAAAGCTGGTGCACTGGAGGAGTACTGAGCGGGGTGGATGATCTTTGAAGTGCTGGCTGGTGTTTAGGCCAGATCCCTAGGAAGAAGGCTTGGGAGAAAAGTGCCAACTTGTTTGGGAAACTTGTTTCTGAGTCTTTCAGTGTGCATTGCTATTGTTGAACAGCAGAGGAGATTGGAAGATTGGGAGAAACGAGACAGTGCTTCATCGCTTTGCATTATAAAGGAATTTGGGAGGCATTGTCTGCCTGCGGCTCCTGAGCTCTGGGTGGTGGTCTGGCTTGTGGAGGGAGCACGGGGCCCAGCCGCCTGGAGGAGGCCCAGGGCAGGCCAGCTAAGGCTGCAGACCTTGGTGGGTGGCATTTAGTGGCTCTGCCGAGTCCTGCTCTGCTCTGTCCAAGACGCCCCATCTCAAACCTTCAGGGCCTAATATGCACCCTCGTCTCAGGGAAATGGCATCTAGTACTCTGCACCACAGTCCTGGAAGTGGCTAGTCAACAGGAGTCAGGAAGCTTGGACTGACTGTGGAAGTGAGGCTCTAGGGATCCTCAGGAATCTTTGCCTGAGGCACAGCAAATCCAGCTATTTTGTTTGGATATTGTAGAAAGTCCCAGAACTTGGAAGCACAGAGACATGATGCATTAGATGGGTTTACATCTGCACTCTACTAAACTGTGCTCAGGAAAGCTGAATGAGGCACGTCCTCCCCGAACCTCGCCAGCCCCGATTCATTTTCTTACATCCTCTCAAGTGTGAGAAGTGAAAATGCTCTTTCTTGCTTAAGTACATTTATATGATTACAGGTGCGGTTGAGCATCTTTCTCCTATTTGTTGGTCTTCTGTTTCTTTGCGACTATCCTGTTTATTTCCTTTGCACATGAGAAAAAACTTGCTCCATTTGTCTTTTTCTTGTTGATCTATAAGAATGCTTTACACATTAAAGATACTAACCCTTTGTGATAAATAGTGTCCTGTTTGTCTTTTAACTACTTTTCCCCTAAGTTTTTATTTTGAGAATGTTTCAAAGGCACAGAAATGTTGAAGGGTTAATAACCACATCTGTGACCCCTTCTCCTAGTCTCACAGGTGGGATTCTGGCTCAGATGGAGACTGGTGATGGGCAGGAAGTTTTTTAGGCATTACCTGGGCAGAGAGTGCTAACTTGGGATGCAATCTGCAATCATGGCAGAGGCCGCAGCCCTTTGCAGGGGGAGCTCAGAGCTGGCATGGCCCTGCCAGGTCATCCTGAATTGGGAGGAGGTGGGGGTGGGGCTTTTACACTCCACATTGACAAGTCACTGGATGTAGGCTACCTGACCTTGGGTGCTACACCTCCCTGTCTTCAGAGAGGGTAAGCAGGGCTGCAGGCTGCCAGCTTTCTCAGCAGCTGCAGGGTAAGTAAGCAGTTAGTCCCTGAGCACCTCACCCTCAACCCCAGAGGGCAGCTGGGCTGTACACCACAGATGCCCTGCACAACTGTGAACATTCTGCCACCTTTGTTTTACCCTCTCTTTCTTTCTCTGTTTCTGTGTTTTTTTCCTTGAAACATTTAAGAGTTAGTTGTAGATATCATGATCTTTCATTCCGAATACTTCAGCATATACCTCCTTCGAATGAGAGCATTCTCCTACTGTATTAGTCCATTTTCACACTGCTATAAAGACATACCCAAGACTGAGTAATTTATAAAGGAAAGAGGTTTAATTGACTCACAGTTCAGCATGGCTGGGGAGGCCTCAGGAAACTGACAATCATAGCAGAAGTTGAAAGGGAAGCAAGGTACCTTTTTCACAAGGCAGCAGAAAGATGTGCCAAGAGAAGGGGGAAGAGCCCCTTACAAAACCATCAGATCTCATGAGAACTCACCCACTATCATGAGAACAGCATGGGAAAAACTGTCTCATGATTCAGTTACCTCCACCTGGTCTCTCCCTTGACACGTGGGAGTTATGAGGATTATAATTCAAGATGAGATTTGGGTGGGGACGCAAAGCCTAACCATATCACCTATATAACCACAATGCAATGATCATGCTCAGGAAAATTGACATAGATACAACAGTCTAACATACAATCTGTGTTCCAATTTCTCCATTTGTTCAAACAATGTCTTTACTAACAAATGCTCCCCATACCTTCCCATCCCGACATCCCACCCCCAGTGAAGACTCTAATTGAAAATCCAGCATTGCATTTAATTATCACGTTCTTTTAGTCTCCTTTATTCTAAAATGGGCTTTTTCATCTTTCATGACATAGATATCTTTGAAGAGTTTAGGTCAGTGGTTCAGAATATGCCTCTGTTTGGATTTGTCTAATTGTTTCTCACGGTTAGGTGCAGATGAATCTTTGGCAGAAGTGCCACACTGAGGAATCCCTTCCAAGAGCACGCGATGCCAATTTCCCCCATGATTAGTGACATTAGGTTTGATTATTTTGTTAAGGTCAATTCTGTTTTTAGAATTTTCTTACAAGCATGTTTTAAGATTTTTATGAAGTTCCAACCATGGACATAATTCTTGCTGGTTCCTGCAATGAACTCAGAAAAGTATCCCTTACCCAGACTTTATAAATATTTACATATTTTCTCCAAATATGCTTATAATAGTTTCATTCTCTAACAAATTCTTTGATTTACTAGGAATTAATTTTGGTTTATGTCACAAGAGTCTATTTCCCCCTCTAAATACTTAATCAAGCATCTAGTGTCATTCACTGGTAACTTTTATTAAACAAGTCATCCTTTTCCCTCACTGGAATTGTCACTATTTTTCTACATATTTTCAAAGATTGTTATTTGTTTCTGGATTCTATTCTGTTCCCGTGATCTGTCAATCCTCCTTCCAGTGCTATATGGGAATTGGTTTATTTTGATATCTGATAATGAAGATCTCCAAGGAGGATTTATTGTTTGACGATGTAAAATGTGAGTAAAAGCAGAAAGAAGAAAGAGAGAGTCCCAAGGAGGTTTGAGGGCTGGGGTGGCAGGGCAGTGACAGGCAGACAGAAACATGTCCATCTGTGTGGCTTTGGCTTGGGTGTGAACAACTAAGAATCAGCCCTTTGCCCCACCTCTCTATTCTGCCCACCCTGTATTTCAGTAAAATATATCATGGCGTATTTCCAAGCCATGCATGTGGACCTAACTCAGTCTCACACTGGGGGAATCATAATTCACTGTAAGGGTGTATTATCATTTTGTCCTTACTAGATTAAGTATCATCTATTCCACTTCTTATTATTACCTCAATTTTAAACCTTGTATATTTATCTTCACGTGTGCAAGTATAGCTATAAATGAAACAAAATTTTTACAAGGGAAAAGTAAAAGTGCTGAATCAAAGCCTTTCCTTCTTTAAAATGTTGATGCTCTTCTTGAAAAATCTTTTTTTTTTTAAATTTAGATAGCCTGTACTTCATGATCCATGTTCTTGAAAAATCTCTACGAACTTATATTCCTGCCAAAGGTATATGTAGATGTGCCCGTTTGCCCATCGTTTTGCCAATAATGGGTTTTATATTTTTCAGTTTTGCTAGATTTAGAGAGGAAAAAATGCTATCTCATTATTCTTTCAATTTTGCAGTGATTTGCTAATGACTTTTTGGATGTTGATTCTGTAACCCAGTGTTTTTACTAACTTCCAGATTTGTGTCCCCAGCAATGAGGACAAGCATTTTGATTAGAGTCCTCTAGCTCCTCATTCAAACCAGGAATGAAAACTTGGAGGACAGAACCTAGCTGGGCTCTGTTTTAGTTGCCCTAAATTAACACCTTATTTAGGATGGATCTGCTACCTAGGAAGTGAGGGTGAGAGGGCACATGGGGGAGTCATAGCCTAGGGCCAGGTTCCCAGTTTTGTAGGTGCCTCGTTCTTTGCGGGGCAGCCTCGGAGACTGCCTCCTGCAGACAAATCTCACAGACACCTTTACTATGTGGACCAGAAGAGCTGAGACAGCCAATCCCCAGACACCAGGATCCAATCAGCCCTGTGATCCTCCCGGTCAACACTCTGTTTCAGGAACTGGTGGATCATTTGTTCCCAATATTCTCATCCTCAGGGGTGGCTGAAAGTCTCATATCCTAGACTGTGGACACATCTTCTAGTTCCTCCAACTCTGTTCCTGTCAGCCCCTATCTTCCCAGGCTGCAGATAATTTGGTTCCTCTAATCATTGTGGGTCTAGAACAGAAACCCTGAGCTCTATCTAAGTAAGACTGGAGGGCTGGGCATTCCAAATTATTGCACAAACAGTCCGCAGCTTTTTTTCCAAAAGTAGTTTTTTGTTTGTTTGTTTGTTTATTTGTTTGTTTTAAATCTCATGTGTCCACAAAGGTCTCCAAGAAAATCTACTGAAGACACAGCTGCAGAACATTCAGAATACTGAAATCCATAGTGAGCAAGTCCACAGAGGGGAATTGCCTCCAAGACAGTGGCCACACCCAGGAGACTGAATGAACAAGCTAGATGAGCTGGCCTTCCAACTGGTTAAACCAGGACTTACCCAGATGGCATGAAACGCCACCCTTTTTTTTTTTTTTTTTTTTTTTTTACTGAGCCAGCACTGGGACAAGGACTTTCCCTACTTGATTTAATCTACTCTTTGGCACACCCCTTATAAGTAGGCAACCCTGTCCCTGTTTAAAGACAAGGAGACAGAAGATGACAGAGATTAATTTAATCAGGGTCACAAAGCTCGAACACAGCAAAAGTGGATTGGAAGCCAGATCTTTATCATGACCCTATACTGTAGTCTTTTTCCTGGGTCAATGGAAGCATATGATCCTTGTCACTCGTCTCCCAGGACACCTTACAGCCCCATGAGAGCTTGTTCACCTGCAGAGGCCCAGAGCACTGGTTCCTGAGTCTTCTCCCAGTAAGTAGGAAGTTCCTCAACACTGCACTGCTGTTACAACAAGTGACCAGCAGATGGCAGTGTCCACCAGCCCGCCCTGATTCGTCCCAAACCCAAGGGCTCTGAGATGTCCCTTTTGGAAGGCTTCTGGTAAAGAAGCTACCTTTCTCCCTTCTTCTCTGTTGCCTCTCCTCCCCCTCCCTGTAGCCTGGGGCACAGGGGCAGGCCACGCCCAGCGGCCTGGGGCCAGAGCTGTGGCTGACCCCAGTGTGGATGCCAGAGCTGTTGCTCTGAGTAACCTGGGGCCGGGTATCACCAGTTGAGCCTGGGAAATTCCTCTAGCTTCAGGAAGCCCAGCCCTGGGCATCCTACAGGGCTAAGCCAGAGCCCGCTGCAATCTTCCCACCTCGCTGTCCCAGGTCTTTCTGTGGGAGACATTTGCAGCAGATTTCTGGACTGAGAGGAGTCCATCATCACCAGACCCAGAGAGGGTAGATGGCTCTGCAGGCTGTTGTCATCGACTTCTGTCCCTTGCCTTCCCTGGGAGACCTAACCCAGAGCCCTATCTCCTCACCTCCAAACCTTTCTCCAGCTCTGAGTCAAAAGGCCCAGAGGCTATGGTGGGTCCAGACAGAGGACAGGCTCCTGGCTGGGTCCCAGGCAGTGGACCCATCTCACACTCTCCCTGTCTTTCACTGCAAACCCAGTGGATGTTTGATTGTCAGCCTCACTGCACATCTGGGGTCTAAAGCCAGGAAGGGTGAGGAACTTGCAGCCCAAGTTTAGAGGCACGATTTGAATTGAGGTCTCTTGACTCTCAGGATTATCAGTTTTATGTTCCAAATTAGTGCATGGCTGCAGGGACCCAGCATCCCCAACAGAGGAGAGGGCAGGGCAAAGGCTGACCCTCATTATGTTGCACCCACAGGGTGCCCTAAGCAGAGGTGAGGCAAGACCCTCTGGGCTGCAATGGAGAACAAAGGCCCCTGATCACAGGGGGACCCAGGATAGAAGATGGCTATGATGCCAAATGACAGGCTACTGATCACGCCCCCTTGTTGGGGACTTGGCTTCTGCATGTGGACAATGTAGAGTAGGTTGCCTCTAAGGGATCTTTTAGTTGTCTTGTCATCAGACATGGGGCCAGGTGTCTGGGTGTGGCAGGAGACCCTGGGCAAGGCTGAGTAGGCTACAGCTGGGGCTGGACCAAGTTCCCGTACCTGGCAATCACTTCAAAATGGCTGTAGCTGGCGGGATCCAAGACTAACTCCCTAAGTAGTATCAATCTAGTGTTGTAGGTTCCCAGATGACATGCAAACTCCCCACAGCAAAGGTACCTTCGAGAGATGTGGCTCTCCTAGTAGTAGTAGAGAGGACTTCCTCACAACCGGGTACAGGAAAGCACAACCGTAATCCCAGAACTTCGGGAGACTGAGCCTGGGCTCAAGAGGATGCTTTGAGGCCACCCTTGGCAACACAGCAAGACCCTGTGTCTACAAAATATTTTTAAAAATTAGCTGGGTGTGGTGGCTTGTGCTTGTAGACCCAGCTACTAGGGAGGCTGAGGTAGGAGGATCACTTGAGCCCAGGAGTTTGAGTTACCGTGAGCCATGATTCTGCCACTGCACTGCAGCCTGGGCCACAGAGGGAGACCCTGTCTCCTAAAAAAAAAAAAAAAAAAAAGAACAAAAAAGAACTTCCTCCCATTCAGAGGTATCAGAGGCTGCCTTGGATAGGGAGTTCCCCACCTCTGCAGGTATGCAAGTGCAGCCCAGGAAGCAATTTGTTATGATTCAGGCATGCATGGCAAGTTGGCTTAAATAATAACCCCAAAAGTTGTTTTCAGATCCTTGGATTCTATGACTGAATCAGGGACTTGGTGTTCAGAGAAAACAAACAGCTTCTGCAAGGGGTGGAAGAGCAGCAAAGTGCTCTGCAAGGAAGGGTCTGGGGCGGGAATGTGGGAACTGCCCCTCCTCACCCCAGTTGTCAAACGTCGCCCCAAGCAGGCTGCTTTCCCCTCCTTCCTCTGTTGGAGGCAATCTCACCTTCTCTCTCTGAGGAGGACTCAGCTGGAGTCTGGAGGTCTGGGGTTTGGGGGTGATCAGATGGATGAAGAACTAAAGTTAGGGCTTTCAGGCCCCAGTTTTCTCCCAACCTTCTCTGATCTCTGCTCCTGACATCTGCCTCAGGGCCTCATCTGCTCCCCAGCGATGGCTGGGGCAACACAGAGGAAGGTTTTCATTCTCAAGGCTCTTAGTGCAGTTAGCATGTGGTGCACAGCTTCAAGGGCTCCGGGCTGTGCAAACTAGCTCTCTCCCGCCCAGCCAATCGACCTAAGGATCCCCACATCACCTAAGAGGAAGTCCCAACTGGGCAGGGCACCTGGAGACCTGGGTCATGGGCAGGTCCTGCTGCTGGTATGACAGGCTATTTTCCATGGCAAGTGTTTTCCGCTTCCAGTTGCGAACAGTGGCAGGCAAGAGTCCCCTAGGTAACACTTTCATAGTCTTCACCTGGACTAGAGAGGTCCTTTCTTTGCCAAGTATTTTCTAGAAAGCCAGAGAGGAAAGGCAGGCATACTCTGCCTCTCCACTGGGGTCTGGGGAGCAGGGTGGCAGAACAAAGCCCCTCACATTCCCATCCCCCAGCCCCAAGCCAAGGGTTGAGCAAGGATAGTTGATGACTCCAGGCTCTGCCACTCTCCAGGTGACTCTGCGCAAGGTGTTGAATTCTTTAGCTCAAATTTCCTTTTCTATAGAATGGGAAGAATACCCATCTCACAGGATAGAGTAGTTGTGAGAATGAAATGGCATGAGGTGTGTGGAGCAGCAGGCAAGGTGCCTGACATTCAAGAGATAACGAATGGGCACTATCATTATTTACAGGGAGCGAGGGAGACAGGCATGACCCACACATCCTCTCTGCCTCCTCCTAGGCTCGGCTCCAATGTGTCCTCTGCTGATCACAGAGCCCCCCAGCCCATCACTTTACTCGGAACCACTGGATAGTACACTGTGCATTTATGCGCTTCCTGTTGGCTGTCTCCTGTGTCCATCCTAAAGCTCCATGTGCTTGCCCTGTGCATTGCTCAATCCACAATGCACCAAAGGCTACCTGGCAATGAGTATTTACATCAAAGAAGGAATGAATAGAGGGACGGATAAATAAATAAATGACTGTGCCCTCACCATACAGACCAAGAAGCACAGGTGGGAGAAGTGAAGTCTCGGTTGGAGCACATGCAGCGGGTGGACAGTGGCTCCAGCAGCATCAGCCCACCCCATGTGTGTCCTCCAAAGCCTTCCAGGTGCGTAGAAGCTGCTTCTCTCTCTGCCATGATCACCCCGGCACTGGGAACACACTGGTGGTTGGGGGCAAGACTACATCACCTCCTCTGTGCCAGCCTGTTATGCCAGCCACACACAGGATGAGGTGAGAATCCGCTCATTTTATAGATTAGGAAATTCGGTCTCCAAGAGGCTAAGTGGCCTGCTCCCACAAGGACAGCAAGGGTGCATCCCTCATTCCTAAGCCCCAACATGGCAGGCGTGTCATGTAATCAACAAACGTTTGTCACTGGCTGTGCCAAGAATGTGCTAGGACCCCTCCGCTCTCTGCTCTACACAGCCGGGTAAACTGAAGCCAAGACAAGGCAAGCGACTTGCTGTCACCCAGGACTCCCCGCGTGTTTGCACAAATCTTAGCCGAGTTGATTTGTAAAACACCCAAACACTGCGGGCGCATGGCTGCAGGGGGAAAGGAAGCCAAGTAACACAGTAGGACCCAGCATCCGAGTCAGGGAGAGACCGGGGGGCTGGCGGGGTGGGGGCGGCGGTGTTTGTCACCGACTCTCCAACCCCAGTCCTAGAAGCAGGGTGGACTTTCCCAGCTCGATCATCCCAGATTCCCCAGGCTCCTGCTAGGAGAAGTCCCTCAGCGCCGGCAGCGCTGACCCTGGTCCAGGGGTCCGCCCTTCCCGGTAATGTCAGGCCTTTCTCCTTGGCATAGATCGGCCTTGGGGTCTGCGAGGACTGAACCTCACTAGGCCTCTCTCTCCCACCCGCAAACATTCTCGAGTGTTATGCGGCTCAATGCCCCAAGGTGAGCAGGCGCCGCGTCTCCGCGGTGGCCGAGAGGGCGATGGCTGAGGAGTTCGTTTGCGACGAAGCAGTGGAGCAGGGGAACTGGGGAGGCTGGGCCGGGCCTCTCTGTGGGTCCCAGCGCAGCGCAGCCAGGCAGGCGTCGGGACCTACGCGGCTTTGGATTCGGCGGGCGACCTCGCTTTGAAGCTGATCACCCGCTCAAGGTGATCACGACGTGCCGACCCAGTCTAGATTTTGAGTTCTGCAGAAAATGCAATTTTAAAGGCAAAGGACCCGCCTGCCCTTCTTCGGCAGTTCGTTTGGCCCAGGCCTTCGATCTGCTGAAAGTTTCCGATCTAGGGGGATGTCCAGGCTGCCGGCGGAGCAGAGCCGATAACCCCCCTCTCCTGCGCGTTCCCCTGAGACTTGGCCTCCGCAACCTGTCCCAGCCGCGGAGCAAACTGCTCTGCGGCCCGCGCGAGTGCGCCCCAGGGCTTCGCCGCTGCCGGGCGTCCCCTCTATCCACCTCGGGACCCGCGCCATCACCGCGGCGGGGTAAGAAGCTCGGAGGCGCCATCCCGGGGCTCTGCGCCGTCCGCTCTCCCGGCTCCTGGCCGCTCACGCACGCAGCCGGTAGCTGGTTTTCGTTAGCCGCTGCCCTCGCCCAGAAGGCGGGTGGAAGGTCGCCAGTTGGACGCACAGCCAAACTCTTAGCGCACTCCCGCGCGAGATCCCCCATCACCCGGGGCTGCCGTCCTCATTCCGAGCTCTTTCTAGAGCTTGGCTCCCGCTGAAGCGCAACTTCCGCGCCCAAACCTTGCTTTTACGACGGGCGGTCCGCGTCCAAAGGTCTCTTACAGGCCTGCCCTTTCAGCTCCTCGCCCTCCCTTCCTCCCCTACCGGCCCCCTCCCCTGCTCTGGCCGCCCGCTGCAATCCTTTGGGGTCTGTGGCTGAGTGGGGAACCGCCGACCCGCGATCCGGAACGCGACTTTGAGGCCGCCGGGAGCATCCTGTGGCCTCTCTCTGAGCGGCCACCCGGCCGCGGCGCGAAGCGGTCTGGAGGGCGAGCCCTTCCGCGGCCCCAACTCTGCCGCCCCGTTCCCGGCATTGGGAACCAGGGCAGGGAGGGGGCGGGTGTTTCTCTGCGGGGGAGTGGGGAGGAAGCTGGGCGGGTGCGCGCGGTGCCCCGAGCCTGGAACCACGGAGGGCGCGTTGGTCTTGGGCGGATGGAGGGGGTGTCGCACTGCCGCGGGGAGGGGAGGCGGGGCACCCGGGCGTGTCGGGAGGCTGGGGCCAGTGGCACTCGCTTGGCGAGGGTGGGGGCGTAGCGCTGCGGTGGGAGGAGGAGGCTCCGGCCCTGGTCTCCACTCTAGGCCGGGGTGGGGGGCGCATAGCGGCCGCCGGAGCTTTCAGCAGGGGGCGCTGCTCCGGGCGTTGGGCGGGGGTGGGGTGGGCCAGGAGGGGGGGCCGCAGCTGGCCGCGCACACTTCCCCCATTATTAAACACTATGTTCAAAAGGCGCCGGGGGACTTCCCGGAGCCACGGAGCCCGCGCCGCCCGCCCGCCCGGCCCACGGAGCCCATGGACCTGAGCGCCGCCGCCGCGCTGTGCCTTTGGCTGCTGAGCGCCTGCCGCCCCCGCGACGGGCTGGAAGCGGCCGCCGTGCTGCGAGCGGCGGGGGCTGGGCCGGTCCGGAGCCCAGGGGGCGGCGGCGGCGGCGGGCGGACTCTTGCCCAGGCTGCGGGCGCAGCGGCTGTCCCGGCCGCCGCGGTTCCCCGGGCCCGCGCCGCGCGCCGCGCCGCGGGCTCCGGCTTCAGGAACGGCTCGGTGGTGCCGCACCACTTCATGATGTCGCTTTACCGGAGCCTGGCCGGGAGGGCTCCGGCCGGGGCAGCCGCTGTCTCCGCCTCGGGCCATGGTCGCGCGGACACGATCACCGGCTTCACAGACCAGGCGACCCAAGGTACTTACGCCTCTTCTGTGCCCGCCCATCCCGTCAGGTCCTGGGCTGAGACCAGCCCCGGAGCCGTGCCGCAGCTCCGTTACATTTGGAGCCGCGGCCCCATGCGGCCCACCCTCAGGTGATAGAAAGAAACTTCGCCGAGGCCAACACTCTCCAGCCCGCTGCACCTGGACTGTGGCGAGAGTCGCGGCAGCTCCCGGGGCCCAGTCCCAGAGGGCTGACTGGTCCCTCTCCCAGGTCTCCCTGGCCTTGCAGGCCGGCTGGTCCCCTCGAGGAGGCAGGCGGAGGCCAAGATTCACTTCTTGGGGAATGGTCTGGAGTGGCCTCGGAGCCCTCAGAGAAGAAAGGAGGGCGAGAGCTGTGTTCCCGGGAGTCACGGCGAGAGGGACTGCACGGTGGTGAGGGTGATGGCTCCTTCTTTGCAGCAATTTCTGCAGCTCCCAGTCTCCTGCGGGCCACACAAATTGGGGGAAGCCCAGGGAAAACTAGGGCAGAGGCAGGTATCAGACTAAAGTAAATGGCCCTGGAGAGGCTGGTGGCATAACCAGGTATGAGGAGTGCCCTGCTCAGCAGGTTGGTCTGGGTGGTGGTGGTTTGTGTGTGTGTGACATGTGCAGCTATGGGTGCCTGTGTCTGGTGCTGGGCCCCTGGGAGAGCCAGAGGTCAAGGATCCTGGTGGTGTGGGGAGGAGAGGCCTGCTGGGGACCCTGCAGGAATGCAGGCCTCTCTTAGACCAAGCACCCCACCTTGTTCTGCCCGGGGCCTTCCAAAGGTAAGATGTAGGTGAGGCTGTGGTGTGGCTGCTGTATGTCATCTGGATTTTATTAATCTCCATTGAAATCATTAAAGCAGACAGATAGAGAAAATTTACCTAATTTCAGGCGGAAATGCAAGTAATTTCGGCCTTAATTCTATCCAGCCAGAGACCCAGCATGGAGGGCAGGAGGGAAAGAAAGGCGAATAGGGCTGGGAAGTGAGCGGGTGGGGCTGAGGCAGCCCTGCTTGGGAGCCAGTGACAGTCAGCATACCTCAGGTCCTAGCCTGGGAAGGCAGGCAGAGGCCTTGCAGTGACCAGGTCATCCATCCCTGCCAGCACATGCCCAGTGCCTAGCACAGACTGCCTTATTTTTGGTACCTGGAAATCTTGGTACCCAATCCCCAAATGGCCCTATGGTTCGGTTAGAACTATCAAGCCTTCTCTGACGGCCTGACATGGCCCCTGGGCTGGATGCTGGGATACTTATAGGAAGCCCTAGTTCTGGTGCACAGGGACAGGGACTGAAGGGTGCCCTGTAGGCTCCCAGGCTGCAGGAGAAGGGGGGTGTGCTGGGCTTTAAGTGGGCACAGGCACCAGAGTCTTCTTAAGGTTGAGCTAGTTCTACCATGGTCTCAGACAGGAGATAAATCCTTTCTGGGGAGCTCAGCTTGGCTGGCTGAGCCTGAGAGGCCTCCTCTCCCTCCTCCCTCTTGGGGGAAACAGAGTGGCAGGGCTGGTGAGCAGGGAGAGGCAGAGGATCTGCAGGGAATCTCAGAGAAAGTGCTCCTCGTGCAGCCCCAGTGTGCCTCTCCGGCCTCCCTCTCCTCCCTGAGTCTCAACTTGGAACAGGGCTGCTTGAGGTCCCCAGAAGCCATTGATAGGGATAGAACCGGGACCTCAGGCATGAGGGCCTGACGTTCATGGCTGGTGAGCAAATCCCCAGTGGTGGGGGGAGTCTGCATAGTCTCTCCAAGTTTAGGGGCAAAACGAAACGTTATGACCCCCTTCAAAGGGAGCTCCTTATCTGCTGCGTGGTGGAATTTTAAACTTTTTTTTCCCTGAGCCCAAAAAGGAAAAAAAAAAAAAAAAAGAGTGTCCACACTGGAAATAAAACCCCTAAGCCCGAGATAAGTCACTACAGAGGGAAGAATGAGCCCGCGAAGGGACAGACAGGCGGCTCCTGGAAGCGAGACCTCGTTTGGGACGCTGCCCTCACTGCAGCAAGGTCATTCCAGGATGCCCCGCACCCCTCCGGGAGGTTCCTTGTGTTCCTTTACTGCCTTTCCCCCTCCTTCGGAGGCCGCGAGAGCACCGGGAGGAGGTGCATTTGGGGTTGCGATCGCGAGCAGCAGCGCCCATTGTTGCAAGACCTGAGACCTTGGGCGAGCCTGGCCCCTACCTGGGCCTCAGTTCCCCTTCGGCAGAGCGAAGTTGGACTAGAAGGTCTCTGCGGCCGTGCAGACGAATTCTCCTGGACGAATCGCCGAGCCCCAGCCTGCATGGGAGACCGTGGCCAGCGGGGATGTCCAGGCTGGGTTGGGGGAACAGAGGTAGCAGAAGAGTTTTCAGGAGACCAGAATTTTCCGTTTTCGCACAGCCAGGACTTTCGGCTCTCTTGGGGGATCAGCAGGGCAATAACGATAAGTCTCCTTAAGGCCCAGGACCTCAGGAGGGGGTGCACGACTTCTTTTCAACCCAGCCCCGGACTCTGATCTCGGATTCTGGCCCGCGGCTCTGGGTCAGGCCGCGGAACTATAGCAGCCTGCAGTCCTGGTCTTGGGTGTAGGGGTGCGCTCCTGGTCCCGCGGCTCAGGGATATGCAGTGACCATGGGTTGTTGGCCTGATGGGACTTTTGGCTTGCTAAACCAAAGCTCGGTTCGGATAGCCCGGGCGAAGACGTCCGCTGCTCTGGGCCAGGCTGGCAGCGTTCAGGCTGGGGCAGAGACGCGGAGTCGGGCGCTGGCTCCAACAGGCCTGGCTCCCACATCGAGGACAGCTGGGCCATTTGCTGTTAGGAGGCCCCGCGCTGACAGTGTGCAGGATTTGCTCTTACTCAGCTCTTTCTCTCTGTCTCTGCCGGTCCCCCGCAGACGAATCGGCAGCCGAAACAGGCCAGAGCTTCCTGTTCGACGTGTCCAGCCTTAACGACGCAGACGAGGTGGTGGGTGCCGAGCTGCGCGTGCTGCGCCGGGGATCTCCAGAGTCGGGCCCAGGCAGCTGGACTTCTCCGCCGTTGCTGCAGCTGTCCACGTGCCCGGGCGCCGCCCGAGCGCCACGCCTGCTGTACTCGCGGGCAGCTGAGCCCCTAGTCGGTCAGCGCTGGGAGGCGTTCGACGTGGCGGACGCCATGAGGCGCCACCATCGTGAACCGCGCCCCCCCCGCGCGTTCTGCCTCTTGCTGCGCGCAGTGGCAGGCCCGGTGCCGAGCCCGTTGGCACTGCGGCGGCTGGGCTTCGGCTGGCCGGGCGGAGGGGGCTCTGCGGCAGAGGAGCGCGCGCTGCTAGTCGTCTCCTCCCGCACGCAGAGGAAAGAGAGCTTATTCCGAGAGATCCGCGCCCAGGCCCGCGCACTCGGGGCCGCTCTGGCCTCAGAGCCGCTGCCCGACCCAGGAACCCGCACCGCGTCGCCAAGGGCAGTCATTGGCGGCCGCAGACGGAGGAGGACGGCGTTGGCCGGGACGCGGACGGCGCAGGGCAGCGGCGGGGGCGCGGGCCGGGGCCACGGGCGCAGGGGCCGGAGCCGCTGCAGCCGCAAGCCGTTGCACGTGGACTTCAAGGAGCTCGGCTGGGACGACTGGATCATCGCGCCGCTGGACTACGAGGCGTACCACTGCGAGGGCCTTTGCGACTTCCCTTTGCGTTCGCACCTCGAGCCCACCAACCATGCCATCATTCAGACGCTGCTCAACTCCATGGCACCAGACGCGGCGCCGGCCTCCTGCTGTGTGCCAGCGCGCCTCAGCCCCATCAGCATCCTCTACATCGACGCCGCCAACAACGTTGTCTACAAGCAATACGAGGACATGGTGGTGGAGGCCTGCGGCTGCAGGTAGCGCGCGGGCCGGGGAGGGGGCAGCCACGCGGTCGAGGATCCCCAGCTGATGAGCAGCAGCGGGCCACCCTGTCACCGAGCGTGGGTGCATGTCCTATGTGACCCAGCGCCCTCTCAGAGGAGGGAGAGCACACGTTCACACTCACACACACTCGTGCAGTCACGCACACATTTACCGGGGACAGCATGTGAAAGCCTTGGGAAGAGATGACCTGCCGGTACCGAATGTCAAAGCCCTGTGTATTTTGCAAACAGATAACCATGGCGCCCACTGCCCCCATTTAGGGAGAGGAAGGTGTTTGTGCTGATGTTGCAGTTAGAGGCACGAAAATCAGGTAGCAACAACGGGTTAGGAAATTGGAAGCTCCAGAATGGGAGAACCAAAGGGGTACTCAAGCATGCTTTATCTCACCCCCTTTTGTTTCTGGCCCGATGTGGTGCATCGCTTCCCTGGGGGGCTGAGCGCCGCGTGGTGCACTCCGTGACCCACTGCAAGGCTGTAATGCCCTTCCCGAGGGTTTGTGTTGCATGGGGCCGTTTACCCTGGAACTGCTGCAAAAAGCATCTTTCTTTTTTAACTTTTAAAATTTAACGTGCCCCTGCTTCATTTTTGAAAGGGAAGTTTTGTCTGAAAGTAGGTGTTGTGGAGCTTCCCAGATTTCTGCAAAGGTCGGTACCGCCCCCCCCCGCCTTTTTTTTTTTTAATCAATTCCAATAGGAAATGTTATGGAAAGTGGAAAGGATATTTTTCTTTTAAACGGCTGAGTCTGATCTAACAGGATATTGGGGTGGGATAGGATCTGCCAGGTTCGGAAGCTCCCCAGTTGGTGAGGGGAAGTGGGAGCCATGCCTCGGGTGGCTCAGGAGGAAGTTAGTGCAATGGCCCGGAATGGGGAAGGTGGGGCTGGGGGAGGCGAGCTACTGCTTTTCCTAGAGACCTGCCAGGAGGTTTTCCTAAGAAGCCAGGGAAGAGGCTCTCAGGGCTTGAAAGGCAAGGAGGTGTCCTGGGGCCCACTCCAGCCGAGGACTCCGGCTTGCCGGCCAGGTAGGCGGAAGCTCCCGGGGCCGACTCGGGCTTGTGCTAGTTATCAAGTAAGTCGACCTCCGCTTTTTACCTGCTTTCGCTGTGTTGTTGCTGTAGTTGTTGGCAGTGTGATAGTAACGGGAAGTGAAGCCACTCAAAAATGCTTTTGTCAGACTTCAACTCACAACCCAGACCTTTAGAGCAGGGGGAAGGTCTGCCCCTTCCCCTCATCGGCTCCCTGGCTTGGCTGCTGTGCCCTTGGAAGGGCAGGGCCTTGGTGTGGGGGAGCAGAGGTGGCATATCCCCCAGTTCCCATATTTTGCCCCAAAGGGTCTTATTGATGGGAGGATTTTCTAGGCATGTAAAAGTGAGTTCGAACATTCAGACTTCACTGTTTGATTTGATTTGTTTATGCCTGGGAATCCTTTGCGGCTTTTTGTCAATAGGCTGGGAGAGGGAAACTAGTTGGACTCCAGCTGTCCGGGGTGAGGGCTTCTTAGAACAGCCCCGCAGCCCTCTCGGTGCATCTGTGTGATGTTGTGCAGGACTTTCCCCTTCAGAGTCCTGGGGAGCATTAATTCCACCCTGTGTTGGATGCAGGACAATTCATACACATTTTGATTCTCAGTGATTACACTCTTGAGAGAGAGAAGACAGACTTACGATTTAGATACAGCTAATTTACTTAGGGGCCCTACCTGAATTGGTTTTCATCCTGTAAAATTCTCCCAAAAGAAAAAAAAATACACGTGTAAATTACTCTTAAAATTAAGATTCCCCCCCTCCTCCTATTATGTGAATTTATATTCTGTGGCTGTATGAGTAGCTATAAATAACCAGAACATGAACAGTCTCTTCAGGTTAAAAATTTTAAAAATATCCAAAAGTGGCTGCTCTGGTACAATTCCATCTTATTTTAGTGACTGGGCAAAGATGGTCCCTAAATTTGTGGATTTTGCCAGAGATGCCTCACTCTCGTTTTTAAAATGAAGCTTGTCATAATGAAGAATTATATATTAAAAAAAGCACTAAAGTGTTGAAAGTTGTAGTATTAGAAGGTTTAGAAAGGAAGTTAATGACAAAGTGCAGTTAAATGTTATTTTGAAGAAGGTCTGGGGTATTTAATATCTTTGGATAAAAGCAAACATTTTGATACTTTTTTAGTGACTAGTAAAAACAATTTTTTGGGCAGAAATGTCTTGATTTAGCCTGGCCTTTTTATAGTAGGGAAAAAAACTGTCAATTTCCCCTCTTTCCTTCTGATGACCTCCTTCTAAGGAGATGTGTTGTGAGTGGTGTGGGAAGTAGGTACCTTCCTGCATCTTGAGTTCAGGTGGCACCCGGCGGGAGGGGTGTTGTCCTTGGACAGTGACTGTTCCTTCCATGGCCCCATACCCTCAGTGTGCTCTTTGTTTACTGGATAAAAGGAATGCTTCCCAGATTTCCTCTGGAGCAGGTGAAGCCCCCAGGGGCCACTCTGCCCAGCCCTCTGGCATCTCAGTCCATTCACTAGGTGAATGCAGAGAATCCATTTCACTTGTAAAAATGACAACAAAGGGCCAACACATGTAGGGCAGACAGCTTTTTGCTGCTAAGATGTGGTTTAACTAGCATTGCCAAGATGTGGAGAAAAGCGTTCTGCCAGCACAGTTGGTAGTAGCACCCTGAGCTCTCTGTCTTCTAGGTAGCGGGGGACAGGCCTGGGTGACTGGCATGAACCCAGCTTCTCTGTTGCAACCCCCAGCTGGAATCTCCAGTCACCATGGATGGGAGAACTGACAGGCAGGGAGAAAGCATGTCAAGACTGTGAGGAAAGGCTGTCCCCTCAACCCCAACCTGAGGTCACCAAAGTCTCCCTCCTAAAGTAAACAGAATTTTCCATTTTGTAGGGAGAATTGTGCACTACTAGTTGACATCACTTGAACCAGGATTTCCTGCTAGTGAGTAGGATTTGGCATCCCTACTTAGGGAGCTCGGGACAGGCCAGCTGGGGCCCAAGGGGGGCTGGTGCTGGGTCTGTCAAACACAAAGATAGCCTGGTCACTGCTGCTTGAAACCAGGGCTTTCGTATTAAGGAGGATCACCCACACTGGCAGGCGGGCATTTCCCAAACACACTTGCCTTGTTGAATTCTGACTTTCCAAACAGCTGCACTGGGTCTTCCAGAGAAGGTGGCAGGCTTTGCTGTGTTAGCTTGGGGAAGCCAGGCTTGAGCTGTGCTCAGTCATTGTATCCATGCTCCCCTTCACCATACCCTCCTGGCAACGATATGAGGTATGGATTGTGTGATAGAAGAATCCAGACTCCACGAAGCCCAGGACAGTCACTTCTCCCTGGCAGCTCTCATGGTGTCGGCAGGAGTGGGCGCCTCACCTTGGGTACTGAAGAGAGTACCGATAATCCCGTGGATGGAAAAGGAGGGAGTGTAATTCAATCCCTACACATTGTATATGCTGTTGGCAATTTCATTTAAACTCACAGCAGAAAACAACTAGGATTTGTAGACTGATTTTCTTCTTAGAGCAGGGAGAAAAATTACGTTCTTTCCAAGAGCAGCTTGTGCACAGATAAGGTCAGACTTTTCCTGTGCTTGAATCTGGTCTCCAGGAAATCCAGTGGCAGGAAGAGAGTGTCCTGAGGCTGCCTCTGGGTGCACAGAATCACTGGGCCTCGCTGATTCTCATGAGAACCTGTCATCTCAGTGAGACAGGCCTCCCACTGGCCCTCAGTGGGCCATAGGCCAAGAGGTCTGAGTCAGATCGCGCAGTGAGCTGGAGGGAGCGAGGCTCTGAAAGCAGCAGTCTAGCAGAGGGAGTTTGGGCCTGCGCTTACCCCTCAGAAAGTGTCTGGATTGGGAAGGGAAGAGAGGAAGCTGCCGAGCGAACCCAGCAGCCAAACTTTGGGCGAGTGGAAAGTAACTAGATCCCTCTGGTGGATGGTATATTTGAGCTGCACCAGAGTCAGAGCCCACTGTGGGCTTCCGAGTGCCCAGAGGCAGCTGCTCCCACAGCATGGACTGCGCCCGCCAGGGGAGGCCGCTCAGGGGCCAGGGCACCACAGGGCGTCTCCTGAGAGACGTCTGAGGCAAGTTATGGGCAGTCACCTCCCTGCTGGAGCTTCATCTTCTGCCCTGTAAAATGATGCCCTTTCCAGTTCCAAGGTTCTAGGATTTTACCTTGCCCCAAAACCCACTCAGATAGCTTGAAGGCAGAGCAAATGTGATGGCTCCTGGAGAAGGTCCTCTCCCAATCCCAGTCCCAGAGCCTCATCTTACCGGTTTCGCAGCTCTTGCCTGTGCGTGTGCATGTGTGTGCATGTGTCCATTTTACTGCTATCCTTAATAGGTGCCTCATGGATATGCTTTGAATTCCCCTGGGCTGAGGTAGGTGTGGGGAGGGCCCGCACCTTGAGGGTGGGGTTCAGCTCCCCAGAGCCAGGAGCTGGCTGAGGGCACTGCCCATCCAGCTGCAGTTCCTCCTGTGCTCAGTGGGGTGGGCAGAGCCACACTCAAGCTGAGACTGTCTGAGAGACCTAGTGCTGGGAAGGGCTCTACCTGCTGCTGGGGCCTCTGCAGGCAGAAGGGTAAAGGCAAGGCTGTGCCTGGTTGGTCACCCAAACAGGGGCCTGGGACTGTCCCAGAAGCCCTGGATGAGGCAGGCAGGACTGTCCCAGAATGGACTCCTTGGGTCCCCACCCCCTCCTCACCACCATGCCCATGTCTGGCTCTGAGGTCCCCTTGCAGCTTCCCAGGGGAGTGACCCTGGGGTAGCATCAGAAGAGCTTGTCTCTCTCTTCCTTTTTATGGTCTGGAGAAGTTAACATAAAGAAGCACCAGAAGGGAGGACCCCAAAAGATGTTTATTTCTAAGTTTTCAGACAGCTTGGCATCTTCTACCTGGAACCTCCTGACCATGTAGGCTGCAGCACAGCTGTCTTCCTCCCTCTGTGCTGTTCTGGACTTCAATCTGTGTGCACAGCTTAGTGCGTCACAAACAGTAACTGAGTGAGGCTGTTGTGAAAGAAGCCTGTTTTTTTCAGGAGGGCCACCGTCCTAGCCTGAGGAGACACCTGGTGGACACAGACTGCAGGGAGAGGGCTGAAAGTTGGCCTAGTGAATCAGAGGGGTGACTGAGGGCCTAGAAGTTGCCACATGAGCTCTGATCATCATTCGGGGTGCTGTCTGCCCATGACCTGCAGGTACCCACCTTAACCAGAGCTTGGCTTGTGGCCTGCAACTTGGCGACAGGCCTTTGGCTGGGCAAAGTTTGGGCTGGTGCTTCATGGCGGCAGGACCAATTACAGCAGAGCAACCCAGGATGGGTGGTCATTGAAAAATGGGTGTGAAGTCACTGAAAAATCAGACTGAGTTTCAAGTTATGCTCACAGTTGCTGAAAAAGCGAAAATATGCCCTTAGAGCAGCAGAGCAGCATGCGATGGTCCACTTCCTCCTGCCTCTGCAGAGCTTGCAGGCCTCTTCTAGCATCTGTGCATGGTGCGCATGTGTCTGTGACAACAGAAAGGGTTGGTTTCTCTCACACGTTTCCCTGACAGTGGCAAGGGGGCTGCAGCGGTCACAGAAACTTCCGGAGAGAGGTGTTTCCGTGCAGTCAGGTGAATTTGTTGGCAGGACAGCTTGGTGTGATGATACAAGAAGTACAGTTTCACTCTTTTTTTGTCAGATGAACTTCCTTCTGCTAGTTTAGAAATGCTTCACTCCAGAGAGGGCCACCTGATAGAAGCTGTATTACAGAAACTTTTAATCTCTTTTCTGTGTCAGTAAGGGGATGCTGAAATAAACTGTCTAGAAAAACAAGAAGCTTCTGTCACACCCAGGCCACTTTCGGCAGAGTGGTCCAGAGCGGCCAGTGCATGGCCAGCTGCTTTGCATCTGCATTCCCGTTTCATTACCTTTTGTGTTGTGGGCCAGCAGGAGTGCTACGTAGTGGGGGCTGGAGATTTGTCCCGGCAGGAGGTGGGCAAATGGCTGTCTTCTCTGCAGAATACCTGCACTGCTCCATCTGACCAGCAGTGGCAACAGCCACAACCAGTTCTGCATCTAGCTCCCGCCCAGACTTTGGCTGCCAGAATCTAGGACCATGGCTGACCAAAGCGAGACTTCCGAGTAAGGTTCGTTCACAGGCATCCTGCTGAATTAGAAGGAAACAGGAACGAATCCGAAGCAAACGGGGCTAAACTTCCCTCGAGGACATTTCCTGAGCTGCAACATGGGAAGGGACAGCACCGAAGCTGGTGAGCTGGTGCAACTGCACACACCTTTTCTCTGGTTTTTAGTACTCACAGGTCATCCTGGGGAGACCGCTCATGGGCTATGGGCAGCCCATGCCTGGATTTTTTGGTGAATGAGTCTGAAAAGCAGTGACCAGGTGTGTTGAGGGCCTCCCCTTGCCTGCACCTTTTTATCTCTGAGTGACTGAGGGCTGCCAAGGCCAGACAATGCACATGTGTCCTGGATCCTCCCCTGGCCTGGGGCAGCAGCAGCAGCAGCTGGGCTTGGGGTGAGTAGGCTGGCTTGAGGAAGGGGCTGCCCACAAGCAGGGCTCATTTCCTGGGTCAGGGCCTGTCAGACTCAAAGTCAGCTCTTCAGCATTCTGTTTAGAAAATGATGATGCAGTTCAGTGAGAAAGAAAGCTCAGGATAAAATATGTTTTCTGGAGGGGAAATACTCAAGTGTTCTAAGCCAGGAACAGAGACTCTCAAGAGAGGAATTCTCTGGCATTCTCTGCCTTGGATAAATCATGGATTAAACATGAGCATCCTTAGAATAATTTTATTTTTGTATTTCACTTTACACTGTAATGCAAACAGCTTTTATGTTTTCTTTGACGAAGAATCATAATTGAGTCACTTTAGGTCTTTTAGCTGGAAGCATTTCACCCTAAATGAAAAGTTAATGCATTTTTTACAAGGATTAACATGCTAACTACAACTTGCCCTTTCAGCAGATGACAATAAGGGATTCTGAAAAGTTTGGACTGTTTTTTTCTTTTTGTATACAAATAAAGCAGCAGATCCTTTCTCTGTGAAGGTTGTTGCAGAGCTCCCGTACCAGCTTACAAAATGCTGCTGTTTAAGCAGGACTTGGGTGGGCAGCAGAATTCTGCACATGACGAGTGGCTGCAGCTTAGAAAGCAAATTTCACCTGATTCCAGTACTGTGATTTTAAGGAAACGGTAAAACTCAAAGTGCCAGTAATGCCATCAAGGCTCAGTAACACGCCATTTCCTCAGCAGCTAAAGACAAAAAAAATTATTTTGGTGAGGGGATAGAAATCCTTGAGCTTTGCAGTGACACCCACTTTTTCTTAGCTTGGCTTGGGAGTAAGGAGATTGGAGTGTGGGGGGACATTAGAAACTCATTTAAGGCAAACTGAAATCTCCTTCATCAGCAGTCTTCCTGCTGGTGTAGCCGCAGCAGAACTCCGAGGCTTGCAGGCTGGGCTGTCTCCTTGCTGCCTGGCCTGGGTGTTTATTTGGGCAATGCAAGCTGACATTGTGAAGTGTTGCCGATGCCCAGGCCAGCTAGCAGGGAGCCCTCCCAGGGCTGGTAGAAACCTATGTGTATATGTATTCTCAAATTTAAATAGATTGTACATAGCGAAATGTAAATGACATGTAAAACAGCAATCTCTATTTTTCTTAACTATTATATAGCAGTATATATTTGTTGAACATGCTTGTATACTCTTCATTAACCATTTTAATATTTTGTACAGATAAGTTGATTAAATATTTTATTCATAAAACCGCTCATGACTGGTCTCTAAAGGAAAACATTTTCAGCTTTTGTTACTCAGCCTTTCTGTGTTACTGTAGTCCTCATTAATAGAATAGCGACCAGCTATTGAGGCCTTAGGACTGACTGCATTTTAATAGTGAGAGTGACATAACAGGCCTGACTCCACTTGCCTTTGTGCCGATCATTCCCCGCGATCATTCCCCTGTATTGTCAGATCAGGTGTGAGGCTGTGGGCCTCTGGTATGGGGGGCTGCACCCTGGGTCTTGGTGACTGGTATGAAACTGTATATGATGCTGCTGCACACAGCCTCACACGGCATGAAGTCACTGCAGAGCAAGGTAAAAAACATCAAGCTTGGGTTCAGGAAAGGAGGCCAAAATGCAGTGGAAAACATTTTCTCTTTGGGAAATGAGCATGATAATGTGTAGAGTGAGCACTGTCATTCCAAATGCAGTTTGGGTGGACAGGTTTTCTGTGTTTATACATCTCAGACCGCTGCAGGACCTGTCTCACTCCAGAAAGCATGAGCCCTCCCCAGCTGGAGGCTGCACAGGTAAGTCTCTGAAATCCCAAGGCATAAAGTCCCATGGAAGCCGCTTCCTCTGCAAGGCCAATTACATATGTCACAGAACCCAATAAGGTCCTACAGCAAATTCGACAGGCCTTTTTTTTTGCCCAGTACTCTTCGAGACAAGTACAAAAGCCTGTGCTTGGTGACACCACGAAGGATGCAGCAGGACAGGATCAACCACACAGCGTTCTGTTGCTATCCCAGCTCTCACAGCTGACTTTTGCCCAGATGGAGAAATCTATTTCATGTGTTCCTTAAATATTTCTGGGAGAGGACTAATGACAGAGCAGGAATTGTAGGAAGTTGACAGGGACTCGGCCTTATTAGTGACTGTTACCAGGATTACCTCTTTTGCGATATGGAGCCTGCTGGAGTGACCCACCTTTTCGTCAGTGATGGCAGCCCATGTTCATGGTGAATTCAATATCCCAGTTTGTTAATGCAGGTCCCTGTGGTTATGTGACTTTCTCTCTCTGGTGAAAGATCAAGAAAGCCTGCTTTCTTTTCACCACTCGATTTCCTATTATAAATAAAGGAGTCTCTCCTTTGGAAGAGAAATTGTGTTCCCTTTTCAACTAACTCATTTGGCAGGTACAATCAATGTGTAGGTTCTATGACCCTGCCATCGAAAACTGGAATGTCTTGTCATGCTTTGTTTATAAGCATCTTTGGTCCATTTTTCATTTTCTTATTTTTCAGTCTCCATTTGACCTACCACAGCATTCTGTGGTTAGAGTACACATTCAGTAGAGGAGTAGTTACAGGGAGAAAGGAAAGTTGGGAGTGGCATTAAAAATTTTATCCAATTTCCCAGACACTGATAAGAGCAAATCTAAAAGGCCCGTCCATGACTAATGGTAAAGGCAGCCAAGATTGACTTCTCCACTCCTTCCCTGGTCCTGTCAGGTCCTGGATCTGCCTCTGATGCCTGCTCATTTCCAAGCAGGCCAAGGCAAAGATGCCTCCAACTGCTGTTCCATTGAGGGTGGTGCCCAACGTGGTCATGGATGCATGTGCTCTTGTGTCCTAGGAACCCTGTGACTCATCCGCTCAGAAAGGACAATGATCTGGGGAGAAACTTGTCCACTGTGAGGTGCCACCAGCATGCAGCCCTATAGGCTGTGGGTGTCTGCCGAGTCCTAATCACATGCAGGTGCGCGGCCCTTCACAGTGGCCAGTAGGAGGAAGCCCAGATGTTCTGCAGAGCCTGAGCTGGATGGATTTGCAGAGGCGGGATTCTAGTCCCTCTGTGAGGGAGGGAGACCCTGCAGGTGCACCGCACCCCCTGGCTGTAATGGACGCCCAGTCACAGGGTCACATTCTCATCCCAGGGAAGAGGAATTTTCCCATAGACTTACCCAGCAAGGAAATCTGTCCCAATGTGGGGAGGTCAGCACAGGCCCCTTTGCCAGAATGTTTGAGGAATGCAACACAAAATGAAAATGCTCGATTATCCCAGAGCACAGTCATGTGTATTGTTGCTGTAATTCCCACTCGGGGTGCTGCGCGGGGTTAGTGCTCAGCAAATAATAAACTACATATTTGGTAGTTGCTAATACCCAAACTCCAGAGGTTTTCTAATTGTAGAAGAATGGAAGTAACAGTTGCAGCCATATCAGACAAGATGAATGGGACACAAGGGATAGTGGCCTTGCTTCCTTGCAGTCCCCCAGTGCCAGACACAAACAGTCTGCAAAGATTCAGACATCCTTGAATCTATCTGACCCAGTTGTGCACAGCTCTGCTGGGGAAACACTTAAGGGATAAAAGAGCAAGTGTCCATGTCTGCACTCCCACTGATGTGTCAGTTTTAAGATGAAGAAGCCCGGAGATGTGATTTCCTGGTAGTCCGACCCAATGTGAGCATTGCACTTTTTCACAGCTTGCCTATTAGGTATGGTAGAAACTTTTTATTAATTTAGATAACAAAATTTATAGACTACCCTGTGTAGCAGGCCATATTTGATATGCCCTGACAGCACAGAGATGACTAAGACAGAAGGTCATCTTCTAGGACTCTCCTGAGAGAAGGGGTGTTGGTGGAGGCAGGGAGGAGCAGACTGCAGAGACACAATCCCGCAGCAATGATAAGTCATTCAGTAGACACAGGCAAGGCCAGGGGTCATGAAGACTGGCAGGGCATGGAAGGGTGGGAAGGACCGCTCTGGGAGGCAGGAGCAGTTGGTATTTTAGGCCACGTCTCATGGGGTGGGGTAGAGGATGGGTGTAATCAAAGCTGGAGCAGTGATTCCTGTACAGAGGAGTCCACAGGAAGCTCCTCTGCCTGGCATAAGACCAGGTGGCTATGGAAGAGTTGCAGAGGTGCTGGCCATGTGGCTGCAGCCACAGCACTGACTCCCAGCATGTGGGCTTGCTTTCTCTCAATCCACTGCCTGATGCATTTTTTTGCCGTCTGAAAACTGGTCTCTGTTATAGCTTTCATTCTTTTAAAACTACTCATTTGTTACCAACGATCTACTCGTCACTTCTTCTGTCAATCGGGTCCTCATTTGCCCTTTGCCTGACTCTCTTTCCCGGCTCTCCACTTTTGCTAGGCTTGACCACTGTGGCCTCCAGGAGGCAGCATGATGCAATGGAAAAAGGGGATGAAGTGGTGGCTCTGGAGTACAGGCCTGAATTGGAATCTGGCTTAGTTCATTTTCTGTTGCTATAATGGAATATCAGAGACTGGGTAATTTATAAAGAAGAGATTTATTTCTTACAGTTCTGGAGGCCGGAAAGTCCAAGATTGAGGGGCTGGCATCTGGTGAGGACCTTTGTGCTGCATCCTCCCTGGCAAAAGGTGGAAGGGCAAGAGAGCATGAGAGAACAAGAGATCAAACTTGCAGCCTAATATCGTGGCTTTTTATCACTGGCATTAATCCATTCAGGAGGGAAGGGCCCTCATGACTCAGACACCTCCCAATAGTTGCACTGGGGATTAAGTCGCTAACACAGGAACTTTGGAGGACATGTGCAACTACAGCAGAACCCCAGCTCTGTCATCTATTAACTGTGAGGTCCTTAGCAAGGCACCTCAGTGGTAATCTGCATAATGGGCATAGTCAGAACATCACAGGATTGGGAGGCCTAAGTGAGACACTGTGAAGGTGCAGGGGTGAGCAGCAGACTCCTTATCTGGATTAGCTCTCATCTATTCCAAACCACCTATCCAAGTTCTACCTGCCCTTCTAGGACTAGGGGCAACCTCATCCTCTTCTCTCTTCCAAAAGCTTTGTCTTTATAGAACCCTTTATAGAACCATAGAACCACCCAGAGCTTTCTTTGGCCCTCGTTCGTGCTCTGAGGATGCTCACCCAGCATCACACTCAGTGATGCCAGTCTTGCTCTAGAGATGCCTTCAGCCTGGTGGGAGGGGCCAGACCCATGTCCCACAGACACTCCTCACCTGGGCCAATGTGATCACTTACCCATGTCTGTATGGGGCACAGGCAGGAATCTCAATCCTCTTAAAAAGTGATTAGAAGAACACTCATATGAGCTTTGCTGTCCTCAGCACTCCTGCAGAAGAGCTTCATTCAAGGTCCCACAGATGTATTTGTTCACAGAGCACACTCAGTCCCAGCCTCCAACCTCTCCCTAAGGCCCACCCCTAAGGGAAGGAGCAGCCCAAATATATCCTCGCCTTTTCTCTTCTGCAAGAGAAGGCCAGGGATGAAGATGTCTCACGCCATCTAAGAAATGCTTTGCTTCCCGCATCTTTTCTAAATCGACTGTTAGAACATCCTGGGCTGTGTGCAGGGAGGCCTGCATGGGCTGAGGCCAGAAAGCTGAGCCAGGTGAGCAAGTGTTATCCCTGCGTAACAGCCAAGATGCTGACTGCTAGAATCAAGTTACAAGTCTGGTGAAACAGTGCAGGGACTGAGATACCACAGGGTCCTCTGCTATACTAAAGAGAAGAGAAATGAAAGGAAAAAAGGAAAAACAAGTTTGCTATCCTCCTTTAGGTACCATTTTATAGAGCATCTACCATATGCCAGGCAACATACTAAATGCTATATGCATGACCTCATTTTATCTCCATTAAAAAAAAAAATGAGGAGCTGGGGGACTCAGGGAGGTGAAGTCTTATGTCACAAACCTAACAAATGACAGATCTGGGATTTGAACCCAGGTCTTCATTTACTGCGTACAAGAGGAAATAGCCTTTTTGGAACAGAAGCAATGAGACACGGATGCAGGAGATAGCATGGTGGGGTTTTAAAAATAATTATTTTTACAAATTCTAAAACATCTCAAACTTCCAAAAAATCTGCAAGTACAAAGAACATTATTTTCCCCTCAACCATCTGACAGTAAACAGACATGATGCACCTCACCCCCAGATACCTCAGTGTCTCCAGTACAAACAAGGACACTCTCTTACTTCTTCCCAGTACAACCACTGAAATCAGAAAATTAACAGTGGCATCTTACTCCCAGCTAATCTTCAGACCTCATTCAAGTTGTGCAAATTGTCTCAACAATGTCTTTTATAACAAAAACATCCAATTCAGAATCAGATGTTGTATCCAATTGTCATGTCTCTTCAGTCTCCTTTAATCTGAAATTGCTTTTTTTTTTGCTCTTTTTTAAAAATTATTTTAGACATGAGGTCTCGTTTTTTGCACAGGCTGGTCTCAAACTCCTAGCCTCAAGCGATCTTCCCAGCTCATCCTCCCAAAGTGCTGGGATCACAGGTGTGAGCTACGGCACCCAGCCTGCTTGTTTTGAATATAATGTAGGATGAAGAAAAATCAAGCCTTTGGTGGTCCGTGTCTCTCCAAAGGTTGAGTGGAGAAGCGTATGGTGAGAGGCCCTTGGTGGCCATGGACATCAGGCCACACAAGCCACAGAGGGCTTGTGGAGATTCTTATGGCTGGGAACAGACTAGGAACAAACACGGGTGTGGTCAAAGCTCAATCGCTGAGCACTCGGTAACTCTGCAGGAAGTTAAAACTTTCACAAAGACCATCCATGTGGTTGACTGGGACATATAGGCAGAGGTGCTTCTGGAAAATGGATTTCTTCCACTGTTTGTCCATTTTAGTCTAATCCCTAATGAAACAGAATGAACTTCAGTCTCTTGAAATCTGATTCTTCCACCTATGAAAAAAGCAATGAGAAAGGTGGCTTTTCACTTTAAAAGAGAGACTTTGAGCCGAGTCTAACTCAGGAGAACTGCTCAAATTGTACCCTCTCTTGCCCAACACAGAGATCAGGCCAGACCAGGTCAGAAATGCTGGTAAAACATTTATTTCAAAAATTCATTTGGTTTTCAGATGATAAATAGGAATTAAGAATGAGTATCTTTCTTAGGCTCTAAAAACCAGAAATAAGACACAATTTCATACGTGCAGACTTTTGAAATATGGAGTAACATTTAAAATAACAGCTAAAAGAAAAGCTCTGAATGTTACTCTTTATTCTGGTAGGTATGATTTACCCAGTATTGTTTACATGCCTTGATTTAGTATCAGTGAGTATCTCCTGTATGCAAGGCACTCAGAGCCATGATTCCTAGCTTCTAACATCCGATTTCTAGGCCTCTCATGCAGATGCCAATAAAGGATCTGTGTACAGCCCTGTGCTTACGGCCTATGTATCTATTAGCTCTTCCCCTTGGGCTAACAGCACTCCTTGTCTGGAGCTTGGCTTTTCCCCTCTGAGAAGTCACTTGCTGTGATGTAGAAGCTATGCCAAAGCACAGTAACTCATTCAGCACTTACCAATAAGTTGGCAGCAAATCAGAGCCAAATCTTTCATCAGGGGGCTTTAGGATTTGAGCGGAGGGACATCTCATTGTCCTTAGGGAATGATAATGCCATGAGGGATTTCCTCTAGGAGAGAAAGGAATATTTCTGATCCATCATCAACTGTCACTGCAGTATGTGGTTCTCAAGATTGAGTCAATTTAGGGGAGGCAGCAATATTGTCAGCCCACTCTAGGCCAGGGAATATGTGTCTTCTCTGCCATACCTCAATGTGTCTAGAGAAGGTGAATTCACGTAACTTAATGGCTGGGTTTGGTTCATTAACAAAATAATTTCTTTCCAGCAAACGAAGTTAATGCAGAAATGGAGAGTTAATGTATGGCAATGTTTTACTGAGCAGTTTAAAAGAAGCTTTTAAAAATTATTCACTAGAAGATTTCCAGAAGAAAAGAATCATTAAGTAGCTAAGAACTCCATCCTCAATGGCTAGCACACTATTTGGCTCATTGATGGTCTTTAATGGAGTTTTAGTGCAAGAATTACAGAAGGAGCAACTGTACGTTGGCACATCCAAGCCTGCTTTGGGACAGCCCAAGTGCCTCTCCAACCTGGCTCTGGAGAGGAGGAGCCTGCAGGGAGCTTATAACCTGGCAGGCTAAGGCTCAGCATAGAACTTGCTGGTTGTCCTGTGGCAGGAGGCACAGTTGGGGTCCTTCAACAATTCTTTATCTGGTTAGCTGACCAGAGTAATGTCTGGTGAACTTTATTCTCTGTCTAGTGCAGGTACATTAGACGTCACATTGATGATCTCAGCCATTCTGTGCTAAGTTAGCCTGGGCTCATCTTCATCTTCTGTCTTACAGGAGACCCAGGTTCACTTCCTGCTCCTGGAACATGAGTGTATCCTTGTCATAATCTCATACACTTCACATATCTAACTATACTCTTAACATTCACTGATTTATTTTACATTTTCTAGTAGGTATTTCATAATTTCCTCCAGAAGAGCCTATTCTACAATGTAACTCAATTAAAATCAAGTACATGTAGATTTTTTTTTCATCTGCAAAGATCCTGCCTACCAAAATAAACCATATGGTGCCACTGGGCATCTTGTGCAAACACAAGACTCTGTGTAGATCACTGTGTTCCCTGAGTCTTGGAAAATGTATGGTTAAACCTATGGAATGTTTACTTCAGCCTATAACATGGCGAGCGGAGAGTTGGTTTGTAAGACAAAGGTTCTCACTTTCTTCATTTCTAATATCAGTCTTCAAAATTAAACATTTACCTACTAAGTCTAGTACACTGACTGCCTCCATGTACTGGCAGTGGGGGCTTGTTCCTCAGGCCAATTTACATTTTGGACAAGTCATCCTTTAGGGAGTCAGCAATCATGTCTGCCATTTCCTGGTTAAAATGGGTGATGAAAGCATGAGGTATGTTTTTCTCACAGAGTCGAATGTCTCCTTCTGGAAAATCCTTCTTAATGTCTTCATAGTATTCTTTTGGACACCAAGGATCTATAGTACCATAATAAAATGTAAGCTGAAAGACAAGACAAAAACCTTTTATTAGAAAACAGGTTCCCTTCCTGACACAGATACGACACCAGCAGCTGGCAGTGCTCTGAGGACAGCACCTATGCCTGACCCTGGGAGCTAGTCCCTAAGCTCTCTCCAGAGTGTGGCTCTCTCAAGGCAGCAAGGCTTCACGATGTACAGGAGTGCACTTAGAAGAATTTGGTGGGAAGATCCCCATGCTGGGAGGCTCTTGTGTGATAGATCCCTCATAATTCACTGAAACGACTTACCAGGAAAGTTTTGTGTACTAAGGTTGGGATGGACAGTGGAATGAAGGCCGGTGAGGATGACGAAGAGAGTTATTGAGACATAGTCACCGAATGACTAGTGACCAGTTAATAAACTTAGTTGTTTCCAAATAGCCACATGGTAGTCATATGGGATGTATTTGTTGAATGAATACAAACACAGATCAGATAGACTCAGGCTTTCCAATGTAGCTGATGAAATGTGATCAGAATCCTGAGAGAGTTTATGACATTTCTAAGAAAAGCCTCTATGTAGCCTGTATGTTGATTCAGTGGGGAAGTGGAATAATCATACTTCAATTGACAGCAAGCAGCTGAATGGAGACAGAGCCTCCTCTGTGGCATTACTAAGACCCTGAATGGATATCTACCTAAACCTGCATGTGATATATATGTATATTGCTCTAGGCTGCTGTGTTTCACTGAAAAACTGCTATGTTCTAGTTCTGTTAGTTCTAAAAATAAAGGCAACAAAGCAACATCTTATATTCAGAAGAACAGATAGTGGCAATTTCTACAAAAACCAAGAACTAAATCTTAAGGACCCTTTGACCTCTGTTATCACTGAAAGACAGAGCTATGCCTGGCTCCAGCCCCTAGTTGGCCAGCTGTAGTCACTTGCAGCTTCCCTAATATACCAAATGTGCTCCTTCATTCAGACACTGAATTGCTTACTCATTCCTTTGTTCATCAAATACAAATGGAGCACCTACTTTGTATTAGGAACCTGGAAAATAGAGATAAGACAGTCTTGGGGGAGGGGAGAAGGGGACCCCATGTATACAAGACAATTTGAGAGCTCAGGTGAGGTGCAGCTGGTCAGAAGTAGTAGGCAGGAAAGATTCCCCAGAGTTGATGCCTCAGTTGAGTCTTCAAGCTGGGGGAGCACACTCTGGGGAGAAGACCAAGCAAACCAAGCTTGAAAGAGCATGGCATGTGTGGGGAACTGGAATTCCACATGGCTGGAATATAGGGTGGTGGGAGATAAGACTGGAGAGGCAGAGAGGGATGAGGTCATGGACAGCATCTTCTATGCATGCCAAGGAGGTTGCACTTTATCCCGAAGTCCACAAGCCAAAAAAGACTGCACAATGAAGTGACATGCTCAGGTCCCTATGTCAGGAAAACCACTCTGGCCACAAGAAGAAGAAGAATTGGAGGTGATCAAGTGGTGGGGGAGGAGAGTGCGGGGAAATAGGCGTTATTGCTTACTGGATAGTTTTAGTGTATCAATTATTAAATCCATGACCTGAATATGGGACAGATGAGACTGATCTTACAAAAACAATGGCCTTTATTACAATAACATGATGCCTTAACCAATATTTAGATGGTTAGTTAAAAACACTTTATAGAGGAAAAAATTTAACATAGGACTCCAGAGAGTAAATCATGAACAAGTAAACCTCAAGTGGCAGACTTACTCTGAATTGCTTCATGGAGGTTTCCTTTTTTTGTTTGTTTAATTATACTTCAAATTCTGGGACATGTGCAGAGTGTGCAGGTTTGTTACATAGGTATACACGTGCCACGGTGGTTTGCTGTACCCATCAACCCGTCATCTACATTAGGTATTTCTCCTAATGCTATCCCTCCCCTACCCCCCATCCCCTAACAGGCCCCGGTGTGTGATGTTCCCCTCCCTGTGTCCATGTGTTCTCATTGTTCAGCTCCCACTTATGAGTGAGAACATGCCATGTCTGGTTTTCTGTTCCTGTGTCAGTTTGCTGAGAATGATGGTTTCCAGCTTCATCCATGTCCCTGCAAAGGACATGAACTCATCCTTTTTTATGACTGCATAGTATTCCAGCTTCATGGAGGTTTTCTTGGTTGTTACCTGGGGTTCCAGTTTTGCATGCTGCAGAGGACCTGCAACTTACAGATTTATCACTTAATTCATTCTTTGCATTCTCCTACTTTTCCTCACTCCAACCATTTCTGGGCATTCCAAAGCCCCTAAAGCCAGAATTCATTTTGCCATGGTTCTTAGCAGAGTAAGAACTTCTTTTGCTTCCTAGAGAAAATGAGAGCCTAGCAGTTGCCTAGTTCTTCTTCCTGGTCTCAGCTCTTTCTGTAGCTCTAAAATGCTGCAACCTCACAACCAGTGGGAGACTATTCTTTCCACTAGTAGAAAAACACGTTTCCCCAGATCTCTCAGCAACTACCCTGCTATAGCTTTGCCTTGAAATACTGTCAAGAGTACAAACTATTTGCAGGTATTAATTATCTACCAATAGTGCTGATAACATTAGGCTCTCTCTAAGCTACTCCCTATATTTACCACCAGCAATCTTTTCGATTGTATTCAGGAAATAGGATAGGGAACAGTCGCCATGCAGTTACTCAGCACTTCCTCAGAGCAGGGAACACTGCTGAGAAATCTGGAAAGTCAGACTTGGGTTCATACCCGTCAGGTCTGTTCCTCTGCTGCAGGGCATGCTCTCGCCTCAAGATCACTGGACCCTGAGAAAGCTACTCTAGGACCCTCACTCCAGTACAAGCTACAGTGTGAAGTCCTACGATAATGGCAGTCAGCTCAAAGGAAAGCCAGACAGAAAAGACCTCATCTAACACAGTCTCCTCAACAAGAAAAGCCTCACTGTATGCACCACTGTTGCTTTCTGTCTGACATTTCAAAGACTGTTTCCATGAAGAACGTACCATTTACTTTTCTGTGACGCAATTACAACTTGAAATGTTTCCAATGAGAAGTCCAGCTTGATAAGCCCTCAGCACTGAGCAAACACCATCCCCGTACATGCAGTTAAGGCAGTGATTTGAGCAGGGGTGATCAACATGGATTAAGGGACCCGACACCCACCTCAGGGTATCAAGAGACAAATATGTCCAAGTAATTATGGGGCACACACTGTCCAAGGCATGTGCTAGGAACCTCAACAAAGAGTGGTGTCAGTGTTCAAGACAGCAGAACAGTGAGAAGTCTAGACCTCCCGTATGCTTATCTGATTTTATTTCTCGATTCTCTACAATCCTTAACCGTTTGAAGTGGGCCCCATTTGGTTAAACGCCTAACTGATGATGGGGGTGGGCTCACGTTTTGTAAAATTTTGTTTTCTTTTACAAGTTCTTTTTCAGGCTATATATTCTCTAAAGGGCTTCCTATGAAAGTCTTGGCTTACAAGTAAAACACATGGTTATCTAATGCCTTTACATACACTGGCTTGAGATACTTCCTTTTCCCTATAAATTATAAATCACAGGCAATAGATCTGACCAGAGAACTCTGCACCTGCAGCCCTGAATAGGAAAATGAGAAAGTATGGAGTGTGTGGTGGCACTGGCGGGGGATGGGGGAGGAGGGGTGAAGTAGAAAGAAAGAGAAACAACTGGACACCAAAAACATAGTGGTTAACAGTGCATACTCTTTATTTATTGGTATGCAAAAATGAATTGCAATGCACCATGATGAACCAATGGGCCGAGAGCAATGGCCAGGCTCTGTGCTAAGTAAGCACTTTCTATGTATTATCTCATTGTATCCTCACAACAATACTCTAAGGAAAGTATTGTATCTATATTTTACAGAAAAGGAAATTGAGGCTTATCAAGATTAACTTGCTTATTTCAAGCAATTTTGCATTGAAGAGCTGGGCTACAAATCCACAGACAACATTCCTAACTTGTACCTTTTGCTACTACTTACAATTCCAGTAAATAGACCCGTTATAAAAACATAAAACCTGACAACTGGCAGGTCTTAAACTGGATATGAAAACTAATAGAGTGTGAGAGTTGTCAACAGGAGCTAACACAGCCACCTTTATTTTTATTTACTTTTTTATTCTGAGACAGTCTTACTCTGGGCCCAGTCTAGAGTGCAGTGGTGTGATCTCAGCTTACTGGAGCCTTGACCTCCCGAGCTCAAGTGACCTTCGCACATCAGCTTCCAGGGTAGCTGGAACCACAAGCGCATGCCACCATGCTCAGCTAATTTTTAATTTTTTTTTTGTAGAGACGAAGTCTCCCTATGTTTCCCAGGCTGGTCTCCAACTCCTGGGCTCAAGTGATCCACCCACCTCACCCTCACAAAGTACTGAAATTACAGGCATGAGCCACAGCACCCAGCCTTCCCAACTACCTTTACTGAAAGCCTTCTCACAGTCTATGTAGCTCTTCTGAGGCACTGTGTGTCATGGGGGTGATAACTGCCATGAAAGTACTGGAACTGTTAACAAAGAATCGCAGGCAATCAGCAGGATGTTTACATTCAAAGGTTTAGAAGAAAATAAATTATTTCCTGTAGTTTATTTATCCTTAGCACTTCTTTTGGAACTCATGAGAGTTGATAAAAAGTATACATTATTGAGATAGAAATTTTTCTGTTTCCAAATTGTCATGTTAAGTAACCCATTGTTTTCTATTAAGCACAAAATTTAACTTTTTTTCAGTCTAGATTTTGATTCTCCAGAACCATGCTTTGGCTTTTCCTCCTGTGTTTTCCGCAGGAAAGTGGATTTATGGTTACTATGGTCTCTGGGCTTATAGATGAACTTCCCTTTAACTGTTTAATGTGCACCTAAGGAGACAGGGCCCTCCTAAAATATCCCTGCAGGTTGCTGCAGCTTGTCCCCACATCTGTCTTTTCTTCTGTGTGTTTTTTTTTTTTCCCCACTTTTTGGGGGGTCTACAAACGGCACTGTTGGACAGTGAATTGCTGAAGCTGATAGATTAAAATGAGTTCCACCAAAAATGACTCTGATTCCATCCCATATCTGGTACTGGGCTAAGTGGCTGACATTCAGAAGTGTGTAAGATGGTCTCTGCCCTGGAACAGCTCACAGACTAGGCGAGAGAACAGGCCTGTATAAACTGGCTCTTAAATACAACAGGCAGACAGAGGTATGGACAAAGCCCTACGGGACCCCAAAGCAGGAAAACCCAAATTCTGCCCTGAGGGAGTGAACATGAACAAAGCTTTGTTTTAGTATACATTTGGAGTTGCACGCTTTTATGCATTACTAATAGAGGATTTATAGTAAGAACAAAGAAATATTAGAAGCATCTTATGATTTAGCTAATGACAAAACTCACTTTCAATGACATAGCAACATCTTAAAATAATAACAATTTTAAAAGCCACACATAAAAATCTCTATCTGAATTATCTGTCTATTCAATAGGACAGTAGGACTACAGGCATTACAGGAATAAAAGGGCTAATAAAATGTAAGTTTTGCATCTCTATATATTTTTGCATATATACATTTGTTGTTGGTGTTAACCTTATGGATAAACTGAATTTTAGAAGCTCTTTAAATCATAATTCACCACGAAGCCAAGTTTGGTACAAACGATATCTCATCAATACAACTTGAAATGTTTCCAACGAGAAATCCAGCTTGATGAGCCTTCGGCACAGACTACTTTGGGTAGTCAATTTGTGGGATGCCTGTTTTGTGATATAGTGCAGGCCTGAGCAGGGTGGTAAACGGCATTTCTGGGGGTGTCATGCTGAGGGTGAAAGGGCTTCTTATAATGTCTTCATATCACAGTGTGGTAAAATAATTGTATTTATATTATTCTAAAGTAATTTGTGAAACTACTCAAGCTCCTTATGCAGCCAGGAAGAGCGTAGTGCAGTGAGTACAGTGTTAAGACTGTACAGGTCCCTGAGCCATATCCACCTGGACTGGAATCTTGGTTCTGCCATTTATTGGTGCTGTGAGCCTGGACCAGTTACTTAGCTTCCCTGTGCCTGTTTACTCATCTGTAAAGTAAGACAGAACTAGTTACCAGTGGGCTAGTGCTGAGGACTGGAAAACAAAGTGTATCAAGTGCTTTCCACATGGTGGGCACTCTTAAAGGCTGCTCTTTACAGGTGAGGACAAAGGGAGCTCCTCGACACAGACTGGGCAATGGTGGGCTGGGTGGCGTGGGAGCTGTGCCCTGGTCAAGGAAAAAGAATCCACATGACCTTACATTAGCCTTTGAGAAAATATATTCTATTCTGATAAGTTGTTTTTGACATAGGCTCAGAAAATGTATAAGTATTAAACATTTTTTAAAATATAAAGCAAAGTTGTTTTACCATATACTTACTCATTATCTAAAAAATGTACATGTCATATTCCCCAGACATGATTGTAGAGAAAGACAGGTGGGGTAGAAGATAAGTCGCCAACCAAATAAACAGTGAAGCACATCCCTATCCTCAAGCCGCCACTAACAGTCAGTTCTTGGTGTGGATTCTGTACTTCCACTTTTATAATAAAACCTACTTTTCCTCATAAAGGAGACCTGGAGCCTAAGCTATAGTGCTCTTTGGCTATCCTTGGTTGAGCATCTTCCAAATGAAGAAAGGCACCGACATTCTGGGAGTTACTTTTCTTCCTGGTGAGCTCACAGGGTGAGCCTGTGGGTTCTTGCAGCAGTGAAGGTAATGCCCACCGCTTTTCTGAGCAATGCAAGGCTTTCTGTTAGCACTTCATCAACAGCTGTAGCTCCCTGGCAGCTTACGCTGCATGGCAGGGCAACCAGGAAGCCAGCACTAGAGACAGTGACCAAAGAGGAGTGACACAGATTCTCAGAGAGATCTATCTTCTCGGCCTTTCTTCCAGAGGTCTAAGAAAAATATGTCATTCCTGCTTTCTCCAGGTTTTCTTTCCTTCTTTGAAATAATTCGCACAGAGCAGGTTTTCTGCTTGTTTCATTGTTTGTGAAGAAAGCAAAAGGTCAGATATAAAGCAGTCGGTTGAATACCAAGGGATCAAATTAGTACCTACACATATAGGCCCCCTACTTCCCAGCTAGGGCCCCCTACCCTACCTTTATTTCCTGTTTTCATCCCCTTGAAGCTTTCCCGGGCTCGGGATATAAACTGTTAGGTCCTCCAATGCATGACCATTTCTGGGGAGAGTCCAGACAGTCTGGATGACAGCAGCAGGCTTCCACTTCTCCCCTCCCCTCAGAGTCAAAGACATGTAAGCCCCAATCTTGCGATGTTAAAGGAAACCGATTCTGTGATATAAGCATCTCCTTTCAGTTACTTAAAAAATCTTATCCCTGTCGGGGACACAGGCAGCTGCAAAGTGTCAACATTTCACTGCAGTCTTTCTGAGCCTCTGTTTTTAGGAACTTGCAGAATTGCTAAAGAAAGGGAGATGGTTTAGGGACTTCAGTTTTTCCAGTTACCTTGTTTCCTCTCTTCTGTTTATTCCTAACTGGCTCAACTACCGTTCTTGAGAAAATGAGAACTGAAATCTCCAAAGATTTTTAAAAAGTGGCTGAGGATGGAGGTGAAAACACAAATGCTTCCGGCCCACGAACCCTGCTTCTCTCTGCAGGCACAGAGGGGAGCGGTGGGAATGGGAGTGCCAAAGGAGGAGTAGGTCCTATGGGGCACTGTGTGGCTCACTCTCCAGTAGCTGGAACAACCATCTGTGTATACAGTGGTGTGCAGAGCAGCACTCTCCTTTCTGTGTGGCTAACATGTAAAGGGCCAGGATCCTCTCCCTCCCACATACAAGCCATGAGGCCATCAAGTGACTGGCTTGTCTCTTTCTCACGTGAGACTGCACTGAGATGCTAACCCAGGGCCTCTGCTTTCCTCTGGTGAGGCCCTCTGGCAAAGTAAGAGGCCCTGAGCGCCAGTCTCCTTCTGTGTTTCTGTCTTTCCCTGGATCTGTGCCCCAAGAAGGGGGCAAATGTACTGGAATGGTTTTACTCAACTAACTGAGAGAAAGGCTAAGTCCAGTTCATCAGACTTCTCTGGACTAGAATAATGGGCCCAAGCCTTGGTAAAAATCAAGTACTATTGTGTTTTCCCCTCATTATGGTTCCTATACAACAGCTCCTTGAGGCATCTTATGGGGAGTGGTGGCTGTTATTTAGAATGGCATTGGGCATTCCGGGGTCTCTTGGCCACATACTCAGCATCACTAATACCTTTCATTAACACAATGAAAGTATCTGAAAAGGGGATGTGAGAAGAGGAACAGTTAGGCAAATAGTCTTTTTAAAGTGCTTAGAAGCATAACTAGGCTATAACTAACTTTGTAATAGTAATAAAAACATTTATTGAATGCTTAGTGCATTCCAGACACTCTTTCTTTTTTTTTTTTGAGACGGAGTCTCGCTCTGTTGCCCAGGCTGGAGTGCAGTAGCATGATCTTGGCTCACTGCAACCTCCCCCTCCTGGGTTCAAGCAATTCTGCCTCAGCCTCCCGAGTAGCTGGGACTATAGGCATGCACCACCATGCCCGGCTAATATTTGTATTTTTAGTGGAGACGGGGTTTCACCATGTTGGCCAGGCTGGTCTCGAACTCCTGACCTCATGATCCACCCGCCTCGGCCTCCCAAAGTGCTGGGATTACAGGCGTGAGCCACCGTGCCCGGTGGAGATACTCTTATAAGGTCTGAATTACAAGGTATGAATTATAGCATATTTTTGGAATAGCTGTATGAGGCTAGATACTATTATTAACCATTTTATTGATGAATAAAGGAGGCACAGTGAGGTCCGGTAACTTAAGCAGGGTCATGAACAAGGGTGGATTTGGTGTTTGAAGCTTGGCTGAGACTCTGGGAGCCCAGCTCTCCAGCACGTTTGCCTCCCCTCAGTCACCAGGCTCCACTGCAGAACCCCAGGGTGTGCTAACACAATTGCCCAAATAAAGCTTTCAAGGTCATAATATTGAGATAAAAACAAACCTATCTATTTTCAGGATGATTATGACATTCTGGACAGGCTTCAAATTAAACAGGCAGAACTAACACAATCCGTTTCAGAATACCGAGGCTTGGCGGAAAGGCAGGCCTGGTGAGCTGGTCCAGGGAGCATTTCCTATGCTGCAGCAGGCAGGACATGTGCATGTCAGAAGGATTTGCATGCCCCGATCTGCAAACAACTGCACAAGGTTTGCTCCCAAAGGCAACACACACCTTTGGGCTAAGGCAGGCTAAGAAGGATGGGGAGAGAGCAACAGCAGAGGAGTTCCTGTTCTTGAGGACACTTGCCCCTTTCCCAAGCCACACTGTAGCCCTGGCCTGGCCCTCTGGGGGCAGGGGCAGCACCACCTTACAGGCAGCCCCCCTACCACTGCCTAACTTCATCTGAAAGCTGCACTTCATGTGTTCTCTTTGGAGCAATTTCAGATTCCTACTTACTGACAGTGATGCTCAGATTCAGTCTGGCAGTAGCACACACCAGCTGTTTCCATAAGCCTGGGCCAAACGTGGTCATGGCAGTTTAGAATTCCCCCCCTAAGTGGGTTTGAAATGAAAACTTCAAGTTTATAAACCAAACATGAGTTCACTTTTCAATGAATGAGACATGCATCCCTTATGGCTTAGAACAGTGACAGAACAAGGGAGTGCTGACCTCTTATTTGCCTCTGACACACCAGGTGCCTCATAAAACAGAGAATACTCCAGAGGTTTCCAGACAAACTGGGATTGGGGTGGCGAAAATGCACAGTTGATTCTCTTCCCTTGGTTTATTTCATCCTGGTTCTCATTCCCACCCTTCTTACCTCCCATCTTATTCATTCAGTGGCTCCTCGTCTTCCTCCCAACCCTTAAGCTGGGTTCCCCAGTGATCAATCATTAGAAGTCTTCTCTCCTTATTCTGTATACTTCTTTAGGCTGCTATTACCCATGCTCTTGGCTTTAACTACAGCCTCATCACTCCCCAACCAAAAGTCAGCCTCAAATACCTTTCTAAGCTTTACACCCATACATCCAGGGCCTGCCAGACACGGATCCACTTGCATGTCCCACTGGCGTCTCAAATACAAGTACCAAAATGAACCACTTGTTCAGCCATCTCCCATAACTTGCTGCTGCTTCTCTTCCCATATTCCCTGTCTTATTACCAAGTCCAGATACAAAGAAATAATCTTAGATTCCTCCATCTCCATTCCCCAATATCCTGTTAGTACTCAGTACCTTTGATTCTATCTCCTAAATCTTTCCATCTTCAATCCCAATGCCTTAGTTCTTATAAAAGCTTTGTAAACAGGCTCCCCAACTCATATTTCATCCTTTTCTAGTATTATACCACACATTTGCCCTCAAAATAATCCCTCTCATTTGTTAATCTCACCAAATTCCTAGGGCTAACTGATATGAACTGGTGCCCCTGAACTGGCTGTTCATAGCTGGCATACATTCTGATTGGTCAATCCCTATATCACATGGTTGTCAAATGTTTTGACTGTCACCCTGTTACCCCCATGCTTAGACCCTTCAATAGCTCCCCAAAACAGTCTCTTCAGTGTGGCATATCATGACTTTTTGTTCTCAGGCCAGTGCCTAAGCCACAACATCATGCTACCTAACCTTTTCTAGTTTCTCTAACGCAGGGCTTCTTTGCTTGCGGTGTACAGGTCCAGAGGTTTGGAGAAGGGGTTATGTAAACTTGGGAAAAATTTACATGTTTACTTTTATTGATCTCTAACCAAAATTTAGTATTTCTTTCAATTAGGAATACAGGCAACAAGCTACAATATTAGTAATGCCTATATTTTGTCATCTATAAAAATGATAAGTATTTTTAAATCACACTAACTTGCTCAAGGTAACTAAAACATTATACTTATCATTACAAATTAAAAAAAAAATTCTGACTGCTATTATATCTCATTATCCAACAACTTCTTTCTTTTGTAATCTTGTGTATTTTATGCACTTAAGAACATCATTGTGAGTAGAATCCAAAAGCTTTATGAGACAGCGAAAGAGATGCATGGCACAAAAAAGGTTTAGAATCCACACTCTAGTTAATGGCGTCCCCATCTATCCATCTGTCTAGCACATATTTACTGACTGTTTACCAGGTATGAATTATGCTAGGCCCTAGGGGATATTAAGATGAAGAAGGCACAGCTCCTTACCTCAACGTGGGGAAAGGTGAAGGTTGATTGTTTAAATACTGTGTGATAAATGCAATATAACTTTACATAGGGGAGTAACATCTAACCAAAACCAAGGACTGGGAAGGCCTCTTGGGGATGACACTAGACAAGCAGGATTTAGTCAAATGACAAAATAACCTATAGGCCGGGCGCAGTGGCTCATGCCTGTAATCCCAGCACCTTGGGAGGCTGAGGCGGGTAAATCACAAGGTCAGGAGTTTGAGACCAGCCTGACCAACATGGTGAAACCCTGTCTCTAGTAAAAATTAGCTGGGTATGGTGGCGGGTACCTGTAATCCCAGCTACTCGGGAGGCTGAGGCAAGAAAATCGCTTGAACCCGGGAAGTGGAGGTTGCAGTGAGCCGAGATCGTGCCACTGCACTCTAGCCTGGGCAACAGTGCAAGACTCTGTCTCAAAAAAACAAAAAAAGGAAAAAGAAATAACCTATGATGCCATAAACCATGGTATATTCCTTTGGAAACAACCATGAGTCTGTTATATTTGCTCCAGGAAAGAAAAATTATTTTAATAAAATAAATTACTTTATGTCCAATACTGTGTATAAAGTCACTGGACCTCAGAAGGAGGATAATCAGCTCAACAGATCTTTTAGAGCTAAAAATGCCCATTTTCCTCAAGCATATAAAAAGCTCTCTTCTTGTGTCAAATGGAAATCCAGTGGTAGAAAATTTGGATTTAGAACCAAAGCCTGTAGATTATGGTATGATAGTTCTCTTGGGGAGGAGAAAGAAGTAGAAAGCTGTCTGCATGATACAGTAGAAAGCTTATTTTTAGACTAACTTTCCTGTGGCATTCTGGCTGGATGGCACAAAGATATATTTTTCAGAACTATTTTTAGTTGAATAGCTGAGATACAGGAAATGATTTTTCAACAAAATGTGTGGCTCGATGACTATTCGCACTGGACAGTCCTGGATAGTTCTGAAGTTTCTGAACGCCTTTGTTTGGGTGGAAATGGGAAAGAGTATCCTCGATTAAGATACCTAAATAGGAATATTTCTAATCCCGGGCATTGGTTTTAGTTTGACCAGTTATCGGGGGTGTTTGGAAGGCAGGAGGCAATGCCCACTATCTTCCTAGAACTATGTGCACTTTTAAGTTTCCTTATTTTCTCAAGCAGACTGGGACATATGTTGATTCAACTTCTACCAATATTAAGTTACAGCATGTTTCCTCTTTTTATTACAGAAACAAAAAGTTGCAATAAACTTCCTGTCTCTCTGTACCTAGTTTCACTTAGGAGCTGTAATTGTATTATTCTAGTGGAGAGCTTGAATTTTGCTGGTAGAAAGGATAATGAATTAACTGCAAGGTAGTTTTGCATGATTAAATGAAACAATGCTTTGTTTCCCCATATTCTAGAAGTATATTTAATGCTATCTCAAAAACAAAACTATTGCCTGGAGTTGAAAAAGTTTATTCCTGTGACTGTGTGTTAATACTAACCTTGAAATGTCTACCATTTACCATTACACCCCTGTATTTCCCCATAAAATTTCAGTAAACTTACAGTCCTGACATAATTACCATGAACAGCCCTCTATCTGGGAATGATTACACTTGCATATGGATTTCACTTGGGACAGGAATAAGTTAGCACCTTTCTTTGACCTTTTTCTGAGCACAACACACAAGCTGAATCCAGAAATGATGAGTATTTTACAGCAGCTGGCTTCCACAGGTGGTAAGGCAGGCTCTGACACATGATGGGTCTAGTTGTTCAGCAAGTGTGAATTTTGGAAGTGAGCATCTGCCAGTCTTATTATTAACTGAGAGTTGAGCTGTTTTTATGAACTCCCAACCTGGAAGAACTTAAATGCATTTTTGAAACAGATTCACTTATAGTTTAAATGAAAAATAAAATACTGTTTTTCTTATATTTTCACATCGCTCAATGACTGGAAGTAGCTGAAAGTCCTGGAGAGGGGGCCCTCCTGAGGCCCCAGCACTCTCCCTTCAGCTAGTGAGGGCTTCCTTCTCATTTCCAAATTTCAATCTCTAGCCAATTGCTATTTCAGAAATATGATGACCACTACGGCCATGAGACAAAAACACACTGGCATTTTCAAAAGTCCTCTCCGGGTGAGTATTTTCAATATTCTAAAAAAAAAATTTTAAGAACATATACACTTCTTGTTTTAAGATAACTGTATTGGGAGGTTATGGAATTAAGAATTAACAATGTAGAAAAGTTTAAGTCAAATGTATCAAGGTTTATAAAGACATTCTAAGTCCAGTGGGTTATCTCGTATTTCACTTGTGGATTGCTCCTGAGTCCTATGAGAGTTTGCCACTCAGCAGGGATCATTTCAGCAGGTATCATAGTTCAGCACCAATTGTAAAGTTTAAGACTAATGCTGTCCAACAGAAGTATAAAGCAAGGTACATATGCAATTTTAGAATTTCCTAGTTACAATGTTTAAAAAAGTATAAAGGAATGGGTGAAATTACTTTTAATAATATGTTTTACTTAATCCACTATATCTAAGGTAGTATCATTTCAACAGGTAATCAATATAAAAATTAATGAAATACTTTGCTTCTGGGGGAACTAAACTTTTGAAATCCAATGTGTGTTTTACACTTATGGTACAACTCAATTAAGGCTAGCCACAAATAACCACATGTGGCTAGTGGCTATAATATTAGTACAGTTCTGTCCTACTCAGAATGGACAGCCAGACAAATGATGCCACAGGAGTACCACAGTCATCCAAATTCTAGGGTGACCTTAGACATATATTAAACCCTACTCTTATAGTTTCAGAGATTGGTGCTTCCAAATGTGTGTGTGCAAGATTCTAGTATTTGCAGCATAACTCCCAAATGTTGAATATTTCACAAAACTGGTCTTAGGGTCAGAGCAGGACATTCCTACTCTAACACATTAGAGAATAAGAAAGGCTCACTAGTCATGAGATCATATAACATATAATGTATTTTCCACTGTTTCATTTATATTCCGACATTATTTATTCTATAAATATTATGGAGTTTTCTCAGTAGAAGGCCTAGAGAGGCTAAAATGCATTGACAAAATAGAAAAGTATTGATTCTAAAATTAATTCAACAAAAACAGGTGATTAAAAAAATAAGTTATTATGCAATTAGCTTTACTACTCTCTACACAACTTTAAGGGATAATTTCAATTTTAACTGGAAGTAGAACTCTATGTCATTCTACCAAACCTTAAAGTCTTACAGATTCTAACTAGTTCTAGTCCTTTGCCCTCAGTTAAGTATCTCTGCCCATCTACTTATTTTCTATCCCCTTGCAGCACTAAAGTGATTACCTTACATAAATGCTCCTTTATGGTTTCGTCATCTCTCTTCACCACCTCCATCATTTCTTGGCCCCCAAGGTAGGCAGCATTAGCTACATTTAAAAAATAAAAAGTCAAACATTTAGAATATATAGAACAAACACAAATTTCAAATTAATTTTAGTAAATTCATGTTCCTCCTTTCTTTTGGCACGTGCTATCTGATGAGAGATACTGGTGAGGCCAACAGAGGAATGTGAGTCAGGCAACATGCACACAGTCTCTGGAAACAAGAGCATTTCATTTAAAAGAACCTTCTTCCAATCTCATCTGGCTTCTCCATAGCAAAAGTTTAACAGTTCCACAGCCCAATGTCAGATACCACAGCAGATGGTGTGTGCAATTTTACCAGACCAATATGTGCTATTTCGATTTAAGGCTTAGAAGTACAAATTGTTACCAATAAATCATGTATACCAAGAAAATGCAAACAGTTACTAACATGAAAATATACTGGCTTTTTTTTTTAAAGGAAACAACTAAAAGGATTATTTATCTTTAAAAATACGTTTAAAGATCTCCAGGAGTTTTCAATAGGGTTAGTCCCATTACACTGGCTGCAAAATAAGCAAAGTGATGCTCACTTTCAAGATGTCAAATACCTAGGAAAGAGGAAGAACGCCAGAGATAACATGAGTTTATGTGGCTTTCTTGTACTGGTAAGAAAATTTTCATTCAACGCTTTGTACCTTGAATTCCATTTTGGCTAGTATTATTATTCTTATCTTGCTTTCTTTTTTGCCAGCATCTGTCCTTCCCTTCATTTTCAATCTTTTGTCATTTTGTTTCAAGTATGTCTCTTGAAATCATGTAAGTGGACTTCCTTAAAAATGCAGTTTGAAAGTCTCTGTTTCTTAAATAGAAGGACTAAACATATTCACATATATTGAGATCAAAGCTCTTTGGTCTGATGCCAGTCATCTTGCTTTATATACCCTACGCTTTCTTGTTATTTCTGCCTCTTTAGTGTGAATGATGAATTTTCCTCCCCACCCAGGATTTAACAAATTTCTTTTCATTAACAATCTGAAAGTATAAATTCCATTTTTATTTATCTAGTGGTTAGCCTTACCTAAAAACTGCAAACTTACTTTTTATTTTCTCTTGCTGTCTGGAATTACTCATCTAAACAAGGCATGACCTTAGCATACTTGCACTTTCCCCATGCCTTCCTCCCATCCTGCCTCCATCCCTGTTGCTTCAACCATCTGGAATTTTAGTTCCAGATTATTATTATTTTTTGAGATGGAGTTTCGCTCTTTGTTGCCCGGGCTGGAGGGCAATGGCACGATCATGGCTCACGACCACCTCCCAGGTTCAAGCAATTCTCCTGCCTCAGCCTCCAGAGTAGCTGGGATTACAGGCATGCGCCACCACGCTCAGCTAATTTTGTATTTTTAGTAGAGACAGGGTTTCACCATGTTGGTCAGGCTGGTCTTGAACTCCTGACCTCGGAAGATCCGCCTGCCTTGGCCTCTCAAAGTGCTGGGATTACAGGCATGAGCCACTGCACCCAGCTCCCAGATTATTAATTTTTACATTTTGCCTCTGCTTTCCTTGTTTAAAGTTTTATCAAGGTAACACACACACACATATATAGTTTCATATCAAATATCACAGAAATGGTTGTAGTGCCAAACCATAGTTTCCTTTTCCATCATTTCCCATTTCTAGACCCGTTTCCTAGAGGAAGCCTCTCTGAACTCTTTTAGCTGTCCTTCCACCAGTTATCTTCAAACCTCTAAACACTTACGATCATCTTGTCATTTCTTGATAACTTATTGATTACCCTTGCTGAGTTGCTATGAAAGATGAGGATTTAGCTCCCTTTTACAGCCCTACCATTCCTTCCTGCCATCTTCTCAACATGTTTATATCTTATTTTGAATTATTCTATTCTTACTTAAATAATATACTTACACCTTTACTTCTGAATATTGTTCACTGCTGAGCCAAGTGGTATCTAGAACCACACTTCCACTCTTACACTTCCATTCTCTGTCCTCCAACATTTGTTTTCGTTACAGTTACCTTTTTTTCCCTCTTAACTCTACTCAATATTTTTCTGAGTCAATTCTTCCTGGAGACCTCCTTTCCAGGACCCTGAGACCTTCTGCTCTAACCTGGACCACTGTCGACTTAGAATTTCCCTTCACTGCCTTCTTGGGTTGTTCCTATTGTTTTCTAAGTCCCAGTTAATTAACTCATTCATTTGTTTATTCATTCAAAGATGACTGAGCACCTACTTACTTTATGCCAGGCCTTATTTTAGGCGCTGGAGATGGAGCAACAAACAAGACAGAAACACTATTCTTGAGCTTATATTTTAGTGTTGGGATGATAGATGGTGAGAAAGTGCTATGGAGAAAAATAAAATCAGCTTAGGAGATAAGTCTGTGCAGTGACAGAGGTGGCCTATTTTATGTAAAATTCACTGAAAAGACCTCCCTGATAAGGGGATGTGTGAACAGAGAAGAACTTGAATGAAATGAGAAAATGGACCATGCAGATACTTGGGTTAGCAGCACTCTAGACAGAGAATAGGGTAGGAGATGCTCCCTTAAATATAGCCATGATGTAATCCTAAAAAGTAGCACTTTAATCATTCTTGTCTGTCTGTGATATTAGCATGAGTACATATAGGAGTAAATATTCTGCATTTTCTTGGCCTAATCTCCTAAATCAGAACAGGATATTTAGTCGCAGTTATACACTAAGAAGCTGGACTATAAGACTCTAAGTCCCGGTTCCAAAATCAGAACTGTCTTTGTTTTACTATATTTCAGGGAATTTATAAGGACCAACTAAATTAAAGCAACAGAGATTTGATTAATACATTATGGTCTATTCACTAAATTAATTATTCTATAACCTGTTAAAAATTATCCTGCAGAATATATGTCAAATACATATTTAAAAATAATAGTAACTGACAAAAAAACAAACCATGAAATAGTACAGTATGATCCCACTATTGTAAAGATACATTATGTGTATGGTACAGATTTATTTGAAAAGATAAACAATAAAATAACAACACGTTATCTCTGGTTGATGGGATCCCAGGTGATCTGCCTGTCCTTTCTTCTCCTCTCACTTCCCTGCCTCCCTTTCAAATAGGTTATAGTTTCTTTCTTTGTACATCGTTTTGTCTTTCCTAGAATTATTTGTTGCCTTTACTTGATTTTCTTTTTTCATGAGTAGACAATGAAAATTCTCTTTCTTCAAAAATGCATCAGATTTTATTCCCAAATGTGCAAACACATCCAATAATTCATTTATTCTGTCCCTCCCCCCACAGAGCCTTCCATTCTTTTGATCCAATCTTGGACGGGTCGCTCTCCAGGCCTGCTGCATAGCTGTCATCCTTGGACTTCCCTTTGCCACTTCTCTGGACTGGATTCCCTGTTTTATGGATTCTGTTCATGACTTTCTCATTCTTGGTTTATTCCCCTACTTTACTGAAGCACATTTTCCAGTAACTAATAAAAAGATACACAGGAATTTTTATAGATGTTTACATGTCTAATTTTTGTTTCTTTTCCCACATGAATCACATAGTTTGGCTGTATATAGAATTCTAAGCTGAAAGGGGCTTACCCTCCCGTTTATTATCTTCCAGCATCCAAGGTTAATGATTTCAATTTTAGTTTCTTGGAATGTGACTACTTCCCTTTGCCCTGCCCCTATCCCATCTCCTTATCCTCAAACTCAGTTGTCTTAGCTCTAGAATCCTGAAGTTTCATAGGAATATGCCCTAATACAAGTCTTGTATTCCTTAATTAGACTGGAAATCCAGTGGGCCCATTCACTGTTTGGACTTAACCAACTTTCTTTCTGGAAAATTTTCCTTTATTATTTCTTTGGTAATTTCTTCCCCTGTTTTCTCCATCCCCTCTTTCTGGAACTCCTACTAGTAGGGTATTGGCTCTCTTAGACTAATCCTCTGTCATTTTTCTTCTATAGCCTTTCTCTTTTTCAATTTGTATTATTTTCTAAGAGACTAGTTAGAATACTATTATATTGTCTAGTGGGGAGAGAATGAGACTTAAAGTGCTTATAGTATGAAAAAGAATAAATGATCAAAGACATAATTTTTCCTACTATAAACATGTGCTCTGTATATAAAATGCAGAAATTATATGAGTAGAAGAAATGATTAGCAAGAGCTTAGTGAAAAATAATCAATATTACTATTTTGATGACTTCATTTAAATCTTTAAAATTTTATTGTTAAGTCTTAGTTTTCACATAGTTATACTGCATATGAAATTTAAAATTTTGCCTCTGAGCACATTCTAGAGTAGTGCTATGCAATATAACTTTCTGTGGTGGTGGAAATGTTCCCTGTGCTATCCAACCAATACAAAGGCCCTTGGCTAGATGTGCCTCTTGAACACCTGAAATGTGGCCAGGGCAATAAGGAACTGAAATTTCAATTTTATTTAATTCATTTACATTTAAATAGCCACATATGGCTAATGTCTGCCTTACTGAGCAGTGAAGTTCTAGAGCTACAAATAAGGCCAACCTTACAGAGCTGAGAAATGGATTAGATATTAGGAGAAGGTGAAGGAATGAAAAATGAATATTAGTGAGGGCTTAGGAGAAAAAAAAGTTTGGGGAACACCATGAGGAAAAGACAGATTTTATTCAAAGAGAAATTCTCATTTTCTTTATAACTCCCATTAGCCTTCTCTACAAAATCTGATCCCAACCTATGTTGAAGCTTGGCTTCATTTAAAGACTCATGCTTTCCAGTAAATGTGAGCTACTTATCCTCTAAACACATAAAATTTGCATCCTCAACCATTTTGTTCATGGCATTCTGTCTACTTGAAGTCTTCCCACCCATCCTTTGTCTTGGCTTAGATGCTCTGTCTTTTTGCTACCTTGCTCTAACACTCCAATCTGTTAATAAAGACTGCTGAATTACCGATATAGAAGCCAAACCTGTTTAAACTGTTATTGGTTCCCAAAAATCTCAACTGAATTTTAATTTCAAATGCAAATGATTTTCCATAGTTCTACTTCTGAACAAGATGGAGTAAAAGGGACTGGATTTACCCTCCTACCTAAAATCCTGAAACAACTAAAAAAAAAAAAAAAAGATAAAATACATGAAGAAAAAAGTTTTCAAGACACTGGATATTGGGCAACAAAAAGACAGCAATCCCTGAGAAAAGAGAAATGAATGAGAGGAATCCTGATTGTCTCAGCTTATCATTTGAAAAGTTTTCAGGCTACAGTGCAAGAAGAAGTACAAGCAGAGCTTGGTAATCTCCCTCAGTTGATAAGTGCATTAATTGTTTTTTATTGTCTTCATTTTATGATGCTTTGACATCTTGGAGGCCTTGCTTGTCGGGGAGAGGCTGCCCCTCCCATGACTAGCTAATTCTTAGAGATAGCAAATGATTCCACCATGAACATTTCTTTCATATGCAAACAACCAATCCAAAGGCCATACCCACCAACCACCCTCCCTTAGAAAACTCTCACACAACAAGCCAAATACTCTAAATCACTCTAAATCCTGCTGGGAATTATTTCAGGGCTGGACACAAGACATCTAGGAACTACCCCTATAGCTCAAAGCCCACCAAAATTTTTCATACCAGACAATCCTAACTAAACCTGCTCAGCTGCCTAAACTGCCTCATCCCTTCCTTCCCATGGGGACCACAATGAAGGCTCTGGGCCATGCTCTCCTGTGCTACTTCTGCCTCTTTCCCCAACTGGGTGCTTCCCCATGAGGCCCTGCCTAGTGTGGAATGCCCCCTCCTTTCAAGAATTGTAAGTAACTCTTCTTTCAAAGGCAGTTGTCTCCATGCTTGCCATGTTAACACACCTGATTAAAACAATGCATTTGTAATCAAGGAGATAGAGGTGATAGTTTGGGGAGGCTACTGCAGTGGTTTTTGGTAGGGCAGAGTTGTAGAAGGAGAAAGCTGTAGTGAGTGAGAGAATGCTCCAGAGATCTGCAGAGGGGACCCCCTGAATTTCAGCTAGGTACAGATCAGCACAATTGTATGAGAAATTTTGAGAAGCTGGGTGAAGGAATCATCTGAAAGAATTAGCGGGAATAATCCCTGAATTGAGAATAGTTACTGTTTCTACCAGTCCACCAGAGAACGTCATAACCAACAATGCATCCACTAGAGCAGCACCAGTACTGTGTCACACGGCAGGTGGTGAGCAGCAGGCAAGCACCTGTAAAAGGTGAAGCTTTATCTGTATTTACAGGCATTCCCCATTGCTTGCATTACTGCCTAAGCTCCACTGCCTGTCAGATGACTGGCAGCATTAGATTCTCAGAGGAGTGCAAACCATACTGTGAACTGTGCATGCAAGGGATCTAGGTTGCGTGCTCCTTATGATAATCTAATGCCTGATCATCTGTCACTGTCCCCCATCACCCTCAGATGGGATTGTCTAGCTGCAGGAAAAGAAGCTCAAGGCTCCCTCCCACTTTTCTACATTATAGTGAGTTGTATAATTATTTCATTATATATTAACATTTAATAATAATGGAAATAAAGTACACAATAAATGTAATGTGCTTGAATCATCCCCAAACCATTCCCCCAGCCTGGTCCAGGGAAAAAGTGTCTTCCACAAAACCGGTCCCTGGTTCCAAAAAGGTTGGGGACTGGTAACTAGAGAACTCAGAGAGGTTTTTGCCTTGGTGGTGGAGTAAAATTAGCCCTAAACCAAATGCCATTCTGGTACCAACTAACAGCTTAGAAGCAAGACCAGAAAGTATCAAACCGTCTCCAAATAACAAAACTGTGTCCCATAACACAGCTCAATAATATTTATAGAAGTACAAAAATATCCAGCATCTGACAAGGTAAAATTCAGAATGTAAGCTATCCAATAAAAAATTATCACGCATGCAATGCAAGAAAATACAACCCAAATGAGGAGAAAAACTGATCAGTCAAAACTGATGCAGAAATGACAAAGATAATAAAATTAATAAACATTCAACAACTGGAACTTGGACAAGTGGATATACATGTGCAAAAGAAGGAAGCTGGATCACTACCTCACATGACATAGAAAATAAATTCAGAATGGATCATAGCCCTAAATGTAACAATTAAAACTATAAAACTCTCAGTAGGAAAGAGAAATACATCTTTGTGACCTTAGATTACAGAATGGTTTGTAACTATGACACCAAAAGCACAAGTGACAAAAATAAATAAATAAATTGGACTTCATCAAAACTAACACTTTTTATGCTTTAAAGGACACCATCAAGAAAGTAAAAAGACAATCTGCAGAATGGGAAAAGATCATATGTCTGATAAAGATCTCTAGCCATAATATATAAAGAACTCTTACAAATCAATAATAAAGACAATCTGATTGAAAATGGGCAAAGGATTGCAACGGACATTTCTAAATATCTTCTTAAGAAGATATACAGGTTGAGTATCCCTAATGTAAAAACATAAAATCTGAAATCTTCCAAAATTCAGCTTTTTGAGTGCCAACATGATGCTACAAGTGGAAAATTTCACACATGACTATATGTAACGGGTTGCAGTCAAAACTTTTTTCATGCACAAAATTAAAAATATTGTGCAGTTACCTTCAGGCTATGTGTATGAGATGTATATAAAATATAAGAAAATTTTGTGTTTAGACTTGGGTCCCATTCCCAAAATATCTCATTATGTATATGCAAATATTTCCAAATCCAAAAAAAATCCCATATCCTAAACACTTCTCGTCCCAAGCATTTCAGATAAGGGATATTCAATCTGTACAAATGGCCAATAAGCATGTGAAAAGATGTTCAACATCATTAGTCATCAAGGAAATATAATCAAAACCACAATGAGATACTACTTCACTAGGATGGCTATAATAAAAAAGACAAACAATAACCAGTGTTGACAAGATGTGGAGAAACTGTAACCCTCATGTCTTGTTGTTAGAATTATAAACTGGTACAGGAACTTTGGAAAACTGGCAGTTCCCTAAAATATTAAATACAGAGTTACCATATTACCCAGCAATTCCACCTATAGACAAGAGAATTAGAAACATAAGTCCACAAAAAACTTGTATATAAGTGTTTACAGCAATATTATTCATAATAGCCAAAGAGTGCAAACAATCTGAATGTCCATCAATTGATGAATGGAAAGACAAAACATGGTAAAGTCATGCAACGAAATATTATTCATCAATAAAAAGTAATGAAGCACTGACACATGCTAAAACATGAATAAACCCTGAAAACATTATGCTAAGTGAAAGAAGCAAGTCACACTCCAACATATCAAACTTTGTGGGACAGGGCCAAAGCAGTAGTTAGAGAGAAATTTGTAACACTAAAAACTTACATTACAAAATCAATTATTTCAGTTTCCATTGCAAGAAACTAGAAAGAGAAGAGCAATTAACTCTGAAGTAGGCAGGAAATAAAGTTCACACCAGAAATTAATGAAATTAATTAATGAAATTGAAGCCAATAAAATAATCAAGAAAATAAATGGAAATAAAAGCTGGTTCTTCAATAAGACAATCAAATTGATAAGCCTTTAGCCAGATTGATCAGGGAAAAAAATGTGAGAAGACAAAAGATATTAAGATATTACAAATATCAGGAAAGAGAGAGGTGACATCTCTGCAGATTCCAGATATCAAAAGGATAATCACATAATTTTGTGAACAACTTTATGTCATGAATGTAGACACCTTGGACAAAATGGACAAAGTCTGCACAAAGACAAAAATGTTAAGCTTACTCAAAAAGAAACAGATACCCTGAATAGTCTTACATATATTAAAGAAATGGAATTTGTAATTTAAAATCTCTTCACAAAGAAAACCCCAGGCCAAGATGATTTCATTAGTCAATTCAATGAACAATTAAGGAAGAAATATTGATTCTACATAAACTCTTCCCAGAAATGACTATATATATGACTCACCCCGGACTATATATATATAGGGGTGTGTGTGTGTGTGTGTGTGTATATATATAAATATATATATTATACATATATATACACGTATATATTATACATATATACACATATATTATACATATATACATATATACACATATATTATACATATATACATATATACACATATATTATACATATATACATATATATACACATATATATGACTATTTTGTTTTTGGCATAGGTAGCACTTCAAAACAGTGGGAAAAAGACAGTTTGTGGTAAGCAGAATTCTAAGATGTCTTTCAAATATTTGACCCTGTGAATATGACATATTACTCCTATGATAGGTCATGTTATCTGGCAGAGTTGACTTTAAGAAGGGAGGATTATGCTAGTGGGCCCAGCCTAACCTATTCACATGTGCCCTTTAAAATCTGAGTTTTCTCTGGTTGGTTGCAGAAAGGAAGTCAGAGATTTGGAGCACTAGAAGGATTAAATGCACCATAGTAGGTATGAAGATGGAACTCACATGGAAAGGACCTGAGAGCGGCCTTTAAAGAGTAGAGAAGTGTCACGCCTGTAATCCCAGCACTTTGGGAGGCTGAGACGGGCGGATCACAAGGTCAGGAGATCGAGACCATCCTGGCTAACATGGTGAAACCCTGTCTCTACTAAAAATACAAAAAATTAGCTGGGCGTGGTGGTGGGTGCCTGTAGTCCCAGCTACTTGGGAGGCTGAGGCAGGAGAATGGTGTGAACCCAGAAGGTGGAGCTTGAAGTGAGCCAAGATTGTGCCACTGCACTCCAGCCTGGGCGACAGAGCGAGAGTCCGTATAAAAAAAAAAAAAAAAAAAAAAGAGTAGAGAAGTGGTCCGTTCCAAGATGGCCGAATAGGAACAGCTCCGGTCTGCAGCTTCCAGCATGATTGACAGAGAAGATGGGTGATTTCTGCATTTCCAACTGAGGTACCTGGTTCATCTCATTGGGACTGGTTGGACAGTGGGTGCAGCCCAGGGAGGGCGAGCCAAAGCAGGACGGGGCATCGCCTCACCCCGGAAACACAAGGGTCAGGGGATTTCCCTTTCCTAGCCAAGAGAAGCCATGACAGACTGTACCTGGAAAAATGGGACACTCTTGCTCAAATACTGCACTTTTCCAATGGTCTTAGCTAATGGCCCACCAGAAGATTACATCCTGTGCCTGGCTCAGCGGGTCCCACGCCCACAGAGCCTTGCTCACTGCTAGCGCAGCAGTCTGAGATTGACCCGCAAGGCAGCAGCCCGGCAGGGGGAGGGGCGTCCACCATTGCTGAGTCTTGAGTAGGCAAACAAAGCGGCCAGAAAGCTCAAACAGGGCGGAGCCCACCGCAGCACCAAGGCTTGCTGCCTCTATAGACTCCACCTCTGAGGGCAGGGCATAGCTGAACAAAAGGCAGCAGAAACTTCTGCAGACTTAAATGTCCCTGTCTGACAGCTCTGAAGACAGCAGTGGTTCTCCCAGCATGGCGTTTAAGCTCTGAGAACGGACAGACTGCCTCCTCAAGTGGGTCCCTGACCCCCATGTAGCCTAACTGGGAGACACCTCCCAGTAGAGGCCAGCAGACACCTCATACAGGTGGGTGCCCCTCTGGGATGAAGTTTCCAGAAAAGGATCAGGCAGCAATATTTGCTGTTCTGCAGCCTCCGCTGGTGATACCCAGGCAAACAGGGTCTGGAGTGGACCTCCAGCAAACTCCAACAGACCTGCGGCTGAGAGACCTGACTGTTAGAAGGAAAACTAACAAACAGAAAGGAATAGCATCAACATCAACCAAAAGGACATCCACACCAAAACCCCACCTGTAGATCACCAACATCAAAGATCAAAGGTAGACAAAATCACAAAGATGGGGAGAAACCAGAGCAGAAAAGCTGAAAATTCTAAAAACCAGAGTGGCTCTTCTACTCCAAAGGATTGCAGCTCCTCGCCAGCAACGGAAGAAAGCTGGACGGAGAATGACATTGATGAGTTGACAGAAGTAGGCTTCTGAAGGTCGGTAATAACAAACTTCTCCAAGCTAAAGGAGGATGTTCAAACCCATCGCAAGGAAGCTAAAAACCTTGAAAAAAGATTAGGTGAATGGCTAACTAGAATAAACAGTGTAGAGAAGACCTTAAATGACCTGATGGAGCTGAAAACCATGGCACAAGAATTACGTGATGCATGCACAAGCTTCAATAGCCGATTTGGTCAAGTGGAAGAAAGGGTATCAGTGATTGAAGATCAAATTAATGAAATAAAGTGAGAAGAGAAGTTTAGAGAAAAAAGAGTAAAAAGAAATGAACAAATCCTCCAAGAAATATGGGACTATGTGAAAAGACAAAATCTATGTTTGATTAGTGTACCTGAAAGTGATGGGGAGAATGAAACCAAGTTGGAAAACAGTCTTCAGGATATTATCCAGGAGAACTTTCCCAACCTAGCAAGGCAGGCCAACATTCAAATTCAGGAAATACAGAGAACACCACAAAGATACTCCTCGAGAAGAGCAACCCCAAGACACATAATTGTCAGATTCACCAAGGTTGAAATGAAGGAAAAAATGTTAAGGGCAGCCAGAGAGAAAGGTCAGCTTACCCACAAAGGGAAGCCCATCAGACTAACAGCGGATCTCTCAGCAGAAACTCTACAAGCCAGAAGAGAGTGGGGGCCAATATTCAACATTCTTAAAGAAAAGAATTTTCAACCCAGAATTTCATATACAGCCAAACTAAGCTTTGTAAATGAAGGAGAAATAAAATCCTTTACAGACAGCAAATGCTGAGAGATTTTGTCACCAGGTCTGCCTTACAAGAGCTCCTGAAGGAAGCACTAAACATGGAAAGAAACAACCGGTACCAGCCACTGCAAAAATATGCCAAATTGTAAAGACCATCAATGCTATGAAGAAACTGCATCAAGTAATGGGCAAAATAACCAGCTAACATCATAATGACAGGATCAAATTCACACATAACAATATTAACCTTAAATGTAAATGGACTAAATGCCCCAATTAAAAGACACAGACTGGCAAATTGGATAGAGTCAAGACCCATCAGTGTGCTGTATTCAGGAGACCCATCTCACGTGCAGAGACACACATAGGCTCAAAATAAAGGGATGGAGGAAGATCTACCAAGCAAATGGAAAGTAAAAAAAAAGCAGGGATTGCAATCCTCATCTCAGATGAAACAGACTTTAAACCAACAAAGATCAAAAGAGACAAAGAAGGCCTTACGTAACGGTAAATGGATCAATTCAACAAGAAGAGCTAACTATCCTAAATATATATGCAACCAATACAGGAGCACCTAGATTCATAAAGGAAGTCCTTAGAGACCTACAAAGAGACTTAGACTCCCACACAATAATAATGGGAGACTTTAACACCCCACTGTCAATATTAGACAAATCAATGAACCAGAAGGTTAACAAGCATATCCAGGACTCGAACTCAGCTCTGCACCAAGCAGACCTAATAGACATCTACAGAACACTCCACCCCAAATCAACAGAATATACCTTCTTCTCAGCACCACATGGCACTTATTCCAAAATTGACCCCATAGTTGGAAGTAAAGCACTCCTCAGCAAATGTAAAAGAATGGAAATCACAACAAACTGTCTCTCAGACCACAGTGCAATCAAATTAGAACTCAGGATTAAGAAACTTGGTCAAAATCACACAACTACATGGAAACTGAACAAACTGCTCCTGAATGACTACTGGGTAAATAAGGAAATGAAGGCAGAAATAAAGATGTTCTTTGAAACCAATGAGAACAAAGACACAATGTACCAGGATCTCTGGGACACATTTAAAGCAGTGTGTAGAGGGAAATTTGTAGCACTAAATACCCACACAGGAAAGCAGGAAAGATCTAAAATCAACACCCTAATGTCACAATTAAAAGAACTAGAGAAGCAAGAGCAAGCAAATTCGACAGCTAGCAGAAGGCAAGAAATAACTAAGATCAGAGCAGAACTGAAGGAGGTAGAGACACAAAAAACCCTTCAAAAAATCAATGAATCCAGGAGCTGGTTTTTTGAAAAGATCAGCAAAATTGATAGACTGCTAGCAAGACTAATAAAGAAGAAAAGAGAGAAGAATCAAATAGATGCAATACAAAATGATAAAGGGGATATCACCACCAATCTCACAGAAATACAAACTACCATCAGAGAATACTATAAACACTTCTACGCAAACAAACTAGAAAATCTAGAAGAAATGGATAAATTCCTGGACACATACACCCTCCCAAGACTAAGCCAGGAAGAAGTGGAATCTCTGAATAGACCAATAACAGGCTCTGAAATTGAGGCAATAATCAATGGCCTACCAACCAAAGAAAGTCCAGGATCAGACAGATTCATAGCCGAATTCTACCAGAGGTACAAAGAGGAGCTGGTACCATTCCTTCTGAAACTATTCCAATCAATAGAAAAAGAGGGAATCCTCCCTAACTCATTTTATGAGGTCAACATCATCCTGATACCAAAGCCTGGCAGAGACACAACAAAAAAATTTTTAGACCAATATCGCTGATGAACATCAATGCAAAAATCCTCAATAAAATACTGGCAAACCGAATCCGGCAGCACATCAAAAAGCTTATCCTCCACGATCAAGTTGGCTTCATCCCTGGGATGCAAGGCTGTTTCAACATATGCAAATCAATAAATGTAATCCATCGCATAAACAGAACCAACGACAAAAACCACATGATTATCTGAATAGATGCAGAAAAGGCCTTTGACAAAATTCAACAGCCCTTCATGCTAAAAACTCTCAATAAACTAGGTATTGATGGAACGTATCTGAAAATAATAAGAGCTACTTATGACAAACCCACAGCCAGTATCACACTGAATGGGCAAAAATTGGAAGCAATGCCTTTGCAAACCGGCACAAGACAGGGATGCCCTCTCTCACCACTCCTATTTAACATAGTGTTGGAAGTTCTGGCCAGGGCAATCAGGCAGGAGAAAGAAATAAAGGGTATTCAATTAGGAAAAGAGGAAGTCAAATTGTCCCTGTTTGCAGATGACATGATTGTATATTTAGAAAACCCCATTGTCTCAGCCCAAAATTTCCTTAAGCTGACAAGCAGCTTCAGCAAGGTCTCAGGATACAAAATCAATGTGCAAAAATCACAAGCATTCCTATCATCAATAACAGACAAACAGAGAGCCAAATCATGAGTGAATTCCCATTCACAATTGCTACAAAAAGAATAAAATACCTAGGAGTACAACTTACAAGGGATGTGAGGGACCTCTTAAAGGAGAACTACGAACCACTGCTCAAGGAAGTGAGAGAGGACAAACAACCCCATCAACAAGTGGGTGAAGGATATGAACAGACACTTCTCAAAAGAAGACATTTATGCAGCCGCCAACAGACACATGAAAAAATGCTCATCATCACTGGTCATCAGAGAAATGCAAATCAAAGCCACAATGAGATACCATCTCACACTAGTTAGAATGGCGATCATTAAAAAATCAGGAAACAACAGATGCTGGAGAGGATATGGAGAAATTGGAATGCTTTTACACTGTTTGTTGGAGTATAAATTAGTTCAACCATTGTGGAAGACAGTGTGGCAATTCCTCAAGGATCTAGAACTAGAAATACCATTTGATCCAGCGATCCCATTACTGGGTAGATACCCAAAGGATTATAAATCATGCTACTATAAAGACACATGCACACGTATATTTATTGTGGCACTGTTCACAATAGCAAAGACTTGGAACCAACCCAAATGTCCATCAATGATAGACTAGATTAAGAAAATGTGGCACATCTACACCATGGAATACTATGCAGCCATAAAGAAGGATGAGTTCATGTCCTTTGCAGGGACATGGATGAAGCTGGAAACCATCATTCCGAGCAAACTATCACAAGGACAGAAAACCAAACACCGCATGTTCTCACTCATAGGTGGGAATTGAACAATGAGAACACTTGGACACAGGGAGGGGAACATCACACACTGGGGCCTGTCGTGGGGTGGGGGGTTGGGGGAGAGATAGCATTTGGAGAAATTCCCAATGTAAATGACGAGTTAATCAGTGCAGTAAACCAACATGGCACATGTATACCTATGTAACAAATCTGCATGTTGTGTAGATGTACCCTAGAACTTTAAGTATATATATATATATATATATATATATATATATATATATATATATATATATATATGAGTAGAGAAGCACCCTGGCTGACAGCCAGCAAGAAAACATGGACCTCAGTCTAAAGCCACACAAAATGGATGTCTTGCCAACAATCTGAGCAATTGCGGAATTGGATTTTTTTTTCCCAGAGCCTCCAGACAAGAAGAGCCTGGCTGACAACTTGATTTGAGCATGAACTCCTTACCTACATACTGTGAGTTAATAAAAGGGTGTTGTTTTAAGATACTAAGCTTGTGTTCATTTGTTACACAGCAAGAAAAAATTAATAAATGGTCTTTTCACTAAATGATGATGGGTCAACTGGATATTCCTATGGAGAAGAAAAGACAAACTTAATTTCTACCTTCAACTTGACATAAAAATCAATTGTAGGTGGGCTGTAGATCAAAAGGTAAAAGGCAAAAGAATTAAATTTCTAGAAGATAACATAGGAGAATATTTCATGACTTTGGTGTAGGAAAAGATTTCTTTAGTAGGACACTACAACACCAACCACAAAAGATTGTTAAATTATATTAAAATTAGAATTTTTTTTCCAGCAAAAAGACCATATTAAGAGACTAATGAGACAATCCACAGAGTGGAAGAAGATATGTGCCATATGTCAAAGGTACTGGTATTTGGAATTTATCTTAAAACTTCTACAAACCAGTAAGAAAAAGGCTGGAAACCAAACATCAAGATGGGAAATAGACAAGAGCAGAAATTTCAGAAGTTACTCAAATTATGAAAAAGTACTCACCCTCATTAGCTATCATGGAAATTCAAAAATCTGAAACTCTTCCAATATGATATATGCTGGAGTGCCAAATGGACTCACAGACAAACTGACTACCACAAGAACAGGTCAATCTTTGATTTATATGCTTTTCTGCCTCTATGAAAGAAAACATTATCAAATTTAAAAGTAAATTCTTTTATTATTTTTTGTAACATCAGAAATTCAAAATGTAGGGGGAGAATGGAGTTAATGTGTACATGTTTTGTATTTGTTTCTTTTCTCTTGTTTTTGTGATCAAAGTTAGGTTGCTATCAGTGTGTGTGTGTGTGTGTGTGTGTGTGTTTGAGACAAGGTCTCACTCTGTCACCTAAGCTGGAGTGCAGTGGTGCAATCACAGATCACTGCAGCCTTGACCTGCTGGGCTCTAGAGATCTTCCCAGGTTAGCCTTCAATTAGCTGGGACTACAGGAGTGCTTACAAAAACATTAGATTAGTTATAGGTAACTTCTTATAACTATAAAATGTTTTTGTAAGCACCATAGTAACCCAAAGCAAAAACCTAAAATATAATAAAAATCAAAAGCAATGAATTAAAACACACTACCAGAGAAAATAACAACCACAAATAGAGTAAGAAAGGAAGACAGGGTTACAAAACAACAAGCAAACAAGTAAAATGACAGTATTAAGTCCTTAACTATCAATAATAACACTGAATGTAAATCAACTAAATTCTCCAATTAAGACATAGAATGGCTGAATGGATTAAAAAACAAGACCCAAATATATGCTGCCTACAAGAAACTTATCTCACCTATAAAGATACCCATAGAGTAAAAGTGAAGAGATGGAAAAAGATACTCCATGCAAATGGAACTTTAAAAAGAGCAGGAATAGCTATATTTATAGCACATAAAATAGACTTTAAGTCAAAAACTATAAAAAGAGACAAAAAAGGCCATTATATAATTATAAAGATATCAATTCAGCAAGAGGATATTACATTAATAAATATATATGTACCTAACACCAGAACACCCAAATATACAAAACAAATATTAATAGAAATAAAGGGAGAGGTAGACTGCAATACAGTAATAGTAAGGGACTTCAGCACCTCATTTTTGGCAATAGATAGATTATCCAGGCAGAAAATTAACAAAGAAACATTGCAGTTAAACTACACTCTAGACCAAATGGACCTAACAGACATTTATGAGCATTTCATCCAACTACTGCAGAACACACATTTTTCTCATCAGTGCATGGAACATTCTCCAGCATAGGGCATATGTTAGGTCACCAAAAAGTCTCAACAAATTTAAAAGAATAGAAATCATATTAAGTATATTTTCTGACCACAATGGAATAAAACTAGAATCTTTGCAAAGAGGAACTTTGAAAACTGTACAAATACGTGGAAATTAAACAACATGCTCCCAAATGACCAATGGGTCAATGAAGAAATTACCAGAGAAATTTTTTAAAAACTCTTAAAACAAATGAAAATGGAAACACAATATACCAGAACCTATGGGATACAGCAAAAGTAGGACTAAGAGGGAAGTTTATAGCAATAAATGCCTATGTCAAAAAAATACAGGCTTCAAATAAATAACCTAATGATACACTTCAAGGAACCAGAAAAGCAAGAACAAACCAAACCTAAAATTTGTAGAATAAAAGAAATAATAAAGATCAGAACAGAAATAAATAAAATGGAGGCTAAAAAACCACAAAAGATCAATAAAATGAAAAAGTTTTTTTTTTTTTTAAAGATAGACAATACCAACACGCTGGAAAACCCAATAGGTAAAATCAGAGACAAAAAAGGAAACATTACAACTGGTACCAGAAAAATAGAAAGGATCACTAGAGACTACTATGAACAGCTACATGCCAATGAATTGGAAAACCTACAAGTAATGGATAAATTCCTGGAAAAATACAATCTACTAAAATTGAAACAAAGAAATAGAAAAACAGACAAACAATGAGTAAGAAGATCTAAATAATAATAAGTCTCCCATGAAAGAAAAGTCCAGGACCTGATGGAAACACTGCTGAATTCTACCAAACATCTGAGGAAGAACTAATACCAATTCTACTCAAACTATTTTAAAAAATTGAAGAGGAGGGAATATTTCCAAACTCATTCTATGAGGCCAGCATTACCATGATACCAAGACCAGACAAGAATATAACAGAAAACCACAGGCCAATATAACTGATGAGCATAAATGCAAAAATCCTCAACAAAATATTAGCAAACTGAATTCAGTAACACATTGAAAAGATCACCATGATCATGTGGAATTCATCCCAGGGAGGCAAGGATGGTTCAGCATACACAAATCAATAAACATGATACATCACATCAATAGAATCAAGAACAGAAACCATATTATTGTTTCAATACATGCTGGAAAAGTGTTTGATAAAATTCAGCATCCCTCCATAATAAAAACTCTCAACAAACAGGGTATAGAAAAAACATACCTCAATACCGTAAGGGCAATATATGACAGACTCACAGCTAATATCACACTGAACAGTGAACAAAGTATTTCCACTAACATCTAACAAGACAAGATGCCCATTTTCACCACTTCAACTCAACATAGTATTAGAAGTCCTAGATAGAGCAATTGGGCAAGAGAAAGAAACAAAGAGTATCCAAACTGGAAAGGAAGAAGTCAAATTAACCTTGTTTGCAGATGACATGATCTTTTATTTAGTAAAACCTAAAGACTCCAACAAAAAACTCTCAGAACTGATAAATAAAGATAGTAAAGTTGCAGGATACAAAATCAACATACAAAAATCAGCAGTGTTTATATATGTTTACAGTGATCAATCTGAAAAAGTAATCAAGAAAGCAATCCTATTTACAATAGCTACTAAAAAATACCTAGGAATAAATTTAACAAAAGAAGTGAATTTAACAAAAGAAGTTTTTCTTTATAAGGAAAACTATAAAACACTGATGAAAGAAATGGAAAGGACACACACACAAAGGAAAAGATATCCCATGCTCATGGATTGGAAGGGTTAATATCATTGAAAAGTTATATGACCCAAAGCAATCTACAGATTCAATGCAATCTCTATCAAAATACTAATGTCATGCTTCACAGAAATGGAAAAAACAATCCTAAAATTTGTATGGAATCCCAAAAGATGCCGAATTGCTAAGGAATCCTAAGGAAAGGAAAAAACAAAAACAAAAAAACAAAGCTGGAAGCATCATACTACCTGACTTTAAATCATGCTACAAAGCTATAGTAATTAAATCAACATGATACTGGCATAAAAGCAGACACAGACCAATGGAATGTAATAGAGAACTCAGAAATAAATCAGTATACTTACAGCCAACTTGTTTTCAACAAAGGCACTAAGAACACACATTGGGGAAAGGATAGTCTCTCTAATAAACATTATTGAAACTAGATATCCATATGCAGAAGAATGAAGCTAGATCGATCCTATCTTTTACCATATACAAAAATCAACTCAAATGGATTAAAGACTTTAATAGGACATGAAACTACTAAAAGAAAACATTAGGGGGAATGCTACAGGACATTGGTCTGGGGAAAGATTTTTTTTGGGTAAGACCTCAAAAACACAGGCAACAAAAGCGAAAAATAGACAAATGGGATTACACCAAGCTAAAAAGCTACACATAGAAAAGTAAACAATCAACAAAGTGAAGAAACAGTCTACAGCATGGGAGAAAATATTTGCAAACTATCCATCTAACAAGGGATTAATAACCAGGATATTTAGGGAACTCAAACAACTCAATAGCATGATGACAAATAATCTGAATAAAACATGGATCAAAGACCTGAATAGACATTTCTCAAAGGAAGACATACAAATGGCCAACAAGGACATAAAAAATGCTCAGCATCACTATCAGGAAAATGCAAATCAAAACCAAGACTACAAATTAAGTTCACTGTATACTGCTTGGGTGATGGGTGGACCAAAATCTCACAAATCACCACTAAAAAACTTACTCATGTAACCAAATACCACCTGTTCCCCAAAATCTATGGAAATAAAACATTAAAAACAAACCAACAAACAAAAAAAACCCCCACAATTAGGTGTCATCTCACCCCAGTTAGAGTGGCTATCAAGAAAAAGACAAAAAATAACAAATGCTGATGAGGATGCAGAGAAAGGGGAATACCTGGAAACTGTTGGGAATGTAAAGTAGTATAGCCATTATGGAAAACAGTTTAGAGTTTCCTCAAAAAACTAAAACTAGAACTACCACATAGTTCAGTTCAGCAATCCCACTGATGGGTCTATATCCAAAAGAAAGGAAATCAGTGTATCAAAGAGGTATCTGCATTCCCATGTTTATTGCAGCACTGTTCACAGTACCCAAGATACTAATGAATTTAAGTGTCCATCAGTTGGTGAATGGATAAAGAAAATGTGGTATATACACATAATGGAATATTATTCAGCCATAAAAAGAATGAAATCCTGTCATTTGCAGAAAAATGGATGGGATCGGAGGTTATTATGTTAAGTGAAAACCAGGCACAGAAAGACAAATATTGCATGTTCTCATTCCTATGTGGGAGCTAAAAAGTGAATCTTATGGCTGGGCACGGTGGCTCACACCTGTAATCCCAGCACTTTGGGAGGCCTAAGCAGGCGGATCACCTGAGGTCAGGAGTTTGAGACCAGCCTGGCCAACATGGTGAAACCGTCTCTACTAAAAATGCAAAAATTAGCTGAGCGTGGTGGTGTGCGCCTGCAATTCTGGCCACTGGCGGGGGAAGGTGGGAGAGAGGAGAATTGCTTAAACCCAGGAGGCAGAGTTTGCAGTGAGCCAAGATTGCGCCACTGTACTCCAGCCTGGGCGACAGAATGAGACCGTCTCAAAAAAAAAAAAAAAAAAAAGTGAATCTCACAGGGGTAGACAGTAGAATGGTCACTACCAGAGGCTTAGAAAGGAAGCGGGGTGGAACAGATGAGAGAAATTGGTTAAGGGGTACAAAAACAGAATCAGATATAAGAAATAAGTTCCTGTATTTGATAATGCAGTGGGAAAATTATAGTAATTGTATATTTCAAAATAGCGAGAAGAGAAGAATTGTAATGTTCTCAAAACAAAGATAAATATTTGAAGAGATGGATACCCCATTTACCCTAATCTGATCCTAACACAGTGTATACAGGTATTCAAATGTCACATGTACCCTAAAATATGTACAACTATTATGTAATCAATGAAAAAGAACAATCTCAAAATATTTTTTAGAAAACCTTAACACCATCAGATGGCACTATATACCTACTAGATGGACCCAAATTACAAAACATAGCAAAAACGAAAAACACAGACAATACCAAGTGTTGGTGAGCAAATGAAGCAACATAAACTAATATATTGCTGGTGGGAGTACACATTGGTACAACCACTTTGGAAACCATTTAGTATTGTCTTCTGAAGCTAAACATATGCATACCATATGACCTCTGCATTTCCTTTCTGGATGGACCCAAGAGAAATATGTGCATAAGTTCACTGAAAGGCAAGCATAAAAATGCTCTTGACAGTATTATTTTTAGTAGTACCACATTGGAAACAACCCAAGTATTCATCAATCATAGAATAAATAAATACACTGTAGTGCATTCATCCAGTGGAAAAGTATTTAGTAATAAAAATGAAATAATTAAAGTTGCATGCAACATACAATGTTGACTGAGAGAAGTCAGACACAAACAAGTATACATTATATAATTCCAGTTATTTAAAGTCCAAAACCAGGTACATCTAGATGTTAGTAGTAGTTACATTTGGGAAAATGGAGTAAGTGAGATGGGCAGAAGCATAAGGGGGTCTTCTGAGACTCGGGTAATGGTGATTCTTGAGTGAGTGGCAGTTAATAGACGTTTGTTTTGTGATAATTCATGAAGGGATACATTTATGTTTTAAGTACTTTGTTGTCATTCTTAAATTAAAAAAAAACTTAAAAATTCAAATAATTTGTAAGGAGTCCTATTTTCTGAAAGTAAATTTTTTCATCAGGGAATGTACTCCATCCCACCTTTATTCCTACCCTTATTTATTTCTTGGTAATTTCCTATCTAAGCATATATTTTTTTTAATAGAACACCAGCTTCTTTTCCAGTAATTGCTCCAAGGAAGCCATCTTTGTCATTCCTCAGAAATGCTCATAATACAACATAGTGGTCAGAAATAATAATACCAAATACAAGTGTAATTTCCTAAGTGGAAAACACATTTCTCTTGGCAATGACTGTCAACAGCATTCCTGGAAATCCAGCAGAAATCAGAATTTCAAGCACTACAGTGAAGGAAATGTCTAGTAGCAGTAGTAATGGAAACAAAAACATGAAGGAAAGAGAATGATTTGGAAGAATGTTAATTCTTTACTTTTGCTCCATTACAAATCTAAACACAGGTATAAAAAAGACTAATTGAAGAGTCTAATGTTATTTACTAACATTATTTTCTAAGATTTGCTTAATGTCTAAAAATTACTATACAACTTTAACTTATGCTGGCTAAAAGGTTTGAAATAGCCGAGTGAGGGCTAAAGCTGGAAGACCAATAGGGCATTCATCTCACAGGTCAAATGTTATCACCCAATTCTCCAAGTACACATAATCCATAACAGAAGGCTGCCTTCTAATTGCCTATCCTGGTGCCATTTTGTCTGTCTGGAAAAATCCCAACTCACCTTCAAGTCCAAATTCATTCATCTTCTCCTCTGTTACTTATCTAGGTATTAATAGAACTGATCTCTCCTTTCTCATTACCATTCATACCTTGTATCTGATTTATGATAGCCCTTACTATGATATATTAAAATTCTTCATATTTTTTCTCTTCTACTCCACTGTAAGTAACTTAAGGGCAGGAACTATATTTCATTCATTATTCTCTCCAGTGCTTATCTGAACAGTTAGCTCACAGCAGGTATCAGTAAGGAAGGGTTGTTAAGTGAAATAAATGGGAAGAGACTGACAGAGAAGGTTACTCAGCTAGTGTTTTGGAAAGCGGGGTGGGGAGGAAGTGGTCCAAGAGCTGACATCATGATGGAGGCCAGAACTAGAGGCTGAAGCACACTGACACTGGTAAGCCAAGCTGGCAGGTACTGGTATAAAAGTGAGATGAATAATTGAAGGCCAGAGTACAAGTCTAACAGCTCCTGTTGGGACTAGTCAGAAACTAGGCCACATACACACTAGTTATAAGAGCCAGAGACAATGTAGAGGCAATTTAAACCACAACTAATCATAAAATGGAAGGTGATGCATAAATAGTTTTCTAAAGTAGAACTTTAGAAAACTAGAACTGCAAGGTGGCAAGCCAAGTTGTGCTGCTGTTTTGGTGGTACGTAGCCTAGTACCACTAGTATGATTCATATTAGAATGCCCCAGTTTGTTTGGCTTTGCCATTATTGAGGAGAGGGACTTGCTGGTACTGAAGCAAGGGGAATTACAGGAGATGGGCATGGTTTCATTAGGACAGGTGAATTTGGGAGGTAGGAAATCAACCATTGTGGGTGTATATACTGTAATATATATGTGAGTTTTACTCTTGGTCTATGGTGACTGAGATACTACTTCTAGTCACTTTGATCTTATTTAAAAGGTCTGACAGATTCTACATGTCCAAAATATACCACCACGTTTACAAGGAAAAATCAATTTCTTAAAGTACTCATGAAAAGGTTTGACAGGTTAGGAAAAGGCTTTGGTAGATTCAGCACCATGATGGGGGGTGGCTGAGGAGAATAATCATTAGTAAGCCCATTAATACCAATGAAATGCCAAACATTTTAAAACTCCCTTTAAAATAAAAAATACAATAATCTTGGGAGCTGAGATGAGCTCTACTGTGGATGGGTACTTATTTAGACAAGATTTGAAGAAGACCTGTCACAATTAAGAAACAAACGGTAGACCTCAGTGTGAGCTTATCTTGCCAAGGGTTACAACGCCTGAAGGCATTCTGCAGGAACATGGCAACGATGGATTTTAGTTATGGTGGACTGACTGTCTTACCTCAGTGTTTGGTAGGTGGGCTATTCTGAGATTAAGTCCATGGATGTTGAATCTCAAGACCATCTTGCAGTGTGGATGTAGTAGACGCAATGTAACTACCTAAAAGCCAACAAAAATTTTCATTTCCTTTGATTGACTCTACTGAGTCATGGGGAAATCAAAACATATGGCTTTTCTCTATTCCTCAGAGTAAGGGATATTTTGGCTACTAATCTAAAAGTTCCTAGGGAGGACATTCTGTTTTTAAATAAGCCAAAGCCTAATCAGGAGTAGGCCTTTTGCCTTTCTCCCCTTTCCCTTTCTTTCTGGCTGAATGTTATTAGACATGAGGTCTAGAGTTGCAGGAGCCATGATGTGACCATGAGATGATGACCACAAGGATAAAGGTTTATGTGATGTGCAAAGGACAACAGAGTAGAAACACATGACCCATGTCCCAGATGGCACTGTTGAGATGTTATTTACCTCTGGACTGCCTATGCCTGGATTTCTTGGCACATGAGAAAAATAGATCCCTATCTGTTTAGGCCACTGTAATTTGGTTTTCTGTTATCTATAGTCAAACTCAATCCCAGATGATAAAAGTGAATAGAAATAGGGCCTTTGAATATTCTGGGTGTTTTTGGTCACAGCACAAGGGCTGATGTGCTTAACTGCCTATCAGGCTCTGGTACTTGAGTGGGGGAGAAAGTGGCATCTGCACATATCCAGGGCTTGCCTGAGAGGAGGCAGGGTAGGAGCTGACTGAAAAAGAGCCTTTCTCAGGAAAGCTCCTCCTAGCACATATTCTGACTATTCCTGAGGCTGGCAAGATGTGCTGAGTGTAGGGAAGTTAGGAAGGTTCAAGTCAAGCAGGGCTGTGTGGGAACAAAATTTAGGGTTGAGGACAAGCTGCAAGATTAGAAGATTCTGGAGACATGAGCAGCCCCACATGCCAACACAGCTGTAGGCAGAGTAAGGCTGGGTATTCAGAAAGGCTATACCAGCAGGGTTTGTCAAAAGGTTAAGTAGGACCAGATAGTCTTAGAAACCCAGATGAAACCTTCTTCCAAGGGAAAATTCTTCAGCGGTTATTTATTTATTTCCAGGTTGTTTTCCACCTTTCCAATGGTGCCAAGTTGCAACAAAGTGAAAACTAGACCTAAAAAAATAATTCTCCCATTCTAAACTTTCTGCATAATTTGGAGAAATGTTTCGTAGTCAACATAGTTTATTATGTATTTCTCTATAAGCCAGGACTGTGGTCATTACAATAATCAATTTAGTCTGCAAACAGATCATCTTACCTAAGTGACACTGAGTTCACCAAAGTGAAAAACAACTGGAGGTGTTGTATGATTTTAAAAAATAATGCAACTTTTTAGACTGGTGTTAATTTTGAAATATAAAAATTTCTTTAGAAAAAATAAGATATTCATTGCGCTATTAACTTCTAAACCAGAGATTATATCCTAGTACCACACTAATCACCTCTTGTCCTAAATCCTAATACTGACCGAAAAACAAAAACAAAAACAAAAACAAACAAAAAAATCTTTTCCCTCATTCCTGAATTTTAGGTTATACTTGCATGAATCATTAAAAGCTGCAGTTGGGGCCAGGCATGGCGGCCCACACCTATAATCTCAGCACTGTGGGAGGCCAAGGTGGAGGACTGCTTGAGGCCTGGAGTTTGAGACTAGCTTGGCCAACATAGCAAGACCCTGTCTCTAATATAAATAAATAAATAAAAGCCACAGTTGGGTTTTATAAACAGATTTTCATAAGCTGCTCAGATAAATGAAAGAATAGGTAACATGAGAGTCTGGTTTCGTCTTACTCAAAAATTATTCTGGGATTGAGTTAAAAATATTCTAGAAGAAATTTATGATTCTTTAGTGATGCAAATGCTTATGTTGTCATCTCATTTAATAGTTCATTTTATATCTTAAAAAGTTAATTCCATATTAAGGGAAGAAAAAATTATGAAAATTTATTTTACAAGAATATATTCAACAAAGTAATGTAATCTACCAGAAATTCCCTATGTCTCTGTGCTATGTTTTTCTAGTTAGGCAACTGAAAGGAAATAAAATATCAATTTGGCCTAACTAACGAAAAGACCCTAGAATATTTTTTAAAGTTAATTATTTTGACTTGCTATACTGCTGAACTAAGACATATTTTCTTTTAGCTTTGATCAGAAAATCAACTTAGCTGTCTCAGTGAAAAGCCTATTTTTCATGAAGTGGAAGAACATCTAAAGAAAATACAGAGTAGCAAACATTCCAGAATTAAAACTGAAGAAAAAATCCATATATCTTCTTTAAAAATAACATTTAAAACAACCTAGTTAACAAAATGACATTGATGAACACTGTGGTAAAGTTTATAATGTACGCTAACTGATGTAGGGCTACTCTTCTCTGAATGCTGGATAGGAAATGACATTTCACTCACTCATACTAGAGAAGAACGCTAATGCCCCAGAACTCAAGCCTACAGGAAAGGATGTGCCATCTTTGCCAAAAGGGCAGCAGGATTTGAAATATTTGAATATTTTGGTTCCTAGAATTTTTCAGAGCTTACAACAACACAACAAAAATGTGTATATAAACTAAAGGATACAGAAAACCAGTTTCTATCTAGATAGGGCAGGATTTATTATCCACTGCTTGGACTAGCAAACTTCCTCCATTTGTTTCCGTAAGATTTCTGCTGAAGCACAGACATTACATAATCTGCAAACACTGCAAAGCCTCCTAAAAGGCATGCTGGCAGGTTAAAAGGTCGTTGTCTGGATGACAGTCAAGCCACAGAGAAACAGGTCTGTGGGGGCCAGGGGGAAATATCCAGCTGGACCAGATTCCCAGCTGGGAATGATCTCTGACCTGATCTTCTTTTCCCTTGATAACCCCTCTCTTCGTGTAACCATGAAAATTATGCCGATGCAAGTAGCTGGTATGAACATCAGTTATGTCCACTATTCATGGAGTATAAACTCTAGCAGAGCCCACTAATCATCTCCCAAAGTCTTCTGTTGAGTGTTGCTCTCTCTCAGTTGGGACTTTCTCTTTGTGGGAAGCAAGGTACTAGGAGTCACCATAGTGATGGTGAGGGCAAGCCTGGGCGAAGGCAGCTTCTGTGAGGGTTATTGAAAGAGGAGGCAGGGGTGGCACTGCAGATCTAGAGGGAAGAGGCTGGCTACTAGGAAGTGAACTATGAACCCAAGCAGGGAATGAACCAATAACCCAAAGAAGAAAGAAGACAGGTAACTAACTACTGCCTCATTTTTCTTTACCCAAGGTTACACACACTGGGTAGGTTATGGGGGAAAAAAAAAATCAGAGACCACTGAAGTAGTAGTTATTTGGCTATCAGAAGGCCAGATTAGAGCCAAGGGATTAAAAGATCAGAAAAGGAAAGGATGTAAGAAATAGGAGGACTGTGCTCCAAAAATTTGTTTGCTAGTTTGTTATTTAGAACAGAGATGAAGAAATGTAGCTGAAATGTTCAGTCTGATTTACAAAATGTATTTCATGTATCAGGGTTGTGTGAGAAAGGAAGCCCAGGGTTCTTCAAGCAACAATGTAGTATAAAACTCTGGTTGCCTTGGATTGGGGAGGGAAATATGTCTTATGCCTAAACTGTCTTGCTCCCTGCTGCCTAAACTTCAGTCTCCTGGAAGATGCAGTAGGAGGTCAATTATTGCAATTAAAAGGAAGAGTCCTTTCTTTCAAGTGCAGCTTTTGGAGCCTACTTCTCCGGAAGTGTATATAACTCTGATGCAGAAAAAGTGGAAAATACCTTTACATAATTTCCTGTTTTAATTAAAAACATTAAGCACTTGATTATATGTTATATGTGACATATTATGTATTCAGTAAATATACCGTTAAGAATAATTTGTCATAGCTAGACTTTTCATATATAAATTTAAAAAATGTATAAAATTTATATCCCATGTCCTGATTTGGGTTTAGAAAATATTTCTAAAGAGGCATAAGTACAGCTGCATATCTAATGGTGTCCTCAGCCCTAGGACTCTGGGTCCTCAACCTTCTCAATGTCTCAAGGACAAGGAGCTCCTAATTCAGGCCGTCAGGATGAGGGGAACACCTATCCCAGGGAGGAAAGTGATATCCCTAGCTGGAGAATGCTTTTTGTTTTTAATTCAACTTTTATTTTAAGATAGTTGTAGATTTACATGCAGGTGTAAGAAATAATATAGAGAAATCCATGTACCTTTTACCCAGTTTCTCCCATGGTAATATCTTGCAAAACCACAGTATAATGTTACAGCCAGGATATGTATGTATGTATTTTTTAAAGAGACAGGGTCTTCCTCTGTTGCCCAGGCTGAAGTGCAGTGGTGCAATCACAGCTTGCTGTAACCTTGAGCTCCTAGGCTCAAGCGATCCTCCTGCCTCAACCTCCCAAGTAGCCAGGACTACAGGTGTGTGCCACCATGCCTAGCTAAATTTTCATCTTTAATTTTTAACCCCTGGCAACCACTAATCTGTTCTTCATTTCTATAATGTTATCATTTCAAGAATGCTATATAAATGGAATCACGCAGTATGTAATCCTTAAGGGTTGCTTTTTTTCACAGAGCATAATTCTCTGGAGATGGACACAGGTTGCTGTGTGTATTAAAAGTCTGTTCCTTTTTATTATCAAGTAGAATTCCATGGTATGGCTTTACCACAGTTTGTTTAATAATTTACCCATTGAAAATACCTCTGGGTTGTTTCCAGTTTTTGGCTATTATGAATAAAACTACAATAAACATTCATATACAGGTTTTTCTCTGAACACCAGTTTTCACATATCAGGGATGAATGCCTAGGAGTGTAACTGCTGGGTCATAGGGTAGCTGCGTGTTTAGGTTTTTAACTGTCAAACTGCTTTCCAGAGTGGGTGCACCATTTTACATTATCAGCAGCAATGTATGAGTGATCCAGTTTCTCTGCATCCTTACCAGCATTTATGGTTGCTAATTTTTTTTATTTTAGCCATTCTGATAGGTGTGTAATCATATCTCACTGTGATCACACCCAGCTAGTCTTTGCCTAGTCCTAGATCCTGATCCTGAATATTTTCTCCCTTTTTTCTAAAAGGATTGTAGTTTTAAGATTTATATTAAAATTCATGGCTCATTTAGAGTTAATCTTTTTATAAGGTGTAAGGTTTACAGTTTAGGTTGAGGTTCATTTCCTTCCTTCCTTTCTTCTTCTTCTTCTTTTTTTCTTTTGGCCTAAGAAGAGCCAAGTGCTCCAGCAACATTGTTGAAATGGCAATTGCTCTTTTATCAAATTGCTTTTGCCCTCTTGTCAAAAATCAGTTGGGCACATTTGTGTGGGTCTATTTCTAGGTTCTCTTCTCTGTTCCATTGATTTATGTATTAATCCCTTTATCAATATCACAAAGTTTTTATTACTGTAGCTACATAATAAATCTTGCAACCAGACAGACTCACTCCTTCCACTTTATTCTTCTTTTACAAAACTGTCTTAGTAATTCTTATTCCTTTGCCTTTCCAAATACATTTTAGAATAATCATGTCGACAGCTACAAAAAAATCTTGCTCGGATTTTGATAGCAACTATGTTTAATATGCATATCAATTTAGGAAGAATTGACATCTGATATGGTTTGGATTTGTGTCCTCACCCAAATCTCATGTCCTCAATGTAATCCCCAATGTTGGAGGTAGGACCTGGTGAGAGGTAACTGAATCATGGGGATGGTTTCTCATGACTTAACACCATCCCCCTTGGTGCTGTTATAGAAATAATGATGGAGTTATCTCACGATCTGGTTGTTTAAAGTGTGTGGCACCTCCCCCACTTGTCTTTCTCAGTCCCGCTCCTCCCATGTTAGACGCCTGCTCCCACTTTGCCTTCTGCCATGAGTAAAAGCTACTTGAGGCGTCCGCAGAAGTGGATGCCTCTTCCTGTACAGCCTATGGAACTGTGAACCAATTAAACCTCTTTTCTTTATAAATTACCCAGTGTGAGAGTGCATTAATACATGTTTACTATGTTGAGTCTTCCAATCCATGAACACTGTATGTCTCTCCATTTACTTAGGTCTTCTTTTGTTTCTTTATTAATAGTCATCATTTTCAGCATATAATTATGTATATGTTTTTCTAAATTTATGCCTAACAATTTAATTTTTCTGACTGGCTAAAAATGTACATTATATTTTAAATTTTGGTTTCTATTGCTAGTGTATGCAAATAATATTGACTTTTGTGCTTATCTTGTATCCTGTGACATTGTTGAACTTGTATTAATTCTCAAAGTTTGTTTTTGGTAGATTCCTTGGGATTCTCATTTTTTTCTTTTAGTTTTTTTTTTTTTTTTTAATCATTTGATATATTTTTATTCCCTGGCAGAGCCACAGAACCATCCTTGGGATTTTCTCTACAGACAATCATGCCATCTACAAACAAGATTAATTTCTTCTCTTCTGATCTGTATATCTTTTATTTCCTTGCCTTACCTTACTGGACTGACTAGAACGTCCAGCACTATGTTGAATAAGAGTGCTGAGAGCAGACATCTTTGCTTGTTTCTAGTCTTAGAAGAAAAGCATTCAAAATATTTTTTTTTCTCTGCATCAGTTGATAGAATCATGTGGTTTATCTTCTTTAGCCTGTTAATATGTTAGATTATATTAATGGATTTTTGAATATTATACTAGCCTTGCATCCCTGGAATAAATCACATTTGGCAATAGAATAGTATATAATTCTTTTTATATATTGCTGAATTCTGTTTGCTAATATTTTATTAGAGATGTTTGTCTCTATACTCATAGGGGATACTGGCCTGTAGTTTCTTCTTTTTTTGTATTATTTTTCTCTGGTTTTGATATTAGATAATACTAGCTTCAAAAAGTGAATTGGGATGTGTTCCCTCCTATTTTCTATTTAAAAAATAGGTAGAATTGTGTTAATATTTCTTTAAACATTAGGTATAGTTCTTCAGTGAAATCATCTGAGCCTCTAAATGTCTTTTTTTGGAAGTTTTAAAATTACAAATTGAGTTTCCTTCAAAGTTATAAGGCTCTTCAAATGGTCTATTTCATCTTGGATGAGTTGTGGTAGTGTGTCCACATTTGAGGAATTGGTTTATTTCATTCCAGTTGTCAAATTTATATGCGTAGAGTTGTTCACAGTAGCCTTTATTATCCTTTTGATGGGTGCAGGCTCTATGGTGATATTTTCTATTTCATTTCTGATATTGGTAATTTGTGTCTTCAGCTGTTTTTTCTTTGTCAGTCTTGCTGGGGGTTTGCCAGTTTTATTACTCTTTCAAAGTAGCCGCTTTCTTCTTCCATTGATTTTCTCTATTGTTTTTGTTTTCAATTTTTTTTGTAGAGACAGGGTCTCACTATGTTGCCTAGGCTGGTCTCAAACTCCTGGCCTTAAGCAAACCTCCTGCCTCAGCCTTCCAAAGTGCTGGCATTCTAGATGTGAGCCACTGCTCCTAACCCTAATTTCTATTCTTGTTATTTCTTTCCTTTTCCTCCTTTTGGGTTTATTTTGCTCTTCTTTTTCCAGGTTCTTGAGGTTGAAGCTTAGGTTACTAGGACTTTTCTTCTTTTCTAATGTAATCATTTCTGACACCAGCATATATTTTTGTCTCATCACTGTTTTAGCTGTGTCCCACAAATTTTAATATGCTGTATTTTCATTTTGATTCAGTTTTATTATTAATTATTAATAATTTTATTCTTTTTTGAGATGCTTTCACTCTGTCACCCAGGCTGGAGTTCAGTGGCATGATCATGACTTACCGCAGCCTTGGCCTCCTGGGCTCAAGTGATCCTTCCATCTTAGCCTGCCCAAAGAAGCTGAGACTACAGGCTATACCTCCATGCCTGGCTAATTTTTTTTTTTTTTTTTTTGAGACAGGATCTTACTTCGTCTCCCAGGCTGGAGTGCAGTGTCACGATCTCGGCTCACTGCAGCCTTGACTTCCCAGGCTCAAGGGATCCTCCTGCCTCAGTCCCCCAAGTAGCCAGGACCTGTTACAGATGTGCGACACCATGCCCAGCGAATTTTTGTATTTTTAGTAGAGATGGGGTTTCATCATGTTGCCCAGGCTGGTCTTGAACTCCTGGACTCAAGTGATCTGCCTACCTTAGCCTCTCAAAGTGCTGGGATTACATGCATGAGCCACAGTGCCTGGCCAATTTTTAAATTTTTTATAGAGACAGGGCCTCACTGTGTTGCCCTGGCTGGTCTAGAACTCCTGGGCTCAAGTGATCCTTCCATCTCAGACTCCCAAAGTGCTAGGATTACAGTTGTGAGCTATAGTTTTATTATTTACATGGAGTATTATTTGAATTTCTTTGTAATTTCCATTTTTGACTCATGAGTTGTTTAGAAGTGTGCGGTTTACTTTCCAAGTATTTAAAGATCTAACTTTTGTTATTCTGTTGCTGATTTCTAGTTTGATTCCATTGTGGTCACTGAACATACTCTGTATGGTTTCAATGATATCAACATGTTGATATCAATTCTGTTTTGGGTGGAGTGTTCTACAAATGTCTATTAGGTAATTTTCTTTGCACTGAAATCTACTTTATCTGATATTAATAAAGCTATTCCTGGTTTCCTTTGCTTATAAATGTTTGCATAATGTATCTTTTCTTATCCTTTTGCTTTCAACCTACTTATATTGTTATATGTAAACTAAGACTTTTGAGGACAGCATACAATTGAGTCATGTTTTCTAATCTACCCTGCCAATTTCTTTTAATTGTATATTTACATTTACATTCAATATAATCATGGATGATCATTTTATTATTTGTTTTCTGTTTGTTCTCTGTCATGTCTCTGAGTTCTTTTTCTGGTCTTCCAATCAATGTGTTTCTAAATATAGAATTCCATCTTGATCTATCCATGGTGGTTTTGAGTATCTCTTTTGAATAGCATTTGAAATGGCTGTTCTAGGTACTACATTACATATATACATGACTTACTACTATCTACATGTGGTTACATCTTACAGTTCAAGTAAAGTGTAGAAACCTTACTTGCCATGATGTCCCTGTACCCTCCCCCATTTATAAAATCGTTCCCTAAATATTTCCTCTGTGTATGTTTAGAACCATAAGCGACAGTGCTATAATTTTTGCTTTAACTGTTAAACATAATTTAGAAATCTCAAGAGAAGAAGAAAGTTGCATTTGTCCACATTTTAACTTGTTCACTGTTCTTTCTTTTTGACGTTCCCAGATTCCTTCTTTTATCATTTCCTCTCTGTTGAGAGAACTTCCTGCAGTTATTCTTTTAGGATAGATCTAATGTTGACAAGTTCTTTTAGTTTTCCAACATTTGAGAATGCTAAATTTCCCCTTCTTTCCTGAAAGACACTTTTGCTAGATATAGAATTTTGGATTGATAGTTATTTTCATTTTGCATTTTGTCATTTTCCTTTGGGTCTCCATGGATTCTGATGAAAAACTAGCTGTCCTTCAAACAGACTTTCTTCCATGAATAATGCACCGCTTTGCTCTTCTGGCTGCTTTCAAGACATTTTCTTTGTTTTAGTTTTCAAAAGCTTGGTTATGGTGTTTTAGTGTAGATTTCTTTGGGTTTATTCTGTTTTAAATACGCTCAGCTTCTTGAATCTGTAAATTCATATCTTTTGCAAAATTTGGGAGTTTTTAACCATTATTTCTTTGAACACTTTTCCAGACCTACTCTCTATTTCTAGGACTAGTGTTATCACAAATGTTAGATCTTTCGTTGTAGTCCAACAGGTCCCCGAGGTTCTGTTCCTTTTTTTCTCCTTTTTAGTCTATTTTCTCTCTATTGGATAATTTCTATTAATCTAATCTCATATTCACTGATTCTTTCCTCTTTGTCCCCTCATTTTATTGTTGGTTCCATCCATTGAGATTTTAAATTCGTTCTAAAATTTCCACTCAGTTTTTTTTTAATCTTCTCTTTCCTAAGATTTTCTATCTTCTCATTAGTTTCAAACATGTTTATTAATTGAGCATTAAATAATTTTTATAGTGGCTGCTTTAAAGTTATTGTCAGATAATTCTAATATCTCTGTCATTTTGCTGTTGGCATTGATTTTTTTTTTCCAGTCAAGTTGAGATTTTGTTAGACAAGTGATTTGCAACTAAAACATGGACAGTTTGAGTATTATGTTACGAGATTCTGGATCTTACTTAAACTTTATGTTTTAGATGTTTTTTTCACTATGGCCACGTAGGGTAGAGTCTAAGTTACCCATTTGACTTCTGTTGACACCCAAGGGATGAAGGGGCTCCTCACAGCTGCTGGGTAGGGGAAGGAATTCTGACTCTGTACTAGGCTTCCACTGTTACCATCTTGGCTGGGACAAGTGGGGAGTCCCTTGCTACTTCTCCCCACATGACCTTTACTGATAATACGGGGGTAGTGGTGATGGTGGCCCCATTACTGCAGGGCAGTGATGAAAGTCTTCGCTCTCTACTTAGCCTCTTCTGGGACAGTACCGTAGAGCAGGGAAAGAGAGGGGGTGCTTCATTACTGCTGGGGAGAGGGTAAAGTCCACTCAATCTTTGCAGGCATGACTGGAGATGGCTGGAGTAGAGTAGAGCAGTTACTGTCTAAATGTTTCTTTTAGAAAGTATTAAAGACCAGAGGCCAGGTGCGGTGGCTCACGCCTGTAATCCCAGCATTTTGGGAGGCCAAGGCGGGTGGATCACCTGAGGTTAGGAGGTTGAGACCAGCCTGGCCAATATGGTGAAACCCCATCTCTACTAAAAATACAAAAATTAGCTGGGAGTCGTGGCAGGCACCTGTAGTTCCAACTACTTGGGAGACTGAGGCAGGAGAATTGCTTGAACCCAGGAGGCAGAGGTTGCAGTGAGCTGAGATTGAGCCACTGCACCCCAGCCTGGGTGGCAGAGTGAGACTCTGTCTCAAAAAATATATAATAATAATAATAAAGAAAGAAAGTATTGAAAACCAGAATACACTGCCGCAAAATGACTGTAGGGGACCAAAATATACCATCCCTAAAGATGTCTCTTGGGCAAAAGGATTATTTTAAACTGAGTATTTTGAGAAACTGGAGACACAGGAGAAGCTCTAAAAATGGAGAAGTTCCCTTTTTAAAGGGAAATTCACATCTATAAAGGACATTTCCATTTGTATGGGTGTTTTCCTCTCTGTACCATGAAGGATGACTCTAAATCACCATGGACTCTATTATCAACGCAAAGGGCACTAACTTAAATCTGCACAACAAACTTTTGTCTTGTGTGCTGTGCTTTTCTTGGTCACCTCCCATTACTGACCTCCTTTCTTTGTTTTAGTTCAAGATGGTATTTAAGTCTGAACTCAGAAGCCACCTCTTTGAGATTTACTCATTTCTCTGGGTATCTCCCATGTACATATGAAATATAAATGTTAATAAATTTATACATTTTTCTTGTTAATCTGTCTTTTGTAACAAAGATCTGCCCCAAGTAAGAACTATACAAGGTAGGGAGAAGACTATTTTTTCCTACTCTATAAAACATTGCTCCTTTCCTGGTCTTTGGGCTAGAGAGAGTAGGCTTTTGTTAGGACCTTTAAAAGTCTCTACTCTTTGGTGTTTCTGGGTTGCTGGCTCCACATCTAGGATATATGTGGTAAAAAGAAAACCCAGGGAACTCACCACTGTGTTTGTTCCTTGGGTCCCAAAGTCCCTACATAGCCTGCTTTCTATTCTCTACCTTGTATAGTCTTCTTGATGTTGTTTTACAGATAATATCCATGGTTTTTAGTACTTAGCAGGAGAAATAGTGGAAAGTCCATTTACTCTATCTTCCTGGAAGCAGAAGTCCCAGGAGGAAAATGGAATCCATAACTGAAGAATGCTTTATAAAATACATTCTACAAGGCAAAAAGAAAATGGCAAAAAGCAACAAGGGGCTGGGAGAGACAAACAAACCTGTAAAGAGACGTAAAATGATCTTATCAAAGTATATGTGGAGAATTTTACATATATTTGCCAGAATTTCAAATGTTGATTCCATTGGGTCTCAAGTAATTTCCAAAGGTAGACTGGCCCTAACTCTTGATTTAGTCAACAACTGAAAACCAACAAGGGGAAGTAACTAAACAAAAGCCACAGAGTGACTCTAGGGCAGAACCAAAATGAGAGTTGAGGGTTTGTGACTTCCTGTCAGTACTATTTTCACCAGTAGGCATCTGTTCCATAATATTGTCAGAGGCGTGTGAACCAGAGAGACTTCATTTTGAGTGTGGGCTAGGAAAATGAGGCTGAAACTTGCTGGACTGTATTCTCAGAAAGTAAGGCATTCTGAGCCTCTAGATGTTTAAAGTTAAGGGAACAAATTAATAATGTTTACTAAAACAGACTCAGACTTGGGAGTGTCCAGATATCCTGATATCTGGAGAACAAAGGCATTCCTAATTTTGCTTTTAAGATAAAAATATCAATTCTTGGGCCGGGCATGGTGGCTCATGCCTGTAATCCCAGAACTTTGGGAGGCTGAGGCGGGCAGATCACGAGGTCAGGAGTTTGAGACCAGCCTGGCCAACATGGTGAAACTCTGTCTCTAAAAAAAATACAAAACTTAGCTGGTCACAGTGGTGCTTGCCTGTAGTCCTAGCTACTCAGGAGGCTGAGGCAGGAGAATCACTTGAACCTGGGAAGCGGAGGTTGCAGTGAGCCGAGATCGCGCCACTGCACTCCAGCCTGGGCAACAGAGTGAGATTCCATCTCAAAATAATAATAATAATAATAATAATAATAATAATAATAATAATAATATATAGATTCTTGCAAAATACAGTAATTAAGAAAATTAATCCTTTATCACAAACCCTTGTAGCAGAACACATCTCCCTATATATATAAGCATTGTACCTAGGGTGGGTGCGTCCCTCCTCTTATTTTCAGGAATATCCTACTTTGTCTATGGAGGAGCTGTTCTTTCGCCACTTTACTTACTTAATAAACTTGCTTTTGCTTTGCACTGCAGACTCACCCTGAATTCTTTCTTGCGCGAGATCCAAGAATCCTCTCTTAGGGTCTGGATCGGGACCCCTTTCCTTAATAATATGGTGGAGAGATGAGGAGTTGGACCAAATGGTCTTTAAGGGATATTTCCAACATCAACCTCTGGCAATTTCTATGACTGTCCTTAGCCCTTGCTTTCCCTCTTCCTATCTCATCTTTTTAAACCACTATGCTAAGGGTATATTAAAGAATGGAAATTGGAGGGAAAATGGAAGGGGGAAAAAAATCTATCAATAGGACAAATATACTGAACCTTGTATTTTTGAGGACTGCTTCTTGTTACATATTTAGAAAAACACCTCCCATATGAACTGCAGCTGCACAATTGAACAGGCAGGGCTGTTAACTTGTTTCTAGTTCATTAGGCATGTGACCTTATGGCATTCTTAATACAGCTGAGCATGGAAAACTTTATTCAGGAGTCCTGCTGTTATCATTAACAAGGGCAACAGCACCAGCTATGGTGAAAGGAAATGCAATACAGTGGCAGAATGCCTGGGTTTCAACACTACATACTAGTTGTATAACTTTGGGCAATCATGTAACCTCTTTGTACCTCAGTTGGCGTCATCTAAAATGGGGACAATAGCAATACTAAACCTTATTAGTTCTTTTGAGGAACATAGGTAAAAGCTTAGAAAGTGCCATCAGCTACTGCTGCAACTAATTGTTACATCGTTCATTGGAGGTCTGTTATAAATAAAATACTAGATAGAAGCTTTGGATATTTTATCACATTTAACACTAGAATAACCTTTTGAAGTATGGAGTATTGTTATCCCCACATTATAGATTAAGAAACTAGGATTACTTTATTATGAAAGTCATTTACAAATGTAGTATAAAATAGTATGATCTAAAAAGATAGACTACATTTTAAAACAACTCTTGAAGCCAAAAAGTAAAGTCACAAAAACATTTCCTAGCATATTCATAAAAATCAGCAAAGCACCCAGTATTAAAATACATTACCATGACAAATATTTATTACTTCTATGATTTAAATTCTCCCAAAACATTTAAAGGAGGAAAATAAAAACAACCTGTTAACTCTACAAGAATATTAGGCTTTGTGTCCTTGTGCTGTTTTTTGTAAAGTACTCCCACTAAGCTAACAGGCACACCAAGGATTCCTGTAGGGACTCCATATATACTATGTACTATATGCGGAAGAAGTGTTTCTCACTGTGCTGCAGCTAGAGTGAAGAATCAGAAACATAAGGTAAAATTAAAGCTTGATGAGGCTTTTCTGTCTAATTTCTTATGAAAAAATTCATTCTATTTCTAATTTTATTTATTTCTAGTTTTAAACTTTTGGAAGAGGAAAAAAAACCTAGTAAATAATTGCTTGTTTGATATTTGTCCACTGTCAGAGAGTATTGTGTAAACATTTTGTGATACAAGAATAAACATATACATTTTAAAATCTGTGCTTACCAAGGCAGAATGGTTCTAATATATTCAATGGTGAAAATTCATTCTCTAGGTTCATTACTTGAAGGCCCCTTCTGATTAGCAAGGACTTGATTGTCTCAGGACACGGTTTCAATAATAAGTAGCCAGTAACATAGAGAACATATCGAAACCAGCACAAAAGTGGAGTGGCAATTCTGCCATTGGGTGACTCAGACATTCGTTCAATTGTTGGAAAGAGCAGAAAGGCACGAATTACCTGCAATAAAGAAGCATACTTTGATGAGAGGTTTTCTTAAAGGATAGGTCCATTACTTATTGTCTCTTCTATATAGTAATGACAAATGACTGGGTTTTAGAATGACTAGAGATCTCTTCAGAGTGAGAAGAACCACCACTCACCACCCTCTCAGCCTATAACTAGGCAAAATCACAGCTCACTGCAGCCTCATCCTGAGTGCAAGTGATCCTCCCACCTCGGCCTCCCAAGTAACTGGGACTACAGGTGTGCACCACCATGCCTGGCTCATTTTTTATATTTTTGTAGAGAGAGGGTCTCCCTGTGTTGCCCAGGCTGGTCTTGATCTCCTGGGATCAAATGATCCTCCTGCCTTGGCCTCCCAAAGTGCTGGGATTACACACGTGACCCACCATGTCCAGGCCCCCTCATTTCTTTTTAATGCTAAAAAATATTCTATCATCTGAATGTACCATAGTGTATTTATTCATTCACCTACTGAAGGAAATACTGGTTGCTTGTAAGTTTTTGGCAATTATGAATAAAGCTGCTATAAATGCCCGTGTGCACTAAGTTTTCAACTTCTTTGGGTAGATACCTAAGAGCACAATTGCTGGATCACATGGTAAGAATATGTTTAGTTTTGTATGAAATCACCAAACTGTCTTCCAAGGTGGTTGTACTATTTTGATTCCCACCAGTAATGAATGAGAGGTGCTCCATATCCTGCTGTTTCTATATCCTTTTCAGCATTTATTGTCAGTGTTCTGAATTTTGGCCATTCTAACAGGTGTGGCGTTATCTCACTGTCATTTTAATTTACATTTCTTTGATGCCATATGATGCGGAGCATCTTCTCACATGTTTATTTGTCATCTGTATATCTTCTTTGGTGAGGTATCTGCTAAGGTTTTTGGCCCATTTTAAAATAGGTTTTATATTTTTCTTATTTTGAGTTTTCTGAGTTCCTTGTATATTTTGGATTAGTCTTTTATCAGATGTGTCTTTTCAAAGATTTTCTCTCAGTCTATGACTTATCTTTTTATTCTCTTGACCCTGCTTTCTGTAGAAGTTTTTAATTTTAATGGAGTTCGGCTTATCTGTTATTTCTTTCAGGGACTGTACCTTTGGTTTGTATCTAAAAAGTCATCATCATATCCAAGGTCATCTAGGTTTTCTCCTATGTTATCTTCTAGTCATTTTATAGTTGTGTTTCATATTTAGAGCTATAATCCATTTTGAGTTGGTTTTTGTGGTAAGTATAAGGTCTGTGTCTAGATTCATTTTCTTGCACATGGACGTTCAGTTGTTCCAGCATCATTTGTTATAAAGGCTGTTTTTGCTATACTCACTGTACTGTGCAATATATCCCAAAGGAAAAAACCTTATTACTTCTGTCTGTTTGAGGCTTTGTACCCTCTAACAATCCTCTCCTCATTCTTCCACTGCCCACCATCCCAGACTCTAGTAACCACCATTCTACTCCCCGCTTTATAAGTTCTGTTGTTTCAGATTCCACATATAAGTGAGGACATGCAGTATTTGTCTTCCTGTGTCTGGTTTATTTCACTTACCATAATATTCTCCAGCCCCATCTACATTGTTGCAAATGACAAAACTTCTTTTTAAGGCTGAGCAGTATTCCATTGAGTACATAACACATTTTCTTTATCCATTCATCTGCCGATGGACACTTAGGTTGATTCCGTTAACTTTGCTATTGTGAAGGGTGTTCCAATGGACATGGAGCACATACATCTCTGATATATTAATTTTATTTTATGGCACGATCCTGGCTCATTGCAGCATCCCATAAATTTTGATAAGTTGTGTTTTCATTTTCATTTAGTTCAAAATTATTTCTCAATTTATCTTGGAATTTCTTTTCTAATCCATGTTTAATCTCCATGTATTTTGGGACTTTCCAGTTATCTTTCCTTTATTGGTTTCTAGTAAAATTCCACTGTGGTCTGAGAGCAGGCATTATATAATTTCTGTTCTAAATTTGTTAAGGTGTGCTTTATGGACCATAATGTGGTCTATCTTGGTGAATGTTCCACGTGATCTTGAGAAGAATGTGTATTCTGCTCTTGTTGGATGAAGTAGTCTATAGACGTCAATTATATCAAGTTGATTGATGGTGTTGTTGAATTCAACTAGGTCTTTACCCATTTACTGCCTGCTGGATCTGTCCATTTCTGATAAAGGGGTGTTGAAATCTCCAACTATGACAGTGGATGCATATATTTATGCTTGTAGTTCTATCAGTTTTTGCCTCACATAGTTTGATGCTTTGCTGCTAGGCACATGCATGTAAAGGACTGTTATGTCTTCTTGGAGGACTGACCTCTTTATCATTATGTAATGACCTTTTTTATCCTGGATAACTTTCTTTGCTTTGAAAAGTCGGCCTTGTCTGAAATATAGCTATTCCTGTTTTCTTTTGATTAGTGTTAGCTTGGTATATTTTTCTCCATCCATTTACTTTTCATTTACATGTGTCTTTATATTTAAAGTGGGGTTCTTGTAAACAACATATAGTTGAGTCTTGTTTTTTGATCCACTCTAACAATCTTTTAATTAGTGCTTTTCTTTTTTTCTTTTTTCTTTTTTTTTTTTTTTTTGAGACAGGGTCTCACTCTGTCACAGCAGCCTTGACCTCCCAGGCTCAAGGAGATCCTCCCACTTCAGCCTTCTGAGTAGCTGGGGCTACAGGCACACACCACCACGCCTGGCTAATTTTTCAAATTTTTTGTAGAGGTGGTCTGTCTCCCTATGTTGCACAGGCTGGTCTCAAACTCCTGGGCCCAAGTGATCTTCCTGCCTCAGCCTCCCAAAGTGCTGGGATTACAGGTGTGAGCCACCACACCAGGCCTATTTGGTGCATTTAGACCACTGATGTTCAAAGTGATTACTGGTAGTTAAATTAATATAGACCACATTTGTCATTATTTTCTATTTTCATCTTCCACATATTTTCTGCCTTTTGTGGTTTTAATTGAGCATTTTATGTGATTCCATTTTCTCTCCTTTCTTAGCATGTCAGTTATACTTAAAAAAAAATTCTTCTAGTGGTTGCCCTAGATTTTGCAATATCCATTTACAACTAGTCCAAGTCCACTTTTAAATAACACTATACCACTTTATAAGTAGTGTATCATACAAAAACAAAATAATCCTGTCTTCCCTCCTGCTCCTTGTGTTGTTGTCATTCATTTCACTTATATGTAAGCATACATATAACATATAAACATACAAAATCGAAAGCACTGTTGCTATTATTATTTTGAATAAACTTATCAGTTAGATCAATTAAGAATAAGAAAAGTGAACATTTCAGTCTTTGTTTATTCCCTCTCTGATGCTCTTCTTTTCTTTATGGAGATCTGAGTTTCAAACCCCTATTATTTTCTTTCTGAGTTTCCTGGATCTGAAGTTTGATGTCTGACATTAATTTAAGAAATGTCTCTGTCATTATTGTTTGAAATATTTCTTGTTTCTTTCTCTGTTTCTTTTCCATCTAGTATTCCCCTTATGCATATGTTTCACCTTTTGTAGTTGTCCTGCAGTCCTTATTCTTTTTTTTTCTTTTCCCAGTCTTTTTCTTTGCTTTCCAGTTTTGGAGGTTTACGTTGAGATATTCTCAGGCTCAGAGACTCTTTCTTCAGCCATGTTCAATCTACTGATAAGCCCATCAAAGGCATTTTTATTTTACGGTGTTTTTACTCTCTAGCACTTCTCTTTGCTTTTTCCTTACGATTTCCATCTCTCTTCTTACATTGTCTACCTATTCTTGAATGATGCCTTCTTTATCTGTTATAGCCATTAGTATATTAATCATAGTGGATTTAAATTCCTCATCTGATAATTCCAGAATCCCTACCTGTCTGGGTCTGAAGCTTGCTCTATTCTCCTCAGATTTTTTTTTTTTTTTTTTGCCTTTTGGTATGCCTAGTAATTTTTTCTTGGTAGCTGGACATGATGTACCAGGTAAAAGGAACTTTTATAAATCAGCTTTTAGCAATGTAGTAGTTAGGTGGGGGAAAGGGGAGGGGAGACATTCTATCATCCTATGATTAAGTCTCAGTCTTTTAGTAAGCATATGCCTCTGGTGTACAAATTTCTAAGTGTTTCCTCAGTATTCTTCTCCCCTCTTTGGTAGGACAGGATGGCTAGAGTTGTCTGGAGTTTAGTATTTCCCTTCTCTGATGCAGAAGGTTAGAGCTGACAAGAGTTAGGTATTTCCCTTCCCTTGGGTCAGGCTCTAATAATACCCCAGCAGGTTAGCATTTAGCTAACTAATTTCTCCTGGGGGCAGACCTTGTTAAGAAGAGCACAGTGCTCTGGCATATTTCAAAATAGTTCATTTCACCCTCCCCCTGCCAGAAGCACATAGGGATTTTTCTGCAATATTTACTTGGAGAATCTAATTGAGCTCATGTAGGTAAGTCTAACAAAATAGTGGTGTTTCCCCATGAGTGGGTCCTCCTGGAGTTTTAAACTTTCAGAGTTGCTCATACTGAACCTCCTATAATTCATCAATTACAGCTCAGGTTTTTCTACCATGGCATTGCTTCCTGTGGGGGTTTCTGTTTGTGACTGCATGCTCTAGTAACTTGTGGCTCTCGGTATTTGCCAGTCTGTCCCTCTAGTCTTTTGGGGACAGTGGTTTTCCCTGTGTCCTCCCCTATCCTGGGTCCAGTAAGAATTGATTTCTCAGTTTGCTTAGCTTTTTACTTGTTAGGGTTGGAGTGGCAACTTCTAAGCTCCCTACATGTGGAACTGGAAACCAGAAGTCCTAATAACATTTCTGTATATGTCTTTTGGTGCATATATGCATGCATTTCTGTTGGCTGTATCACTTCAAAGTAGAAATACTGGGTCATATAGTAGGCATATATTCATCTTTAGTAGATAATTACAAAGAGTTTTCCAAAGTAGTTCTACCAATGCTCTTGCAACCGTGTACAAGGCACACAAAGATTTCTATTTCTCCATATCCTTATCAACACTTGTTACATTTTGTTTTTCTAATAGACATCTTAACAGGTGTTAGGTGATATATCATTGTGGTTTTGATTTGCATTTCTCTGATAATTAGTGATGTTGAGCACCTTTTCATATACCTGTTGGTCATTTGCATTTTTTTTTGAAGAAATGTCTATTCAAGTCGTTTGCCCATTTTTAAATTGCTAAGACAGTAGAATAGATTTCAAGTGTTCTTACCACAACAAAAGATAAGCATGTAAGGTACCGCATAAGTTACTTAGCTTGATTTAGTCATTCCACAATATATGCTTATTTCCAAACATCATATTGTACCAATCTATATACTTTCTATTTGTCAAATAAAAATATATATTAAAAAATAAGATATAATTGAGGCTAATAACTAACCAAGTAAATGACTGAGCATAATATGTATGTTAATTAGCCATAATAAATGATTTATAATAAATGATCATAACAATTTAAGCAATAAATAATAATTGAATCAAATATGTATAATGGTAGTAAGTCACAAGTCCTATGACGGGGCAGATAAAATAATAAAAGAGGACTAGAAATTGCTAGGGGTGGTGGGATAGTTTTAAATAGGGTGTTTAGGAAAGGCTTTGATGAAAGGTGACATTTGTGCAAAGGCAGTTAGGGGGTGAGCTAAGAGATGCTTGGAAAAATAAATTTTGTGGGGAGACAGAAGAGCATGTGCAGAGGCCATAGAAAGCTAAAGTGGTGTGTTTGAGTAAGAGCCAGGTGAACAGTATTGCTGGAGCAGAGTACTTGAAGAAGAGAGCAGTTCAAGTGTTTACTAAAATGTCCTCAATGATTTAAAGAATATAAATGGTTAATTCAGTTAATACCAAACTAGAAGAATGTACCACACAGATTCCAGACTGGTTATGTAACCCATAGTACATAAGGAACTTCAGATTGATCAAATCAGCTGGCAGAAACAGGAAACAACCCATTACTTTTATAAACGATCCTTTACTGTGACCCATGTTAAGCAAAACTGCATGTAAGGGAAACTCTAAAAATATATAAGCAACCACAGGGTTATATTTGATTGATCTATATCAATAACAAATTGAGAATTAAAATGCACTCTGAAATAATGGGAATGGACCAAAACAATAAGAAAGTTCTAATATGTACATTGAATGCATCATTGCCTTGTAAAAATATAAGAAGACCAAAGATCTTATCACAACTAATACTTAGTTGATGAGACTGGTTTTCTTCTCTTGCCTTTGGAGAACAACAATTATCACCTGCTGGGTGAAACTTTTCCTAGATATTGTAATAATAATTTCAATGAAATTTATAGTCCAAATTTGATAAATCACAGTAATAAAAATTTTTCATTCTTCATATTGGTAAAAAAAAAAAATCATCTAAGTCAAGGAAGTATGCTTAATTTGATAACACAGCTGTGTGGTGAAGGTTTCCAAATCTGTGTACATGACCAAACATTTTCTTATGCTACTATCTCATTAAAAAAAGAACTCCCATGTTAGCCAATTCATTCTATCCTAAGAAAACATTTTCGCATATTTCACATTCTCTTCTGTTATCTACCAGAATGAACTTTTGATAATGAAGCACAACCGTGTTTTCTTGAACAGTACAGGAAGGTAAATATGCACACTGGGACTTTTTATACTGGATACATTTGCAGGGGTTAGAGGAAAGTATTTTGATGCTTATTTTTCTTGAATTTATTATTATTGTTGTAATCATTTTTCAGAAAAGGAGCTAAGAAACAATTTGAGGTATGGCTACAAGGTAAGAAGTATGGTGCTTAGGTGTGGATTGTGCACAACCTGTTTCATTAAATAGGCTTTAAAAAAACAGTAAATCTTCAAAATCCTTAAAAGACTTCACCTGTTTATATAGCTTATTACAGATGCATCCATTTTTCTGGGAGAGCAGCAATGGTGCCTATGTGTTATGACTAAGTGAAGCTGCGACAAATAGTACTTCAACATCTTCAAAAGAACATTATCACTGCCACCCTGCCTATTTGTTTATTAGTTTAACCCACCCAGTGTATTTATGGCAGGGTGCTTCTCCACCGTACAAGCAGAAAACAAACAAAAAAATAGCACACAGTTTCTCTTTTTATGTGACTGCAACATTTGTAAGGCATGTCTTAGCCAACATGCAATGTCAACCAGACAGCCTTCAAAGATAAACTTGCTAGCTGTCAAAACATAGGTCTAGAAGTAATCCTAGTTTAGTTTATCTCCTCTTCCCATAAGGCCATGTGTTCTTCTCCTTAGGATCACACTGGAAACAGAAGCCTAGTAAGCTTATTTACTAAGTATGCAGTTTATAAACTGCAAATGCCATTATATTTTAATCAAGAGCTTGCTTTTTGAGATTTTCTACTCTGTCTTAAAAACTTCATATGTCAGAAAGATAAGAATATGCCTCACAGGGAAGTACTTGGATTAACAGTAGTAGTGATAGCTTACTATTTTCTAGGCACTATACTTACGCACTTTATATATATTGTTTCATTTAATACACATAAAAACCTTATGAAGTTCCCTCATTCCACTGAAGAGAAAACTGAGGTTCAGCCACAAAGTGACAGAGATATGAATTAAAGCAGGATGACTTCTGAATCCATGCCATTAACCTTTATATATACTATATATTTATGTACAAAATAAGTTATTTGTAATTGTTATTGTTTGGAGGCAATTTTCTTATGGTTGAACCAATTACTACTATTATTGTTAGATATGGGCTAATCTTTACAAGTGTCTCAAATCATTTAGCTCCAGAAATAATTAAATCCATATCCTAAGAAGTAAAGCATGAGATCTTTCAACTACTGATTACTGAAACAAAATTATGCCATTTTAGTATGTTTCAGTTAAGATGGTACTCAAGAAACTAACCACTTTTGCCATTTTCCATTCATGTGAATTATATTCAGACCTCTGGGGCAGAGATTTTTCTACACTTTAATTACCTGAATGTGAAAAAAAAAGCCATTTAATACTTTTAATCTTCATGTCACGGTTGTTAATAATAAGGAATGTTTGCATATTTGCAGAGGTCTTTACATAACTTATAACTGCACAAACACCTGAAACTTAGCTTCAATATCTTCCTACAGCCCATTCTTCTCAAGCTTTTATCATTTTATATTCTCTGCACTTATTTTATTTTGGATGCAAAATGCTGTTCTCCTCAGCTTGAAATCTTGTGGAAACCACTTCGTTTTGGGCTCTTCTGATTCAGAATCACTGAGAGCTCATTCAGAAAACAATGATGCTCACAGGCTCACTGCAAATTATTCTTTACCTGCTGCTCTGCAGTACAACTATCTCTTAGGAAGCACCTGTTATTTTGAATTAAACAGTGTTCTCCAGGTAGCCTCAGAATTCAGTGAATAGTGAATAGCAAACCTTAAGGTCTATAGCTACAAAATTCTCACATGACTACTATGGCCTTTGGCAATATCAGGCCTTTCTCATGGTTCCTAGAGGTAAAGCTACACAGAATGTGATAGGATGGCTCTGCTGATCAAGAAACTGCTACTTGGCATAAAGTTGGAGCTGGAGTGCTATGTATGGGTCAGGAAGCACACACACACCCCACCAATATGTTTGGCAATGGCACTGGGACTGTTCTAAGTTAAAAACCCCAATATTTAAAAGCGCAGGCCTAGCATGACTGGGAGGGGGAGCCATTCCTTAGATCTACTGGTTGTTCATTCATTTGTTCATTTGTTCATTCATGAAGATATACTGAGTACCTACGGTATGCCAGGTGCTGTGCTGAGTGCTGGAGACACAGGGGTGACAAGACAAAGTCCCTGCCTTCAGAGAACATAAAGTCTAGTGGGAGAGATATTTAGAGAGGCATCAGGACATGGGAAATGAAGAGTAAAATAGAAACATACAAAATAGGCACTCAAAATTTATTCTCTATAAGGGTCAAGGAACCTTTGAAAAGCAGCTCAGAAAGAAATTTTCTTGACAAACACTGAGTACACAAGCAAAGTGCTGATGATAGAATACAGGGTTATTCAGTGAAACCAGTAAAAAAATTATTCCCTATTTAACTTTACTAAAAGATATTGTGAAACATGTATGCTTCAGTTCCATACACTAAAATGCCATTTTATACCAGTACTAAGATGAGGCAAAGGTATCCATGACAGGGTTTCAGGCCAAGGATGAATAATACAATGCAAAGGCCCATAGCCAGAGGCATGTATAGGGCACACAGCACAGCCCCAGCCACAAGGGATTTCTGCCACAGAAGCTGCCCCAGGACACTCTCAGCATCTAGGAAGTCAACTGGAAGGCAAAGAGTACAGCTTTCTTGTTCAATTTTATGTGGTAAGAAGCAAATCCATCAGTAAGGGCAGCTAAGACCCCATGAGATAGAGACTAAACCTTGGGAATAGAAGCAGTTAACTCACAGAGAAAAGGTTAGGCCCAAATGGCTGAAGTGTGTAAGTCCCCATATCAGCTTTGATAACGGAACAGGTTAGGATCTGTCCTGCTTAGTTCAGGAAAGAAGACATATCTGATGTTTATTTCTTCCTCACAGGTCTCTGAAGGGGGTTTCCTCCTCCCATTTACTCCCAGACAGAACAGATTCATAAGGGTAGCATCCCTCCTGGTGGTACCATGGTATCTCCCAGACTCAGCAATAACCGAAATTTAGTTCCTGATTTTTACGTCTGCCTTACTAAACTTTTTTTTTTTTTTTTTTTGAAACAAAGTCTCATTCTGTCGCCCAAACTGGAGTGCCGTGGTGCAATCTCAGCTCACTGCAACCACCACCTCCTGGGTTCAGGCAATTCTTCCACCTCATCCTCCCTAGTAGCTGGGATTGCAGGCACATGCCACCACACCCAGCTGATTTTTGTACTTTTAGTAGAGACGGGGTTTCACCACATAGGCTAGGCTGGTTTCAAACTCCTGACATCAGGTGATCCACCTGCCTCAGCCTCCCAAAGTGTTGGGATTACAGGCGTGAGCCACTGTGCCTGGGCTGCCTTACTAAACTTCTGAGGTCTCAGCTTCTGCAGAGCTTAGAGAAAGGACAACAGACTCTGGGGAGACTCTTAACTTCCCTAATGGGACTGGATAGCATTGCTGATAGCCTTTGTCCATCAAAAGTGCCTCCACGGTATCTGAATATGCTCTATGATGAAACTGAGGATCATATACTCTGTGTTAGTCAGTAACCAAGAAATTCACCTAACTCAATGGCTCTAGACAGTTGTTCAGTAAGTACAGCTAATATTTCCAATTGATAGAACTAACTGATGCTTTTCAAATGCATACAGCAAAGTTTGCATTAAGTAATTAAGCACATTTGTCACCATTAAATCAAAGACTAACTTTGTCATTCTACCAAAAAGACACATGCACTTATGTTCATTGTTGTGCTATTCACAATAACAAAGGCATGGAAACAACTCACATGCCCATCAGTGGTAGACTGGATAAAGAAAATATGGTACATATACTCCATGGACTACTATGCAGCCATAAAAAAGAATGAAATCATGTCCTTTGCAGCAACATGGATGGAGCTGGAGGCCATTATCCTAAGCAAATTAACGCAGGAACAGAAAACCAAATGCCGCATGTTCTCACCTGCAAAAGGAAGTTAAACATTGAGCACATATGGACATAAATATGGGAACAATAAACACTATGGACCACTTGAGGATGGGGGGATTGAAAAACTACCTATTGGGTACTATGCTCACTACCTGGGTCACAGGATCTGTACCGCAAACCTCAGCATCATGCAATATTCCCATTTGACAAACCTGCACATGTACCCCCGGTGTCTAAAATAAAAGTTGAAGTTTTTTTAAAAGCAGTCTGATTTTGAAATAATTCTATAATATTCTCAATTAAGTTCCACCTTTCTTTTTAAAGGTAAAAAGCATATCTTTTATTTTCAACATTGTAAAACCTTTATGTAAAGGTTTCCTGGAATGTAGTTTCCACTACTGAAATATAATTACTGCATGAAAGATGCACATTCTGTTAGGGACAGTACCCTGTGACTGGTTCCAGTTAGTCCTCCTATAGATCACCATAAAATATGTGGTTTCAGACTTTTATTGTAAGGTAAAAATGTTTCCTTCCTTCTTTTGAAAAATTACTACAAGCCAATGAGGAGACTATGAAACAAACGTAACTTCTATCTTCAGTGAATCTAGGAGATAGTTGTAACAATAAGCCACAATACACACATATGCTCTCCCTCAGTCTTAGGAGGGTAAATGCCCTGCAAATGCATTTATTCTATTTACACATTTTTAACTTATTCTAATAACTTAAAAATATAATTCCCATTCATCCATTGATTTCAGGGGGAAAAAACTTCCTTAATATAAAGAAACAACAGATTGACAGATATTAGGTAAAGGCTCTAACATGAAAGACAGCACAACAAATATAAAACTCAGAGGAAAAGACAATGAAGAATCAGATGAAATTGTAATTTGCTTAGAGCTAAGAGAAAATACTGTATCAATGATGAGTGGGATATAAAAGAAACACGCAGTAAACAAAGTGGTATTCTTTTTTTATTTTTAAATTTATTTAGTTTTATAGAGACAAGTTCTTGCTCTGTTGCCCAAGCTAGAGTGCAGTGGCAATGATAATAGCTCACAGCAGCTTCAACCTCCTGGGCTCAAGTGATCCTCCTGTCTCAGCCTCCTAAGTAGCTGGAACTACAGGTGTGCGCCACCACACCAGGCTGATTTTTGTATTTTTTGTAGAGACAGGGTCTCACTATGTTGCCCAGGCTGGTCTTGAACTCCTGACTTCAAGAAATTCTTCCACTTTGGCTTCCCAAAGTGCTAGGATTACGGGGACGAGCCACTGTGCCTGGTCAAGACAGTAGTATTTAAAAAAAAAAATTTATACTTCAATTTAAAAATATCAGTGAAAAAGATTGAGTGGAAAAAAATTCCACTGAAAGCATAGAGATAAACAGGTGGAAAGAAAATCAGACACCCAATCCAGGAAAACTAATGTCCTATCAAATGAGTTCTAGAAAGAAAAGACAGGGAGGAAGGGAAGGGAACATGACAGAAATAATGCATGAAAGTTTCCCCCAAACTGAACAAGACGGATACACAGGTCTTCGTACTGAAATAGCCATCAAGTGTCAATGGCAATGTATTAGTTTCCAGCAGCTGCTGTAACAAATTGCTACAAATGGGTGGTTTCAAATAACAAAAATTTACACTCTGGCAGTTTTGGAGGCCAAATCAGTATCACTGAACAAGACAGATACACAGGTCTTCGTACTGAAATAGCGATCAAGTGTCAATGGCAATGTAGTAGTTTCCAGCAGCTGCTGTAACAAATTGCTACAAATGGGTGGCTTCAAATAACAAAAATTTACTCTCTGGCAGTTTTGGAGGCCAAATCAGTATCACTGGGCTGAAATAAAGATGCCCTGGCTGCACTGTGTCAAGAAGCTCTAGGGGAGAATCCATTCCTTGCTTCTTCCAGCTTCTGATGGTTGCTGATATTCCCTTACTTATGGCCTCATCATGCCCAGAGTCTCACTTTCTGATAACTCAGAAATTCACCAAGTTGACAGTTACAGCTACATGATTTGAGCTTGCCTCACTCATTCTAAGCTGTATTCTTTGGAGAGAAAACAACGACAACAACAACAACAGCAACAACAAAAACCAGGCACCTTCAATGTGAAACTCATAAACACTCACATGCATCAGGTCAATCTGGTTCTCCACCTTAAACTCTAGTTTCACTGTACAGTAACAGCCCATGTTTCCAGTGTAATATAATAATGTGAGAAGCTAATAAGTGCATGCCACTGTCTGCTACTTCTCTGTGACTATTATTTCTCTGAGACATGTATAAATTAATAAAAGCTCCAATTTTATATTTTCTTATCTTTTTTAACAAAAGAAACATTTTCATCTTCACTTTGTTTTTATTTAACCAATGATTTAAAATGTGAAATCCAAACTTGTACTAGGTTGACTTGGCCCCTATCTCCTTTTTCTAATTACAGTCAGATCCTGTATAATTGTTCAAATACAGGCGACTGGAATAATCTCCATGGAAATACAACTATCACTGGCTGACGGGATACATTTTCAAAAAGTACACATCTATATGTAGCTATCTGGATTTTACAATATACAAAATAAATTCAAGAAGTTGGCTTAATGGCAGGTTTTACTTCTTCGTTTGTTGGTGGGTATAAGGGTGTATTTAATGTTTCTTCTGGACCACAGGATATAGAAGAGTGTGGGGAGGGCAAATGCAATGAAAGTTTCCCTGTCTTATTACTTCACACCTTAGTCACTTTGCTCCAGTCACACTGGCCTTGCTGTTTCTCAAACAGGCATACTCATGGCCTTAAAGCCTTTGTAATAACTATTCTGCTGTTTAGAACCCTTGTACCCTAGATAGCCATGTGGCTAACTCTACCTCCAGCAGGTCACTTCTATGATGCCTAATAAACATCTTGCTTAAAATTGCAGTTACAACAGGAGCCAGACTTAAGTGGCTCCCAGTGGCCAAATATGGAATAATTTTATCACCAAAATCAATATAGTAATGAATCATATACCTTTAATAAATCCGAAATTCATAAGTCCATGCTGATAAATACATATATACATACAAATTAAACATACATAAGAAGGAAGGTTCTTGCTTATAAAAGAATATTGAGTTCTAATGGGTTTATGTGAAGAAAGTACTACAGTTAGAAAATCTTGGTAAAGATTGCATCGGGCAAGGATAAATAATGGATGTTGAATCTAGGAGAAAATTTCGTTGAAGAGGAGGATATTGACATGAAAAAAAAGTGCCTCCCCATAGACTCTTTATTCATTGTTAAGAAAAAGTAAAGTATGCAGGCTGGATGCGGTGGCTCATGCCTATAATCCTAGCACTCTGAGAAGCTGAGGCAGGCAGATTGTCTGAGCTCAGGAGTTTGAAACCAGCCTGGGCAATACGGTAAAACCCGTCTCTACTAAAAAAATAAAAAAAAATTAGCCGGGCCTGGCAGCAAGTGCCTGTAATCCCAGCTACTCAGGAGGCTGAGGGAGGAGAACTGCTTGAACCCAGGAGGCGGAGTTTGCAGTGAGCTGAGATCACGCTACTGCACTCCAGCCTGGGTGACAGAGCAAGACTCCAACTCCCCCCGCCACAAAAAAAAAAAAAAAAAAAAAAAAAAGAAAAAGTAAAGCATGCAGTGGAGAAATTCTGCATAACATCTCGATTAGGTGATTGAAATTAATATCACCAATGATGAGCAGCTGGATGTCATGTGCCTACAGGTGACCTACTCTGAGAAGGACATAGCATCACCTATGAGGTATTATTTTACAGCTAAGAATGCAAAACCTTAATCTAGTCAAAAGAAAACATGAGACAAATACAAAATCAGGATAATCTCTTTTTAAAAAGGAATTATATTCTTCAAAATGTCAGTTTTATGAAAAAACAAAGGAATACGCTTGAGATGTTTCATACTAAAGGAGAATAAAGAAACATGAAAATTCAAGGCAATACCTGATTCTCCAGACCATAGTGGAAGGGAGAAAATGCTATCAAGGACATTAGTGGGCCAAATGACAAAATGGGAATATGCAAGGTAGATTAAAGTATTACATCAATATTACATTTACTGACATTGATAACCGTACTGTGGTTGATTAAGAGAATATTCTTATTCTTAAGAACATCTTAAGGAGGTCTTTAGGGATAAGGGGCAATAATATATTCAATTTATCCTCAAACGGTTCAAGAAGAAATATTGTGTGTCTGTGTGTGTGTGTGTGTGTGTGTGTGTGTGTAGGGGAGCAAATAAAGCAAATGAGGTAAAATATTAACAACAGGTAAATCTGGTAAAAGCGTATCTCATGTTGTTGCACTATTCTTAGTCTTACAACTCTTCTCTAAGTTTGAAATTATTTCCAAATAAAAAGTTTTAAAAATCACTTGCAGTCCACCACTGCCCTCTATCCCCCAGCCATGGTGCTTCCAATCCCCTTTATCTTGCTCCACTCTTTATATCAAGGCAGTATCACCTTTGAACATATTAATTTACTCATTTTTATGCTTATTACCATCTCTCCTTAGTAAACTGTAAATTCTGCATAAGCAGTTTGTTTTTTGTTTCTTTTCCTATTTTGTTCACAGATGGATCCAAGACCATAACAGGTGCCAGTAACAGTGCACGGCACCGAGCACACTTGATGAATGAAAGGCTGGCTGAGAGGCAGCCAGTCCCCTGGGACACCTGCCTCATCCAATACCCTCAAGCAACTTCTCCATAAACCCATCATGGCCTGGAGGTTTATTCTGTGTAGAAATAGAAGAAAGAGCCTCCTGACCTGGAGATACAGGGCACAGAAAAAGGCAGGGGAAAAGGAACATCATAAAAACAATATAAGTGAAAGCCAAAATACTAAATGCTAAGACATTCTCCCATGCAAACTCCAGCTCCTTGAGCTGTTTGCTTCAGGATGCTGTGTGTTAGATAAGTGGTTTGAAAATGTTTTTCTGAAGAGACTTAATGGCTCCAGAAAAAATATGTACACTGGAGAATACCACACCAAAAAAAGTTGGATACCTGTCCAAACTACCCTGTAGTACAGCTGACCAGCTGACCAAACCCACTCCCATACAAAACCTCCTGATAGTTTTGGTGCCTCATTCTTTTTTTCTTTTTTTTTGAGACGGAGTCTCACTCTGTCACCCAGGCTAGAGTGTAGTGGCGTGGTCTTGGCTCCCTGCAACCTCCTCTGCCTCCCAGGTTCAAGCAATTCTCCTGTCTCAGCCTCCCAAGTAGCTGGGACTACAAGTGTGCGCCACCATGCCCAGCTAATTTTTGTATTTTTAGTAGAGACGGGGTTTCACCATATTGGTCAGGCTGGTCTCGAACTCCTGACCTCAGGTGATCCACCCACCTCGGCCTTCCAAAGTGCTGGGATTACAGGTGAGAGCCACCGTGCCCAGCCTGGTGCCTCATTCTTAAATATGAGTGGATAATGAATAAGCACTAGACATTTGAGGAAAGCTTCACTTACAATAGACAGATCAGTACTTTTTTTAAAAGCATGAAGAAAGGAATTCAGAATGAATACAGACAATGCAGGAGCCCAAAAACTCTAAAAAATGTTTTCCTGAGAGAGAGAGAAAGAGAGACCCATGAAGTAAAAATAAAAAGGATATTACAAAAAGGAAGAAAAGAACAAGAAATTCCTTAGAAACTATTTGCATAGATGCCAAAATCAAAAGTTTAATTAGATGAATTGGAAGATAAAGTAGGGAAAATATCCCCTATTTCTCATTGCAAAAAACTAAAAATTGAAAGAAATGGATAATGGAAAAGAAAATAAATCAAGAAAATCTTTTCTGAAAGTATAACACACAAATAATGAGAAAACAAGTAGAGAAAAAAATACAAGCGTTTTCAGTGTGTAAGTATGCCAGTTTCTGGATTAAAAAGGATAAATAGTCCAAGGAATATCATCATAAAATATAATACTGAGAATAAAGTGAATATTCTAAAACTTTCCAGAGGAAGAAAACAGTTCACAAAAATAATTAAAAACTTGAAATGACATACTTCTCAATAGCAGAGCTGGAAGAACTTAAAGCTCAGCACCAGCTGCTAATGGTGTTGATAGGAGGTGAAGATGGCAGGCTATCTTGTTGGAGAGCAATCTCCTTGCCAAGAACAATTAGAAAAGTTGGGAAAGTTTTTAAAAGTCCCCTTGAAGGCATCAGAGGCAGAGGAGATTTGAAGGCTAAAATGCTAGGGAAAAAGGAACTTCAGAGAGGAGTGCTGAAGTAGCTTTTCTTTGTTATTTGCTGATTTGCAAGCAGTAGCTAAGAAGCCAAGAAGCTGAAGAGAGTTTCTGAAAAATTTTGTGAGCTTGAAGGAAAAACCTGGGAATTATGTGCCCATAAAAGAGAAGGCACTCTAGGCTTTCAGTGGAAACTATTAAAGGACTATACCCTAGAAGTAACGATGAACTGGAAATAGGCCAGCCCCTCCAAAGATAGCTTTGATTCAGCCCAATTCCCAATGGCATCAAAGTGACCTACCCTAAGAATAATTGCAAAAACAAAGGTAAATCCTCCCTGGAGGAAGATACGATTCTAATATTGTTTTACTAATTTTTCACATATAATGTCAGGTATTCAGTTAAAAAAAATACTTGCCAAGCTTTGACGGTCAATTTTACATGTCAGCTTGACTGGGCCACAGGGTGCCCAGATATTTGGTCAAACAATTTGGATGTGTGAGGGTGTTTCTGGCTGAGATTAACATTTGAATGGTACACTGAGTAAAGCATATTGCCCTCCCTAATGTGAGTGAGCCTCATCCAATCAGTTGAAGGTCTGACTAGAACCAAAAGGTTTAATAAAAGAGAATTCCTTCTGCCTGACCACCTTCAAGCTAGGACTTTTTTTTTTTTCTGTCTTCAGACTCAAAATGAAATATCAGCTCTTCCTGGGTCTTGAGCCTGCCAGCCTTTGGACTGGAATTAAACCATCAGAAATTCTGGCTCTCAGACCTTTGGACTGAAACTACAATTACATCATTGGCTTTCCTAGGTCTGCAGTTTGCTGACTACAGATCTTGGGATTTGTCAACCCCCATAAACACGTGAGCCAATTCCTTGTAATAAACCTCTTTCCATGTGCATACATCCCATTGGTTGTTTCTCTGGCAAACCTGGACTAATACACAAGCATACGGATAGACAAGATAATATAACCAAAGCAAAGGAAAAAGCTGAAGTAGGAATGCAACCACATGAGACTTAGATGTTGGAATTATCAGACACAATCTTTATTTATTTTCATGTCAAATATATGATCTCTGAACTTTTATAAAAGTCATGATAATTTTAAAAATTGTTGATGGTACAAAGGAGAATAAAGTCAGATAGGGAGTTTAAAATAACTATAATATGATCAAGATATTAAATGACAAGATGGAGATTTGCAGGAATTAGTAATTATAACAATAAAATGGAAATTTTATAGGCAAAAAATAGAATAACTAAAATTGAGGATGTAACAGATGAGTTTAAAGGCATTTATACATAGCTCAAGTGAGGATTAGTGAAGTAGAATGTTAAGTCAGAAGAAATATCTAGAACGAGGCAGGGAGACAAACAAAAGAGTTATTGTATGCAGATTATGCTCTAGTTAAAAGGAAAGCTGAAAAATCTAACAGGAAAAATCAAAGAAATACGCAATGCCTATAATATAGGGTAGAATATAGAAGAATTATGAGAAAAAGTGTTACCAAAGGAAGGACAGAGTAAAAATGACTGGGAAGAATCTGGAAAGAGTTCACACAGGAGCTCATGTTTGAGATGATTTTCCAGAAGAACAGGAGGCATCAGTTAGATGGTGTGGGACAAAGCAGAAAGGAAGTAGCTCAACAAAGGCACATAGATAGGAAAATATATATCTAGACAATGAGAAATTATAAAGTCAGGATGGAGCCCTAAGTGCAGGGACTGTAAGGCAAACACAGCAACTATGAACGGAAGGAAACAAGGGCCTTAAGGAGAACCCTCCTGGTACCCAGATAACCAGAATATGTCCTTAAGTTTTTATGAAATCTCTTCTGAAAAAATGTCTATTGACATTAATATAACATTACTGAAGCTCTCAGAGACTTTCTCCTTTGTAAGAGGTTATAAGAAGCTCCTCAGCATCTTCCTGAGGGTAGTAGATTATGAAAGGGGAAAAGGCTGAATCTCTAACACTCAATTTGGCTTTTTGCAGAAGCTCCCATAACAGTACTGGTGAGGGGAGAAACTATTTGTTGAAATGGAGTTTCTAGACTGTGTCTTCATTCATGCATGCTCCCTCTGGTCTCTATATGACTGACCCTGGAAAATGATTTACTGTCTGGCTTCCTAGGGAGAGGTTTGCAGTATGACGCTGGCTTCCGTCTTTTATGTATCAATACACCTTCCTGATACCTGACAATCTTGCTTCTTCCCAAACAAATACAATTAGTCTGAGATGGCCTGGAATGTGAGATCTCAAAGCAACCACATTTTATTCTTGTGAAGCATCTTTCATTTAGTGCCTAGCTTTCATTTAGTGCCTGCTAGGCTTTTTCCATTTCAGGAAATTTTTTGTGGCCTACATTGCATATTGTTCACAGATTTTCCATACAAGCTAGAAGTGAGCGTAAAACAACCTCATACATGCTGGTTAACCATATTAGAGAGCTTTTTCCTTTCTTAAAGATCACAATCATACTTCTCATCTCCACAAACAGACCTAGAAAGAAGCTTCTATCTGAACTAAACAAAAGCCAAAAAGAGGCAATTTCACAGAATGTTGTTCATCTGTTTCCACTCCCCTCCCTGTTATGTCTTCTCTGATAGTTATAGTCTGTCCACTGAGGCTCTATGAATGTGCTCTTCTATGAACAAGGCTTCAGTGTGGCCAGGTACAAGTGACATTTTTCAGACCTATATCCACACAAATGCAAGGGAATTCACAAATGTATCACCTCTGCCTTAGCATGGGCCACTCTCTCATACCACAGGGCCTCTCAATATCCTACCACTATTAACCTCTTGGTCAGATGAGATTTGAATATGGCAATACTTTCAAATAAGATCTGCTTCAACCTAGAGTAGGATGAATGATGCTAATGAATCCCAACCTGTGATTTTGTTATTACATCAAATAATCACCAGGCAAGCTATCAAAAGACATGCTTATCAACAACCCAAATTACCTTTTTTTTGAGGTGGGGAGAGAAGTAATGTTAATTAAAAAATTGCAAGGAAGACCAAAAGTCTAGGTAATTGAGTGGAGTAGGAAGAGTGGGTAAGATAGTGTAAAAGCAGGGAAAAGTGACAGGGGAAAAGGCTAGGCTAGCTGCTACTGCTACAATGCTGATACTAACTTAGGGCCACTACTGGTCTTAGAGGTGGGTTTTCCTGCAAAGAAAACAAAGAGTTGCTATTACCCTTTTACTTTCCTCTTGATTTGTTATCTATTGCTATGTAATAAATTACTAAAACTTTGCAGCTTAAAACAATACAAAGTTGATATTGCACAGTTTCTGCACATCAGGAGTCCAGGCCTAGCTTAGCTGGGTTCTCTGCTTAGCATCTTACCAGACTGCAATCAAGGTGTCAGCTAGGGCTGCAGTCTCATCTGAGGCTTGACTGGGGAAGGATACAAATCACTAAGGTTGTGGAGAGGATTCAGTTCTTTGTAGTGTAGGATCAAGGATTTCAATTTTTTTGTTGGATGTTGACGGAAGGCAGCTTTCAGCTTCTAGTGGCCCCTTGCAATTCCTTGCCATATAGGCCGCCCAACATAGACAACCCACAAGATGGCAGTTTGCTTTTAAAGCCAGCATGGGAGAGAGACTTCTGCAAGACAGGCCTTACAATCTTAGGTATGTAAATCACATACACATAATCATGTGCTTCCTGTCTGTCACCTTTATCATATTTTGTTGGTTAGATGCAAGTCATCAGTCATATCCACTTATGGAGGGGATTACGTGTAGGAATGAACATTAGGAGGTGAGGATCATGGGGCGCCACCCACCCTAAAGTCTGTCCGCCACACCCCTAAGCTCTTTCCTTTCACTTACAGCAGTATTTTGTACAAACATTTGTGCTATCCAATTTAAGAAATCTTCAACTATTCCGAGACCATAATAATATTCTTCAATTCTATCTTATAGAAGCTGAATTAGTATTGCTCCTTTGGATGTATATAGCTGCTAACTCTTGCTGCTGATCTGTACTCTCTTTCACTGTCGAACAAGACAACTGTTTCCTTAAGGTCAATGCAGTGGTTAATCTGTATGAACAGAAGAAGTCAGTGGCACTTATGAACCAAGTGAGAATTTTACCAGCAGAAGCTGCTGATGTAACTTTCATATAGTTTAATTTAATTAAATGAAAAAAAAAATGGATGTCTTCCTTTTGGGATGTGTAAGACCCTATGCTAGAACTTGCAAGGGTACAAAGAAAACAAGCCAGCTCTTGTTCTTGTGGCTATAAAAAAAATTACACTTAAGCTACAAGCCACAACAGAAAAGCTAACAGGAGACAATATCATTGGCCCAAAAGTAGCAGAAGTTATATTCTATCGGAGCAATCAGCAAAGTTTTCATGCAGGAAGTGACATTTGGCTAATGACTTATTTGTTCTTTTGTCTATTTATAAACTATCTTGTACCCAGAAGGACTTAAGAAGGTTGGTATTTAATATGGGCCCTGTAGGATAATTTGAGCCCTAAGAAGGACTGCACTGAACTTGACAATATACAAAGCAAACATAATTTATACCTACTGGGTACAATGTTCACTATTTGGGTAACTGGTACACTAGAAGCCCAATCCCCCCCATTACATAATATACTCATGTAATAAACATGTACATGTACCCTATGAATCCAAAATTAAATTTTTAAAAAAGATCTATCCTGGAACAACTTTCTGCTCTAAAGTAACATGAACAAATCACCTTAAAAGAAAAAAAAAAAAGAGAGAAAAGTGCATGACCATTAAATGTCTATAATAGTGAATAAATATATGTCATTACAGAAAATTCAAAAAGAAAAAATAGAAAAAAAAAACCCAAACTCACCACTTAAATACAACCACTAAATTCATTTTATAATTATCAAGCTTTTCCATGTGTGATTTTTATACAGTTGTATTCACATATTCTCTATGTATTCTGACATCCTTAATATTCTATAATTAACTTTTATGTATTATAATGTCTTTTGCAAATATAATTTTAATGGCTGTACATTCCATACTCTACCTAACCTTGCCTTTAAGGTTGGACATTAGGATGTTTCCAATTTTTTGTTATAATAGATAATAGTTTTGCACATGATTTTTTCTATCTTTGTCTGTTTTCTTAATATAAATTCCAAAAAAAAGAATTAGTAGGTTCAAAGGGTATGAATACTTTTTTAATGGAAATTATTTTTTTCTGATAATACATGGTCATTATAAAGAAAAGCAGAAACAATGTAGAGTTTTCACTCCAATACATCCTTTACCCCTAACCACCAGAGAAAACTACTATAAGCCACCTGGTATTTACCTGTTCAAACTTACTTAAAATGGATATCGAAGTACACACATACACAACACAACTTTTCTTTTAGACTATGTAATAGTAATAGTTAATTTTGATAACTTGAGGTTCATTCATCAAATGAACATTAGCAAATACTACCATACTCAATATAAACAGACATCATTAAGTATACTACTATATACTAATTCATTAAACACTATCACTCATTGTGGTAGGCACACACTTTTTGATATATTAGTTAGTTCTTCAGTGAATTATCTGTTCACATCCTTTGCATCTTTGAGAACTTGCTGTCCTTTTTATGAATTTCTACAAATTATTTATTGTAAGAAATTAACCTAAGCTAAAAGGATTAGCTAAAGGCCCACATACTACAGACTAGTGACTTCCATCACCAGGGTAATATTTTCAAAACTTGTTACAATGCCACGTAAACAACTATTTCCGTGCCTGAAGACACAAAAATATAGACCATGGAGTTTGCTGAAATGCAGAGGTCTACTGCAAAGCGTCAGATTGAGAACTTACACACCAAAGAGCTTCAATCAACTTCCACTGACACATCTGATACCATCTTAGAACTTAAAAGATTTCAAAGAAATAAGAAAGAAATTTATAGTCCCATTTCAGTTTTGACCCTAATAATTCAAGGAAATGAGAAAATACATCTTGGTAGTGCTGTTACCCTGAACAAGCTGATATCAGCACATTTACTCAAGGGAGTCTCTGTGTTTATGGACAACGTCATAGGTGGAAAGAACTAGAGCACATTAACACAGAAGACCTTTCCTTCAGAGAATTTGATTCATATTCCTCCTGCTTCCAAGGGATATGAGAAGACAGAGCTGACATCACAGAAAGACCAAGGACAGATTTAACTGTCCACAGCATTTCAATGCATTCTGTTCCAAGCTTTTGGAAAGCTTAGGTAGGTGGTTCTCAAACTTAAGCATGTACCAGAATCACCTGCAGTGCTAGTTAAATGCTGGTTGGTGAGCCCCACCCCTTGGGGTGAAGAGGGGGAAGAATTTGCATTTCTAACAAGATCACAGGTGCTGTTGATACTACTTTGAGACATGTTGGCTTATTCAAATTAGTGCCCAGTGTCATCTATTATATTTTACTTACAACTACAGTACTCCTGGGCCAAGAAGAGGTAGTGATAAAATGTGTTGGGCAGCAAATATACAGCTTTCTCTGGCTAGCAGCCACTTAACTTCATTTGCCCTACCTGTCATTTTAAACACATCTCACTAATTCCCAAGCTATTAGACATCTGAGAGGATGGGGGAACTTTTCGATATCTGACAATATATCATTGGTACACAAATATTAAAATGGCTCAATATTTAAATCTGAAAAGTGTTCAGAAATTCTCAGATGAAATGCATTAGATAAAGTACTAAGTATTAACATGCATGAAGAATGTTCTATTATAAACCCCTGTTTTCACTTTCTTGCAACTTTCCAAAAAATTAGCCCTTTGTGGTGAAATTTTCCATGCTTGGTTTCAGCCCAAAGGTGATTTTTTTTTTTTTGCAAAGTTTGAGAAAAACATATTAAGTCGTTTTTGAGTTATGAAAAGATGAAAAAAGCCCACACAATTTTTCCACTTTGAAAGCAATTTCAGGATTTAAAAAAATACACAGATAACTAAAAATGGCTGAAGTTGAAAAGTTGAAACTGTCCATGTGTCTAGTTTTTAGCAAGGTATTCTGGGTAACTCAGAAAAGATAATGTGTGTGTGTGCGCACAAATATGCAGATACATATATACTTAAATAAATGCATAAGTGATTGGAAAAATAGCATTTCATCATCTACAATACAAACTTAAAGTAAGAGACTTACGGTTTTCTGAAATGGAAAATCTTTCAGAAATCAGAGTAGTTAGGTGCTGATTGTCTAAGCCTGTGTTTTTCACGCAGCAGGATTTATTAATGGGTCACATAGAGGTAATTGTCAAACTACTATGCACTATGTTTGCAGAATCCTCCAATTTCCTTCATACTCCTTCTGTTCCCAGCTCAATTCTAGGACTCTGATTTACTATCTTTTCAGTTTAATTCTGCCCTTGGCCCAGGCCTCAACAGTCTCTTTATCTCCTATGCTCCAGAACACTCACACATGCTGTCATTTCTCTCAGTTCTCTCTGAACTCCTCCCAATGCATTCACCTGCTTCCTACTAAAACACTCACTCTGTATTTGAAGAACTCAAATATTAAAAAAGCAAAAATAGAAATCTTAAGTTTAGGCCAAATAGTTTGGTGATTTGTGAAAGCAACTTAGTCTAACCATCTGTAATCATCACCTCTCTAACTCACCTAGAAAACAGGTAATGGGAAAGTTAGAAAACAGAATACAGAGTCCCAGCTCTGCTACTTTCTACTAGTTGACATATGGGTTGGACACATGGCTCCTTGGCACTTCGGTCTCATCTTTAAGATGGGAAAAATCAGATTGTTAAAATACCTTGTTACATGTGAACATGTTTTATAAATTTCAAATGAATGTTAGGTATAATCACTGTTAGTAATGACAATAACATCAATTTTAAAAATTGAGCTAGACTTTTTCTAGATGGAAAAGGAGAACCAAATATGTAATATATGTTCCCCCTACACCCCAGGGAAGGGGTAAACCACTTTTGCAAAGACATAAATATTAAGAAAAATTCCATTTTCCCAGTTTTCAAGTATGTAGACTAAAAGACAAATGGAAGGAAACCTGTTCCAACAAAAGTTCCTATTTGTCTTTCATTTTCGACATCTCTCTATGCTTGGGCTGTTCCTCTCAGCATATGTTAAATTCTCCCCTACTTACAGGAAAAAAAGTTCCCTTGACCAGCTTCTTCCTTAAATTATTATGTGTTCTTCTCCTTCACTGGCCAGTGGAATCACTATCCATTTATCACCTAACTTCCTGCAACCCCCTTGTCCCATTATTTCACTAAAAGTCTGTCTTCAAGGACACCAAGAACCTTTTACTCTAGAAGCCTGAAGCCTTCAACATTTGTTACATTCAACCCTGTTACCTTGTTTAAATTATCTACTGCTATACAACATAGCATCTCTAGACTTACGGTTTAAAATCACAATGATTTTGCTTTCTCACAGTTCTGTGGGTCAGGAATTCAAATAGGGCTCAGTTGGATGGTTCTTTTGCTCCATGTGATGTGGGCTGGGGTCACTCATTGGGCTGCATTCAGTGGCGGATGGGCTGGGCTGAGATGGGCTGGAAGACCCGAGAAGGTTTCACTCAGGCCTGGTGCCTCATGATCCTCCTACGTAGCTAGCTTGGGCTTCTCTCAGCCTCGTGGTCTCAGGGCAGTCGGCTTTCTTACACAGCAGCTGGCTTCTGAGAGGGAGGAAATAGAAGCTCCTAGTCCTCTTAAGGCCTGGACTTGAAGCTACCAGAAGTACATTACTTCCACTGTATCTTATTGGTGAAAGTAAGTCACATGCTTGGCCTAAATTTAAAGGGGAAGGGAAACAGGTTTCATTTCTTGAGAGGAATGACAAAAAAATCTGTGGCCATCTGTAATCCTCCATATATCTACCCCTTTCTTGACATTCTTGCTCTGTTCTTAGCTGCTGTGGTGTACTCTAGTCCAGATGAATGGTTTTCAAACTTTTTTTTTTTTCCTTAACTCACAGTAAGATATACATTCGACATTATAATCTACTATGTTATCAACACACACATAAAGTGAAACAAAAGTTTCATAATACATGCCTTTACTGCAATATATTTTTATTCTATTCTATTTTACTCGATTTTATTATACATTGTTTAAAAACACTGTTTCATTGGTCACAAACAGACACTTCCATTCTCTGGGGAGGACTGTACTTCACAGCCTCATTGATGGCTGACTTGGTCATATGATTTGCTCTGTCCAATAAAATTTGAGGAGTGAAAATTTTCACTTCCAGGCAGAGGTTTTAAAATGTAGGTGTGGTTCACTATTCACTTTATATCCTCTGCCATGGGACTTGAATATTCCAGGCAGAGGCTACTCCATCAATCTGGATTCTGGAGAAAGCTTGCATAGAGAGATCTTCATAGGGGCAGCCTACCCTCAAAGGATTTGTATCATGAGTAAGAAACAAACCTTTGTTGTTAAAAGCCACTGACATTGTGTTATTGTAGCACAGTCTACTGTCTTGACTGATCCACTGGTTGCAACCCACTGAAGTCATTCTGGGATCCATTAATGGATTGCAGCCAATAGTTTGGAAAATTATTATATCTTCTGCCTCTTTCTGTGACTTCCACCTCTTCCCCCTCCTGATGGCAGCAGGGGGCTATCCACAGTGGGGAGGCATGGACGGTGGCAGCAGGAGTGGCTACAGGAGCTGCAATGGCGGTGGTGGGTCCCCTGTGCCCCATGTCCTTGAGGCAGCTGACTGTGACGCCTGCTTCGGGGACCGGCCAGCAGTGGAGGGTTTCTGTGCCTCAGGAGGGGGCTCTGCGCAGGGCCGCCCAGGGCTCTGTCCCCAGGGTCTGCCCTGCATCAGGGTGACCACCAGGCCTGACACTCCTGACGGCCAGACCAGGGCCTGCAATCCATTCCTGGAGGTGTGCACTGGGCAGGGCCACAATCTGGGCGAGGGGGAGCTCCCAGCCGCCCCTGAATGCCAGGGCCACTGGGGGAGCTCATGGAGATGTTGCCCCTACCCTGACACTGGCCTGGGCCCAGCAAGTACCTAGAGCCCCTGCCCCAGGCTGTGAGGGGGTACAGCTGGGCTTCATGCTCCATGGAGCCACTAGAGCCAGAAACAGGCAGCAGCCCAAGACAAGGCTGTGGACCCAGGCCTCTCTGTGCCCTTGGGGGCCTGGGAAGTCCCCCCTCCCTTGCCCTTGAAGGCTTGGAGAGGCCTGCTCCCACTCCATGACCTCTCCCTGCTCCTGGTGCCCGCTCTGATCTTGGAGTAGGGTTGGGGCCAAGCCTGGTCACTGTCACAGCCCGGCTGGGTGTGCACACACTTGAGGAGCACTGACATGCCAGCTCCCTGCCACCTCAGTCCCCTCTGGACTTTGGGTGCTGACAAGCATGAGGGGAAATTGAGGGGGTGTGTTGAGGGCGGCTCAGCACTGGCCTGCAGGTGCCCCTTGGCAGAAGCAACCTGGGTGCCTTAGATGCTGGCAGGAGGCAGATGGGCCACTGGGCAGAAGAGGGAGGATCTCCGGTGAGGCCCCACCTGCAGGCCAGGGAGGGTTTGAAGGCTAGGGGCCAGGCTGCCAGTCCCAGGGACCAGAGTAGGGGACTTGTGGTGCCCTTTCTGGGCCTACCCCTGGCTGCCCATGGACCAATCAGTGGGCACTTCCTTCTCTCTGAGGCCCATAAAAGCCCTGGGCTCAGCCAGAGCAGAGCAGAGGACAGAGAGACAATGGGATGATCTGCTGCAGAAAGGAGCTACTATCTCTGCCAAGAGATCCAGACAAAGGGATGACTTGCCTGCACAGAGAAGCCACCTACAGGGCCTCCTCTCTGCTGAGAGCTGCAGGATGGGATGACCAGCTGCAGAGAGGAGCTACCCTCTCTGCTAGGAGCTGAACACTCATTGGGACACCCTGGCTACACAGAGGAGCTGTCCACTGCAGGTCTTCTCTGAGCTGTTTTATTGCTCAATAAAGCTCCTCTCTGTCTTGCTCACCCTCTGCATGTCTGCAAACCTCATTCTTCCTGGTCGCAGAACAAGAACTCAGGACCTGATGAGTGGCGAGGCTAAAAGAGCTGCTGTAACACAAACAAAGCTGAAACATGCCCCCTGCTCGCCATGTTGCGAGTGAAGAGAAGGAGAGAAAATCTGCAGCACTTCAGGGAGCCCAGACCTGGGAGCTCCCTGAGCCAGAGCTGTGACTCCCTCTTTGGGGCCTTGTGGTTCCTGGAGTCTCTAAGCTTCTGGGTGCCACCGCATTCCCTGGTGGCAGCTGGGGAAGCTGCTTACAGTGTGCCTGGTCCAGCTGCAGCCTCACAGAGAGCTGACACCCATGCTGGCACCTGGAGCTGCCTGCCCCATGGCAGCAGCCAGCATGTCTGACTGTGCAGTGGCTGGACCCCATACTCGCTCACACACACCCCTCATCACTCCACGCCTGATTCTAGTCTCCCTTGGAGGCATAGGATCCAGGCCAGCAGCATGAGCTGAGCATAGCCTGTCAGGCAGAGTGGGTGGAACGAGCCCAGTGGGCCCGAGCAAAACTCAGGCAAAGATTCCACCAACCCACAGGTTTCTGGCCAGAACAGCAACACCCCAAAGATCCTGTAACACTCCTTTATGGCAAAGGAAATCATTCCGCTGATATACATCTATGACCTCTCTCTTTTCTCAACAATTTCCCTGGGCAATTTTATCCCTTACACTGTCTTTATTATTTCTTATTTGGACTAGTAAACTTTCCTGTCACCTGGATGTTCACTTTTTATGCTGCACTTTTTCTATCTCCATCTCATTTTCCTTTTCTCTGAGAGATTAATTTACCTGATGCATGACTGCTATCATCAGAGATCCTTCAATGGCTTTCTGCTGTCCAGAAAATGAGCCCATGCTCCCTAGCCCAGCTTTTTGTCCATCTCTATCAACCTTGAATCTCATGCCCAATTGACCCCTCCATGCACACTCTGCCGCAACCCAGTCAACCACCCACTGCCCTCTCCCCGTGCCCAGTGATGAAAACCATTTCTCTTCATGCTGTCTCCCTTGCCTAGAATGCACAGTACCCCCTAGCCACCATATAAAATCCTCTACTTCCAGATACAACTCATCCTTCAGTGGCCCTGAAGCTCTTCCAGGAAGCTTTTTCTGAGCTTCCCAGGTAGAAGACAACCCTCTCCACAAAACTTTCTGAGCCTTACAGTACTGCCTCATTTTGCCTTCCATGTCTTGTCACTTGTCACTTGAATCTAGGGATAGGATTCTGACAAAATTTACTACGACAAATGAGTTATTTCCTATTCTTCTCCCTCCCTCCAGATTATCTCAACTGTTAAACACAGCTGAGTGACATAATATGAATGCTTCTTACAAGCATGTCTTACTTTGACAGCAGACATGAAGGCTCAGCAGAATGGTGTAAGTAAACCACAGTCTCAATAATCTCGTTGTTGGAGAACACTGAAGCTATTTTTTCCTTAGTATGGATGAGGTATATTCCTGAATCAAAACATATATGATCTAACATGTTATTCTAATTCTTTTAGTAAAGTTTTGCAAACTTCTCAGCTGTAGTTGTATGTTGAGTCTCTAAAATTTTGAGTACTTAAAATGCCCCAAAACATCCTTTTTGAGGATTTCAAAAGAAGAGAAAAAAAGGCTGAGTGATAACAATGTCCACACATTTAATGCTGTCAATTTTACTCCTTTATCTATTTAGGACCTGTTCATTCCTACTGAAAAAAATTATAATGTAGTTACTGGTTTTCTCTGCCCACAGCAAATTAGTAGCAATAAATTAGAAGTAGGGAAGAGAAGAAGTACTTAACACTGAGAGAGGAGATAGAAAAACTAAAATAGACATACATGAAACATTTTTTTAAAAAAATGAAAAAGCATTATCACCTAAGAAATTTCAGGACACAGGCACATTCCTTTTGATTACATTTTATTCTAGCATAGCACTATCAAAATAATAGTGTTATTACCACTGCCCTTAAATCACTAAGAAAAAATTCCTCTATAGTCAATATGCATTGCTGAAGGCAGATAAGTAAGTAATATATTTTAGACAAATTTTTATCCAGTTGGGTAAAATAGTCTGGTACTTAAGAGAGTGAGTTTAAGTAATCCAGAAATTTCATTCAGAGAGAAGACATTTTTGCTAACCAGACAGACAAAGGAAACTCTATGTTATTATGCACAGAAGGCCAAATAATATAAAAAATTAAGTTTGTGAAGGATCTGATATCCTTCGAAGAGGAGAACATGTTATCATTAAAGGTTATATAAATTCTTAGAGGAAAATTAAAGTTATATTAATTGAAGTTCACCCCAAGACTCAGTGAAGAATCAAGGGCTTTCAACTCAACTCCCAAACTTGAACTTTATGAAAAAGATTTACTGGCAAAATCAGGTGACACATTTTTAACATATAGAGGGTTGATAAGAGAAAGAAGATTCTAGATAGCGGAGATAAGATTACTACTTTTTTGCTTCTGTATTATTCTCCCCCCACCCCAACACACAATCCTGAAATTGCTAGAGCATTCACGGGGTTTCCTACTCTTGGAGCACCAACACAATGAGTCACACGAACTTAGCAGTTGTGTACACTGCAGGGCACACTGTAATAGCTATAGGCTCTGCTATCATCCACAGGTTGAAGGAGCCATCAATACCTTCTTGGATTCTTTTTATACTCACAGCTAATACCAGTATGCCCCACCCCAGATTCAGGAAGAGCCAAGGCTGAATCCTGGCAAGGGACCTTTCTCTCACTTCCCATTGATAAAATGAAAGATGGGGCCAGATTGTCTCTAAAGCCTATCTCAGTTGTAAGATTCTATGAATCTAAAAACAATTATGTTTATTATTGTAAGTCATGATAGCTACTCTTTAACAGTCTTTCAATTACCTATTTGCTCAAGTTTCTCTTTAAATTCCCTATACTGAGCATTAATTTCAAAATATATGAAGAATATCTCTAATTCTATGTATGGAATTTGTTTAGATAAACAAATAATTTTAAATGCCAGATTTTTTTAAAGGGGCAACTTTTTTTTAGTATATTAAAATACAGGTCAGACAGTATATCTGACATATACAATAAGTCTCTTAAAATGATTTAAGACCAAGTTGCCTACAATTAGTTATGAAAATATTACAAAGAGCTGAACCAAAATAAAACTAAATAAACCAGCTAGCTACTAAACTACACATATGTCCTCAAAATCTTACAAGAGTCAAATATTCCAGTAAAAAATAACAGAAGAGATGGAAACACAAGTTTCTTATTATCACACTTCATATGTTATAAAACATAATAGCTAACTTATTTTTGGCAAAATGATTAAGGATTGTAACATTCTGGCTTACACAAACATATTTGTCGAATGCATCTTAAATGGAGCATGTCATGCTAACTTTAGGCATGCAGGCACTGCGGTGTCTTAGAGTAGCCCAGAGACACTGAAATTTCAACACTTTGGCAGGGATCACACCACCAATATTCACTGACCCAGGTGTTTAATGGGGGCTGGGGATGGGGTAGGGAATTTCAACAATGTAGTTAATTGAAACCAGATAAAACTTCTGAATAATAATTTAAAAATCATACAGATGTTCACTGCCCCTCCTACCCCCCAAAAGAGGTGACCTTTTGGACAATTTATTGCACACATTATTTTCTAGCCTACACCCTTTTTAAGAAGATAAAACACAGCTTCACATGTCTTTCTGAAAACTCTATAACAGTTTGAGTTGTGTCTCCACAAATAAAGTAGGTTAAGTTCACGTTTCATCTTTGTTTCCCCTTTTCACCACTATTCCTGCAAAAGCAAGGACACCTGAAGGCAGGACAATAATTAGAAAGTTATGATGCTGAAAAAGCTATAAGAAAGCACATTAACCTTGAGATGCATTCTACTTCTTTCCCAACAGACATTGTGAATATGAGCCCAAAAAGAGAAAAAGGTTCAAGACAATGTATTGAACAATCATTTTCAAACACACAAAAGAGAAACCACACATCACATGCAGAACAGATCTGGAGCAAACACAAAAACCAAAACAGATCTGTGATTAAGTTAATAATAGTCTGTGATGGGCTCCAAAATGAATATTTTCTTTCCTATGTTTATAGAACAGTAATGCTATTATTTCAAATATGCAAGTATCCTTTTTAATGTTTTTAAAGTGTTTAAGACACCTGGAACAACTAACAACAAATAACTACATTTCATGTCAGTTTGCTACATTTTATTTGACAGGTCCAAGTCATTGCCTACACCAGTAAATAAATGCAACAATTTATGTACATCCTATGTCCATGTTCTTGACTGCACAACACACAAGTGAAATCCTAATTTTAGAATGATGGGGTACGCAGCTCTGACGCAGCTCCCAATGACTTTCACCTCCTAGTATTCATGCCCTTGTGTAATTATCTCTCCTTGAGTGTGGGCTAGACCTAGTGACTTGATTCTAACAAGAATACAGGAAACGTGATGGGATGTCACTTTGTAACTGGGTTACAGCCTGTGATTTTCATCTGCTAGCAGGCTGTCTGCCTCCTTGACTCTTCTTCCAGGTGTGCTCTAATGAAGTCAGCTAGACAGGCCGACATGTTAAAGAAGGTGGCCTCCCCCCAAATGCCACTGCTGAATGAAGGCCCTCTGTCCAACAACTCTCAAGGAATGGGATCCTGTCAAAAACCACAAGAGTGAGCCTGGATGCAGATCCATCTCAACTAAAGCCTTCAGATAAAACTGTAGCCCTGGAAGACATGTTGGTTAAAATCTTGGGAGAGACCCTGAAGCAGAGAACCCAGCTAAGCTGTGGCCAGACTTCTGACCAGAAACTACGAGTGAAGAAATGTGTATTGTTTTACACTGCTAAGTTTTGGGGCAATTTGATACACAGCAATAGATACCTAATACAATAGTTAACCTAATGACTGAGACAATGACTCTAGAGTTATTTCCCTAATAATAATAATAGCTAATACTTATTTGGAACTTTAAAGTTACAGATACCATTCTTGATGCTTTATATAATTCCTCACAAAAATACTTTGAAGAACATATTATCCCCATTTTACAAGTGAGGAAACTGAGGTTGAGACTCAAAACTAAAGTAGAGACTCAATAACTTGTCTAAGATCAGACAGACTAAAAAAAAAAAAGACAATAAATATTGGAACCTAGGTGTCCTGATTCTACTGCCAGAACTCACAGCAACTGTGCAAGTAGAACCACTAAGAGGCAGAGCTGGACAACATAAAGATGGCAACCACATGACACAGTACTAGAGGAGACTTCGAAGGCACAAAAGAGATTAGAAGCTGTGCAAAATGCTAAAAGGAAAAATAAAGCCTGCATTCTGATTAAGACACCTTATTTAGGGAAAAAACACCCAACACAGTAGACAATAATACAGAGAACAGAGTACAATCTTGAATTTATTGAATTCACACTTAGAAATGAAAAACATATTTTCTTATACCCAATAATAATTTAAAACCTCCATTTAGTATCAAAAACCACAGCGAGGGAGGCTATAGTTGTAATTTCCCAAGGGCAATTACGAATAAGAAGCAAGCAGGTGAAGCTGGCAAGAAAAGGAGCGAGTGCTTAGTGAGCTTTGAGACCCCACTGAAGATATTTTATCCCACGGAGTGAGAAACAGTCAAAATCCTAGCACAAAGCAGCCACAAAGCGATCACGTCCTATCTTGGCTTCAGATTACTAGGTTTACCAGCACTCCATGCTCCCACACCCCCTGAACTGAAACAAGACAGTAGGTATCACATCTATTGGTTAGACTGTCTCCTCAAGCAGACTCCAGGCTCTCCTACTTCAAAGACTGTCTTACTCACTGTGATGTCCTCAAAACATAGCACAGGATCTGACACATGGAAAGGGCTTAATATATGTTTGTTGAATAAAGAAATGAATTATCTTGTGAATTGCATCCATTGAGTTATTTCAATGATATATGTTAGTGAAAGTACAATTTTTTTGTTTTGTTTTATATCTCTTATAGTTCACTTGCTTTCCTGGGCACTTTAAATAGGTCTTTGCATCTCTAGTGCCTCACTTAATATCTGGCACACAGTGGTATCCAACAGATATTTGCAAGCATTTGTGAATATGTGTCTCAAAAAGGCCGCCAAGATACAGAATAGGTAAGAATCTGAACTTATGACTTAATAAAGATGTAGTGTTCCATAAAGACAGCTGTTTGCCTATCAGTGATGATGATGATGATACATTTCTTCCTTCTGAAAAAGGCAAGGATATTTACAAAATACCTTCCCACAAAAGACAGATTCTTGTCTAGGTCTTACCTAGTGACTGCTCTTAAATATTTCTTTATAAAAAACAGCAAGTAATGTGTAACATAAGAACTCCGATAACCCTAGATTCAAAGGCATTCTTTCAGAAACTTCCTATCTCCCTCAGCATTATTCTTTGAAACATTACGAACATACATTCACATAAGCCCATCGTAATATGGAGATAAGGATAAAGGCAGAAAGCAAATATCCCTCTCTCTGTTCTATTTATCAACTGAACAAGAGACAAAAGAACATAGGAAAGGTGAGGAGGATTTGTGCAGGCACACAGTCCAGCACCCACAGTTACCTCTGGAGACCTACTTACCGGGAGCTCAGGGACTCGCTTCAGCATCTGAAGTGTGAAATAGCTGCCTATCGAATGGCCAATGAGCACAAGTTTCATGTCCTTTGGCACATGAGTTCTCAGGAAAGCTAGTTTGTGCTCTATTTGTCCATTTAGTCCATAAATGTCCTTAATTTCTTGAGCGTTTGAATCTAAAAGCAAAAATATGAGCACATTTTCATTAAGTAAAAGTAATCACTGAAAAAAGACCAAGAAAAAGATAACAATCATGATAAAAAGCAGTTACCATTTATCGAAAGCCTACAGTGTGCCAGTGATAATATTAGGCATTCATTATATTAACTAATTTTCACAACAATTTTGGGAAGGAAACATTATAACCTTCACCTGATAGGTGAAAATCCCAATGCTCATAGATATTAGGTGACAGATTAATAGTCACAAACTTATTAAGTGGGAGAGGTGAGATTCAAATTCAGGTCTCCAAATCCTCAAAGTCCATGAACTTTCAATAATTCTGTGTATTACTGTTAGCTTAGGCCAGTGGTTCTCAAACTTGAGCATACATCACAATCCCCTTAAAGGCTTGTTAAAACATATTGCTGGGCTCCACACCCCAGGGTTTCTGTTTCAGTAGGTCTAGGCTGGGGCCTGAGAAGTTGCATTTCCAAGTTTCCAGGAGATGTTGATGCACTGGGTCCCAGTACCACACATTGAGAACCAGCTGCTTAGGCTAATTTATATTACTAATAGACAACTAAGAAAGTCCATGACATGACTTAATTATTTTAGATAATCTTTATTTATTTAAAGAATCCAGACTGAAAAACTTAGGTAGAAATGTTAAAAACTGTCCCTTTTAAATAATCAGCAGTCCTGACCTGAAATATCCTCCCTCCCTGTCACAAATGAACTGCTCTTCTAGGTTCTTCAAGACCTAATTAAAACTTTACCTAGCTAATCCTCGAGAAAAATTAATGAGCTCTCTTCTGTGCTTAATCAGTACCTCTTTTATTACAGCACTTTATCAAACTTGCACATTGTTTGTTTGTATGTTTATTTCCTCTCTTAGGCTGTGAGTTCCTTGAAGGCAAGGTCCATCTTTTCATGTGTCCTGTGACTAGTACACAGCAAATGTTATGGCTGAATGAAAACTGGAACTGACTAGATGATCTCTGAGGATGCTGGCCACTCTAATATTCTACGAGTGTAGAAAACTTGAATAGGTTTTCCCTATGAACATATATATAACCCAATGACAGGGTGTAATATTTCAAAATATCACAAGACAGTCAACTGTTTCCTAAAATTTGAGTGACTGAACACTGAATTTCTTGCTCTCATGACTTGCAAGGCATTGATGGGAATTACAATCGGTATGGCTCATTCAAGAGGCACCCCAAACTCAGAAAAACTACTCTTCTGTTTTGTTTGTATATGGTTTTTTTTGTGTGTGTGTGTGCTCATCTCCCCTTTTAGTCTAAGTCCTGTTTATCCTACAAACTTGAAACAAGCGTTATCTCCTCTGAGAGACCTTTTTATGATTCATGATGTGAGGAGTAAAGTGGCTCTCTTTTCAGTTTCCACAACATCTTTGTTTATTTATCTCACTATACTACTCCTAATTCACTCCTACTTTACAATTCAGGTCTTGCTTATCACTGCTCCCCAAAGTCCAGCATACAGTTATTGAAAAGCTTTTTCTTGACTCAATGAGGCTTACTTCCCTATTTCCATAGTACTATTAATCTCCCAGGTTAAACATGTTATGCTCTCACTCTTTTTCTCAGGTCAGCTTACAATCCATTCTCCACTTAACAAGGAAGTTCAGCATGAAACAGAATTGGGAAGAGAGAGAATCTGGAACCTGACTTTGGTAGGACTTCTAATGGCTCCAAATCCACGTTTTTATGCACGAAATATTATATTTAGGTTTGAAGAGTTTATACCTTGCTTCTCTAATCACTCTACCCAAAAGTGATCATATCATTCTTTGATATAAAAAAAACCACAATAATGTTAATATTTGCATCCCAAGTTCTTTTTCAAAATATGCAGCATTTGGAAATATCCAAGTTTTCCTTCTGTTGGGACAGTAGGTGCAGTACAAAGATAAACAGGCTCTGGAGATGAGATACATCTGGGTTTAAATCTCAGCTCAGCATCTCCCTAACTGTGTGACTTGAGCAAATCCTTTAACCTAGGCTTCAGTTTCCTCATACACAAAACAGAGATAATAATGCTAGCCTCCAATGGCTGTTGTTTAAGTGTCTGGCATAAGCAGATAAATAAAAGCTATGATTGCCATCATTTCAATTCCTGTTATTTAAGTCCTCCTCCAAATATACACCAAGAACATTTACATGGTTAGAGCAAAGAAAATGGGCTAAATATTCTAAAATTTCACTGACATCATAAATAAGGTCCTAAAACATTGTATTTCAGATAAACTTTAAAGGACATTATAAATCAGAATATTTCAGAGGTAGATCTGGCTTTACCTCTGGGAACTACTCAGTAGATTTTCAAGAACACAGTACTTGTTAGTGTTTGCCAAAGTGGTAAGATTAATGGGGAAAGTACTTTCTAAAAATGAACAATGACTGAAAATTTAAATGTGCTATCTTTTAAAATTTATTTTTATTTATTTATTTTTAAGATGGAGTCTCACTCTGTCGCCCAGGCTGGAATGCAGTGGCACAATCTCAGCTCACTGCAACCTCCGCCTCCCAGGTTCAAGCAATTCTCATGACTCCCAAGTAGCTGGGATTACAGGCGTGCACCACCAGGCCTGGTGAATTTTTGTAGAGATGAGGTTTCACCATGTTGGCCAGGCTGGTCTCAAACTTCTGACCTCAGGTGATCCACCCACCTCGGCCTCCCGAAGTGCTGGGATTACAGGCATAAGCCACCACTCCCAGCCTATCCTTTTTCATTTTACTAGTAAATAAAATTCTAGATATTATTTTACTAGCAGAAAATGAAAGGTTAAAAGACTATATACTTGATTATATATTTTCATTCCTATTATTTTAATAGTAATATATTCTGAGAAAATGCTAGAAATTATTAACTTACTCTCCAAAAAATGCAGGAAAAATTACATTCAATTGTATCAAAACCAGAAGAATGCTAATATGGAAATCATTTATAACATTCTTTCTATAAGGAAAATGTACTCCAAGTTATAATCAATGAAGCACATTTGGAACATAATCTGTTTCTAAATTGAGAACTGCCCGAATTGGTGGATGACAATCCAATCCACCATATTGTTACCAATAAATTGTGGGGGAAAGAAAGAGAGATCAGACTGTTATTGTATCTATGTAGAAAGAGGAAGACATAAGAAACTCCATTTTGTTCTGTACTAAGAAAAATTCTTCTGCCTTGAGATGCTGTTAATATGTAACCCCAGCCCCAATATCATATTGACAATTTTCTCTTAGAACCTGAGCCTATTTCTTAGACCCATCTCTATTAGATATCACTTCACAGCTCACCTAACGGTTCTAGAGTTTATTTCAAAAAGTACACATAACTTGTTCTGAAATAATTAGTAGAGAAATTAAATAATATCAGCACTTCGCATTAACTTTTTGTCTAATCGTTCAAATTTGCTGCTCCAGTTATTAAAGTTATTAAGCAGTCATTAAAATTGCTTTCAATTTTAAATTCCCTTACAGCCTCAGAACACAGATAAATCTGATGGTTATAATTTTCTTCATTTTACATGAACTGAATTGACTACTCTGACAGAAAACAGTGACTAATTGGCCCTTGGTATTATTGAAAGTACAGACATAAATAAAATATACTACCTTTGCCTTTCAGGAGATCATAATCTACTAACAGGAAACAGACATAGATAAAAACACAATTATTAAATGCCAAAGTTAAGTATCTCAAGCATTTGTGTGAGAAAAGAACACAGTTTATTGGATCACAATAGAAGGGTAATGGCCCTTTGATTCATAAAAAGTACTGTACCTTTTCCCACTCTACCCAAGATAAATAACTAGAAGATATTCTTTATTACATGTATATTACTATAAATGTATACATTTAACTATGTATCTGAATCCAAGCAAAACAGTTTAAATTTAACTACATATTTAACTGCCATTCATATATATATATATATGGCTATATACTGAATATAAATGTATAAGTTCAACTATTTATTTTCATACAAACAGTATTTATTGGTCATCTCTGACCATGGAACAGACAAGACTGGAGATTAGCACTACACATGCCTTTGGTAGGACTGAGTCTGCAGACAGTAACTACATCTCACACCAGAATTTGCTCAGCTACTAAACCCTTCCATCCTGCCCCCAGTCATTACTCCAAAGCTGTATCTTAATAACTAAACAACTTGCATGTAAAAATTGAAAGGCTAAGAATAATATTTCATATTTTAAAGAATTCTTTGATCAAGATGAAAATACAGTTTCCTTGTGAAGCATGTTCTCACCCATAAGTGGGAGGTGAACATTGAGAACACATGGACACAGAGAGGGGAACAACACGTACTAGGGCTGTTGAGGGGTGGGGGCGGTGAGGGGAGGGAACTTACAGGACAGGTCAATAGGTGCAGCAAACCACCATGGCACACATATACCTATGTAACAAACGTGTACATTCTGCTCATGTATGCCTTTTTTTTTTAAGAAAAAATAAAATAAAATAAAAAGTTTCCTCCTTAATTTCTTTCAAATACACAAAAAAATCATATGTTGTTCACCATGCTATACATATATATAAATATATATAACTACAAATATAAAAAGAGACATGAAATATTTACTCTAAATTCATGATAGAACTAGAGATGGGATACAAAAAACAAACCTTTTTCTGTATTGTTTTATTTCACTTATTTTGTTAACAAAAAATATTTATGTAAATATGGCAATGTTAACTGTCAATTGTGAGTAACAGAATCTTTGATTGTTATATAACTCTATTTTGCTACGTTTTTAAAAATTTCTCAAAATAAATTTAAAAAAAAGAATGCATTGACATGCTGTTGTTCCTAGATATCTTACACCTATTTTGTAGGGAAAATCACCATTGATTTCTTTCTCACATGGAATACAGAAGCCCCCAAAGATGTTGTGGGTTCATACTGAATATCAGTGAATTGGCTCAATGAGAACTGTGGTCCCTAATTCTGTATGCTTACCTACTTCATCGATCCATAAGGCCTTCCTTTCACAGCTGTCCTGAGGTTACTAGGCTGAAGTGAGAGTACACTCTCATCAATCCCCAGCTCCCTCCCTAAGTATTCTGTAAGCTCCCTGTATCTAAACACTGGTACAACTCTGTTAGCTCTTAAAGTATGCATTACAGTGAGGGAGATGGGAGATAATTATTCTATTTAACACTGCTATCTTATTTAGAAAACAAATTTCAAAATTTGTAAACCCCAAGCATATGTTTTATAAAATAATTTTTAATTATTATTCTCCAAACGGTGAAAACCACAGTCATCAAATTATGCTTTCCACTTGACTAAAACCAATTATCTGCTAAGGACTTCAACAGTCCTTAGCAGGAAACAGCAGAGAGATTCAGCAAGGAGAATATAATGTTATAGACTTGGCAAACAATAAAAGAAAAAGGCATAAAAAGTGTGTTACTTTTTATTGTAAAGTGATATTTTGGAAACAGCCATGTTTCCATGGCTGTTACTTGGAAAAAGCCATGAGTTCTGTGGCTATGTGTGGTTATATGGAAAGGTGAAGCATAAGGTTAAAAAGGAAAGTTGGGTATAGATGAAGTAGGAAACTGAACTTCACACCAAGGAGTCTGGACTCGGTTCTGTGATCAATGAGAAGATACCTATAGATTGCCAAGAGAGGAGCGCACAATCTGGTCTGTGTTATGGACGTTAACTGCAATGCTCACTCTCCCTACTTCTGTCTGCCCTGGGACTCTTAACAATTTGCTTGATTCCTAACTTCTTCTCTTGCTCTGCACTTTGGTTTTTTGCTCTTCTGACCCACAGATTTACGTGCTTTCATTTCTAGGGACTGTGAGCCCTGAGAGTTGATTGATTGGTTGTTCCTGCCTTGGGCTCATCTAGTCATTCCATCTTACCTCCTTGTTGCCCTGCCACTCCCAGTCCTGGCAAGAGAAAGCTCCACTGGGTTTTCTCTCTTTCTTCCTATTTGGGGGACTGCAGTGAGAGTAGTTTATTGTTTCTTTGGATAAGCATGACTCAAATTCATCATTAGTTGCAAGATTGTGTAACTTTTTTAGGTAATGTTTTTATCTGCTAATACGAAACCAGCGTGATTTCTAGCTTTCATTTCATACTTTCTAAACAATGACTTGAAATAGTTGATAATGAATTTCCCATCATGTATGCTGACTCTATAGCAAATCAAATCCAGAAAACAGTTTATACTCCTAACTCCTCAAATTTTCTTTTCACACTTTTTTTTCCCCTCGAATCATCCCCTTCTGACATTGGTGAACATCTGTTCTTCCAATTATATTCAACTTATGATTGTGATAATGTGGTCTACTAGAATATTATTTCCAACTGTTCATAATTTTAACATGTGCTAATATGAAGCAAAACATACTTTCAACATTTGATGTGTGGTAATAGCTTATGCCCTTTTTCTCAATGATTACATATTTTTCACGCCATTATTTTGCATGCCAGAAAATCAGTACCTTAGGACAATCTTGGACAGCAAATAATATATCTGTGTTGCCTATCCAAAGCCACTCTAGCATACATTTGCAAACATAACCTCCCATGTGTACAACAGATGAGAGCAGAACTGTTCTAGCTGAATGGGGGGCTGGTCCAGAGCCCTACTTAGCCTTCACAGAACTTTTGAGCTACTCAGATACAGAAAGTCACAAACCTAAAAGGTGGAGACTGGCAAGCAATTCTAACTCTTTGTATACCCTTGTAGCATGACAGTTAATAACCTAGTAGGTTGTCAATAAGTCCTTGATGATAATGAGTTGCCCTCTCACCCTCTCCAGAAACCACAGCTTCCTTTGGCGCTATGGTGGCCCTTTGGGCTAATGCCTCTAGATGGCACTATTCTCATTAGGTAGCAAAGAACCCAGACTAATTACTAAGTTATTAACTCAATAGTACACAAGCAGGCCAAGTAGAGATAAACATATTCAAAGTAAAGTTATAAATAATAAGATGTCAATTTAAAATAAGAATTAAAGCTGTTTCCTAAAAATTCAGACACATGACAGATATTTTCTACTGGTTTTCCGTATCAGTGTTTATTGTGAACATCTAGGGCAGTGGTTCTGAAAATGTGGTCCCAGGACCAGCAGCACCAATATTACCTGGGAACTTGTTAGAAATGCAAATTCTCAGGTCCCACCCCAGATCTACTAAATCAACAACTCAGAGGTAGCCACCTGTGTTTTAATAAACCCTCCAGGTGATTTTGATGCATGCCAAAGTTTGAGAACACCTGATCAAGGGTGATCCTCTGAGTCTGTTTTCAACTTTCAAAGTTGCCATTCATGTTCTCTTCAAATGTTCGCTTCTGTCTATAGTATGACTTAAGATAGCTCACTTGATCATGACCATATCCTTTTAATGTGATGTTGAATTCAGTTTGCTGGTATTCTGTTGAGAATTTTTGCATGTATGTCCCTCAAGGATATTGACCTATACTTTTCTTGTTTTGTCCTTATTCAGCTTTGGTGGTTTAATTTCTTTAACAGATACAGTCTATTCCGATCATCTATTTTTCCTTGTGTGAGTTTTGGGAGCTTGTATCTTTCAATAAATTGGTCCATTTTATCTAAGTTAAGTTTATGGTCCTTTTATTATCTAAGAGATCAGCAGCAATGAATCTTCTTTTCTTTCTGAATACTTGTAATTTGTGTCTTCTCTTTTTCCCCCCTTGGTTAGCCTGGCTACAGGTTTATTAATTTTATTAGTCTTTTAAATAACTAGCTTTTGGTTTGTTGATTTTTTTCTAATAATTTCTTGTTTTCAACTTCATTGATTTGTGTTCCCATTTTTGTCATCTTTTCTTCTCTTTGCTTTAGGCTTAAATTGTTCTTTCTCTAGTGTCCTAAGGCAGAAACTTAGGTAATTGACTTTATATCTTCCTTCTTTTCTAATACATGCAGTCAATGCTATAAATTTCCTTCTAAGCACTAGTTTTGCTATATCCTACAAATTTTTATAAGTTGTATTTCCACTTTTATTTTGTTCAAAGTATTTTTATGTTACCCTTCAGACTTCACTGACCCATGTGTTATTTAAAAGTGTGTTGTTTAACTTCTAAATATATTGGGATTTCCTAGCTATGTTTCTGTTGTTGATTTCTAGTTTAATTCCACTGTGGTCTAAGAGCATACCTTGTATAATTTATACTCTTTTAAGTTTCTTAAGGTATGTTTTATGGCCCGGAATATAGTCTATCTTGGTGAATGCTCCATGTGTGCTTGAGAAGAGTATGTTGTTAGATGAAGTAGTCTATAAATGTCAATTAAATAAAGTTGACTGAAGGTGCAATTCAGTTCAACTATATCTTTACTGCCTTTCTGTTTGCTGGATCTATTAATTACAGAAAAAGGATTGCTGATGTTTCCACTTATAATAGTGCAGTCTATCAGTTTTGCCTCCTGCATTCTGACCTTTGTTGTTAGGTACATATTTGTTAAGGATTGTTATGTTTCCTTGAAGAACTGGTTCTATTATCATTATGTAATGCTCCTCTTTATCCCTGACATTTTCCTTTTTCTGAAGCCTGCTTTGTCCAAAATTAAAATAGCTACTCCAGCTTTCTTTTGAATAGTGCTACCATGGTATATCTCTGTATATCCCTTTACTTGCAACATATCTGTGCCTTTATATTTAAAGTTTTTGTTTGTTTGTTTTGAACTGTTTATTTGTTTGTTTTAAAGACAAGATCTCACTCTGTCGCCCAGACTGGAGTGCAGTGGCATGATCTCGGCTCACTGCAGCCTCAACCTCCCGAGTTCAAGTGATCTGCCCACCTCAGCCTCCTGAGTAGGCTGAACCACAGGTGTGTGCCAGCACGCCTGACTAATTTTTGTATTTTTCTGTAGAGATGGAGTTTCACCATGTTGCCCAGGCTGGTCTCAAACTCCTGGGCTCAAGCAATCTGTTGACCTCGACCTCCCAAAGTGCTGGAATTACAGGCGTGTATAACTGTGCCTGGTCCTAAAGTGGTTTCTTGTAGACAACATATAGTTGGATCTCCCCCTACCACTCCAACAATCTGTGTATTTTAATTGGTATATTTAGACCATTCACATTTAAAGGGATTACTGAGGCTGGGCATGGTGGCTCATGCCTGTAATCCCAGCACTTTAGGAGGCCAGGGCAGGTAGATCACTTGAGCCCAGGAGTTCAAGACTAGCCCAGGCAACATAGCAAAACCCTGTCCCTATAAAAAATATAAAAATTAGCCAGGCATGCTGGCACACACTTGTGGTCTCAGCTACTCAGGAGGCTGAGGTGGGAATGATCACTTAAGCCTGGGAGTTTCAGGCTACAGTTAGTCTCGTTGGCACCACTGAACTCCAGCCTGGGTGACAGAGTGAGACTGTGTCTCTAAATAAATAAATAAAGTGATTACTGATATAGTTGAATTAATAGCTATCATATTTATAAATGTTTCTTCTTTGTTATACTTGTTCTTTCTTTTTAAAATCCGACTCTCTATTCCTAGCTTTAATTGAGCATTTTAAATGATCTAACATTCTCTCTTCTTCTCATGATAATTATACTTATTAAAAAAAATTTTTTTTGGCTGGGCACAGTGGCTCATGCCTGTAATCCCAGCACTTTGGGAAGCTGAGGCGGGCAGATCGCTTGAGCCCAGGAGTTCCAAGACCAGCCTGGGCAATATGGTGAAACCCTGCATCTACTAAAAATCCAAAAATTAGCCAGGTGTAGTGGCACACGTCTGTAGTCCCAGCTACTTGGGAGGCTGAGGTGGGAGGATCACCTGAGCCTGGCAGGTTGAGGCTGCAGTGGGCCAAGACTGTACCAATGTACTCCAGCCTGGGCGAGAGAGTGAGACCCTGTCTCAAAAAAAAAAAAAACAAAAAAAAAAAAACAAGTTCATCTGAAGTAACACTATACCACTTCACCTTTAGTCCAGGTATGTTACAACTGAGTATTCCCAATTCCTCTCTTCCATCCCTTATAACATGATTGACATTCATTTCATTTATCCATGTTGTAATTACTCAACATACTGTTACTTTTATTACTTTGAATAAACAGCTATCTACCAGATCAATTTGGAACAAGAAAAATAAACTTTTTAAACCTTTATTCCTTCTCCGATGCTCTTCTTTATACAGATTTGAGTTTCTAATCTCTGTCGCTTTCCCTTCCCCTAAAGAACTTCTTTTAATATTTCTTGCATAGGATGTTTCCAGCAATTAATTTCCTCAGCTGCTGTTGGTCTGAAAAAGTCTTTCTTTCTCCTTTACTTTTGAAGGATGATTTCACTAGATAGAGAAATCCAGGTAAGTGTTATTTTTCATTCGACACTAAATATTTCACTCCATTCTCCTCTTTGTTGAATGATTTCTGACAAGAAGTTCCCTGTAATTCTCATCTTCGTTCTTCTACAGGTAAGGCACTTTTTCCTCTGCCTATTTTCAAGATTTTGTCTTTGGCTTTCTGCAACTTAAGAATGACATATGTAGGTGTAGAGCCTTAGTATTGATCCTGCTTAGTGTGCTCTGAGATTCCTAGACCTGTGTTTTGTCATCTGGCATTAAGTACTTCAACTCTTATCTTCTCCATTTTCTCTTTCTTCTTGATCTGGTATTCCAATTATGCATATGTTACACCTTTTGAAATTGTCCCACAACTCTTGGATGTGCTGTACTTTTATAAATTATTTTTTTCTCTTTGCATTTCAGTTAGGAAAGTTTCTATTAACCTATTTTTCCAGCCCACTGATTTTTTCCTCAGCTGCATCCAGCCTGCTGGTGAGTCCATCAAAGGCATTTTTCATTTTTGTTACGGTGTTTTCTAATATTTCCTTTTGATTCTTTCTTAAGAGTTCCCTACTGTCTGCTTGCATTACCCGTCTGTTCTTGCATGCTACTTCTTCCATTAGAGTTCTCAACGTAGTAATCATGGTTACTTTAAATTCCCGATCTGATATTTCTAAAATTGGTAATAAGTATATATCTGACTCTGGTTCTGATGCTTGCTTTGTCTCTTCAGACTGTTTTTTCTTGCCTTTTACAATGCCTTCTAATTTTACTTTTTGCTTAAAGCTGGACATGATGTATTGAGTAATAGGAATGAGGTAAATAGACCTTTTATGTGAGGCTATATGTTAATGCGGCTAGAAGCTGGGCTATACTTTTTTTGTTTGTTTGTTTTTTAAGATAGGGTCTCACTCTGTCACCCAGGCTGGAGTGCAGTGGCACTATCTCGGCTCACTGCAACCTCTGCCTCCCGGGTTCAAGCAATTCTCCTGCCTCAACCTCCCGAGTAGCTGGGAGTACAGGCTTGCACCACCATGCCCGGCTAATTTTTGTATTTTTAGTAGAGATGGGGTTTCATCACGTTGGCTAGGCTGGTCAAGCACTCCTAACCTCAAGCGATCCGCTCGCCTCAGCCTCCCAAAGTGCTGGGATTACAGGCATGAGCCACCACGCCTGGCCAGGGCTATGCTTAATGTTTTCTGTAGCTACAGGTATCAGAAACTTCAGTTTCCTTTAATGTTCTTGGTTTTTTTTCCTCCATTGCCTTTGGTTTTCCCTATGAACTCCTTCTTAAATAGAGTTTGTGTCTTGTAGCTCCTACAGTTATAATGAACTATTATTAAGGTAGAGGCCTGTAGACATGGTGGTAAAATGAGGAGGGAAGCATCCTATAATGTAATGATTAAACCTCAGTCTTTCAGTGGGCCTGAATGCCTGTGCTGTGATCTTCAAAAGTTTTTGTCATCTTTTTTTCTCCTCCAGCATGTGAGACAGGAAGGCTAGGGGAAGACGGAGTTGGCTAACTGCCCTTCCCCCAGGTTGGATAAAGCTCTGGAACTCTTTTTCCCTTGGAAAGTAAGCCATGTTATTGAGAATATTCTGGACATACTGCAAAATGCTTACTTCTCTTCCACTCCTAACAAAAAACCATAGGGGACATTTCTCAAATTTTCATAAAAGAACCTGATAAGGTTCCTAGAAGTAATACCTATGAAAGTGAAGAAGTCCCCCAAGAATAGGCTTGCAGAAGTTTGTTACTCTTAAAATAGTCTGTACTTTACCCTCAGCAATTCATCAAAATCACCATTTATGTATTCTACACTTATGTAGTGTATTCTACATAAATGGCACTAGTGTCTTCTACAATCTTCATTATATTTCCTTGTCTCTCTAGATTTTAGGTGACAATTTGTCCTGTGACCTCAATTCTCTGAAAGGTCTAAGAAAAATGATTTTTAGTTTTGTTCAGCTTTTTTCTTTTCTTTCTTTCTTTCTTTTTTGAGACACAGTGTCACTATGTCACCTAGGCTGGAGTGCAGTGGCACAATCTTGGCTCACTGCAACCTCTGCCTCCAAGGTTCAAGCAATTCTCATGTCTCAGTCTCCCGAGTAGCTGGGATTATAGGCAAGCACCACCACGCCTGGCTAACTTTTGTACTTTTAGTAGAGATGCAGTTTTGCCATGTTGGCCAAGCTGGTCTCAAATTCCTGGCCTCACATGATCCACCTGCCTTGGCCTCCCAAAGTGCTGGGATTACAGGCATGAGACACCACACTTAGCCTCAGCTTTTTTCTTATTGCGAGGAGAGAAGTGACAAATTCCAAGTTCTACATGTCAGAGCTGAAACTGGAAGTCCACTATTTATTTAAAAAAAAATTCTATGCTAAATATTTTCTTAATGTATAACATATGCCAAATACAAGTTTTGAACAGGTAATAAGCAAATAAATGTTGAAAAAAAATACCCTGAAAATCTAAATGTAACTATTTCACTAACATTTAAGATACACACTTCATCATGATATTGTCATAGGGGAAAAAGCACTAAAAATATGGTCCCTGGTGCTGCTATTCCTAGATGCTTACTTCAGCCTAGAAAATATCTGAGCTATTACACAAAGTATTATTCACTGAAAAATCTCACCTCTTAGTGCCAAGGTGCTAAAGTTTGTTAGGCTTTAGGCTGAAAATGTTTAAGCATAATTAAACCATTATGAAGTTTTAGTATTTCTTTTCAACCTTTAACTTATAGGACACTGATTTTTTATTTTCTTATTCAGTTTTCCATACTAAATTGTTTAATAAGCACATATAACTTTTTAATCTAAAAATACAATAAAGGAAGGTAATCCATTTTGAAAATAAATAGAAAATTATACAACATACTCCCTGCAGCTAAACGGTCAGTTGCAAAATACAAGGTTAACAATTAGATAAAACTAGATAAATTGATACTGTTTATCTGACGTGCAACATTTACACAAATTAATAACAGATTAGTAAACTAATGTTTTTCAGAAAGTATTCAGAGGAGTTCACATATGCAGCCATATTTATTGCCACCACATTCAAATTTTAAAATAGAAACAAAAAATTGTATCTGATATGAGGATCAGAGGCTGAGGTCAGAGAATACAATTAAAAATAAATATAATCAAAACTAGCCTTCGAAGAGTACAGGCTTTTGTATGTTCAACCTTGTACATCAACGTCTAAAAGAATCATGCATATATAATAACGAAGACTATAGATGTAAAATGTAACTTTATTGTAAAATATCTTTAAAACTGAGAAGCTCAATAAGCACAAAAAGATGCTCATACCACCAGAGAGACGTACAAGAACCAGAAGCAAACTGGGCAATGAAGTCACAGCCACCTCGATCTCACCTCAAATTAACTAAAGGAAACCCCCTAGGACAAAACGCCCTCGAATTGAATGCCTATAGAGCATTCCAATTGTTACACCTTTTGAAATTGTCCCTCAACTCTTGGATATGCTGTACTTTTATAAAGTTATGTTTATGTTTCATAAACTTATATTTAAGTTATTTTTTCTCTCATTTTTTATTTTTTGGAACAGTGAACATGCTAGAATTCTCACAGATTTAAAGGAGGTAGTTTGCATCTCCATGGTATTACTTCTTCCATTTAGAAACCTTCCAGCATGGAGTCCTGGCTCTCTCTCCAGCTCTCAAAGTCCCTCTCAAACTGGCCCTGCTTAGCAGTAACATCGCTACTAAATCTTGCTCCCTTCTGTGCTACTCCTTCTGTCTGTTGTACCTCTGCACCCACCTCCATGCCCTAAATCCAAATTTTATTCAATTGTGAAAACCAGTTGTAATGGTCTGAATGCTTATATGGCCCCCAAATCCATAGGTGAAACCCTATGCCCAAATGCTATTAAGAGGTGGAGGGGGGTCTTTGGGAAGTAATTAGGATTAGATGGGGTCATGAGGGTAGAGCCCACTAGAGTCCCAAGAGGGCTTGCCTCCTGTGTCCACCATGAGAGGACAGCAAGAATGCCACCTGTGAATCGGGAAGTAGGTTTTCATCAGACATCGAATCTGCCAGTGCAGACTGGACTGGACGTCCAGTCTCAAGAAACTACGAGAAATCAATTTCCATTTTTAAAAGCTACTTAGTCTATGGTATTTTGCTATAGCAGCCTAAACTGACTAAGATACATGCCTACTCCACAAAGTCTCTCCTAACCCACACTGTGTTTTCTCCTTTGTTTACCCCTTAGGTGTCTATATGATTAGCAGGCCACGGTTTATCACTTAATTATTCTGTAAATATGAGAGAAAAAGCTTCTTTAAAGTAAAGAACATGGTTTATAAAAGGGGTTCCCAACCCCTGTCTATGGCCTGTCAGGAACCCGGCCACACAGATGAAGGTGTGCGACGGGCGAGTGAGCATTACCGCCTCAGCTCTGCCTCCTGTCAGATCAGTGGCAGCACTGGATTCTCATAGGAGTACCCTATTGTGAACTGTGCATGCCAGATCTAGGTTGCATACCTGATAATCTGAGGTGGAACAGTTTCATCCCGAAACCATCCACCCCTCCCCAGTCTGTGGAAAAATGGTCTTCCACAAAACTGGTTCCCAGAGGCCAAAATGGTTGGGGACTGCTTTTTCCCCACCATTCCTCCTAGAAAAACCCTGGAAAAATAATACATGATCAAAAAACACACAGTTGATTACTAATTGGTAAACAAAGAAGGCAAGTCATAGATTGTTTTATCTACCCATATTCTTACAGAAAATTACCTGAAGAGTTAAAATGTCTCTAAAAATCCTAAGTTTACCAAAATATGGCACCATGGGCCTAATGCTACAAGCAGAGGTTTCCACTGGTGTAACTCTTAACCTTAGCAAGCTTGCTAGAAACATGACCCTCCACTCACTCTAAAGGAAAGTAGATATTAACAAGGACATACCCTCTGATGTTGTAAGAATCTTCTTGTCTTTGGGAGCCACCGCATGCCCAGCATGACTGATAGTCCAAACTGGAAAGCGTCTGTTTGTCAAAGAGTATAAAGCCTTTGCAAATGGCACATAAAAGGCAGAAAAACCTGGGTTACCTAAGAAAAGAAACACAGACCTTAGATTAATCAAAGTAATAAACAGGCATAAGATGACACGCAGGCTAGAAAAGATGGGTCTGTTTCTTTTCACACTTTCCTCTGAATTCTTCAGAGTACCCAAGAGAGATTATCTTCAAACTTCCATTAAAATCACAGCAGTACCCTATTTAAACACCCTTCAGTGTCTTCCAGATAAAGTCATCTGGAAGAAGTCTAAAATCAGTAATACTGCATATAAGGCACTTCAAGATTTGGTCATGCTCAGTTAACAAGATGCATGAAAACCAGAAAAACAAGCCAGCCAAAATAGTGTAAGAAGCATGCACAGGGAGAGCTTTAAGGAGTCTACTGTTTCCTTGTCACTTATCACTAGCACTTATAATTGTAAACAGGTGTACAGCTTGATCTTTTGGGGAAACAAACGTCTACAAGTACATGTAGATTTTTCTTATGTGTGTACAGAAGGTATTTTTGACATGAGTTTGCTATAAAGAAACAATAAATAAACGATCTTTTTAAAAACATTCAATCTGATAGATCTGTAGGGGGGAAATTACAACGAAATGGGATTTTCATCTTGTAATCATCATCTATATAAAGTCTTCACAGCTACTAGTCCATTTCCATCAATATCTATTTCTCTGATCAGTTTATCTATTTCTTCATGTTGTTAGGCTTTCTGGTTTCTGCAATTACATGACATGGCTCTGGAGCACTGATGTAAATAACCACTGTCATCCTTGTCGAATTTCACTGATTTCTACTCCATTTTTATATCTTTCAGTTTGCTAGATAAGCAGTGTAGTAAAGTGGTTAAGAGCATAGACTCTGAAGCCAGACTACCTGGGTTGGAATCTTGGCTTTGCCACTTACCATCTGTGTGAGCTTTGGCCAAGCTATTTAACCTCCCTCTGCCTTGGTTTCCTCATCCACAAAATGTGTAATAATGGTACTACCTCATTTGAAGACTAAGTGAATCAATATACAAAGCATTGTAACACTGCCTGAAACACAGCAAGTATTATATAAATGTTAGGTATTCAAACTTGTACAACAACGTCTAGCTATAACGGTAATATACAACGGCCGTAGCATCCATATTATTTTGCTTCTGTTGCATTCTGACCTAGTGACCCAAGTTCCAAATTCCTTTTTGTGATGGTGCTTTTGGCTTCTTTGTCAAATAGGATGAAAACTTCCTCAAATGCAGAAATATATTCTTTGGTCAGTTTATTGGCCACTGTATAGCTAAGGAAGAAAGAAGGGAGGAAGGGCATACCAGCACAGGGGCTATAACATCTATGGAAGCTGTGGGTGGCACTGTTTCATGTTTTATGCATTTAAGTCTTCAGTAAGTTTAGAATTTTTTTAGTATAAAATACTAAGTAGCAATCCAACTTTTTTCCAAGTGACTGGCCAATTGTTCCAAGACCATTTATTATATAATCCATTCTTTCTGCATTGATTTGAAATATCTTCAGACCCAATACTACATTTTTACATTCACTTGCTAATTCCGATACCAAATAATTCAGTTTATTTTTCCTTTTGTCCTCTGCCAGGACCATACTGTCTTAATTACTACATTTTTTTTTTAAATGTTAACCGGTAGGGCAAATCCCTTCCCTTTTTCTTTTTCTAAATTTTCTAGGCTGTTCTCATAAACTTTAGGGTTATTTTCACTAGTTTCAATTCTTAAAAATCTCTTTGGGATTGTGACTAAAATTTCATCTCATTAATATATTACTTTACAAAAATTTTATATTTTTATATTACTGAGTATAACCTTCTAGGAATATGTTATACCTCATATTCACATGTCTTACGTTGCTCATAGATTTCTTCATATGGCTAGAAAATAATAATAGCTAATATTTTTAGGTACTATAACTTACTACATGCCAGGCAGTGTTTAGGTGCTTTACATATATTATTTAATTATCATATGAGGTAACACTATCATTACTTCCATTTTATGGATGAGGAAACTGAGTACAGAGAGGTTAAATAACTTAGCCAACATCACATATATGGTAAGCGCTAAATAAATATTTGATGACTGAAAGTATATACAAAAGAAAATCATAATACTGAATTTTTAAAAAACATCAGTAATCCGGTGTAGGATCTTCTGCCTTCCTTGTTTTAGTTAGTCTTATAATATCTCTATAAAGTAGTTGGCATTTTCATTAGAAATAACGAATGGATAGCCACTTGCACAAAACTTGGCACATGGTAGGGGCTGAATAAATGGCAGCTATTAATACCACAGCTATTATAACAATTAAAAACTGGTGTAACATTAAGGAGACACCAAAGATAACCCCATGATTTAGATGTAAGTTACAATGACACGATATATGAAAAACAGTGAGTACTAGATAATGAATACTTAATGCATGCAGGCATTAAAACCTAGATGATGGGTTGACAGGTGCAGCAAACCACCATGGCACATGTATACCTATGTAACAAACGTGCACATTCTGCACATGTATCCCAGAACTTAACATATTTTTTTAAATGAGGAAGAATAAATAAATAAATAAAACAAAGTTTTCTCCCTATCTCTGGGATTAAGTCTGAGTTCTTAAGCTTTCTGATCCACAATTTTATCATCATCAAGTAAATGATGATGCCAGTTACTTATGTTCATTAATTCTATTCAGAATTACAGCTTCTTTTAGCTCTCAATTATTTATTGAGCACTTACTGTATGAAAGTCACTATGTCAGGCAAAAGACAGATGAGGGCCTTTTTGGAATTTATGTACTAGTGGGAGAATATACAACACATAACTAAATAGGTGAGATAAAGAGTGTGAGAACTCCTATAAAAGGAATAAACAGGGTCACATGATAGAGAAGGGAAGAGAATAGAGTGAAAAAAAGGTCTGAGGAGGTGACATTTAGCTAAGACCCCAAAATGGCAAGAAATAAGCCTTGTGAAAATTTGAGGGAAGAGAATAAATACTAAGGAGGGAGAAGGCCCTCAAGAAATAAAGATCTTAGCTCTTGAAGAGCTAATTCAAAGGCCCTCAAGAAATAAAGATCTTAGCTCTTGAAGAAATGGAAGACGGTCCATAATCCTTGGTTCTTCCCTTTGCATCTAATCTATCAGTGTGGCTAAAGCATAACAAGAGATATCAAATCTTGTATGAGATCAGGTTGAAGAGGAAGAGAAATACAATCATGTGATACCTTTTGGGCCATGATAAGTAATTTGGCTTTTAATCTAAGTAACATTAAAAGAGATTGAGCAGGGTTAAGGCATAATCAGATTTAAATTTTAAAAAAGTTTTCTATCTTAAAAGAGTAATTAGGAAAAATATGAAAATTTTCATAGCAATACATTTAGCAACTTAGATAAAATAGACAAACTTTTAGAAAGACAGAAACTATCAAAGTTCACTCAAGAAGAAACAGATAACCTAAATAGCCCTAAATTGATTGGATTAATTAGAATTTAAGTTAAAAATCTTCCCACAAAGAAAATCCAGGCCCACACAGCTTCGCTGGTGAATTCTATCAAACATTTAAGGAAGAAAAATGCCCAGTGTATAAAAACTCTTTCAGAAAATAGAAGAGAAATGCATTAGTCTGTTTTCATGCTGCTGATAAAGACATACCCGAAACTGGGCAACTCACACACAAAAAAGAGGTTTCATGGACTCACAGTTCCACATGGCTGAGGACACTTCACAATCATGGTGGAAGGCAAGGAGTAGCAAGTCACATCTTACATGGATGGCAGCAGGCAAAAAGAAAGGGAGTGTGCGCAGGGGAACTCCTCTTTATAAAACCATCAGATTTCATGAGACTTATTCACTATCACAAGAACAGCATGAGAAAGACCTGCCCCCGTGATTCAATTACCTCCCACTGAGCCCCTCCCACAACACGTGGAAATTGTGGGAGTTACAATTCAAGAAGAGATTTGGGTGGGGACACAGCCAAACCATATCAAGAAAGAAATATATTCTAACTCATTCTATGAGGCCAGCATCACCCTCATACCAAAACCACATAAAGACATTGCAAAAAGAAAAAGAAAAAACTACAGACCACTATACCTCGTGAACAAAGATGGAAAAATTCTAAACAAAATTTTAGCAAACTGAGTCCATCAAAATGTTAAAAGCATACATCATGACCAAGTGGGATTTATCACAGGAATGCTGGATTGGTTTAACATTCAAAAATTAACATCATCCACCACATTAACCAACCGTAAAAGAAAAACCATACGATCCTCAACAGATGCAGAAAAAAATGGAAGTTTTATCCTGTCAGAAATATACTTAACATTGTAGCATGTATAACGTACCAAACTTGAAAGTTTAACTTCTTTAAAAGTAGCCATCACTTGCTATAGTTCTCTGTATCCAGTGGCACCAAGCAGCACTAGATTGGGTACATGGCACTCACATACAATAAATCCTTTCAAACTGAACGCATAGCAAGTAACACAAAGGTCTAACTTATAACAGAGACAGAAGTGGAAAATGCAATGCAAAATGCTTAAATACCATTGCATACAGTACTTCATACTTCACCACTTAAACCTCCTTGTTAAGAAACCACAAAGAAAATTAAAAGGCCTACACTTATGCAACTAAAAAAGACACACACACGGAGGGGTATGGGAGAGGTCCAGGTGTAAGGATGTTGGAAAACATTCCAATGCAGACATGCAAGTAAAATATTTAATCAAAAGTTTACATCAAAATGTGTTATAAACACACATTGAACAGGCTCATAACAGTCAAATCAGTCAAATACCCATGCAATGTATAACAGAAGTTGTAGTGATCATCTCTAGGCCCTGACTGCTAATAAACTCCAACTATACAATGCTGCAAGTATAGACTTATACCTTCCAGTTAATTTTGTAGGGAGAGGAACGAAAACTGCCACATATCAAGTTAATATGGCACAGTATCTATATAATAGGTTGCCATGTAGACAGACCTATTGGACTCATTCATGGAGCCTTATCTGCTATATCTCCAACCACTGTGCTCACAGCACTTGATACTTCACATGATTCTGTTATCTCCATATGACCTCCTAAGAATTATGATTCAGTGTACTCTATGGTGAGTTCTCAATCTGATTCCCTTTGTTCATTTCACTAGTTAAAGAAAGTCCAAGGACAATGTTACTTTACAGAAATCCAAGATCTAAGGTTCATCGGAAAAAATGAAACTAAATTAAAAGTTCTTCAATCTGTGGATTCTGATCAAAAAAGGAACACAGTAAAAATTCTTACAAATGCAAAAAAAAAAAAAAGAAAAGAAAATGATATTACATCCATTAAACATCAGACTACAAAAAAGAAAAGAAAACTCACAATTATCATTACTAACTTAGAAGTGAAGAATTAATTTTGCTAGCTGCAAAAGCAATGTGATTTAAAATGAAATGTTATGTCAGTCTATCAGAGACGGACATAACATGGTGTCCATAGTGGCTTCACAATCCTTGAAATACTGTTATCCTGATTATTCCCACAGTGTAAATAGATTAGCTCCCCCGAAACCTGCCACACACACACGCACACACACACACACACACACACACAAAATACAATTCTAAATCCCACAAACTAATGAGCAGGGCAAACATAAAAGAACACTAGGAAATGAAATATGATCTGAAAATGTCAAAGCACTATAAACAATGAGACTATCAAACTACAAATGTTTTATGCTTCCCTCCATTCTCAGTGTCTTCACTGAATACTCCCTTTATCTCCTCACCATATCTGAAATCTGGCTCTCCCCTGTAATGGGCTCTCTTCCTTTCAATCCTCTTCAGCAGAGGCCTCAGTCACTCTTCTCTAACACCACATATAACTCAATGAGAGCAAAGACTTAATGCAACACAGTATTCCTAGCACCTGGGATAAAAGAGTGAGGGAATAAATACTATCTCCAGGTGGGGAAGTGGGTGGGTTTTCTGTCCCACTTACTATTTCACCTCACTATTACAACAACCTCTTCTTCTTTAAGACTCAAGCCATCTATTTCCATCTATCAACTTTTTAGTCACTCACACATTCTCTGAAAGCCTTGACCCTTAAATGACAGTTTCACTTGTCATGTCATGTCAGGACATTTCAAAATCCAGTTGGACTGACTGAGCCAAAAACTTTGTCCCATAATTCATTATTATGATGAAATCCAAAGAACTTCACCTACATTAAACTTAAGCAATTCATTCCCATGACTATACCCTGGATCAGATATGAGTATCACAGTTCCCTGCAGGGCTTGTTAAAACACTGATTGCCCAACCCCCAGACTTTCTGGTTCAGAAGGTCAGGGATAGAGCTCAGGAACTGCATTTTTAAAGTTCTCAAGCAATACTTCTGATCCTGACACCAACTTTAAGAACCACAGGCCTAGTATCTTTTCATGAGCTGGAAATGATTAGCATTCAAAACATGGTCTCAACTCTCAACAGAAAAAACAGTAGTCAGGAAGCAGGAGACTTCACTTCCCTCTGATACGCCTTTATACTTTTCCATTTTAGTAACCAATTTCACCTCCTTCTTTCTAGCCTTAGAAGGATATCCCTTCTCGAGTTTAAGATAATGTTTCTACTTATTTTCTCTATCCTATGCTATAAGCTATTCCAAATGGCTGCTCCATCAAACAGCACTTGCCATGCCTATAATTTCAAACTCTCCTTCACTACTGGAAAAGTACATGTATTTTTATGTTAATAGATGCTGAACGGACTGACTTCCACAAAGACTGTTACATCCTGGCAGAAGAATAGTTTATTCCCATTAGTGGTTAAAACAAAGAGAAATTCTGGATCAGGAATCTTAGTCCAGCTGAGAATGAAAGTACCATACTGAGAAGAGGCTGGACTAGGCATAACCAAACACTGAAACTACCACCTCCTTTCCCCTATTCCTCTTTGAACATTAACAGACAGGTTTCCACTCTTCAAACAGGAGCCTGGAAGATTCCTCCCCAGGAAAACTGAACAATAAAAGAAAGAGCTTCAGACACTGAAAGCTGGAAATCCGTCAATGAAATGCTGGGTCCCTACTCAATCACCTTAGGATGAGGCCCACCTAGGGCGACCAACTCCTCTGTTTTGCCCGAGACTGTCATGGTTTTAGTACTGAATGTCTTATGTCCTAGAAAACCTCTCAGTCCTAGGCAAGCTAGGATGGCTAATCACCCTAGACACACCTCTGGATAAGCCCCAGCTCTGAGTGCAAAGCTTCCAATTTGTTTTTTGTCTTCCTCTTAAACATGAATGGATAGTCAAGGATTGCCAGACATTTGAGGAAAACTAAAGACTAATGCAAATGAAAAAAGGAACACAGTGAAAATTCTTGCAAATGGAAAAACAAAAAAGAAAAGAAAAGAAAATGATATTGCATCCATTAAACATGAGACTACAAAAAAGAAAAGAAAAACAAAGCGCTATTAGAATGAAATGAGTTTCTGGCTTAAAAGGGCCCACCAAAACCCAAGTACATTGTATGAAAAAACAGTCACACCAAGGTCTTCACTGTAAAATTTCAGAATCTCAGAACAAAGAAAAGGTCTCCAAAATGTGGGTAGAGAATCTTCACATACAAAAGGCGAAAATCAGAAATGATACCAATACTTCTTATAAGCAGCTCTGAGTGTTGGAAAACAATGATTAATGCCCTCCATTAACGCTCTCCATTTTCCTCCTAAAGAAAAATTATTTCCAACCTAGAGTCTAAGACATTTTGCAGCATGCTGTGTTACTTCTCATGTACCTCTTCTAAGGAAGCTACTAGAAGATATGCTCTACCAAAAACAAGAGAATAAACTAAGATAAAAATGTGGGATCTGAGAAACGAGGGATCCAAGCCAGGAGAAAGTGACAGAAGTCCCCAGGATGGCAACTGTGCAGCAGGCCTGGGGAGCAATGAGTCCAGACTGGAGCCAAAGGACAGAGCATTCTGAAAACTGACTGATGACTCAAATGCATTGAAAGGATTCTTTTCACTTCTAGAGAATAGTTCTAGGATAAATGAGTGATTAAAGCACAAAAAACTAAGCAAAAAGATAACAGAACATCATTAACCCAGGGAAAACAAACAAAAATATATAAGAAAGGAAATGCATGCGCAATTCCTTATAGGCTTAGCTATGTATAATATAATTAATATAATATAATATACATAATATAATATAATACATAGTCATAATAATAAAAGCACTGAATATTGACCTAACAAAAAACTGAAATATTCCCATACTAGGAAAATAGATGGAGAAGGAGGGGTATATGATTGTGCATGGAGAAGGGAAAGTATAAGAAAGCTAATCTTTTTCTTTCATGGAGGAAGACAATAGATAACATCTAATATTAAAAACTCAGGAGAATTGCTTGAACCCGGGAGGCGGAGGTTGCAGTGAGCCGAGATCACACCACTGCACTCCAACCTAAGCGACAGAGAGAGACTCCATCTCAAAACAAAACAAAAGACAACTGAAGAAGAAGAAATATAAGTATTTCATTTAGAAACGAGTAAAGGCCAGGCATGGTGGCTCATGCCTATAATCCCAGCACTTTGGGAGGCTGGGGTGGGCAGATCACTTGAGGCCAGGAGTTCGACACATGCCTGGCCAACATGGTGAAGCCCTGTCTCTACTAAGACTACAAAAATTAGCCAGGCATGGTGGCAGACACCTGTAATCCCAGCTACTGATGAGGCTGATACAGGAGAATCTCTTGAACCCAGGAGGTGGAGGGTTGCAGTGAGCTGAGATCATACCACTGCACTCCAGTCTGGGCAAGAGAGTGAGACTCTGTCTAAAAAAACAAACAAACAAAAAAGAATGTGGAATAAAAATCACAGGAATATACCAGTGTTAAAAGTGGTTGCCTCTGAGAACATCTGTTGGAACTAGAAAAGCTGATTTTTTGGTTATTATTTATTTTTTTAAAGATATTGATATTTATGTTATATATTCATGGGGTACATGTGATATTTCGTTACCTGTATAGAACGTGTAATGATCATGTCAGGGTGTTTTAGTACATTCACTTTGAGTATTCATCATTTCTACGTGTTGAGAAAAATCCAAGGCCTCTCTTCTAGCTACTTTATACCAATACAATACACTACTGTTAACTATAGTCAGTCTACTCTGCCGACTATGCCAATTCTGTTGGTATAAATAAGTTCCAACAATAGAACTTACACCTTTCATCTAACTTGCATGTTTGTACCTGTTTACCTCCCTCTTCATCCCTCCTCCCAGCCCTGCACCCTTCCCAGCCTCTAGTATCTATCATACTCTCTGCCTTTATGAGATCAATTTTAGGAAAGTTGACTTTAAAGATCATTTAAGCTTTTTTTTTCCTCTTAATGAAGCCAAAAAATATATTCTGCAGCCAAAAGAAAAGAAGCTAAAGAATATTCTGGAAAATAATAAAAATGAACAAGTTCCAAAAAATATGTGAAAGTATCATAAAACTGCATTTATTAAAAAACATGAAGAACACATGAAGAGGCGAAAAACACGGAAAGAAACTCCCGGCCACAGGATAATCTACTTTACAATACAGTTAGCATTGCAAGGCAGTAGGAGAAAGGCAGATTATACAATAAATGGTTGTGGACCATGTAATAAGCCATCCAAAGGAGAGGGAGAAGAAAAGTAGATCCCTTCCTCAGTGCCTGCCCTTAAAATCTAGATGCATCAACTTAAAGATCACAAATGAAATTGTAAAAATACTAGAAGACATGGCAGAATTGTTTTATAATCTTGGAGTAGGAAAGCCCTCTCTAAGAAACTCATAAAACCCTGAAGTCTTAAAGGAAGAGACTTAGCATTTTGGCCACATAACAATGATACTTTCTATACAACCAAATAAACATTGTAAATGATGTCAAAAGACAAACCAGGAAAGATTCTTGTCACATATGACAGATATAACACAATTTTACAGTTGTGTAAGAATCAACTGAAAATCAATAAGGAAAACATTGAAAACACAATTGAAAAATGGGCAAGGGTTTCGAACTGGCAATTCACAGAATAAGAATAAACATGTATGTTCAAACTCACAATTTAAAATGCATTTTGAATACCTGCAATCGCTCAAGCATCTGTCCCTAATTCTACTGACAATGATCTAGCAAAAGTTATAAGTGACTCAGCTGCCAAATATCAGAATATTCTAATTTTTAATTTTTATTTTTTTATTTTTTATTTTTTTAAATATTTTTTTGAGACGGAGTCTCGCTCTGCCCCCCAGGCTGGAGTACGGTGGTGTGATCTGGGCACACTGCAACCTCTGCCTCCCAGGTTCAATCAATTCTCCTGCCTCAGCCTCCCGAGTAGCTGGGACTATAGGCATGTGCCACCACGCCCGGCTAATTTTTTGTTTTTTAGTAGAGATGGGGTTTCACCATGTTAGCCAGGATGGTCTTGATCTCCTGACCTTGTGATCCACCCACCTCAGCCTCCCAAAGTGCTGGGATTACAGGCATGAGCCATTGCACCTGGCCAAATATTCTATAATAAACATATAATCATGTTGAAATGAGGCAGAAAAAGTTTAGAAAACTGGCAAAAATATTGATGAAGTTTTAAATATTAAGAAATGCTTTAAAAACCACATTACAAAACTGCATATATAGTACATACTTCCAACTGTGACACAAACACACACACACACACACAACAGACAACATAATGTAAATACATAGAAGAAAAACACAAAATCCAGACGTCAAAATATTAAGGGTGGTTGTTAACAATGGGTCAAGCGATTTTAATTCCTTCTCCAAGGTTTTCTATATTTACCAAATTCTCTATACTTTAAAATCAGACATAGTTATGAGTATCTACAAAAAGTTTCCTCATCCAGACTTTTACACTCACCAGGAATAATGAAAATAAGCAGCTTAGGCCTTTTGACACTTTGGTCATGAAAGAGGTCTGTCCAGGGCCCACATTTTAGAACCTGGGTTTCGGCTCCACCACACAAAATGAATTCCTCATGCACAGGAATTTCTTCCTTGAGTTCTGAGTCCATTTCTAAATAAGGGGAGAAAAGTAGTATGAAGAGTCAGTAAAATGTAAAACCTTGAGCCAAAGACAAAATTCAAGAATAAAAAAGGGCAAGTTTCAATATACCTAGAAGGAAATGCCACAAGGACATCTGGGAAACTATAAGACTATTCAGTGATGCTGGATTATACGATTGCAAGACACGTAAAACAAGCCACGAAAGTACTTAGGAGGAGACATATCCTTGGAAAAATGAAAGACTATAGAGGGGTTTGAGTCAAAACCATAACTTCCACAAATTCCCTCTGCTAGAATTCTCTTTTAGCTCTGTGCATTACCATGAGACAGGTTCCCCTACCTTCACCTGGTGAGAAAGTGCAGAGGTTCTGGCTTGCCCTTGCATTCACTCCATAGAAGAGTAAGAGGGACAATGAACTCCCTATGGTCTCTTATTTCCTCATATTACTCTTCTCTTCTCCCAAATTCTATGTGTGTGTGTGTGTGTGTGTGTGTGTGTGTGTAAGTATGAATATGTGTGTATATATATATGTATATATACATATACATACATATCCACACATACTATATCTATCTATCTATATACACACACAATATACATATATATATATACACATATATACGTTGCCCAGGCTGGAGTTCAGTGGCATGATCTTGGCTCACTGCAAACTCTGCCTCCCAGGTTCAAGCAATTCTCCTGCCTCAGCCTCCTGAGTAGCTGGGACTACAGGCATGTACCACCACGCCTGGCTAATTTTTGTATTTTTAGTAGAGATGGGGTTTTGCCATGTTGGCCAGGCCGGTCTTGAACCCCTGATCTCAGATAATCCACCCACCTCGGCCTCCCAAAGTGCTGGGATTACAGGCATGAGCCATCACATCCAGCCCCAATAAGCATATTTTATGTATTAAAGCACTACATTAAATTATGAAATGGATAGGTGGAAAAAAACCCAGGATATACTATCATGAACCATTTCCTGAGTAATTAGTTATGTGCAAAAATGTAGGTCCCAATTATTTCTATCACTCCTCCACCTCTGCCTCTGCCTTCTTCATCTACTGACAGCACCAAATCTCAAACCTTCATTGGTCTTTCTGTCTTTCTCTTCCCCTCTCTTCCACTCACTCAAAGCACTCCAGAGTTAAGATTCAAAGGGCCCTTCTAGCTTATTCTCCTCTTACCACTTTACATCAACCTTGCACTTTAGTCTTCTTGTCCTTGAATTTCCCTAGTGCCCCTATGCTTTTCTGCTTCTATAACTTTGCTCATATTTAATTCTCCAACCATATTTAATCCCATAACTGCACTTTGTACAGCTATCAGTTTATTACCTCTCTACTCCAAATTCATTCTTCATTGTCTTATCTGGAAAAGTGGATCTGGGCCTTTAAAATATTTTTTGTTTGCCAGTATGACATGATGCTAAGCTCTGTCAATACAGTGCACTGGAAAGGGAGGGAAGGAGTTTTCTCAGCAGGTTTCTGGAGAGCTTATATTTTACCCCTCCACTGTTCCACTGCTGTGAGATTTCTCTATTGCAGTGGTTCACAACTAGAGACAATTTGCCCTCAGAGGACATATGGCAATATTTGGAGATATTTTCCATTGTCATAACCCGGGGAACTACTGAGATACAGTGAATAGAGGCCAAGGATACTGCTAAATATCCTACAATACACAGGACAGCTCCCCACAACAAATAATTATCCAGCCCTGAAGGTCAATAATGCCAAAGCTGAAAAACAACACTGCTGTAGTACTAGGTGCCTGCAGGGGAAAGCTTTCTCCAGCATCTGGCTAGCGGCTGTGTGCTTTCTTTCTCCAGCTCTCTACTCAGGCAGCAGCAGCACTATAGCCAGGAGCCCCAGACCAGGTGGCTACTCCCCAGCCCCTCTCCTCAAACCATATGCACCGGCTTGGCCAGCCAGCCACCTGACCTTTGTTCCACACAGCAGCTTGATATATTGTCCTGCCCCAAGCTGTACACAGCAGTGCTCTAGATTGCTACACAGGGAGGCCTCTCCAACTTGCAATTCCAGTGGTATCTAAAGTGGTGCTCCAACTCCTTCTACTAACTAGCCAACCTCAACTCACTTGCACCCCAAGGGTTGTTACTGTGGCCCTGCCGCACTGCCCTGATTCCCTCTGCATGCTCTCCTACCAGTCTTAACTCACCTGCTCACACTGTGATTGTGCACCAGCGTTGGCTCAGACAACCCAGCAAATTTCTCTACCATCCAATGGGCTATAGCCACACTTTCAATGAGGTCTGAACCTCATTTCAATTCCGTCCTTCATTGGGTACTTTTCCTCAGCCCTAGGGTACCTTTTGGAGTTCTCCTTATAGAGTGACTTCATAGTTTTTCTCTTATCATACCCTAATAATTCTTTAAGTTAAACTAACAATTTTAGTTACTATGTGGCTTCTGTCTTCTGATTTGATCCAGATGATATATCTCTCATGTGTCTGTGCAAATTTTTCTTTATAAATCTTTCCCTCATTATACACAGCTCAAATTCTATTTGTTACATGAAGCCTTCCTTGAGCACCCCAGGTAAACAAAGGAAATCACCTCTTCCTCTAAACTCACAGCATCTGTCTTTATTATAAGGTGGCAGTGGTAAAGGCACACAGCTAAGCTTCACCTGGTAAAATTTGTTATGTCATGCCACACTTTCCCACAGCACCACAGACAAGCAACTGATGCAAGGGCTATGTGTCCCTGCCCAGATTGAACATCCTAAGGCAAATGCAATGTTGGCTAGGTTGTAGTGAAATGGGAAATTCCACACATTGATGGTAATAATAAAAATGGCTTTGCAAAGCAATCTGGCAGCATGGATCAATACTCATAAAAGGTATAAACTTTGATTCAGTCATTCAATTCTGAAAAAAACCTAAAATATTTTAAGACTGATGCATGGAATGCTAATTATAACAGTGAAAAGCTGAAAAAACTAAATGGTCATGGATAGATGAATGCTTAATTATGATAACCCATTATCAGACACTAAAAAAATTATATATATGACTCGATATTAAGGAATAATTAAATAAATTGTAACTCAATATAATGATCAAATATTATGTTCCATCAAAACTGCTCTGCTAAGTTGGTTATAATTTATGCATTTCTTTTCTAACATTTCTAAAATTTCACTTCTCTAGCCTGATGTTATATTGCCTCTTTCATTCTCTTTGTTTATTCCTTTATTGTTTATTCTGTTAATTTAGTGAATTTAGGAAGAAATAAACATATTTATTCTAACCTCTATGTTTAACCAAAAGTCCAAAACTGATTCTCTTAAGAATACTTAGAAAAATGAAAAATTCCCACTTAGAAAGTGGAGATCACTGTCCATTAAAAATATATGGACTAAATAAAGTATCACTTCATATTTTCTTATGGACTGATTTTTTACTTCACTAATAAATGCCACTGTAGCCCATTCTCCAAAACTATCACAAACTACAGTATATTTATGTAAGTTCTGACCTTTATAATGTGTTAGAAACAATATTAGATTTAGCAGTAAACACTACATTAAATTAGAGCACTGACTGAGAAGACACTGGCCAAACTGAATACCTTCACCAGAAAAGAATTTAAAGTTATTAACTATAAAGTTGTTAAATATATTCAAATCATAAATATCAATACTTAACTTCAAGTAAATGACATCGTGGGAGCTTGATTAGCTACAAAATTAGTGAGAATTCAACTAGATATGAAAATCAAGCTCAGTCTATAAACATTGGAAAACAAAAAAGTACAACTCTAACACCTCAAATAAAATAAGCTCAGAAACATGGAATTAAAATGCTGGCTAGCTGCTGTATAGCTTCCCCTGTAGGCACCTAATTCCATGTATTTATAAAGCATCGTTTATTTTACTTCACTCTCGTATTTCTGAATCTCACACACCCATGTAAAAGCAGCAATGGAAAATCTGAGGCACGAGAATTAAAACTCTTCCCTACCTAAGAATCCAAGGTAGTTCAGTTCTGCAAATAACTGTCAGATTAACAAAGGAGAGTACGTTGTAGTTATATACTGGTAAAGGATAATGGCATGCCTTCAGCCTCAGCCCATAAGCAATCTTTAATAAAATCAATTTTCATAAGCAGTAAGACTTGTGCTGGATAAAAACCAAGCGTGGATACAATCTGTGCAACTTAGGCAAGCCTATTTTCTTAAATATAGGTTTTAATTTGCTTAATGGGCTTCTAATTTTATTTAGTAAGAGGGTTTTTTTCCAATTAAATCTCATACAAACCTAGATAATTTGACTAGTGTAAATTTTAGAGGTTCAAATTTATAATATTTGTTATACTATTTATAATACAAACATATAAAGTCATGGGCTGATTTATTTATATGTTTAAATATATACTTAATATACATTAAGTGATTCTATGTAGTTAAATACTTATAATATTTATTTATTATAAAGTTAGCCATTGAGAACAGTAAGACTGTACTAATAAATAAAATATTTGAAAGTGGAGTTATAAATAATACATCTTAATCAGCTTCAGCAAACAGTAAAATGTCTGCATTTTACTTTGGCTACTTGGTAATACTGCTTTATTCATGTAAGAACTGTAGAAGATAACAATTTTTTTAAGGTTTGTGTTGCTATGTCCAAATAGTTTTCAATTAAATGTCCAGACAGTCTTTCAAAAAAACTTGAAAAAGAGGTAATAAGACGGTTTTCTTTCAAAGTTAAAGTACCAACAATATCCAATCATAACTTACATTATTTATTACATATGTAAGACGAACAGGAAGCTTCTAAAACTTCCTCAAATGCCAAAAACTTTATACCTAATATTATCAAATGTGGACAACTTTGTGGACTATGTTATTGTCCCACAATGCCACACAGCAGAACTTCCTCAAATGCCAAAAACTTTAAACGTAATAATATTAAATGTGGACCATTCTGTGGACTCTGTTATTCTGCCACAATGACACAGAGCAGAGCATATACTTTGCATGTGTCTGAACCTTCATTAGTGCTATTCCTAGGCACTAGTATTAAACCTACTTGGAAAATATATGGTGACTGGTCAAGTGCAGGTTTGACTTTTAAAGGCCCAGGGCAGAAAAACAAAATTTTTAATTGGTAACAGAAGTTTTACTTTAGTCATTTTTTAAAATTGGCCTAGAAGCCAACATAAACATGTTGGTGATCTGTACATCCCAAATAATCTTCCATTGAGAACAATTAGAAAAGCCAGAAAAACTTTTTAAAAATGTTAAAAAAAATCCATAACCACTGAAAGAATTTATAAGACTGTATAACAAATTAATAAAATATAGAAAATAATTAATATAGAAATAAGCAGAAAGCAGAGAAGCAATAGAGAATAGAAAATAGGACACAAAATGTATGAAATGCAGATAAAGATACGAATGCAGGAAAATTCAAAGTTTTGAAATGCATATATTAGAAAACAAGGCTGCAAATAAAGGACTTAGCCATTTGGCCTAAGGAATTAGAAAAAAAAAATGAATCCCAATAAAGAAAATAGATAAAAGATAATAATGAAGAGTAGATATTAATGAAATAGGAAAAAAAGTTTACATTAGAGAGGATTAGCAAACCCAAAAGTTTTTACTTTGAAAACACCTATAAATAAGTAAACCCTTGACTTCTCAAGAAAAGAGATGGTACAATCAATCAATATCAGAAGTGAAAAAAGGATATCACTCCAGATTCTACAGACATCAAAAAAATAATAAACAAATATGAAGAAATGTATACCAATAAACTTGACATGGGCAAATTCCAAAACAAACAAACAAACAAAAAAACCAAACCCAACAGATACAAAAAGAAAAAAGACTAGAAGACTCTTAATAAATTTGTATTTTAAGACAAAATTCTTGGTCCAGATGAAATTAACACCTAAGGAAGGAATAATACCAATTTTACATACAGTTATCCAGAGAATAGAAAAAGAGGGACACCTCCCAACTCATTTTATGCAATCAGCAATTCTTTGTAATTTTTAGTTTAAAATGTACATTATAATTAAGGTTGAGATAGACGCAAAAACTATTCAAAATATTAGCAGACCAAATCTAGTGCTATACAAAAGGGTACTAGATGACAACTAAATTGTGTATATACCAGAAATGAGAAGTTGTTTAAATATTCAATATTTAATCAGTTTAAGTTACCACATTAACAGAGTAAAGAAAACTTATATAATCATCTCAATTGATACAGAAAATATTTCATAAAATCCAATAGTCATGAAAAAATTCTTAACAAGTGAGAAATAAAGAAATCTTTTATAAAATATAAATATGAAATTCATTTTTTTCATATAATACAAGTATTAAAAATCTTCAGTAAATGTTTACTAAGGGTAAAATATTGAAACCCTCTCTGAGTTTGGGATCAAGATATGGAGGTCTGCTATCAACACTTCTATACTTGAGGTCTCAGCCAATGCAATAAGAAACCAAAAAAAGATATAAATATATTTAGATTGGATAGGAAGAAAGTGTGATTATTCACAAACATGATGACATACATAGAAAATGCAAAAAAAAAAAAAACCCTTACATATACTATTTGAATTAATAGGTGAATGCAACATGGTCATTAGCTAAAAGGTCAATATATGAAAATCAAATATATTTCTACATACCAGCAACAAACAATTTGAAAATAAAACATAAAAGAGACCACTTATAACAGCATCAAAAAAATCAAATACTTAGGAATAAATCTAACAAATGATGTGCAAGACCTCTACACAGAAAGCTACGTGGTTTGCTGGATATTACTGAGAGAAATTAAATAACGAGGGGACAAACTGTATTCGTGAACTGGAAGTCTCACTAGTATAAACTTCAAATTAATTCTTAGATTTGTAAAATTCCAATCCAAATCAGGTTTTTTCCCTTTCCTTTTTTTAAAAATGGAAATTGTTAAGCTAATTCTAATATGTATGTGGAAGTGTAAAAAGTCAAGAATAACAAGACAAGGCCGGGCGCGGTGGCTCACGCCTTTGATCCCAGCACTTTGGGAGGCCGAGGCGGGCGGATCACGAGGTCAGAAGATAGAGACCATCCTGGCTAACACGGTGAAACCCCATCTCCACTAAGAATACAAAAAAATTAGCCGGGCGTGGTGGCGGGCGTCTGTAATCCCAGCTACTCAGGAGGCTGAGGCAGGAGAATCGCTTGAACCTGGGAGGCGGAGCTTGCAGTGAGCAGAGATCATGCCACTGCACTCCAGCCTGCGCAACAGAGCGAGACTCCATCTCAAAAAAAAAAAAAAAAAAAAGAATAGCCAAGACAAGTTTGAAGAACAACCACAAAGTTGGAGGACTTTACCCTATATCCAGGTTTAATAAAAATATACCATTATTGAAGACAACATAGACAAAACAGTGGACAAGAACAGGGAATCCAGAAACAAATCCAAACATATATCTTCATGATTTATGACAATGGTGTTCCTGCAGAGGAGTAAGGAAAAGAAGGTCTTTCAAATAAATGATGCTGGTTCAACTGGATATCCATGTGGAAAATAAATGAATCTTGACTCCTTTCTCACACCACAGACAAAATATAGTACTAGGTATATTATAGATCTAAATGTGAAATGTGAACAATAAAGCTTCCAAAAGATAACATTGGAACATACCTTTATGAGCTTAGGGTGGCCAAAGGTTTCTTAAACAAGGTAATAGTAAACATGAGCCATAAAGGAAAAGACCGCCAGGCATGGTGGCTCACACCTGTAATCCCAGCACTTTAGGAGGCCGAGGCAGGTGGATCAGAAGGTCAGGAGATCAAGACCATCCTGGCCAACATCGTGAAACCCCATCTCTACTAGAAATACAAAAGAAAAAAAAAAAATTAGCTGCGCTTGGTGGCGCGTGCCTGTAATCCCAGCTACTCAGGAGGCTGAGGCAGAAGAATTACTTGAACCAGGGAGTCGGAGGTTGCAGTGAGCCGAGATCATGCCACTGCACTCCAGCCTGGCAGCAGAGTGAGAGTTCATCTCAAAAAAAAAAAAAAAAAGGAAAAGACTTTCAAATTCCATCCTCCATTAGAATTAAGAACTTGCATTTAGCAAAAGACACTATTAAGAGAGTCAGAAGGCAAGTCACAGAGTGGGAGAACACTATACATACACACACACACATATATACACATATGTATAGTATTCTGAAAACGAGCCTGTTGTTGGGAAATATATATATACACATAGGATATAAAAATAGATTTTTGTCCCAACATGCGCATATCCAGAATTTACAAAGAACTTTTAGAAATCAGTAAGAGACAACTCAATAGAAAAATGATATTTGAACAGGCACTTCACAAAAGAGACTATCAGCGAATAAACATAAGGGCTTTCTAGAAGAGTAAAAGAATACTGATACAGAAACTATAAATAAAATACCATTCAGGGAGGAGACTGATTTGCTGGATATATATAGGCCAATACCGAAGCTGTCCTACTGTTCACTATGAAGGCCTTGAATGGCAAGCTAAAAAATTAGAAAACCAGAAATTCCATAAACAGGTTTTCCAAGGAACATGTATCACAAGCTACCAGTTACCATACTTAAGAAAATAAAGTGTTCTCAGGAAACATTGTGTGTTCCAGTTACTCTCGCTATCTAAAATATTACTCTAAAACTTAGTGGCTTAAGACAACCATTTACTATGCTTACGGATTCTGTTGGTCAGGAATTCAGAAAGGGCACAACAAAGATAGCCTATCTCTGATCCAAAGTCTGGGGCCTTAGCTGAGAAAACTCAAGAACTGGGTGTGATCTGATCACTGGAGGCAGGAGTCATCTGGAAGTATCTTTGTTCATATGCCTGGTGACTGATGCTGTTGTCACATAGGCTGTTGGCCTGGAACACCTGCATGTGCCTTCTCCATTTGGCCTGCCAATATGGGCTACTTAAGCTTCTTCAGAAAATGGTGGCTTGGTTCCAAGAGCAAATGTCTCAAGAGTACCAGATTAAAGCTGTATCACCTTTTATGACCTACCCTCAAAAGTCACATAGCATCACTTCCATGTTAGACAGAAGCCCATCAATATTCAAAGACAGCATGTTCTTTGTACAATATGACTGTGACATTTCTACTGAGAGGGGTCAGTAGAAGAAGTGTCAAAGTCATATTGTAAAAAGAACATGTGGTGTGGGAGTTACTATTGTGGCCATCTTTGGAAAACACAATCTGCAAAGTTAAGTTAAACACAAAGGCACATAAGCTTTACTTCTGAGGAACTTTTTCAAAGCACACCGATAAGAACTGAGAATGCTTTAGAGGGGGACATAGTATACAACAGGGGTCCACAATCCCTGGGCCATGGACTGGAACTGGTTAGGAACCAGGCCACATAGCAGGAGATAAGCGGCAAGCAAGCATTACTGCCTGAGCTCCGCGTCATGTTAGCTCAGTGGAGGCATTAAATTCTCACAGGAACGCAAACCCTATTGTGAACTGTGCATGCGAAGGATCTAGGTTGCGTGCTCCTTATGAGAACCTAACGCCCAGTGATCTGAGATGGAACAGTTTCATCCCAAAACCATCACCCCCCACTCCCCACCATTTGTGGAAAAATTGTCTTCCACAAAAGGGGTCCCTGGTGCCAAAAGGTATTCGACCTTTTTTTTTTTTTTTTTTTTGAGATGGAGTCCCGCTCTCTCGCCCAGGCTGGACTGCAGTGGCGCGATCTCGGCTCACTGCAAGCTCTGCCTCCCGGGTTCACGCCATTCTCCTGCCTCAGCCTCCCGAGTAGCTGGGACTACAGGTGCCCGCCACCACGCCCGGCTAATTTTTTTGTATTTTTAGTAGAGACAGGGTTTCACCGTGTTAGCCAGGATGGTGTCGATCTCCTGACCTCGTGATCCGCCCATCTCGGCCTCCCAAGGTGCTGGGATTACAGGCGTGAGCCACCGCGCCCGGCCTCAACCTTCTAAAAACTGATTTGACTATATTTCATTAATGGTGATCCTACTAATCTCTCTCATTAATACCTCATCTCCTTCCTCAGAACAGTTTGGGAAGATGTTGGAGGAAAGATAATCTGGTGGATTTAAAAGGCAGAGGGACTGGATTAACTGGATTAGTTTTTTTTTGTTTGTTTTTTTTTTTTTTTTGAGATGAGTCTTGCTCTGTCGCCCAGGCTGGAGTGCAGTGGCGCGATCTCGGCTCAAAGCAAGCTCTGCCCCCGGGGTTCACGCCATTCTCCTGCCTCAGCCTCCCGAGTAACTGGGACGACAGGCGCCCGCCACCATGCCTGGCTAATTTTTTGTATTTTTAGTAGAGATGGGGTTTCACTGTGTTAGCCAGGACGGTCTCGATCTCCTGACCTCATGATCCACCCCTCTCGGCCTCCCAAAGTGCTGGGATTACAGGTGTGAGCCACCGCACCTGGCCTAAACTAGTTCTTTTAAGAGGACTATGAAAGACAGAAAAAAACACAAGATTACACTAGAGTTTGGCAGCTATCAAAATAATCTTGTTTAGATTATTTCAAAATATCCTGTTTAGATTATTCTGATAATAATTAAATGTAGGCAAGAGTGGGAATGAAAAAGGAGTGAATGAGAGTCTTGGTAATGATATGGAGAACCAGGGAAGGGAAAGGGGCAGAGATGACAGATTTTGATGCCAAAGATGAAGGGAATGAAAGCGCTCCTCACATACATATACGGGGAAATGTAAAAGAAGGGAAGTTAGTGGGAGGAAAGGAAGCTGGGATTAGTTACAAATGTAGTTTAAGTTTCAAGAAAATAAGGAACAAGGCCAGAAGACAATGTGAGCCACAGAACTAAAGCTCAAGAGAGAACAAAGTAGACATACAGTTTCTCCAGCAGCTTCTTAAAGAAATTCTCTATTTTGGCTTCTATGCCACCTCCCAGTCCTCAATGGGAACCGTTTCCTCTCCTATTACCTGTCCCCAAAGTTTCTGCCCTGGATTCCCTTCTCTATATGCTCTCCCCTGGAGATTACATCCACTTCGAGAATTAGCCAAGTGAGAGAATCCTTTATATCTACTTCTCAAGTTCCTGTCAAGTTTTTCCAGCTACTGAGCATTTTCATCTGGGTGCCTCATTGATGCATAAAACTTCTGCAGAGCAAGTATCAAAATCATCTTGTTTTAAAAATCAACCCTATAAACCCTACATCATGACTTCTCTGCTGCCATATATGGACTAATATTCTCCCAGTCACCCTAATTCAAAAGCTTCTTTGGCAACCCCTGCTATATTTTGGGAGCAATATCCATAGGTAAGGAAAAAAGATATCAGCAAAATAAAAAGGAAAAATTAGAAACAGGCATTAACTAAGACATGTAAAGTAATGTAAGCCAGTGAGGAGTGTTTCAGGAAAGTGGCAGGATGGTGATAAAGTTTTAAAAATAGATATTAACAAATGTCCAAGAGCATAAGAACCAAGGCAACAGTAAGAACTAATAACTGAGAGTGCTTTCTGTAAGCCAGGTACTGTGCTAAGCACTTAATAGATGCATCTAAATTTAATCCTGATGACAACCCTATGAGATGGGTACTATTATTTCATCCTCCCACCCCAAGAAAATATGTGAGAAAATTGATTGAAAGACATTAAGCAATTTGCCTAAGTCACACAGCTAGTAAGTTGTAAAGTGGCAGAGTCAGAATTTGAATCCAGAAATGTCTGAAAGATTCCAGAACTCATGTTCTTTATTTTTAAAATTCTACTTATATGCATATATATAATTTCACTTATATGGATAAATGAGATATAATGCATGCTGTGATTTTTCTAAACAATTTTTTAACCTTTTGCATCATGCCTCCACTCTACCTCTCCTCCTTACCATCCATATCTCTCCCAAACCCATGTTATTAACTTAGTATAGTCTTCCATATTCTTCTATAATTATACACAAATATGTTAAGCATTTATGCATTTTTTCATGAATGAGTTGCCAGTGTTTGACAAATAGTAGCATATTATATATACTTCTATGCATTTTGCTTTCATACTTAATAACATATGGATATCCTGCCAAGTCAAAGAGTTTATATAAGTAATTCATTTTTAATGGTTCCATAATGTGGATATACCATAATTTATATGACCATCTCCCTGTTGCCAAGCACTCAATTAGTTCCCAGTTTTTTCAGAACAATGCTGCAATAAGTACCCTTAAATACCTATGTTCTCACATACATTCATATCTACCAGTGCTTTTGTTTTTATAGGCCAGATTGCCAAGTGTGAAATTACTGGTTGAATTTTAATAGATGTTGCCAGATTATTCTCAAAAAAAGAATGTAATTCTTTTAGCGATGTAGAATGGTATCTTTCCCTCTACAACCCTATCATCACTAAGTGATACCACTCTTTGTAAGTCTTACAGTCTTTGGATATAAAATACCTTACTCTTTAATTTGCATTTCACTGACTACAAGTGTGTTTAAGCATTTTTTCATGTTTGTTGGCTTTTTAGACTATCTTTTCTGTAAATTGTCTCTTCATATCATTTGTCTAGGTTCCAAGTGAGTTATCTTTTTCTTATCAGTCTGTAAGAAAACTTTGTATAATGCAGATACTAACTCTTTTCTGGGTTTCCATATTTTACATATTGTTTCCCAGATGTCTATTTTAATTTTTATTAGTCTCTACTTCTAAACCTTTAATGCATTATATAAGGATCCAACTTTATTTTCTTTCAGATGGAAAGCTACTTGTGTTAATACCACTGTAATACAGGAACCATCTTTTCCCCCACTAAATTAACATATATTATTTTTCATGCATTAACTTTTCATACTTACTGAGAAAGAGCTTTTTAATCACAATGTTATACTGTCAGTGAGTCTGACAATGGGGGGGGGTCCATGGTTTATTTTTAATTATATTGTAGGGACAGGAATCAAACTGATAAACCTCAGCAGTCAATATAACCTAAATCTCAAGTATGGCCACTGAAAGTTACCTGTTCTACTTAATTTTTGTTTTTTCTTAGATTTACCTAATTTGTCATCTATGTAAAATCTTCATTATTCTTCAAGGGAAATGAAGGAAAGGAGAAAGAACTTTTTGGTTTTTTATTTATTTTTATTATTATTTTTGAGATAGGATCTCACTTTGTCACCCAGGCTGGAATACAGGGGCACAATCTTCGCTCACTGCAGCCTCAACCTTCTGGGCTCAAGTGATCCTCCAGCCTCCGCCCCACAAGTAGCTGAGACTATAGGCACACACCACCATGCCTGGCTAACTTTTTGTATTTTTGGTAGAGAAGGGGTTTCACCATGTTGCCTAGGCTGGAAGAAATAGCTTTTTAAATCTGAAACTATATGACAACTTTAAAAGTTTTAGTGAAGTAAATATAAATTTTTCATTTCATCTTCATTCCTGGTTCCTTTTCTCTAATTTCAAAATTCCTACTTTACCTGTCAGTGAGATACTACAGACAATTTTCAATTTGCCAAGGCCTAAATTCTCTTCTCCATTTCCTTCCCCATTTCCCTTTTATTAGGGCCTGTAACAAGGAATTACCTGAGACAAAAAGAGAAAAAAATTATGTATGTTCATGCTTCATCTGCTAATTACAGAGATAACTCTGCAGAGGTTTAAAATCTTGAGTAACATTAGTTCATATATACAAATAACCTAAAACTGTTACTAGTTTTTCCAAGAAATTCCATGTATATTGAAAGTAGCTCTCCTTGAAGGATGAAATGTTTTAAAAAGTAAGAACCAAAAATAATTATAAAATAGAAAAAATACTAATTAAAATTAAAAACTTGCTGGATGGGCTCAATAGTGGAGTGGAATTGACAGAGAACAGGATCAGTGAACTTGAAAACAGATCAACAGAATTTACTTAGTCTGAACACAGAAAAACAGACAAAGAAACAAGAAAGGCATCAGAGACTTGTAGGACAATAACAAATGACCTAACATTCATCCAATCAGAGTTTTAGAGGAAGAGAAGAAAGTATGGCGCTGAAAAAAATAAAGATATAATAGCTGAAAACTTCACAATTTGACAAAAGACATAAATCTACAGAGTCAAGAAGCTGAGAAAAACCCTAAGTGGGAAAAAATAAAAATAAAAGATACATCATAAGTCAAGTTTAGAAAATTAAAAACAAAGAAAAAAGTCTCAAAAGCAGCCAAAGAGAAATGGCACATTACCTTTAAGGGGAACAATAATTTGAATGCCATCAGATTTCTCATCAGAAATCATGGAAGCCAGAAAGAAATGGCACATTTTTCAAATGTTAAAGAAAAAGAACTGTCAAGGCCAAATTCCATATAGGACAAAACCACCCTTCAGGAACAAAGGGGAACAACATTCTCAGATGATGGAAACTAATTTGTCACTAACAGACATATCTTTAGGAGGTTCTCCTAAAAAAAAGTTCCTCAAACAAAAAGGAAATGATGTATCAATAAGGTTTAATTTGAGTAAAGGAAGAACACTGGAACGGGTAATAGTCATGGTAAATATAAAATGAACTATTCTTCATCTTTTGAGTTTCTTAAATCATATTTGATAGTTGAAGTAAATGTTATAACAACATTTGATGTGGTGTTCAAGGTGTATAGAGAAAATACAAATATTAAATTTTAAAAAGGGAAAAGGAAAAAGGACCTATATGGAAGAAAGGTCTCTAAACTTCAATTGGCAAAAGGCAATAAAAGTATCCCTTGTGATAAGTTGTTACATCTATTGTTATACACAAAGCACACTAAAAAAGGTTAACAAAGCCAGATACTCAAAAACACTATAAACATGTCAAATAGAATTCTGAAAATATTCAAGCAACCTACAGAAAGAACAGAAAAGAGGAACAGATATGAAAAACAGGAAATAAACAGAAAACAAATAATAAAATGGCTGGCTTAAGCCCTAACACAGCAATTACTTTTAAGTGTAAATGATATAACTATACTAGTTAAAAGACAGAGATTGGCAGAGTAGTTTCTTTTTTAAAAGACCCAAGCATATAGTGTCTATAAGAAATTCACTAAAACATAATGACATTGGTAGGTTGAAAACAGAAGTATGGAAAAGATATGCCATACTAACTACTTTTTTTAAGTAGTGATGGCTACACTGCCATCAGTTAAGTAGACTTCAGAGCAAAGAAAATTATTGTACAAAGATACAAGGATTAATTCATCAAGAAAACATCTTAAATGCATATGCACCAAACAACAGATATTTAACATGAAGCCAAAACCAACAGAGCTAAAAGGAAAAACAGAGACATTCATAATTATAGTTGGGATCTTCAGCAACGAAAATAACTATTAGACGATCAAGAAGACACAGAAGAACAGAACACCACCATCAATGAACAGGACATAACTGACATGTATAGAACACTGAAACCAATAATAACAGAATACACATTCTTTTCAAGCATACATGGAACATCCACCAAGATACACCATACCCTCAGTCATAAAAGAAACTTAAAAATTAAAAATTATACAGCTTATGTTTTCTGATCATTGTGGAAAAAAACTAGAAATCAACAACAGAAAAACAACAGGTAAATCACCAAACACTTGGAAACTAAATGACACACTCCCAAATATTTTCATGGGTCAAGCAAATTTCTAAGGAAAAATTTAAACTATACAGAACTGGATAGAAATGAAAATACAAGACAGCAAAATGTGTGAGATGCAACTAAAGCAATGCCAAGAGGGAAATTATAGCAATAAATGCTTATGTTAGAAACAAAGAAAGACCTTAAACTAATAATCACAGCACTAGACAAGAAGCAAAATAAACCTAAAGTGAGAAGGAAGAAAATAATAAATATAAGAGCAGAAATCAATGACATTAAAAATATAAAAATAGACAAAGATGAAATAAAGAGCGAGTTCTTTGAAAAAGGTCACTATAACCAGCAAATCATCACTGAAAAAGATAAAATGACACAAATTACGAATACAGTAGCAATAATGAAACAAGGGTTATCACTAAAAACCATGTAGAATACTATTACTCTACCAAAGCCTGACAAAGGCAGTACAAAACAAACACGCAAAAAACTACAACACATCTCTCATACCTATACCTTAACCTCTCATACCTCTCTACCTATACCTTAACAAAATATTAGCAAATAGAATATGGAAATATATAATTATATACTTTAACCAAGTGAGATTTATACCAGTTATGTTCAACATTTTAAAATCAATGTAACTCACCATATCAACAAGCTAAAGAAGTATTAATTCACTAAACATACACTTACCATATGACTTAGCAATTGTACTCTTGGGCATTTATCCCAGAGGGGGAAAAATGTATGTTCACTCAAAAATCTTCAGACAAAAGTTCATAGAAGCTCTATTTATAATAGTGTAACCCAAATGTTCTTCAATGAATGAATGGTTAAACAAACTGTAGCATAGCCATCCCATGGAATACTACTCAGCAATAAATAAAGAAATGCATGATAGATACACACAGTTTGGATGGATCTCAAAAAGTTACATATGGTATGAGTCCATCTACACAATATCCTTGAAATGACAAAATTATAGAGATAGAGCAGTGGTTGCCATGGGTTAGGGATAGGGCTGGGACAAGATAGTTTGACTATAAGGAGGCAGCATAAGGGAGCCTTGTGGTGATGGAATAATTCTTTATCTTGATTATGGTAGTTATAAGAAGCTACACATAGACCTGTGTACACACACAAATGAGTCCTTATAAAGTTGGTGAAATGGAAATATACTCTGTGAATTGTATCAATGTCAATTTCCCAGTTTTAATATCGTACCACAGTTATCCAAGTTGTTACCATTGAGGCAGGCAGTCTGAAGGGTACACAAGGACTTCCCTGTAAAGTTTCTTGCAACTTCCTCTGAATATGTAATTCTCTCAAAACAAAAAGGTTTTTAAAAAAGTTATTAATAATTATATACGTATTTAATGGCAACTGGTATAATAAGTGGTATGAAAGGGGAAAATTGGGAATCTTAGCACATAGCCCTATATAAACTTGAAAACATACAGGTGAAAGTCAACACATAAACAGATGATGCATAAACAGAATTCTTTTTACGCTTCTGCTGTAACTACGGGTATCCATCTCATCTTTCTCCAGAATAACATGTAAGAACAAGTAATTGTTTTCTATATCCTAACTTGATCACCATCTAGCCCCTTGCAATAAAACTACTGCTTTTTCTTTTTTGCTTCTTTTCATTTGCAAATTATATTCTCTTCCTTTCTCATCAGACCTTAAGGAGACCTAAAAAGCAGGCAATTAATAGAACAAGAAATTGAAGGTCAAAGATGTTTACATTTTTTGTTCAAGGACATAAGCATTTAAATGGCAAAATAAATTCTACAGTCTTCTGATACCTATTCCAATATTTCCCAGTCACATATTACTTTGAAATATTGTATAACACTAAAGAATCCAAAAAACAAACTGCAAAATACTGTAGGAGAAAGTCCAAGTGGTAATGAGTATATGTTACACCAAGATTCTGTGTAGTTGTCTTTGCTCCTGCTTGATGTGGTTGCGAGATGAGCAATTTCACAATTCTTCTTTTAATGACTTTTACATTTTCACCTACTTTTGCTGTATTTGCTGTCTGAATGACTGCACACTAACCCCAGTGAGATTTTTCTTAAATCTGTGCAAGTGGGCCAGAAAATAAAGCTTAAATGATGAAGATAAAATCTATGACTACTGCTGAGGACATATTAAAAACTAAAGCACACACTACACTCAAGATGAACTTGCTGAATTATCTTTACTGGAAAAAGGCAATTTGTTTTGCACAACTCCTTTGCAACTGTGACATCAAACTTTCTTGTAATTACATACACAATTTTTTTTAAATGTACCAGAGAGTAGCTTTCAGCTTCTGGACATCAATTAATGCCAAGAATTTCACAAGTGTACAAACTACTTATCTATATTAAATACACTCATTAGAAATAATATACTAATTTCCCTTTGGTTGAGGTGTACTTAAAGTGACTTCAGAATTAAGTGCTCAATCTTAAATACATTATGGTAATACTACAAGGGAGAAAATGCTGAAAGCAGAGCAACATTTTAACAAAGAAAAAAGTCCTCGCAAATCAATAAACGTAATCCAGCATATAAACAGAACCACAGACAAAAACCACATGATTATCTCAATAGATGCAGAAAAGGCCTTTGACAAGATTCAACAGCTCTTCATGCTAAAAACTCTCAATAGATATTGATGGGACGTATCCCAAAATAATAAGAGCTATTTATGACAAACCCACAGCCAATATCATACTGAATGGGCAAAAACTGGAAGCATTCCCTTTGAAAACTGGCACAAGACAGGGATGCCCTCTCTCACCACTCCTATTCAACATAGTGGTGGAAGTTCTGGCCAGGGCAATTAGGCAGCAGAAAGAAATAAAGGGTATTCAATTAGGAAAAGAGGAAGTCAAATTGTCCCTGTTTGCAGATGACATGATTGTATATTCAGAAAACCCCATCATCTCAGCCCAAAATCTCCTTAAGCTGATAAGCAACTTCAGCAAAGTCTCAGGATACAAAATCAATGTGCAAAAATCACAAGCATTCTTATACACCAATAACAGACAAACAGAGAGCCAAATCATGAGTGAACTCCCATTCACAATTGCTTCAAAGAGAATAAAATACCTAGGAATCCAACTTACAAGGGATGTGAAGCACCTCTTCAAGGAGAACTACAAACCACTGCTCAATGAAATAAAAGAGGACACAAACAAATGGAAAAACATTCCATGCTCATGGATAGGAAGAATCAATATTGTGAAAATGGCCATACTGCCCAAGGTAATTTATAGATTCAATGCCATCCCCATCAAGCTACCAATGACTTTCTTCATGGAATTGGAAAAAACTACTTTAAAGTTCATATGGAACCAAAAAAGAGCCTGCATTGCCAAGTCAGTCCTAAGCAAAAAGAACAAAGCTGGAGGCATCACGCTACCTGACTTCAAACTATACTACAAGGCTACAGTAACCAAAACAGCATGGTACTGGTACCAAAACAGAGATATAGATCAATGGAACAGAACAGAGCCCTCAGAAATAATACCACACATCTACAACTATCTGATCTTTGACAAACCTGACAAAAACAAGAAATGGGGAAAGGATTCCCTACTTAACAAATGGTGCTGGGAAAACTGGCTAGCCATATGTAGAAAGCTGAAACTGGATCCCTTCCTTACACCTTATACAAAAATTAATTCAAGATGGATTAAAGACTTAAATGTTAGACCTAAAACCATAAAAACCCTAGAAGAAAACCTAGGCAATACCATTCAGGACATAGGCATGGGCAAGGACTTCATGTCTAAAACACCAAAAGCAATGGCAACAAAAGCCAAAATTGACAAATGGGATCTAATTTAACTAAAGAGCTTCTGCACAGCAAAAGAAACTACCATCAGAGTGAACAGGCAACCTACAGAATGGGAGAAAATTTTTGCAACCTACTCATCTGACAAACGGCTAATATCCAGAATCGACAAAGAACTCAAACAAATTTACAAGAAAAAAACAAACAACCCCATCAAAAAGTGGGTGAAGGATATGAACAGACACTTCGCAAAAGAAGACATTTATGCAGACAAAAAACACATGAAAAAATGCTCATCATCACTGGCCATCAGAGAAATGGAAATCAAAACTACAATGAGACATCATCTCACAGCAGTTAGAATGGTGATCATTAAAAAGTCAGGAAACAACAGGTGCTGGAGAAGATGTGGAGAAATAGGAACACTTTTACACTGTTGGTGGGACTGTAAACTAGCTCAACCATTGTGGAAGTCAGTGTGGTGATTCCTCAGGGATCTAGAACTAGAAATACCATTTGACCCAGCCATCCCATTACTGGGTATATACCCAAAGGAATATAAATCATGCTGCTATAAAGACACATGCACATGTATGTTTATTGCAGCACTACTTACAATAGCAAAGACTTGGAACCAACCCAAACGTCCAACAATGATAGACTGGATTAAGAAAATGTGGCACATATACACCATGGGATACTATGCAGCCATAAAAAATGATGAGTTCATGTCCTTTGTAGGGACATGGATGAAGCTGGAAACCATCATTCTCAGCAAACTATCACAAGGACAAAAAACCAAACACCACATGTTCTCACTCATAGGTGGGAATTGAACAATGAGAACACTTGGACACAGGAAGGGGGAGATCACACACCGGGGCCTGTTGTGGGGTGGGGGGAGTGGGGAGGGATAGCATTAGGAGATATACCTAATGTAAATGACAAGTTAATGGGTGCAGCACACCAACATGGCACATGTATACATATGTAACAAACCTGCACGTTGTGCATATGTACCCTAGAACTTAAAGTATAATTTTAAAAAAATTAAAAAAAAGAAAGAAAAAATCCTCCAGTCTGAAGGCATTAAGTTATCAAAAAGCAAAATATTAAAATATAAAATTTTAGATGGGCACCCACTGTGTTGCCCTGATTATCCCCCTAGAATGCTACATGCTGGAAAGAGGGGCCTTAGCAGGTTTCTAAGTCTTTAACCTTCAGGTGGAAAAATGGGGAAACACACAAGAGACACTCCTACGTATAGTTTCAGAAAGAAGTTTAATTAAAAAACAGCTTTTGAGAATAAACATTCTGGAGATGCTTCTAAATCTTCTGGGTTTCTTTTGGTTGTATCTCTTTCTCCATACAGATTTGTTCTTTCAACTCAAGGACTATCAACTCTTTTTTTTTTTTTTTGAGACTGAGTCTCACTTTGTTGTCCAGGCTAGAGTGCAGTGGCGCCATCTCGGCTCACTGCAAGCTCCACCTCCCGGGTTCACGCCATTCTCCTGCTTCAGTCTCCCGAGTAGCTGGGACTACAGGCGCCCGCCACCACGCCCGGCTAATTTATTTATTTATGTATTTATTTTTGTATTTTTAGTAGAGATGGGGTTTCACCGTTGTTAGCCAGGATGGTCTCGATCTCCTGACCTCCTGATCCGCCCGCCTCGGGGTCCCAAAGTGCTGGGATTACAGGCGTGAGCCACTGCGCCCGGCCAGGACTATCAACTCTTGTGTTTGGTACACAGGACACAAAGCAGGTGTCCGGTAACTACTTGCGAGGGAAGATACGAATTAACCAAGGAATAAAGTGTTCCAATCTGCATTCTGTCTTGCGTGGGGAACAAAACCAAACTAAGACCCAAGGATGAGAGTTTACGGTTAAGGTCTTCAGCGTGAATAAAAGGCGGCGTGAGCACTAAACGCCGGGGGCAAAGAACACTCCCGGCCCAGAGTTTGACCCCTCCTAGCGAGTTCTTCCCGGCCAGCTGCCCAACTTTTTGGCCTCTACTCCTCCGCGGGGGCACCATAAGACTCCCTACAGGTGGGCTGCACTTAGGGGTTCAAATGCTGCATTACCGCGCTCGGGTGAGCGACTGCCCGGCCTGCAGCTCAAGGGACTCCCAGGCCAAGTGGCTCCGAACTCGCGAGCTGTCGAACAGTATTATTTTTGCTGCTACGGGCCATCTGGCCCAGGGCAACAGGGGCTCTGCGAGGAACCATAGAGAAGAAGGGGCGCCAAATCCCGCGTGCCTGCCCACCCGTCCTTCCTTTGGGCAGTCACCCTGAGCTCGGCAAGCTGTACCTCACCTGTCCACCTGGAAGGCTGCCCGCTCTCCCTGAGGGTCCTGGGAAGGCGGCACGAGACCGGAAGTGCCCCCCCTCAGGTGACGTCACAGTACTGCGCCGGAGCTGATCCGGGAAGCCGATGTCAGCCTGGCGCGCGGCACACAGCAGGCTGGGAGATTTCTTACTGGCTTGGAGCCGGTGGTCCAGATTCAGAGGGACCTCTTGGAGGGTGTCGGGGTTTTCCTTTCTTTTTCATTTGAATTTTATCCGCCTTTTATTTTCTGTCATCCTTGATGTGCTTCTGGCTTCCCTTTCCTTCTCTCTCATTTGTTCCATGTCTGCCCCTCTTTTCTCCCTCTTCCCATTTCCCTCTTTCTGCGTTACTAGTTGCATATCTTCCTCACATACACAGGAAAGTTGATTCTCATTTGATCATGTTCATAAGCATGATCAATAAAGTATTTTTTTAATTAAGGTGTTGCCAACTTTAAGAAAATTCAGAGAATAATATTAAGTATAGAGTTTATTTGGGCTCAGTGCTTGAGAATGGCCACTCAGGAGCTTAGATTCAAGTTGCCTTGAATATACACTCCAATTAGCAGCAGTCAGAGTAGGTTTTTAAGGAAAGGAGAGGAGACAGAGCTTAACTTGTTTACCAAGAATTTATATTTAAAAAACTTAAGCTATTCACTGGCTATGCTTTCTTCCTTGTATCACAAATTCCAGGAACATAAAGATAATGGGTGAGGCAGCTAATAAAGAACAAAATGCCTTTAACAATTGCCCTAAGGCATGGGAAGGCGTGGCCGAAGCCAGTATTCACTTCTGTCCGGGTCTAATAAATTTTGCATACCTCACATAGCTCAGACAGCTCTGAGCTATTTTTCTTTTCTTAGTATGTACTTTTTTTAGACATAATACTGTTGTACACAATAATCTACAGTACAGTGTAAATATAAATTTTATATGCACTGGGAAACCAAAAAAACTCTGTGAACTGCTTTATTGTGATATTTGCTTTATTGTGGTAGTATGGAACTGAACCCCCAATATCTTCAAAGTATGCTTGGATTTAAAAAAGAGGTTTACTTAGCTCATGGTTCTGCACATTGGAAAGCTCAAGGGGCATAGTGTGAGCATCTGCTCAGTTCTGGTTAGAGTTTTTTGTGCAGTGTCACAACATGGTAGAAGGTGAAAGGGGAAGCTGATACATGTGAAAACAGACCAAACAGGAGGTGGAAAACAACCCACTCTCTCAGGGACTGTCTCTTTTCCAATCTCTCAAGAGCTGTTATCAAACCAAACTGGAGTCCAATTGCCTGTGCAGCAAGACCAAACACTGACATCAGGATTATAGTGAAAGAAAGTGAGGCATTTATTGTAGGGTCCCAAGCAAGGAGAACTGGTCAGTTAGTGCTTAAGTCTTGAACTCCCTAATTGTTTATAGGTAAGGGTTTTTAAAGGCAGGGGTGTCAGAGGTTATAGGCAAAGTCATAAATCAATATATGGAGGTTATATATTGGCTTAACCTAAAAATGCAGTGAGGTAGGATGCAGGAATTGGACACCAGACCAAATTGAGGACTAGCTGAAACAGGGGCAGGGAGGAAGCAGCTTTCCATATTAATGCCCCTTTCCATGGCAACAACCTGACAACCCAGAGGTTACCACCCTTTTCCTAGAAATTTCTGCATAATTCACCCCTTAATTTGCCTGTAATTAAAAATGATTATAAATATGACAGAAGAACTGCCTTTCAGATGCTACTCTGGACACACTGCCTATGGGGTAGCCCTGCTCTGCAAGGAGCAGTATCTCTGCTGCTTCTGGACACTACTACTTCAGTAAAAGTTGCTATTTAACACCACCGGCTCACCCTTGAATTCTTTCTTGGCGAAGCTAAGAACTCTACTGGACAAATCCCCAATTTGGGGCTTGCCTGCCGTGCATTGGCGGGGCATCTCAAAGAGGGGGGCCCACAGGTCATAGGTGGAATTTAAGGATTTTCTGATTTGTGATTTGTTAAGAAGGTGAAACTCTCTAAAAATTTGATATCAGCAGAAAAGGATATTAGCTTGGGCTCATGGGCATGGCCTCCTTTAGGCACCTCAAGAAGAAATTTAGAACAAAGAATAGTAGTCAGAGTTTAGCCTTCAATTCTCCCTTATTTGAGGCCTGTGTGCCAGTGGATCCATTTAGTGGGGATCTGGGTTTCTGAAAAACAACTTGGGACATATGTTAAGATGTTACCTTTAGTTTTTATAGGAAATACAATATCCCATGACATTAATTTTTTGGCTATTGTTTTAAGCTCTTATTATCTTCTTGCTTTTAAGTTTGTTTTGTTTTTGTTTTTGTTTTTGTTTTTAGGACTAGCTAGATGTCTGGAATTTTCTTTAAGGAAGTCAAGATTTTTTTTTATTTTCATCTTTTGGTGGAGAGTGCCCTGCAAGCCCTTAAGAGGGGTCTCTGCTGTGTCTCAGAACAAGAACTGACTTTGGCGAGAACAGCAACAATCTCTTCATGAGGGATCCACCCCATGACCCCAACACCTCCCCATAGGCCCCACTTCTGAACATCACCACATTGGGGACCAAATTTCAGCATGAGTCTTTTTGGGGACAAACTATATCCAAACCATAGCAACACATATTGTGATAAGAAATAAACCTTTGTTGCTTAAGGCTTTGGAGGTTGTTGCCATTGTTTCTTACCACAGTGCCACACAGCCTGTCCAGATTGATGCAGAGGGACAGCCACACAGAGATTCTTTCTTCTCCCTCTTTCGATTTTAATTCCTAATACCCGGGGAAGAATTTCTGATTGGCTCAGCTCAGGTCTTGTCCTAGTCCATTTTCTGTTGCTTATAGTAGAATACCAGAAACTGGCTAATTTGTAAAGAAAAAATTATTTCTTACAGTTATGGAGGCTGAGAAGTCCCAGGTCGAGGGGCTATACCTGGTGAAAGACTCTCTGAAGAGTCTTAAGGCAGCACAGGGCCTCACTTGTCCAGGAGGCTGAGTGTGCTAGCTCAGGTTTCTCTTTCTCTTCTTGGAAAGCCACCAGTTCCCCTCACATGATACCCCTTAATCTAATTCATTAACCTATTGATCCATTAATCTATGAAGGAATTAATCTATCCATGAGGGCCGAGCCCTCCTGATTCAATCACCCCATAAAGGTCCCATCTTTTAATACTCCCCTTTGGGGATTAAATTTTAACATGAGCTCATAAATATATACACTTACTATGTACCCACAAAAATAAAAAACAAAACACATTATTTAAAATGAAATAAATTTCAACATGAATGCTATGGTTTGGATATGGTTTGTTTTGGCCCCCACCAAGTCTCAGATTGAAATGTGGTCCCCAGTATTGGAGATGGGGCCTGGTAGGTAGTGTCTAGGTTGTGGGTTGTGGGTGCGGATCCCTCATAATGGCTTGGTGCCATGCTCGCAAGAGTGAATGAGTTCTTGCTCTGTTGCTTCCAATGAGAGCTGGTTGCTAAAAGAGCCTGGCACCCCCTCCCTTCTCTCTCTTGCTTTCTATTGCTGTGCAGTTTCTACATACCAGTTCTCCTTCATTTTCCACCATAAATAGAAGCAGCCTGAGGTCTTCACCAGAGGCAGATGCCAGCACCGTGCTTCTGGTACAGCCTACAGAGGTATGAGCCAAACAAACCTCTTTTCTTTATAAATTACATAACCTCAGGTATTCCTATAAAGCAACACAAACAGACTACAACAATGAGTTTTGGAGGGGACAAATATTCAAACCCAGTACCAATTTTCTGTCTTAGCCCATTTACTGTTGCTTATAACAGAATACCTAAAACTGGGTAATTTATACATTTTATTTTATTTAATGTCATTTTCATTTTTCACTGTAACCTTGAACTCCTGGGCTCAAGCTATCTTCCTGCCTCAGCCTCCTGAAGAGCTGGGACTACAGACATGTGCCATTATGCCCGGCTAATTTATATATATATATATTTTTAATATCAGTCTACCACTGTAGACTGATATAAATTTTATACACACACACACACACACACACATATTTAGAGATAAGGTCTTGCCATGTTGCCTAGGTGTGAGCCACTCTGTCCAGCCTGAAACTGGGTAATTTATTTTAAAAACAAATTTATTAGGCCGGGCACGGTGGCTCACGCCTGTAATCCCAGCACTTTGGGAAGCCAAGACGGGCGGATCACTAGGTCAGGAGATTGAGACCATCCTGGCTAACACATTGAAACCCTGTCTCTACTAAAAATACAGAAACAAAATAAACCAGGCGTGGTGGCGGGCGCCTGTAGTCCCAGCTACTCAGGAGGCAGGAGAATGGCGTGAACCCGGGAGGCGGAGCTTGCAGTTAGCCGAGATGGCGCCACTGCACTCCAGCCTGGGTGACAGAGCGAGACTCCATCTCAAAAATAAATAAATAAATAAATAAATAAATAAGTAATAAAAACTAATTTATTTATTACAGTTCCAGAGGCTGAGAAGGCCAAGGTCAAGAGGCTGAAGCTGGTGAGAGCCTTCTCGCCAGTCCCACTCCTGTGATAACCCGTTAATCTATTAGCCTATTAATCTCTTAGTCCATGAATGGATTAATCCATTCATAACAGCAGATCCCTCATGATCCAGTCACCAACATAGCAGGTCTGGTGTCCAGCAATCATTCAATTGTCAATGACAAGTGCTTGTGGTCATATTGACTTTTTGCCATAAGTAAGAGGATCATAGTGAATGGGGCAGACATTCCACAAAGATGTCTACTATAATCACAAATGGCCATAAAGTCAGACCGCTGTAGACTGACTTAAAAACAGTAAATGAAAAGCTATCGTCTTGCATAAAAATTTTAGACTCCCGTTACTCATCCATTTTTTATTGACTATCTGTCACATTCCAAACACTCTTCCAGGCTGGGAATACAAAAGCAACTCAAAGAGAAATGTGATTGTTCTCACAGACACAATAAACAAACTAAAGAAATTAATATATAATGACAGTGCAAGGGGAATTAAAAGGCAAGGTTAGAAACAGAGAGCAAGGAGTGCATTAGTTACTATTTATCCAGTTGCACCAAAATATATCAGCTTAAAACATAAAACATTTATTATCTTACACAGTTTCAAAGGGTCAGGACACCTGTAGCAGCCTAGCTGAGAGGTTCTAGCCAAGTCTTTCATGAGGTTCCTGTTAAGCCAGTTGCTCAGGGTTACAGCATCTCAAGCTTTAACTGGGGCTGAAGAAGCAAGACTAGATTATTTGGCTGTTGGCAGGTCAGACTTCCTCAATGGCTGTAGGCCACAGTTCTTCACCATGAGGACCTCTCCACAGTGCTGTTTGAAATATGGCAGCTTTCTTCCATCAGAGGAAGAGACAGAGAATACAGAAACAGTACCTAAGACAAAAGTCACAGTCTTTTATAACCTAATCTCAGAATTGGCTTGCTGCATCATTCCCTCAGTGAAATGAATCACTTATCACTTCTACATGCTATTTAATGTGGGAAGATATGTGAATTCTGAAAGGCTGGGGCCACTGGGGACCATTGTGGAGATGCACTGCCACAATGGTGCATTACTTTATATCATGCAGGCAGGAAAAATCCTGTCTTAGGTAATTTTGAGAAGAGAGCTGCATGAAACTAGGAAATAAATGTTGGATAAGGAGAGTGGGAGAATCCTTATATACTCTACTCTCACACGCCTCTTGTTTTCATTCTGAACTCATGGCTCATATTTTCTAAATTATCATAAGATAATCATACGCTCCCTCAATACTCTCTCTGTAGTACTATTTTGAATTATTATTTAATACCTACATGGAATTTTAAAGCATTTTATTCATTTATTTATTTTTATTTTTTATTTTTTGAGGCAGGGTCTCACTCCTGTTTCCCAGGCTGGAGTGCAGTAGCATGATCACAGCTGACTGCAGCTTTGACTTCCTGGGCTCAAGTGATCCTCCCACCTCAACCACTGGAGTAGCTGGGACTACAGGCACATGTCACTACACCCAGATAATTTGTTCTATTCTTAGTATAGATAGGGTTTTTCCCTGTGGCCCAGGTTGGTCTCGAACTCCTGGGATCAACTTGTCCGCCCCCTCAGCCTCCCAAAGTGTTGGGATTACAGGCGTGAACCACCACACCTGGCTGGAATTTTTAAGCATTTTAAATTTTTCTCTAAAACTGTAAATTTTAGGGAATTCTGCTACTTTTAGGGGTAAAAACAATGCAGTTAAATTAGTTGCTCTAATTCATTATTGATTTGTATTCAACTCAAAATACTGGTTTATTATTATTATTGTTATTCCTAATACTAAATAAATCTGTTGAAATCTAACATAGATCTTAGTGTAAGGCACTGATAGGGTTTGGCTCTGACTTCCCACTCAAATCTCATTTTGAATTCTAATCTCCACGTGTCGAGGGAGGGATGTGGTGGGAGGTGATTTGATCATGGGGGTGGCTTCCCCCATGCTCTTCTCCTGATAGTGAGTGAGTTCTTACAAGATCTGATGCTTTTAAAGTGTTTGGCAGTTTACCCTGTCCTCTCTCTCTCTCTCTCTCTCTCACCTGCCATGTAAGATGTGCCTTGCTTCCTCTTCACCCTCCACCATGATTGTAAGTTTCCTGAGGCCTCCCCAGCCATGTGAAACTGTGAGTCAATTAAACCTCTTTCCTTCATAAATTATTCAGTCTCTGGTAGTATTTTTATAGCAGTGTGAAAATGGACTAATACAGGCACATAGAGAAATGTGAAATCCTGTATGGTGTATTTGGTTGGATAGCAAAGCTGAACATAGTTCCAGCTAAGAAATGGAATAGAAAGTGACATTTTAGCTGATAGTATGGCATTGGAATAAACAAAACTGAAGCAATGGGTGACATGGGGACCTTTTTTTTTCTCTTGTCTAGTTATCTATTCCCACCCCACCTCTCTTTTTTTTTGAGACAATGTCTCTTTCTGTCATCCAGGCTGGAGTGCTGTGGCATAATCATGGCTCACTGCAGCCTCCAATTCTTGGGCTCAAGGAATCCTCCCACCTCAGCCTTCTGCATAGCTAGGACTACAGGTGCAAGCAACCAAGCCTGGATAATTTTTTTTTTCTCTTAGAGATAAGGTCTCACTATATTTCCCAGGCTGATCTCAAACTCTTGGGCTCAAGCAATCCTCCTGTCTTGACCTTACAGGCGTGAGCCACTGCACCTGGCCCTCTTATTTTTTTCTAATAATACTTATTCTTTCTCCTAGGAAGCTCATGTGTTTAGGGCGAAGCTCTAGGACGGCCCTTGATTGGCTTAATCTGTCATCATATTCCCCTTCCCTGGCCTTAGTCACTAGTTCCTGGCTTGATCTGTAACCTAAGCCCATTCTGTCAGGGTGAAGCGTGGGATGCCAGGCAAGTTGTGTTCTTTGTCTTTCCAGATAATGTGCTATATGAATATGATGCCTAAAATTGCTGCAGACGTTTGGTCTCCATGATGCAAAGTTGAAATAGGGAGAAGTAAGACATGGAGAGAATCACAGAGAAATGGAGGCGGGGTTCTGATCATCATGCATGAAGTCTGCTACTCTTTGGACATTCCAGTTGTGTGAGCCAAGAAAGCCCTATTTTTAAGTCAGTTTCAGGTGTGTTGTGTTATTTCCAGCAGAGAGCCTCCTGATACATCCTTACCTACTCCAGGGGTATCTGAGGACTCATCATAAAAGCCATGAAGGGCTGACTGCCTGTTTCATTTGGTTTAGCAGTGGCCACAAAAAGATGCAATGAAGGGTTTCCTGATTATTTAATTTCATAATTGGGTGATAGGAAATAAGTTATGGAAAGGAAGCTCCAGAATGTAAATTGAGACTTGTAAAATAGGCTAATTATGAAATGTTAAGGAATCTGTAAATGATCAGAAGGAGATACTTTTGTCAAATAACAATATCTGCTTCATGTCAAGTTCTGTGACTTGACAGAGAAATGCCAAAATGGTTTACATGGGTCTGGAAGGGGCAAAGAAGTTTGAGGGCAAGTTGAGGATGATGGTCTCAGGCATAAATGGCCCCTCTTTGCCCAATCCATATAGACTCATGTCTGAGTCCTATGGAGAGAAAGCTCTAGCAGCAAGAAGAAATAAATAATTTTTCCACAAAGTCCAGGAGAGATTTTGGGATCCCAAGGCAATCCTCTGTGACAAGAACCACTGTGACAGGTTTTGGTACCAAGGAATACAGCAGAAGGGAGAAAGCTGCCTCTTATAGAACAGAGAAATCCAGTAAAGTGTCCCACAAACATGACATGATTTCAGAGGTATATCAACCACCAACTACATGCAGCACTTACAGGGAGTTACAGTGGAGATAGTACAGAACCTTTTGGCATTTCATGGCCAACTTCACTGAAAAGAAAGAGAGGAAAAATGCTGCATTCCTCATATTTCTGAGATCAACTATGCAGAGACCCTTGAAGGAAACTCCTAGGAAATGCCACAATTGCTGGAGAACGAGGGATTAGTTGGGGACACTTCATAGCAAGGCTGTTGATGTCACAATGACAGCAAGCCAGAGAAATGGGTAATACTCAGATCTTCATGGTAGAAGAGAATAATCTGGTGGATATTAGAATGCTAGAAGGACCTGTGCTCATTAATCAAAAATGTTTCCCTCTACCTTATTATTCCATTCCACAAAAAGTGGAAACTCCTGGTTTAGACATCTGTTGAATTAATATGTGTGGTTGATGATTATATAAAAGGCAACAAGAGGAAGAAAAAGGAAAGAGAACAAAGGGATGAGAGAAAAAAGATCTTTTTTCAAAGTTTAGAAGACAAAGATTTCTCTTCAATGTGTACTCTAGAGATCAGACCACGAGTCATAAATGTTAGTGAATTTTGAATTATGTTTTCCCACTGGCTCTAATACTGAATTTTCTTGTTTATATATTTATAAATAGGGATAATTATAAATGCTTTAAAACATATGATTATTTAATGCGGCCCTCCACAAAATGGCACTGGCATATCCTGAGATCCACATTAATTCTTTTTTCAAACACTTTGGGTCAGAAAAACAGATCACATAATGATTCATCTTAAGCATAAATTAAAAATCAAGATCCATTCTTTTTTAAATTTATAAATGTATTATTTTAGTCCTTAAAAATCTGCACAGAATAGAGATAATAGCTAAAAATTGACAAAGCCATATTTAACTCCCATATTATAGCTAAGCTGTTCCTCCTGGCATTTAATTATGCTAAGACTCAAAGAAATAGATGGTCTTGAAAGCCAGCACACTTGAGCTGTGAGACTTGGAGATTCTTGTTGGCAGACTATTCATTGATAGTACTGCCTTCATACATGCACTTGGCTTGTAAAATGAATAAGAAAACCTGGCAAACACCAACATTTAGATGCTTGTGCCATCAAAAATTATACAAAATATATGTATATACTCACATACATTTATATATATGTGTTTATGTATATTATAGAGAGAAACTAAAATCATATTTTGAAGACTTTCAAGGTAATTCACCATTTAGTATAACTGCAATGCCAAATGTTTTGTATTAATCCATGATATGACCCATCAGCCCTCCTCAATGAAACCACATCATAAAGAACCTTTTAGTGGCAGGACAGGGTAGGGTGAGGATAAGAAAAATATGGGAGAAGTAGTTCAACTATCTCTATAAATTAAAAACAAAGTAGAGATTTGTAGGACTAGCTGCAGATGAATATCCCTTTAGAGTACAGTATGTTCCCATTTTATTGGATTCCTCAGAAACTTATTGTCCGTTCAACAAAGCTTTTGTGGGTTAATAATACTGTTAAAGGACTTTTCACAAATCATGCCTTTTTATTTTTTAATGGAGACTTTATATTCCCCAGTAAAATAAGAATGGAATCTTTCATAGACAAAACTCCTTCCCATACCATCCACCTATCCAACTGTGGTAGACTGAGTAATGGCACCCCAAAGATGTCCATGTCCTAATCCCTGGAACCTGTGATGCTACCTTATGTGACAAAAAAGATTCTGCAGATGTGATTAAGAAGTGTTAAGGATCTTGAAAAGGAGAGGTTATCGAAGATTTTCTAGGTGGGCCTAATATAACTACAAGGGTTTGTGTAAGACGGACACAGGAGGGTCAGAATCAGAGATGATACTGTGACTTTGGAAGCACGGGGAGAGAAGGAGATGTGATGGTGGAGGCAGCTGTCAGTCAAAAAGAGGGATTGGAAGATGCTACGCTGCTGGCTGGAAGGTGGAGGAAGGGGTCACAGACCAAGGAATGCAGGCAGCCAATTGCTGGAAAAAGCAAGGAAGTGAATGTTCCTCTAGAACTTCCAGAAGGAACACAGGCCCATCAACATCTTGATTTTAGCCCATTAAAACCGATTTGGAGGTTGCGGGCGCCTGTGGGCCCAGCCACTCCGGAGGCTGAGGCGGGGGAATGGCGTGAACCCGGGGGGCGGAGCTTGCAGTGAGCCGAGATTGGGCCACTGCACTCCAGCCTGGGAGACACAGCAAGACTCCGCCTCAAAAAACAAAAAACAAACAAAAAAAAAACCCCATTTTGAAGTTCTGACCTCCAGAGCTGTCTGTAAGATAATACATTAGTATTGTTTTAAGGGCTAAATTTGTAATAATTTGTTGCAGCAACCATAGGAAACTAATAAATCAACTAAATGAAGGCTCAGACCATTTCTGTTTTGAAAACGAATGATATTAGCTAGAGAATCCCAAGCTTCAGAGCACTAGTTGTTGCCAAAGTACTATTATGGTTTCTCTGTTACACTTTTGCTTTCTTGAATTTAGATACCTTTAAAGCGGTCTCATGTTTGCCTGCCTTTTCACAGTCAGTTTGTGATCACCAAAATATAGGCACACTGTAGCACAGGGTTCAAATCCATTCTTAGATTCCGTTTTCATTTATGGTTTGCTTTAGAATTCTTAGCTGAAATTCACAGAGTTAAACTAAAATCTTTTTAAAATGTGAATTTCTAATATTATTAAAATTTTGGAGTCATCTCTTTTGTGTAACATTTCACGGAAATGGGGGAACCACATTCATTCCCTTCCCTCCCTTTTCCCTTCCCCTCCCCTTCCCCTTTCCCTCCTTATCTCCCTCCCTCCCTCCTTCCTTCCCTCCCTCCCTCCCTCCTTCTTTCCTTCCTTCCTTCCTTTTGTTTGTTTCTTTTCCCAAGATGGTGAGGTTGATATATCAGCTCCAAAGAGTGCCTGTGGCGACTAAGTAGGTACTTTAACTTTTTGGCGGCCCATGTGAGGATGTGGCTCTCTTCCTGTTTGGAGAATGCCCCCATGTGATGAGTCCTATAACATCCTAAGCGTTGTGCTAGGCTTGGTTTGAGAAACCTCCTTCTAGTCCAGAGGATATTAGCCCATGTAAAACTGTGCTCATTCTATCGACCAGCTCATCCTCAAGAACTATATTGAAGAGCACACTTGTAAGAGTCAGAAGAAGGGGAGTCCAGCGAACTATAAATGGGTAAGAAGGGCTTTTGACTGAAGAATATTCTTGAACTCTGCCTTGAAAGATAGTATTTGCGTAAAGGAGAGAAAATTGCATTCTAGATGAGGAGATTAATTTAACAAATACGTAAAATAGTCTGAAAAAGCATGATCAGTGAAGAAAATTGGACTTGTCTCAACTCTGTGCAATCACAACCAATAACACTTTTACCTCAAATGTTTTTACTAGGGTTGCGCACAGTTTCTGCCACAGAATTGCCCTGAACTCTGTTTTGTCTGTTTCAACATTCTTTTCCAAACCTCTGTACCCTCACATAGCCTATGCTGTCTGCCTAGAATACTATTCTCTTCCATGATTACCCTACCCCTTTTAGCCCAGAAAGTTTCTACACATATTTTAATCCTCAAATATCACTGTCCTAAGTTTCCTAGGCAGACTTAGGCTCTTGGAATCTCAAGATAATTTACTTATTACATCTGCAGTATGTTCACATCACTATTTTTTGTTTGTTTGTTTGTTTGTTTGTTTTCTGGAATATTTAAAAGAAAATTTCAGATATCACATTATTTTAACTTTAGATACATCAGTATGAATGTTAAACAGATAAGGACTTTAAAAAGTAGAACAACAATACCATTATCACACAAAATTAACAATAACTCTGATATCTTCTAATAGCCAGTAGATATTCAATCTCTTAAAAATGGATTTGGCTGACTGCATCCTCATGGTTCCATTCTGAAGCTTCCAGGGCACAATAAGTGTTTACATTTTACTAAGGGAGTACCTTGATGTTGTCATTTAATCTCATTGCAGAAGCTCTGAAAGGTTATTTGAGACAACACAGCAAGGACAAAATTTAAAATGGAAAACAAAATGGAGAATAAAATTTCAATCTTGAGCACGGGATGACCTTGGATTGATCAAATATGTGTTCTGAGCCAGTTCATAGCTTTCACGGGGCAATACCCATCTTGCCCATCAGCAGTTCCTGAAGGACACCCACAGAACAGTTCTTGGTGTACAGTCTGTGGAGGGTAGGAGCAGGACTCTCCTGAGGAGTCTGTCTCCTGAGGGATATAGACCATAGGGGTAATGGTTAAACCAAGTGAATTTTTTAAAAAGAAAAAAAAAAACGAAAACAAAACTAACAAGCTGGAATATATTTTCCATTCTCAGTGTTTCTTTTTTTTTGTTTTCTGGAAACTGATTATCACTCTGTCGCCCAGGCTGGAGTGCAGTGGCATGATCATATCTCACGGTATAGCCTCTAACTCATGGACTCAAGAGATCCTCCCACCTCAGCCCCTTAAGTTGCTAAGACTACAGGTATGCACCACTGCACCCAGATAATTTTTAACTTTTTTGTAGAGACAGGTTCTCGCTGTTTTCTGGGCTGGTCTCAAACTCCTGCCTCAGCCTCCCAAGATGCTGGGATTACAGGTTTGAAACCCTGCACCTGATCTCCAATGTTTCTTTCTATGGTGAGTGACTTCAATTAGTGGAACAATCTAGGCTTCAATCCCTTCCTTACCCTGCCCCAGGGAAAATGGAGTGACTTGCCTGATATCTAAAGTTTGGAAAAATAACTGTGAATGCTTAAATCATCTGTCGTGTTCTTGGAGCTAGCTTCCCACAGGGAGTGGGAGGTCTTTGTTTCCCCAGGATCTAAGAATAACCTGGGAAAATCTTCAACCCAGGAGAACATTGTCTGTGACTGCCTGGGTAGGTCTGTCTAATTCTGGGGTTTTCTTTGCAGGCCCCTTTGACTCTCGTACTATGGACCCTAATATAGCCTTTATCAGAAATAAAGATGACATTTTGGTCTCCAGATGCTTTATTCCTAGTCTGATCATTCGGTTTTTTTTTTTCAGAACTCAGGGATGAAGGCTACTTATTTTGGGGGTCCCCTAAAAAATATAAAAATCATAAAATGTTATTTTAATGTGGCACTATATTCTATTTGCTAATATTTTATATAGGATTTTATACTGATATTTTAAGTAAGATATATTTGTGGCTTTCTTTTAGGATTTTTGTTACCAATATAATACTAGCTTCATATAAATAATTTAGAAGTTTCCCTTCTTTTATAATCTATGCTTTGGAAAAGTTTAAATAATATTCTGATTATTGGCAATTTATATTTTCTTAAAAATCACCCTTTTAATTCAGGTTCTCAAATTTATTTGCTTAGAGTTGAACAAAATAGTTGTTTTTGAATCTTTCAATTTTTAAATATATTTGTGGTTATTCCATTAGCATTTCCAACTTTTGTGCTTTTGTGATGTCGCCTATTTCCCCACTTGATAAGATTAAGTAATAGTTTATGTTTGTGTATATTTTTATTTAAAAAATTTTTTTTTTAATTTTTTTGAGACAAAGTCTCACTCTGTCACCAGGCTGGAGTACAGTGACGTGATCTCGACTCACTGCAACCTGCGCCTCCTGGGTTCAAGCGATTCTCCTGCCTCAGCCTCCCGAATAGCTGGAATTACAGGCACGTACCACCACACCCAGCTAAGTTTTGTATTTTTAGTAGGGACAGGGTTTCACCACGTTGGCCAGGTTGGTCTTGATCTCTTGACCTCATGATCCGCCCACTTCAGTCTCCCAAAGTGCTGGGATTACAGGCGTGTGCCCGGCCATGTTTGTATATTTTTAAGATTTTCAGGCTGGGCGCGGTGGCTCACGCCTGTAATCCCAGCACTTTGGGAGGCCGAGGCGGGCGGATCACAAGGTCAGGAGATCGAGACCATCTTGGCAAACACGGTGAAACCCCGTCTCTACTAAAAATACAAAAAATTAGCCGGGCGCGATGGCGGGCGCCTGTAGTCCCAGCTACTCGGGAGGCTGAGGCAGGAGAATGGCGTGAACCTGGGAGGCGGAGCTTGCAGTGAGCCAAGATTGTGCCACTGCAATCCGGCCTGGGCTAAAGAGCGGGACTCCGTCTCAAAAAAAAAAAAAAGAAAAAAAAGATTTTCAGTAGAAACAGTTTTTGAATTTACATATTTGTTCTATAAGCTTCTCTTATTAAATTTAATACTGATTTTTTAAAAAATGTATGTTTCTTCTCTTCGCCTTTCCTTGGGATTCTTTTTTTCTAACCTGAGTTCTATTTGTAAATATAAATCTTCCAGCGGTGAATGTTCCTTTGAGCTTTGCTTTGATTATATCCCATTTTCTGATGTACTGACAAGTAAACAGTCATTTGATAAGCAAGCACATTTGTTCAGTTGAGTGATCATTGTCCTGTGGAGATAATTGGGTGATCTGCCCTTTGGATAAATATGTTTTCAGGAAGTCTCTTAAACAATAAAATTACTCCTAATAATTTTCTGCCCTTCCCAGTGAAACATTGTATTTTGTGCACCATTGACATCAAACTTGGCGTTGTGGCTTGTTATAGACAATGGAATGTTAACAGATGGTCCACTGTGGGATTCTGCCATTGTGGAATTCTGCCATTCCTCTTTTCTCTCTGCCTCAAGATCAGCATGTCCCAGATTGGGGTGTTCCTTTGTCTTGGGTCCCAGAATGAAGAAGATGTGGAATAGAGGTGCAGCCAATCTGGGAAGGACATGCAATGGGAGCAAGAAATAAATCTTCGTTGTTGTAAATTGTTGAGATTTGGGGATTATTTTTTATTGTAGCAAAAACTAGCACAAGCGCCTAATACAGGACATGTCAAATATATAGATATGTATCCTTTGTATGTACCTTTAAATATTGTATTATATATAACATACAACATATAATATATAATGTACATCTAAATATGATATAGTAACATCTTTTGAACCAATAATGTATAAGTACATTTCATGCAACTTGAAACACAATTTTTGTTATTTAAATTATTATTATAAAGATTTATAGCTGTGCCTTTGCTATATGCAAAATTTGCTATTTGTTATACGACAAATTTTGCAGACAGTCATGATTCATTTGATGCCAAGTCTTTGGTCAAAAAAATTTCCCTATTACAGCTCCGTTTCTTTGAGGAAATCCCATGCTGTATACCCATCAGCTTTGGGGCATAGTTCTAGAAATTCATTAATATAAAAAAAAGACTTTTTTTCTTGCTTGTCATTTTCAAATTCTGATTTTATCAGTCCTTAAAACAGGTAAAAATAACTGATAAGGAGAATGACATCATATATCTTTATAAATGTCTCTCAAAAAATAAATATTTTGAGCCTGTGGAGAAAAGGAAAGGCTTATACACTGTTCATGGGAATGAAAATTAGTACAGCCTCTATGGAAAGTAGTATGGAGAGTTCTCAAAGAACTAAAAATAGAACTACCATTCAACCCAGCAATCTCACTACTGGGCATCTACCCAAAAGAAAACAAGTCAATATATCAAAAAGATAGCTGCACTCATATATTTATTGAAACACTATGCAAAATAGCAAAGATATGGAATGAACCTGTGTCCATCAACAGATGAATGGATAAAGAGAATGTGGTATATATACACAATGGAATACTATGCAGCCATAAAAATGAAATCATGTCATTTGCAGCAACATTGATGAAGTTGGATTTCATTAGCATAAGTGAAACAAGACAGACATAGAAAGACAAATACCGCATATTCTCACTCACAGTTGGGTGCTAAAAATTTGTTCACATTGTTGTAAAGAGTGGAATGATAGATAATGGAGACTTGGAAGAGTCTTTGGGTGATGGATACCCTAAAAGTGCTGAGTTGACCACTACACAATCTATGCACATAACAAACTTGCACATATACCCCATACATTCGTACAAATAAAAAGGAAAAGAAAAATGAGTGTTGTTTCAGCGTCACTGATCATTAGAGAAATGCAAATCAAAACTACCACGATTTAGTTCTACCTGAGCTATTGCTGTTTTATTTTAAAAACTACAGTGAGATAGCATCTCAACCCAGTTAAAATGAATCTTATCCAAAAGATAGGCAATAACAAATGCTGGTGAGGATGTGGAGAAAAGGAAACCCTCATACAATCTTGGTGGGAATGTAAATAAATTAGTGCAAACACTACAGAGAATAGTTTGGATGTTCCTCAAAAAACTAAAAGTAGAACTACCTTATAATCCAGCAATCCCAATGCTAGGTATATACCCAAAAGGAAGGAAATCAGTATATTGAAGAGATCTCTGACTCCCATGTTTATTTCTGCACTATTCACAATAGCCAATATTTGGAAGCAACCTAAGTGTCCATCTGCAGACAACTGAATAAAGAAAATGGGGTACCATACACACAATGGGATACTATTCAGCCATACAAAGAATGAGATCCTGTCATTTGCAACATTATGGATGGAACTGGAGGTCATTATGTTAAGTGAAATAAGCCAGGCACAGGAAAACAAACTTTGCGTGTTCTCACTTATTTGTGGGAGCTAAAAATTAAAACAGTTGAACTTATGGAGATAGAGAGTTAAAGGATGGTTACCAGAGTCTGAGAAAGGTAGTAGGTGGTGGATGGGGGAGGGAGGAAGAAGGTTGGTAAATGAGCACAAAAATATAAATAGAATAAATAAGATCTAGGATTTGATAGCACAACAGGGTGTCTACAGTCAACAATAATGTATTGTACACTTAAAAATAACTAAAAGAGTATAATTGGATTGCTTATAACAAAGAAATAATGAATGCTTATGATGATGGACCCCACTTACCATGATATGATTACTACACATTCTATGCCTGTATCAAAATATCTCATGTACCCCATAAATATATACACCTACTATATGCCCATGAAAGTCAAAGATAATTTTTTAAAATAAAATAACTTTTAAAAATAAAAATTTCTACCAAGCTTTTTAAAAGTGTTTCTTACAGAAGAGAAAGATAGTTTCCAAGAACTAACAGATATACAAACAGTATGAGATATGAAGATAATTTTTATAATTCTTCTAAATAGGGGGAAAAATCTAACTTTTTCTTGAAAACGTAGTTAAGAAGTTAAAGATTCCAAAGTGAGCATTATGTTTTTTACATCGAAGATTGAGTTGTGCCTTTGATTTAACAAGTACTCATGTGATGTTATACTTGTTTTCACATCTCATAGATAGATCTAAGCAAAAATATATCGAATGCCAAAACTATCTGAAAAGAGTGTTTTTTTTAATGCCCCCCTGCATTACATTGCCATTATTTCACGTGGGGAAACTGGCATAAGTGAAAATTTGGTGAATGCTCTAATTTTGTTCTTTTAAACCCCAATTCTCTGTTAGTACAAATCTGAGATTTGTTTCTAATCTCTGAGGAATCAAATATGCCTAGAAAAAAATATAGGGGAACTGCAACTATGGATCATATGATTTGCATTATTAGTACTTTCTGTGTAATAATTCTACACATTGTTACCATTAGCAACACGATTTCAATCATGAATATCACCAAGTTCAGAAGAAATAATTTCTGAATTGTCTCTATTAGACCATGATCAAGAGGAAAAAATGCAAGACTGAGTTTTCCTTTAGTGTTGTATCTGACATTTTTAAATAGACTCATTTTCTGTGGCTTCATGTGACCTATTACATTTGTCACTGGATGGCAAGGAGGCCTGTCTCTCATTAGCACTTCCGATAGTACTTGAGAAAAATATCCCGCAAGAAAAAAGATTCCATTTCCTTCCCCCCTGGATTTGGAGGCACTTGATTTTTTGAGAATTTCAGTGAATATCATCTCTAATTTTAGTTGAATACTCCTCACCATATGATGTTACAAGATATAACTAACATACTACCCGCCTAGAAATATGTTTCTCTTTGATCCTAAAAATGGCTTTTGATTTAAAAATTGGCTCTCCATTATGTTAACGGTGAGATAGGATTTAAGTGTGTGTGGGCGGGCAGGGGTAGAAGACTGATCTATAAAAGACAGAACAAAAGAATAGATCAGAGTTAAATTGTTACTTTTTAAAATCCATCTCTTAATCTTTTCCCTTTTTTCTGTTTATTCAAGCCCCAATGTTTACTGTTAGACCTCTGCAGATTTGGAGTGTGTCTAAACTGGGTTTGTTTGGTGTGCGTGTGTGTGTGTATGTGTGTGTGTGTGTTCTCTTTGCAAGGGAGTCCCTGTTATTTGCCTTGCTCCTCTTTCCTTTTTCTGTCACCACCAGAGATGTTCTTAGCATCTATTAGTGACTCTCTATTGGGGTGACCCATTTGGGATGAGACAGAATTCTCCTTGCATCTCTCACTGATAGACGCATCCTAGAGTAGGTGGTGAAAGATCTTTTAGTTGTAAAAATCAGACGGTGTCAGTCTCATGCTGAAAATTGCTAGTCAGCTCCCTCTTATCCGCAAGATGAAACCCACGCTTCTCTCTCCAGCTTATGAGGTCTTCATCATCTTGTCCTAATTCCCCTTCTGATCTTATCTCCCTCCTCCAAGAGTCTAAACTACCTAGAGTTTCCTTACAAGCTACATTCTGACCTCTCTGTCTTTACCACACTCTAATTGTGTGGCCAGGGATGTTCTTTGCTAACTGAGGAGGTTAATTAGTTCTTTTTGTTTTAACTCAGATGCTCCCTTTTCAGTGAGTCCTTTTCTGCCTGTCCCAGGCACCCTGCCCTGTTCTCGCTGTACTTTGTATAGACTTGCTGAGGGAGAGATGGCAAATTGACAGCCAATCCAACATCCATTCTCCCCTCTTTCTCCACTAAAAGATTCCTGATACTATCTGGAGTGCCAGTGTGCCCAATTTCCAACCTTCTTGTGTCTAAGCATCCAAGTTCTGGCCAAGAAAATGCAAATAGATGCTGAACGGGACTTCCCAGAAATCTCAAAAGGAGGACAGATATCTGGCTCTGGCTCTTTTTGTCTTTATGTCTCCCCCTTTTTCACACTGCCTGGAATGTGGATGTGTTGGCTGGAGCTCCACCATCCATACTGGACCATGGGGCTTCCTTAAGAATGAACACTATGCATTACAGACGGTGGGGCAGAAAGAACAATCCCAAGACTGACACTATGAGGCTGCCATACCAGCCTTGGACTATGTACCTCTGAGCTTCTTTTACTTGAGTGATAGAGGTTTATTAATTTTGTTTATCCTACCCTTATTTTGGTTTTCTCTTACATGTACCCACTCTAATCTTGGCTAATACATCTGAATTACAGCAATTACCCAAGTGTATAATGTTTGTCCATTTTTGTTTTTTGAGAGAGGGTCTGGCTCTGCTGCCCAAGCTGGAGTGCAGTGGCAGGATCTTGGCTCACTGCAACTTCTACCCCCTGGCTAAAGCCATTCTCCCACCTTAGCCTCCCAAGTAGCTGGGACTACAGGCACATACCACCATGCCCAATTAATTTTTGTATTTTTTTTTGTGGGGGAGTAGAGACAGGGTTTTGCTAGGTTGCCCGGGCTGTTCTCAAACTCCTGAGTTCAACTGATCTGCCTGCCTCAGCCTCTCAAAGTGCTGGGATTACAGGTGTGAGCCACGGTGCCCATAGGTCCATTTTCTTATATATATTTCTCACTGTATTATTTCATTACAAGAGTGCTGGGGCTACTGTGTTTTGTTCTAATATAATATGGCTATCATGCTGAGTCCTCCTAGGGCATGACTCTTGAACTGGTGGTACAGGAGTGGGGAAGTGAGGATAGGGTCTTCCAAATGGCCATTCTTGGTATCTTTCATCTCAAGAAGAGGCAAAGTCTTCAGATAAGACCAGAACACTGTAAGGTGGGCCTCAGTTGATTGGGCCTTTCTTACTGTCTCTGAGCCTGAGTTTTGAGGATTCTGTGTTTCCCTAAAGACACTTTTAGGTGAGACATGCTCAAGACTGCCTTTTTATCCCAAGAGGCAGATAGAGGCCTAATCTAAGTGGGATCAGTGTGGTGAATCAGAAAAGTAAGGATAAGTCATAGCTTATAAGCCAATTTATTCTACATGTGTGCAAACTACTCTGTGTATTTCCATTTTAAATATTTCCGCTTTATCGAAGTGTTGTTTGGGAGAGCCAAGGCAAGGGCTTGTGTCCACCTTGGGTGTGAGAGTATTCAGAATCCGTCCAAAGTCAGCATGATGGTAGCAGTGGGAATCAACCAGGGACCACAAGAATAAGGGAAACTCAAGAGGAAAGAACAAGTCGAAGGCCAGTAATCCCTTGTACCAAGAATGCCTTTGTCCAGCACAAGATCCTCCATTAATGAATGCTGACTTTCCCTTCAATCATGAACATGTGTGATCATTCTGAAAGAACATGTAGAAATCATTTGGTCCAACCCTCTCATTTTACAGATGAGGAACCAAGATCCATTGAGTTTACATGAACTTTTCTGCATCAGTAGCAGAACAAAATCAATTTTCTTTTTTTTTTTTTTGAGACGGAGTCTCGCTGTGTCTCCCAGGCTGGAGTGCAGTGGCGCGATCTCGGCTCACTGCAAGCTCCGCCTCCCGGGTTCACGCCATTCTCCTGCCTCAGCCTCCCAAGTAGCTGGGACTACAGGCGCCCGCCAACACGCCCGGCTAATTTTTTGTAATTTTAGTAGAAACGGGGTTTCACCGTGTTAGCCAAGATGGTCTCGATCTCCTGACCTCGTGATCCGCCCGTCTCGGCCTCCCAAAGTGCTAGGATTACAGGCGTGAGCCACCGCGCCCGGCCACAAAATCAATTTTCAATGAAATAAAATAAATTTTAAAATTATGCGTTTGTGCATTTTTATGTAGAATAAATTGTTTGTTGTTTTAAAATCAGATTTACAAGGGCATCCATTATTCATAGCTACAAATAGTAACTATGGCTGGGACTGGCGGTTTTCATCACAACTTCATCTGTTTTTCCAAGCCCTTGAGGATGAAATTCATGAATTCATGGATCATGGGGAAAGAAAAGAGATGGCATTGGAGAGCATTTGGTGTCCCACTTGAGTAAGCAGCCAAGAATATTCACTACCCATGAGTCATAAAGGAGTTAAGTCAGTGCACCCAGGTGTCTGGTCTCCCTTGGAGTATTCCCTGGGTTAAGGAGCTATGCTACTTTTCTTGGGTTTAGCTGCCTAATGAGGAGTTTCCTGGGCAGTTGTCAGCATGCCATCTATGTCCCTCAGCAGGAGTACTGCTGACATTCCTCAGAGCTTTTGATTGGCTTCTACTGAACCTACTCTGTGTGGGACAACCTCTCACTTGGTGTCTTAAGACAGCCATAATCCCTCCAAAGTGGAAGCAGTGTCCTGATCTGGAAGTCTGGTGGTGAGTGTGAGCCAAAGTCTTATGACATTAGGTTTAGGTTGAATGGAACACAGTCAGCTCAAAAATCTCCACCACATCTTGGGTTGTGGTAAAGCATGTCTTGGTGGTCTGATTGTGTTGGGAAGTTGTTATGGAGTTGCAAATAGGAATCAGGGTTATTGTTTGCAGTGACAGAAAGGTCCTAGAATCAGGGGGTTGAATATGAAGCTTCCATAAGTTGGTGGGGGTTCACCTGTCCCCATCCATGGCACTTTAGTTGGGCATCATTTTTCAGCTTTAACTCTGCCCCTTTTTCCCCATTCTGTAGCCATGGCCCATCCAACTAGAGACCATTCCTGCTTACTTTTCCCCCATAAGTAATGTTCCCCATTGGGATCATCAGTAAAAATCATCCAAGACATGGAAATGGGCAAAAGAGGTTGATGTATGTCCTATCGGGGAGGCCTGGCTTTTGTCACAAGTACACTAGGGGAATTGTCTGATTGTAAACAGGTGTGCTCCTTTGGTTGCCTTTTCATCAACTTTCTGTGGGAGTACAAGTTAACCTGTAATGCATATGATCACTGTCCATAGCAATGCAAATTAATTTTGTTTGGTAGAGATAAAATTGATTTCTGTGTTGTAGAAAAGAGGAGAATACCTTATTGAGCTTTAGAAGATTAATCAGTTTTATATCTATTAGCGAATTGATATAAGCATTCTAAAGGTATTTCAGCTATATGAATTTCATGTATACTTACATATATGGAAAATTTTGTAAACATTTTTTATCGCTCTGAATAGTCATAACATTAGATGTAAATGGAGAGGAATTTGTGCCGCATGTACCAATTTTTTTTAAATCATGGGACATTTATGTTCAAATGGCTTTTATCCTTTTTGGCTTAGTATTATGGAACAAGGTGTACTTGTAAATCTAACTAAGTAATTTGCCCAGATTCATGTGTACAGAGAGGCTGGACATTAGCAAATGCTGATGAAACTTGCATTATTATGAGAGCAGACTAAATATCTCTTCCTTTCTCTAATGATTATGCCTGAGCTGAGCCCTATAAATCACATTAAACTTTTTTATTAGTATAGAATAAGAGAAGGGCCATCTAGGATAAAAAAAAAAGGTAGTATAAGAAAAGTATTGGAAAAGTGAAGAAAGACTTTACTGCTCGGTCAGAAAATTCTAAGGGGGAGAGGTGGAAGATAAGGCTGGATGAGCTGAATGATGGCCTTTGAAATATGTCCTACAGGAAATCGAGGAGATATTGGTAATTCTGGAGTAGGAATTTAAACATACATGGCTTAGGATGAGCACTATGACAGTAAGGTATCAGAAAGATTGGATTTGGAGGTGGTTGTCCAGGGGAGGGGGGGCAAATTAAAGACATTCTTGGAAAGTGAAAAAAGGATAAAGGAAGTTTTTGAAAGGTTTAGTGACCATTCATGGAGCAGATTTGAGACATCACTAACACAGTCAAAGGTTTAGTGAAAAAGAATGTGATATTAAAGATGACTTCAAAAGTTAAACCTTAGATAGTCAGGTGCGGTGGCTCATGCCTGTAATCCGAGCAATTTGGGAGGCCGAGGCAGGAGGATCACTTGAGGTTGGGGGTTCAAGACCAGTCTAGCCAACATGGTGAAACCCCGTTTCTCCCAAAAATACAAAAATTAGACAGGTATGGTGGTGAGCACTTGTAATCCTGGCTGCTTGGGAGGCTGAGGCAGGAGAATCGCTTGAACCCAGGAGGTGGAGGTTGCAGTGAGCCAAGGTTGTACTCCTGCACTAAGTAAGTTTGACCTTAGGAGTTTGGAACAATGAATGGGTGATGTTATTGAAAGGCAGGACAGATTACATTTCTGTTTTCTGAGCAGCTCTGACAGTATCTTTTATATCGTATGTTTGTCTTTCTTTGTTTTTTAATTTTTGAGGCATTTCCCCAGTTTGTCTCGTTTGATAGTCACAGCAATCTGTGAGGCAGGCATGGCAATTGTCATGTTACAACTGTCACTCTTACAGAAGAAGAAACTTCTGTAAGAAGGGATGGTAAGTAATGAAATAATTTATTCAAACTTCAGGAAGGTGACCCAACTTAGACTGATTTTGTCTTTGATCAAAGAAGTGGATAAAATAATGAAATAATGTACCAGCATCATGGGAATTTAGGGTAATAAGTGACTGCTCGATTAGAGAAAAAAGTAAGGGGGTTTCACATGCAAAGTGTTTAAGAAGAGGTAGGGCCTTGTGGATATGGTCAATACTCTTCTGCATGTGAGATATGTCTACAGTGGACATGAAACAACTGGACATTCAGGGTCCAGGTATCTGGAATGTGACTTTGTAGTGTTAATCCAAATTGAAAGTCGAGTTCTACCTAGTAAAAACAGACACATTGTGTGTCTCTGGACATTTTGGTCATTACAATCAAATCATTTAAATCCATGTGCCCTTTATCAAGGTTATAAGATACCCTCCTCCCATAAGTTTTTCACTCTATCAATCATTAATGCCTGTGTGCCTCTTATTAAGGTTATAACTTGTCCTACTTTCATAGTTCATGAGGTTCTGATGAAGATACCTTTTGCTTGGATTTCTGAAAGTGATGAATGCAGTGGTCACTCTCAACCCAGATTATTTTGGGGTAGTTTCTGGCATATAATGTAAAGTGCCCTTCTCCTTTTCCTTGAATAAAGGGAAATTGGTTTGTCTAAGCGAGATGAGGGATGGGGGCTAGCATAAGGCATAAAGGAAGAGAGGTAAGAGAGCAGAGGAAAGGCCCCCTGGAAGCAGGACACTCCTCCGCCCTCCATATGGTTCAGAGATGTTCTTGTCATGTCCATCCCTTGTTTGGTATGTTCCAGAAATACTGCTGGAGCAGAGCTGCACATTCTCATCTCCCATTTTCTGTAGGTCAGGGAATTACTGAGAGAGATGGAAGTGTTAACTAACCCTCCCATCGATTTTCATCTCTGGACACTCTGGTCATCACAGTCAAATCATTTATGCCTGTGTGCTTCTTATTCAGGTTATAACTTGCCCTACTTTCACAGTTCATGGAGTTCCGATGAAGATATGTTTTGCTTGGATTCATTTCTCTGTGGCATTAAAAAGTGAATTTTCATCTTTGTTTTATCACCTGTGTGAATGTTACATCCCCAGAGTTGCAATTTGGGTAATGAGCATCAGTGGTAAATTTTGGTAGCAAAGAGCAGGTACTACTACCAGTTCCAGTGACCTTCTACATTATAAAGTGTTGAGGCCTCTCCGGGCCCTAGAGGAAAAGTGCTGGTTTAGATAAATTCTGACCTAGGAGGCTTTAATGTGTGTGATGGGTCGTTTCATTTGTCAACTTGGCTTGGCCGCAGGGCTCAGATATTTGGTCAAACATTATTCTGGATGTTCTGTGAAGACATATTTGATGAGATTAACATTTCAACAATGGACTTTGAGTAAAGCAGATAGTCCTCCATGTTGTTGGTGGGCCTCATCCAACTAGTTGAATGTCTTAATGGAACAAAGACTGACTTCGCCCAAGCAAGAAGAATTTCCACTTGGGTGCAACTGACCTTGGGACTCAGACTGCAATTCTTCCCTGGATCTCCAACCTGGCTGCCTATCTTGCAGATTTTGGCCTTGCCAAGTCTACACAGTTACATGAGCCAATTCCTTAAAATAAATCTCTCTTTATATAGACAATCCTCAACTTATAATGATTTGACCTAATACTTTTCAGATTTATGACCATGGAAAAGTGATATGCATTCAGTAGAAACCATACTTTGAGTATTCATACAACCTTCCTGTTTTTCACTTTGTCTATAGTATTTAATAAATTACACAATATATTCAACACTTTGCTGTAAAATGAGCTTTGTGTTAGATGATTTTGCCCAACTGTAGGCTAGTATAACTGTTCAGAGAATGTTCGAGGCAGGCTAGGCTAAGCTACAATGTTCAGTAGGTTAAGTATATTTAATGCATTTTGGCTTATGATATTTTCAACTTAGAATGGGTTTATCAGAATGTAACCCCATAATAAGTCTAGGAGAATCATTATCTGTACCTATATAAGTATATATACATATATATGTATGTATGTGTGTATATCTGCTGTTGGTTCTGTTTCTTTGGAGAACCCTAATACAATGTGTGACCTATTTTTCTAGTTATTTCATTATTGCATAACAAACAACCCTAAAACTTAGTGCTTACGATAACAGCAACCATTTGTTTTGCTTACAAATCAGGAAGTTGGGCTGAACTCAGTGGGGCTGGTTCATTTCTGCTTCACACGGCACAGCTGGAATGGCTCAACTGTGGGCTGAAGTAAAGATGTGCTTAGAAGATGGCTTTCTCACACACTCATATGGTGAGCAATTTGAAACTGACTGTTGTTTGGGATCCTAGCCAGAGCTGCTGTCCAGGAACCCCTGTTCTTCTTTATGCAGGCCCCTCTACAGGCTGCTTGGGCTTGCTCACAGCATGGTGACTATTCCAAAGCAAATGACCTGAGATAGAACCAGGCAACAGTATCATCTTTTGGGACCCAGTCTTGGAAGTCATACAGCATCATTTCTGCCCTAACCACAAACCTGCCTGGATTTTTTATTTTTTTTTGAGATGGAGTCTTACTCTGTCACCTAGGCTAGAGTGCAGTTGTTCGATCTCGGCTGACCACAACCTCTGCCTCCTGGGTTCAAGCAATTCTCCTGCCTCAGTCTCCCAAGTAGCTGGGAATACAGGTGTGTGCCACCACGCCCGGCTAATTTTTGTATTTTTAGTAGAGACGGGGTTTCGCCATGTTGGCCAGGCTGGTCTCAAACTCCTGACTTCAGGTGATCCACCCGCCTCGGCCTCCCAAAGTGCTGGGATCACAGGTGTGAGCCACCGTCCCTGGCCACCTGCCTGGATTTAAGGGGAAGAAATTCTAGAGTCAAATAAAATAAAAGATGCTTAGCTGAATTTGAATTTCAGGTAAATAACAAATATGTATTTTGGTATTGAATATGTCACAAGCAATATCTGGGTCATGCTTATACTAAAAATGTGTGTGTCTTCCCATATTTTTATTTGCTGACTCTGGTAACCTATTACAGGCCTCCTATATTGATGGGAGGAGGGTCAAAGTCACTGCATAATATGAGCACATGGAATGACAGTATTGTTGTGCTCGTATTTGTATAATACCCTCTGCTCCAGCCTACCCTCAGGCAACAACAATTTCCAACCCTCTCATGTGTGAAATACGCTCATGCCCAGGGCCACCAAGTCTCATCCCTTTAAGAATCAACGTGAAGTCCGGGACCTCATTCTCTAGAGCAGGTCCAGCTGAGGTTGAGGCTCCTTGGTACAGTACCATTTCTTGGGTACAACTCCTCTAGTATTATTTCTTTCAACCTGAAGACCTGTGAAGAGAGGAGAGGAGTTATCTGTCCCTTACATATTTGACATACAATAGTGAGTCCAATATAAGGCGGCTGTTATAGACATTCCCATTCAAAAATAAGAAGTACATAGCAGTTACTTGTCCAGAGCAATTCTGAAATCCAGCAAGGCGGAGGTTACGGGTACCTTGATTAAGGTGCTTTCCTGTTGACAAGGAGGGTTGATCTCTAGGGCTATCAGCTCTTTCTGGGCTCTCGGTTCTGCTGTCCGAGCCACTTTTCCTTTTCCGTAAGAAATGGCTTGTACTTAGAACTGAGTAGTTTTCTTTTCTTTTTTATCCCTTCTCCCCACAAGTTGATTAGTTTTCTAAGACTGTTAGATGGCCATTGTAGTTTGGGAATTCAAAGGCCTCTTTTCATTTTGTGCCATCCCTTGTTTTCAGTGTAAATTGATAAAATTCCTTTGAAAATGTTGTGAGCTTTTTGTGTATCAATGTATAATCCTCTCCATTAGGCAAACGTCACACTCAAAAATCTCTGGATAAGCCTGGGTGACAGAGCAAAACTCTGTCTTGGTGGGTAGAAAAAAAAAGAATGGTTTTTAGGCCAGGCGCAGTGGCTCACGCCTGTAATCCTAAGACTTTGGAGGATCACTTGAGCCCAGGAGTTTGAGACCCTCCTGGGCAGCAACTCGGTCTCTACAAAAAGTACAAAAAATTAGCTGGGCATGGTGGTGCCCACCTGTAATCCCAGCTATTCAGGAGGATTCATGTGAGCCTGGGAGGTCGAGGCTGCCATGAGGAGAAATTGTGCCATTGCACTCCAGCCTGGGTGACAGAGTGAGACCCTGTCTCAAAAAGAAAAAAAAAATGGTTTTCACATTTTTTGATGTTTGCGGAAAAAATCAAAAGGAGAATAATATTTTGTGACATAGAAAAATTACATGAAATTCAAAACTCAGTGTCCTTAGAAAAAGTTTTATAAAAACGCAGCCATACTAATTTGTTTATATGTTGTCTACAGCTGCTTTTATACTGCAATGGCAGAGTTGAGTAGTTGCAGTAAAAAAACAAAAGTTTTTACTATGTGGCCCTTGAGAGGAAAAGTTTGTCGACCCTTGCTGTGGAATATCAAAATTTTGGATGGCATGATGTGGACTCCCAGTTTTAAATGCTAGATAAAGTTAAGATGTTGCTATCTTCTTGTCTTGGAAATCACCTCAAAGCAACAAAGAGAACAAAAATCAGACTGACATATAAGCTCTATCTTCAACAAAAGAGGAAGTATCTGTAACCTTGAGCCAGTCTATGAGAAATGCAGTGGAGATCAAACAGGGTCATGGGAGAAAACAGGAGATGGTGCTTGTGTCTGGACATCTCAGAGAAAGGTGGCAGAGAACAGTTCTTCAAAGAGGAGCCCATCCTTGGAGGCAAAATCAAGTCCTTACTGGGAGCAATAGGAATTTCATGAGCAGAGTGATGGCAGAGGTGCCGTTGAACATAATTTGACACCAAGGACAGTCAAGGATGACAGGGCTGCATCCAGCCATATTATTGTAAGAAGGGTGGAGGAGAGAGATGTACTGTGCACCACCTGCACCCCCCAATCTCTGTTGGCTGGAAAAATAAAAGCAGAAAACTCACTCACTCCCTCAACCCTGTAATCCTTTGATTACATTTCTTTGGTCTTCTATACAAATTACCACATGCTTGGTAACTTAAAACAACAGAAATTTATTCTCTTACAGTTCTGGAGGCCAAAAATCCAAAATCCAGATATCAGCAAGAGCACGTTCCCTCCAAAGGCTCTAGGGAAGAAGACTTCCTTGCTCCTTCCAGCTTCAGTGGTTCAGGCATTCCTTAGCTTGTGGACGTATCACTCTAGTCTCTGCCTCCATCTTCACATGCTTTTCCTAGGTCTTTACATTTGTGTGTCTCAAATGCCCCTCTTCTTTCTTTCTTCAATTAAAAACACCAGTTATCTTGGCTGGGAGCGGTGGCTCATGCCTGTAATCCCAGCATTTTAGGAGGACAACGCGGTAGATCACCTGAAATCAGGAGTTTGAGACCAGCCTGGGCAACATGACCAAACCCCATCTCTACTAAAAAAAAAAAAAAAAAAAAAATTAGCCAGGTGTGATGATGCATGCCTGTAGTCCTAGCTAATCAGGAGCTGAGGCACGAGAATCTCTTGAACCTGGGAGGTTGGCAATGAGCCAAGATAGCGCCACTGCACTCCAGCCTGGGCCATAGAGACTTTGCCCCCCTCTCCCCTGCAAAAAACCCACCAGTTATCAGATTTAGGACCTACCCTAAATCCAGGATGATCTCATATTGACATCTTTAACTTAATTAGACCTGCAAAGACCCTATTTCCGAATAAGTTCACATTGATAGTACTGGAAGTTAAGACTTGGACATATTTTACAGGACACAAATCAACCCGCTAAAGATAAGTGGTGGTTTTAAAATATTGCCCCAAATTATTTGATAGTTCTTTCCATCAAAGGGGGGTCTATGGCCTCTCCCTATGAATCTGGGTGACTTTGCATCTGCTTGAAACACCAGGGTACAGAAGAAACGACACAACATGACTTTTGAGGATTGTGAAAAGTATGAAGCTTCTGCCTTGTTTGTTGGAACACAGAGCCATTGGGTAAGCAGGCTGTCCACCCAGAGCAGCCGTGCTAGAGAGACTCCAAAATCCTCAAGGAGATATTACACAAAGGACCCATGAGGAAGCTCCTCCATCTGATTGGCCAGCACCAAGTGTTTCTCTGACATCTCACTTGTCATGAAAGCCATCATCAGCCACATGGGGCAGTCAAGCACTGGAAATGTGGCTGGAGCAACGGAGAAACAGAATTTTATGTTTTGGCTTATTTTAATTAATCTAATGTTAGAATTACTGTAAAATATATCATTACTCATTTTGATACTGATTGGATAGTGAAATGATAATATTTTAGATATATTGTGTCAAACAAAATATGTTATCAAAATTAACTTGGCCTTTTTTAATGTGGCTGTTAGAATACTTTTAATTATTTATGGCTCACATTGTATTTCTACTGGAAAGTGCTACTTTAGCATCATCTCTAAAAGGTTCTGGAGTTTCAAGCTGGTGGCCTTGCACAGGTGTCTCCCACCTGGGCCAGGTCAGTCACTTGAACCAAGTGGCCTTCCAAGGGCCTTCCAGTGCTCTGATCTGCACCTGAGCATGGAACAGACCAAAAGATCACAAGATAAACTGGTGGAATTTTAAGGATATTTTAGAATGGAAAGAAAGGCCTTTCTTTGCCTGATGCTCATTGCTCTTTTGGGGCACTATGGCATTTTGGAAAGACTTTAGTTAACCCAACTTTAAATACTAGCTAAGCTAATTACTACCTGTGTGATCTTAGGTTTGTTTCTAAACCTCTCTGAACAAACAAACAAATATTTACTGTGAATATATTTAACCTGCTCGCCTAAACCTGTGAGTTTCTTGAAGATGTGACATGATCCCCGCTTTGCAAAGCTATTGTGAAGATCGGGGATCTGGGCATAAGAGGCCCAGCAGCTAGTGGCTAAATAAACAAATATTGATTATAACTTAATAGTTTTTAAATTAAGAAACACTTATAATTTGTATTAATAATTTAATAATAATTTTAATGCCTAAGTATCCTGACAAATAAGGAAAAGCCCTGCAGAAGACAAGAGTAATTAAAGACTTTACATTCCTGCACATGTGTGTGCATGTATGTGTGCACAAGTGTGCGTGTGTGCATGTGTGTGTGTGTGTGTGTGTGTCTGCAGGGGGTTGAGGTGGTACAGGAGATTGATAATAAGCAAATAGACAAATAAATATGTAACTCAGGACATGACAAATACTGTGAGAAACAAGGCAGGATGAGGAGCTGGTGAGAGGCAGGTGGAGAGATTGGTTGGGAAGGTGGGAAAGTATGTCAGCTAAGGGGACCTCCACTGGGTGTAAGCCTCGGCCATGTCTCCATTTCATCAAGTGCCAGAACTACAGGATGTATCCTCTCTGCAGAAATCTGTGCTTTCAGTCTGCCTTATTTCACTTTTCCTGTATCTGCCTATACTTTTTTTTTCTTTCTACTTCAAAAACTGATCTTCTAACCTCAGAATCAACAGAGCAGTGCAGTTTTCTAAGAAAACAGCTTAACTAAAGCCAATGGGCCTAAAATTAATGCCTTTAAAATCAATTTGCATAAAACCAACTTGCTCATGGTCTATTTGCCATAAGCTGCTTTCACTTACCTTTGTCTTAAGGTTTCACCTTCAGAGAATCTCCTATGAAGCAGATCAGTTTCAGCCTCTCATGAAGTTTTGTATTTTTTCTAAGTGTTTTTTTCTGATTCAGTCCCTTGTTTATAAAGTATTTCTGTTTTATTTTCCTGTTTTTATTAAGAATTTATGCAGTTATTCATATATTGATTCAATGATTATGGATTCACTGATCAATTTAATTCATCAAGTTGATTCCTTTGGCGATTTCTTACCTCTCATTTACTATTTTCTTTGTTTTTTCCATACCTACATGTCTCTATGGATTCATCAATACAAATTAGTCCCACTCGTTGTTTGATGCAATTCATAAGATCACTATTTCGGCAAAGGCAAACAACTATAGAAAACTTCCTAGTGACAGCCTTTTGCTTTTAGGTTCAAGAAAGTAGAAAAATAAAATGATATTACCGTAGTAATGTACCACATGACCACATTAAACCCATTAGGATCTTAAGGCTCTAGGCTTGGGTTGCCATAGCCTACACATGTGGGCAGACACTTGACAACAGGGTTTCTGACTCCAAGTTCAGTGTTTCAATGAAGAGCTCTACACTGCTTCCATCAATAATTTTGCAAATGTGCTAATTATACTTTCTAAGTAGTTAAATAAGACACGGTTTATCTACCATTTGCTCAAACACTGCCTCATGTGAACCTCCAAAATATCATTTCTTATTACCATTACCACCTTAATGAGGAGGAAACTTGGTTAAATGAACGAGCAAATTAATTAATTATGTAAAGCAGGATTTAACAACTTATTCCAGTGAGGAAAAAAGGAAAAAAATGAGATAAGAAAATAGTTGAATAAACTAACAAAGAAACCTCCTCCTTTAGAACATTTAAGCCAGTAGATCGCGGCTGGGGACAATTTTACACTCCCATTGAACACAGACACATTTTTGGGTGTCACAAGTCGGGAGAGGGTGCTACTGGTATCTCACGGGTAGAGGCCAGGGTTGCTGCTAAACGTTCTACGATGCATAGGACAACCCCACAAGAAAGAACCTTCTGGCGCAAAAATGTCGATAATGCTGAGATTGAGAAATCCTGTTTTAAGGGCAGCTTGTTTTTCTTTTTTTGTTTTGAGATGGAGTCTTCCTGTGTTGCGTGGGCTGATCTCAAACTCTCCTGAGTTCAAGAGATCCTCCCCCCTCAGCCCCACAAGTAGCTGTGGGATTGCAAGCGCTTGCCACTGCACCTGGCAGGGCAGCTTGTTTGAGGAGGTAAAAATGGAGTGTGCTTCCAAGACAAACACTGACCTTGAAAAGACAGGTCTTCTTCATACACTGTCTTTCTCCAATAGGGCTTTCACATGTTTTGCCATGTATACCCACACTCCCATTTCAGAAAGAAGTCTATGTTCCTATGTTCCTTTTCTCTGCCTGAAGTCTCAGGTGAGGCTTTGTTTTGTGTATCTGTTTTCTCTGGCACAGTCCTTCATCCACCAATTGTCTTTATGAACTTGACTCCAGCCCTCAGTGAAGAGAAAGGCCATGATTGCCTCAGGTTGCGTCCTTGCTCCCAGACCCAGTGCCTGGGCGAGGACCCCAAGTCAGGCTGAGCAGTCTGGGTCTCTGGCTCAATCTCCTGGTTCTCCAGGCCAAGGCTAGCTCAGGAGCCAACTGAGGGAGGATGTTCCATCCCTTTCCATCGGTCTTTCTCACACTGTGCTTCACGGTGTCTTCCTCTTCTCTCCTCCCTCACTCTTCCTTCAGACCACTGGACCTCAAGACTCACTTCTTTTCATCTTCCCTTTAAACCCCTTTCCCAGAGACAGTGACTCAGGAACAACTCAAAAAGTTAGTGACTGATAATAAGTTTAGACCCCTTCCAGGCAAAGCTGCCCATAACAAGCTCCTGTGGAGCGTAAGACATGATAATACAAAGCACTTTTCCATCCTTTACTTCACTGGCTTTCAGAGCTTCCCTCTAAGACTGAGGCACAGGAAATTTCCATGCCACCTTAGAATGATGATGAAACAGACTCAGAGCTCCAAGTTACCCGGTTGGTTGCTGGTGGTACCTGCATGTAAAACTGGGCTTCAGACGCTAAGCCCCGTCTCTTCAGTAAAGAGGTCCTGCCTGCTGGGGGAATGCAGACTCTTGCAGTGCACCTCAGTCTCTTCCCCACATGTACAGCCCCTCTTCTGTTTTCACAAAAAGTCAGCCATCCCAGTGACCCGGAAGAGGAACTGTGTTCCCCATTTGGGGGAAGGCATTGTTCTATTTCCCGTCTGGTCTCCTGGCCTTTGGAGCTGTATGATTTGATACAGTTCTGAGTCCTGAATAGCTCTTCCTCATTAAACCCTCACTTATAATGACACAGTCAGCTTCTTCCTTCCTAAGAAAGATCCTCAGCAGATGCTCATCCCTTTATAATGGACCATCAAGCTGTATTTGTTTGATGTTTATATTTCATCTCATTCCTTTCTGGCATGGGAGGACTCCAGTTGAAACAGCTCACATTTTTCCTCCAAGTTCTCGTTCTGCCCTCTTTCCTCATTAAGTAAAGGTAATTATAAAAAGGCAAAACAAAACTTGGAATTTCATTGTTGGAGGAAACGCAAAAACATTTGAGAAATGGCCTAAAGATCCCTGAGGAATACTCAGTCTAGAGAAGAAACAAAAAACACAATTAAAGACAGTCTGGAAAATGTTGTAATTGATATATGCCCATGAGACTATGGGAGGCGAGAGAAGAAAGAGACTACCTGGGCAGGGTGGCAGGGGACACAGGACGGAAGCAGCTGTACAGAGCAGATATTACCTGACCTCATAACTCAATAGCATCTTCAGGTGAGACATGTTTGCTCGTTTCAATGGCACCACAGGTTTTCAGTGGATGGTTTTATTTTCCACTGTCTGAATGACTTCAAGTGTCAGTTACTTTAGAGTGCACGGCTTTACTAGAAAACCAGTTTTGAAGTGATTTTTTACGTGTTACAAGAGGTAAACTATAAATGAGAAAACACAGTTTTTGTTATTGTTTTGCCCTATTTTCTATATATAGAAAATAATAGATTCTATAGAGAGAATCAAATTATCCTCTATTTCCTGTATTTTTTCAGTCTGTTGATTTTTACCCTGGGTCAAACCTCCTGTAACTCCAGATGAAGTTCTAACAATACCTACAATCTCTATTGCCTTCATGTTTTTGTGCAGTAATCATTGCCAAGTTATTTTGCTTCACACCAGCTGGGACAAAGTAGGACAATTACCTAATGTACCCCAACAAACGGCATGAAAATTGCTTAAGAACCTGCCTTGATGTTATCACTGCTCTAGTCATTTCATTTTATTATTCTCTCCAGCTAAACCTCCCTAACCTAGTTAGCCACTCCCTGCCCTTTTCCTTTAAACTCCCACGATGATTCTACCATACTTCATACAAGGTTTGGCTTTGTTTTGTTTTCACAGGACATTTATGTGTTCCAAATAACTTTTTCCTTTTTAACTAAATCAAGCAACAAAGCACCTGGAGGGTCATTGGTTTGGGATGTTCTCTCTTCACAAATTCAGAACATAATAACCTAAGATCATAAGGATTATGATCAGTTATATAATGTCCCATTTGAAATTAGAAGTGGAACCAGACGGATGAACTGTAGATAGAGCCTGTCTTCTCTATCACTTACACTGAGCTCTCCTGGGTGGCTTGACTACCATGATACAAAGAAAGCCCTCTGGAAGTATAAGGGAAGGAAACATTACTATAGTCTAAGGAGATATTGAAAAACAGGAAAGATAGGAGATGAAGCTCGACCTTTCAGGCTACGTAAGATTTCAAAGGGAGAAAGGCCCTCCAAGGAGATCAACACCTCAAGCAAGATGCTATAGTCAAAAATATTGGGGCCTATTTTTTAAAAAGAAATAAGTTAATCAGTGTTGCTGGAGATCAAGGTTCTGGAGTGGGGAAAGGCACAGAAGGATAAGGCTAGGTAAGTGGGCCACCACCAGATCATTTAGGACTCTGGATGGCAAACTGAGGGTAGACTTCATTCTGCAAGAAAGAGGAGCCAACAGAGACTTCACAAAATTCTCTAGAAGCATTGAGGAGAGGAAGATATTCCAATGGTAAAAGTGAGAGGTTTTGAAAACTTTAATCAGGACACTGGCTATGGAGAAGAAGAGGAGGAGGGAAAGAAACTTTGTAGGAATCAAACAAATCAAATTTAAGTAGGCTGGATATGGGGAAGTGGGAGTGATGGACTGGTATAAAGAAGAAAAAAACAAAGATCAGACAGTGTTTATCAAAATATTCTCCTAGTGCAAGGTCCAAGGGAGACACTCAACAAATATTCTTTGAAGTTGGTGATTCCAGGGTTTGGAGTATAAGTGACTGTTGATGATATTTCCTGGAATAAGGGAAAAATATCAGGCATTGAGAGGAAGACAACAGGGTCAGCCATGGGCATGTTGCATTTGTGGGTAGAGATGGCTAATTGGCATTGGTTATACAAATCAGGTGAGAGATCTGGGAGAGAAATAAAATGGTCAGTGTTTAACATATAGATGAAACTCCCACAATAAATGAGCTCTTCCAAGAAGAATGTATAGAAGACAACAGAGGCTGGACAGCAAACATCTCCCAATGATTTAGTCTTGTCTTTGTTCTCTTCCATACATTCTTCTTGGAAAAGCACAGGCCTGGCAGAGAGCAGATACTCAGTAAACATTTGTTGAGTAATGGAATGAATAAGTTTAAGGAGAATGTAGATTGCATTTCATCAGACAAGTACACAGAGATGGGACCTTACTTTTGTTGAGCATCAATTATCTGCCAGGTACTCACTTTACTTGTGGTTTCTCCTTTAAGAGAATGAAATAATGTCACTCAAAGCTTTACAAAGCTTTAAAGTCCAGGTTTATAGTGACCTCAGCTTTTGCAATGTCTGCAACTCTCATGCCTTCCCTTGGACACTTCCCTACCCTCAACATTTTTGTATTTAACCTCCACATAAGAAGTCAGAGCAAAATGAAACTCCTTTGAACTTGGGACACTCTTCACATTCTCTTCTGTAAAGAGAAATCCCAGATGACCAGAAACCTTGTGGTTCTTCTGAGACTGTTGCATTTGTTTCTTGAGTTTATTAATTCATCACTTTCTAAGAGCTGGCACTGTGCAACAAGTGGAAAGAAGACAAGGCTCAGCCAGCGAGAAGCTCAAAATATAGTTCAAATGTGTATGTGCACACATTTTGGGAACCCAAAATCAACTGATAGAAAACTAAGGTTTCCTTGGATAGAGCCTGCAGAAAATCTCTGCACTTGTGTATAGACCTGCATCACAATTGCAATGTAATCTGTAAGTAAGCACTGTGGTCTGTGGGCACACTCAGAAGAGTAGGCCTAATTCTGTCTTAGAAGCACAGGTAAGGGTGGAAGATCATGGAAGTCTTCACAGAAGAAAAGATATCAAAACAGAGCCTTGAAGCTAAGTAGGTTTGTTTATTTGCTTCTTTGTTTTTCCAGGTAGAAGGGGCCACATAAGCAAAGATGAAGAAACATAAAAGAGCCTCAGTGTGGATTGTTTGAAAGGTGGGAGATGAAGCTGGGGCAGAATACCAGAAGAGTTTTAAATGAGTGTGGCATGATTGGATTTGTGTTTTGGGAAGACTGTTCTGGCAGCTAGTGCAGACATCGGAATCGAACATGGAAATATGCCTGAACAGGGAGCTTGAGGCCCAGGTGCCTTCTTTTTATCCTCTTCTGCCTCCAAAGACCTGAGAAGGGCTGGATTTGAAGACTGACATGTGTAAATGCATTGAACAATTAGAAACTTTTCCCAGGAAATCTATTACGAAGTTCACCATATTTATTACATTTTAAAATACTTTTTAATATAAGCCTATCATTTGTAACAACCTATGAAATTAAACTTTTTTCTTTTTCTTTCTTCTTACGCTTTGTTTTCTTTTCTCCTGATGTTAGAATGAGAAAGAGCACTCGATGAAGAGTCTAGAAGTCTGTGTTTCAGTCCAAAACCTGCCAATAATGCTGGAAAACCTTAGAAGGTCAACAAACCCTCCTGAGGTTACAATTCTTCACCCCTCAAAAAGACAGGGACTTTCTGAGCCTCCTGCCCCATAAGATTGTCGTCAGTTTCAGACAGGAACCAAGTCGGTAAATGCAGTTTAAAACCCACCATGAGCCAGAGCAAAGGAAGGAAGTTTCCAATTTTCTATAGATATTTCACATCAGACATCATGCAGTTTCAGTATACTTAGTTTCCTTTGATATTATCCATAGCCTTGGCCCTCAAATATTTCACATTCTTAGATTAATTTAATAATAGCCTGGCATTGCTGCTTATGTGTCCTACCATATCCACAGCCAACTATGAAGACAATAACTTTCTCACCTGAGAACTAAAGACTTACCTGGCTATAGCTCCATATTATAATCTACTTAAATTATAAATTATATGGTATCAGACCATCATCTGAACCATTTTAGATCTAAGAGATTTGCCATGTCCTCCTATACTGTCTATTATAATCTGATTCTTCTTTCAGTCCACAAATATTTATTAAGCAAACACTCTGCAAAGTTCCAGCAACAGAGACACTTGGAAGTAGCTAGAAACTAGGAAATTAAGAAAGAATACACCTTATACAATGTGAATTCTAGGAGGATTTTGTGGGAAAAAAAATTTTAAGGGAAGATATGTTTTCAGAGTTTTACACTTAATTATTAAAAATTACAATGATTTTCAAAATGTATCTTTGGCAGTGGAGATTATGTTTTGTCTGGTAATCGATCAGCTTTTTCTTTTAACCAACAGTTCATCTAAAACATTTTACCAAATCCGAAGATAAGAGAATTTACAGTGAAGTTTGGAGGGTAGGGAACCCAAAATCAACTGATAGGAAACTAAAGTTTCCTTGGATAGAGCCTGCATGAAATCTCTGCACTTATGTGTAGACCTGCTCAGAGCAATGTCTGTGGAAATGACTTCAAAAGCTCCAAGTGCCAGAAATAACAACTGCTCTAGATCAAGTCCAGGAACAGATATTGGGACTAGAAAGAGGGATTTTCCAAAAATCTGAGTTTCATTTTTATCTATAATATTGTTGAAAAATGGAAATGCTACTATGTGAAACTCTGGCACTTTTTTGGCTATAAAAAAGCCATGTGTACAGTATAAGCTATCATGCTTTATCCAGTCTGAAGAACAGAGAAAGCCATATGGGAACCTTATAATGGTTAATAACCTCCTAATAAAGTACATTTGTGCATTGATAAGGACTATTGAAAATTTCTAATTAATTATTAAAATCATTTGAATTTCATTTGTCTGTTAAACTAATATCACTGATCCTGAATAGCATGCTTCTGTTGGGTTCTTATCTTGAGAAAAATTTGAATTGTCTTAATATTTTGCTAGTCACATGAAGAATTCAAGTACCATATTTTCAAATTAAACTTGCTTTTGCTTAAAGTTTTTCCTCTAAAAAATACATATTCCGCTAAGTAATCTGTATTTAGGTATTTAATCTAAATCTGTATTTTATTTTAAGCAAATACAGAAAGCATCTTTTAGAAAAGTTATCATGCACCATTCCACAACATAAAATTAAATCTTTTTTCTTTGATAAATCTGATTTTACGCATAATGGTTCACTCAAAAAATCAACAAGAAAAAAAAAGATGGGAGAGAAAAGCAACCTGCTGGTGTTATAAGTAAATTTGTAAGGCAGCTAATCCATACCTCTTCAAGAATAATCCTTACCGCTTTATGGACCTGGTTTTAGCAATGCTAGTGAGTTAAGTGTAGTTTACCTATTATAGTGTAATGGTAATTTTTATTTTCAGTAGCTTTAAAATAAAATAGTATGATGATCCAAAAGCACATTTCTAAAAAGGATTAGCATGTTGTTGTAAGAATATGGGTTTAGGAATTGGATGGCAAAACTATATGATCTTCTTGTAGGGCTTCAGAGAAAAGATTAGCTTATTTATATTTCCAGCAGCAAGACAGACTCAATACCCTGAATGATTCTACCTATAAATACCACTGAAACAGCTAGACAAAATACTTTATTTATTTCCAAGCTCATTTTATTTTATTTCACATAATTTTTATTTAAAAATATTTAATTGACAAAGACGGAATCTTTCCAAGGTGCAAAACATAATGATTTGATATATGTATACATTGTGTAATAATTACAATCAAATTAATTAACACACTCATCAACACCCATGACTTTTTCAAAATGAATAGCTGAACTAACAAAAAAGTCAGAGATCTTCGGAGGAAAACAAAAACAAAAACACCCTGGGAATTAAGTGAATACCAAAGTTGGCTAAAGAAAATCACAAAACTACTAGAAGAAAACATGGGTGACTTTCACTTTAACTTCAGTTAGGGAAAGGTTTTCTAACTATGACCTGAAATTCAGAGGCAATAAAAGTAGGAGAAAATATTTGTAACAAGTATCACAGATAAACGACTAATATCTCTAGCTTAAAAAAAAATTCAAAAGTCGAGAGAAAAAAAAAAGACCAAAAAGTCTTAGAAAAATGAGCAAAACACCGACAATTCACAGAGCTACGAAAATGACCTTAAACCATAAGAAAGGATGTTTACCCTCACTCATAGTAAGAGAAATGCAAATGAAAACTATACCGAGATACCATTTCTTACTTAATAGATTTGCAAACATTCAAAAGTGTGACAATGAACTCTGTTGGTAAGACTGTGGGAACCAGGACATTTTGTACTTTGCTGTTGGATCTGCAAAATGGGATAGATCCCATATGTAGGGGAATTTGGCAAGTTCTAACAAAACTGCATATGCACTTATTCTTCAACTCAGAAATACCTTTGCTAGAAATTTACCTAGGGGACATATCTCCAATGACACAGAAATTTATATGCACAATGCTACCCATGGTAACATCATTTACCATTGAAAACTGTTGGAAACTACCTACATGTCAAAGCAAAGGAGATTGGTTGCATACACACAGCAGAGTACTGTGCAGCTATGAAAAAGGAATAAGGATGATCTCTATGAACTGTTATGGAGTGACTTTTAGGAAACAATAATTTAAAAAAGCAAAGTGCTAAGGAGTACATACAGTATGCCTAGATTATACTAGTGTATACTTATATCTGGAACAGATATATATAAGACTATATATAGTATGCTATATAGTTTTGTGAAAGGATGAAAGGAAAATAAGAAAAGGTACATATAACTACTTATCATTACAAAAAAGAAATACAAGATGGATTAACCAGAAAATAGTAACCAGTTAGAGGTAGGGAAAATGGAGTGTAAATGGGAAGAAAGGGAATGAAACTTCCTTGACTTTTGAAAGTGTGTCATTATTCTTCAAATATAAGAATAAAGTTAAGTTAATAAGAATAGGAATGGAGCAGCCAACATCATACTGAACGGACAAAAGCTGGAAGCCTTCCTTTTGAAAACTGGAATAAGACAAGAATGCCCTCTTTCACCACTCCTATTCAACACAGTACTCGGAATCCTAGACAGAGGAATCAGGCAAGTGAAAGAAATAAAAGGCATCCAAATAGGAAAAGAGGAAGTCAAAGTATCTCTGTTCGCAGAAGATATAATTCTATAGCTAGAAAACTTAATAATCTCTGCCCATAAACTCCTTGATCTGATACACAAATTCAGCAAAGTTTCAGGATGCAAAATTAACGTAAAAAATCGGTAGCATTCCTGTAAACCAACAACATCCAAGCTGAGAAACAAATCAAGAAAGCAATCCCATTCATAATAACCACAAAAAGAATAAAATACCTGGGAATACAGTTAACCAAGAAGGTGAAAGACCGCTACAACAAGAATTACAAAACACCGCCTCAGAGATGACACAAACAAATGGAAAAACATTCCATGCTCATGGATAGGAAAAATCAATAGTGTCACAGTGACCATACTGCCCAAAGCAATTTACAGATTCAATGCTATTCCTATCAATCTACCAATTGAATTCTTCACAGAATTAGAAAAAAACTATTTTAAAATTCATATGGAACCAGAAAAAAGCTTGAATAGCCAAGGCAATCGTAGGCAAAAAGAACAAAGTTGGAGGCATCACATTACATGACTTCAAACTATACTGCAAAGCTACAATAACCAAAACAGCATGATACTTGTACAAAAACAGACACACAGACCAATGGAACAAAATAGAGAAATAATGCTGCACACCTACAACTACCTGATCTTTGACAATATTCACCAGAAAAAGCAATGGGGAAAGGACTCTTTATTCAATACATGGTGCTGGGATAACTGGCTAGTCACATGCAGAAGATTGAAGCTGGACCCCTTCCCTACACCATATACAAAAATTGACTCAAGATGGATTAAATACCTCAATCTAAAATTGAAAACTATTAAAACCCTAGAAGATATTTGGGAAATTCCTGGCAAAGACTTCATGATAAAAACACCAAAGCAATTGTGACAAAAACAAAAATCGACAAATAGGACCTAACTAAACCTAAGAGCTTCTGCACAGCAAAAGAAACTATCAACAGAATAAACAGACAACCTAACAGAATGGGAGAAAATATTTGCAAACTATGCATCTGACAAAAGGTCTAATATCCAGAATCTATAAGGAACTTAAATTTGCAAGCCAAAACCAAACAACCGTATTAAAAAGTGGGCAAAGAACACGAGCAGACAGTTTTTAAAGAACCACATTCAAGTGGCCAACAAGTACATGGAAAAAATGCTCAACATTACTAATCACTGGAGAAATGCAAATCAAAACCACAGTAAGATACCATCTCAAACCACTCAGAAGGGCTATTACTAAAAAGTCAAAAAATAACAGATGCTGTCGAGGTTGTGGAGAAAAGGGAATGCTTCTGCACTGCTGGTGAAAATGTAAATTAGTTCAGCCATCACAGAAAGCAGTTTGGCGATTTCTCAAAGAACTTAAAACAGAATTACCATTGGACACGGCAATCCCACTTTGGTTTATATACCCAAAGGAATATAAATCATTATACCACAAAGACACATGCATGCATCTATTCATCACAGCACTAGTCGCAATAGCAAAGACATAGAAACAACCTAAATGCCCATCAATTATAGACTGGATAAAGAAAATGTGGTACATATAGACCATGAAATACTGTACAGCCATAACGAAGAATGAGATTATGTCTTTTGCAACAACATGGAAGGAGCTGGAGGCCATTATCCTAGGCAGACTAATGCAGGAACAGAAAACCAAATACTGCACGTTCTCACTTATAAGTGGAAGCTAAACATTGAGCTGAGTGTGGAAGAGATGGGGAGAAGTGCAAATAAATTCTTAACTCTTCACAGTAGATTTCTTCATTGTAGTGCTATAGGCAAAGCAAATTTGGAACTATCTCAAATGTGTTATCCTAAACGTATTACGGATCAAATGAGTAAATATGCTAATGTTGTTGGCAAACAGAGTTCTCACTATAGAGGGAGAGAATAACAAATATGAGATGGGGGAAGGCAAGAAAACATCTTGTGGGTGTGGGTTGGAATTGGAGGTTTCAGTTTGAACTTAAGATTCCTAAAATACTTGTATGTAATTGTATATGCATATTTACATTTGTATGTATGTGTATGTGTGTGTACATACACCCATATATTTCCTAGCTCTGTCCACTGAAAGGACCAGTAGGGATGAGCATACCTTTCCACCCATTCCTTGATTTCTGATACCATTTCCCACTGAAAGGAACCAGGGCTCTTTGGAGAAATGATTGATTCTAAGACAGGTACAAGATAAGCCTGAAACAACTTGTTAAACCAGAAAGTCAGAAAGTGCTGAAAAGTCTTATGGGAACATGTGCCAACAACACAAGAGCCAGCTTAAAGGGGCATCCCACTAGCCAAATGTGGGACAAATTGATCTTCCAAATAATTAGCTGCAGTAATTCTAAACCATTAAAAAATAGGATTTCATGCATTTATTACAATAATATATAAACAAATAGGCAAGAGAAAGGGAGGTCTTTTGCTTACAGTAGAATACCAGGGAGCTACTGGTAAATGTCAGTGCAGTCCTGGATAAGAAATTATTATTTTATAACCATCATGGTAAAGAATCATCAATGGATAGCAAACTGAGAGAGAAATTTTAATGAGGAACAGGATATTTGCATTGTTCTTCAAGATGCTTATCATTGGAAGAGAGGGAAAAAAACAATCACACCATTGAAATATTGGGGAAGACCTTAACCAGCTGATCAAAATTAATGACACCAATGAAGAACAGATGGACATTGTGTATATCCAGATATGATCCCATGAGAAGGACACAACATCACTTATCCAGTGTTCCAGATAAAATTCACGATCTCAAATTAATAATGGGAGAAAATAGACAAATACAAAATGAAGAATGCACTGTTAAAAAAAACTGGGGGCAGTCTGTAATCTTCAAAAATGTCAATGTTATGAAATATAAAGAAAGGCTATAGGAATGTTCCAGATTAAGAAGCTTAGAAAGATATAACAACAAAATGCAATACTTTCCCCTAGACTAGATATTGTTTTGGAGGGGCAAAATGCTTTAAAGGAAATTACTCAATTAACTAACAAAATTGGAATACTAATGGAAGCATAAATAAAAGTGCGGATGTAAGTTTACAAAGTTGACCATTGTCAACTGTGGTTATGCAAGGGAATACCCCTATTAGTGGGAAGTACATACTAACTATGTAATAGTAAAAAGACTGTGGTGCATGTAATGTGATGTAATGATTCAGGAAAAGAATAATGTATATAAGCAGAGAGGGTAAAGAGAGAGAAATCCAGTGGGATAAAACGTTAATAATAGGTGTATTAGGTTGAATAAAGTCCTCTAAGAATTCATATCCTCCTCAGAACGTGACTCTATTGGGAAACACAGTTGTTGCAGATGTAATTAAGTTAAGATGAGGTCATACTGGAGTAGAGTAGGCTTTTTTTTCCTTTTCCTTTTTCTTTTTTTTTTAAATTTTTTTATACAGGATCTTGTTCGTTGCCCAGGCTGGAGTGCAGTGGCATGATCACAGCTCAGCCTCCATCTCCCAGGTTCAAGCAATCCTCCCATCTCAGCCTCCTGAGTAGCTGGGACCACAGGTACACTCCACCATGCCCAGCTAATTTTTAAAAAAATATTTTTTGTAGAGACAGGATCTCCCAATGTTGCCCAGGCTGGTCCTGAACTCCTGGCTCAAGTGGTCCTCCCACCTTGGCCTCCAAAAAGTGCTAGGATTACAAGTGTGAGTGACCACACCCGGCTAGAGTGGACTCTTAATGCAATATGACTGATATCCTTATAAGGAAAGAAGAGGAGATACAGAGACAGACATACACAGAGGGAAGACAATGTGAAGAGACATACAAGAACATGTGATGATGGAGGTAGAGATCAGAGAGATGTGTCCACAAGCCAAGGAATCCCAAGAATTGCTGGCAACATCAGAAGCTAGGAGAGCACACAGCAGATTCTCCTTTGGAGTCTTCAGAAACAGCATGGCCCCATACACCTTGATTTTGGACATCTAGCCTAGACAATTGTGAGAGAATAAATTTATGTTGTTTTAAGCTCCCCAGTTTGTGGTAATTTGTTATAGCAACCCTAGGAAATTAATATAAAAGGCAAGTCTGAGTGAGTGAAGTTTATACAGGCTATACCTTGTACTATTTTTACTTTTTGCAACTTTTTGTAAGTTTGAAAGTATTTCCAAATAAAATGTTTTTAAAAGAGTGTAAAAACAAACAACACAAATGAAACACAGGGCTTCTAAGAATCTTACAAGCATTGTCCCAGTGTAGTCTCCCACCACCACACCCAGCTAATTTTTGCATTTTTAGTAGAGGCGGGGTTTCACCATGTTGGCCAGGCCAGTCTTGAACCCCTGACCTCATGATCCTGCCTCGGTGTCCCAAAGTGCTGAGATTACAGGTCTGAGCCACCACGCCCGGCCCTGAAAACCATTCTTAACTCATAAGCCGTATAACAATAGCAGGGAGCTGGATTTGGCCCATGGCTGCAGTTTGGCAGCCTCTGGCCTGCAGTATTTTCCCTCCACCCTTTGAGAGAAGCTCCCCTAGAGGCAGCAGTCAATGTCCCAGGTACATTGTAGGGAGAGCAAGTGGAGGTGGCAGGGCCAGGGCGAGACAGCTGTGGTTGTGGTTTCCTCCCACGTGGTCCCTCCTTCTGAAGGTTCTGAGAGGCCTTTGAGTGCATTTGGGGTGATTTGACTCACACTGAGGAGGATGAGTTGAGAAAGGGAGAGGCCAGAGGCATAAAGATGGTTTATGTGGCTGCTAATATGGAGGTAGCCAGGTAAGAGACAAAGTCTAAACTAGGATGAGGCCACAAGGACGGGAACAGATTTGAGAGATACTCTTCATCGCTGCAAATGCATAAATTAGTTACAGTGCTCTCTTCTGGAGTCTTATTATCTTGTTTCACAAATGCCTGATGTCTTTTTTCATATCACCTGTAAAAGTAACCAGAATACTGGGCACTTAGGTATCAGTAATGCTATGAAGATATCTGGTCTGCTAAGTGTTGGTGTTAAAAAAAATTACAGATGTGTATATATACATGATATATATGTACATATGTGTATATATATGTGTATATATTATAGATGGATCTATATGCATATATAGATTATGTGTATATATATACACATATCTGCATATATACACACACTATCTATATCTATACACACACATAAAATTTGCCATTTTAATCATTTCAGATGTACAACTCGGTGACATTAATGACATTCACAATGCTATGCAACCATCACCACTATTTATTTCTTAAACTTTTTCATCGCCCCAAACAAAAACTGTACCCATTGAGCAATAACTGATTTCTCCTGCCCCCAGCCCTGAATAACCTTAAATCTACTTCCCATCTCTATGAATTTGCCTACTCTAGATATTTCATATAAGCATAATCATACAATATTTGTCATTTTGCTTCTGGCTGATTTCACTTAGCATAGTGTTGTCAAGGCTCATTCATGCAGCAGCATGTATCAGAGCTGCAGTATTTTTATGGCAGAATAATATTCCATTGTATGCATATTCTACATTTTGTTTATGCGTTCATCTATTGATAGACACTAGGGTTGTTCTCACCTTTTGCTTATTGTGAATAATGCTATTCTGGACATTGACGTACAACTATCCGTTTGAGTCCCCACTTTTAATTATTTTGCGATATATACCTGTGAGTGGAATTGCTGGATCAGTGGTGGTAATTCTCTGTTTAATTTTCTTCAGGAACCACCAAATGGTTTTCCAGAGTTCTAGCATGATTTTACATTCCCACCAGCAATGCACAAGAGTTCTAGTTTCTCTCCATTCTCACAGATGCTTGTTATGTTATTTTTCTTAATGTTATAGACATCCTAGTAGGGGTGAGGTGGTACCTCACTGTGATTTGTATTTGTATTTTCCTGATGACTAATGTTGCTGAGCATATTTTCATGTGCTGATTGGCCATTTGTGTATCTTCTTTGGAGAAATGTCAACTCAGGTCCTATGCTCATTTTTTCATTGGTGTGTTTGTCTTCTTATTGTTGAGTTGTAGGAGTTCTTTGTATATTCCAAAAATTAACCCCTTATTAGATTTATAATTTGTAAATATTTTCTCTCATTCTGTGGATCGCCTTTTCATTCTGTTGAGAGTATCCTAAGTTTTAACTTTTAATGAGGTCCAATATATCTACTTTTCTTTTGTTGTCTATGTGAGTGTTGGTTTTGATCTTTAGTATGATTATTTGTTGATGTTGGATAAGCAGTGTGGGTTTGTGTTGCTGAACATTTAAATCTCTAAGTAACTCTGTTCCCATGGCTAGAGTAGAAAAACCTGTTTAATGGAGGTGGGTCCAGGGTACAGATATCCGCTCTGGGTCGCAGAGGAAGTCTTCAGAGAGAGCTCAGATGTCTCCTTGGTCTCATCAAGAAATGCTCTTTGGAACCATTATTTGTTTAATCAGAGTCTGAGATAGTCTCAGTTTATCTAGGTGGCTGACCAAATTATAAGTGAAAATTATATTAAGCTTGTTTAAAATCTCTTTTGATATTCCCTCCTACTCTCTGCTTTTTACCTTCTCAGAGATACATGTGCCCAAAGAGAATGAACAATGGCTGGTTTCTCTTTTACTCTTCATCAGTTAAATTTAATCTTCTAACCACCTTAACTTCAACTAAAACTACTGTTTTCTGTATCATCAAGAGGGCATCATGTGGATTGTATAACCAGCAATGTCTTGTCAGCTGAATTGTCCTTAGTATTCTAATGCCTATGACATGCATAACATCACCAGTTATACATACCATTATGGTTAGTTTTTCTTTCCAGAGATAAACTTTGTGTTTCTGTTATTTTTCATCTTTTACTCTTCAGGGATAATAAGTATGGACCATAAAGCACAGAAATTTTGTGCCTGTATGTAGGGGTGTGTGTGTGTGTGTGTGTGTGTGTGTGTGCATTCAGGTGAAAGCATTTTAACTTTGTGGATACAGGTGGATTCTCCAAGTAATCCAGATACCAAAAGACATCTTTACCCTTTCTGGACTTAAAAAATAATTTCTTGCCAGATCTAGGAAGCAAAAGCATACACCTAGAGTACATCCAAACACCTATGAAAAGATCTGAGGGCCAATTCCAAATACTCTTCCTTTCAGAGTAGATTTGAAGCTGGTGGAATCTGCCAGTCTAGTGACTTAATCAATATAAAAGTTAAAAGGCAAACTTGATAATGATCCTCATGATTTCACTACATTCGTATTCCTACACAAGTGACATCAACTTGGAAGAAATGGTCTGAAAGAGCAGAGTTGGGAAAATATTTAAACAAGTCATCAGTCCTGCCACCTCAACACTGTGGCACCTTGACTGAACATTTGGAAGGACAAGAAACAAGTTGTAAACTTCTGTACCCTGGGCATGACAGCTGACACGAGAAGATGCAGGGCAGCCTCACCAAGCCACCACAGCTGCTTCTAAGGGTTTGTTTCCAGCCTCTCTGGGAGGAGGATACATGGAGCCTGAGGAGCCTGTGCAGACATTTATCAACAGGAAGGGAACAGAAAATGGGAAAAGATGGGTACAGGAGTAAAATGCCGCCAACCACAGGTTTGTTCAAGGTGGGGTCTGATGAAGAAGGAGAAAGAAGGAAGAATAGTGCTTCTCTTTCTAGAGTCACCCAGATACAAATGAATGTGGATGTAAATAAGTGGAGTAGGAGAATACACAAATTCTGCTCTACACATTGGTACCTCTTCAGTTTTCTGTGTGTTTAGGAATATCCTGGGGGTTTTGTTAAAATGCAGATTCTGACAAAGTTAATCTGGGATGGGTTGGAGATGCTGCATTACTAACAAACTCCCAGGTGATACAATGCTGCCGAACTCCACTTTCGGTATTAAGGCTATAAATGGAAGATCAGGTAGCAAAAGAATGAAGAAGGAAATGAGGGTGAGTGGAGGGTCATAAACCCCAGTACTCTCCCTGCCTGTCATGCCCTGGGACCACTTCCATGGAGGGATCCTTTGGATTCTTCCACAACTAAATCTCTTTAAGTGGGGTCCATGACAGAATTCCCTCTTATAAGAATGTTAGTGGGGAGGTTCCAAGATGGCCGAATAGGAACAGCTCTAGTTTACAGCTCCCAGTGTGAGCGACGCAGAAGATGGGCGATTTCTGAATTTCCAACTGAGCTTTGAAGAGAGTAGTGGTTCTCCCAGCCTGGAGTTTGAGATCTGAGAACAGACAGACTGCCTCCTCAAGTGGGTCCCTGACCCCCGAGTAGCCTAACTGGGAGGCACCTCCCAGTAGGGGAGGACTGACACCTCACATGGTCTAAAATTCTCTTTTTTTGTTGTGTCTCGGCCCGGCTTTGGTATCAGGATGATGCTGGCCTCATAAAATGAGTTAGGGAGTATTCCCTCTTTTTCTATTGATTGGAATAGTTTCAGAAGGAATGGTACCAGCTCCTCCTTGTACCTCTGGTAGAATTAGGCTGTGAATCCATCTGGTCCTGGACTTTTTTTGATTGGAAAGCTATTAATTATTGCCTCAATTTCAGAGCCTGTTATTGGTCTATTCAGAGATTCAACTTCTTCCTGGTTTAGTCTTGGAAGTCTTATGTGTCGAGGAATTTATCCATTTCTTCTAGATTTTCTAGTTTATTTGCGTAGAGGTGTTTATAGTATTCTTTGATGGTAGTTTGTATTTTTCTGGGATTGGTGGTGATATCCCCTTTGTCATTTTTTATTGTGTCTATTTGATTCTTCTCTCTTTTCTTCTTTATTAATCTTGCTAGCGGTCTATCAATTTTGTTGATCTTTTCAAAAAACCAGCTCCTGGATTCATTCATTGATTTTTTGAAGGGTTTTTTGTGTCTCTATTTCCTTCAGTTCTGCTCTGATCTTAGTTATTTCTTGCCTTCTGCTAGCTTTTGAATGTGTTTGCTCTTGCTTCTCTAGATCTTTTAATTGTGATGTTAGGGTGTCAATTTTAGATCTTTCCTGCTTTCTCTTGTGGGCATTTAGTGCTTTAAATTTCCCTCTACACACTGCTTTGAATGTGTCCCAGAGATTCTGGTATGTTGTGTCTTTGTTCTCGTTGGTTTCAAAGAACATCTTTATTTCTTCCTTCATTTCATTATGTACCCAGTAGTCATTCAGGAGCAGGTTATTCAGTTTCCATGTAGTTGAGCAGTTTTGAGTGAGTTTCTTAATCCTGAGTTCTAGTTTGATTGCACTGTGGTCTGAGAGACAGTTTATTATAATTTCTGTTCTTTTACATTTGCTGAGGAATGCTTTACTTCCAACTATGTGGTCAGTTTTGGAATAGGTGTGGTGTGGTGCTGAGAAGAATGTATATTCTGTTGATTTGGGGTGGAGAGTTCTGTAGGTGTCTATTAGGTCTGCTTGGTGCAGAGTTGAGTTCAATTTCTGGATATCCTTGCTAATTTTCTGTCTCATTGATCTGTCTAACATTGACAGTGGGGTGTTAAAGTCTCCCATTATTATTGTGTGGGAGTCTAAGTCTCTTTGTAGGTCACTAAGGACTTGCTTTATGAATCTGGGTGCTCCTGTATTGGGTGCATATATATTTAGTATAGTTAGCACTTCTTGTTGAATTGATCCCTTTACCATTATGTAATGGCCTTCTTTGTCTCTTTTGATCTTTGTTGGTTTAAGGTCTGTTTTATCAGAGACTAGGATTGCAACCCCTGCTTTTTTTTGTTTTCCATTTGCTTGGTAGATCTTCCTCCATCCCTTTATTTTGAGCCTATGTGTGTCTCTGCATGTGAGATGGGTCTCCTGAATACAGCACACAGATGGGTCTTGACTCTATCCAATTTGCCAGTCTGTGCCTTTTAATTGGAGCATTTAGCCCATTTACATTTAAGGTTAGTATTGTTATGTTTGAATTTGATCCTGTCATTATGATATTAGCTGGTTATTTGGCTCGTTAGTTGATGCAGTTTCTACCTAGCCTTGATGGTCTTTACAATTTGGCATGTTTTTGCAGTGGCTAGTACTGGTTGTTCCTTTCCATGTTTAGTGCTTCCTTCAGGAGCTCTTTTAGGGCAGGCCTGGTGGTGACAAAATCTCTCAGCATTTGCTTGTCTGTAAAGGATTTTATTTCTCCTTCACTTATGAAGCTTAGTTTGGCTGTATATGAAATTCTGGGTTGAAAATTCTTTTCTTTAAGAATGTTGAATATTGGCCCCCACTCTCTTCTGGCTTGTAGATTTTCTGCCAAGAGATCAGCTGTTAGTCTGATGGGCTTCCCTTTGTGGGTAACCCGACCTTTCTCTCTGGCTGCCCTTAACATTTGTTCCTTCATTTCAAATTTGGTGAATCTGACAATTATGTGTCTTGGTGTTGCTCTTCTCGAGGAGTATCTTTGTGGTGTTCTCTGTATTTCCTGAATTTGAATGTTGGCCTGCCTTGCTAAATTGCGGAAGTTCTCCTGGATAGTATCCTGCAGAGTGTTTTCCAACTTGATTCCATTCTCCCCATCACTTTCAGGTACACCAATCAGACGTAGATTTTGTCTTTTCACATAGTCCCATATTTCTTGGAGGCTTTGTTCATTTCTTTTTATTCTTTTTTCTCTAAACTTCTCTTCTCACTTCATTTCACTCATTTCGTCTTCCATCACTGATACCATTTCTTCCAGTTGATCACATCAGCTACTGAGACTTGTGCATTCATCACATAGTTCTCATGTCGTGGTTTTCAGCTCCATCAGGTCCTTTAAGGACTTCTCTGCATTGGTTGTTCTAGTTATCCATTCATCTAATTTTTTTTCAAGGTTTTTAACTTCTTTGCCATTGGTTCAAACTTCCTCCTTTAGCTCGGAGTATTTTGATCTTCTGAAGCCTTCTTCTCTCAGCTTGTCAAAGTCATTCTCCATCCAGCTTTGTTCCATTGCTGGTGAGGAGCTGCGTTCCTTTGGAGGAGGAGAGGTGCTCTGATTTTTAGAGTTTCCAGTTTTTCTGCTCTGTTTTTTCCCCATCTTTGTGGTTTTATCTACCTTTGGTCTTTGATGAAGGTGACGTACAGATGGGTTTTTGGTGTAGATGTCCTTTCTGTTTGTTAGTTTTCCTTCTAACAGTCAGGACCCTCAGCTGCAGGTCTGTTGGAGTTTGCTGGAGGTCCACTCCAGACCCTGTTTGCCTGGGTATCAGCAGCAGTAGCTGCAGAGCAGTGGATATTGGTGAACTGCAAATGTTGCTGCCTGATCATTCCTCTGGAAGTTTTGTCTCAGAGGAGTACCCGGCCGTGTGAGGTGTGAGTCCACCCCTACTGGGGGGTGCCTCTCAGTTAGGCTACTTGGGGGTCAGGGACCCTCTTGAGGAGGCAGTCTGTCCGTTCTCAGATGTCAAGCTGCATGCTGGGAGAACCACTACTCTCTTCAAAGCTGTCAGACAGGGACATTTAAGTCTGCAGAGGTTACTGCTGTCTTTTGTTTGTCTGTGCCTTGCCCCCAGAGGTGTAGCCTACAGAGGCAGGCAGGCCTCCTTGAGCTGTGGTGGGCTCCACCCAGTTTGAGCTTCCTGGCTGCTTTGTTTACCTCCTCAAGCCTTGGCAATGGAGGGCGCCCCTCCCCCAGCCTTGCTGCCACCTTGCAGTTTGATCTCAGACTGCTGTGCTAGCAATGAGCAAGGCTCCATGGGTGTGGGACCCTCTGAGCCAGGTGCAGGATATAATCTCCTGGTGTGCCGTTTGTTGAGCCTGTTGGAAAAGCGCAGTATTAGGGTGGGAGTGACCCAATTTTCCAGGTGCCATCTGTCACCCCTTTCTTTGACTAAGAAAGGGAATTCCCTGACCCCTTGCGCTTCCCAGGTGAGGCAATGCCTCGCCCTGCTTCGGCTCATGCACAGTGAGCTGCACCAACTGTCCAGCACTCCTCAGTGAGATGAACCTGGTACCTCAGTTGGAAATGCAGAAATCACCCGTCTTCTGCATCACTCACGCTGGGAGCTGTAGACTGGAGCTCTTCCTATTTGGCCATCTTGGCTCCACCACTTGTTTCATATTTTCTTATTGATTTATAAGAGCTCTTTATATATGTATATTAATAGAATTATAATATATGCTATATACTATAATATATAAACTAGAGACATATGGCCTTCAAAGATGCAGATACTACTTCTTCTCTTTGGGCAGTGGTTCTGCAGAGTATTAGTGTCCTGTTGGTCACAGTGTCCCCCAAATACTATTGCTGCATAACAAAGCACTCCAAACTAAGTGGTGGGTTGAGAAAAAATGGAGGTTAAATGGGTACTATCACCAGGTGGATATTCAAATATCTCATGAATATTTAGAGCCTCATGAAAATTCGATGCATTACATGCCCCATGAATAGTGAGTTCCTCCTTGGTCCTTCCGTCTATTCCAGTCCATGTTTTGCACACATATACTCTACTTCTTTCTTGTCTAATATGTCCCCCATGATACCTACATCTATGCTTAGTTTCATCTGTCCTTATTTATTTGTTTCTCTAATATTTTGTTGTAGAATTGAATAATCTTTTTAAAAAAATCTCAAACATTAATTACTTTTTCCAAGGCAGTTTGCAAAACTTTTGAGATGCAACCTAGGAGGCACACTAGGTGCAACCAAAAGGCTCTTTTCTTACTGAGGTTTCTTTCCCAGTCTTGACTACATCATGGTTTTGGGCCTCAGAGAGCATGGCAGGAAAAGCCAGCAACATACTTTCCTGTCAAGACTGGGTAAAGTCCACATGTTGGACTGTCAGGAGAGTTTGCACACTCTGGCAGCAAGATGGGGTCATTCTGGTGTGAGCCTCACTGGAAAGCGTAATTGCTCAGATATTGTAGCACAGCTGTGAAGGATGCCAGATTCTTACTGAACACACCTGTACTCTGGAGGATGACGGAGGGGTGGATGGTGCACCTCTTAGTTATGTGCTAATTCTGTACAAAGCTGTAACTGCAATTGAGATCAAAATTGGAAACAAATCCTATCTTCCAACATTTGCAACATTCCCATATAATTAATGGACAAAAGTGAAAACTTAAAATTGCCCTCATAAAATGAAAATAGTTGCTGGAGTAAACTTTATTCCCTCCATTTAATGAGAATCATTAGGCTTTTATTTTACATGGAAAATGGGATCAAAGGCATTAAAGACCAATTATTTAAAATCAAAACAATGTTTTATTGGGTTTTCATGAATTAAAATAGGTCAAGAACTTTTCAAAGTTCAGAAACAAAGTAAATAAATTTAAGAAGAGAGTGTAGCATGGAAGGGAAAAAAGTTAAAATACCAGAAGTTCTATACCTAAATAATAATCTTTATCCTCCTCCAAATCTTACGTTTGATAGAAAAATAGAGATGAATCATTTTCATTAGCTAAGCATATTCTAACGTTCTATTAGCTAAATGAAAATCTTACTATAGTCCCTGTGGAATCATTTAAACTAGTATTCTTTATGTGGCTCTGCATATAAGTATCTAACTTCAGAGATTTAATCAAGGTCCAAATCAAACAAAATTTGTTAATTTCATCTCTCAGTAAGACATTGTTCAACTAACCTGCAGGTGTACTCTTTGGAAAGAAGCCAACCAGAAAATACTTGAAACTGAGTACAGATAAATTATCAGAATTTACAAAAGACCATAGGTTATAGTTTTAATTACTTAAAGAGCAATGTATTCGAATATCCAGGAGGGGTTTTAATCTTAGGCAAAATGTTTGAGTAGGTTCCAGTTTACTTTCTCCTTATTCTATAATTTAAATCATTTTGGGTTTTATTTCCTCCCCAAAGTACCATACTGCTTTTTGAGCCATGCCAATAAATACAAAATTCTTATTAGTTGAAATATGGGCAAAAAAGAAATATTCACTCAATGTCTAGGTATCCTTGATTCATATGTCTAAAGTACTGAGGATAAATGATACCCATGTCTCTTTGTTCTGCAAATAGAGTAGAAAATCTCCAAAGATTAGATTTTCTTGCAGAGTTTCCAATAATAATACTTGATTACACAAGGAATTGATGTAGTAATAGTTTCAGATACTAATAATGCTTAGTACTTAAGCATTTGTCATCCTCAAAGTGCTTTAACTGTTTAATCTTCATAAAACCTCTGTGGAGTTGAGAAAGTCAGCAAGCAGCACATTATTCTCACTGCATAATCTTGAACTCTAACCACAGACGTGTGTTTGTCTCCTTCTTGGAACCAGCTGGGTTGGATGAATTGTGAAACATTCTTCCTTTACCACGTTGTCTCACATAAATCATGAAGCTGGCAGAGAGATACTCTGTTTTTTAAATTGTTATCAGTATATTATATTATAAACATTAGCTCAATTATCTTAACTTTACAAAAATATCTGGTGAATTCCTTCTGTAACACAAATGAAACACAACTCTGAATGTTCTGCCTTCTAATTCTGGAACACTATATTTGGGATGTCCTTATTAGTTATTACAGAAAGTCCCTTTGCTTGAAAGATAGTCTAAAAATAAAAGGAACTTTGAAGACTTAAAATCATTTCAAGAGAGTAGAAGGATGGTTGTGAGAGGCTGGGAAAGGTAATGGCAAGGTGAGGAGGAGGTGGGGATGGTTAATGGGTACAAAAAAAATAGTTGAAATGAATGAATAAGGCCTGGTATTTGATAGCACAACAGGGTGGCTTTGGTTGATAATAATTTTATTTTACGTTTTAAAATAACTGGGGGAGTATAACTGGATTGTTTGTGGCCCAGAGGATAAATGCTTGAGGAGATGGTATCCCATCTTCCATGATGTGATTACTATACATTGCATGACTTTATCAAAACATCTCATGTACCCAATAAATATATATACATGCTATGTACCCACAAAATTAAAAAAAAACTAAACAAGAAATGAAAAAAAAAAGAAAAGAAAAGCATGTCACCCTCATACAGATTCAAGAATTTGGAATTATACGAAAAGTACTTTTTTTTTTTAGATTTACGAGAGTAATTGAAAGTTATTAGTTGATTTTAAAAATCAACTTGTGAAAAGAATAATACAATGCAATCACTGCTCCTAAAGCCTGCTACTCTTGACTCTGATCTTAAAGCTCTAGTTGAGGTTTGGTTTAGATAGTTACAAGGAATAGTTACTGTATCAGTCAGGATAGGATAAGTTTTGCTGTGATAACAAATTAATTATGATATCCAGGGGCTTAGCACAGCAAAGGTGTAGCCCTTATGCTACTGTCACATGATCCTTAGGTTGTCACTTTTCCAGCCAGAAACCTCTGTAACTGGTGCAGCCTTTGCCTGAGTTTTGCTCAGGCCCACTGGGTTCGTTCTGCCCACTTGGCCTGGCAGGCTGAGCTTGGCTAGCACTACCAGCCTGGATCCCATGCCTGCCATGGGCGAGCCAGGCACAGAGCGGCAAGAGGTGTGTGAGCAAGTGAGCATGGGGTTTGGCCACTGTGCACAGCCAAGCATGCCAGCTGTGTCAGGGTGGGCAGCTCCAGACACTGGTACAAGCGCCAGCTGCATGCAAAGCTGTGGCTGAACCAGGCCTACCACAAGTAGCTTCCATTGTGGGCACTGGGGAACATGGTGGCGCCCAGAAGCTTGGAGACACCAGGAATTGCAGAGCCCCAAAGAGGGTGTCACAGCCCTGGCTTTGGGAGCCCCTAAGTCTGGGGTTCCCAAAGGGCTGCAGCTCTTCTCTCCTCCTCATCATCCACAATGTGGTGAGCAGGGGGCGTGTTTCAGCTCTGTTTGTGTTACAGCTCTTTCAGTCCCACCATTCAACAGTCCCCAAGTTCTTGTCCCACATCCAGGAAGAATGAAGTACGTAGACAACTGGAGGGTGAGCAAGGTGGAGAGCTTCATTGAGCAACAGACCAGCTCTCAGGAGACCCAAAGAGGATTGCTCCTTTCCGCAGCTGGTAGTCCTGATGTCTGTGAGTCTGGCTGAGTTCTGGATTTTAATAGGCGCAGAAGGGAGGAAGTGTGTGCTGATTGGTCCATGGGTGGCCATGGGTGGGCGTGGAAAAAGCACCATCCTATTGGCTGAACAGTCAGCCATGAAGTCCTTTCTTCATGCTCCAGACTTCGCCTGGAACTGGCAGCCCAACCCCCAGGCTTCAGGCCGTTCCTGGCTTGAAGGTGGGGTTTCAGTGGGGACCCAATCCTTTCCACCCGGGAACCTGTCTGCCTCCTGCCATCAATATGCCCTCCGTGGTGCCCAGGCTGTTCCTGCGGAGGGGTGCCTACAGGCCCATGTGGAGCTGCCCTCAGCTCCTCCAACTCCCGCCTTTCTCCTGTGCTTGTCAGCGCCCAAAGTCTGGAGGGGGCTGAGGTGGCAGGGGTCTGGCATGTCAATGCAGCCCCGAGCATGTGCACACCTGGCCAGGTCTGAACAGCATCTGGGAACTGGAGTGGGCACTGGGAGCAGGGAGAGGTTTGGAGTGGGAGCAGGCACTGCTCCCTCTGAGCGTGCAGGGACAGAGGGCACTTCCTGGGCCCCCAGAGCTCAGGGATGCCCAGAGCCCTGGCTGGGCGGCTGCAGCTGCGCCCAGGAGCTCAGGGCTCCTGCCCTGCCAACTCGATAGGGGGCGGGGCTCCTGCCTGTTCCCGTCCCACCGGTTTGCAAAGCATACAGCCCCAGCTCCACCTCCCTGGCTGTGGCCAGCGTCTTGGATGCAACGATTGCAATGCCTGGCCATAATTATGTATTTAATCTTGATGAAAATGCAAATTAAAGGCTAGATATTCTCCAAAGACATACCTCATTGTTCTTAGCATCTTCATGTAATTTCTCTTCATTTTTAATATCTTGCTTGTATTTTTTATTCTTTTGCCACTTCTTCCTTCTGTTCTTATGTTTCTATGCCGTTCACATAGAAGTCTATTCTTCTTATTCCTAAGTCCGTTTTTCTCTTAAGAAATCAATTTCTATTCCTTTTTGGGATATCACAATGACATTCATCTATTTCCAGGATGGGACTAGGGTTTCTTCTCCAGCTTCCCCAGCCTTGTCCACTTCTCCTCTCACAACATCAGTAAGAGCTCCCAGGAGACCAAGAGCTTCTCTTAAAACATGGTGTCCTCTGGCCCTTGGGTTCTGCCTGGATCCTTCCTCTAGGAAAGATGAGCACAAACTGGGTTAGAAGGGCAAAGATCTGTGCACCAACAGGCTTGATTTCCTCTCTTCATTTCTGCAGACTTGGTGATTTCAATCCATCTTCTAAGTACAGACAATGGGAACACCCATCTCCTAAGATAACCAGGGAATGCAGCTGTCCCAGGAGCCATCCTGGAGGAGCATGTGAAAGAGAATTGCAGAATGAAGTAAAGCTGGAAGAACATATACTTTCAAACCAGGGCTCTCTGGGTTGGAATCCAGATTCTAAGAGACACTCATCACAGCCTCTGGAAATTTAGAGTTGAAAGTGGTCTTTAAATGCCTTCTGGAGATCCTTATGAAGTCCAGGGAATTTTGCCTATGGGCAGTGTCAAGGCCTTTATCCTGTCTGAGCTCCCAGTCCACCACTCCACTACCACATACCCCCAGCTCTCTGCCTGCTGTTATCTGAATGTTTATGTCCTCTCAGTATTCCTATGTTGAAACCTAGCTTCCAAGGCGATTGCTTTAGGAGGTGGGGACTTTGGGAGGTGATTAGGTCATATGCACAAAGCTCTCATGAATGGGATTGGTGCCCTTAGGAAAGAGACCTCAGAGAGCTTAGCTCACCCCCGCCATTTTCTGAGAACACAGCAAGAAGGCACCATCTATGAACCAAAAAATGGGTCCTCAACAGACGCTGAATCTGCCAGCACCTTGATCTTGGACTTCAGCTTCCAGAACTGTAAGAAATAAATTTTTGTTGTTTATAAGCTGCCCAGTTTACGGTATTTTATTATAGCAGCTCGATGGGATGAAGACACTGCCTATCAGAGAACCGAAACTCATTCACAGTGTGAACACCATTTCTAATGGTCACTCAGAGTAAAATCCTTCAGAGGCCTTGTGTTTTAAGCAGGTGTATGTGAGAATTTGATAAATGTATTTTCTTGAAGAAATGAATGTTTCCAACAGGGAATTATTCCACAAAGAGACTTTCAACACAGCAGGCCTTGCTGGGGGAGTGAGGTGGGTTTGGAGTAGAGTGTCTTTGTTGTCTTGTACTTTCAGCTTCAGAACTCCAGCCACAAAGTGCATCAGTTCTGCCAGAAGCCCCAGGTATACCGCCATAATTCCAAAGAGAAATGTGGGGAGCAGGGTGGGGGCATTTAGTGTTCATTTTCCCAGGGGCTTATTCTTGCTGGTCAAACCCCGACCATGATGATGGGTTTTGCTCTTTGATTTCTTCCCCCTTTGCACCTCTCTTAGGCTAGTACAAATGCCTGTAGCCTGCAAATGATGGTGAGGTTCACCTTAAGCCAGGCCTGGCCCACTTCCTAAAACTAGCCCCTATTCCCTCTGTTGGTGCAGGGCCCTTATCCTTCCCTTTTCTCTTGTCCCTTGGGTTTTCTTGTCCCTCAGAGTCTTGCCTGAGGTCTGGGATTTGAGCAATATTAACACTGAGCAGCAGAGGTTAGGATCCCATGGCTGCAGGCCTGAGAAGCTATGAGAGGCTTCTCCAACCACCTGCCTGCCAGCCTTTCCAATCCTCTGCCGTCTGCATCCCAGAAGCGTCTTCTCCACTGTGGGTGGCAAATCACACAGGGTGCCTGAAGGTAGTCAAGTGGGCCTGAGGAAGCCCTCAGACCTCAGCTGGTTTTAATCCTATAAAGCTGAAACTTAATATACGAGGCAGGCTAGATAAAAATGCTTTTATGCTGCATTTATCTATGTTTTGTGTTGGATTCCAAATCCCATGGGGTTGAATTCAACTACAATGATAATGGTGATGATAACAGTAATAATAGCAATCACAACAACCATGTGATAATAAAAGAGGAAAAGCAGAAATCAAAGGGAGAATCCTGACACTGGTCTTGCCCAGCCTGGTGTGTGTGTGTATTGTCTTTGTTGATTAAGCAGGAAGCCCAAGTTATGGGGCCCAGTGACTGAAAGCCTACTGGTCTCAGCAGCTCTGCTGGATGTGCTGCCAAGGCTGCTCCTGGGATTGTCCTCACACCTGTGTCTGGTTGCCCAGAGCTTAGCCTGGGAGTCCAGTCTGAATTTTGTGGACGACTCTAGCTAAGTCAACCTGGAGGCTCCTGGAGACACCGGCCTAATGGGTGGAGGAACATTTGTCTAAGTTTTCTCCGGAGGAGACGCTGGCAGCTGGAGTCAAGACAACTAATTCACAGCTGAGAGTGAGTGACCAAGAAAAGACAGAAAGATGGCTCACCAGAAAAAGCATTTCCTCATTGCCCTTTGCTACTTGATAAAATCAGTACAAAAAAATCAGGGCCTTTTTTATACTGATGGGTGATCCCCTTATCCAGCCCCACAGTGGTGGTTTCAGCCTTGTCCGCCCCACCAGCCCCCTTACTGCCACAGCCCACTAAGCTCAGAAGCCCAGCCTTCTTTCCCCCTCTCCTCCACGCCTCAGTGCCTGCATCTCTCCTGCTCCACATCCTCCCTGCTTCCACTCTGATTTTGGAAGATAATGCAAATACAGTTCCTTTCCAAGATCAGTCACTCTACTTTGCCCTTGACTTCATTTTCCCCATTTCCCTCTTTTGCACCATCAAGTCCTCTGTCATGTATGTTTAGCAACTCCCCCAACTTGGCCTATTAACTTGCTCAAGTTGCTCCCTCCCTAAAGCAAAATAGAAATGTATGACCAAATTGCTTCTATCTTCTTTCTTTCTAGCTCTCTTCTTTCCTTATGTCCCAGAGTCTCTCTCTGTCTCTCTTTTGACCACTTTCTAGTCTTTTTGTGTGTGTGTGTGTGTGGTTAAATGTATATAGCATGAAATTTACCATTTTAACCATTTTTAGGTGTACATTTCAGCAGCATTAAGAAAATTCCATTGTTGTGCAGCCATCACCCTTGCCATTCACTCTCCGTGTTATTCACTGCAACCTGGCTGCCACCTCCACCACTTCACTAGAACTGCTCTTGCAGAGCTCATCAGCAGCCTCCCAATTTCTCAAGGATTCAGGTCTTGCTTAACTGACCTCTTTGTGGCATCTGACACTTGGTGCCACTGCTCCCTTGTGGAGAGACTGCCTTGTCACCCTTCACTCCTTTCATTCCCCCGCAACCACCTGGCTACATCCACTCTCCACTGTGGGATCCTTTTCCTTTGCCTGAGATATCACAGCTCCTTGGGAATCCATCTGCAGCTCCCTGTTCTTCAGTTCACCTGCCAATTATCCCCTGGTGATTTGGCCAGGCCTCTGTAGGAAAGGGTATAACAAGACACCCATGTCCTGAGAGTGAATGTCCTGAGCTAGAGGCCTATTGCAGTTGAGAGGAGCTCCAGAAAACATTATGCAACCAACTTCCCCTCTAAGGAGCTTCTCAAGTATTTGTATTCAACAGCTACAGGTAACTGCAGTGTCTGTTGGTAGAGGACCTGAGCAAGTTGGAAGATTTGGTGACTGACGGCACAGATTAGAGATAAATTAATTTTGAAGTTCTTATGAAGCAAAGAAGGGATCCTCAACTAACTATGGGCAAAATAGATGGCCTCCCCCGTATGTGGGAAAATATATAGTTCTTCCGTCTTTGCACCATCCTCAAAATCTTCACTCCTATAAGCTGGAAGAGCCTTGGTCTTCCAGCTGCCAGCCTTGTAATCTACTATGTTAGAAAACAAGGTGTGGGGTGCAGAGGAGACACCGTGTTCAGGAAAATTCAGTGTGAGAGTGAAGGCTTTCACCACCTGATATGATTTGGCTGTGTCCCCTCCCAAATTTCATCTTGAATTGTAATCCCCATGATATGGGTTGGCTGTGTCCCCATCCAAGTCTCATCTTGAATTCCCACATGTTGTGGGAGGGACCCAGTGGGAGGTTGAGTCATGGGGGCAGGTCTTTCCTATGCTGTTCTTGTGACAATGAATAAGTCTCATGAGATCTTATGGCTTTATAAGGCAGAGTTACCCTGCATAAACTCTCTCTCTGCCTGCTGCCATCCATGTAAGACGTGACTTGCTCCTTCTTGCCTTCAACGTGATTGTGAGGCCTCCCCAGCCACTTGGAACTGTAAGCCCATTAAACCTCTTTCTTTTGTAAATTGCCCAGTCTCGGGTATGTCTTTACCTCAGCATGTGAAAACAGACTAATATACCCCATAATCCCCACGTGTCATGGGAAGGACCTGGTGGGAGATAATTGAACGATGGGGGCAGTTTTCCCAAGCTGGTCTCGTGATAATGAGTTCTCATGAGATCTAATGGTTTTATAGGCATCTGACATTTCCTTTGCTTGTGCTCATTCTCCCTCCTGCTGCCCTGTGAAGAGGTGCCTTCTGCCATGATTGTAATTTTCCTGAGGCCTCCCTAGCCTTGCAGAACTATGAGTCCATTAAACCTCTTTTCTTTATAACTTACCCATTCTCGGTATTTCTCCATAGCAGCATGAGAATGGACTAATATACCACCCTAGAGGGGAAAGAAAAGAGGCCTAAGGACAGGCATGGGCAAGTATAGGTTCTGGTGAAAGGCCCCTAGGGACCCACTTGCTTCTTTTCTAAATTGAACAATAAGTGAGATTAACACAGCCATATGGTAACTGAGAATACACAGGCCGTGTATCACACTGGGTGCTCAGTGATCTTTCTTGAATGAGATGGGGCTGGGGAATGAGATGGACTCCCCTGGGGTTGACTGACTCAGGGTCTGGTACTTACAGAACAAGCAACAGCCACCCAATGCCAGAGCATTGTAGCTACAAGCAGCCAACCCTGGTGGTAACTGTCAGCCTCTTAGGGAAACTTGAGGGTTTAATATAGTGAATTATAAACTGGTGTATGGTCAGGTTCCACAAAGAATAGGAAAATCAAAACACTGAAAATGGTTAATGATCCTCACAAGAGAACACCCTTTAAATTTTCTCTCTCAACAATTCCTACCCATTTTTGAAGACACGACTTAAATGCTTTGACCTCTGTGGGGTCTTCCCATCCCTGGCAGACTGAATTTCACAGCCCTTCCTCTGAGCTCCCTGTGTCTGCCCTTTGGTCAAATAATATTTCTGTTTCATCAACTGGACTGCATGCTCCCTGAGGGCAGCACACCTATTTCTGATGTTTATCATCATGCCTGGCATACAGAAAGCCCTTAGGAAATTTTGGATAAATGAATCCATGAGTGATGGATGAATGAATGAATATATGTATGAGTAAATTAAATTTGAAGTAACTGGTTCTCAGAGCCAGATTGGGAAGTCACTTTCTAATAATGGAAACACATTGCTGTGTGTGCGTGTATGTGTGTGTGTGTGTGTGTGTGTGTGTGAAGCCTTAGAGGCTTAGGAGCATCAGATGGGTGCCAACCAAGAGACATATAGGGGATTGTGTAGTTGAGGCCTTCCAGAATGAGCACACGTTATTTCATCAGATGTTCTCTGTGAAATATTAAGATAAAATATTGGGCACTCCACGGTGAGAGTCTTTCCAATGTATGGCTCAGAAACACCTAACAATTGAGCTGGACGGGATGACTTGTGCTTATTTCTTCCCCAAATAGACTGATGGCCTTAAGGAGAGCATCTCTGGTAAAAGTATCCTTATAACCTGCTGAACACTACAAAACATTGAGAAGTGAAGTATAAGTCTTTGTCAATGACTGTTGCCAATATAAGTTCATTTGTCCTGGTGAAGACCATTACCCTGTCTGAGGCTGGGCCCAGGATTGCCCCTGTAATATACCTTTGCATAGTACCAGAGGGTCAGAGTGTTGGCTTATGGATTGAACAAACGCTAGGCCTTTCCATTATTAAACCAGTTGTTTTTATACTTAAAAAAATAAAACCCTTTCTCATAACCCTTTCAGTGACAGGGAAGCTGGACCCTTTTCTATATAAAAGAAGGAGGCCCCAGCAGAGAAGAGAAGGCATTCATGTTCTGCGTGTGTTGGGAAAGAATGAGAAACAGATTGGTGGAGAAAAAGGCAAAGTCTCCACTGAAGTGAATTCCTATCATCCTGACTCTGAGGGTTGAAGGTTTGTCCCAGAGCAGTAGAAAGAAATAGATTCTGGATCCCTCAAGCCTGGTAGGCTGCTTAGCACCCTGAGTTGGCAGATCTAGGGCTGGGACATCATCAACACTTTTGTATTATTTTATTAGGTTGCTGACAAACACAAGGAAACAATTCACAGTTGGGCACTGATTACATTTTCCTTCAAAGGCATGCCAGGCCCTGTGTCTCCTATGAAAAATTATCTTAATTCTTCATTGACATTTAACCCACCCTCATAGTTTCCAAAATTTCTTAGTCACGCTTTTCAGGTGTTTTTTTTTTTCTCCAACTTTTATTTCAAATTTATGGCAGTACATGTGCAGATTTGTTACATGGGCATATTGTGTGACATTGAGGTTTGGAGTATGGATCCTGTCACCCAGGTAATAAGCATAGGACCCAATAAGTAGTTTTTTAACTCAGCCCCTCTCCACTATCCTCAAGTAGTCCACGATGTGTATTGTTCTCATATTTATGTCCATGTGTGCTCAATGCTTAGCTCCCACTTATAAGTGAGAACATGTAATTTTGGTTTTCTGTTCTTGCATTAATTTGCTTAGGATTATGGCCTCCAGCTTCAACCATGTTGCTGCAAAGGACATTTCATTCTTTTTTTATGGCTGTGTAGTATTCCATGGTGTATATGTATCACATTTTCTTTATCTACCCTGCCATTGATGGGCACCTGGGTTGACTCACATGGAACAACAAAAAAAGCTCAAATAGCCAAAGTAATTCTAAGCAAGAAAAACAAAGCCAGAGGCATCACGTTAGTCAACTTCAAACTATAGTGTGTAGCCACATAACCAAAACAGCATGACACTCTTACAAAAACAGATACACAGACCAATGGAACAGATAGAAAACTCAGAAATAAAGCTGCACACCTACAACTATTTCATCTTTGACAAGATGGACAAAAGCAATGGAAAAAGGACTCCCTATTCAGTAAATGGTGCTGGGATAATTGGCTAGCCATATGCAGAAAATTGAAGCTGGATCCCTATCTTTCACAATATACAAAAATTAGCTCAAAATGCTTTAACTATTTAAATGTAAGAACACAAACTAAAAATCCTAGAAGAAAAACTAGGAAGTACTCTTCTTTACATCAGCCTTGGCAAATAATTTATTGCTAAGTCCTCAAAAGCAACCGCCACAAAAACAAAAATTGACAAGTTGGACCTAATTAAAGAGCTTCTGCACAGCAAAAGAAACCATCAACAGAGTAAACAGACAACATACAGGATGGGAGAAAATATTTGAAAACTTGTCCTAGGACAAGTTAAAACCAGTTGTTTCTGTTCTAAAAACTGTTGGAACATGTAGTCCAAGCTATCAACATCTTGCAACAGAGCTATGGCAATAACCTTAAGTGGTCTTCCTGTTTTTACTCTCTCTCTCTCTCTCTCCTGGTGTCTATTTCCAACACATAGCCAGAGTGATTCTGTTAAAACCTAAGATAGGTCTTGTTAACTCTGCACAAAATCCTCTAATGTATTCATTCAACCAACATTTGTTGACTATTTTGTGCTAGGCATTATTCCAAGTGCTGTTTTAATGGGGGAAGGCAGACAATAAAGAAAAGAAGTACTAAACTATATAGGATATATAAATACATACAGTATATTATATATGGCAAGGGGAGGACACATTTAAAAGTGAAATTAGAGCAGGTAGAAAGGAAGCCAGATAGGTATCTAAGGATGATGATTCTAGAAGAGGAAATAGCAAGTGAAAAGGCCATAAAGTAGAGTATGACTTTTTTTTTTGAGATAGAATTCACATGTCATAAAGTCTACAAATTAGTGGTTTCTAGAATATTCACAAAGTCACCACTACCTAATTTCAGGACGTTTTCTTCATTCCAAAAAAACCCTGTAACCACATCATTCATACTAGTCAAAAAGCAGAAACGATCCATGTGTCCATCAACCAATGAATAGATAAATAAAACGTGGTATGTCCATACAGTGGAATATTATTTGGCAATAAGAAGAAAGGAAGTACTGATACACGCTACAACACGGAAAAACATTGAAGATATTACACTGAGTTAAAGAAGCCAGTCAGAAAGGACCACATACTGTATGATTTTATTTGTATAAAATGTCCAGAAGAGGCAAATCCATAAAAACAGAACATAGATTAGTGGTTACCTATGACTATAATGGAAGGGGAATTGGGCGGTGATGACTAAGGGGTGTAGTGTTTCTTTTGGGAATATTAAAATGTTCTACAATTGATTGTAGTGATGGGTGCACAACTCTGAAATATATACTAAAAACCATTGAATTTTACATTTTAGGTGAATTGTATAAAATGTGAATGATTATATCTTTTTGTTTTGTTTTGTTTTGTTTTAAGACAGAGCATCATTCAGTCACTCAGGCTGGCATGCAGTGGCTAGATCTTGGCTCACTGCAACCTCTGCCTCCCGAGTTCAAGAGATTCTCATGCCTGAGCCTCCCGAGTAGCTGGAATTACAGGCATGCGCTACCACACCAAGCTAATTTTTGTAATTTTAGTAGAGACCTGGTTTCACCATGTTGGCCAGGCTGGTGTGGACCTCCTGACCTCAAAGGATCTACCCGCCACAGCCTCCCAAAGTGCTGGGGTTACAGGTGTCAGCCACTGTGCCAGGCCTTATTATTGATTATTATCTCAATAAAGATATAATCGTTATTGATTATCTCAATAAAGATATAATCGTTATTGATTATCTCAATAAAGATATTTTTTAAATATTTTAAAGAAGGTTTTAATAAAAGAAACTCCATGCCATTATCAGTCACTCTCCATTCTCTCACCTTCTCCCAGCGCCTGGCAACCACTAATGTACTTTCAAAAGCAAATATTTTAATTTTGATAAAGTCCAATTTATTTATATTTTCTTTGTGCATTAGGTATCATATCTAAGAAACCATTGACTAATCCAAGCTCATGAAGATTTATACCTATATTCCCTTTGAAGAGTTTTAGAGTTTTTACTCTTAAATTTAGGTCTTTAATACATTTGGGGCTAATTTTTGTATATTGTGTGAAGCAGGGATATGAATTCATTCTTTTACATGTGGATATCCACTTGACCAAATACCATTTGTTGAAAAGATTGTTCTTTCCCGACTTAATTGTCATAGCATTCTTGTCTTAAATTAATTACTGGTAGAATATATGAGTTTATTTCTGGATTCTTCATTCTATTTGATTTTTCTGTATATATATCCTAATGCCAATTCTACACAGCCTCGATTACTATAGCTTGGTAGTAGGTTTTGATATTGTGAGTCGTGAGTCCTCTAACTTTGTTCTTATATTCCCAAGATTGTGCTGTTTATTTTGAGTCCCTTGCATTTCCATATGAATTTTGGAATCTGCTTGTCAATTTCTACAAAAAATTCAGCTGGAGTTTTAATAGAGATTGCTTTGCATCTGTAGATCAATTTGGGGAGCACAGCTGCCTTAACAATATCAAATCTTCCTTCTAGGAACACAGGATATCTTCTCAATTATTTAGGTCTTTAATTTCTTTTAATGATGTTTTCAGTGTACAAATCCTGCACCTCTTTGTTATTTTATTTATTCTTTTTGATGCATTTAAAATGGAATTGTTTTCTTAATTTATTTTTTGAATTGTTCATTGCTACTGTAGAAATACACTTGATTTTTGGTATGCTATATTTTATATTTTGTGTATTGATTTTATATCTTTCAACCTTTTGAACCTGCTTATTAGTTCTAATAGTTCATGTGTGTGCACATATATGTGTGTGTATATTATTATATTCAGTACCATCTACAAATATAAATGGTTTTTCTCCTTTTTTTTCAAATATGGATGCTTTTTATTTCATTTTCTTTCCTAATTGTCCTGGTGTGAGGTACAATGCTGAATATAAGTGATAAGCAAGGGTATCCTTTTCTCGTTCCCGATCTTCAGTGGAAAGTTTTCATTCTTTCAACATTAAGTATAAAGTTAGCTCTAGTTTTTTTTCTCTTTTTTTTGTGGATGCACTTTAACAGGTTGAAAAAGTTTACTTGTATTCTTAGTTTGCTGAGTGTTTTTTTATTATGAAAGGGCTTTATATTTTGTCAAATGAGATGATTATGCATTTTTGTCCTTTACTATATTAATATGGTGTATTATATGGTTGAATTTTCATATGTTGAACCAATGTTTCATTCCTGGGATAAAACTCACTTGGTCTTTTTTATATATTACAGATTTGGTCTTCTAGTATTTTGTTGAGGTTATTTGGATCTATATTCATGAGAGATTTTTGTCTGTAGTTTTCTTTTCTTGTGATGTCTTTGGTTGGTATCAGAGAAATGCTGACCTCATAGAATGGGTTGGGAAGCTCTTCTTCCTCTTCTGTGTTTTGAAAAAATTTGTCAAGTATTGGTGTTAATTATTCTTTAAATGTTTGGTAGAATTCAACAGTGAAGACATCTGATTCTGGGCTTTTCTTTGAGGGAAATGCTTTGATTACTTATTCAAACTCTATTTTTCATAGGACTGTCAGATTTTATATTTTTTTCTTGAGATTTCAGTAGTTTGTGTCTTTCTATGAATTTTTCTATTTTATCTAGGTTATTTAATTTGTCACACAATTGTTTATGATATTCCCTTATATTTCCTTTTATTTCCGTAAAGCTTTTCATTCCTGAGTTTAGTAATTTGAGCCTTCTGCCTTTGTTTTTTTTGGTCAGCCTTTTTTGTTGCGTTGTGTTTATATTTTCACACATCTCAAAGTATTTTATAATTTCCTTTGTAATTTCTAATTTGGTTCATTGGTTATTTAGAAGTGTGTTTAATTTTTACATATTTGTGAACTCACTACATTTTCTTCTTTTGTTGATTATAATTTCATTCCATATCGTAAAAGAAAATACCTTTTATTATTTTAATCATTTAAAAATGATTGAGACGTGTTTTATGGTTTAATATATGGTCTATCTTGAAGTATATTCCATGAGCACTTGAGAAGAACATGTATTATGCTATTGAGTGGAGTCCTCTAATAGATACCTGTTAAGTCTAGTTGATTAATAGTGCTGTTCAGGTCTTATATCAGTCATCTATATTTTTGATTTTTTGATATGCTATCTAGTTGCTCTTTTCATTATTAAAAGTGGGATATGGAAGTCTCAAAATGTTATTGTTAAATGGTCTATTTACCTCTTTAATTCTGTCAGTTTTTGCTTCTTGTCTTATGGGGTTTTATTGTTAGATATTTATTAATGTTATCTGTTTATCATTGTAAATGTTCTTACTTGTCTTTATTAACTTTTTTTTGTCTTGAACTCTCTTGTCTAATATTCTAGTTACCTTTGGCATTTTAAAAATTCTTTAAGTTTCAACCTGTTTTCATTTTTGAATCTAAAGCATAACTCTTGATAGGAATAGCATTGAATCTGTAAATTACTTTGGGTAGTGTGGTCATCTTAAAGATATTGATTCTTCCAATCCATAAACATGGGATTTTTTCCATTTATTTGCATCATCTCTGATTTCTTTCAGCAGTATTTTGCAGTTCTTCTTGTAGAGATCATTCACTTCCTTGATTAGGTGTATCACCAGATATTTTATTTTCTTTGTGGCTTTTGTAAATGGAATTGTGTTCTTGTTTGACTCTCAGCTTGGACTTTATTGGTGCATAGAAATGATACTGATTTTTGAAAATTGATTTTACATCCTGAAAGCATTCTAAAATTTTTTATCAGTTCTAGTCACACTACTCAACTTCAAACTATACTATAAGGCTACAGTAACCAAAACAGCATGGTAAACAGACACACAGACCAACAGAATAGAATACAGAACCTAGAAACGAAGCTGCTCATCTACAATCATCCAATCTTTGACAAGGCTGACAAAAAAAGCAATGGGGAAAGGACTCCCTATTCAATAAATGGTGCTGGGATAAATGGGTAGCCATATGCAGAAGAATGAAACTACATGTTCACCTTTCATCATATTAAAAAATTAACTCAAAATCCATTAAAGATTTAAACAAAAGACCTCAAACTATAAATATTCTAGAAGAAAACCTAGGAAATAGCCTTCTTGACATTGGCCTTGGCAAATAATTTTTGGCTAAGTCCTCAAAAGCAGCTGCAACATAAAAATAGAATCTAAATAGACTCCATAAAAATGGAATCTAATTAAACTGAAGAGCTTCTGCACAGCAAAAGAAAGCATCAACAGAGCAAACACACAGCTTACAGAATGGGAGAAAATATTCACTAATTATGCATCCAACAAAGATCTAATACATAGAATCTATAAGGAACTTAAACAAATGAACAAGTAAGAAACAGACACTTCACAAAAGACATACAAACACCTAACAAACATGAACAAATACTCATCATCACTAATCATCAGAGAAATGCAAATCAAAACCACAGAGAGATACCATCTCATACTAGTCAGAATGGCTATTATTAAAGAGGCAAAAAACAACAGATGCTGGTGAGGCTGCAGAGAAAAGGGAATACTTATATACTGTTGATGGGAATGTAAATTAGTTTAGCCACTGTGGAAAGCAGTTTGGAGATTTCTCAAAGAACTTACAATAGAATTACCATTCAACCCAGCAATCCCATTACTGAATATATACCTAAAGGAAAATAGATCATTATACCAAAAACACACATGCACTTGTATGTTCATTGCTGTGCGATTCACAACAGCAAAGACATGGAATCAACCTAGGTGCCCATCAGTGGTGGATTGGAGAAGAAAAATGTGGTACATATACACTATGAAATACTATGCAGCCATAAAAAAGAATGAAATCATGTCCTTTGCAGCAGCATGGATGTGGCAGGAGGCCATAATCCTAAGTGAATTAATGCAGGAACAGAAAACTATTGCATGTTCTTACTTCTAAGTGGAAGCTAAATATTGAGCACACATGGACATAAATATAGGAACAATAGATACTGAAGAATATTATAGGGATGAGTGGATTGAAAAACTATTTGGTACTATGCTCACTACCTGGGTGCAATATACCCATGTGACAAACCTGTACATGTACTCTCTGTATCTAAAATAAAAGCTGAACATTTTTTTAAAAAGGTGTAACTCTTGTAGATAGCATATATTTGGGTCCTTTTAAAAAATCTGACAACCTTTGCCTTTGGAATGTTTAATATATTTACACCTAATGTAATTTACTCCCATGTTGGGAATTACCTCTGTCATTTTATTATTTGTTTTCTCTATGTCTTATGTCTTTTATGTTCCTGTATTCTTCTATCACTGCCTTCTTTGATGTTAAATATTTTCTACTGTTTCATTTTAATTCCCTGCTGTTTCTTTACAAATAGTCCCTTTTATTTCTGTAAAGCATTTTATGCTTGTATATATTGATGTGTATTACTTCTTCTTCTTCTTTTCTTTTCTTTTTTTTTTTTTTGAGATGGAGTCTCACTCTATCACCCAGGCTGGAGTGCAATAGTGCAATGTTGGCTCACTGCAACCTCCACTTCCTGGGTTCAAGTGATTCTTCTGCCTCAGCCTCCCAAGTAGCTGGGATTACAGGTGCCTGCCACCACGCCCAGCTAATTTTTTGTATTTTTAGTAGAGACATGGTTTCACCATGTTGGTCAGAACTCCTGACCTCAAGTGACCTGCCCACCTTGGCCTCCCAAAGTGCTGGGATTATTACTTATTTTCTTAGTAGTTGTCCTGGTGATTACAATTAATATCTTAAACTTAAACTAGTTTGAATAATATGAACTTAGTTTCAAAAGTATATACTGTATTCCTATACAATGCCTCCATTTTATATAGTTATTATCGCAGGTTACATCTTTATACATTGTGTACCATTAACAGATTTATAATTACGATTTTGCCACTTAAATCATATAGAAAATTAGAGGTATTACAAAGCAAATGATACTGGCTTTTATATTGACCTGTGCAACTACTGTGTAACTTTTACTAGTGTTCTTTATCTCTTCATATGGCTCTGAGTTTCTATGTCCTTTCATTTTGACCTGAAGGAAGGACTCCTTTTAGCATTTCTTATAGATCAAGCCTACTAGAAACAAAATCTCTTAGCTTTTGTTTATCTAGGAATATCTTAATTTTTCTTCATTCTTGACGTTTAATTTAGTTAGCTATAGAATTCTTGGTTGACTTTTGCTTTCAGCATTTTAAATAGTTCATTCAGGATTGGGCATGGTGGCTCATGCCTGTAATCTAAGCACTTCAAGAGGCTGAGGTGGATGGATTGCTTGAGCCTGAGAGTTCAAGACCGCCTGAGTAACATGACAAGACCCCAACTCTACAAAAAATAAGAAAATTTGGTTGGTGTGGTGGTGTTCACCTGTAGTCCCAGCTACTTGAGAGACTAACGTGAGAGGATCACTTGAGCCCAGGATGTCGAGGCTGCAGTGAGCTATGATCACACCACTGCACTCCAGCCTTGGCAACAGAGCAAGACCTTGTCTAAAAACAAAAATTTCATCCCACTGCTTTCTGGCTTCCATGATTTCTGATGAGAAATCAGCCTTGGATATTATTGAGGGTCCCTTGTACATGGCAAGTCACTTTTTTCTTGCTGCTTATAAAATTCTCTATCTTTGGTTTTTGACAATTTGGGTACAATGTAACTGAGTGTCAATTTGTTTGAGTTTATCATGCTTGGAGTTCTTGAAACTTCTTGAATGTGCAGATTCACGTATTTCATCAAATTTGGAAAGCGTTTAGCCAATATTTTTTTTCTGCCCATATCAAGCATATGTTAGTATGCTTGGCAGTGTTTCACATGTACTTGAAGATCTGTTCATTTTTCTTCATTCATTTGTTTTTCTGTTTCTCAGACTGAGTAATCTCAATTGTCCTATCTTCAAGTTTGCTGATTCTTTCTTATGCCTGCTCAGATCTGTTATTGAGCCCCTTTAGTGAATTTTAAATTAATTATTACACTTTTTACTTCCAGATTCTCCAGTTGGCTCCTTTTTAATAATTTCTATCTCTATTGATATTATTTATTTTAGGCAATATCTTTCTTATACTTTCTTTTAGTTCTTAAGACATGGTTTCCTTTAGTTCTTTTAACTCATTTGTAATAATGAAAGTGGTAGTCTAGTAAGTACAATGCTTGGATTTTCTCTGTTGGCTGCTTCCCCATTCCCTTACCCCTGTATGGGATATACTTGTTCTTGTTGCTTTGTATCTCTCATAATATTTTATTAAAAACCAGACAAATTAGGCTGGGCATGGTGGCTCACGCCTGTAATCCCAGCATGTTGGGAGGCCGAGGCAGACAGATCACGAGGTCAGGAGATCGAGACCATTCTGGCTAACATGGTAAAACCCTGTCTCTACTAAAAATACAAAAAATTAGCCGGGTGTGGTGGCTACTCCCAAGTAGCGCCTGTAGTCCCAGCTACTTGGGAGGCTGAGGCAGGAGAATGGCGTGAACCCGGGAAGCGGAGCTTGCAGCGAGCAGAGATCGCGCCACTGCACTCCTGCCTGGGCGACAGAGCGAGATTCCATCTCAAAACAAAACAAAACAAAACAAAAAACAGACAAATTAAATAATACAATGTAGCAACTCTAGAAATCATGTTATCTCCCCTTCCTCTGGCTTGTTGTTGCTGTTTCTTTTTGTGATTGTTTGTTTCTTCAGAGACTTTTCTGAACTAATTCTGTAAAGTCTGTATTCTTTGTTGTGTGAACACTGATGTCTCTGCTTGGTTAGCTTAAATGTCAGCTAATTATTGGATGGAGATTTTCTTACATGTGTGGAACCAATAATTCTTCCAGTCTTTGCCTAGGGGCTCTGTGTGTGTGTTGGTGTGTGTCTCCAAAACTCAGTCAGATCGTTGATGACCCTGTCTTTGCCTTCACTACATGCTTGTCCAGAGCCCAAGGTCAGCCCACAGAGAGAGTTTAGGGCTTTCTCAGGTCTTTACTGGAATGTGCACAGCCCTACACATGCATATGACCTTCTACAATCCGAGGTACATGTCATAACTTTTCAAATCCCCTATGGATAGTTCCTTCCCTAGCTCATGTATACATATGTAACTAACCTGCACGTTGTGCACATGTACACTAAAACTTAAAGTATAATTAAAAAAGAAAATAATTAAATTAAAACAATTGTGGAAGACAAAAGTTTTAAAGTAAAAAAAAAAAAAAAACTTTTTTGATTAGCATATTTTTTCCCCCAACTGTTTCCACTGCCTCAAAGCAGCAAAGTTAATCAATTGCCTCTAATTTGTTTTGGCAAACATTCCTAGGGAAAAGGATTTTTGTAGCTGGTAAATTATGAATTAGGTTAAATAAAGACAGCTTTGTAGATGGGGATCTTCCAGGGAAGCACCACACATCCAGGTGAGGTAATGATAGTTGTCTGGGAATTAGGCTTCGAGGGAACTCCATCGCCAATCTACCCCTCCAGAGGCTGCCAGGCTGATGGTTTTTAGTGTGATTTAAGGCTGTTGGTTTTCAAGGTTTCCATGGAGCTAGAGCAAGAGTGATGGAAAAAGGGCAGGTTAAAATGCCTAAAATCACTCTGTTCTTTTCAAAATTCAACTTTTTTCACATAAATACTATCCTGATTGGTGCCAGTGTTTATTTCCAAAGTTATGAAAAAACTGATTTTGACAAATTTTGCCATTTTCCCAATTGCTTCTAAAGCAGAGATAATTTTCAGAGGTCTTTGCCATTTTTGCTGATGTCACTTTTTTTCTTTTATTTTAATTTGAGGAATAGCCAGGAGGCACCATGGCCAAGGCAGAGTGGGGGAATGTTGAGGTCAGGGAGGCAACAGGGGCCAGAGCGCATAGGAAGGGCTGACCTTGAGGCCACTGTGAGGACTGTGGATTTTACTCTGATGTGAAGATGCAGCAGGGACTCTGAGCAGATAGGTGATGCAATATGACTTGGGTTGAAAGAGAGTCATTCTGGCTGCTAGGTACAAACTGAAACACAGAATTTGAAGTGGGAAAGAACAGAACCAATTTTCTCTCAGAGAAAACCCAAATCCTTTCCCTGGCCTGGAAGGCCCTGCAGGATATGCGTCTGGCCAGCCCTCTGACCCTATATCTTAGCACTTGGCCCCTTTTTAACTCTGCTGCGGCTACACTGGATGACTTAATTTTCCTCAAATTCTGCCCTTGCCCCAGAGCCTTTGCACCTGTTGTTCCTTCTGCCTGGAACACCTTTCCCACAGGTATTCACATGGCTTATGCTCTTCCTTATGATCTTTGTCCAAATGCCACTTTATCAGAGGGACTACCTTGACTGTTTTATATAAAATGGTAATTCCCTTCCCTCTGCTCTTTATCCCATTACCCTCTTCTATGTTTCTTCAGAGCCTCTATCAACACCTCACATGTTACTTATACATTTGTTATCGGTCTGGCAATATAAACTGATTTATTCCAAGTTGCCTTTTTAGCCTCTAGGAGGAGGAAGTGAAAAAAGAATTTCCCAGACAGAAGAACACATATTTTTCTCATTTTCTGAAAGCCTCCTTCTCGGGAAGGCCCTCTTAATGGAAACCTACTCTTCACGCCTGTAGTCTATCAAGTCCTGGGGCATTCTTGGGGTTGAATGAAAGCGTGTTGAAAGAAGGGCCAGGTGTAAAGGAGGGCTGATTAACTTTCGGTTCTAATGATCTCAGAAAGCCATTGGATTAGTCAACATCACCTTCTCTAACTTTATAACAAGGGATCCTGCAGACTCAAATGCTTCACACAGGACAGGTTTATTTCTTTTCTTTTTGTCTCCCTTCTTTCCTTCCTTCCTTCCTTCCTTCCTTCCTTCCTTCCTTCCTTCCTTCCTCCTTCCTTCCTTCCTTCTTCCCCCCCTCCTTCCTTCCTTCTCTCTCTCTCTCTTTCTTTCTTTTCTTTGAGATGGAGTTTTGTTCCTGTCACCCAGGCTGGAGTGCAGTGGTGCAATCTTGGCTCACTGCAGCCTCTGCCTCCCAGATTCAAGCGATTCTCCTGCCTCAGCCTCCTGAGTAGCTGGGATTACAGGCACCTGACACCACGCCGGGCTAAGTTTTGTATTTTTAGTAGAGATAGGGTTTCACCATGTTGGCCAGGCTGGTCTCAAATGCCTGAACTCAGGTGATCTGCCCACCTCGGCCTCCCAAAGTGCTGGGATTACAGGCGTGAGTCACTGTGCCCGACCAGGAAAGTTTTATTTCTTACTCCCAAAGTCGGATGTGGATTAAATGGGGTCCTTCTTGGCCATACTCGCCCATGCAGTAACTCAGGAATCCTGGCTCCTTTAACTTATGATGTTGCAATCTTAAATGTGTGGGCTCTGAAAGGAAAGAAACCCTGCTGAAGGCACACTGGCCTTTAACTGTCTTAACACAGATGTGCCGCCTGTCACTTCTGCTCATATTCCACTGGACAAACTCAACCAGATGCCTCTCCCTCACTGCAGGGGAGGCTGGAAAGTGCTGCAGCTTGTATGTGGCAAACACAGTGGTTTTCCTCTGCCACAATCACCTTGAGAATGCAGATGGACGGCTCTCCCCAGTGTCTGCTCAGGAGCCAGCTGGAGGTGAGGGAAGAAGTTGTTGGCTGCAAAGGACAGGTCCTTGAGAGAGAGACCGACTAACCAGGGAGCCTTTGTGGATTTGGGATGAGATTGGGAGCTCTGGCCCAGATAGCCTCTCACCTGTAAGCCAACCATCTTCTGGACATATGAATTCAAGAAAGCTTCAAACTTGAGCCCTCAGTGATGTGCCCCACTGGGCATTTCCTTGACGGTGTCTAGCATCCTGAGGCCATGTCACCAGTGCCTCTCCGAGCCGATGTTGGAAAGCTCCTCAGGTACAGTAGTTTGTTTTCACAGTGTGAACAGTAGCCTGAAATAAGGTTAGCATGGCAACTTGCACAACAACTTTGCACTGGATTGTGATGAGCAGGGGTAGGAGGCGTTTCTTGGAGGTTGATTAATCCATACGTGTTTATGCAGACTTTCCTTAGAGAATACCTCCTCACCCTGACAGTCAGTGTATGCACAGGCCTCCTAATGCACTGTGTGCTAGTTAAAATGTCCAATGTGGAAAGTATTATAACAGCTATGCAACCAACTCTGATTGGAAGCAGCTTTTGCTTCAGATATGATCTGTGTTACCAGAAAATTGGGCATGTGCAGGGGCTGGCTTAATTTCTTTATTCTTTTCCCTTCTCTTGTTTATCATTGTTTAACCTTGGGAGGTGAATTGTAAAGCTCTGTGGTCCCTGTAGGGTGTCCCATGACATTTACATGAGGAGCAGAGATACATAGGCACATGAAAACCATTTAGACTAGCAAGGAAGCTTTTGAGTGTGGGATTTTTCTTGAATAGTTCATTCTCAGGCTTTGGCATATTACTTGAGAGGTGGAGATTCCTTTAACCAAAACAACAAACCAAAACTAGGTACTCAGGTGCAGAGCCAATGCCTGATTGCCTTGTTGTTTTGGGTTTTCAGTTCCCTAACTACCCATGATTATTGAATATGGAATCAAGGCCCTCCTGCAGGTTCCCTTGTAATCTTATCTAAAATACAACCTGGTTTTGTAATGAAAGGGAGCTGTGTTCCCACTTAGGGTTATTCAGTTTGTGTGAGGCATAACAGTGCTTGGCCGAGGGGGCTGGTCGGGCTGGAATGCAGCCCTTCTCCTGCTTGCTAGGTCCTGCTTTTTGGTCCTGAGCTGTGTCAGGCCAGAGTACAGGACATCTTTTTGTAATTTGAAATCTCAAAGCGGAGGCCTGGCATGGTGGCTCATGCCTGTAATCCCAGCACTTTGGGAGGCCAAGGCAGGCGGATCACAAGGCCAGGAGATCGAGACCATCCTGGCTAACACGGTGAAACCCAGTCTCTACTAAAAATACCAAAAACTAGCCGGGAGTGGTGGCAGGCGCCTGTAGTCCCCAGCTACTCGGGAGGCTGAGGCAGGAGAATGGCATGAACCCGGGAGGCGGAGTTTGCAGTGAGCCCAGATCGCGCCACTGCACTCCAGCCTGGGCAACAGAGCGAGACTCTGTCTCAAAAAAAAAAAAAAAAAAAAAAAGAAATCTCAAAGGGGCACCCTCTTGCCCAGAGGTGCTGCACAACATGTGCTAGCAGCCCCTGCAGGGCCACCATGCCCCTCACCATGTCCGGTGTCTTCAGTGCCCTCAGCCTCCAAGTGATTCTCAGAATTCTCCACTGCCACCCAAGAAGAAAAGACTAGAGATGGAAGAATTTCTCCTCTAGGGCCACTTCTGCCGAGTCTCTGACCTCCTCTATTTATTCTCAGCCTCTTTGGTGATATTCCTGCTTGCAGGTATTCAGCACACATGAGGAATTTTATTGCACACCCAAACCCTATAAGAATGTGAAATATAGCATGACAACATTTTGCTACATTAACTTATGTAGGATTCCTCCCCCCCACCATAGTTATATATTTTCTCCTTCTCCCTCCGCTCAGCCAATATAAGTGACAAGGCCGTTTGATGCTCAGTCCCCCAGGACAGATATAGGAGAAGTAGGAAGCAGAGAAAACAAAGAGTTGTCTTCACAGGCATTTCCAGAAGCTGATACTCTTGAGGGAGTGGAAAGGACTCCATGTGTATCCAACACGGGAGGGACATCCTGAGTGACAGCGGAGATTTCACTCCTGCCCATTTTGGGAAGGGTGTCCCTGGGTGAAGAAGGAGTTGACAGGCAGCTCTATGCTCTACCTGTTGGCAATTCTCTCTGGGAAGATTTCTGTGCCCCAGCGTGGCAGAAAGTGAGTCCTGTGCCCTCAAGGGTGGTACAGATTAGCTGAGAGAATAGTCGGATCTAAAGGGTCTCATGCCTGGAATGAGGGCTGCCCTTCTGAGCACTGGTATAGACTAAAAGCTGAGGAGCAGATGGGACAATGGGCACCTCAGCAGTGCCTGTGTGGGCATGACGCTACCTCCCTTCCCAGGCCCTCAGTACTAGGAGCTTCCCAGAAGACAGACACAGTCTTGGGGAAACCAGAGGTGCCATAAGGAATGCTTGAGTTTAAACCTCTACCATCCGCCAAATACACACAAAGTTATAGAAAGACAGATGAATTGCACACATCCATGCTGGACAATGGGTTTGGGAAGTATGGCGAGGGATGTATAAAACAGGTCCGTTTCTCACCTTTCCCTTCTACTCCACCCACCCCCTCCCTCTAGCCTCCTTTCTGAGAGTCTACCTGTGAAAGCCAGCGAGTGCTGTGGGGCTGCTGGGTGGGGTGAGGGCTACAGATCTGAGGTCAGGTGTCATTGAACATAAAACTAGTTGGAGGGTCAGCTTAGCTTAGGGCTTCACATACTCCTTCATCTGGTGGTCAGGACAAGATGTAGATAGGCCATTTTAACACAGAGCAAGGATTTCTCCAGCTCACGTCACCTCTGGCATCTGCTCCGTGGAGGCTCAAGCCCTGTCTCCAGAGTTTGGATGAGGCTTCTTTGCTCCCTGGAATCCAGGGCCACTGCTCTGGCTTCTGAATGAAAGTGACTCCACACAGCCAGGCTTCATGGCCATTGGGGCTGGTACACACCAGCTGTCACTGAGGCTGTAAGGAAGTGAGCCCAGGGCTGGGGCAGAGATTCTGGTCCTGGCTCTGGCACCAGCTTGCAGTGTGCCACAACACGTTCCCAAACCTCTTCAAGTCCTTGATGCTTCCTTGGGAAATGAGGGGATTGGCCTAGAATAATTTATTAGGTTTCATTCAGCCCTTCAATGTCTGTAACTCTGTGACAATGTTTGACATTGATTCTTTGGGTTGTTTCTTTTATACACTTATAGCTTTTGGTGGGTTTCATCCCCTTCCCCTAATAACGACAACAGAAACGTCTCCCATGTGAACAGGGCTTTCCAGCTTAAAATGACATCTCCCTGTCAATGAGTCTGTGTAAGTCCCAGGATTCAGGACCTGCTGTCGTGGAGCCCCTTTTCTCCTTTCTTTAGTGATTGCCTTTCTAATTCCTTCTTTCTTCCTTGGAGGCTTCTGAGTTTGCACAGGGCCAGCCCTTGGCCCCACTGCACACAGTCACCCTGTCCCCTCTCAGCTGTCCTCTAAGAGCTCTCTCATGCACATTTCCAGGCACATTTGTAGGGACCAAAGTGAATGACTTTGACCACACTTTAAGCATCACTCCATGCCTTCACATACATGAAAAATTTTTGCTATTCTTCTAATTACAAATGTCATAGATCATAAATTTATGCAAAATGCAGGTTTATTAGAATGCTTCTCATAGATAGTGCTACCACTAAGAAAGAGGGTTTGGTACACACACTGCCAACTTTTTCTCCATCTGAATGTGGGCTCTTCCTTCCCACCCCCTTTTCTTTAAGCCTGATGCTTTCTAAGATGGATAGAGTAAAATGTTTTTTGTGCAATATGATTCAAGGGTGGCAAGAGACGGACTGCTTCCATAATAAGGAATAGGAGACAAGCTAGCAGGAAATTAACCTTTTCTATGCACTTTTCAGTATTTTTAGTTCCTCTCCTCCTCTCACCATTGATACTTCTCTGCGGCCCCATCAAATTGCAGACACAGATGAAGAGGAGTTTGACACTTTCCAGGTCCTACGTCCAGACAGTAGGACATCAGGATCTGAGTGGCAATGGGATGGGCACATCTATAAGTAGTTATTCTTCTAAGAGACATGTCAGTTCATGAGGAAAGTCCAGCATCATGTAGATATATAGTTGGAAAAGGGAGGAGTGTTTTACTAATCTTTTCAGATAATTGTGGATATTCTTCTGTGATACTATACCAAACTCAGCCAGTACCTAGGAGTTAGTTACACTGTGAAATCTGAAATCACATTAATGAAATTTTTTTAGTCTGCTACACTAAGATCTATTGGTTTATCTTGCTTTAAATGGAAATATCATGCATATATACTTTGTACCATACTTAGGCTATTTTGAAAATATTGGTTCACTGAGTTATGTAGATCTTCTAAATGTTGACCAAGATATTTTATTAATATAAAATAATCACATTCATTAATACTGCTACCCATCTGTGATGGTTAATACTGAGTGTCAACTTGATTGGATTAAAGCATACAAAGTATTGATCCTGGGTGTGTCTGTGAGGGTGTTGTCAAAGGGGATTAACATTTGAGTCAGTGGGCTGGGAAGGGCAGATCCATCCTTAAACTGGGTGGGCACAATCTAATCAGCTGCCAGTTTGCTAGAATACAAGCAGGCAGGAAAATGCAAAAAGAGAAACTGGCCTAGCTTCCCAGCCTACATCTTTCTCTCATGCTGCATGCTTCCTGCCCTTAAACACTGGACTCCAAATTCTTCAGTTTTGGAACTCGGACTGGCTCCACTTGCACCCCAGCCTGCAGTTGGCCTATTGTGGGACCTTGTGATCGTGTAAATAAATCGTGTAAATAAATACTTAATAAACTCCCCTTTGTATGTATATGAGATGGTGTATTAGGGTTCTCTAGAGGGACAGAACTAATGGAATATATATATATAAATATATATATAAATATATAATTTTATATATTTATATATATTATAATTTTATAATTATATATTTATATATATATATAATTTTTTTTCTAGCCCAGGATACTCCTTGCCATATCTGAAAGAAGAGGGTGCTGTCAGAGAGCTACTAATCTCTGACTAGTGGACCCCCTTGATAGAAAAGCAGGCTTTGATTTGGGGGTACTATATATATATGTTCCACTATATATATTCTGTCCCTCTAGAGAATCCTGACTAATACACCATCTCATCAGAAAAGTAAGTATTGGAAAGCTGTCAAGCCCATAGTAACTGATACAAGTTTTCCAAATTCTTAATTTTCACTTAAAAGTTTGAATTTTATCAGTAGCAACAAAACCTTTAGTTTCTCTTGAAATGATGGGCTTACTTTATTCACTTTCAAAGAAATATCTGCCAAAAACCTAAGTTTGAATAACCATCGTCAGTTTTTCGGCTGAGTAAAGGTAGTTCTCCATTAAACTACCATCTTTTCTTGTCTCCATTAAAGACAAGAAAAGAAAAAGGCTTGTTCAGTTTGCAACTCAAACAATGGTACAAGTGCTCTCCCTTGAGCCAACCGTAGTCTGGGGGACATAGTAGAAGTGCAAGGTAAGTATCTCCCATTTTATTACATAGAATATTTTTTTTTTTTACAGATGAATTCTTTTTTTATTATTATTATACTTTAAGTGTTAGGGTACATGTGCACAACGTGCAGGTTTGTTACATATGTATACATGTGCCATGTTGGTATGCCGCACCCATCAACTCGTTATTTAGCATTAGGTATATCTCCTAATGCTATCCCTCCCCCCTCTCCCCACCCCACAACAGTCCCTGGTGTGTGATGTTCCTCTTCCTGTGTCCATGTGTTCTCATTGTTCAATTCCCACCTATGAGTGAGAACATGTGGTGTTTGGTTTTTTGTCCTTGCAATAGTTTGCTGAGAATGATGGTTTCCAGCCTCATCCATGTCCCTACAAAGGACATGAACTCATCCTTTTTTATGGCTGCATAGTATTCCATGGTGTATATGTGCCACATTTTCTTAATCCAATCTATCATTGTTGGACATTTGGGTTGGTTTCAAGTCTTTGCTATTGTGAATAGTGCCACAGTAAACATACGTGTGCATGTGTCTTTATAGCAGCATGATTTACAATCCTTTGGACATATACCCAGTAATGGGATGGCTGGGTCAAATGGTATTTCTAGTTCTAGATCCCTGAGGAATCACCACACTGACTTCCACAATGGTTGAACTAGTTTACAGTCCCACCAACAGTGTAAAAGTGTTCCTATTTCTCCACATCCTCTCCAGCACCTGTTGTTTCTTGGCTTTTTAATGATCGCCATTCTAACTGGTGTGAGATGGTATCTCATTGTGGTTTTGATTTGCATTTCTCTGATGGCCAGTGATCATGAGCATTTTTTCATGTGTTTTTTGTCTGCATAAATGTCTTCTTTTGAAAAGTGTCTGTTCATATCCTTCACCCACTTTTTGATGGGGTTGTTTGTTTTTTTTCTTGTAAATTTGTTTGAGTTCATTGTAGATTCTGGATATTAGCCCTTTGTCAGATGAGTAGGTTGCAAAAATTTTCTCCCATTCTGTAGGTTGCCTGTTCACTCTGATGGTAGTTTCTTTTGCTGTGCAGAAGCTCTTTAGTTTAATTAGATCCTATTTGTCAATTTTGGCTTTTGTTGCCATTGCTTTTGGTGTTTTAGACATGAAGTCCTTGCCCATGCCTATGTCCTGAATGGTATTGCCTAGGTTTTCTTCTAGGGTTTTTGTGGTTTTAGGTCTAACATGGTAAGTCTTTAATCCATCTTGAATTAATTTTTGTATAAGGTGTAAGGAAGGGATCCAGTTTCAGCTTTCTACATATGGCTAGCCAGTTTTCCCAGCATCATTTATTAAATAGGGAATCCTTTCCCCGTTTCTTGTTTTTGTCAGGTTTGTCAAAGATCAGATAGTTGTAGATATGCGGCATTATTTCTGAGGGCTCTGTTCTGTTCCATTGGTCTATATCTCTGTTTTGGTACCAGTACCATGCTGTTTTGGTTACTGTAGCCTTGTAGGTTACTGTAGCCTTGTAGTATAGTTTGAAGTCAGGTAGTGTGATGCCTCCAGCTTTGTTCTTTTGGCTTAGGATTGACTTGGCAATGCGGTCTCTTTTTTGGTTCCATATGAACTTTAAAGTAGTTTTTTCCAATTCTGTGAAGAAAGTCATTGGTAGCTTGATGGGAATGGCATTGAATCTGTAAATTACCTTGGGCAGTATGGCCATTTTCACAATATTGATTCTTCCTACCCATGAGCATGGAATGTTCTTCCATTTGTTGGTATCCTCTTTTATTTCATTGAGCAGTGGTTTGTAGTTCTCCTTGAAGAGGTGCTTCACATCCCTTGTAAGTTGGATTCCTAGGTACTTTATTCCCTATGAAGCAATTGTGAATGGGAGTTCACTCATGATTTGGCTCTCTGTTTGTCTGTTATTGGTGTATAAGAATGCTTGTGATTTTTGCACATTGATTTCTTATCTTGAGACTTTGCTGAAGCTGCTTAGCAGCTTAAGGAGATTTTGGGCTGAGACAATGGGGTTTTCTAGATATACAATCGTGTCATCTGTAAACAGGGACAATTTGACTTCCTCTTTTCCTAATTGAATGCCCTTTATTTCCTTCCACTGCCTGATTGCCCTGGCCAGAACTTCCACCACTATGTTGAATAGGAGTGGTGAGAGAGGACATCCCTGTCTTGTGCCAGTTTTCAAAGGGAATGCTTCCAGTTTTTGCCCATTCAGTATGATATTGGCTGTGGGTTTGTTATAAATAGCTCTTATTATTTTGAGATATGTCCCATCAATACCTAATTTATTGAGAGTTTTTAGCATGAAGCGTTGTTGAATTTTGTCAAAGGCCTTTTCTGCATCTATTGAGATAATCATGTGGTTTTTGTCTTTGGTTCTGTTTATATGCTGGATTACGTTTATTGATTTGCGTATGTTGAACCAGCCTTGCATCCCAGGGATGAAGCCCACTTGATCATGGTGGATAAGCTTTCTGATGTGTTGCTGGATTTGGTTTGCCAGAATTTTATTGAGGATTTTTGCATCAATGTTCATCAAGGATATTGGTCTAAAATTCTCTTTTTTTGTTGTGTCTCTGCCTGGCTTTGGTATCAGGATGATGCTGGCTTCATAAAATGAGTTAGGGAGGATTCTCTCTTTTTCTATTGATGGGAATAGTTTTAGAAGGAATGGCACCAGCTCCTCCTTGTACCTCTGGTAGAATTAGGCTGTGAATCCATCTGGTCCTGGACAGTTTTTGGTTGGTAAGCTATTAATTATTGCCTCAATTTCGGAGCCTGTTATTGGTCTATTCAGAGATTCAACTTCTTCCTGGTTTAGTCTTGGGAGGGTGTATGTGTCAAGGAATTTATCCATGTCTTCTAGATTTTCTAGTTTATTTGCATAGAGGTGTTTATAGTATTCTCTGATGGTAGTTTATATTTCTGTGGGATCGGTGGTGATATCCCCTTTGTCATTTTTTATTGTGTCTATTTGATTCTTCTCTCTTTTCTTCTTTATTAGTCTTGCTAGTGGTCTATCAGTTTTGTTGATCTTTTCAAAAAACCAGCTCCTGGATTCGTTGATTTTTTGAAGAGTTTTTTGTGTTTCTATTTCCTTCAGTTCTGCTCTGATTTTAGTTATTTCTTGCCTTCTGCTAGCTTTTGAAAGTGTTTGCTCTCGCTTCTCTAGTTCTTTTAATTGTGATGTTAGGGTGTCAATTTTAGATCTTTCCTGCTTTCTCTTGTGGGCATTTATTGCTATAAATTTCCGTCTACACACTGCTTTGAATGTGTCCCAGAGATTCTGGTATGTTGTGTCTTTGTGAAAGAACATCTTTATTTCTGCCTTCATTTCGTTATGTACCCAGTAGTCATTCTGGAGCAGGTTGTTCAGTTTCCATGTAGTTGAGAAGTTTTGAGTGAGTTTCTTAATCCTGAGTTCTAGTTTGATTGCACTGTGGTCTGAGAGACACTTTGTTATAATTTCTATTCTTTTACATTTGCTGAGGAGAGCTTTACTTCCAACTATGTGGTCAATTTTGCAATAGGTACGGTGTGGTGCTGAGAAGAATGTATATTCTGTTGGTTTGGGGTGGAGAGTTCTGTCAATGTCTATTAGGTCCACCTGGTGCAAAGCTGAGTTCAATTCCTGGATATCCTTGTTAACTTTCTGTCTCGTTGATCTGTCTAATGTTGACAGTGGAGTGTTAAAGTCTCCCATTATTATTGTGTGGGAGTCTAAGTCTCTGTAGGTCACTAAGGACTTGCTTTATGAATCTGGGTGCTCCTGTATTGGGTGCATATATATTTAGGATAGTTAGCTCTTCTTGTTGAATTGATCCCTTTACCATTATGTAATGGCCTTCTTTGTCTCTTTTGATCCTTGTTGGCTTAAAGTCTGTTTTATCAGAGACTAGGATTGCAACCCCTGCCTTTTTTTGTTTTCCGTTGGCTTGGTAGATCTTTCTCCATCCCTTTATTTTGAGCCTATGTGTGTCTCTGCATGTGGGATGGGGCTCCTGAATACAGCACACTGATGGGTCTTGACTCTTTATCCAATCTGCCAGTCTGTGCCTTTTAACTGGAGCATTTAGCCCATTTACATTTAAGGTTAGTATTGTTATGTGTGAATTTGATCCTGTCATTATGATGTTAGCTGGTTATCAACTCGTTAGTTGATGCAGTTTCTTCCTACCCTTGATGGTCTTTACAATTTGACATGTTTTTGCAGTGGCTGGTACCGGTTGTTCCTTTCCATGTTTAGTGCTTCCTTCAGGAGCTCCTTTAGGGCAGGCCTGGTGGTGACAAAATCTCTTAGCATTTGCTTGTCTGTGAAGGATTTTATTTCTCCTTCACTTATGAAGCTTAGTTTGGCTGGATATGAAATTCTGGGTTAAAAATTCTTTTCTTTAAGAATGTTGAATATTGGCCCCCACTCTCTTCTGGCTTGTAGAGTTTCTGCCGAGAGATCAGCTGTTAGTCCAATGGGCTTCCCTTTGTGGGTAACCTGACATTTCTCTCTGGCTGCCCTTAACATTTTTTCCTTCATTTCAACTTTGGTGAATCTGACAATTGTGTGTCTTGGAGTTGCTATTCTCGAGGAGTATCTTTGTGGCGTTCTCTGTATTTCCTGAATTTGAATGTTGGCCTGCCTTGCTAGATTGGGGAAGTTCTCCTGGATAATATCCTGCAGAGTGTTTTCCAACTTGGTTCCGTTCTCCCCATCACTTTCAGGTACACCAATCAGACATAGATTTTGTCTTTTCACATAGTCCCACTTTGTTCATTTCTTTTTATTTTTGTTCGTTTCTTTTTATTTTTTTTCTCTAAACTTCTCTTCTGACTTCATTTCATTCATTTCATCTTCCATCACTGATACCCTTTCTTCCAGTTGATTGCATCGGTTACTGAGGCTTGTGCATTCATCACGTAGTTCTCATGTCGTGGTTTTCAGTTCCATCAGGTCCTTTAAAGACTTCTCTGCATTGGTTATTCTAGTTATCCATTTGTCTAATTTTTTTTCAAAGTTTTTAACTTCTTTGCCATTGGTTTGAACTTACTCCTTTAGCTCAGAGTAGTTTGATCTTCTGAAGCCTTCTTCTCTCAACTCATCAAAGCCATTCTCCGTCCAGCTTTGTTCCATTGCTGGTGAGGAGCTGCGTTCCTTTGGAAGAGGAGAGGTGCTCTGATTTTTAGAGTTTCCAGTTTTTCTGCTCTGTTTTTTCTGCATCTTTGTGGTTTTATCTACATTTGGTCTTTGATGATGGTGATGTACAGATGGGTTTTTGGTGTAGATGTCCTTTCTGTTTGTTAGTTTTCCTTGTAACAGTCAGGACCCTCAGCTGCAGGTCTGTTGGGGTTTACTGGAGGTCCACTCCAGAACCTGTTTGCCTGGGTATCAGCAGCCATGGCTACGGAACAGCAGATATTGGTGAACCGCAAATGCTGCTGCCTGATCATTCCTCTGGAAGTTTTGTCTCAGAGGAGTACCTGGCTGTGTGAGGTGTCAGTCCTCCCCTACGGGGGGGTACCTCCCAGTTAGGCTACTCGGGGGTCAGGGACCCACTTGAGGAGGCAGTCTGTTCGTTCTGAGATCTCAAGCTGTGTGCTGGGAGAACCACTACTCTCTTCAAAGCTGTCAGACAGAGACATTTAAGTCTGCAGAGGTTATTGCTGTCTTTTGTTTGTCTGTACCCTGCCCCCAGAGGTGGAGCCTATAGAGGCAGGCAGGCCTCCTTGAGCTGTGGTGGGCTCCACTCAGTTCGAGCTTCCCAGCTCTGTTTACCTACTCAAGCCTGGGCAATGGTGGGTGCACTTCCCCCAGCCTCGCTGCCGCCTTGCAGTTTGATCTCAGACTGCTGTGCTAGCAATGAGTGAGGCTCCGTGGGCATAGGACCCTCCGAGTCATGTGCGGGATATAATCTCCTGGTGTGCCGTTTGTTAGGCCCATTGGAAAAGCGCAGTATTAGGGTGGGAGTTACCCAATTTTCCAAGTGCCGTCTGTCACCCCTTTCTTTGACTAGGAAAGGGAATTCCCTGACCCCTTGTGCTTCCCTGGTGAGGTGATGCCTCACCCTGCTTTGGCTCATGCACAGTGAGCTGTACCCACTGTCCCACACCCACTGTCTGGCACTCCCTGGTGAGATGAACCCAGTACCTCAGTTGGAAATGCAGAAATCACCCGTCTTCTGCGTCGCTCACGCTGGGAGCTGTAGACTGGAGCTGTTCCTATTTGGCCATCTTGGCTCCACCCCCTATCACATAGAATATTAAAATGATTGGCTTCAATAAAATTGATAACTTTTATGGTTTCATCAAGAACATCGTTTTTTAAAATAATATATTCTATTTAACCCAGTATTTTCAAAATATTTCAACATATAATCAATAGTCATTGTTTATGAGATATTTGACATTCTTTTCTTGTATTGTCTTTGAAATCTGTTATTCATTTCGCTCTCATAGCACTCCTAAATTCAGACTAGAAAAAGTGTACAACAGCCACATAGGACTACTGTATTAGATAGCCCAGAAAATAGGGCTTTTCAAGAACATTCTTAATTCAAGCTACCTTTTTTTAAAAAAAATTCCTGCGAATGTGTGGAGGTGAAGAATTCAACTGTCCTGTACATCACTGATACAAATGTCAGGACAGAGAAAGGTAAATACTGTCTTGGTATTAGTATGAAAATCAGTCTTGACCTCCTGGATCTCCTGAAAGGGTCTTGGGGACCCTAGAGCCCCATAGACCACACTTTAGGAATTGCTGGGCTAGAATTAAGTAGGATTAGACTTTAGCATCTTGGCTTTGGTGTTTTGCTTCCTATGTGAATGAAACACAATCTGGAACTGCATATTTCAAGAATAATGTACACATGAATTCATTTTGGACACATCTAAGTCTGAGTTATGTCCGTGACCCTGTAGAAAAAAAAAATGAACCAGGCCACTTCCAGAGAGCAGCCTCTGAGGGTTAATTTCAAAGATGGGTTTGTTTTATGGCATCTCTGCCCATGCCGTCAAGGGGAAACACCATGGAGCTGGCCGAGTGGTTCAGGAAACAATTAGGAACATTGCTGAGGCTTCCACATCAAAGCAGATAGTAGGACAAATGTCTGTCAGCGCTATTGCCAGTGAGATCAGCTGATAGCTGGAGGGTCAGTGGGAGGTGTCCTCTGAGGGAAATGTGGCCACGTGGTTGGGGCAGGGTGGTTGCAGTTGGCTAAGAGTTGGGTGACGGGGGAACCTGGGTCCCTTCTGATCAACAGCAGAACCAGCCTCTCTTCCCTCTGGCCACTTGGAGTCCTAGCCTCAGTTTCCATGAGAATCTCACACAGGGCAGATTGTGGTGGCTGCCTGGACTGCATTTGTCCAGGGCTTCGTATTTCTAGGTTACTTCCCATTCATTATCCAGTTGAATTTTTCACCCAATTGTGACAGCTAAGCAAGACAGACTTTATTCTCGTTTGCCAGGAAATAGAGGCTTGGAAGGGAAGAACATTTCCCCAAGGCCACATAGTGTGGGTCTTGTAGTAACTTGTCCAAGGACACAGACAGCAGTGGGTGTGGATCTGCAGTGTAGACTCTTCCAGATTTCAGGTCTCCAAAGTCTCTCTCCACTGTACCAGGTGTGTGTGCTCTGAGGGTTCCTTAGGCCAGGATTGCATGTGTGTGTGTGTGTGTGTGTGTGTGTGAGAGATTGAGAGAGAGAGAGAGAGAGGAGACAGAAGAGTGCTACCCTTTTAGTTCTGCACAGAAAGACTTTCTCTGGGGCTCTGGAGGGCTTTCTAGCTCAGGATACTCCTTGCCATATCTGAAAGAAGAGGGTGCAGTCAGAGAGCTACTAATCTCTGACCAGTGGGCTCCTTAGACAGAAAAGCAGGCTTTGATTTGGGGGTGCTATCTATAGGTGCAGCGGTCTAACCTGGGTTTCCTGCTGGATTTCAGAAGAGTAATATGACAGCTCAGAGGACACACGGCCTCCTGCTATCCCCTCACCCCACCTCCCACCCTAGTGACACAGGCTAGTGTGAAGTATCTGTAGTTGCTGATCTCAGCCTTGTCCCTGTCAAAGTTTCAGAAAAGTCCCAATGTCTAGAAGCTTCATAATTATAACTTGCCTCATTATATTTTATTAGGTGTCCAGGTCTTACACTGCTCCCTCTGGACACCAGAAGGTAACTCTATCATTTTTCCCAGGGGAAGGTGTCTGAGTGACAGAGAAAACAAGCTCTTAGCCCCACTGTGTCCCCTAGCAGCCTCTGCCTCCGGCTCTTGTCCCGCTCTGCTCTCACTCAGAGCAGCCTGTCTCACCACCCAATCGGCTTAGCTCATCCATTAAACTCTGTTTGAAGTTTTATTTCCCTCTATTCTTGCTATCTCAATGGGCAATCGCTCCCAGGACATTTTGTAACAAAGAGCATTTTCGGTTCCATGAGAACACAGAGCCCTGGCCTGCAGCCTGGTTGTATCTGAGAGCCTAGTCCATCCCTTCCCCCAACCTGAACCCCATTCTTTCTCCCTTCCTGTAATTAAAAAAAATAGTATTCTTACTTCTGAGGGCCTCAAGTGTATAGAATGAGGCCCCGTAACACTAACATCAAGACTTGTCTTTTGTTTTACTTTATTTTGTCCCCATCTCTGTCCCATTCTCTCTCTCCATAGGAACCCACTTCTAAGGTCCTACATCAACACCTTTGAGCCTCACAGGCCCCTGAGGCTTAGTTGTGAGTTCCCCTGCTCTTGCCAAATATGCCCCCACCCAGCAAGAAAGGCTCCCCACCTAGCTAAATCCCCTATCAACTGTGCCAGCTCCGCCCCACCCAATCCCCAGCCCAAGGGGTTTCACCTCCCTGCCAACCCAGGAAATTATTCAAACAAGCCAACCACATCCTTCCAGGTAACTAGGGTGCACCCCTGCCTCCTGTTACTACAGAGTTGCCCCTTCTAGGTCACTCAGCTCCCAAGTGAAACCCCCATGTGGCCCTGCATGATGTGCCATGTCCTCCTTCCCCGGCTGTGAGTGTACGTGACTAAGCTGCTGTCAGTATCACCTATCCGATGTTGGGAATCCCTCCTTCACCAAGGGCCTGAATAGTAGGTGATCAGAGCACTACTCTAGGGTGCTAATGCATGCAATTCCAGACCATCTTCCATACTTTCTTTAAACATCTGTGTAGCCATTTAAAATACATCGTGTGCCTGCACCTTGCACGAAGTTCTGTGCTCTACATCTCACTGTCGCTTATCTGAGCGGTGCTCTCAGGGCTGCATCCACATTCCTTTGTCACCCACTGTTCCTGGATGTGCCAGTGGCTTTTACTGTGTGCTCCTAGAAGTCTTTGAGGGCTCTCTCTGGTGGTAAGAGAAAGGCAGGCTGGAAGTGGAGGGCAATGAATGCCCTGGGAGCAGCCCTCAATCAACATGGTGAGAATACCCAGCTCTCCACCAGCGCTTCCAGAGATCACTGCCTGAGCAAATGAGTTGCACTCAAATCCTTGCCTTGCGTTCTGATCTTGAGTTCTCTTGTGCTTGAGAACTCCACGTGTTGCTCTATGCAGACACATTTTCAGCATGTCTGACTGTCACATGGAATCCCAACATGTGCTCATCACTACATGCAACACACCCATATCCCTGGCAACGGATGCCGAGATTGCCCATGGCCTGTCTGCTATCAGACTCAACGCTGGGCCAGCCATGCTTGGCCACCTCTCCTTGTGGGTGGGTGAGGGAGGTGAGCTAGGCTCTCTGGGGCATACCCCCAGGTGTGGGATTGCTGGGGTTTAGAGAGTATGCACACTTCATCTCACTAGGTGTTGTCAGACTTCTCTCTAAAGGGCCTGCACCAGCCTATTCTCCCACCAGCAATGTGTGAGCATCGACTCCCTCTGGTTCGCAGGCTGGGTTCTCCAGAGACACTGAGAGGGTGGTTGGTGAACAAAAAGCTGATTATAAGGGATCAGCACCTATGAGGAAAAGCGGGAGGAAGTGAGACTGAGTAGTGGAAGAAGTTGAACTAGGAAGTGGGCACGGCAAAGCCTTAGCTGACCCTGTGGAGCCCTGGAGCGAGTACTGCTGAGACGGCCAGGCTGCCATAGTCCATCTTTCCTCTGCTGCTGGGGCCGACCCACAGCGAGGCTGTTTGCTGACTGCATGCCTTGTGCTCCCTTCTTTGAATGGGCATCTGGGGGATATCTCCCTGCCAATCTGACCTGTGAAGTGGGAACTCATTGTTATTTTCATTTGCATTTCCTCAATCATGGGTGAGCTTCAACATCTCTTTATGTGCTCATTAGTAAAGCTGATATTCAGCCAGCAGGAGCCAGTTGTTGAAATAGCCTCTGAGCCCCCAAATGCTCCTCCGCACTGGCTTCCTCAACGCAGCCCCTCCACTGGGACCCTTGCCCTGGGCCTCCCCATAATCCAGTATTCACAGGGGTGCCTGACCCTGAGGGGCACTCCCATGACCCTGCAACAGTGCTGCAGCCTGAGCCTGTTTGGATTAGTCAGCGTCTGTGCCATATCTGCTGTGAACTACTCAGAAAATCACAGGGAGTATTAGCTACTGATGCTTCCTCTCTGTGAATTGCCTATTTATGACTTGTTCCCGTCTTTGTATGGGGTGTCAAAGGCTCACTCTCAAATCACCCAGAAGGATGCTGTTTCAGGTTTCTGGATCTTGTTAAAGGTGGGTGTGGAGTGGGGAGGGAGGGGAAGTGAGGGCTGGGGAGGAAGGTCCCTAGGCTTGCATCCTACGAGAATCAGCAGGTCTTCTGGCTACGGACCAAACAGATTCAAGGCCTAGAAGGTTGGACTGAGGAGACTGGGTTCCTCAGGCTCAGGAGAGCCGGAGCCTGCTCCTGGGGAGGCTGGGAGCCTGGGCAATCAGTGCAATTCCTCAGAATTGCTCCTGCACACCTCCTGTGCAATGTTCCTGGCATGTGGGGAGGTGCCCTGCACTGCCTCCACCCAGGCCCAAGACACCTGCCTCCATTACTCTAGCAGGGTCCCACTAGCCTCTCTGCCAGCTCCAGGATCTCTCACAAATGCCCTTATTTACACTGAATCACCAGTAGCCATCATTTCTCAAATCCAAATCTGAACACATCCCTTGAATTTTTAAAGCCTTTCAAAAGTTCTCCTTATCTATAGCATAAGATCCCTTGGCCCAGCACACAAGATCCTCCCTAATCTGGCTCCAAAACTCTCATCCCTGCCCCATCTCCTGAGCCCCACCCATCTCTCTCTGCCTCTCCTCCATCTGCAAATAGCCCTAGTGCTCTGTACCCTGTGCCTTTGCTAATAGGCTTCCTTCTGCCTTGAATGCCTCCCCATCCTTCCCTCCTGGACAGTTCTGGCTCTTGGGTCCACGTCACCTTCTCTGTGAGGTTTCCCTGACTCCTAGTGGTCAAAATGAGTGGCCTTCTCCACAGGGCTTTCCCATGGTGTGAGTCCTGCGATCAAAGTTAAATAATTAACCAGGTGAAGAAAAAGAAGAACAAAGAAGTGTATTCTGGGAAGAGGGAACAGCAAGAGCAAAACCTGGTGTAGGAGAGAACATGGAAGATTTGTGCCCCAGCAGGTGGTAGCTCAGCAGGGCTGAATGGTAAAGTGTGTGAGTCGTGGATGTGTTAGGGGACCAGGTAGGAGCAGCCAGAAATGAAATCCAAGAGAGGCAGAAGCCGTGTGGTGGAAGTGTGACTTCCCTGCTGGTGATGGGGCGCCACAGAGTGAGTTATACAGGAAGAAGCCTGGCCAGCTTGTCACTGGGTTCATGTGCCTCCTATAGGGCTGGCCCTGCTCAGCAGATTACATAGCTGGAGCTTTTCCCAGAATCCTCTGACATGATGAGCTCCCACTGACACTGGGCACAGGCACTGGCCTTCCTCAGCTCCTGGAAACTTGCCGCTTTGTGAGTAGTTTTATTCCAAGAGTCCCGAGACTTCTGGTCCAAGGATAGCTGAATGCAGGTAAACTCTGGACTCACTCCTGAGGCTTCAGCTCCTATTAAAGTTGCCCCCTCGTCTTAGTGGGATATTTCTGAGAGGCAGCCAGTGGACCTGGAGATGCTCCAGCTTCACTGTTGGCTTCCTGTGGCTGGAGGGCTCCATGCCTTTTGTGTTTTTGACCAGATGGACTATTTGCTTCAAACAGCTTCCAGAACTCAGGCTCCAACCAAGAGGACGTGGCTGCCATTAGGATGGAAGTAAAGGACAGTGCCCCAGCCTCAGCCCAAAGACCCCCCTCCCCGCCCCGGGGAAGAGCTTGTGCTGTGGGGGCCCCACAGAAGCCTGTGTTTTCATTACAAAGCAACTTTAGGAGGAGTGTGTTTGGGGGGAAAAAGACGGTGGGGTAATAAGTCTGCAATAATGGATGCCATGTGGAGGGAAGGCAGAGTTACCCAGTGAAGGAATAGAAAACATGGTTTATATTTTCAACAGTTGGAGAAAGAAATGAAAACTGAATATTTGCTGCACCTGTGAAAACATATTTGATCATGACGGCAAGCCCAGCATTCTTAGTGTGGGATTCATATTTCATAACTCGTGTTCAAACAAGAAAAATGATTATAATGTTAAGTATTTCCTGAGTTTATTTTGATGGATGACAGAATAAGTACTGTATCTTTCACTCATTAAAATACAGATTGGTGTAATTTAATAAATGAACTTAATACACAGATGTTCCAGGCTGTTTTAGCAGGGTGTATATTAATCAACTTCTTTATATATGATCCTCTTTTATATTTTTGAAGAAACTTGCAGGAGCCAAGAATTTATTAGATTTGCATGCTGTAGGACGAGTATCAGATATCAGGTACATGCAGGAGTGTATTAAGATGAAACAGAGCCAGATCCACAGAGCAGCCCGGCCCCCACAAGGGTTGTCCCTGGGCTCCTGGCTGGCTCTCTGCGTTGTCTCAAAGAGGTCTCGGTTCCCTGCTGAACTCGCCTGCTGCCACTGCCTTGGGGCCACTCAGAGGTGCCTCTGGAGACCTGGGTGGGAATGGTGGCCTTGTATACTTTGGTGGCCCAGATTGGGCAGTGGCCCTGTCATGGGTAGAAGCCTGCAGCCCAGCAGGGGCCTCAACGGCCCTTCTCAGGTTCTCTGGCCTCTCCCGGAGGCCTCTCAACCCAATGCTGCTGCCCCTTTTCTCATTCCCTCTCGGCAGCACATTCAGGGCTGATGCTTTGTTCAGTCTGAGCTTGTTTGGCAGGAGGGAAGTTTGTCTTGCTAACAAGAACACAAACTCCTGAAGGTAGGGGCTGTGCCTTCCTCATCTCCCACAGTCCCTGCTCCATGAATGTGGCTGATTTGTCCCCTGTCCTGAATCCATCAGAGAGCCAAGCCCAGTCTCCTGCTGGACCTGGCTTTGGAAGGGGAAACAGAGAGCTCGGCTTGGGCATCCTGGAGGGTTCTGGCTAGGAGTGGTCGGCAGGGTGAGGACGTTGTGCTAACTTAGCTCTCTGGCTGTGGACTGGCCCTGCTGAGGAGAAAGAAAGCACCAGAATGAGAACTTGACTTCAGCCACCCTCTCCTCTCCTTTGCAGATCCCGTTGAAAAGCGATATGGGGTCCTAGGAAAGTCCGTCTCTGGCTGGCAGTGGTTGTGTGGAGGGCTAGGGGGAATGTCTTAGGCCAGATAACACATTTCTTGCAGCTGCTCTGTCCATGCAGAGCACATAGTTTTCTCTCAGAGCACCTTGCACACTCCTCGTAGTTCCAAAACTGCAGTTATCCTACCCGATGCACGCACTGGATAGGGACCCCTCCCGGGCCATCTCACCCATTTCTGCACCTCACCCCTCATTAGTGTTTGACCCAGGCCCCCACGCCCTGCTGTCATCGCCCGGGTAGATCATACAGGTTGGCTGGTATGGCTTTTGTGAGATGAGCTGCAGCCCAGAACACAGACGCTGGCATCCCTCTGCCCCCTCCAAGGATTGGTGACCCCCAGCAGCTGCTGCTTGAGCTGCCCCTTTTTCCCTGCAGCCCCCTGCACACCTCGGTGGCTCATCAATCACATGGGCAGGTCCTGCGGGTGGGTAGTGACTCTGCTGTCACATGCCTGTTTGCAATAAGCTCCAGTCATAATCATTAATCATTCATTGAGGCTGTGGTTAGCGGCTCTTAGTCAAGGGGATGGTTTCAGGTTTTCCAGGCTAAGTGCCCCTCCAGCAAGCATCCTCCTCAGCCCTTTCATGTCCAGTCATGTGATGTTCTGGGCACACTGAGCTGGCCACCAAGGCCGGGCTTTGTTCTGTAGAGTTGCTCTGAATGTTTCCCTCAGTGCGGGTGGAAGAGTTCTGCGCCCCAGCTCCAGTTCAATTGGGTTCAACAAACATTCAAACATTACCCGAGCACCTCCTAGATGCTAGGACCTCTGCCATTGGGAAAGGAAACATCCTGAAATTGCAGAAAGGAGAGTTAGAGCACGCTATACGCAGGGCTATGCCCAGCTCCACGAGGGTCTTGCCTGGCTTCAAGGATAGGGATTCCAGTGTCTGAAGCTATAAGAGTTAGGGCAGGGGCTGAGAGTCTCAGTGCGGAGCTTGTTGGCCTGTTAACTGGATTGTGAAGATGGCCTGAAGATGTTACTGAGGCTGAGGCCGCAGACTCTATTTCAGTATCTTTCCTCAAGAATTTTTCTTGCCAAGACAACACATTCACTCTGTGATCATCCAATAATCCACTGAGGCTTTACTTTGATCTAATATTAGAACTCTGGGTCTTCAAAGGCAAGAGATTTCATCTGGTTGAGGGAATCAGGTGTGGAAGGCTATGGATAAGAGGTGGGATTTGGCTGGGCTGGGACCTCAGCAAAGACTTCCCTAGGCAGAAGTGGGCAAGAGAAGGCTCTCCAGGTGGACAGGGCAGTGGGAACAAAGGCATAGAGAACAGTCTGAGTCACTGGTGGCCAGGGTCTTTGTGCCAGGGCAGTGGAAAGTGAGGGTGGGAGACCAGGGCAGTGTGGAGGCCCAGAATATTGGGTTGAGTCTCTAGCACTGAGGTCCCTGGCTGTCACCACCCTGCCTGGCTGGTCCCTGTGTTCTCACCCACACCTCTCATCCCTGCCACATAAGATGCTTTGTGTGTGTGTGTGTGTGTGTGTGTGTGCCAGCTGAACAGCCATTCTCCTAAAACCTTTCTGTTTTTCTCACATTGTTTCTACCACCTGGAAAAATTTTTCTCTTTCCCTCTTGGAGAATTTCTACTCATCCTTCAAGATCAAGCTCAGATGCCACTCATCCTTGCAGTCTTCCCTGACAGCCAGGGTCTGCACAAATGGCCCTCCCTCTGGACTCCACACTGGGGAGTGTGCGATGCTTTTTACCACCCACCTGGAGCTTACTTTGGCGGGGAGTATGGGTAGTGATGAACTAAGATCTGCCTCTGCCACCCAATGCCTGTGTAACCTCCTCCATCACTTCTCCTGTAAGAGGCAAACAATATTGCAAAGAATTTTGAGTAGCGATAATAGAATTTTTAAAATGGCATGTGTAATATGCCCACTATGAAGCCTGGCATGGAAGAGATGCTCAGACAAGGTTAGGCTGCCGCCCTTCCTGAGCACATTTTTCCATGTATCACTGTGCACATTGACAGGTAAGTCTCTGCCACTAGGCAGGGTGAGCCATCGAGGGAGCTTTCTGGCACCTTCTGCATCTAGCACAGTAACCGACTGGCTCGGGGCACAGGCTCACACCAGGGCCACCTTGAACCCCTTCACAAGGAGAAGGGGCAGTGCTGAGCAGGGCAAGCTGTGGCTGTGGGGACCAAGTTTGTTTGTGGGCAAGCTGTAGCTGTGGGGACCAAGTTTGTTTGTTTGTTTTTCTTACGAATGTTCTGATTAAGCTAGAAACTTCCTGAAGTCATACAATTCTTCTATCCCCAGAGAAAGATTTGAATAAAGTATCCTCTTGTGGGAAGGAAAATAGGAGGTAATTAGTTCAGTGGTTTTCAGACTTCGTAAAGGACTGGAACCACTTTTTCAAATGAAATTTAATATGGAATCTTTAAGCTACAAAAACAGACAGAGCATTATTTTATGAAGATATGCATATTTATTTATTATTTTTATATTAATCATTGACTAATAATAAATTAATTTATCATGTCGACAAATATATTTATTTTATTATCTCAAACTTATGACAAATAGAAAAGCACAACGAAGCTGTTTTAATCAGCACCAAAATTAGAAATTGGGCATTTATGGGGATCCGTGTCTTAGTTCAGTTTCAGAATCCAATTTACCTCCATATTTTATTTTGTTTTCACAGCTTGGAGAAAATCCTACTTTTCAGTGCTGAGTAGATGCAAATGATTGTTGTTCTGTGACAGTCTGTCTTGTGACCTCAGAGCCTTACAATTAATCAGACAAGTGGCAGGAGGAGCTCTGTGATGAGATTTCAAAAAAAATGAGTTCATGTGGTCACACAGTGTTTTAGTTGTTCATCTGCACAGTGTTAGGACTGGCTATCTTATCGATTGTATTAAATCACAGTGTTATCAATGACAAAAAAAATTTTTTGTATATTAAGTTTTGAAATGAAACATTTCTGAAATCCACAAAGTAACTTCATGGGTCTTTGGGATCCAAAGCACATGATATGAAAACACTGAATGAGTCTACCCCTGTACACTACAGATGAGTAAACTGAGGCCCGGAATGTGACAAGGACATATCCAGGCCCCACAGAGAATTGTTGGTGGGCTGGGATGAGAACTTAGGCCTTCTGCATCCCACCCAGGCCTCCTTCAACTGTATTCTCTATCTCTTTTTTCTAATTTATGCTAGTAAAAAAGTGTTTCATTATTTTTAAAAATAAGTTAGACATTCCATCTCTGTAGTTTGGTTTATAGCTGAGGCCTTCTTACATTCCAGCATGGAGTGTGAAACAGGCTGCTTACTGGAGTCCATAGTACAACCCGGAAACCTCCATCAGTGTCTTTCCATCTCATCAGGAGAATTCTGCCCTGGTGATACATAATTGAAATGGATTTAGCCAGCAGGTCCTATATAAAATGATGATTTTATGTTTGTTCATCTGTCAGAAAAGTAGAAAGCAAAGCTGGTAATTTGTGTTAACTAAGCACCTTCATTATAAAACTCAAGGGAAAGGGTGGGGAACAGAACATTTTTTCGTCCAGTTGTCCCGGATCCTGAGGATGATTTGTGTCGTTAAGAAGAAATTCTAATAATGTTGAGCGTATGGAAAAGTTTAAGCCGAACACGACGGGTCATTTTCTAAGTGTTTAACTTGAATATCAAGAGCTGTGCAGCTTCCTTTCTCAAACTCCTGCTTTTCCTGGCTGGGCCATCTCATATTGTGCCTACTGCAGGCTGCAGAAGTGGCCTCCATGAATTCTCAGCCCACAGATGGCATCTACCCAGTGAGCCACGACCTGGGATGGAATGTCACAGAGGGGCCCACCCTGCCCACTTTTCACCTAAGGAGGCAAGAGGAGGCCTTGCTCTTGGGTGTGTTGGATGCTCACTCATGGCTGCTGCAGTCTTCTCTTCACCCTCTCCCTCCTGACTGAAGATTCTATCTGGCGAGTGCTCAGCACCCAATTCCAGACAACACTTTAAGGGTGACCCCTCTTGCATTAAGGCAGCCCTTTCTGGGATTGTTCTTACATGTAGGGAGAATAGACTAATGGTCCGCAGCAGACTCCTCCATCCCCAGACATTCTTCCTCCACTTGATCTTCCTATGAACCTGGAAATCCCTTCTCAGAAGACAACCTTTCCTAACCTGGCTAGAATTCAGGGTAGGAATGAATACCCCAGAAGATGGAGACTGACTGTCTTGTTGAGATAAGTGGCTAGCATTGCTTTGTCTTTCAGAGCAGACATTTCTGCAGGGTACAGAAAGCATGAGGGCCCTGGAAGGCTGCAATTGTAGGATAGGACCCCTGAGAAGAGAGGAGAGGAAATGGGGGGAGTTCAAGGTGCTTGGATGGGCTGGGCTGTCTGACCTATTTTACCCTAGGAGAAAGAAAGTAAAGAAAGAGTCAATCAAGTGGGACATTTTGAGGTGGGGCTGTCTCGTACCCCTTGGGAAAAGGAAAGCTCTTTGTCTGACCAGCCCTAAATGTTAAAGGTGATGAGTGATTCTTCAACTTGCAACAGAGATCCTCTCTTTGTAAAAGGGTTGAGAGCTGAGTTTTCTTATAGAGCAAATTTCAAATAGGATTTGATTCACCTACACAGAAAGTGATTTACCCTCATACCTTCAAGAACACATCTGTTATGCAAAGCAAAATTGTAATTGGGCTTCAAAAGTAATCAAACAAAAATAAGGAGTTTTTTTTTTTCCTGTTAGAGAATCAGGTGTCCCTGCCATACAAATAATGTTTGCTAATTCTGAAGGGTGTTGCTGTAGAGAAAGGGGAGAGAGACATGTATGTTTGTTGGTCTTCAACTTGAGGCACTCCATGTGGCCTTGAGTTTCAGGTGGTCTACTATGGCTAAAACTACAATGTGGAGTGACATACTGTACCTAAACTTGGAGGAAAACCATATCCTTTGAGACCAACACGTGCATCAGCCCAGCTGCTCCTGACTGCAGCTGCAGAAGATAGACCCTCCCCCACATCCCCACAATTTCCTTGGCTAATTAGGAACATCTTCCCTGGATGGCCACCTCTCTCAGGAATTTGGACACAAGGGCACAGCTGAATGCCTCTGCCTTTACTGAATTCAGAATCTTATTACTGAGGAAGTTGTACACTGAAGCGTTAAAGGCAGACCTGACATAATAAGGATCAAAATGTTGCCCATGAGTTTTTTTTAAATTGCTCTTTCCTTTGGAGTCTTGGTTGACCTTTATGTATGAGGGGGTAGAAGTGTCCCCAGGAAATCTTAAAAACCTCAGAGGAAGCTGTTGACAGACTTCCAGAGAACTGGGTTTTTGTTTGTGTTCTGCAGGCAGAGAATAGCAGATGGACTTTGACGTACTCCAGACATATGAGCATAATCCTAAAAACGTAGGTTTCCTACTTTTAGGCAATGTTTCCTCTTTGGCAGCATTACAACCCTGGGATAAAGAGTTTCATGGCACTATGGTGGGGTCCTGGTTCGATGGCAGTTTTTGAAACATTATAAAGAGCAGTCACCTGGAGGCAGAAGCTCTGTTTGTCAGGCAAGTCACCCAAGTGTCATCCATGGTTTTCTCATTTGTAAGTCGGGATAATGAAAAAGCTCTACATACACCCCTGAGCGGTTGTGAAGATTGGATCGGCTGCTGGAGAAACGTGAAACGCTTCGTAATCAAATAGAAGGCTGCAATTGCAGGAGCAGGGTAGGGTGGAGGGGATGCAGCCATGCAGGGTGAGATCTGAGGGAAGAGAGAAGAGGAGTAGAGGAACACATGAATTAATTCGAGAGAGAGACATTTTCTCAGTCTCCACAGAGATACACGATCTTCACTTGGAGACCTGAGCCCTGCTTCTATTCCATCTCAGAGGATTCTAGTCCAATAGGAATAAAAGGTCACTGCTGAGATGACCTAGTGTATTAATCTCCTTAGAATTCTCTGAGCACATGACCAGAGGAAACATCCAAAAATGGGTAAGGCCCTGCTGCATTGACCCAGAGGTCAGCTGAAGCCTCCATATCCCTGAAATTCCTGCTGTCCAGTTTATTCTGTGGTGCTGGAGCAGCGGTTGCTGGTGCATCCACAGTGAGAGCAGCAGAAGTGGGACCTACTATATGGAGCACAGAAAGGGAAAGATGGGTAACATTGAAGGTGGCTAGTCTTTCCATAGGCACTTACCCTGAAATGAAATCATAAAAGCTGATGACTCCTGGGCAGCCTGGGCCCAGAATCCTAGTCTTTAGTGTTAAACTGGCTTAGCCAGGACTGAGGATCATAACCACCAGCCACTCGTGGACCACTTAAACAGAGGCTGTGGAGCCTCCGAAACCCAAGGTGGGACCATTAGTATTTTGGAGATCCCTAAAATCACTGAGCTGAGTATCTGGTTAATGGAGGTGCTCAGCCTCAGTCCTTTTCTTTTTCCCGTCCCCCACCACTCCTAGAAGAATCCAGGATTCTGGTCCAGTCAGCTCCCCGACAGAGGGCAGAGCTGGAGCTCTCCAAGGTGCTGATGGCCAGGCCAACTCCCCCAGAGGGCACATTACAAGGCAATTATGCCTTGAAGCCCACCCAGGCTACCTGGGGACCTTTCTTTGTCTCCCTTCTTGTGACAAAGAGGACACTCTGATAGGCTTGAGTGAAAGAAGAGGCTGTTTAGGCATTACGGGTTGGTATAAGAAGACTGACCAAAGCTTCTGAGCAGACCTGAGAATGTAAGGATCATGCCCCGAAATGATGCCTGGAGGAGCCTGGCTTGGGAAAAGCCTTGGAAGTAGCTACCCTATGGCCAGCTATGTCCACAGAGGAACATCCTCATCACCTGCGAGAAGTAGAAAAATGATGCTTCTGGCAAGACTCTAAACCCAGGAAGAGGGTGGTGGGTACTTAGGGCATCCTCTCGATAGACTATAGACATGACCAGTGAAACCAGCTGGAGGTTGTTTGAGCAGTTCAAGCCAGAGACGAGCACTGAATTAGGGACAGTGACTTTATCACTTGGAGAATCCTAAGAACCCATCCTAGCAGGTCTTAGTGATCATGGGATGTGGCAGTGGGAGGGAGAGAGAGAAGTGATCTTTTACCCTCAAGTTAATGGCTTGGGAAACTGGACAGATGATAATACCGTTCAGCAGGAGAAGTAGCATGTTTGGGAGTGGAATGATAAATGCAATTTACAACTGTTGAGTGTGAGGTGCCAGTGGTACTTCCAGATGGATTGTCCAATAGGGGTTGAGTATTCAGTTATGGAGCTCAGCAGAGAGGCCTGGGCTAGTGTTATATACTTGGGAATCATCAGCAAAGAGGATATGGTTTAAGTGATAGGAGAGAGATCAAGCAGGTAAAATGTGTTGAGTGAAAGGAGATGAGGGTGGAGAACAGGATTGTGATGGGATGTCTCTATTTGCTGGGTGTCGTAAGGTTCTCAGACTGTCACAGGGCTGTCATCATCTGCTCACTGACCACTTTGCCAACCTCACACCATTCCAATCATTTCCTTTTCACTCTCCTCTGGCCACAGAGACCTTTCTTTCCGAACACATCAAGCTCGTTCCTACCTCAGGGCCTTTGCATTTGTTATTTCCTCTGCCAGGAAAGCTTTTACTGCACTGCTTCCCGTAGCTGGGTCTTTCTCATTATTCATGTATCAGTTCAAATAAAACCTCCCTGAAAAACTTATTTATGTAGTATTCACTCTTCTAAGTCCCTCTCTACCTCAGCAAACCTGCTTTATTTACTCTGTGGCACCTATTATTATTGAAAGATTATATTCTATAATTGTGTACTTCTTACCATCAGTTTTCCCCAACAAAGGTATAAGCCTCCAGAGGGTAAGGATCTCATTTATCTTATTTACTATTACATCCTCACTTTCTTGAACAGTGCCTGCTACATCATAGCTACTTAATAAATAGTTGTTGAATGAATGAAAGAATTGTATTATAGGGGAAATTAAAACCAGAAAACTGTGAGATTCAGTTCAATAAATACTTATAGAGCACCTATTCTGTGTCATGAATTGGAGTACATGACAGAGGCACAAATAAATAAACATGATCTCTATAACTTTGGAATTTATAATCCCAAGGGGGAGATAGAAATATGAATACGTACTTTGGAAAAGAGACATTCTACTAGAGAAATAAATGCCAGAAGCTATCAGAATTTAGAAAAGAGGCACTTTGTAGAACCTGGAGGTCATGGAAGGCTTCCTGTAGGAAGCTGAGCCTTGGGTGAAGAGCCAGAGTTAGCCAAGTGGACAGGTATGAAGGGGTAATAAAGAAAAATCAAGTGAGGGAAGTTACAGAGAAGATGAAAAGATGATGAGTCAAGAGTACTGTGATATCTTTGAAAAGGAGGAGGGGGCCATTTTCCTTGGAGATTAAAGAGAGGAAGATTAAAAGGAAGGTAAATATTGATACATTTGTAGGTATGTATGAAGAGGAAAATGTTGGTGTGGTTCTCTCCTGGTAGTCAGGATTCTGTGGGCATGAAAGTCACCTCAATGCCCGTTTGTCCATGAATTCCAGGGCCAGTCAGAGGAACTCAGATTTGGGCTCAACAGAACAAAGAACATCCATAGTATATTAGTCCATTCTCGTGCTGATATGAAGGAATACCCAGGACTGGGTAATTCATAAAGAAAAGAGGTTTAATTGACTCACAGTTTTGCATGGCTTGGGAGGCTTCAGGAAACTTACAATCATGGTTGAAGGCACCTCTTCATAGGGTGGCAGGAGAGAGAGAGCGCGAGCAGAGGAAATGCCAGACACTTATAAAACCACCAGACCTCATGCGAATGCACTCATTATCATAAGAACAGCGTGGGGGAACCACCCCTATGATTTAATTACCACCCACCAGGTCTCTCTCTCTCAATGCATGGGGATTATGGGAATTACAATTCAAGATGAGATTTAGGTGGGGACACAGCCAAACCATATCATTCCACCTCTGGCCCCTCCCAAATCTCATGTCCTCACATTTCAAAACACAGTCATGCCTTCTCAACATTCTCCCAAAGTCTTAACTCATTCCAGCATTAACCCAAAAGTCAAAGTCCAAAGTCTCATCTGAGACAAAGCAAGTCCCTTCTGCCTATGAGCCTGTAAAATCAAAGCAAGTTAGTTACTTCCTAGATACCATGGGGGTACAGAAATTGGGTAAATACATCCACTCCAAATGGAAGAAATTGGCTAAAATGAAGGGGCTGCAGACCCCATGTAAGTCTGAAATCCAATAGGGCAGTCATTAAACCTTAAAGTTCCAAAATGATCTCCTTTGATTCCATGTCTCACATAATACAAGTCTCACATGATGCAAGAGGATGGTTCCCATGGCTTTGGGTGGCTCCACTCCTGTGGCTTTGCAGGATACAGCCCCCCTCCTGGCTACTCTCAAGGCTGGCATTTGGTGTCTGTGGCTTTTCTAGGCATACAGTGCAAGCTGTCAGTGGATCTACCATTCTGGGGTCTGGAGGTTGGTGGTCCTCTTCTCACAGCTCCACTAGGCAGTACCCCTGAGGGGACTCTGTCTGGGGGCTCCAACCCCACATTTTCCTTTTGCTCTGCTGTAGCAGAGGTTCTCCATGAGGGCTACACCCCTGCAGCAGATTTCTGCCTGGACATCCAGACATTTACATACAGCCTCTGAAATCTAGGCAGAGATTCCCCAACCTCAATTTTTGTCTTCTGTGCATCCGCAGGACCAACACCAAGTGGAAGCTGCCGAGGCTTGGGGCTTGCAGCCTCTAAAGCAATGGCATGAGCTGTACCTTGGCCCCTTTTAGCCATGGCTGTAGCATCTGGGACACAGGGCACCAAGTCTCGAGGTTGCACACAGTTGGGCCCCTGGACCTGGCCCATGAAACCATTTTTCCCTCCTAGGCCTCTGGGCCTGTGATGGGAGGTGCTGCCGTGAAGATCTCTGACATGCCCTGGAGATGTTTTCCCAATTTTCTTGGTGATTAGCATTTGGCTCCTCATTACTTATGCAAATTTCTGTGGCAGGCTTGAATTTCTCCCCAGAAAATGGATTTTTCTTTTCTACTGCATTCTCAGACTCCAAATTTTCTAAACTTTTATGCTCTGTCACCTCTTGAATGCTTGCTGCTTAGAAATTTCTTCCACCAGATACCCTAAATGATCTGTCTCAAGTTCAAATTTCTACAGATCTCTAGGGAAGGGGCAAAATGCCACCAGTCTCTTTGCTAAAGCATAGCAAGAATAATCTTTACTCCAGTTTCCAACAAGTTTCTCATCTCCATCTGAGACCGCCTCAGCCTGAACTTCATTGTCCATATCACTATCAACATTTTGGTAAAAGCCATTCAACAAGTCTCTAGGAAGTTCCAAACTTTCCTACATTTTCCTGTCTTCTGAGCCCTCCAAACTGTTCCAACCTCTGCGTGTTACCCAGTTCCAAAGTTGCTTTCATATTTTTGGGTACCCTTATATCAGTGCCCCACTCCTGGTATCAATTTACTGTTTTAGTTTGTTCTCATGCTGCTATGAAGAAATATCTGAGCCTGGGTAATTTATAAAGAAAAGAGGTTTAATTGACTCACAGTTCTGCATGGCTGGTGAGGCCTCAGGAAACTGACAATCATGGTGGAGGGCACCTCTTCACAGGGTGGCAGGAAAGAGAAAGTGCCAGCAGGGGAAATGCCGGATGCTTATAAAACCATCAGATCTCATGAGAACTCACTCGCTATGGCAAGAACAGCATGTGGGAAACCACCTCCACGATTCAATTACTTCCCAGAGGGTCCCTCCCACAACATTTGGGGATTATGGGGATTACAAATCAAGACGAAATTTGGGTGGGGCACAGGCAAAGCATATCACATGATAAGAGCTGCCCCAAAATGGAAAGTGCTGCCTCTGGAGTCAGTGAGCTCCTCATCCCTTGCTGTGTCTGAGCAGGACCATTGTAGGACTTGGACTTTGGATTGGGCATTGTAGTCTACTGCCTTTTGGTCCTTCCTCCACATTATGGAGGGTAATTTGCTTTACTCAAAGTCTACTGATTTTAGTGTTTGCTTTCTTTCAAAACAGGGTGTTGCTCTGTCACCCAGGTGGAGTGCAGTGGCATGATCTTGGCTTACTGTAACCTCTGCCTCCCAGGCTCAAGCAATCCTCCCACTTGAGCCTCCTGAATAGCTGGGACCACAGGTGTGTGCCACCATGTCTGGCTAGGTTTTGTATTTTTTGTAGAGACAGGGATCTTGCTATATTTCCCAGGGTGGTCTCCAACTCCTGAACTCAAGCAATCTACCCACCTCTGCCTTCCAAAGCGCTAGGATTATAGATGTGGGCCACTGTGCCTGGCCTACTGATTTACAAGCTAATCACATCTTAAAAAACCTTCATAATCACATCTAGACTAGTGTTTGACCAAATATCTGTATACTGTGGCCCAGCCAAGTTGACACATAAAATTAACCATCCACAGGTGGGACACCTGCTGTGAGCCTGTTCACACCCATGTCAGCTGGGGATAAATAACTTCCCAGGTTCTTTAAGGGCCAAGATGTCCCTCCTTCTCACTCTGCTCACCACAGACATGCACTCGGGGATGGAAGAACAGGGAATGTTGGTGCCCTTCTCAGGAATTTGCCCACATTCCTATCCAATCATATTTGCTCCTTCCAACCTGTTCCTTCCAGATTCTCCCATCCAAATCTCACTTCAAACTCCTTTCCCCTGACATTGCATTTTGGACACTCTTCATTCTCTCCCTGGGAATTCTCCTTCACATTTGATGCCAGTATGGAACACATTGCCCCTTTCAGCAGATAATGGATTCTTCAGCTCCCACACTGTCCTTCATAGGTATAGGAAAGTTATGATACAGAAAAATTCTCGTTTCCATTTTGAAGTTGGAAAATTTCCAATGGAAAGGAATTATGTTACTTGCCCCCAAAATCTTTCAAAGCAAGTCTCGTGCTGCCAACAGTGGGGTTTTCTGCATAGCCACACTGTTCCCCATCTGTGTCAGAATCCTCAGTGCATTTTTCAAGCTTAGTGCCCCAGACATCTCCAGCATAATAAGAATAAGGTGCCCTGGGCTGGTTCCCAGCCAGGGAGGGAGTGAGCAGACACACATTCCTTTGAAGCCTGTTTCACATTCTGGACTGCTTTACTGGAAACCACACAATCTCAGGAGAGATTCATCACCTCGCGGTGCTGCCTTTGGACTAGGTCAGGACAGGGGCCCTGAACGCCTGAATGAGACAGTGTCTGCCCTGATTAGTGGCTTCCTGTGTGGTGGCTGCAGGAGTTATTCAAACCTAGCCTGGGCAGATCTGGCTGAAATTCAGAGTAAACTCCCCACCTTCTCTCCTCTCTCCCCATCCCTCCTTATTCCTCATCTCATAGTTAGATCCTACGTATGCATGGCTAAGAGTTGCTCACAGAGGGTGAGGATTTGGTTTTTAGAAATCTGGACAGAAGCCTCAGGGCCAGAAGCACAAGCAGAGAAAATCATCTCTGGGCTTGGACTTGGAGACATTCTCCTGCCCAGCAACTGGAGACAGGGTTTGCACATTGAGGTGGAGGTGTCCCAGGCAGGCAGCTGTGGGGATAGTCATTGTGAGCTCTGGTTGTGAAGTCAAGTGCCTTGAGACCATGTGCTGATTCTGCAGTTCCCTTCCTGATGACCTCAGGCAAGTCACACAGTCAGAGAATAGTGATTGCCAGATGTCCCCATGGGAATCTTTCTACTTCTCCTACTTTAGAATTAGGGAACCTCCAGGACTCCACAGGACTGACTTAAGGTCTCAGAGTGAGGTGGCGTCAGAGGCAAAACTAAAAGTAAACTATCCCAACCTATATATTTCCCAATCATTGCCTCCATTCCTCCTTAATTTCTCTAGACTTCAGATTTTTTCCACTGCCAAATGAGGCCAGTAATATCTCCCTCTAAGGACCCCTGTAAAAATCAAATGCGATCATAAAAGTTCTAAAAAGGGGACAATGTTGGGTTCTCAGCAGCCTCTTGGAGCCTTAGTGGCACCTACTTACATGTCCTCACCTGGGAGCAGCTGTAGGTTGCTGTCCCATATTTGATCTGTGGGTGTGAATTGCAGGTTTGGGGATGCCAGGGTTGATGCCCAGCTGGTGCTCAGGATTATGTCTGTAACAGTTGTTAAAAACTGCAACACTTGCCACTCCAAACTCTCTGAGTGCCCTTCTGCCACTTTGGCCCCTCCCCCAGAAATTGTTGGACCTTTTCACAATCCAGAGATTAAAGGAGAAATATCTGAGATAGCAGGAGGTCTCTAAGGACCGTGCTCCAGGCCCATTGCCCCTCAGGATGGTCAGTGCCCCATCATATAATATATTTTGAATATCCCTGTTTTGGTTCTCTTTTTATGCAATAAACTGCCCTGAAACTTTATTTATTATTTGTGATTATCTTTCAAAGGTCTGTGGGTTGGCCAGGCTCACCTGGCTGGCTCCCCATAGGGATCCCTTATGTGATTGCAGTCAGATGGTGATTGGAACTGCAGTTATCTGAAGGCTCAACTGAGCTGGACATCTGAGAGCTTGTTTATGCAGCTGGCTGTTTGTGGTGGCTGTCAGTGGGAGCTCAGTGGGGCTGTCAACTGGAACATCTATGCTTGGTCTCTCCAAGTAGCTTTGGCTTCTCACAGAAGGGTGCCTGATTTTCCAGAGAGAGAGAGCATCCCAAGAACCAGCATGCCAAAGGCAGGAAGCAGAACTGGTCCTCTGTTATTTCCACTGTGCTCTGCTTGTCAAAGTGGTCAAGAGCCCTCCTAGATTCAAGGGCGTGGGAGAGTGCCAAGGTCACATTGTAGAAGAGCATATCAAGAGGGAGATACTCATTTTTGGATAATCTGTCACTTCTGGAAAACCTCAGCAGACTGGAAATCAGGCTGTCGGAAGTTCCCTCCCTTTCCTTCCCAGGCAGGCCTTCATCAGTTAGGGTATGAGAGTCTCCTTCCTTCCCTGAAGCTCCCTACCCTTCCTTTTTACCTCTCTATTCAAGAAAAGAGCTGCCAGCAGTTTTTCACACTCTTATACCAAAGGCCTCCACAGACACTTTGGCCAGATTTGCATCAACTACCACATGGCATACCATTTCCTGGCCAGAACAGAGGGTGACATGAAGCTCAGAGGTGTGAAGGAGACCAGTGTGGAATTTCTTTTCCTGTACGTATGTTGGGGAGAGGGGGAGTGTGGCAGGAGGCATTGCTGTCAGAGGTTTTTGGGCAAACTTTGGTCCCTGCCAGAGAAGTGGGTCTGAGATGATGATGGAATACAGTGTGTCATGAAATAGTTACCTGAAAGGACTTCGCATTCCCTAAGCAAGTCAAAGCTCCATATCTTTGTAATTAAATACTCACTCCTACCTGCAGGTTCCTGCCCACCTAAGTTGCATTCTGAGAGGTGCCTAGCCAGCTCCTATTGCTGCTCAGAAAGGCTGTACCCTTACGTTCCATGAGCCAGCGCAGGGATTGGGGTCATCGTCAACCATCATTAGTATCTATAGCTATTACACTGGCCTCATTCTCCCCTTCCAGTGTAAAGTATGGATGCATCTACAATCCATGTCCCTGCCACGCACTCCCTAGCACCTCTCCTTGTCGAACTCTTGCCAAGCTATCTTAGGGAAAATAATTTGCATGCCCTTCTGTTCAACGCAGGAAAAACAAAGTGACTTTTTCACTCTCTCCGTTCAACCAACCCCCAGTGTGCTTTGTAACTGAGGGAAAATCTGTTATTCATAAAGAGAAACAAAGGATGATAAATTATATGACCTTGTAAAATATATTAACATGAATCCACACTTTCTTCTGGATAATTGAATTTAGGGTGACACCAGGCAGAATCTGCTGCTTCTGCAGGAATGCCAGTCTCCCTCTCTTGTTTTTCATTCTTTTAGTACGATCTCACAAAGGTCTGGCTAAGTCCAAGGGCCTCCATTGTCTCCAGGCCAGTACATGTTATAATCTTGTCCACAATTTCATTGCTCAGTCTGAGTTAGGAGCTTCATTAAAATGATAAGTCTTCCTCAGAGTTGTAAATGACAAGTGACCTTCTAACAAAATGTGGCCTCATTAGATGACAGGAAGAATTAAATGTCACGATGCAGGATGGCAAGGTTTTGGTATTTATGAAGGTCAAATCAAGGGTGAGTAATATAACAGAGTATTCCGTTTAAAGTCAGACCAGTGTTCCTGGGAAACATTGCTGCTGCTGCTGCTCTTTGGTACTGTAAGAAATGGGTTTTCTGTAGGCTTTGCTTGTAGTGTAAGTTTGTGGGCTGTTTATGCTTTGCATGAAACAACCACCATATTTTAATTATAACTGGATGACTGGTTGGGGAAAACAAGCTGGAAAATGTCCAGAAATAACTCATTTCTGCCAATGGTTTTAATCTTCTACCCTAACCAATTATTCATTGGTGAATCGGCATTTTGCCAAAGAAGAGGCTTCAGGAGACAGGCTGCTTTGCTCCTCTGAGAATCCCAGTGATTTGGCTCTGTTGGACATCCTGTCTTTGCAGATCTTGTCTTTATCTTTTCAAGTAATAGAATGAGTCTGGTTTTTAAAGCTAAGCTCAGTGCAATTCACTGCATTGGGGCTACTCAGTGGAATGATGAAAGGATTTGGGGTTTACAGGAATTGGCATTCTGATTGACCTGATCCTAAGATCTGGAGGCTGTTGAAGCAAGAAGCAAGGTAGAATTGCAGAGATGAAGAATGCTGAGACTCACAGGGGTGGTCCATTTCAGGTGGAAGGAGTTTATCTTCTTAAGCCTCCATCTTCTTGGGGACCCAGGAACAGGACCGCCATATAGGATTGTGTAGGTTATACACAAGCGCACCCAGTCAAAGGGATGAGCTGTGGACAAGTTTTCGCCTGTGTTCCATTTGCTAAGCCCTGGGCCTAGGCTGCACCTATCCAGAGCTGGGCTTGGCAAACTGTGACCCATGAGTCAAATCAGGACCACCACCTGGTTTTGTAAATAAATAATATTTTGGAACTCAGGCCCATTTATTGATGTGTTGTCTATGGCAGCTTTTGTGCTACAGTGGCACAGCTGACTAGTTGTGAAAGAGACCTTATAGTCCCCAAGGTCTAAAGTATTTACTATCTGACCCTTAACAGAAAAAGTTTGCAGATAACTGATCTACAGGTAGGAGTATCTTTTTCTAATTTGCAAAAGGCATTCTCTTCCTGCCAATTCCTGCCAATTCAGAGTTGGATCTTAAAGATAGGGCTGCCTTTTTCTAATTTGTGCAAAGGTGCCTTATGGGTTAACAAGGCCTTAAGGAGGAGATCCCAGGCATGTCCCTGACAGGGTGGAAGCCTCGGGGGAGCCAGGGCAGCTTGCATGGCCTCACCTCAGCCCACCGCAGGCTATTGCTGGACTCTGGAGCTGGTTCCAGGCAGTAGAAGAGCCACAGGCCTATTGCTCAGAGAGGCTGTTCGGGGAGCCAGGGGCTGGTTTCGGCCACTCCCAGAGGTAAAACAAATGCTTTCCTTGTTCCTTTTCTAAATAACCGTAAAAGAGAAGGTTTGTTTTTGGATCTTTGTCGCTGGCCACTTCATAAAGAAATGCGAACTGTCTCGTGACTTATCATCAACCACTTGTTTACACAGCAGGGCTGATTGACACGGTTTATTTTTCTGCGGTTTTTCGTCTAATCTAAAGTGAAATGTGAACTAGTGAATTCATGGAGTTCCCTTCACCTTTTGCAACCCAGAACCTGCAAGGGAGCTGCTATTGGTCCTTACTGCTGCCCGGTGACTGTTTTCACATGTGTAAACATCATATGTCCTACTCAGATCTAGTTGCACCCACCTGAAAGGTCCGGCCAGCTATACCCGAAAACTCCAGGATCCCTTGTCCTCCCCAGGGAATCAATGGACGAAACAGGACCATTGCCTGTAGAACATGCACCTGGAAAGGAACTCAGAGTTGTCCTGTGTTTTGGAAGCTCTGGGATACCTCCTTGGGTTCAGATAGCAGTCAGCCCTAGTGAGGTATAGCAGCTTTCCCAGGGCCTCACAGAACTTGGTGGTACCTCCTCTGGTCAAACATCTGTGGGCAGGACTTGGAGTCCAGGCAGAGCTTTTTGGCAGGAAAGAGATTCCATGGTGGTCCAGATCACAGGGAGTAGGGGCCTGGTGGGAATAATGGTGTCTACACTTCAAGCATGCCCAACACATGTAATCTCACTGGGTACCCCCAACATCCTCTGAGGCTGACACCGCTTCCTCATATTCCATTAGTTGTTGTATATAGTTTACAGATAATTTCAAATATGTCTGTCTGGATGGAAGAGGATGATAAATCTAATGGTCTGTACATGTTAAAGGGACAATATAATGGGAAAAAAACAAGCAAAAAAATGAAACCTCTAGTCTCATTAATGCCATAACCTATTTTTAAAAAGTTGACTATGAGAAATCAGAACAGAAATGTGCTGGGTACAGACAAGGTCATGAGGACAGATCTAGGAGTCTGAGGTTTGGGGGAGCTTGAATCAGGGATGAGAAGGCTCTTCTTAGAAAATAGTGCCACAAGGGGCTGCATCACATGAGACAAAAGCCCAAAGCTGTTAGTCGCCCCTCCTTGGAGGAGACAGACATCAAGATGGGCAGCATCTGGACCCCACAAGGTATTTCCAGGCCACTTCCAAGGGCTGCAGCCACTCTCACCAGACCCCAAGAAGACAGGTTTGTCCTTTCCCTTCCTCCTGGTCTTGTGGCACCAGCCTGTTGTCCACAAGGTTGTGGGAGCCCTAGTACTTGGCCTGGGTGTGTTATGCAGAACATACACAGTACCAAGGTCTGTCTGGAGCCTGCTTTCTGCAGGACTTCATGCCATGTTGCCACCTTGCCTCCCATATCTTCACCCCTCCCCACTCCATACAAATCCACATTACTCATGGAGGCTCTTTATTGGCTACAGGAATCTTTTGTGGGAGGATAGTTGGCTTTTTTTCATTGGACATCTTCCTCATAACTGAGACACATCACCTACCCTTGCTCAGCAAATGAACAAATTCTCCCAAAGTAAGTTGGGGGAGTGTCATTGATCTTAGGACACACTGAGCTGAGTGTGAGTGTGTGAGTGTGTGTGTGTGCATGCGACTTCCTCATGGGAAACTTGTTAGCCCTGTCTGCCTTCACTGGGCAGACTTGCATGCAGAAAGCAGGATGAAATATTTCAGTTGAAGCGAGGCAGGGTTGAGGCCTGGGAGAGAGTGAGAACCCTCGCACCTCTCCCTGAAGCCATTTCTCATTCTCTGAGTCCCAGCTTTGGAAAAGGCTCTGATTTATTTGGGAATGTTTGTTGGGCTCCTGCCTTGCCTAGTGGCAGGGGAAGGATTTGATGGTCTGTAAAAACCTGTTCCTGCTCACTAGTTTGTTGTTCAGGGACAGGTAGAAGATAATAAAAGTTCCTTACATTCAAGTTATGAAATCTTTATCAGAAGAATCAAATTCTGTCCTAAGTTGTCTGTCTCACGTCTATACCACCAATCAGAAGCAATTCTGGAAGGAAGACTTGTCCATGCAGGGCCAGCAGTTGTTAAGGATCTTAATTTCTCCTCCTTACTTATGCATCTCTCTTCCTGTGAGTTGGATGAATCATCTGGCTTTGGTGGAGACCACTTAGACCAGGGCTCCATAGCACCAGAGCTGTAGTCTCTAGAGTCCAAGAGACAGGATTGAAGTTCTGTTCCTTTTTTTAAGGGACGGATCCAGTCCTTGGGTTGTATCAGCTAGAAGAAGGAGACTCTCAGGATTCATTTCACCTTAAAATCAAAGCCAAGAATTCCAAGGGTGCCATCCTGTGCAGGGAGGGCCAGGTATGAACCTTGGTGCAGGGTGGGAAGGATCAAAACAGACTTCGGTCTTTTAGAGGGGATGGCACAGACTGGAGTCCTGTGTCATGGAGATTAACCTAGCCATGAAAAGCATGGATGTTTGCATGTTCCAAATCTTTTTCTGACTCAGACGGTTTTACATAATGGATCCATGCTTTTCTCCCTCTGCAAATATGCTATGAACTGATGAGTAGAGTTTTCCCACTTTTCCACTTCCCAAGCACTGCCTCTTCATCTTCCCTCCTTTCTCAGGCTTTTTTATTCTTCTGGAAGTCTTCCCTGTCCATCCCAAGCCCTCACTGGTGTGAGCTCTCACCTGTCTGAGTGCCCATCTTGGTGATGGGCATAGGAAATAGCCCAACTTTGCTCTCAGACTTTTCTTACTGAAGGCCTCCTCTCTCCTAAACAGCTGTCATCTGTAAGCTTGGTCAGTTTGGTGGAAACAAAGGACTTGGATCCAGGAGGTTACCCAGATAGGTGTGGGCCAACAGAAGTAAGGCTGTGTATAAGTCAGAACACCTCTTCTGGAATGCAGCACTGACTTGACCTGCTTAATTAAAAAGTGTGGCACAAGCTAGGTCTCAGCTGCTTGACGGATGGGTTATTCCCAGTCTCCCAGGGTTATTCCCAGTCTCCCAGGGCCTTCTGTCTTGCCATGGGTATGACAGAAAGTTTTAGGTCCCAGGGCTACATCTTTGTTAACATCATTAGTATTTTCAAGAGGTTATTTGTACCAACTGTTCAGCTTTTCCCCTAAATGACTGGACACCATGATCACACTTGCTTTTACCCCTGCTTTCCTGTGGCCTCTGGGATTTTAGGGGCTGACCAGAGTTTCCAGACACTCAGAGGGCTGTTGAGCACTGATGACTAGCTAGGAGCAAAGGGCTCACAGAGAATATGAGGCAATGGGGGCTGGAGCATTTGTCCTTCCAAAGACCACATACATTTAATATTTAATCCCCAAATTGTATTTTCTTATGCTATTGGACATCACCAAACATCTTTGAAAGCAAGAGCAAGATAAATATTAATCTCTTGCCATTTGTTATGAAGATTCTCCCCTTCTTTCTTTGGGTTCAAAATCTTCTGCTTTGGATAATGTCTGTGTAATTGAAGGACATCTGACTAATAAAAAAATATTTCCCCCTGGAGCCCAGGATCGTGAGTTTGAAATAGTCTTTGCCAAGAGTACATAACTGCTTAATGGCTGGCATGGGTGACAAGTGCTTAGTGGTCTTACTGACAGAGGAACCCATTAGTCCTAGGAAAATGAAAAAGATTTAATTTGGCAAATACTCATTTGGGTTCTCACTCAGAGGATAGGAAGGTACTGGGACATATTGCCTGGGGAAAGGATGATTTTGGGAGGATTAGCCATGGTCCTTGGATTTCTCATGGGGAAGAAGGAGAGGAAGCAGAATATGTGGCCCCAGAGGGCAGGGGTAGGACTGATAGGAGACTTGAAGAGAGGCTGATCTATTGCCAACAGAAAGTAGAACTTCCCAATAATCAAAGGGCAGTGATACACCCAGTCCTGGGGAAAGACAACAGAGGCTGGGGGAATATTCATCACTGATATTTCAAAAGGGTTTTCCTATAAGGCAAGAGACCTAAAAAGCCAAATGTACAATAAAAACCTGCAATCTGTTGACTCTGAGTAAAATAACACACACACACACACACACACACACCTTGTTTTAAACATTTTAATGGTATTGTTCATTTTTAGTGCAAAAATAATGAAGCAGGAGGATAGAGGAAAGAATGATACAAATTTAGAAATTTACAAGACATTTGATGATCATGTATCTTGTTAAAGAAGCAATGATTTTTCATCCAAGATTAGAGTAGTACTGGCAATCTTGGTCAGAACTTGATCCTCTTTCTCAGCTTAAAGGAGAAGAGCTTCTCTTGGAACAGAGTCAAGCCAGTCCTGATGGCTCCTGAAAGAAAGGGTTTACAAGCCAGGCCCCTCTGGGAGACCAGGAAAACTGGCTGAGGTCCCCTGCGTACCTGCCACCCACACATGCCTGCTCTAGACACGTATGATGGCAACCAGCAGAAGGGAGCCACCAAGTGCCTCATTGCATGGTAGACCTCAATGGCCATCTCATGTCCTCCATTGTCCCCACCCCACCCCCATCGTGTGTTTCTGCATCTCTTTGAGATAATGCTGGCTCCTGGGTTGCAGTCCCACCCTTTTGCTCCCGCTCAAAGGGCACGCTCAGGCAACCCAATAATAAAAACAACTCGAAGGGAGACCAGCTGTACTTATAAATAAACATCCCAAGCACATTAATCTGCTGAAGGTTTTTATGAGGGGAAGCATAAAATTTCAAATAAAGGTCTAATGGGAAGTATGTCCAAAATGTTGGAATTAGTGATGCTCTACAGTAGGGAACTGCCCAGATAGATCCATAAAACAGAATGTAACTAACAACTGATTCAGTTTTAAGACCCCGGCCCTCTCACTCCCACACCTGAGTTGTATATTTTATCTGAAGGGCTGTTTCATGTTCCAGAATCGGCTCTGTTTGCAAGCGAGCTGTCAGAATTTTATGGCCATGACTTTAAAGAGCAGGACATTTCTTTCCTGGAGAAGAAGGCTAATAGGAGGGAAAATGCAGGGATTACGGGCTCTCCCACAAATCCAGGCTAGCAGATGCTCCTCTTTCTATAATCAAAATGAATGTTTTCTTTGGACCTAGCTAGGAAGGCCCCTTTCAGATGTCCCTGGGACCAGGAGACATGTGCCAGGCCAGATTGTTTCCAACAGTTTGGAAACAGACTGTGAGGGAAGCAGGTGTCTAGCTCCGAGTACCTGTTCCTTCAGCCGTTCAGGACAGATAATTTTTTTTTTTAAATGATAGGTGATTTTCTTTTTTTAAGTGCAAAATAGGAGATGGCATATGGTTAGCCTTGCTCCCTGTCCTGGCCTTCACCTCTGTTAACAATCTGCTTTCTTCCTTCTTCTGGGGTGATACTGAGCTCTGTTTGACATTCTTTTCTTCCTTAACTTCATGTCTCAATGCCCCACCACCGACCCCAAATAGGAGCCTTTGGAGCAGTGAAAAGGACTTGGACTGGGGAGTTAAAATGGGTTCAAATCCCTACTCTGCTGCTTACCAGCTCACCAAACAAGTCATTTGTCTTCCGTGTTCTCACTGGGAGAAAAGGGGGAAAGACGCCAACATCACAGGCTCATTGTTGGCATTCCATGAAGTGGCCCAGGTGGCAGCCGCTGCTCGGGCAGGGCCAGACTGCTGAGGTTCATAGTCCTGGGTCTACCACTTAATCCTTGATCTCTGAACAGACACTGTCCCCCCCCGAGCCTTAGTTTCCTCATCTATAGAATAAAAATAATAACCGCTCACAGGGTTGTTAAGAGGACGAAAGGAAATATGTACAGAAAGTGTCTGTGGAGTGCCTGCCTCACAGTAGGAGCTCAATGAAACTTTCCTTGCCTTGCTATTATTTTAGCAGAGATCAGGCTGTTTTGTAGTCTGACTCACCCAAGCACCATATGAGCTAAAGCCCAATAAAGGCAAAGCCAAGCCCTCCATACCCACCTCACCTTGCTCATGATGAAACCCTTGTTTAATTCCAGTTCCAGTCCATCTCTAACCCTGGGCTTGTTTCTCACTTCCTGGTCAGCTCACATGCGCTGGGCTCTGCCTACCAGCGGGGTTCACCATGTTTGAGTGACTCAACACCGTCTGAGGGTTTGGCTTGGATCCCCCAGGCTGTATCCGTCTCCTATACCTTAGACAGGGTCTTCCATGGCAGCTTCATCAACTTCACCGCAGATACCAGCTCTGATCTGCTCAGCTGCCCTCAGAGATGAAGGTGGGATCAACTTCAAGCCCTGATGGGAAGAATAAATGATTAAAGGTGGAGAGAGAGAAGTTCATCCTATATCTTTTCCCCCCAACTCCTATTCTGGGGTCCAAACACTACTTTCATCACCTGCTCTACTCACCGAGTCTGACATCAAGACAGAAGAAAACAAACAAACAAAACAAACACACTTGCTAACAGCCAAGGGAAGAACGACGGCACTGAAGCCAGCGCCAGTGATGTGACACTTATGATCCATTTCCAGGGCGCTGTCTTGGTGGATCACCTTCCACTGTGCTGACATTGACTCATCTTGGCCTCTTTGTCCACCTTGCCTGCCTTGTGCTAGCTCCTATGGTTCTTCAGTTTCTCTTGATTTGGGGGCCACCATCTCCGGAGTGAGACTGAATTAGTGGGGAATGGATTCCACAGCCTAAACCTCTTTGTTCCTCTTGTATCTCCCATCACAGAGAAGAACCTTAATAAAGACCAAAGTGAGGAATCCCAGGCCATGAAGAGAGGTGCTCAGGCCAGCAGCCACAGTGGGGGCTCTCTGTCTCCTCCACTGCTAGACCTGTGAGTAAGGGAGCCTCCAGGATGTCTCTTGCTCCAGCCATTGCCTGACCAACTGCATGAGGGACCTCAATGAGAACCTGCTAGCTGAGCCCAGCCGACCCCTAGAAACATGAGGAATAATGATAACAAATGATCATCATTAAGTACTATCAGGCTGGGGTGGCTTGTTGAGCAGCAATAAATACCTGGATCACTGATCACTTAAACAGCTCTTTGGCTATTGGCATAGTCACCAAAGTCACAAGTCATGCCCCCTGGAGAAGCTTAAAGTGCCACTACCAGCTAGTGATGGGTGGTGGCTCCAGGTGGCAGCAGTACCCCTGTCTTGACTGTGTGCCAGGCCTCAGGACTGACAGGGACCTTGGGCTGTGGGATTCTTCTGGCTGGACCCCTGGCCTGGGGAGGCATTGGCTGCCTGGCCCTTGTGGGGTGACCCACCCTTCCTTCTCCAGCAGAGCTGGGAAGACATCCAGGGCCAGCTGTGTGCTTCGGAAGGCTGCTCCTCGGTTCCTCAGCTCTCTCCCCAGTGCAGGAGTATAGGATTAACCTCCAGTTTCACACCCTGGAACTCCAAGTACCATACAAGGTTCAGTATTTTTCAGGTGCAAGTTCTTTATTTGGCTTTTAGCGAACGAGTACAATAACAAGTTAGAAAATGCAGGTCCTCAGGGAGTGAATCTGAGAATCACAAGAGTAAAGGGGTTTCCAGTTACCCTCTGGCTTGTGCTCAAAGTCCTCACTCTCCCTGAAGAATGGGTGTGAAGGCTCAGGCTACGCAATGGTCTGGGAATGGAGACTTGGAAGAGAGGACTGAGGTTCTTCAGAATTACAATACATGCCCTCAGCCAGCAAGCAGGTGGTCAGACAGAAAGGAAGGGAGAGGGGGCTGTAATGAGGCTGTGTGATAAGCATGGTATGCTCTTTCAAGATGCATTGTGCAGCAGCTGTTGGCCTGTGTGTATCTATCAGCCCTGCTATGGGCTGAATGTCTGTGTCTTCCCCAAATTCATATGTTGATGTCCTAATCCTCAATATTATGGCATTTGGTGGTGGGACCTTTGGGAAGTAATTAAGTTTAGATGAGGTCATAAGAATGGAGCCTCCATGATAGGATTAGCACCTTTATAAGAATAGGAAGAGAGCAGAGCATGCCTTCTCTCGGCCATGGGAGGATATAACACAAAGACAGCCACCTGCAAACCAGGAAGAGAGGCCTCATCACCTCACCATGCACTGAATCTGCCAGCACCTTGACCTTGGACTTCCCACCCTCCATAACTGCGATAAGTACATGTGTGCTGTTTAAGCCAGTGGTTCCCAAATTACCAGGGACAAGTTTTCCATGGACAGAGGGTGGAGGAATGGTTTTGGGATGATTCAAGTGCATTACATTTATTGTACGCTTTATTTCTATTATTATTGCATTGTAATATACAATGAAATAATTATACAACTCACCATAATGTAGACTCAGTGGGAGCCCTGAGCTTGTTTTCCTGCAACTAGATGGTCCCACCTGGGGGTGATGGGAGACAGTGACAGGTCATTAGGCATTAGATTCTCATAAGGAGTATGCAACCTAGATCCCTTGCATGCACAGTTCACAATAGGGTCCATGCTTCTATGAATCTAATGTCACTGCTGATCTGACAGGAGGTGGAGCTCAGGTGGTAATGAGAGTGATGGGGAGTGGCTGTGAATACAGATGAAGCTTTGCTCACTCACCCACCGCTCACCTCCTGCTGTGCAGCTGGGTTTCTAACAGGCCACCGACTGGCACGGGTCCATGGCCCGGGGATTGGGGACCCCTAGTTTAAGCTACCCAGTTTATATATTTTGTTATAGCAGCCTGAGCTAAGAAAAGCCCTAAGACCCTATTTTTACTTTGTCTTATAGGCCTGGAGGAAGCTAAGTGATCATCTCCTCCAGCCTGCCCCTCTTACAGCTGACAATCCCTATGGCTTGGGGATGTGCCCAAGGTCAAACAGCTGGTAGGTGACAGAACTCTCTCCACAGTGTATGTGGACTGCATGGAAATACCTTAGTTCTTAAATCAGAAAGTCATTGGCTTTCACTGGTCACCAAGTCCACCTACAAGAGAAAAGGAGAGAACAGAGAAAATTACCCAGCAAATCCACCAAGCAAATCCCATAAAGGAAAGAGGGAATTTCTTGGTAGGATTTTGCTTTCTATAGAGATTGGAAAGCCCTGAGTGTGTGCTTGGGATTCCAGGCTACTTAGTAGAGACACAGCCAGAGACTTAAATAATCATGCCTTTATGTGACAGAGCTCAATTCCCTTGTAGCTTTTTAATTCACAAGAAACCTGACTTCAGCTCTGTAGACAGCCTACTTAAATTCAAGTTCTGACTCTGGTACTACTAGCCGTGTGACCTTTGGCAAGCTACTTAACATCTCTGTGTCTCCGTTTCCTCACTGATTATTCATTTATTCACCTGTAAAATGAATAACAGAAGTACTTACCTTATGAGATTGTCATGAGGATTTTATCTCACCCTCTCTCTTTCTCTTTCTATCTCTACCTGTCTTAGAGAACTGGTTATTAATTGCAGTGTTATTTGCCATTTTATCTATCTGAACTTTACTGTTCATTGTAACCAGCATTGGAGAGCTTATAGCCTGCAGAGGGTTCACATGTTTTGTTTTACTTTGTCAGCATGGGGTTTAACACAAATCTGAATTTGAATGTGTTTTATGAGACACACACTCTCTGGTTTGCCATAGTTCCTTGACACTTATGTTACCAGCCAGGCTCTCTTTGGGCCCTTCTTTTGTAGGTTTGTAACTTCTGGTCTATTAGGGAGTTAAATTGGACCAAAGAGGACATAGCATTCATGGATGCAAGATCTCTGGTAAGGGAAGTGATGAGTAAAGTCAGTGAAGCTATTTTTATTGTGCACCATGGTAGGAGTGAGGCCATATCTCTTCCTCTTCTGCTGCTGCTGCACCCAATGCCCATGGCGGAAATGACAGGAGCCAGAAGAGTCTGCAAGCAGTGGCTGCCTGGGTGCAGAAACACACGTGTGCACCCACATGCACACAGATGCTCCCTTGCCCACACAATGGCACCCCCAGCCCAGGGTGCTGCATGCTGCTGTGTGACTTCTTCAGTGCCCCCGTCTGATCCCTTGGTGGTGATGGATATTCCTGCTCCCACATCGAGGTGTTCTCTCTTTTGGGCAGTCATCAACTCCAGGCGTGGAGCTCTGGGGCTGGAGCTTCCCGCTGATGAATGGCCCACCATGAGTAATTTCTCTTTGCTGTGGTTTCCTCTGAGGGTGATTTTTTCCAGATTCCAGTAGGATGGACAGGCTATTTCAACACTTGCCACAGTAGCTGGGAAGTGAACTGTCAGGAGGCAGTGGGCTTAAAGGCCCTTTGTCTTCATTGCTAGCTTTGAATTATATGCTCTGGGAAGCAGCATATACACTTCCCTTTCCTCAGACGTGTCTGTCTCTTCCATAAGAATTTCATAAAAGGCCTCACCTTTTAGTTTGCAAGCGTTGCCCTTGTTTCTAATCTTTATTTTTTTGCACTTTTCTCTCCCATGTGCTTATTTTTGGCCCCTGGCTGCTCAAAACCCACCATCTTGATGGCCCGCGAGACCTGCCCTCTTCCCCCAGGCCCCTCAGTTCCAAAAGCTTCTTCTCCAATCAACCTGCACCTCTTCCCTTCCTTGATGGCAACAGATCCCATCTAGGCATCGGATAAAACTTTCACTAAGCAGAGAAGGACAGATGGCCTACTTTACTCATCCTAAGGGTCCTTGTTAGAGATTGATCAATGGAATGGATCCTAATTAGGGAGGTTTTTGGTGGCAGAACCAAGTCCAGTTGACCCTTGAACAGTGTGGGGAGTTAGGGGCACTGACTTCGGCACAGTAAAAAATCCGCATATAATTTCTGACTACCCTAAATCTTAACTGCTGAGAGCCTACTGTTGACCAGAAACCTACCAATAACATAAACAGTCAATTAACACATATTTTGTGTGTTATATGTATTATATAATGTATTCTTACAATAAAGTAAGCTAGAGAAAAGAAAATGTTATTAAGCAAATCATAAGGAAGAGAAAATACACTTACAGTACTGTACTGTAGTTATTGATATTGTAATTGATGTCTCCTGTTTACAAGATGAATTGTCTATCTGAAAGGTGGACAACACAGCTGCAGAGCTCAAGCAATTCAACTTTTTCTTGTCATGTCGTGATTTGTCTCTGCTTCTTGGGAGTACTTCCAGCATCACCAGTGGCACTTTGTATGGGTCCCATGGTGTTATTCAAGGTTTATGGTATTGCAGTAACCGTGATGAAAAATACATGAGAACCGGAAGAGATCACTTGTTATTGCAATATACAGTTTACTGGAGAGATAACCTTCCCATGTGGAGATGAATAGCATCACGTGGCATTTTAAGCAGATTCTTGCAACACTTGAGCTTACCTCAACAGCAACAGGGGGTGGCTGTGAAATTACAACAGTGGTACAATATGCACTATAGTTAATTTTATGCAGTTGTGATTCAGTACTGCATCTTTACATTTTGTTTATATTTCTCTCCACTGCAAATGGTGTCATATATTGTCAGTAAGAGTTTGTGGGCATAAGTTTTGATAAATTTTAATTTTTTATAATAGATTTGTGTCTATTTTATGGTAGTAAATTATAAAAGAGACTTGTATCTACATATATTTTATGCATTCATGATATACCTAACTTTTTCTTAATTTTTTCAAGATTTCTAGGCTATGCGGTTTGTCTGGGCATTTTGTTCAAATTGTTGCAAATCTCCAAAAAATTTTCTAGTGCATTTGTTGAAAAAAATCATGCAGTTCAAACCCATGTTGTTTACGGGTGAACTGTGAAAGGAAGAAGTGTGGGCAGAATAGATGTGGGGTGGTGGGATGGAGGGGTTGGGTGGGCCTATAATCACAGCTGGTCTTGAGTTGCTGGAACACTTTCTAGAACCTTCTAAAACTCAAAGGCCACTCACACTGTGGCTAAACTTTGCTCGTCTTCCCTCTGCACTTATGGCTCCTTTGGCCCAGCCTGGACTGGCTTCAGGAGAGGAAACTGGCTGTCCCTTGGAAGCTTCACTTTGGCTTGATTGTTGTGCCACCAGGAAGACACAGTATCCTGAGGCAAACACCCTGGTTTCCTGGTCCTGCAGGACCATTCTCCCACTTCCCTCGCCCAGCTGGGGCAAGCCAGGTCTAGTGAGAGCAAAGATGTTCTCATTCAATTTGGGGGCCTGGCAGCCGGATTTAATCTAACTAGGCTGAGGGAGGGAGTTGGAGATGATCTTGGGCTTGCCTGGGATGAGTTTTAATTCTACCCTCAGGATTCTCACTACTATGTGACTAAACCAGCATCTAACATAGTCCATTTACTTATTTCTGATAATGAATGTACATGGCATAAAATTCAAAGGATGTAAAAGCATACAAAGTGAAAAGCAAGTCTCCCTCTCACCCCCATTCCCCTGGCTTATTTCTCCAAAGGCAACCTGTATTACCAGTTTTTCATATAAACTTCTAGAAGGCCTCTATGCATATCCAAGCATATATATTCTATTTTTTAAACAAATGATAGCATTCTATACAAAAATTCTGTCTGTGTTTCATGTTACACAACTTGCAGTTTATTCCATGTTAGGACATACAGAACTGCTGCCTAAATATAATCACAGTTCTATAATATTTCGCTGTATTGATATATTTTAATTTATTGAATTAGTTCTCTATGGGTGTACATTTGGGTTGATTCCAGTCTTTTGCCTTTGTAAGAACAATGGTGCAATGATTATCACATACCACGTATATTTAGGATAAACACCTTGATGTGGATTTGCTGGGTCAAAGTTATTGCCTTTGGGATTTTGACATCTATTTTGACACCTATTGACCAACCATCCTCTGTAAAACTTGAGCCATCCTCTCAGCAATGCATGAAAATGCTAATTTCCCCACACCTGTGCCAACGCAGTGTGGTGACAGGGCTTTTTAACTTTTGCCAATCTGATGGGTACATAATGATAGTTCACTGTGGTTTTAGTTTAGATTTTCATATAATAAAGGAGGTTTTGTATTCTTTATGAATATTTGTGTGTGTATCTGAATTTCCTTTTCCATGTACTGTCTGTTCATATCCTCCTACCATTTTTCTAATGTATTGTTGCTCATTTTCCTACTGACTTGTTGGAACTTACTGAAAGAGAGAGGAGAATTCCCCTTCTTGTTGTTTTATATTTCTTAATGAAAGGGCATCAGTGAATGTAAGTCTTGTCCTCATCTGGTCCCCTTCCCTTCCCTCACTCCAACTGTGAGGAGGAGAGGTAAATGATCTGATTGCAAGTTTGAGAGGAGGAAGCGTGTATGCCTACCTCGGCCCTTCCCTCTCCCTCCCTGCCCTTTGGGACCTGCCTGCGGAGAATCTGTGCTCTTGGTGGCCCTCAGCTTATGCTCTGGCCTGCAGGCATCTAGAGCTGCTTGTGTCCTGGTGAGCAGATCTGCTTCATCCTGGGATCCAGTATGAGAGAACCTGTTCTTTACACACCTAAATCACATTCTCAGGCGGATCCACCAGTAATAAAGCTGAGTTTTGGGTTCTGACTTGCCTACTGCCTCATTGGTAGGGAATTTTGGCAGAAAAAGGGGATGCTATTTATTAGACCCCCTCATACCCTGATGGACTTTTTAGTATCAAGGGAATTAATCTTTCACCTGTGATATAAATTCTAACTATGTTTCCAGCTTTTCGTTGATCTGTTCATTTGTTTTTTTGATGGTGCTCTCCTTTGTTTTTTGGTGGTGTTCTCCTTTAAATGGAAATCTGTGAAACTGATCAAGTTTCACCAGATTTGAAGATATTGAGGTTTTGCGTCATGCTTGAAAACACCTTTCTCACTGCTAGATTATAGAATATATTTTCCTGTGTTTTCTTCAGGTAAGTGCCTGGCTCCATTTTTCATGTTTAAATTCTTGTGTTCCTTCCTGGTATGGCATGATACAGGAAACCTGGACTGATCCTAGGGGAGGGGGGCTTGGGAAGTGGCAAAAGAAGGAAAGACATGGGAACACAGAGCCACGTGTCTTTGCTTGGGTCAGTGCTGGTTGGTGACGTGCAGTTTTATGTCCTGGTGCAGCTTCTAGAGTTGCCTGGGCACTTTGCCGGGCGGCTGTTGTCGGGAAGGAGGAAATGCAAAGCTCGAGTAGCCTCCCTCGGGGGTCCAGAAAGGGAAGGGACTCTCTGAACCCACTCGGTGAGTCGGGGTGCTAGCCGTACTAAAGCCTAGGTCTCCTGGCAACAGGTCCAGGGTTTGTTTTCCGGTCTCACTTCAGTCTAAACCCAGCTTGGTTCCAGTTGAACCAGAAAGCTCAGGGGACAACATGCCCAGCTCTGAGGTTGATGGACCCTGTCCCATGCCCTGGAAAGCCCTGCTGTATGGCCTGGGCCTGGCCAACTTCAGACTCCTGCTGTGGATACCGGCTTTGCTGTGACGACCAGAAAACCAAGTCCATGCTGCGACCCGCAGCCTCTAAAAGGAAAGGGGTGACATGCCGCCTCTCTTCCAACTAAAATCTACAACGGGCTGCAAATGTGGGATCATTTAGAGACCAAAGTCTTCCTGTGTCAGGTACTCGTTACTCTAAGTTTCTTTCACATGTTATAAAGCAACACATCTTCAGGGGAGCAGAGTGGACAGTGCGCCTCTTTCCCCTCAGCCCTGGGTACTCAATAGGCTGAAGAACAGGTGATGAGCAGCTTGGTGGGTGGCTTCTCACCTGTCTACTAGCAGGCCCCTTCTCTTCCCACCCACCTGTCCCTGAATAAGAAAACAATCCCTAACCTTTTTTTTTCCCTAAGCATAATTTAACACTGAGTTCTTTGGTTGCTCTCTGAAGCTTTTTATGTAAATTAGTGTGAGTCTGCACGAATGGGATAATGCCTTATTACAGGGGTTCACGAGCTGTGTGTATTAAATGTTGTATTTAAAATGTTTAGTACATTTAAATTTTATGTGTGAAATCTTTATATTTTCTTTTCCAAGTGCTGTGATCAATTCTGTGTGACCTCTGGTCATTCTTTCTTCCTTGTTACCTTCCTTTTCTGCTCAGATAGCCTTGACCGGTCTCCACCAAGGTCTCTATATACAGTTGCACAGGCTGTGCACTGCACGACTCCAGGGAGTACCATTGATTTTATAATCTATGGGCTGAAAGGTATCTTTGGAGTTAAGGATTATGGCAGCCCTGCTTCCTTCCATCCATCGTGTGGTCACAATTTACACAGGCAATTCTAATTCCTTTGTATAATTAATGACTCATAGGTTATATCCCAGGGCCACTTGGAAGTATTTTTGGGGTTACCTGCTGTTCTGTATTATCCATGCTTGACTCTCCCACTAATGTATGTGATTAAGAGTTACTCCTGCTCTCTCAGTTGAGTTGAATCAAGGGGAGAAGAGCAAAATGTCAGTATGGGAACAGACTAATACAGAGAGCAAGGAAGGTAGTGGTGAGCAGCAGTCAGGCCGTGAACTGGGCATTAGAGCTGAGGTAAGGTCCAGGCTGCTGGGCGACCCTTTGTGCTAGGAAGGGCCTCTTTCCTCTACAGGTAGGGAGGAAATTCGTCTTTGCTTCTGCCCTGACCTTTAACTCTCTATTAAATGGGATTCTGTATCTTTGGGCCAGCTGCTTCTTCGGCTTATGCCTCAGTTTTTCCATCCAGAAAAATGCGGTGATACCTGCCATGCTAACATCAGAGAGCTCTTGTAAGAACCAGGCATTTTGTGCTGAGGTCACGGTGAGCCAGCCCTGCAGAGAGAGCTCAAGACTTCTGGGCTGAGGCTGAGGGATGGAGGCTTGGGAGCTCCTAGCTCGCATGCTTGGTGCCTCTGCGTGAGGCATGCCTGGTGCGTGTCTGTGTGTAGTGTATGATGTGGTGGAACCAGGCCCTGGGGACATCCAACCTAGTGTGGCTCCAGGCATGTGTCTTGGATTACTGAGCCTCAGTGGGTGAGTAGATGACAGAATCCTGCTTTAGAGAATATGAAGAGGATTTGAATGCTTAATAGGAAAAGAATGGACCAAACATGCTACAAGAAATCTACAAAATGTCACTGGCATCGGCTGGCCTTCTCCCTCTCATGTGTGTTGACAGGGCTTGGTAAATAGTCTGACTAAGCCCTGTTCTCTTGTGACCTAGAAATTCACAATTTGGGTTTAGGTTTGCTCCTGGGACTTAACGTGTTGGTCGGTTGTGGAGAGAAACAAAGGGGACATGGAATAGTTTCTTGGACTCACATCAGAAAAACCCTGTAAACAGCTCGTTGGCCTTCAAGAGCCCCCGTTCTGCGCACACCAGCAAAAGTGCCCACTTGCAGGTCTGAAGCACCTGATGCTTTATGTCCTGTGGGTTCCCAATCAGCCCATCAAACAGCCTGTAATCAGGGCTGAGGGTGAAACTCCAAAGCCCTAGGAGATGTCACCCACCCCACCTGGGACACGTAAGTCCACTCTTTAAAAGCCCAGTCCGTTCTTAGATGCCTCTCAAAAGCAGTCATTCAACATCAAACCCTAAAAGATGCCTCTCAAAAGCAGTCATTCAACATCAAACCCTAAAACACTGGGTAGAAATGGAGGCCTTCAGTAGCAACCTTTACATTTATTAGGCTTGTGCAAAGTAATTGTGGGTTTTGCTGTTAAAAGTGATGGCAAAAACTATAGTTACTTTTGCACCAACCCAATATGAACCACGCTAATCTCAAACTCTATTTTATATCAACTCTTTCCCCTGCAAAATGCTAGTTTAGCTCCTATTTGCTGATACCTCCAGGTGTTTTTGGCACTCTTCACCCAGTTTACTCCCTCCACCCCCATATCTATCAGAACTTAAAGCTGAAAGGTTGAGGTGACACTAAGGGTTAAAGGCCAGCTGTCATCGTCTGCGATGGCCCCAAACAGTGTGTGAGGCTTGCAGGTTAGGATCCCTCCGTGCCCAAAGCTCCCCCCATGCCCCCGGGCACTGTCGCCTAGGGAGAAGCCAGATCTCTGACCCACAGATGCCCTTGCTTTCTGTTTCACCACCTGCTTCCCCCTGGCCCATTTGCTGAGGACTGTGGGCTTCTGCATTTCAAGGGGAAATGGAGGGGGGTCCCCTAGCCTGGCCCCTTGGTCTGGAAAGAAATCGGCAAAATTCCATTTTAGCTATAAAGCTGAGAAAGAAAGGTATGTGCTCAAGACACACATTTTTGGGGACAGGAAATTTCCCAAATCATTCACTTTTCCCTATAAAAACACACTAAAGCAGTAGTATAGCTATTTACTCACACGAATTAACGTGACATTATTCAAAATTACTATGAGTTTGAGCTTACAACATTTAGGGCCTGAAAAAATAATCCCCTTCCCTCCTAGATAAGCATGACATATACTCTGCAGTAAGAGTACAGGATGAGAGAATCTGGGGACTGGAAGCAATCTTTGAGTTTATTTTATAGATGAGGAAACTGAGGCCCAAGGTGGGGCACTGTTTGGCTGTAGCCAGAATGCAAACTCATGATCTGGTGCCCCCAGGGCGCCAGGCTCTTCTGGGGCCTTCTTGCTGTGTTTGAGGAGGGCTCACACATGAAATTGTCCAGGTAGTCGCTGTCTTCCATTTGAACACTGCAAGTGGTTTGGTCACAGACTGCCAGGGGATAATGAGGACCCAAGGATTTGCTGTTTCCTTAGATTTCTGGGCCACTTGGGGCACTCAGCCATTGGCTTGATCATGGTAGAGAAAAGCTTGTGCTCACAAGCAGGGTACTTTTTCAGATGTAGTTTTTCAAAGAACAAGAGAGAAGATGGGTCCCACTAGGAAGCAAAAGCTCCGTAAATTTCTGACATTTGAGCCTTTGTGGATGAACCCCAGCAAATGGCAATGCACACTGGCTAAGGAAAGGGCATGTGGTTGTGAAGCAGCTGAGGCAGTAGGCTGTTCCTGCCAACCGGGAAGCTGCCCAGAAGTGGCCGAGAAAGGCCAGAAGGAGGAAAGCCCCGTGAGGGAAGCGGGAGTGGCTCTCCTCTACTCAGGGGTCAGGCTTGTCCCCAGAGCATCAGCCAGTTCCCAGCAGCGTGTGTGCTCTGTGTGTGTGTGTGTTTGTAATATTTGTGGTGTGTGTGTGTATGTGTGCATGTGGTATATCACATGTGTGTAGTGTGTTTATGTGGTGTGTGTATATGTGGGTAATGTACGGGTGTACTGTGTATGTATGTGTGTATGGTGTGTGGTGTCTGTGTGGCATGTATGGTGTGTGTGGTGTGTGTGTGTGGTGTGGTGTGTTCACGTGTGTTTTCTGTCTGCATGGTATCTTTGTGTGTGTATGTGGTGTAGGGTATGTGTGGTGTATTTGTGTGTGGTGTGTGGTGTTTGTATATGTGTGGTGTGTCTGTGTATGTGTATGTGGTGTGTGGTGTGATTTGTGTGTGTATGCGAGATATGTGATGTGGTGTGTGATGTGTGTGTGTGATATGTGGTGCGGTGTGGCATGTGGTGTGTTTGTATGTGGTATATATCATGTATGTGTACAGGTGTGTCTGTGTGTGTGTGGTGTGATGTATGTGTGGCTGCTGTTTGCGTGTGGGGTATGTGTGTGGGGTGTGTGTGTGGGGGGTGTTGGGATGTAGGGTGTATGGGTGTAGGTATGTGTGTATGTAGTGTGTGTGCAATGTGTGGTGTGGTGTGTGTGGAATGTGTGGTGTGGTGTGTGGTGTGTATGTTGTGTGTGTGCATGTGTGTGGTGTGTGTGGTGTATGTGTGGTGTGTGTGTGGGTGTGTGTGTATGTGTTTGTGTTGGGTGTGTGTGGTGTATGTGGTGTGTGTGCATATGTGTGTATGTGGTGTGGTGTGTGTGTGTTTGGTGTCTGGGTGGTGTCTTTGTGTGTGTGTGGTGTGTGTATGTGTGTTGGGGGGGTGTATGGGTGTGGGGTGTGTATTAGTCCTTTTTCATGCTGCTGATAAACACATACCAGAAACTGAGCAATTTACAAAAGTAAGAGGTTTAATTGGACTTATAGTTCCACGTGGCTGGGGAAGCCTCACAATCATGGTGGAAGGCAAGGAGGAGAAAGTCCCGTCTTACATGGATGGCAGCAGGCAAGGAGAGAATGAGGAAGACGCAAAAGTGGAAACCCCTGATAAAACCATCAGATCTTGTGAGACTTATTCACCACCACAAGAACAGTATGGAGGAAACTGCCCCCATGATTCAAGTTTCTCCCACCAGGTCCCTCCCACAACATGTGGGAATTATGGGAGTACAATTCAAGATGAGATTTGGGTGGGGACAGAGAGCCAAACCTTATCAGTGTGTGCGTGTGTGATGCATATGTGGCATGTTTGTATGTGTGTGTGGTGTGGTGTGTTTGTGTTTGTGTGTATGTGTAGATGTTTGTGTATGTGTTTGTGTGGGGTGTGCATGTGTGTGTGGTGCTGTGTGTGTGGTGTACGTGGTGCGTGTGTGTGTATGTGTGTATATGTATGTGTGTGTGTAGTGTGGTGTGTGTGTATATATGTGTGATGTGTGTGGGGTGTGTTGGTACAGGGCAAGAAGACTTCCCTTGGCAATGGAGGGCACAGGACATTTTGATGGGACCATTTTGACACACAGACATGTGGCAGTGGCATTAAGAAAACACCAGGAAATGCATAGCCTTTCTGGTCTTTTCTTTTCTTTTTTAAATTCCTAAGGAATGTGTGTAACTGTGCTCATCGGCACCCTTGCTCAGACACAGGTGACGCGAGGCTTGGGGCCTAGGTAATAAACAGGGGTTGTTAGTCATATACGTTAATTGATAAAAACAAAACAAAAAAGACAGTAGAAAAATGGAGTTGTGATATATTGGAAGGGACTCCATCCAAAAGCCAGCAGTCACAAACTGCCGCATCTAAATCTCTAGCTTCAGGCCTCAGCTTGCCGGCAGCTCTGGGGAAGTCCAGTTGAGAGGCTGCACGCAGCCCAACAGCCCTCCCGGGCCTGTTACCAACAGGCAGGTGCCCAGCGGCAGGGCTCTCACCTCCCTGCTCAGACCTCTGCACCCCACTCACCCCCGTTAAGCCCTTGTTCCTTTACCACAGGACTCCATCTTCTGATTGGTTGTTCACTGGGGGATTCAAGGGAGGCTGCGAGTTGGAAAGGCAGTTGTGGGGAAGACTTTGGACAGGCAGGTCAGCCTGAGTGCCTGAGGCTACTGTGGTGGTTAACCCTTCCTCTGCTGGCTGTAGGGCCACACAGGTCTGATCCCTGGGTTCCATTTGTCCAAAATCAGCACTAGTGATACGTCCTGGGCCTTCAGCTGATTCTGAATCTCGCAGATGCCTGAGAATGACTGCCTCTAGGGATGTGTCCACATGGCCTGGCTGGGCTTGGGCCCCTGGAACTGGACAACAGAGGTCTTTATCTCAGGAAGGACTGCATTTGGGTAAAGTGATTGAGTCAGAGCAACAGGGCCTCAAATCAGCCTTGAGGCACTGGGAGTGCCTTAGTCCCCCTCCTAAGCATCCTAGGTCTTTGCTTTGGACTTGGCATACGCTTAAAGAGCAGGAGAGGGCGTCCTGGGCACCAAACCCGGACTGCTGCTGCTGTTCCACTCCTTGGAGCTCCCTCATTCACTGGAACCATAAACCTGCCCAGAGACACATTGAGGAACGAGGAGGTTGGCACCAACCAGAGCTGTCCAGGCTGGGGGACTGGCAGGCCGGGCAGGCCAGAGTGCCTGCGTGCAATAGGGGCCTCATTCATAGCTGCTGAATGGAAGAGAGTTGGTGAGGCAGCAGAGGGGCTTCCCTGGATTCTAGCGAGCTCTGCTCAGGCACCAGGCTACCCTGTGTCTGGAGGCCTGGCCTGCTGAAACGTACTCTTGCCCAGAAGCTGCTGTCTAAACTTCTCTGTCAGGGCACCAACTCCAGTGCCATCACCTGACACATAAAGATTTGATTGTATTGCTCCTCATTCAAAAATCATTACAGGGTCCCCGTTAGCTTCAACAGTGTTTCCTGGAGTAAATGCTAAGGGATGTTTGTCCCATGAGATGTTCCTTAACAGTTGGCTTCGGTGGGTGTGATTCCCTCTTGAGGATGCAACCCAAGGGCTCTGTGGAGCCTGCAGGGGCAGAATGGGTTTCCCAAGCTTGACCATGGGACACTAGCGCCCTGTCTTTTCTTCTCTTAACTCCTATTGCATATGGCAGAGTATGGGGCATAGTTTGGTAACAGTAACCCATAGCATAAAAGCCAAAGTGGTCTTGCATTCAATAGATTATAAAATCTGGTCTCAATCTAAGGTTCTCCCCATCTCACCCCCTGCATTGCTCCTCCTTCCTATGCCCCATGGATTCCCTTCCTTGGGCATGCTGTGTGTCATGGACTGAATTGTGTCTTCCTAAATTCACATGTTGAAGCCCCTAGTCCACCAGAATGTGACTGTATTTGGAGACAGGGCCTTTAAAGAGGTGATTAAATTAAAATGAGGCCGTTAGGGTGGGCTCTAATCCAATATGATTGATGTCCTTTAAGAAGAGCCAGTTAGGACAAAAAATGAGGCAAGAGATATGCATGTACACTGAGGAAAGACCATGGGAGGATGCAGGAGAAGGTGGCAATCTGCAAGCCAAGGACAGAGGAACCAGCCCTGCAAGACCTTGATCTTGGGCTTCCAGACTTCAAAACTGGAAGTTTCTGTTGTTTAAACCCCCCAGTCTGCCGTACTCTGTGATGGCAGCCAGTGCTGATTGAGCCCCTGTGCCACCCACTGCCCCACAAGGGTACCCTAGGACCCAAAGTGTTCCATCCCATAATATGCTTATGCTCCCTTCCTCCTGGGATGCTGTGCTCTGCCACCATATTTCTCTTTGCAAAAACCAAGCAAAACCAACATAAAATAAAATATAATTCCACCTGTCTTTTAAGGCCTCACTCAAATGCCTCGTCATCCAATGAGCTCTCCCTGGTCTGTTCAGCTGAAGGGAGTCCCTCTCTGTGCCTGCGGAAGGTCAGCACATGCGTTTCCCACTGCCCTCTGTTATGTGGAATTGTGCACAGTGACTCCTGCCACCACACTGTTGGATTTCTTGAGGCAGAACTCATCTATGTCTCAGTTCCTGGCACGGTGCCTGCCACTTAAGAGGTGCTCAATAATTATGTTCTGGACGCAATTAAAACTGTGCCTCTGCAGTGCCTCGTGCCTGCCTGGTATCTTCCAGCTTTTGTGATGCCAGGACCCAGAGTGCAGTCTCCACACTGGCTCAGGGAGCTGTGGAGGGGGGAGCTTCTGAGATGGGCCTTGAAGGGTACAGAAGAGGTGAAGTCACTCCTCGGTGACAGCAAGGAGCAGAGAGCTGCCTTATCTGAGTTTCCATGTAGCTGCACGTATGTTTGACCTGAACACACAGGAACTCTGGGCCTTGCACATGGAGACAGGCAGTCCGCCAGCAATCCGGGGCTCCTGGCTCTGTTCTCTAGGGAAGTTTCTTCCGGCAACCCCACTGGAGCTGGGAGTCGCAGGCGACTGAGCACCAGATCAAACCTGCAACCTCCTTCTGGAGGCCTGGGCTGGGTCAGTGTGTGTGTTGTGCCGCCAGCACCTGAGTGGCACCCGACCCCTCACATGGGGTTTGTCAAGCGTCTCTGCATCCCTGGCCTCGGGAAGAAGGGCCCCGGTGGGAGCGGGAGCGTTGACACCCTCCCCTCTGATCTGAACACAGGTTTCTAATTTCCCAGTAATTTGCCCTTTCTCCCTCTCCCCGGTTGGCTTCCCTGTCACTTCATTTCCTGCTGTATTCTCATCTTACAGCAAAGGTGAAGAGAGTTGACCTCTTCTTGCCCCAAAGCAGAATAAAATCCAGAACAGATTTTTGTGAATAAAAATAGGCTTGAATACCCACAGCCAGCCACCTTGGGCTCCGCTCAGCCCATCTGGCCTGTGGAGTTCTCTCTCCACCCGGCCAGCCCACAGGGCAGAGCTGCGGAGGGTGGGCCGGTGGCCAGCCAGAGCCAGAGCAGGCCCAGCTGGGGGCTGTTGGACAACTTTATCCTCTCACATGGGGGACGGCTGCCTTTGCCAGTGGACTAGGGAGGAAAGATTGAAATGTCAGCACCTGGTGGGAAAAAAACAATTTCTGTTTAGAACATTTGGGAAAATTCCAAGAGGGATGCAACTGATCCCCCTCCCCCTCCTAGTATTTTCAAAGGGATTGTGGCTTCAGAGCCAGACAGACCCCAGGTCCGGTTCTTGCTCTTTTGTGGTCAGCTGTATTATCTAAGGTAAGAAACTTCATCTCTACGAACCTTTGTTTCGTCATCTGCAAAATGGAGATAAAGATGTAGATTCTGCAGGTAGGCTGGGAGGATAGATGAGCAAGACAATCGCAGGTGTTCAGCGCGGGGTCTATCTATGTGTCCTTCCTCCCATTCAGGTTTCAGCTTAAACGCCAGAGGGGTGTGATGCCCCCTCTAAATGCAGTGGCCAGTTCTGATCCATCAGAGCGCCCTCTATTCCCTTTCCATGGTGGGATGTTTTCTTGTTTCTTTGTTTATGTGTGCTATCTGGCTATGCGTGCTGTCTGGCTCCCGGTCCTAGCAGGAAAGACTGCCAGAGCAGGAACACTGCATTGGGGCGCCCAATGATGCTGGCAGAGAGAGGGCACTCGAGAAAGATTTATTTAAAAAGTGGGTGCAGAAATGACAGCTATTATTTTTATTGTGTCAGGGTAACTTTTTCAACATATGATTTGGCGTTTTTACCTTTCCCTATATTTTCCCAGTTTCCCATCCCTTTTCAAGCAGTTAGAGGCCCTGGGCATCCTTATCTCCGGGGGTGTTTGTGGCTAGCTTAGAAACAAAAGTTGCTGCAAGATACACTTTCCTTCCTGGATTTTATTCCCAAAGAGTCTGAAACTATTGAAAAGATGGTGCTGGTTGTCTGGAAGGTTTGAGGAGAGAAAGAAAATGAGAGAGAAGGAGACAGATTTTGGAAGAAACATGAAGACAGAGGGACTTCCCATCTTCCTTCTCCTTTAATCCAAAAAAAGATTTCTGGCAGTGGGTGGGGCAGGAGGATGGTCCGAGGGTTCTGTGAGCAGCAGCGGATGCCCACATACCCATGAGACAGCATCCTGAGAAGGTAGCCAACATGCAGAGGAGGTGGGGACCGTGCACTGGGCTTCCCCAGGGGTGAGAGTGGCACCACAGCAGCAGAATGGCCTGGTGTGATGGGCGTGTGGGCAGGGCCAGCTAGGGCTGCTGACCAATGGGCCTCCCTGGCACCCTGATGCTGCTTACAACCCTGGAGAAGGCATAGCTCTAGAATGACGGAAGCTCAATCAGGGCTCAGAGTCAGAACTGAGTTCCACTCTCTGCTCTGCTTTATTTATTCAGAGTCTTCGATGATGTGCCCTGGGCTGGTGTTTGGAGAAAGGCAAGTGTGGGTATGAGCAGCAGCATTGCAGGTTCCAGACACCACGGAGGCACAGCACCCCTGTACCTACCATCACTCCTGGGCTCAGCTTGGCACTGCTCAGCCAGGACTTCACACCTGTGATGATCAGAGGGCACTATGTATCAGGTGTACATTCCCCATCCCCCTACAAAAAGATAGTAATTCTTTGTTTTTCTACAGCACTACTAAATCTGGTAGAAGGACTCTTTTTACCACAGTTGATGTCTAATATCTGTTGCTTTTCGCAGCTCCCTGTCCCTCACTGTCATATGAGAACCTCAGGGCTTTGTGATTCAGGAGAAGTGTGGAAGAGGCCACAGCCGCAGATGTGAATGGTGCACAGCTGTGGTTTCTTGCCCAGGCCATGTGGTTCATTAGAAGGCAGCTGGCTCCACTGTCAGCCTTGTTCCTACTCTGCCAAGCTCTGCAAGGGGTACTTCCAGGGTAGGCTCAGCCCTGATGCTCCTAGCCACATCTCCATGGCACCTCTGGCAGGTCCATCTGCTCTCCGACTCTGTGTGCAAATGGGATAGGGACCCCTTCCACCCTCCAGCCTCAGGATCCCACTCCATGGGGGCGGACCTCTTCTCTTTGTCCCTTAAAGAACCAGCTTCCAATTCCTTCCCAGCTAGGACAGAACCAGACAATTCTTCCTGTGGCCTTGGTTTTCCAAGAGAAGGTCACCTTTGTCTCACCTGGTGATGTCTCCCCTGAAGCACAGAAGAGAATCACGAGTACTTGTTTCAAAGAAAATGACCAAAATCTGTCTTAGCTTCCCATCGCTGCTATAACAAGTCACCACAACTTGCTGGCTTCAAAAAACACACATGGATCTTACAGTTCTGTAGAAGTTTGACATGGGCTTCACTGGGCTAAAAGTAAGGTGTTGGCAAGGCTGTATTCCTTTCTAGGACTGATGTAATTCAACTCTGTGTCCCCACCCAAATCTCACATTGAACTGTCTGTGTCACCACCCAAATCTCACATTGAACTGTAATTCTCAATGTTGCAGAAGGGGCCTGGTGCGAGGTGATTGGGCCATGGGGGCAGACTTCCCCCTTGCTGTTCTTGTGATAGTGAGTGAGTTCTTACAAGATCTGGTTGTTTAAAAGTGTGTAGCCACCTTGCACCTCGATCTCTCTTGCTTCTTCTCTGGCTGTGTAAGATGTGCCTGTTTCCCCTTCACTTTACGCCATGATTGTAAGTTTCCTGAGGCCTCCCCAGCCATGCTTCCTGTGCAGCCTGAGGAACTGTGAATCAATTGAAGCTCTTTTCTTTATAAATCACCCAGTCTCAGGTAGTTCTTTACAGCAATGCGAGAACAAGCTAATACAGGGATGAATTCATTCCCTTCCCTTTTTCATCTTCAAGTGCCTGTATTCCTGGGGCCCTGGCCCCTTCCTTCTTTTTTGAAGCCAGTAGCTGAGCATCACTCCAAACTGCTCATAAGGAAATGGCATTCTACTTGAGTAGCAGACAGGTGAGCCAACAAATACAATCTCATGTGGTAAGCGAAGAACAGGTTCAGGGAAGAAGCATGGTCAAAAAAGGGCCCAGTACCCTGGGTGAGACAGGGATGGGTTCTCAGAGGGCTGCTACTCAAGCCAAGGCTTATCTTACCTCCTCTCCCCAACTGTGGAAAAACTTGAAGAAGTAATTGTGTATAACTCATCTTCTTATTTTCCTTGATGCTAAATTCACTGCTTTGCAACCTGTAGACACCCAATAAATATCACTTGCAATGAACCAGTTCTCTTCTGAGTCATTTTTGTCTTCTGGGCTACAGTTGCAGATGGGAGATGAGAGAACAGTGCCAAGCTAGAGGGCTGAGCTAGCATCCTCAGGACAGAGCCCTAGCTTTAGGGCTTGGCAGATTTTTATTGTCATGCATTTTCTTCCCTTAGCAGAGATGAATTCCAGAATTGAGGCAGGAAGCTCTCTGCTTAGTTGTGGGACCTCACCAGGAATTCACCCCAGACATCAGGGAATTAGATTTAAAATCTCGCCCTTGCGTTTAAGCAGGGCTTTAGGATCACTTGGGGGTTGATAATTGATAGATGTCTCCTCGTTTGAGTTCCTTCATAAAATAACATGCGGGGAGCAAGGGAATGAAATTGAGCAAGTGAAATACTTGGCAGAGTCTCAGGAAAGACGTTAAGAATAGATCTATGAGCTGTGCCCCATGGCGGGGGGGTTGCTTCTGAGTCGGGAGGTGCATGGGTTGGCGGCAGGAGGAAGCGTCATGGAGCCTCTGTTTCTGAGCCCATGTGTTGAGATTCCAGCCTCTAGTCAGAAAATTCCCCTTGCAGCTTCTGCCTGGTCCAGCCCCTGAGCCATGAGCATCTTCTGGTCCTCTTGCCTCAGATTGTTCCCCATTCACTCTTCCCATCTTCTCCTTCACACGAACTTCAGGATCAGGACCCACAGAGGTCTTGGGACCTGCAGGCTGCGGGAGAAGGCTGTGGATGTTTAAAACCACATGTCACCACCTCCTGGCAGGGGCTGGCTAAGGAGAGGACTAAACTCTCAGTGGTGAGTTAATGTTTGCTGAGGGAATGAATGAAGGAATGACATAGGCAAAATGAAGCTAAATTATCCGTTAAGGTTATCTATGGTACTTTCCCTGGGCCATGATTCTCCCTCTTAGATGGGAGGAGCTCAGCTCCCTAGACCCCTCCTAAGCTCTTGCAGGGCCTGTAGCATCCAGGGATAACAGAGCAGAGGACTGGGGCAGCCTACTTTCTTTGAAGGGCCACTCTCCATGCCACCCTTTGAATCAGCACTGGTGACCAATTAGTAGAGTGTGATATGAGTAGTGGATGAAGACCTGTCTAGCATTGAAAAAAAGAGACAGAATTGAGAAATAAGGGTATTGCTTTGTAAAAATGTGCTGCTGTTTTGCACGTGATAGACAGTATACTAAAAGTGGCTTGCAATGTTAAATGTATTTCTTACCATGGGTCAAGGTGAAAAAAGTTAGAGCATCCAGCATCTCAGAATTGCTGAGGGCTCTCATGCTCCCTGGGAGGAGATGCTAAGGTCTGACCAGGCAACTTCAATTGTAAAATAAAGATGCCTAACCATCCACAATGACCTCTTCCTGAGACCTTGGGGGCAAGTGGAGGAGGACTGGCTGGGAGTAAGAGGCCAGGGCTCTGAGCCTCCATCTGTGTGTACTTACTGTGAGCCTTGGGCACATTGCTAATCCCTCTTCCACCTGTTTTCTCCTCCAATGTGGAGGTTACGTTGTGTCTGTGTGCACTGCTGCCCTCTGGTGGTGAGCTCTATACTTCACTGCAGCCACGGCATCCAATTTGGGTTTGTTGATTGGCTTGTGGCTGTCCAGATTTTCCCGTCTTCTTGTTCTCACAAGGTGAGCCTTACCCCTAGGTGGAGTAGCATCCCACATGTTAAAAAAAAAACTCACATGTGTTGTGAGTTTTCTGCAAAGGCCTCTGCTGTTCAAATGCGTTGCCTGGAGATACTCTCATGCGAGAATGTAAATCAAAGGGCAAGCTAATAGGGAACTACTTTGTAGCCAAAGTTTGATGAGGTCCACCTGCTTCAGGGTACGTAGCTGTATGCCAGGTACTCTTGATGCATCTGCTGGCTCTGAACAGTGTTTTATGAAGCTGTTGAGAGAGTGGGACCAGATGTTTAGAAAGAAGAGCTTGTCTTGTCACTTCCCTCAGCTTCTTCCTTTTTTGATGGTATCAGCAACTCTTTGCATTTCCAATTAAGACTCTAGTTAAATTCCCTTCAGCATTTGACTCAACCTCTTGCAAGAGGCAAGATAAGTGATTTAAAAAAAAAAAAAACTCTTACTTAAACAGCATGTTGCATTGTTCTGAGATTTATTTCTAGTAAATCAAAGGGGGACTGAATGTCCCCTAGCATTGTCCTGGGATTGATAAAGGTCAATTGTCTGCAGAAATATGGACCTGAAGTCTCTCCAAGGTTAGAGGTTTCATATTCATGGTCAATGCATCTTCAAATCTCCCATAGCAAATATCTTGGATCATTGCATTTAATAGGTGCTTAATAACTGTGTGTTAAAATGTTGAATGGATGAATGAATGAGTCGAGTCTCAGAAATGGCCCTTCAGATGAAGTTTCCGAGCTATGAAGTAACAGTGTACAGTGCACCATGCATGAAGCACATCGGGCAAGGGAACTCCACTGTTACATGGTAGGATTGGTTGGCCTGGAATCAAGTCAGGATATTTAATCAATGAGGTTGAAAGACCCAAGTAAACATTTAGCAAAACTGGAGTCAAAGCACATTTCAAAACAATCACTTAGACTGTTAAGCTGCTATCTTATAGAGTTGGGGGCCCAAAGTAGGGAGTGTTTTATTTTTAAACAACTTGCTTCCCTTCTGACTTCAAGAATCCCCATGATGGTTTGGTTTTGAGGACATTACCAGTCAACCGCAGCCAAGAAGTGATTAGCAAATGCCTGCTCCACAGACGTGGGTCTGACTTCTGGGCTAAGTTCAAAGCAGAGCTCTTAGTTTAATAATGATACAGGATTCGCTTGCCTTGAAAACTTCCTATGCTGGAACCATTCTGAGAAAAACAGAAATAATCATGGAAATTTGGGGGCACAAATGAAGACGGGGAGGAGACATTACATGCATATCTGAGTACTTGTCCACAACCCACACAATGCATCCTGGAGAAGATGTCCCTCCCTTATTCTCTTGATAGGAAATGGTCACTGTTTATAATGAGGCAGAACAAAGCAGGGGCTTACTTCCTCCCCGGTGCCAATCAATATGCTGAGAGCTGGCTCCAGTGCTCACACAGCCATGGATCAGTGTTACTGCCTTGAAAATCGCTTATTGCTGTGTCATTTAAAGGAATCTGATTAAAGGTTTGAAAGAAACGCTATAATTCTACAAAATATCTTCGAGTGGTATTTCCCAAAACCATGGACAAGTACTGATAGTGGTTTGTGAAATGATTTTAGCCAAAACATAGATAAATATTTTTATTTTAATGCTTATATATTTAACACATATTACAAATATATACAATTAGCATACCTTACCTGTGATTTCATGAATAATTTTTCTTAGGAAAAGACTAAATAATCTAAGTAAAAATAATACAAAACAAAATAGAAAAGACAAGAAAAGAAGGCATTTTAACTTAAAACCAATAATAGTAGATAGTAAAAACTGTGAAGCTCGTGCTTAAACAACGTGGTTCGGGGAACAGACTCAAAGTGCGTGTTAAGTTTTTGCACTACTATTAGGAGAAACTCTGCAGTATGATTCTGCAGTGATTTTTGGAACAAATATTCAAAACTACCACCTTGGGAAAGCTCAGGCACTGTGGTTGTACAGGGAGGAAGCTTTGGGGCCATGGTCACTCTCTTCTTTTTACAGGGAACGTTTTGACAACGGAGTCTTTCTAGTGCCAAGTCTCTGTGCTCCACCAGTGAAGACCTAGCAGGCAATGATGACTGTGCTTGGAGCCTCCACACTGGAAAGTGGGCTTTTTCCCAGACTTGAGCCCAGCAGCCATCAGAGGGAAGTGGACATCCCCAACGCCATCCCCTCTGCCCACCTGCCGGAGTGTGACTTCCCACCAGTGCCATCAAACCCCCACAGTGCTTCAGAGCATAGGCCAAGCTAGCAGGTAAGTTTCCCATGAACTCAGGCTTCTCTACCATCTGGGCATGCAGGCTAGAGCATGAGCTCCCACTGCACCTCTTTCAGCATTAAGACATTTCTGAGGCTTTCCTGATAGAGAAGTGGCCTGGGAAGGCATTTAAGAAGACAACTTGACTGTCCAGGTTCCTTTTCTGTTGACCCTCACCCTGAATCTTGAATCTTGACTAGGGAATTCGCCCCTGGCCTTGTGCTGGACTCTTTAGGGACAGAGGTGGGACATGAGATGTTGGCGCTGGGGGAAGCAAGTGGAGGTCTCATCTCACCGAGTGCTCTCCTAGAGAGGGAGCTCAAACAGTGCCCAGAGCTGGTGCTGGGATGCCATTTGGTGGTCTGGAAGTTGCTGATTGCTTTCTCTGTCACAAAGCCTTTGATTTCCACCGGCTTATGTGTACACATGTGGGTATTCTTGGTGGCCTGGCCATTGAGCATAATTAAAAGAAATGATTGGCTTTCTCTTGATGCAAACATCTGGTTTTACTTGAAACAAGATGACTTAGCTGTTTCAGAAACATTCTTGTAACCCTGGATTCACATTTTCTTCTTAAAATATATATTTTCTCTGTTCGGGCAGTATGTTAATGTAAACACTCCGTGTAACTGACAACCAACAGTTTCAGAAGTACGTGGGGCTCCAAGCACCGGAGTAACCGCAAGAATGATTGCGTTTTTGATTTGATCACTGGAAATCTGTTTCAACAGTCACTCTGATTTAAACAATTACTCTGATTTATACTCCAAATGCTGTAATTTGCAGAAAATGTAACCATGTGAGGACATTTTTGTAGAGTATGTCTTGGCAGCTTTGTGTTGTTGTGATGTCATTCACTTCAGTTTTAAGGAAGCACAGAGGAAAGAGAAGAAGGAAAACAGCGTCCTTTTTGTTGTGCTTTCCTGACCGCCAGGGAAAATGTTCTCAAGTCTTCCTGGCTTACCATTCCTTACCGCTCCCAGCCCCCAAGGCCAACACTGAAGGGCTATGAATGACATTGAGGAGAGAAGCGAGAGCCAAGATTTCCTGAAGGCCAAAGAATTAAGTCCAAGAGTGGGGGCAGCTGGTTTTGTTGTCCTGTCTGCTGTCTCTACAGTTAAGACAGGGTAGGTGGGATGCCAGCTCTTGCATCATTCATCAAAGCCCAGGTTTGCAGAGCTGGAAGTCTAGTGGTGAGTGTGGGGTTTAATACCTTCATTGCCTAGAAAGAAAGATCCAGGTAGGTTAAAGAACACTGCAAAGGTTCTAGAGCAAGTTAGTGTTAGAGTCAAGGAAGCAACCAGGGCTCTGGTTTTTTGATTCTTTGCAAGATTGTAACTGTTGACATGTAACTGCAGGTTGGTCCCATATTATGAACAGAGAAGGTATCTCAGCAGAATAAGAACAAAAAGTCATAAATCAAAATAATTAGGTAGTATACATTTTGTAGTTTGCAGCTTAAGGGAGCTAGCATTCCAAGTATTAGTTCCATTTATATCCTGCCCTCCTCCAGCGAATCCAGCCAGGCTAATGCTGCTGGGGAAAGAGCCATGAGGGCACAGAAGGCACTTCTGCCTCTTTGGGAGCAGAACGCCTCTGTGAATGGTCCCATAATTCTGAGTGGCAGCGGGGTGCTCAGCCCCTCTGATCACATCTTCCTAGACCATCTGTCTTCAACTTAGTCCCAGCCCCAGAGAACCAAAAAGAGGTGCTTCTATTTAAAGTTTATCTCCTTAACATCTGTGTGCTTCAGTTAGTTTTGCAGTATCTCCTTAAAATTGACTTATTTCTGCCCATTGCTGAGGAGCGGTGCGCTGTTTCAAGTCCCAGCTCCACCTGTGGTTTGTTGTGTGAACAAGAAGGCATCTGGTTTCTTTGCTGTGCTTCAGTGCGCCCGTCAGTTAAATGAGGGACAAGAGCAGAAAGTGCTAAAATCTCTTCCAGTTTCATCACTCTTGGAATCTGTGGCTCTATCATTTTGTGTATTTGTGTTTCTTATTTAAAAAGTGATACAGGCTCATGGTGACAATTTTTTCCACTTGAACCTCATATTTTGGGGATGTGAGGTTTTTCATGTGCATTGCCCCTTTCAGAGAGCTTTAGGGTGCAGGGACACTCAGCCACAGGTGTGCCCCACAGCCTGGCACTCCTCCCTGGACTGTCCTGAACAACACTATAATACCAAGGTGGGTGTCTTGCATGCTTCTGAATGATGGGCTCCTGCTAAATGATGGGAAGCCCATTAATTCCTCAGCGAACACAGGACTTGTGACAGGCAGCACTCAAAAATTGTTTGTTGGCCAGGTGCGGTGGCTCACACCTGTAATCCAAGCACTTTGGGAGGCTGAGGTGTGTGGATCACCTGAAGTCAGGAGTTCGAGACCAGTCTGGCCAACATGGTGAAATCCCATCTCTACTAAAAATACAAAATTTAGCCAGGCATGGTGGCTTGTGCCTGTAGTCCCGGCTATTTGGGAGGATGAGATATGAGGGTCGCTTGAACCTGTGAGGCAGAGGTTGCAGTGAGCCGAGATCACGCCACTGCACTCCAGCCTGGGTGTCAGAGCGAGATCGTGTCTCAAAAAAAAAAAATTGTTTTTTGCTAAACAGCACTGGATTGGACATTTGACTAATGTGTCATGCAACAATAAGTTTATCCATGCTAACCACACTGAAAAAAGGCATGGTTCTTTCTTTATTTTCCTAAAACTGATCTGATATTCCACATGAACTCCTACTCACTGGGTAATGGGGCAAAACAAAACTAAAGTTTGGTTCAGTTCAATAATTCCAAATCGATTCCTTTATTGAAGACTTTCTTTAGCTAAATGCCCTGTCCTTCAGCCCTCCTCCCTTGCCCTTTTTCTTACCCCACATGGCATTTGGGTGTGTGAGGAGGGAGGAACATGAGGCATTGGTGAGCTTCGGTTTCCAAGGCAGTGTCCCTTAGCCTGGCCACTGCTTGCCTAGCTCGCTTTGGTGGCCGAGGCCAGCAGTTAGCAAAGCTTGCAATTTTTAGCTCTCTTTTCCTGGTTGTCCTCCCTGTCTGACTCAGGGTCTGCTGCCTTCCTCATCCAGCTCCAACCTAAGAGGTCCACCTGTGTGGTTACTGCTGCAGGGTCACTGTGCCACTTGCCATGTGGCCCACACAGACTCTCTGGCTCCCAACTCGGTTGCCATAGAATCCCCCCGGGAGGGCCTGCAAGAAAGTCTCGGTCCCAGACATGCCACAAGGAAACATGGAGGCTCAGAGAAGATAACCCACATTTCTGGGCTTCCCTTAGTGCTAGCACACAGCACAAGATAGATTGAATTTGATACAGTTGCCACCATGTTGGTGACCCAGTAGACTGCAAGGAACTTAATCCAGAATTTGCAATGGGAAATAAGGCAAAAGCCTCTTCTTTTTGGCCCTTCTCTCCAAATTTCCAACATATTAGAACCTGCCAATCTCAGCCCCGGATTTTTCTGCATACTCCTCCTTCTGTCCCTAGTCCTTCTGGACAAGGCGGATGGATTTCTGGCATTTATTTTCCTCCACGTAAATTCTCCCCCTGAAATGGGCAGCAAGTCTCGCAGCCTATTTATGTTACAAAAAATGTTGCATGATCTGTTTTTTCAGTGGATGTGTAGATCACTCTTTTACATTTATACTTATCCCCTGCCTAAATCTCTACTCAGAAATCCAGATTTGAACATCTAATTGCCTTCTCAACCTTTCCACTTGATGTCTAATAGGAACTGCAACCTCAACATCACCAAATCAGACTACTTTGCTTTGCTGTCCCTGCAACCCCATAGCCTCCCTCTGCTCCAGGCATTTTTCAACCTTGGTGAATGGCATTGTCATCTACTTAGTTGCTCAGGCCAAAAATTGAAGAATCATCCTTAACTCCTCTCTTTCTTTCACATCTCACGTCCAGTTCATCAGCACATCCCATTAGCTCTAACTTCAAAACGTATCGTGAATCCAGAACACTTCTCACCATACTCACAGTTAGCATCTTATTCCAAGCTACCACCTCTGTCACTTGGACCACAGCTATGGCCTTTTAACTGGGATTCCTACTTCTTCTTTTGTCCCCATAGAGCAGAGGTTCTCATCCAGGAGCATTTTGCCCCCCAGGAACCATTTGGCAATGTCTGGAAACATTTTTGGCTGTCACTACTGAAGAAAAGGGGGAGAAAGGCAATTGACATCTAATGGATAGAAGCCAGGGATACTGCTAAAAATTCTACAATGGACAGGACAGGGACAGCCCATCACAACAAAGAATTAACTGGCCCAAAAGGTCAACAGTACCGAGCAACTGCCATGGAACTTATTTTCCCAACGCAGTAGCCAGGGTGATTTTTCTTTCTAATTTTTTATTTTATTTCATTTTATTTTAAGACGGGGTCTCGCTCTGTCACCCAGGCTGGAGTGCAGTGGGGTGATCATAGCTCACGGCAGCCTTGAACTCCTGGGCTCAAGTGATCTTCCTCAGCCCCCCAAGTAGCTGGGACTACAGGCATGCACCACCATGTCCAGCTAATTTTTATTTTAATGTTTCCATTGAAATGGGGTCTCACTGTGTTGCCCAGGCTGGTCTCAAACTCTTGGTCTTCTGAAGTGTAAATTAGATTGTGTCATTCCCATGCTTGAAGGAATAAAGCTTTCTATTGCAATACTAATACAACTGAAATTATTTGCTGGTTACAAGGCCTTACAGGACCCACCCCCATCAACTTCTATTTTCTACTTCTCCATTCTGCTCATTTACAATATTCCAGCAGCACCAATCCTTCTTCTCCTCTCTAATTGCCCAAACTTCTTCCTGTCTCCAGGCCTTTGCACTTGCTGCTACTTCTGCCTGGAACACTGTCCTCCAGGCCTTTGCCTGGTTTCTGTCTTATAACTCTGGTCCCAGGTCAAACATCGCCCTCTCAATGAGTCTTTCTGACCTTCCTATATTAATCAGCCCCTTCTGCCTGTTTCTCTGAAACATACACACCTACCACATGACCCAATTTTATCTTCCTCATAGCATTTGTCAATAGCTAAGATTATCTTACTTTTGATTGTTTGTGGTTTGTCTTTCTCCCTTAAGTTTTTTGAGAATAAGACTCTTCTTTTGGAATAGTACAGAGAAGGGGCTTAATAAATATTGCTGGCTGCTTGACTGATTGGTTGTTAATATGTTGAAGCTAAAGTGATTTAGCACATCCTTTCTCTCTTGTCAATGCCTTGCTTTCAGGCTGATTATTTTACTGTGAAATCTTATTTCAATAATATGAGCTGAATATTAACCCTCTATGCATTCCTGTTCTAGCAATGCTAGGCACCCTGACCCCATCCCACCCAACAAATACATGCCTTAGTTGGCTAAGAAATAGATCATGTACAGGAAAATGCAAAAGAATAAAAATAGTTTTAAATTGTTATTTTTCAAAATAGTGCTCTGTTACAAGTGGAAACATACAAAGTGTTCATTTATTATGAAATGTAAAGAAAACATCACTTCCTGAAAGAGGCAAACCCCACTCTCCCTTCTCTTCTCCCAGTGGGTGACAGGACCTGGCTTAGCTGCTTGGCCTGTTTGCACTGGCCCTGGTAACTGAAAGATAGTCAGCTGCCTGCTTCCCTGTGGCGCAGACATCACCTAAGTTTATCTCTGTACTGGTGAACAGGATTTATTTTCTTGCAAGTTAGCTGAGAAGACTAAATGCAGAAGTGCCGGATTCTCAGGAACCATTTCAACGAACCGGCACTCCTTTGCCAGTGTAGAAGCATCCCGAGGTTTCACCCACACAACTAGGCGAGGCTGGGTGAGTGTGCTTTTTGTGCGTGAGTGTGTATCACAGTGAGTGTGTGTGTACAGGTCTGTATGTATGCCTCAGGTGTATATCTGTGTCTACAAATATACCCCAGAGGCCAAAGATTGAAAATGGGAAAGGTCATTTTGTGGATCACCCAGGGAAGGGCAGTGGGAGGAGCTCATTTCACAAATCTAGTGTTGGTCACGTGAACTAATATCATGGGGATAGGCCGCAGTTATTTGCAGCTTTTTATAATTTATTTGCAAATGACCTAGGTTCAAATCCATTTTTTTTGTTTGTTTTAGAAGAGCTAATGAGTTTTTCTGAGCCTCAGTTTCCTGATCTGAAAATTATCATTGAGAATTTATTTATAATGGTCCCAGAACTATCAAAAGCTTAGTGCATACCACCATCAGATGCCTCCCCATGTCCTGCCCTTCCTGGCTGAGAAGCGTGTGTGTTTTGCTGATAGTTCTGGGGTCTTTATTCTCCAGATTGGGGAGTGTGGGTGAGGGCAAAACATGGAGGCTCAGAGGATTTCTATTACAAACGACTGAAGAACAAGGACAAAGCCAGAGGGGGAAGGTGGATGGGAGAAGGAGCCAAGGCAGGCTCAGTTGGAGGCACTCTTCTTGCCACTACGGATGAGGCAAGAGAGAGGATTTGGGGGCATCTGCCAAGACATGAGACACAATAATAGAGGGAAATAGAAGAAGATGATTTCTAAAAGATTTTCTACATGTTAGGATGGTGACACCACTTAGGTATTTCCTCGAGGGACTGCAGTGCTGATTAATATTGTTCTCCTATTACTTTGGCAGCCAGACCAAGGTTTCTTTCCTGAGGCCTTTTACGAGAGGCCTGAGAAAACCAGACTTTATTCAAGTTAGAACAAATTTGTGCTGTTGTCATGAGGGTTATATATGGATTAAGTGCTATTTTGTGTGTAAATCTTTTGCTAAGGGTCTGGTAAACATTAATCACTAAATAAAATGACAGTTTTTATTGTACAAAGCTACAATTAGGATGCTAATCCCTGTGTTGTTTCTCAAAAGACCAACTTGAGTCTTAAGAGTGCACACTGTCCTTTATTTATTTAACACTTTCTGTTTGCCACTTATTTAGTAACTGTTTTTTCTGGTGTGGATTTTCCCTCAGCATCTCCCACCCCAGGTCCTGTTGGCTCACAGCTGCTCATGAATCTAAGACTGACTTCTCAAGGTCGTCTTGAGATGCAGAGAAATGAATACCTAGAGTTGAACCCCAGTTCCACCAGTTGGCAGCTGGTCACCTTGAGCCAGTGACTGAATCTTCTTTGTGCCTCAACTTACTCATCTTTGAAATGGGAATATTGATGATCTCTGCTTCATAAAGATGCTATGAGCTTAAATGAGTTAATATTTGATTCTGCCTGTCATGTAGTGATTGCTATGTAAGGTTTGCAGGGGTGATGATGGCAATGTGATGAGGAAGATGAAGATAATTCTTTTCTCTTATGCCTGGCAGCATTTAGCACAGGCCTGGGCACAGAGCTGTTCTGAAAAGATATGCAAAGCCTAGGAGGACCACTGGGAGGCCCATATAATGCTGAACTGATTCACGTGGTAAAATTCCCAACAACACAAGGGACTCTTTCCATTTGGCTATGAACTCTCATTCCTTCCTGGGAGTAGGCTGCCTATGTTATTGTGAGAATAACTAAAATATCTCTCAATCCAAATATTTGGAAGTTGTTGACCAGGACGGTCAAAGGGCTGGGCAAGAATGGTTATGTCCTACTGCCAGGCTCTGTGTCCTGAGAACAGTGGTCAGAGCTAGCTTGCCAGGTTTCCTTGGTGGGGGAAAATTTAAAAATTACAAAAAGGCACTCCATTCCTGTGTCAGAAGGGGACTGGGCCCTGCTGGGGGTGGACAGGGTGGGAGGAAATAAGCAGGGGGCCCACAGAGGGAGGTTGGAGCCCCCAGAACACTTTTTGGGTCTTGAATTAAAGCAAGCTTCATTTAAATTCTTATTTTCTTCTTCAACAGACTTTTCCTAAGTGTTGTGGATTTTTGACTCAGGGATTTGCTGGGTGGATGGTGACCTTGTGGGAGAAAAGAAAGCATTCGGAGCATCTAGGCAAGAAGACGCTAGAGTAAGACCCAGGCCTGAGGCTGAGAACTACAGTGGCCTTTCCCCAGGAAGGCTGTGTTCTGGTTCTTAGCCCCACAACAGCTGACTGTAGAGAGGATCTGGCCTGTCAACAGTCTTGGGGGGGACACAGATTTCTAACTAACACTGATCTGCATTGACTAGAGAATTTATGTGTATTGTGTTGACTTCAGCTCTCTCCGGGGACCCAACACCCCTGCTATGGTCCAGTGACCCCAGCTACTTTGCTCAGAATTCCATTAGGGACTTTAACTTCTATGGAGTTAAGGTCTGCTATGGAGGGAAGATCTGAGGTATGTTCCTGGGAATGGCTGGGTATAATCTCAACCTTAGACAAAATGGGTCACAAAGGAAATCCCAGAAAGAGGGATGAGAGAATTAAAAAAAAAAAAAATCTCACATTCACAGGAAAGGCCAGGTGAAATGTATGGGACCAGAGGGAGCAGGAGATCGATGCTGACTTTTCTGAAGCAGAGTCTCTGGTCTGGCTAGTTGAATGCAGCTTTGATCCCACAGACAGTGAACAGGCAGGAGACGTCCAACATTAAGTGCAATGAATCACATAACTTCATTCTAAAATCCAGGGGACCCTTTCTTGGCAAATGTGGAGGCTCTGTCCTAAGGGGTCAGTGTGAGCCAACCTTAAGAATACAGTTTCTGGCTGGGCGTGGTGGCTCACGCCTTTAATCCCAGCATTTTGGAGGCCGAGGCAGGTGGATCACCCAAGGTTGGGAGTTCAAGACCAGCCTGGCCAACATGGCAAAACCACATCTCCACTAAAATTATAAAAATTAGCTAGGTGTGGTGGTGCATGCCTGTAATCCCAGTTACTTGGGAGGCTGAGGCACGAGAATCCCTGGAACTTGGGGGGTGGAGGTTAGAGTGAGCTGAAATGGCACCACTGCACTCCAGCCTGGGCTACAGAGTGAGACTCTGTCTCAGAAAAAAAAAAAAAAAAAAAAAAGAAGAAGAAGAAGAAGAAAAGAAAAGAATATAGTGTTCCTGGCTGTGACAGGGCCCTACAAGCTGCTCTCCAGAGTGTTGTAGAGCTTTTGTTGGTATGGTTGGATATCTGTGGCATTTTGTGATTGACAATGATCCTGCTTGAGTAGTTTCCCATGGTGGCAGCAAGGTATGTATACAGTGAGGAGTGGTCACAAATGCCCAGGGGAGAAGTACAGGCTAAGCTGTGCCAGAGGTTCTCAAAATTTAAATTTTAAATGTGACTCAAAACAACAACTATTTGTTTACCTCATGATTCTGTGGATCAGCAATTTGGGCTGGGATTATCTGGGCAGAGCTCTGCTTGGTAGATTCTGGTTGGGGGCTCCCATGCATCTACAATCAGAGCCTGAGCTGGTTATCTAAAATGGCTCTGTGGGATGGCTTGACTCTGTTCAATGTGGTCTCTCATCCTCCATCAGGCAAATCTAGACTTTATTAAATTACAGCGGTGGTAGAATCCCAAGAGAGCAGGTGGAAACATGCAAAGACTCTTGAAGCCCGGGCTTGGAACTTGGATAACGTCACACTCTCTGCATTCTATTATCCAAATCAAACCGCGAAGTCAAGAAATACTTCTTGATGGGAGAGGCTGCAAAGAATTGTGGCAATTTTTTTGCAATCGATCACAGGTGTCCTCTGTGCTTTCGTTAGCTTTAAGGATTTACTTCCAGCCTTTTGAAGTCCATCGGATCATTCATGGAAGGAAAATCTGAGAAGAACCCCAGTGTTTGAGAGATTATAAGAATTCCTTTCTAATGTCAAAAATTTCCAAGACTCTTAGAATAGTTCATGGATTTCTACATGAACTCTAGAACCATACTCCTAGAGTTTGAAAAATTACTTAATAACTAAAAGTTCCTATACATTTGAGGAAGTTTTGAAATAAATTTGTATCTTTTAATCATAACATCATCAGTATGCATTAAAAGTAGTAGTTAACATTTATATGAAATAAGATATATAAGGCTACAGGCATAGATTAATGTGCAAATAGCCTCATGGGCCCTTTGTATTAATAATAGCTCTGAGATATAAGATCCAGAGCTCATAGGGTGGGAACCACTGTTCTAAACCAAATGAAGAACTGGCCTAATGTCATTGAATTTTACACATCCTTGTCCCCTTGGGCCATGGACACTTACATGTACTTTCCATTTGTGGAGAACGCATTAGAAACTGCCCTGGGTCCTTTATATCCACTCTCTTGACTCCCAAACCATCTTTCCATCAAACCAACCAGTGAGGTCTGACATTCCACTATGGAAAAGTCACATCTCAAGTTTACAATTTCCAGGGTTAAGGTGCAATTCTCCTGGGGGTGCAAGGGCACAGTGTGTGGTCACTACTGGTGGCTTACTCTGCAACCCCTCACTAGAGTAGGAAGGTGGAAGCAGCTCTACTTGGCCACTGAACAGTGGTGGGAGACTGGAAGTCCTCTCCCCAACTCTGGGCTTCTGTTTTCTTGCAAAGAAATGAGAATTGAAACGGCCCTTTTAGGAAGATCAAGGCTGAAATGAGTGGCAATAAAGAGAAGTGTTTTCCAGGCCCGGCACAAATAAAAACTAGTTGTCTCTTTCTCCTTCATCTTTCTATTTGATCTTATTGCTCTTCCCCTCCCTAATCTCCTGGCAGTGGTATAGCCACCTCCTCAGTTGGAAAAACATTGACTCTGAGAGTCACATCCCTTGAAAAACCTTGGCTGGCACATCGCTGCTTCACATTTGGGGATTTGACAGTGGGTTTAATGCACTAGGAACCTGCAATTCCAGGACAGAGCATCCTAGTGAGTGCCTAGGGCCTAGTCACCCTGTGGCACAGCCTCCTCAGATATGCAGGGTGAAGCAGAGGCAGAAGACCACAAGAAAGGAGCCAGGAAGACAGCAGGAAAGAGCTGAGGTCTCTGTTTCCATGGGCGTTCCCCTTCTCAGCTGTGTGTCTTGGCGGCCAAGCTACGCTTCTGCTCTTTGATGCCATGAAATACTTTGTTACTGTCCAAATCATCTCCCTTTTGACTTACGGCCAGTTTGAGTGGAGTTGCTGTTGTTTTTTTTTTCCTGGCAATCTTGATAAAGACACATTAACTTAACAAATTAAGACATATTCATTTGACATTTGTGCGTGCCAGGCTCTGGCAGCTGCAACGTTGAAGCCATGGCCTCTGCTCTCCTGAAATAAAGTCTGGTACAGGAGGCCAACACATGAACAGATAATTACAGTGTAGTGTGAAAGTGTGGCATATGGGAGTCATGGATTGATGAAGAGAAGAAAGCATGTAGACAGGAAAGGAGGAGTCAGACAGCTGGGTTTGATGGGCCACCAGGAGCTCAACAGAAGCAGTAAGATCACAAACAAGGAGCTGGGAAACAGCAGTTCTCAGAACTGACAGTTATGGTGGTTGGGTATTGCCCTGGTGTAGATGAAGGCAAGTGAAGGTGTTGAGAAGCTGAGGCCAGGTTGGCAGAGCTAGGTGATCCAGAACTGCTCAGAGAACCTTCCCAAGCTTGCTCTTGGCTTGTGACTGCTGAATTACAGAGATCGGAACAGGTGTAATTTCATTTCCCATATTTTCAGCAAAGGCATACAATTGAACAGTGTTCTTATCTGAACTGACAAAAGACCATCACCAATTTATATAATAGCACACTTTAAAACATTCCTGCCAAATGTTCTCAATATTGAACAAAAAGATTTTGGAATCAAAGCAAGGTAGAAACAGGCCTCTTTCATAAATGGTTTCCATCTTTGCTGCTTCACCTCCACCACTCACAGATATCCCTCGCTTTATAAGCAAAGACAAATGTTTGGAAACAAAAATGAAAAATGGTAAAAATGTTCCTATGTTGGGACACTGTCATCATCCAACCACGTGACTTGGCCAGCACGCTGTCAGATGTTTAGGGCAGCAGTTGGACAAGCTCTGGAGGCTGCAGAGTGTGTCTCCCCAGGTGAGCAACCACACTTCCCAAAGTATGAGGCTGTTATGAAGACCTGGGAAATGAATCCCCTCCAGCCCCCCTCGGAGAGTCCCATTTCTAATGCCACCTCTGTCAGCCAAACTCATGTTAGCATCAGTTTATCATAAAATATGGAGCAGCCTGTAACTTTCATTTTTCTCTTTCAACTGGGATATTAAAAGAGGCTTTAACATTTCCTACAAAAATGCATTTCAGAGTTCACATTTCCTCCCGAGGGCCTGCTCTGAATGAAGACTCCTCATTTCAAGCTTGATTTAATCCATGAAGTGCCTGGGAATCAGATAATGCCAGCATCAACCAGCAAGCTAAAAGAAGCTGCTCTAAAGGGCTTCTTTGCTGTATTTCTGCTCTAAAGGGCTTCTTCCTTGTGCATTTAAGTCGGGGGGTGGTCATCTATAGAATGGTTACCTCCTGCTATCATCTGTATACCCTTCATTCCTACTGCCACCACCGCCTGTGGCACCATTCCCACCATCACATCAGGATCATCACCACCGTGGACTCTATAGTCCTCCCTCTGTGACCTGCCCCATCATGGAAGGCTAATTAACACGAAGGACACACCATCTGCAGGTCTTCATCCTTCCTCTCCCCCTCATTCTCCTGCAGAAACAGAAGCAGCAGAGGTTGGTCTAGAAACTCCCTGGGGTACCACATAGAATGAGCTTCCAGATCCTGTCCCCCTGGGAAGGGGATACAGGTTAAGAAGCTGCACAACCCACCTTGCAAATAGTGGCTGATCAGCACTATAAATCCTTGAATACAGCAGCTTCTTGTTGGTTGGGAGTCATGAGTACTGAACCCACATTTCCTGGATCAAAAATGGAGTGACACATGTTCATTGATGGGGCCAATAGGACAGGGTGTTTAAATTTCAGCTTTCCTGGAAAATCCAGGATGTTAGGATATTGAGGAGAAGGCCAAGTACAGTGAGTTCTGCTCCCAAGAAGACCATGGTGGTTGCAGGCCTATGTGTGACTTCTCAGCTTTTGGATCTGGGTAAGTTACTGGTGGCAGACCCTCTACAGACTATTCAGAGGAGGCACCAGGCTGACTTCCTATTTCCTGTTGGAAATAAAGCTGTTTAGCTCTTGGTGTTTTAGACATGAAGTCCTTGCCCATGCCTATGTCCTGAATGGTATTGCCTAGGTTTTCTTCTAGGGATTTTATGGTTTTAGGTCTAACATTTAAGTCTTTAATCCATCTTGAATTAATTTTTGTATAAGGTGTAAGGAAGGGGTCCAGTTTCAGCTTTCTACATATGGCTAGCCAGTTTTCCCAGCATGATTTACTAAACAGGAACTCCTTTCCCCATTTCTTGTTTTTTGTCAGGTTTGTCAAAGATCAGATAGTCATAGATGTGTGGCATTATTTCTGAGGGCTCTGTTCTGGTCCATTGGTCTATATCTCTGTTTTGGTACAAGTACCATGCTGTTTTGGTTACTGTAGCCTTGTAGTATAGTTTGAAGTCAGGTAGCATGATGCCTCCAGCTTTGTTCTTTTGGCTTAGGATTGACTTGGCCATGCGGGCTCTTTTTTGGTTCCATATGAACTTTAAAGTAGTTTTTTCCAATTCTGTGAAGAAAGTCATTGGTAGCTTGATGGGGATGGCATTGAATCTATAAATTACCTTGAGCAGTATGGCCATTTTCATGATACTAATTCTTCCTATCCATGAGCATGGAATGTTCTTCCATTTGTTTGTATCCTCTTTTATTTCATTGAGCAGTGGTTTGTAGTTCTCCTTGAAGAGGTCCTTCACATCCCTTGTAAGTTGGATTCCTAGGTATTTTATTCTCTTTGAAGCAATTGTGAATGGGAGTTCACTCATGATTTAGCTCTCTGTTTGTCTGTTATTGGTGTATAAGAATACTTGTGATTTTTGCACATTGATTTTGTATCCTGAGACTTTACTGAAGTTGCTTATCAGCTTAAGGAGATTTTGGGCTGAGATGATGGGGTTTTCTAGATACACAATCATGTCATCTGCAAACAGGGAAAAGTTGACTTCCTCTTTTCCTAATTGGATGGCCTTTATTTCCTTCTCCTGCCTGATTGCCCTGGCCAGAACTTCCACCACTATGTTGAATAGGAGTGGTGAGAGAGGGCATCCCTGTCTTGTGCCAGTTTTCAAAGGGAATGCTTCCAGTTTTTGCCCATTCAGTATGATATTTGTCCAACAATGACAGACTGGATTAAGAAAATGTGGCACATATACACCATGGAATACTATGCAGCCATAAAAAATGATGAGTTCATGTCCTTTGTAGGGACATGGATGAAGCTGGAAACCATAATTCTCAGCAAACTATCACAAGGACAAAAATCCAAACACTGCATGTTCTCACTCATAGGTGGGAATTGAACAATGAGAACACTTGGACACAGGAAGGGGAACATCACACCCCGGGGCCTGTTGTGGGTTGGGGCAGGGGGAGGGATAGCATTAGGAGATATACCTAATATAAATGACGAGTTAATGGGTGCAGCACACCAACATGGCACATGTATACATATGTAACAAACCTGCACATTGTGCACATGTACCCTAAAACTTAAAGTATATATATAAAAAAAAAAGCTGTTCAGCTCATAGAGACGGAGTCCTGCCCAGGGAGATGGCGAGATTGTGTCCCTCTGAAGCAGTACTTCTCAATCAAGGGATTTTGTTCCCCAGGAAACATTTGGCAATGCCTAGAGACATTTTTAGTTTTCACTATTGGCAAAGAGATGCTGCCAGCCTCAGAGGCTGGGGATGCTGCTAAACATTCTAGAATGGACAGGACAATAGGAAACTATCCAGCCCCAAAAAGTAAAACCAGGGGAGGGAGACTTAGGCAGTATAGCCAAGGCCTTGGAACAACGTAATTAGACAGCCAGCTTTGAAAATGGGAAGGAATTTACATAGAAAGAAGGCAGGCAAATAATGAAGTTATGACAGAACCCTGTTTTTATAAGTGCCTGAAGGGCAGCTGGAAGGGACCTGGGTCTGGCCTCTGTGGGACATTAAGAGGGCATGAGTGTAATCAGCTTCCAGTGAGGTCTCTATCAAATGAGGGCCTGGACTCTGACTGATGCCTGGAAAGTTAGCCTCAAGGAGAGCTTTCCTCTCATCAAAAAGTCAAGTGGCTGGAAGAGATGGCTTCTGGCACTACACACCCAGGAGCTGGCTATTTTCGAGAGTAGGAGGTATGTGGGAGAAGACTTGGGGATTTGGGTCTGCATGCATGAATAAATACCAGGTCTGTACCCTGTACCCCCAGATCTCAGAGCCTGGCAGAGCACATACCCCATGGCAGATATTCTCAACTTGGCCAAGACAATGCAGCCCCTGCTGTGCCCTTCTTCTGAGCCACACAGACCCAGTGAAGGACAGGGTGTTGCAAAGGGCAGTTTCCCATTTCCTGGGCTTGGCCTTATACCTGGACAAGGAAAGGAGTCACCTTGTCATATGGTGTCAGTAGATGTAGAGTGCCCTGCTCCCACATCTGCCCTTCTCTTTGCTGCCTGAAAACCCTCTCCTACTCTAGGGAGAGTCAATGTCAGAATGAAGACCCCTGGGAAAGACCCCAGTAGCTTATCCCTCCTCTGTTTCTGGCTACATCTCTTGGGTAAGATTTGAGAACACTGGCCCCTGAGGAATGTTATGTGGGCTCAGATTGTGAACTCTTTGAGTACAAGGTAGGGACTCGGTGTTATTTCACTTTGTATCTCCAAGCCCAGTGAGTCCAGGAATGGTGCTCTATGTAAGATTGGATAGATGGATGGATGATGCATGGGTGGATCAGCGGAAGTGTGGATGGATGGATGGATAGATGGATGGATGGATGGATGGATGGATCTGTAATGAAAGAATGAACAACTCTGCAAGCCACTTGTTAGCCACCTGCAGGGTATGTGATATTTATCTCCTTTTCCTAGTAACTCCCATCCCAGGGGTTTCCCTGGGTGACAGGAAGGATTGAAGTAGAGGAGAAAGAGTGTCAGGAAGAGAGCCAAGGACAAGGCTGGGCCATGGCCAATATTCCAGGATTGTTGGGACAGTGAACAGATTTGAAGAAGTAAAAATCTTCTCGGAGAATGATGCTGCTGCTGGCAAATGCCTCTGTGGGTTCCTGGACCTGGGCCTGGTTGGAGGAGGCTGAGATGAGTGGGGCATGGGAGGTACATCCTAGTTGCGGAGTCAGGTCATGAGCATGTAAAAAGTTAAATAGCCACACTAAGCTTTTGGCTCCATTGAGGATTATTTGATGATAGGAAATAAAAATCAGAGGAATAAAGAGTAAGAACAAAGGGCTGCTAAAGTGCTGCCCGGCCTCCTGGAATGTGGCAAACTATCAGGTGGTGCTTGTCCATCTTTGTCCCTCTGTCTCCCTCTGGGATGGCATTGCTACCCTTCTCTTCTTCTTTCAGCTTAGGATCCTTCTCTGGGGCTTCCTCTGCAAGGAACTTCATTTCTGTGCTCTTAGAACTTCAGAATTTCAGCTCTTCCAGGATTTGGGTTTGCTCTGGCACCTAGTGTGACCCTAACTCTACGTGACCTTTCTGTGCCAGTGCCTTAAACTTTTTGTACTGTAGCTTCTGTATCTTTTAGTTCAAATTCTGGAGTGAGTAGGAAAAAGGAAAGAGATCAATTAGACTGACTTACCTTGATCATATGCTATCCCTCTCCTCCCACTACCAATCCCAGTCATGCAGGCCCACAGCTGGGGCTGTGTTGGAACTCACATGAAAGGGACATGGGCAGTGGGGATATTTCATCAAAGACAGATGCAAGAGACACTGCAAATGCATGTTGAATGAGGGAGGGGAATTCCCAGGAGTTTGGGCTGACTGTGACATGGGGGGAGGACTCTGAGGTATGAAACCCATGAGATAGGGAGTATGGAGAATAGGAAGTTCACTAGGTTCAGGGATTAGTGTTTGGGGGATGATGGGAAAGTAGGTTTGGGACTCACTGAGTTTGTCAAAGTCTTGAAATAGGTGCTTCATTTAATTGAGTGAAGTTTATAGGGATGCAGAAGCTGCACGCACGTTCCCTTCTGGGGGATGCTGGGATATAAGGGCAGGGTTCCCAGGACAGACACCTGGGACAGGTGCCCTGGGATACAGAGATGTAGATTTGAAAAGGTTAAACCACAATCACTCGCTGTGAGTGGGGAAAGAATCAGGCCACATGGTTTCCTCTAGTCTGGCCCCAGGAAACATGTTCCGAGTTCCTTAAGAGACCGTTGAAATGGAAAGAGTCTGTTTGTTTTGGGAGCCCCCAAAAGACCTCCACTCATTGAGGTCATCTGAAGTGTGGCTGGAAGCCCAGCTAACAGTTCAGAAAAGACTAGTTTCAAAGCCAATTCAGAGGTAAGAGGGTAACGACAAGGAAGAAGTCCAAGAAGCAGAGAGAGATATTCGAGGAAACACGAGCGGGGCAAGTTCTACAACTATGAAGAAGAGAATCTGAGCTGCAGGGCCCCGGAGGAGCGGGGAGAGTCCTAGGGGCTTGGAATCCAGTGACTTTCCAGGATGGGAGCCCAGGGTCACAGGTCACTGGGATTGTTCTCTAGGGTCTGGAGTGGTGTCGAAGACCAAGGTAACTCAGAGGGAAGATTGAACCTATGACCTTCCAAACACTGTCCAGGAGGAACTCTGTCCTATACCAGAGGAGGCCAGTTTAACTCAGAAAATATTTTAGGGAATGAACTGGTATCAGGAAGAAAACCAATGGCATATTGAGCAGTTGTTTGTCTCCTGGAAAAATCCATCCAGTTCAGGTGACAATAATGAGGAGGGCAGAATGGGTGCAGGCTTTCCCCCAGTCTGGAAGTTCTTGGGCATCCAGCCCAGAAGCACCTGCACAGACACCAGCCCCGACTCTTTCCTGGCTCAAGTGACTCCCCAGGGCCCTGGACATGTAGGGGAAGCTGTAAGGAAACTCTAGCTAGCAATGCCTGTTGGTGGTAATTGATCTGGCTAGAGGGTCAATGTGAATCATTAACTGAGAACTTATGACAAATTTCTGCATGTTATTATCTTATATTTGCATTTGAAAGTCATCATCCTGGGTTGTGACAAAGGGGTATGCTCAATATAGAATTCCTGCTCTGGTTGAGAAAGTAGCTTTTGGCTGTGAAAACGACAGACTGTCAATTGTCTGTGTTTCAGCCTTCACATTGAATTTCCTGCCCTGCTGTGAGGCAGTAACTAGCCACGCACCCCCTCTCAGTCTGCTCCATGCTGATCAGAAACATTCCTGTCCCTCTGTCGGAGCCATGACAATTCTGTTGAGGCAGAGGCCTGGATTGGAGCCCCTGTGCTTCCCTGGCCAGGCAGAAGCTCCACCTGTGGAACTCAGCCCCAAAACTTTTTGGGAGAAGAACAAAAAGCAATTCTGATTGGCTGAGCATCTTAGGAGTGTTGTGGCCCAAATAAATGCTTATTGTCATGGTGACAAGTTCAAGCCAGGAGTGACTGGGCATGAGGTGGATGGCAGGGGATGGATGGGGAGTCCATAGACATAGCCTGGAACAATTAAGACCACAGGTTCTGGAGTTATAGTTGCGTAAATCCTTGCTTCACCATTTACTAGCTGTGTGTCTTTGGGCAATTTGCTGAACCTCATTAGCCTTGGTTTTCTCATTTGTCAAATGGGAATAATAACACCAACATCAGACGGTTGCGCTAAAGATTAAAGGGAAAAAATGCAGACAAAATACTGCTCCTAGAATGTACTCAAAAAGCATTAGCTTTCTTAGTGTCAACATTGCTGGTGCTACATTTGCACTCTGCTTGATTCTCAACGTCTGGTATAGGCAGCGCATGGAGGCAGGGAGAGCTAGCTGCATGCTTTAAATAACAGATCCATGAAGAATCTGTCACCTTTTGGAGACGCCAGCCAAAAAACATCTTATTTTCAGCCAAGCACTTTGTTTATCCAGCTACAGAGTGTGACCTGTTTATCAGAGACAAGGACACCCCAGCCCCATTTTTGTTACTTCTCAAGAACTACGGCTGGGTGTGGTGGCTCACACCTGTAATCCACCACTTTGGGAGGCCGAGGCAGGCGGATCAGGAGGTCAGGAAATCGAGACCATCCTGGCTAACACAGAGAAACCCCGTCTCTACTAAAAATACAAAAAATTAGCCGGACATGGTGGCGGGCACCTATAGTTCCAGCTACTTGGGAGGCTGAGGCAGGAGAATGGCATGAACCCGGGAGGCAGACTTTCAGTCAGCTGAGATTGGGCCACTGCGCTCCAGCCTGGGCGACAGAGGGAGACTCTGTCTAAAAAAAAAAAAAAAAAAAAAAAAGTACAGCCAGAGGAGAAAATTAAGTTGTGGCTTGGTTGCATCCCAAGATACAGATGTTTTCCTTTTTGATAGGCACCTTCGCCCTTCCAGGGGCCCAGTAAAACACCCAAGAACTGAGAATCACTTATGGTTGTTGGAGGAACCGATACCCTTTGAAAGAGGGTTGAGAACAGTGCGAATGTCATGTGATCTCTGCTATGCACAGAGTAGAAGGAACAAACCAATTAACTAATGGAATGTGGAGCATCTAGGGGAACTGCAGGGGCTTGGAAAAGCCAAGAAAAGCAGCAAAACGATCCCCACGTGGACAGGAGACTGCTGCTGAAGTGTGGCCAGAACTAAAACTCTAGTGGCTTTGACAAAATCTGGATCATTCTGCCAAGTTCTCTTTATTTTTGTTCTAGGATGGGCACATCCCTCTTTGAACAGCTAAGTTCCTATATCAGAGCCCAAATGCCAACCTTAATTCCTCTCTTTCTGGAATCCCAAGACTCTGCCCAGGAAGGCTTTGCTTTCATGCTGTCTTCTGTAGCAGGTGCACCTGGAAGTAGCTCCTCCACTGAATTGTCAGCCCAGGCTAAGGACACCAAGTCTCACCCAGACTTGAATCCTTGAGACAGGAGCAGATTTTTAGTGGGTGCCTAGCACATCCAATGAAGGATCTCTGGGAAAGTTGTGCAGTCCTCAATTAGCAATGTCTTCCATGGATTGGGGCACAATGAATAATGAATAATGAGTAGAATAATGATCAATGAGTAGATGAATAATGAGTAGAATATGAGTAGAAATGAATAATGAGTAGAAACAGACAGGTGAGGCTTTCTTAGTGCCAACATTGCTGCAGGTCACTTGAGCAGTTGCCGAAGGTATAGACTAGACAGCCGTCTTTGGATTGGCAGCTAAGAATTCTTTCCCTTTGTATGATTTGCTCTAACTCTCAGCTCAAAGCATGGGGGTCATGAGAAATCACCAGCAAAAGGAGGGTAGAAGAAAGAGGGAGGATCTGGTAAAGGCCAATGTTCTTTCTCAGCTCCTGTTTGATCTGGTCAAAAGCAGATGCATTTGGACTCAGCCTGGGGAAGAAACCTCTGCATAAAAGAGACAAGCTAGGCCAGGGAGATTCCTGGCTTCTCCACCACTCAAAAAAAAAAAAAAAAAAAAAAAAAACTGGATGCAAGAATTTCCACTGCAAATTGCTGGCCACATGTATTCTCCATCTAGAAATCATTTGTTAATCAATGAGTGCAGTTTTTTTCTTGGTATGTTGAATCACATCTGGAAATGATCTATCCCCATAAATTGATGCTCAGGAGATGATTAAAAAATTCTGATTGTGCCCAAATGAGTATGGAAATGTTTAATAAGGAGCTGGGATCCTGGGATGCCTGTGAGGCACATTCTTGAATCCTCATAGTCTGGACCTCACTTTGGGCAAAAGAGACCAAGTGGAGGATTAGGGAGGTGCTGGTTCAGTTTCTGTTTCCCACTCTAGTGTGGAGCAAGAGTCCCCTGCTCCCCTGCTCGCCCTTCTCTGTCCATCTGGAGCCCTCCTTTCTATTGCTTTTTTCCCAGGGAGGACGAAAGGCAGGGAGGAGAACATGGGGATGACAAAGCATTGGCATCTCACAGAAACACCACGAGGATCTTGGCACATGGGGACTATGATTCTGTTTCACCCTTGGAGAGGTTAGGCCATGCTGTAAATCTTTTTGTGCCTATAGTTCCATAGCTCTGACTTGCGCAAGGTCATGTAACAAGCTAGAGTCTTGTTGCTAGACTTCTAGTGCAGTGCTTTTTGTGTGCTGAGCTCTTTGGAACCCTCTGTCTCCTGAGCAGGTCCGTGGGGTGGCTCTTCCTGTCTTAGGACCAAACTGTTGAAATTTGGAGGACACTGGGGGTATGCATGTGTTCATGTATGTGTGCATGTGGACATGGGGGGGTGCATCTGTTCATGTATGTGTGCATGCATGCATACATTTATGCAGATATGTGTATCTGCACGTGCATGTGTTTGTGTGTGTGTGCACAAGCCTGTGTCTGTATGTGGGTGTTTCTGCATTTCTGTGTCCTCCGTGTGCATGTGTTGGGCCAGGAGTCAATGTAATGTGTACACCTATATGCCTGTGTCTATATGCTTCGGTTACCATTACCAAGGGCCCTACTCAGGATGTTTAGTACCCAGCCTACAACAGTCACTGACCAATCAGAATGAACACTGTCAGTAACTCAGCATTGGCTGGAGTCCTGGGAGGCCAGAGGGTCCTGTGGGAGAAGCCGGAATGACTGGGGTATGTGTGAAAGTTTGGGGAGCTTGGGGGGCAGCCCCTATATACGAATTGGTCCAAAAGTACTTCAATACTTTAACAGCTGGCATGGCCTTCCTTGTGCTAATTGGAAGAATATCAGTTCTTCTGTCCTCAGAAATAAACCTGGGAAAGTGATTAGGAAGATGTGTTCCGGTTAATGTTTGATTTTCAACAAAAGGAATGACACAATTGAATTTGACAAGTTAGAGTACTCTGTTGGCTCTAGACAAGTTATTTAATCCCCCTGAAAAATTGGGATGATCATACCTACCTTTGTATAAGGTTGGTGTAAGGGTGAAATAAGCTTACACCCATATGGTGTGCCTGGCACGTGGAAGTTGTTACTATTATTGGTGTCATCAGTTTTATTATAAAATGGCACAGTGAATGTTTCCAGGTATGGTTTTGGAGATCACACAGATCTGGAGTTTATGCCTACTCGGCTGTTCATAAGTTTTAAAAGTGAAGCTACTTAACCTTTTTGAGTCTCAGTTTCCCTGTCTGTAAAATAAAGACACAGGATGTTACTATGCATTTGTTGCAGCACTATTAACATGGCCTTGCAAGAAGTGATCTAGAGCTGAGCTCTGTTAAATTGCTCCTGATGATGACGGTGATTGTAATGATGATACTATAGGGGCTCCCCTCTGAAGTCTGCCAGAATCTGAAGGCCTTTAGAGATCACTCGGTCCTATTGTTTATTTGCACAGATGAGACTGAAGGTCTGTGGAGGTGTGATGGGGGCCTGACCTCAGGCCTCCCTGGGGCTGCGACCTTCGGGCCCACTGAGGCATGAGCAACCTCCAGCTGGGAATGGCCTCCCCACGTTGCTGAGCCCTGGGCTGCACAGCCGACTTTGGGACTTGGAGAGACATCAGTGCCGGATGATGTGCATTTCATTACTTTCAATAGATGTGTAGGTTGTTGTTGAAGACTGATAACTTGCTCCTGTTCATCACACGTGTGCTGTGGCAGACACCCTCCAGGGATTTGGGCTTTGAGTGACTTCAGGGTGGGAGAGGAGAAAAGAGGGCATCACTGGACCTCTTCCCTGGTGGATGGAACAGCGGCATGGCTTGTCCAGGTTGGCAGGCTATGCCAGCCTGGTCCCCTGAGAAACCTCCTCCCCACATTTTGAGGCCTGCATACATGCTGCCCTTAAGTATGTATGGCAGAGGCAGAAACTCAACAGAGACATAGGCTTCCTAGCATCAGGTACCAAACATGACAGAAACCTATTGTGACTTTAGGAGATGGTGAGAGAGGTAGAGGTGTTTGACAGGTACTCAGGGATGATCAGATAAAAGCACTTGGGCAGCATTTACATTGCATCAGACACTAGTCTGAGAAGTTTACACAATGAACTTCTAAATCTTCACCAGAACCCTCTGAGGTAGTGCAATGATTATTCCCGTTTTATATATGCAGAAGTGGAGGCACAGAACAGCTCCCTAACCTGTCCAAGGTTACCCCTAAGTGCACAAGACAGCTGGAATTAGAACTCAGGCAGTTGGGCCTGGAGTCTGTTCTTTTCGTGTTCTCAGTTGGAGGCTGGGACAGAAGGACACAGCCTCTTTCCCTTGGTGAGATTTGGGCTGAATGCTGGGAAACTGTGAGCAAGGACATTTTCTCCAGGCAAAGAGAACAGCCCTGGAGCTTCGAGGAGGGCCTGGGCCACTCACTCTGCATTCCTCAGCCAGCAGCCACACTCAGTTGCCTGGTGAGCCTCTGGAGAACGCCAGGGCATCATCAATCACAGCATGGCCCCTCCTGGGGACTGGCCCCGCCTCACCCTGCCTTTCCTCACTCACTTGCTGAGTTCTCACGGAGAAAGGGATGGGAAGGGAGCACAGCCTTCCCTTGAAGCACAGGCTCCTGGCATCCATGAAGATGTGTGGTTGGGACCAATTCTGCCCTGAAGTTGATCAACAGGGTTATGTTGAGCCCCTGCCAGGAGCTTGGGACCCCAGTCATGGGCTATGGAAGGGATGAGACCCGTGAAACCCAGGCCCAGCCAAGGGAGAGCACGGGACAAACTAACAGGAGGAAAGAGGGCAGTTGGCTCAGAGGAGAGGGAGGTCTGCAGGTTGGGAGATTGGGGGTCCCAGAGGAGGGGGCCTCTGGGAGCCTTTTTGGGGCAAGGAAGTGAGTGAAGGGGTGGCATGTCACTGAGAAAAGAAAGGGAAGGGGTCTGGCTTCTGCCAAAGCCCTGGAGGCACATCTGCTGAGCCCTTTTCCCCAGATGTCAGAAGGGCTGTCTGCTGCTCAGGGGGCAGGGATCCTGCCAGCTGGGGCTGGCCACAGAGCCCCTTCCTGTGTGCGGCACTGAACAGAGAGCGGTGTTGAGCTCATTTGCTTATCCTCATGTATTCACCTCCCTCAGCTCCTCTGTGTGCCCCCAAGGTTCATGATAGGGACTGGAGGTGATGTATTGAGGGAACAAGAAAAACTAAGGAAAAGTAACCAGGGGTCTCCCTACTCTGACCTTACTGTCCCAGCAGAGCTTGCCTGGGGCAGAGGGCTGGCCATGCCTGGAGGAGTTACGTATGGCCTTTACCAGTCCCCATAGATCTCTAGATCTGTGTCTGGGGGACACAGGACTATTCTGGTGGTGCTGCGGGAATGTGTCAGGAGGAAGCCTGAGCCCTGACCAGCACCCTTCACTCTTCAGCTTTTGGGGAAGGGCTCTCCTGGTCCAGCCTTGGTTTACACTGACCTCAGCGTCTGATCCTCAAAGCAGCACAGTGGAGTTTCCTGGGAGGCAGGCCATGGCAGGAAGAAGGCCTCCACCTTCTCCCCGAGGGAAGACACAGATAATCAGGGCCACCCTCTTTCCGCTTCCTCTTCAGAGTCTGTAAGTGACCGGAAAGGAGAGCTCATCAGGCTTTTCACACGCTGAAGGACTGGAAGTTTGCTTTTCTCTGTGTGAACAGCTGGAAAAGCCAGTGGAGAGTTTCCATCTCAGTGGGCAATGGGCTCCTTCCTCCTGTCCCTGAGCAGGCCTGGTCTCGCCCTAGCCTGAGCAGTGACAGAGGAGAGGCCCAAGGGGCTGGATTCTCAGGAGTTTCCAGACCTGGAACTGAACCTTTCCTGGGGCTGTCTGACAGTCTCACCTCCCGCTCTCTGTTTCATTCTGAACCACTCACATTATACTTTAGCACTTAATTCAACAGTCATTGAAAATATGCTGGTTTTAGTTTTTTCATCGTTTTGACCTAAGATCATGTTGGTGCCAATTTCCTTTAAAATAATTCTCTACCTGTGGGCCACTGGCGTGAAATCCCAGCGGCAGCCCCCGCCAACCCTCCCTCCGTAATTCCATGGCCTCCCCTCGCTCACGCTCCCCTCAGGGTTCCTTGGCCTCTGTGTTTATACACTAATGTTTTTTCTCACACATTCATTGTGCAGCTTTCCTTAATTTGGTGTCCCGCCGGGCGCCAGCAGGAAGCCACTCAAACATTATGTCAGTGATCTCAAAATTGAACCCCAGGGCTTTCTTCTGCCAGCAGATGTGTGGCACACTTTATTAACTCAAGTACCCACGAGTTGAAAATTTCATTAGTTTGAGGGGAGGGCTAAGTCCCATCAAGAGACCTGGTCTGGACAGATTCTTTGTGTCAACCTGACCCCTAGCAAAACGGATTATTGTTCTAAGTGAGACAAGTGACCTAATGTTCTGCCTATTATGCACACATGGTCTGTAACCTTTTAAAATACAAGTGTGGGAAAACAGCACATTCTGCCACATCCCTGACCAAAAATTCCTGACAGGTGGCAGCCGGCCTCTTAGCAACGCCACCAGGAGCCTGGAGTTATCCAGGGGCCACGGTGGTTCCCTTAGGCCAGGTACAGGGCGGAATTGGGAGACCTCCTGCTGGGAGGAAGGAGCCCATGAAGGCAGCGCTCAGCCTCCAGTGCCGCCCTGTGACAGGTCAGGGGACAGCCTTGGATGGGCCATGAGAGCCCACCTCCTGTGCCCCCTTAAGGTGGTCCCCGGGCTTTCCACCAGACTGGGAGACTCACAGGGAGGCAGTTTGTTTGCCGTGCTAAGAAAATTTCCCAAGACTCTGTGCTGGGCACTGAGTGCAGCCACATCCCTGCACAAGACTCCCTTCTCACCTGCTCACCCAGGCCCTCTCACACTACCTTGTTCCAAGTGGCCTGATATTCTGCCTGCTAGGCACACATAGTCTGTACCCTTTTAAGGTACAAGTGGGGAAGAAGGACACTTTCTGTCACGTCCATTACCACAAATTCCTGACAGGTGGCAGCTGGGCTCTGTGGGAAAAGGACCAACATGCTCAGTTGAGCTTAGCACCTCCTGAGGCCTCCTTAGCAAGGCTGGAGCCTGGCCTGTGGAGGAGACAGGTGTCCCAGCTGTGGCCCAGAAGTGTGCAAAGGTTGAGGGTGAGAAGGTGGAAAGACTATGGGGTTGGGCAAGGAGGTATAATCTACGCTTGGAGCATGGCTGGAGGAGAGCAGGTAATGGAGGGGTGGGGAGGGCTCCCAAGAAGGAGGGCCTGAGCAGGGCATGAACAGGCCAGAGAAACAGGGTGAGGAAGGGTTCTGGGAAGGAACGGGGCCAAGGTGTGGGTCTTGGGTGGAGTTTCGGGGGATGCGAAGCGGAGGCTGTAATCATGCACAGCATGCTTGCTCTGGACTGTGTTTTGGGCTTAGACACAGAGCAGTCCCTAGGCTGAGAGACCCCAGTGGAGTGGGGACAGGCAACATTCTTCGTGGTACCTCTGTCTCCAGTGGGCCTGTTGTGGGGATGCATCTTCTGACAAACCCGTCTCTTTTGGGGTAGATGAGAATTCCTGGAGATCCAGGAATGCAGCCTTTAGGCCTGGGTTTGTTCTCCCTGGAGTCTCTGTGACCTGGCCTCCCAGAGAGCTGAGGGTAGGGCTGCACTGGCCCCTACCTTCTGACAGACACAAAGCAGAGCTGGTTGTAAAAACTTAATTAAATGAAATATTTTAACAAGAAATTCCTAGAACAGAATGCCCTGCTCGTAAGCAAGCCATCACTGAAATAAAAGCTGACAGAACACGTGTGTTCTGTCCAGGAAGAGAAAGTTTCTGCAAGAAACAAGATAGTGCAGAGAGCTGGCCTGTGCTGGACCAGTGGCTGAGCAAGCTGGTTCCTGGAGTCAGAGCCAGGCAGACTCGGGACACAGCCCTGGGGCTGTGACTACTTGGCTCAGGAATGCGTGAACTCCAGACCGTAATTCATGCATTCCACAAACTTTTCCTGAGCACCTACTGTGTGCTGGGCAGTGTGCCGGGCTCTGGGTATACAATGCCTTCGGCGTTCACCAGGTGCTCCTGTGAGAGGGCTATTTTGCAAGATGAAGAAATGGGGGCTTAGGGAAGTGATGCAACAGGGTACCACTGAGGGAGAGCTGGGACTGGAACTCAGGTCTGCGAGTCTTCAAGTCCAAGCTCTTTACCACCTCACCTACTCTTTACACAACAGCTCAGTTAGCAAAGGTGCTGAAGAGGAAACTCGACTGCATTTGCAGGCTGCTAAATTGTGGCTGGCCCCATGCAAGGCCACCTCTGGGGCTGGAGTGTGCCACTGTACCTTCCTGGGGGAGTGCAACCAAATCCTGTCCTCACACTGGACTGAGAGTGGACAGAGACACTCATTCCCATACTGAGGAAAGGGCCTGCAGATCAGAGTGTGTAGCTTGCATAGTGGACTTCCTGGAGGAGGTGGCACTTGAGAGGACCTTGAATGTTTCTGTAGAGAGTCAGGGGAGGATGTGCCCCTACATAGGAGGGGAAAGGGAGTAAGCCACACCTGAGAGTGGGCAGCAGAGCATGGAGTGATGCTAAGTGGCAGGAGGAGCCTGCATTGGAGGCGAGAGTGGAGCCTGGCTCAGGGACTGACTCTCCAGGGAAATGTTGCCCTCTGCATGTGTCAGTAAGGATGAGGTGACAGAAACATCTCTTGCTCCCTTGCCCATCTCGGGTGAGTGTGAGAAAAATACATCGCATGCACAAGCCAAGGAACTGGCTTGATTTCTCCTGATTGATTATTTCCCAGGCTAGAAGGATTTTGGGAACAGCAGAGTCAAATCCTTCCTGCCACCCGGTGCCTTTGTTCCACACCATCTTCCAGTGGCCTCAGTAGGACTTGGCTCAGGATCAACCTGATTTAAGAAAATTCCATCAAAAACCCTGACATGCAAAGAAGACTCATTTTAGGTAAAATGGTTCACAGGGTAAGAGGAAACTTTGTTTTACAGGAATATTCTCCATCAGGTTATCTTATATTGTAAATTTCAAATATTCTTTGATTTATTCAAGGAAACGCCCAAACTTTACAGGATATGGTGAGCGCGTAAAGTGAGACAGGGCTGTGTTTTGTTCAGAAATTAGCTTACAAGTGCCTCTTTTTTGCAGCAGAGAAATTATCTTTAAACTCTATCCCCTACACTCCCCCAAGGACTCAGCCCCCTACTGCCCCAGGGAGTCTGGAGAAGGAAAGGGGAGTCTAGGGGCGGGCTAGTCCTATGTTTGGATGACTCTCTGCCTCTGGTATTATTGGGGAGTTGAGGTTGTATGTGCACTCCGTCCCAGCATCATGGCTTTGCCCCATTCACAGAGCTGAGGGGGAGACCCTGCATCCACGGCTTATCTCTGTACCTGTCATAGGAAAGAGTCAGCCCTGCATGGGCAGCCAGACCTGTGAGTGGGGAGGCAGGGTGCCCGGGACGGGGAGGCAGAGGTGGAGGCTAAACCCACTCAATAGAGCATGACAGCAAGCCCTCAGTCAGCCTCGTGAAACTGCAGCCCCTTCCATCTCCCATCCAAACCTTTTTCTGAGAGAACAAGCCTAGAAATGCCACTTTAGTGTGTGTGCTTAGCCAGTCAGAGGACGGCAGCACACACCAGTGCTGAGTGAGTTGTCTCAGAGGCATCCATGCAAGGGAATGATTGTTTTCAGCAAACTCAGGGAATCCCCAAAAGGAGGCCCTTCAACTACCCAGCCACAGGGTGAGACATGGAGGAAAACTGACGAGACCTCAGAGGAAGCCCCTTGGAAGGGCCTGGTTGATTTCAGTTTGGCCTGGGGAGTGACACAGGCGAGGACAACTAGATCAAGGCAAGCACGTGGCCTGGGTGTGCTTCAGCAGGGATCGGGGGGTCTTCAAGGACTAAGTGACATTCTTTGCTGGGCCTTGGAGGAATTTTGTATAGAGAATAAAGAGAAACGGTCACAGAGGCGAAAAGCTTAGATGGTATAGAAGGACCCGGGCTCATTTAGTTCATCTGGAGCATGTTATTGTTCTCTGAGTTCCCCTTTTACAGATGAAGTAACTGATGAACAGAGAGGTGAAGTGACTGTCCCAGGACCCCATGGCTGGTGAGTGGCACACTTGGAACTCACACCCACGTCTGTCTCCCAAGTGTGCTCTGTGACCTCCTGCCTCTTCTGTCTCCGTGATCCCAGAATCCCTATAAGTCCTCCTCATTTGGGCCCCTCCCAGATTGAATACCATGTCCAGCCTCCTACATCAGTGCCTTGTTTATTTTTTCTGCCCTGAATGCTTAGGAGAATGCCTGGCCTAGAGAAGGGGCTTAACAAATAGCTGCTGAAGCAATAATTTTGCCTTAAGAAGGAGGATTTGATCTGCCCAAAAATCTCAGGTGAAGAGGAGAAGGAAGCACGAAATCATTTAAGTGCTTCATAAAAGCCATGCACTTAAAGGCTTTACCTTTTTCTCCTTTGTTTTAATTCATTAAATACATAATATAACTAAGTCAATTAGTAGTGCCATAAGCACCTACAAACTCACCCTCCAGCATGAGAATGAGGGCATGAGGGTCACCCACCTTGACCCATGAGTCCTCACCCTCCCTTCCCTGCCTCTCCCCACCAGATCGTAACCTATCCGGAATGTTGAGTTTAGCATTCCCTGGCTTCAAAACTATAATCCTAGAAAACAAAGCATTTTGTTCTGGATTTGAACTATATTAAAAGAGTCTGGCGGCCAGGCTCAGTGGCTCACGCCTGTAATCCCAGCACTTTGGGAGGCTGAGGTGGATGGATCATGAGGTCAGGAGATCGAGACCATCCTAGCCAACGTGGTGAAACCCCATCTCTACTAAAATACAAAAAATTAGCCGGGTGTGGTGGCACATGCCAGTAATCCCAGCTACTGTGGAGGCTGAGGTAGGGGAATCGCTTGAACCCGGGGAGGCGGAGGTTGCAGTGAGCCAAGATGGTGCCACTGCACTCCAACCTGGTAACAGAGCAAGACTCCATCTCAAACAAATAAACAAACAAACAAAAACAAAAATAAAAACAAACACAAACCAAAAAACCCAAAAGAGTCTGGCACAGCATTTCATCTTCCAGGACTTGCATTCTTATTCCCTATTATATTGTGGTCAGATTCCTCTAAGTAGTTGAGTATAATTGTAATTGTACGTCATTTATTTTGACTTCTGTCAATAGAAAACCATCAATGCATTCATTCGCTGTGTGCCAGGCTCCATGTATGTTAACCTCATTTAATCTTTGTAACAACTCTGTACCATAAGATGGGGCCACTTACTCCTCCTGCTCAGAGTCGCTTAACCTATTTTTCTCATTGATCTCCATTTTAATGATGAAACTGAAGGTTAGGAAACTCAAGTGACTTTTCTGAAGTTAAATAACTCATGAATGATGAAGCTTGAATTTGAGAGCGGGGACTTCTTTTGAGAGGAGGGAAGTATTGACTGCCTTGGTTCCCAGACTCAGCTCAACAGAGCTATGGGGCAGCAGTCGGCCCTCTCTGTTGTTCTTTCCAGGATCATCCAACATCCCATGTGATTATAGAAATGTTCTAATGACTCTAGCTCCGATCCCACTTCAAAGGCTTTAGGTCTCCTGGAGCTATACTGAGCTCCATTACTCTAGAAAGACCTTGGCACCAGCCTGGATGAGCCCCACCTGATGGAAAAGCAGAGGAATGGAGAGAGAATTGGTGGAGCTGGGCTATTGGTCCAGCTGTGCTTTCCTTAGGCACTGTTTCTGCGTTAGAATCTAAACTCTGGATGCCTCTGCTCACTGTGGTTTGGTGTTCATGCTGCACAGCTGACAGCCCAAGCCACAGTTTAAAAACAAGGGTGGGGACACAGGTCTTCAGTTCATGAACCAGTCCATCTTCAAGGCCTGAGTCATCCCTCTCACCCCAAGAATGGGCTTTGATGGTGTCAGTCCAGGGAGTAAAATGGACACAAGTGTCAGTGTTAGCGCCTAGTGCCCTGGCATTGTTGACGTGAAGCACTGCTCAGATCTGGGGAAGGCATGAGCCAGTCTATGTAGCAGAATAAAGGCAGAGCCCTCTCCTTGTGGAAACATGTGCACCTACTCCACCAACTTTTATGAGGCCCTGGAATGTTATTTGTTGGTGACCACCCAACCATCCCACCAACAAATGGAGCACTCTGAAGGGAGTTATAGCTGACCTCTTAATGTGAAACAGCATACAAGGAGATGAGCTAAGAGGTAGGGTCTGTTTCTGCACATTTATCTCTGGTTATTAGACACTTTTAGAGGGAACATCTGTTTGTCCACTCTGGCTCCCATATTGCAGGCTCCATTTGAGGGCCAGCTTGGCCCCTTCTCTGACTGAATTGGGACTAAGTCATAAATTAGATTCAGAAGGGGACCTAGAATAGGGAGTTAGAGGGGGCTTTGCTCAACTCACCAAAAAAGGGGAATTGAGCTGTTCAACTGACCGGGCTTCAAGTAAAAAGCAGAAGAAAATGGAGGTAGCTCTGAAGACATCTGGTGGTGCTGAGTCCCATTGGACCCATTTCTTATCAGGTTTATCCTGAGGACAGCACCACTACTCTAGGCAGGACCTGGGAGTCAAACCAAAGCACACAGCTTGATCATGCTTCTGAAGCCCCAGGGACTTGGGCTGGGCTCCATTATTTGATTTCTCCTTTGGTTGAAAACTTTAGATATTTGTTTAATGGGAGGAATATCTGTATTTATAGCAGGACTTTCCACGTCACCTCACAGTATGTTCTTAGCAGATGTACCTGTTGACTTACTCCCAGGACAATAGGGCAATTAACTGTACAAAAGGAAAAACTCTTTGTTTTCTTGTTAAGTTTCTAAAGATACTTATACAAACATAAAATTAATGTAATTATTGGTTAAAATCCTCCTTTTTCCCTACTCCTTTGGATATTGTTTCTCTAGCCCACATTTCCAACTGGCCTGCTAGATATCTCTGCTTAGACACATCATTGCAAATGGAAACTCACTATGTGATCCAGTAGTCCCATTCCAGCTGTGATAGTCAATGAGTCCATGTCTTATACTAATAATCTCCCACTCAACACATTCCTCCCATTTCTACTGAGGCTCCATAGTCCTTCAAGTTATACAGGTTCGGAATTTCCTAACTCTGAAGTCTGCTTTACCTATTCTTTCTTGTTCCTATGTTCCTCTCTCTCTCTCCTGCAACCCCTCCAGTTCCCGGCTTCAGTGACTTACCAAGGCAACTCCATTTCTAAGAGCTTTTGCACCCATCCTTTGTGTTTTACTCAATCAGCCACCTGATTCTGTCAATTCTGCCTTCCCAATCTTCTTTTATCCTACCCTCCTCACCATTCCCAACCCTAGGACTTGACTGAGGTGCTCCTCATCTGTTACTTGGACCCTGGCACAACCTCATAGATGTGGTTTGGGTCTGTGTCCCCACCCGAATCTCACGTCAAATTGTAATCCACAATGATGGAGGTGGGGCCTGGTGGGAGGTGACTGGATCATGGGGGCGGATTTTTCCTTTGGTGCTGTTCTCATGATAGTGAGTGAGTTATCATGAGGTCTGGTTGTTTAAAAGTGTGTAGCACCTCCCCACACTTCCTCCTGTTCCAGCCATGTAGGATGTGCCTACTTCCCCTTTGCCTTCTGCCATGATTATAAGTTTCCTGAGGCCTCCCCAGTCATGCTTTCTGTACTGCCTGAGGAACCATAAGCTGATTAAACCTCTTTTCTTTTTAAATTACCCAGTCTCAGTATTTCTTTATAGCAATGCCAGAACGGACTAATACACTTATATCCAGATTCACCCCATTACAATTCATTATCTATATGTTGTCATGTTGGTTTTCCTAAATCACAATGCATGTCACCCTTCTGCTCAAAAACTTTCACTGGATGTCCTTCAGCAAAGAGAGTGTCATCTTTTTACTCTGACATTCGAGCCCTCTGCAGTACTATAGATCTGCCTTTCCAGTCCTCTCTCCTTACCTTTCCTGTGCTTTGGCTAAACTAGATAATCCAGTGTCCTTACAACACACCCAACTATCATTCTTTACTCATCTTCTTCCTAGACCGCCCTCTCTCTCATCTGTTTATTAAAATCAATGTATATTCGAGATCCATTTCAATCTTTTCTATAAAAATCCCCTGATTCACAACTTTCCTCTTTTAAATCCCTCATAGTACTTTGGTTATATCCATCATGAGACAACACATTTCACCTTTGACAGATAAATGGGCAGACAGACCTCCAGGAACTGCATCTTATTGATCTCTGTCTCCTCTATAGAGCCACTGCACAGTGCCTTACACATAGAGGTGTTTTATCAATGCACACTGAACCAGGCACGTAGTCCTGCCTCCATTCTTTCTTCTTGCCATAACGTCATTTTAATAATCATCTAATGATAATGGCAGTTTGTCTCTACAGGACATTAAAGGTTGCAAAACTCTCATATATGTTATTTCAACTGATTTTCATGGAAAGTCCTGCAAGGCAGGCAGGATAGATATTATCTCCATTTCATAGGTAAGAGAACTGAGGCCTGCAGGGGTGAAATAAGTTGCCCTAAGTACAAGCAAATAAAAAATGTAGCTATTAATTGAACCAGAGAAGTATCCAGATATGCAGTAGAAGACCTAAGAAGGGAGCAGGCAAAGTCCAAGTCCTCACAAGGATCCCTTGTTCTTCAAACTTCATTCAGTTCAACAAAGACATTCTGAGCTCATCAGGGGCCCTTTGTATGAGGGACACTGGTCAAGGAACTGGGCAGTGGGTACCATGTGACTGCACAATCATTTTGGATTTGTGGCTATTTTTTTTTCCTTTCAGCACTAGATAGATATCAACAAATAAGCACTGGGAATCTTGGACTCCCTCTTTCCCTCCAAATTAAGCCACAATTCCAGGCCTCCTTTCAGTTTGAACACTCACTAGATTTTTGCTGCTTATAGCTCATCAGGGAAACTCTTGCAGAACTATTCCTGGAACTATTCCATGTGGTGCCTTGGGATTTGAGTCTAATTTCCATGTTTCTCTCACTCTCAAAACTGACCCCTCATTTATCCACTCATTTATTCGCTCACCCACCCATCCATCCATCCATCCATCCATTATCCAACAGACTTTCCTTGAGTACCAGATTCATACACTACCGTATTATAGCTCCATAGACTCTTTCTCACTCTTCAGTTCAGTACAGAAGAATATTGTTAAGGCTATGTGTTTCCTTTTCCAGGTAACGCCTGTGCATTTTAACAGTGGGCTTCACCAAGAGAATGTGAAGCTTTATGAAAGAATGGTGGAAGTTGAAGGATTTTTGAATTAAAAAAGGAGGTCTTTTCCAAATAGACCTCATGTAGGATTTGGGAGGTGGTGACCTCCAATTTCTTATTGCTCCCAAGTTACACTCTTCTTTGCTCTTCAGTGTCATGGAAAAGAATGCGCTGTTTTATATCTACCCTTGTCAGTAATATGAGTGCAAGTTTTGTTGCACAGGTTTTTTGCAGCTTTCTCTTTCTAGAGCTCAGCTTGGAGGCTCTGACTGGACATTGCCAGTGTTTAAAATCAGAGTTTGAAGTGAGTGGATGTGGCAGGAGAAACCCTTGGGTTTTTATTACACTTGGGATTGTTGGATATTATGTTTGGAAAAATAAGGATGCTTAAGAGCCTAAAGAGCATACATGTATGCTGGGTCACAGAATTGTTAGGAATCTACATCTCCACCCCTCCTCTCCCAATCATACTTTCTTGGCCTTGAATGGATCCTGGCAGAGCTCCAGGGAGACATCTGGGGTCCGTATTGCCATGAAGCCCCTGGGGCTAGGACTCCCTAGCCATTCCTTCTCCACTCCTGGCAGGCTGAGTGAAATAAAGGACCTGTTGTTTCATCTCGAGGCCTACCGGAGAGCCTTGCCTTGCAAAGGCAGACTGTCAGTGAGGAAGACTATGTGGCACATGAACACACCAGAGGTGTTCCTCAGGATCAAAGTATGTACAAGCCTTTGTGAATATTTTTTCCTTCTCACTTGGCAAATACAATTCCTGAGATCAATAACCTCGTCTTTTTAATTTTTTCCTCGTCTTTTTAACTATTTATAAAATATTGAATTATAAAATATGTAATTATAAATACTTTAATTATAAAATATGTAATTATAAATACTTTAATTATAAAATATGTAATTATAAATATTTTAATTATAAAATATGTAATTATAAATGTTTTAATTATAAAATATTTATAAATGTTTTAATTATAAAATATTTTAAAAGATGAGGTAATTGTGTTTTTTATAATTAAATATTTTATAATTAAAATATTTATAATTAAATATTTATAATTAAAATATTTATAATTAAATATTTATAATTAAAATATTTATAATTAAATATTTATAATTAAAATATTTATAATTAAATATTTTATAATTAAAATATTTTTAAATATTTTATAATTAAAATTTTATTTTATATATATTATTATATATATAAAAAATTTTAATTTATTTTATATTTTATAAATATATTTTAATAAATTATATATTATAATTATTATAATTATAATATATAATAAATTATAATAAATTATAAATATATTTTATAATTTATATTTTATAAAAATATTAAAAAATTTTATTTTATATATATTATTATATATATAAAAAAATTTTAATTATAAAATATTTATAAATATTTTAATTATAAAATATTTATAAATATTTTAATTATAAATATTTAATTATAAATATTTTAATTATAAATATTTAATTATAAATATTTTAATTATAAATATTTAATTATAAATATTTAATTATAAATATTTTAATTATAAATATTTAATTATAAATATTTTAATTATAAATATTTAATTATAAATATTTAATTATAAATATTTTAATTATAAATATTTAATTATAAATATTTAATTATAAATATTTTAATTATAAATATTTAATTATAAATATTTAATTATAAATATTTTAATTATAAATATTTTATTATAAATATTTAATTATAAATATTTAATTATAAATATTTTAATTATGAATATTTTAATTATAAAATATTTAATTATAAATGTTTTAATTATAAAATATTTAATTATAAAAAACACAATTACCTCATCTTTTAAAATATTTTTGCAAAATATTTCCCTCCACAATTTCTCCATTTCCATTTTTATTCTGTTACTTAAATCACACTATGTGTTCTAGAGGTTTTGCTGTGCCAGAACATTTTATCAATGCCCTCGTTTCACTGTCTTTCAATACAAATGAGCCACATTCAGTGGTATGATACACAATAAAGACTCCATTTATTTGTTCCTCCTCCCCCAAGTTTAGCAAAATAACTCAGATCCTGATTTTCTTTAACTTGCAAAAAATGCCATCCTTCTGAGTTCAGAGACCTTCAGAGCCCTGGTGCCAGCTTTGGTGCAGGTCCAGTTCATATGTGCTTCTGCTTATAGTCTACTGCCTACTGCAGGGCTGGCTCACTGTATGGTTTTATCAATATAGGCAGTTTGAATTTTTTCTGTGCTATGTGAAAGTTCAATTGGAAAAGAAGAATAAATGAAGATTGCTTTTAAAAAATTAGAGGATGATAGTAAGTTCTCCTGGAGCAAGCTTCATATAGGGGTTCATGACTGTGGTTGACTGCAGCTTTTTCAGTAACTCCGTGATGTATATCAGAAATGTGTGGTAGTTTTGAATGGACAGGTCAATCAATCTTTTGGATTCAGCAATAAATTTTTCATAGTAATCAGAGAGTTGGTCTGAAAAATCTTGCAGTTTATATCTAAACTGCTGGTGGTAATCAGAAATTATTTTCTTTGTCGCAGTGGCCTGGCTTTTAATTATTTCCTGAGCAGTGGCAGAAAGCTCTGCAATCTTCTCTTTCCCTTTTCCATCTGGATCAGTAAGGATGCTAAGATATTCCTGAATATTTCTGTGCAGAAATTGCTCAACTTGACTTGAGAGTTGGGAAGTAAAGTCAGAGGCACTGACAATATATTCAGAATGGAAGTCCTTAAGAGCAACTAACAGGTTCTTGATCAGACTGACTATCTTTTCTTCAAGTTCATAATATTTCACTGTCCAGCCAACTATACTTGGATCAAAATATTCTTCACGAAGGGCCATAATGTATTGATGGATCTGCTGTAACTCTTGAGAAGATTCCTGAAGCTCGTTTTGAATAAATTCATTGAACTTATGAAGATTAAGGCATAGGTTTTCTTTCAACAATTTAAAAACATATGGGATATAATCATTGAAGATTGTGTTGATCTCATCTTGGATATAATTAATAAGATAAGTAAATTTCATCTCTTTCAGCTGTTTAATGTTATCTTCTATTAGTTGGAAAATGAATTGTAAAAGGTCCTGAAGATTACGTAGCACCTCTGTGGTCTTGAGAGACTGAATGTCTTTAAATACCTCTTGGGCTTCTTTTGATAAATCTTTCAACAGTTCCCTATACATTGAGATTACATCTATTAGTTTATGTTTCCTTAACTCGAAAGGAAGTGTAATCACTAGGTCTTGGAAATAGGAAAACAGTATTTCTGAACCATTATGGACTTTCAAATATACCTGGGACAGTACCGTCCCTACCTCCCTTATGAACATAGTGCAAAGTTCCTCCCTAGTGTATATCCCAGGTTTCCCCGGAAACTGGAATCTGGGGAAGTTCAGAAAATCAATGAGTGAGTCAATCAGATGCTTGACTTTCATATGGAATTCTTGAGTAACTCGTACCAAGCCGTCAAACACCTTATCCTTGAGTCCCTGGAAACTGGCTTGGCCTTCCTGAGTCAACAGTTCCTGGTACAGATTCTGGGCCTTGTCCTTCCACTCTTGGTAGGTCCCAGTGGTGCCACTGGCTGCTTTCTGGAACCTCACCTCGATATCATCAATTTGCCTAATGGCCCCTTGATAAACCCATTCAGCATTGTTCTGCAGATTTCTTCTCAGCTTTGAAGACGCTTCTCTCAGGGTGAGCCCTGTGTGTTCCCAGTGGTACTTGTTGACATAATCATAAAGGGCCCCTGTGGCCTTGGGCACGTTGTCTTTCAGAGAGGTTAGCAAGCCAGAAGCTGCCTCTTCTTCCCAATTAACTTTGATCTGAGTTTCCTCATCAGATTCCTGGACCCTCAACTCAGTTTTGAATATGGTGAGTTTTTTATCTGGAGAGGACTAAACAGAGAAAAAAAAAAGAACATGTTTTCAATTACTCCAATTACATAATATAGTACACTAAAACTTCATTAGCAGTTAAAAATAAAGATCAGAGAATCTTTCATATACTGAAAGGGATTTATCTTTCATATGTCAGTTCATGTGTTTGTTTTATGGTTAAATAAGTCTACTGTTGTTAATTTCTCTTTATCACATGCCCCAGAAAGGATTTTAAAAAAAGCTTGCTGTTTGGCATTTACATTGTGACACTTAACAGTTCAGCCTTCCTAGGACTGAAAACTGGAAGAGGAGTGGGGGGAAGAGAAAGAAGAGGAGAGAGAAGAAGAGTCAGGAAATGACAGATAGGGAAAGAAGAAATAGCAAAAAAGGCAAGTTGGAGCCCACCCTGCAGAGACCCAGAATCCCAACATCAGTACGCATTCTCCAAGCCCATGACAAACTTTTAGTAACAGTAATAGAACCATGTTTGGTCTTCTCCTCTGGTAACGTCACCCTTGATTTGGCCCTGGCAGAGCTTGTAAATGACATGAGAGGAATTTGATGTATCTCATCTAGCAATTCTATTGTGGGGAAGGATTTTAAAGTTTTAAATACTACAGAAACCAGCACTCTCTGAAAAATATACCCTGCCTATGGCTGAGCTTGCCTATGATTTAGATGATGAGGTATAACCCTCATCTTCCTGGATTTGCCCAGAATTAATAAATAATAGTGCTGATGGGATGTCATGTGTGCATCTAAACATTAAAATCAATCAAGGACTCATTGTAATACTTTCTAGAGAATATTTCCTCAGAGAAGAAGTTGCTTACCGCCTGTCTTTCACCTAGTTTGGGGAATCTCTGAATGAATATTTGGTCCTGAATTAAATGTATCTGCCCCAATTCTCCACTCGCTCTTGGGGGCGTGTCACTCATTAGGTGGTATTTACCTGAGGGCTGTAGTAGAAGTTCCATGTAGAAAAGTCGTCATCTTCATCCGTATCCATGCCCACGGTGCCTATGGCTGGGGAGGCTGCTGAGGTGGAGATGCCTTTCTTGTCTTTCTGGTAGTGCAGTTGGAGATCGGTGAACGCTGGGCTTTTGATATTGAGGTGCGCTTTTCCTTCCCATTCCCTGAAAGCAGAAAAACAGATGAGCCATCACGAAAGGGGTATGGAGATGAAGAAAATCACAATGAGTTTTCAAAAGGTATAAGGTTTCAATTCAATAAAAGTTCCATACTGAAGTCCTTCATATTTGCCATCTTCTTCATATTCTGCACTGAAGTCACGGTGTGCAAATGTTCCTTTAGTCTTAGAGGCTAACATACCATCTTCGATTTTGTGTGTTCCCGCAACTGTATAGGAGAGATTTTGTATTTTATTAGATTCATAACCGTAGGACGTTGATGTTTTCATTGTGAAAACTGGGAGAATTCTATCCTAACCAGATATTTCACTTATGTTTAAAATATGCAATGTACAGCTCACAGTTATTTTAAAATAAATAGTTAAAAGACATTGTTAGTCCTAAAATAATTACGGAAAAATCCATTTTCTTTAAAGCTGTTTGTCTTGAATGACACTAGATTTTCTACAGTTTGGTTTTTACGTGTAGGGTATACATGTATCTCTTTTCTTACTTAAAATTTTGTGACATTGAGTAATTGTACATCTACTCACAACTAAATACATAATTATTTACTCATAACTCTCATTGAAAATATACGATATCTAGGAGAGGAGACAGGATATTTCTTACCATTTAGTTCATATTCTAGGAACTGTACGGTTGAGCTGCATGTGGAATCCAGGACTGTTTCAACATAATCTGCTTTGTTTTTCAAACTGGCACTCCAAGTGGCATTATACATGGGAGAGTCTACCTCAAAGCGTGCAGTCAGTGCTTGAAAGGAAGGAATGACAATTCCAGCAGGTACAGAGAACTTAATGGAGGGAATCTCAATGGTCTGCTCAGGCACGATGATGGTGGGCAACTCAAAGTCTGCGATCTTGTTGGCTACTGCATTTAGATCCAAAGCAGCAATGCCATCTGAAACACTTTTTGGAAGCGTGAACTGGGACACAGTTAACTGAGATTCAGGCATGGTTATCTCAAAAAAGGGAATCAAGGAGTCTTCTGGTTGAGAATATTTTGTTACCACATCAACTTCAGGGAATTTTACCTCGGGGAGTGTTGGTAGGTTGAGGGCAAATGATGAAGTTCTCAGCTTCTTATAGATTTGTATTTCTCTGAAGTCAAGTTTGTACGATGGAACCTGAAGATCTGTAAATGGGACATGGAACGTAGGCATGACAAGAACTGAATTTAGATCATTTAGTTTCAGCCCAGGAATAATGAATTTATCAGCCAAAACTTTTACAGGGATGGAGAATGAATAGCCATTGGGGTTTTTGGTGTACACAAAGGCAGTTGAAACACGAAGATGCTGTCTCCTACCAATGCTGGTGGTTACATCCAGCTTTAGGAAATCCCATAAGCTCTTCTCATAGACTGGTAGGATGATATTTTTGAGGAACCTTAGGTGTCCTTCTAAGGATCCTGCAATGTCAAGGTGTGCCTTTTCTTGGTCATTGGAAAGCTCGACCTGGCTCTGGAAAGACCCAGAATGAATCCGGACTTCATTTTTCCATCTGATCTTCTGGTTCTTAGTGTTAGCATTCAGGGCCACTTCCTGGCCAAGGTGGGGGAAATCATGGAAGGAACTGGGCTGACTTGCATGGACCTGAACAAGAGCTGACATTTCCCATGGAGAGAGTTCCAGGGTGGCTTTGCTTGTATGTTCTCCGTTGGTGAAAAAGAGGCCCTCTAGCTGTAAGTGGTTTTTCGTACTGTGCTCCCAGAGGGAATATATGCGTTGGAGTGTGGCTTCTCCAGCAAAATTTTCTTTTACTTCAAGGTTCCAGATATCATCAATTTTGGAAGTGCCCTGCAGCTTCACTGAAGACCGTGTGCTCTTGGAATTCAAGTAAGTGTTGGCCTCACTAGCAATAGTTCCTGAATATTCCCGAGAAAGAACCGAACCCTTGACATCTCCTTTGGTAGATGACTCAATGGAAAAGTAAGAGGTGAGGCTTTCCAAGCTAAGCTTGTGGTCAACTGCTCCTTTAGCGGTAGAGTACAGCATTGAAGAATTGAAATCATACTTAAATTCCATGGAGGAAGAGACAGTAGGTTTTGACTTGGTATTTCCATTAAGTTCTTGCTTGAAATTCATTCTCAAAATTGGAATTTGGGCTTTTGCGCTTGTTGCCACTGACACTTCCATATTTTTCGTGGTTAAGCTCACAGTACTGTTATGACTACCCTCCACAAATTTGTTGCTCAGAGACAGAGCTGTGGCTAACTTCAATCCCCTTTTTCTTGCCAATCTTGTGGTGCCCTCTAATTTGTACTGCAGTGCATCAATGACAGATGAAGATGAAGAAAGGAGATGAGCAACAATATCTGACTGGTTAAAAAGTTCAGCATTGGTATTCAGTGTGATGACACTTGATTTAAAGGAGAAATCATAGGTAATATTGCCCATGGCAGGAATAAAAATATGGCTTATGGTACACAATTCCTTGAAATCTGGAAGAGAAAGCTTGAGATTTCTAGGGACATGAAGGACTGGCAGCTCTAAGGATGGCAGGATTAATGTATATGAAGGCACACGGATGTCAGAACCTAGGATGGTGAAACTAGGCATGCTGACTGCTTTTGGGAACACATAGCCGAATGCCGACATCTCTATGGTGAATGGAGACACTTCAACATTGACAACTGGAACGGTGTATCCAGGAATTTGAAAGGTCCTGGGGAGCTCGTCGTGAGATTTTTCAGCTTTGTACTTATCAAACTTAATTTTTGTTTCATTATAGGATTTGGTGACAAAATCTAATGCATTGTTTCTGTTTTTTTCAAAATGCCTGTCAAAGGGTTTGATGCTCTGACTGATAAACTCACAAAGCACAGCCAAAGGATTTGTGATGGAATGCCTGTGTTTGTTTTTCTTATACTGAGCTTTTACACTTAAATCAAATGATTGCTTTGTTGTTTTCAAGAATTCCTTCAAGCCTGTTTTTTCCCATAGAGAGAAATCTTTCAGTGGAGGAGTTGTGATTATTGTGTAAGGTAGACGCATTTCAGGAATTGTTAAAGGAATGTTTAAGAAATCCAGATTTGCTTCTCCATTTATTCCTACATGGGCCTCCATAATGTTCTCGTTGTTTCCAGCAGAGAAATTTTGGTTGTACTTATACTGATTGAACCTAGCACTTACTTGCCAACTTGCTTGCTGGGCACTGGGACTCAGAAACAGTGCATAGTTATTCAGGAAGTCTATCTTCCCTGTTAACCTTAATGGAAAACGAACTTTCAAGTTCCCTTCATTGTTTGTGGATGCCGTGATCTCAAATGGCTGGGCTGAAAAGAAAAGAGAATTTTTCAAAGTTCCAATAACCTTTCCATTTAAATGAGCATCATGCCTCCCAGTAAACTCTGCCTTCCCTTCTCCAAACAGTGCCGTGCCTTTAGCAGTTAGAACACTGTGGCCCACATGCTGGGAATCAACTCGTGATTGAATTTCAAGTTTAGAAAAGTTGAGGGAGCCAGATTCATAAACCAAGTTTTGGTTTACTCTTAGGTGTTTGCTATTGATCTTATTGGACAGTCCGAAGGAAGTGAGGGGTCCTTCTATGGTGAAACTAATTTGTGATTCATGTGTTCCCTCATCTGAGAATCTGGGGCAGGCCCATTTCCATGACCCTTTTCCAGAAGAAGTCCATGCTATGTGGCCAGCTTTCAACAGTGTCTTGATCTCGTTGCGCAGGTCAGCCTGACTAGAGAAGTCCAGTTTGGGGATGTTCAATTTGTGGAAGTATTTAGTGTTGCTATCCAGGGTAAGCTGATTGTTTATCTTGACAATCACTCCATTACTAAGCTCCAGTGTATTTTTTTCTGTGTGTAAACTTGCCACTGTGTTTGATTTTCCCTCAATAGCATTTCCAAAAAACAGCATTTCACTCCCATGCTCTGTTCTCAGGTACTTGCTGGAGAACTTCACGGACTCCTTCACAGCCAGCGGATTAATCTTAGGGTTTGAGAGTTGTGCATTTGCTTGAAAATCAAAATTGAGAACTTCTAATTTGGACTCTCCTTTGGCAGTGATGGAAGCTGCGATACCTGCTTCGTTTGCTGAGGTGGTTCCATTCCCTATGTCAGCATTTGCATCTAATGTGAAAAGAGGAGATTGGATTTTCAAAATACTGTATAGCTTGCCAAAAGTAGGTACTTCAATTGTGTGTGAGATGTGGGGAAGCTGGAATTCTGGTATGTGAAGGTCAGGAACTTGAAAATCATTAAGGTTGAGAGTTGGGATTATGAATTCTGGAATTGCGATTTCTGGTAAATGGAAGTCTGGCAGGGTGATTCTCGCTAGAGGAATGTCCTCCACCTTCAGATCCCTGAGATATACATCTGGAACGGGCCACTGCAGCTCACTGTTCAGCATCTGGTCAATGGTTCTGATGATCTTTACTTTCATTTCTACAAAGTCAATTGTAAAGGAAGGAATGTGGAAGGTGTTAAGGATGGTAAATTCTGGTGTGGAAAACCTGGATGGGATTTTTATATTTTTTAACTCTTTGAAGTTTATCTGAACTGACGGAATCCTCAAATCTGTTAGGGGGACTATAAAATCAGGTGTCTGGAAGGTAGCTTTCTGAAGAGCCTGAAGACTGACTTCAAAGGCAGGCATGGTCCCAAGGATGGTCTTGATTTCAGGAACAGTGAACCCTTGCTCTACCAATGCTTTCACACGTTTAGCCCAATCTTGGATAGAATACTGCTCTGCAAAGTCAGTAAGGTTCTTAGCAGCAAGAGTCCACCAATCAGAAATGTAGGTGACAAGTGTGCTATAAACCTGGCCTACCAGAGACAGGTATCGTTGAAGTTCCTGCTGAATGTCCATTTGATACATTCGGTCTCGCGTATCTTCTAGGGTCTCTCGGAATTTGGCCTTCATGTGAGCCAAAGATGCTGAACTTAAAGCCTCCTGTAACCAATTGATGATTAAGGTTATTTTGGTGTCCTGTAGGCTTTCCAGATACACTGCAACTGTGGCCTTGGTTTCCTCTAAAAACAGTTTTAATGCTTCAGCTTTTTGTGGTAGTTCCAGAGCCTGAATTTCACCATTGAGTCTCTGAGTCACCTCACGGATTTTGTCATTGGTTTCATCTACAAACTGGTGGTAATCAAATGACTTTAATTTCTTTATCAACATGTCAAGGAATTTGTTAACATCTTCAATGAATGTTTTAAAAGATAATTCATTAAGCTTCTTGACAGCATCATCAATAAATCCAACCAATTTCTCAAAGTAATCTTTTATCTTAACTTGTTGTAGGACATTGCTTAGCTTCTGAATAGTCTCCTTCAACTTGTATTGGTGGGCCAACTCTACTAATTTATCCATTAAAACCTGGATTTGTTGGTCTACTTCATACCTCTCGATTAACTCATGGACTTTGGCTCTGAAGGCATTGATTTTCTCAGCTACTTCAAAATCCCCAATAAGATTTATAACAAAGTGTTTGACATGCTCAAGAACGTCATTTATTCTTTCAAATGAAATTGTAGTTCCCAATTGATCTAAAAGCACTCTAACATCAATAGCCTCAACGTGTTGTTTTAACTTTCCAGCTAGGTGCTGGATGTCTATATTCTGTATGTGTCTCTTAAGCTGCTGCAGTTTTTCTTGTATCTGGATTCTGATTTGGTACTTAGTATCCACATTTTGAATCCAGGATGCAGTACTACTTCCACTTTTGTTAAAATGAATATTTTCAATAAACAAATGTAGATCATGGATTGTTTTTACTAAATTTACACGGATATGATAGTGCTCATCAAGACTTTTTAATTTTTCAATGATTTCATCAATAATATTAGCAATAGCTATTTTCAAATCATGTAAATCATAATTATCGTTAATATACTGATCAAATTGTATCATATATGTCTGCAGTTGAGATAGTTTTTCATTAAAGTTGATTTTGGCATCATCTAATGCAATTTGTATATCATTTTCTGTAATTCTATACTTTTTTGTGAGAGCAGTCAGTTTCTCCTTGGCACGTGAAACTTGTCTCTCCCAATTGAATGAATTCAGATAATCATTAGCTTGCTGTGGGAGTTTTCCCAGGGCTGCTCTGTATTTTCTTACAAATTGATCAATATTGATGTGCTTCAGGTCTCTCTGTACGTTTTCCAGTACAACTATAATGGTTTGTCGATTCCTCTCAAAATATTCTTGCAAGGTCTCAAAAAATGGGAGGTTAATGGAGTGAACATCTTGGTTTTTATCATACTTTACAAAAGCAACAATTGTAAATTCTTGGGGCTTCTCAACGGCATCTCTCATCTCTAAAGCATCAATGATATTGATGGGCTCACTGAGTAAAAGTGGCACTTTAATTGGGGAGTCTAGTAGAGTTAGGTCAGCCAGAGTTCGTCCAGTAAGCTCCACGCCAATTTTGTCTTTAGTGTTGTAAGCATCCAAGTCCTGGCTGTATTCATTGTTGTTAAATTGGGTCTTGAGTTTCCAGGTGCCTGTCTGCTCAGCTGGAGTAAGCAGGGCACTGACTTTGTGTTCAAGAGCTGCACTGATGCTTTTCCTAGACACGAGATGATGACTTGTGGAGCCTTTGTAATCATGAGAGAAAGTAAATGCCAGAGGTTCTGCTTTCAACAGGAATTTGCTATACAGCTGCCCAGTATGTTCTCCCCAGAGAGTGAGTTTCCCATTGCCATTTGTATGTGCATCGATGGTCATGGTAAACGGGGCCATTACAGAACGGAAGACATTGCTGAAATGCAGTGAGTCTGAATTATAGTTTGTGCTCATGTCAACGGCTGAAGCCAGCCCAGCGATGTCTGTGTTGAGCCGATGGCTAAACTCCACACCCTGAACCTTAGCAACAGTGTCTGCTTTATAGCTTGCTGATAAGGCAGCAGAAGAGATGGCATAGATGTGTTTTATTTCATTATTTTGGTAGGCTCCTTTTAGGTTACCAGCCACATGCAGCTTCAGGGGTTCTAGCCGTAGTTTCCCATTGTTGGTGAGATCCAGAGCATTGTATTTCAGGTCACTGTTTAAAGTAGTTACCAGAGAATAGGGCTGTAGCTGTAAATTAACAGTTTGCTTATAAAACTTGTCAGAGCTGTAAATGTTGTCAAGTTTTGAAGAGAAGTCCAGTGATAAGCCTGCAATGTTCAGACTGTTTGTGTGGTCAAATTTCATTTCAGCATATGAGCCCATCATGTCGTTTGAGAGCTTAAGTCCTTCTTGACTGATCTTGAAGTTGAAAATGTTTTTGCTGTCAACACCCAGAATCATGGCCTGATAAGCACTTCCCAGTGATAGCTCTGTGAGGGCGGCTTTCCCATCCAGACTGAATTTTGCATTGTGTTCCCTGAAGCGGCCATTTGTTGTTAATTTCATAGATGCCCCAGAGAGGCCAAGCTCTGCATTCAGCTCATTCTCCAGCACCAGGAGACTATACTTCAAGTTGGTCGTTGAACTGGTAGATATTCCATCTTGGCCAATCCTTAGTGTCGCCTTGTGAGCACCACTGTTAATTTTGTCAGTGCCTAAGATGTCAGCATTTAACTCAAGACCATGGGAATTTAGTGATCCAGAAAGCAGGCTGAAGAACCTCAATGACTCGTAATCAGCCTGATATTCAGAACGCAGCAGTGCATTTTGCTTAGAGAAGGTCATATCCATCTTGTTAGAAGTGGCAAAGTTCTTATACTTCCCACTGGTGTCAGATTTTAAAGTCAGCTCGTAGTTCTCATACTTTAGGGAAGCAGTATTTTTAATGATGCCACTTTGCAGATCAGAGGTGGAGGTGAGGGAGAGGGTTCCATCTTCATATCTTCCTGTTATCTGGTTGGTGCCTTGGAGGTAGGAGGAGTTAAACCTCAGGTTGGACTCTCCATTGAGCCGGCCAGTGTTAGGATCCCTCTGACAAGACAGGCCATATGTGCCTTTAGCATAGAACGAAGAGACTCTGAACTGCCCATCAATCTTGACTTCTTTGACAAACAAATGCTGTTTCTTTTTGGAGTCCAGATGAACTGAAGCAGACATCTGTGGTCCCCAGGAACTAGATGCATCGAATATTAGTAAACCTTTTGAGACTGGGTTGTTTCCAAGTTTTTCTACATGACTGAATTTGATATTCGAATCTAGAAATTTGTGGCGTAGAGACCCATCACATGATAGTGTGAACGTATTCTTGTGGTCATATGTTGTTTCTCCAGATCCTAACATAAAAATGAAAAGACATTGGTTAAATTAAGCAGTACATTTCCAGAGCAATCTCTATGTTGAAAGTCTTTCAATAATAAAGCCCCATTTTTCTGGGCCAATTGTGCAATAGACTCCTCCATCTGTAATGCAAAGATAAAATCTGATAGCAAAAGGCATTCCTCCAGGAAGCCTTGCCTGACCACCACAGGCGTTGTTTAGGTTCCCTTGTTGAGTGCTTCCACTCTACCTTATACTTATATACTACACTTTATCATAGCACCTCTCACACTGAATTATAATTGCTGGCTTATCTGTCTACTTTCTGTTACTGCCTGCTAGAATATTTAATACATGTGATATGTTTAATAAATATTTCTATTTGTTGAATAAAATAAAAGACTTCCAAGTAGCAAGGAAGATTATCTGCTAGAAAGCCAAAGTCCTTTCCTCCCTGGAGGAGGCTCTCCTCTTAGAGCCTGCCATGAACTAGCCCGGTGCACCCTTTACCTGAGCATAGCTCACCTTGCACATTGTAGGAAAGCAGGTGAACCACAGAGTCAGCCTTCATGTGGTAACGAGCCCGAAGGCTGAAATGGTCTGTGCTGGTGTTGCCACCACTGTAGGAGGCGGACCAGTTGTACAAGTTGCTGTAGACATTCGTGGAGAGGTCTAGAACACCCAGGAGAGGCACTTGCAGTTGATACAACTTGGGAATGGTAAAAGTAGGGACTTGGAACTCTCGAGATGGCAGATGGAATCCCACAGACTTGAAGTGGAGGGCTGGTGTCCTAACAGTCTCTAACATCTTTAGATCTCTGGAGGATTTGCCACCAAAAGGCAAAGGAATCTCAATTTTCAAACTGTTCTTGTTCAAGGTATATTTGACCCGGCCATCGCTGAAATGAACAACAAAGACAACATCCCCACAGTCAGACATCAGTCATTCAAAGTTCTCTGCCTCTGACCTTCACAGCAATATTGTACTTGCCCCATTCCCAAAGCCACTCTGCACTTTTCTTTGTGCTACTCCTATGCCTGGACCCCTTTGCTTTTACCTCCACCTGTCAAACACTCAAATCCTGACAAAGCTCTTCTAAGGGCCACTCCTTATCATTACCATCCCACCTAAGTCATAGCCAATTTGTCTCATTCTTACAGTTACATAGTCCCTTGCACCTTTCTCAAAGAGCATGTCATAATTTTGCTTATATAATTAATTATTTCTCATTTGTTGATATCTCCATGGTATCTTCTTGAAAGAAAAGGCTATACCTTACCCAGTTTCTATCTTCTCACTGTACCTAGTCTAGCATTTTGCACATAGAGGATACTTGATACAAATTTGCTAAACTGAATTGAGGCAACTTGATTTGTGGAAAGAACATAGGTATGGAAGTCAGTAAGCCTGGGTTAAAGTATTTTCTCAGAATGCTGCCTCCATTTAGTGCTCAATGGCTGTTCTGACTCTCTCTAGCTTAACAGCAAGTCTGTAGTCAATAACGCCTCTAGCCATTCTGAATTCTTCACAGTCAGAGGGAGAATTTGCTTATAACAGGTTGTACTGAATAAAATATCTTAGGGTGAAAGTACCAGAATCCTCTAATGACTTTCTTAGATTCTTCCCGACAGGGTTGGTGTTCTCATGTTTACTAATGCAAAGATGCCACAGTGTTTGTGCTATAGTTATTAATCTCCTTAAAATGCTTAAATTATTTCCTTTAAAAATTTAAATTAAAAAAATGTCTAAATCATGCTATGTAAAATCTTTCATTTACTTTGCATGGTTCAAGAAGCCTTGCTGGTTTCTTCTTTTACCTTTTTAAGAAGAGGTTTTCTGGGATGTGGAAGTCTGGCAATCCCATGTTCTGGAGGTTGAACTCCTTCAGGCTGTTGAGGTGGTCTTGCAAAGTCTGGGTATAAGGAAGACTCCCAGATGCCTTCTGAAGCCATGAGCTCATTGCCTACAAAATGACAGGAGACTTTTAAGGTAATGGGCTTGGATGAGCCTCAAAGAGCAATGAACATTAGGCAGAAATACCGATTTGACAAGTAAATTATTAAGCTGGACAATGCACTGAAAGTTAAAAATAAATAACAGAAAATTATGAATCTTCGTTGCCAGTCACTGATCACTGTCCATATTTATAAAAGGAATGTCTAACATAGTCAGCCTCCTAGCTTGTGTCCTGAAGCTTCCTTTGATACCACTAGGCAAAGAACTGTTCTACTTAGTAGCATCTCTTTGATATGTATCACATTCAGCTTTGTTTAACTGGGTAACTACACACTTGTGAAAGTTTTTTTTTCTCCCCAAGAATTCCCTGGGGGGAAGGAAGCATGCCTTATACATCTTTGGAAACCTTCCTGCACCTAGCTCAGAGTTGAGGATGTAATTAGCACTTATACCCATGTATTTATTGACTGGCAGACTCATACTTACAACTATTAATTTGGAACCCACGTGCCGGAAAGTCATGTCTGTTTGAGGGACTCTGTGATCCAGGAGTCTATTTGCATACATATGCAAGCTCTTAGGATAATCAGAGAGATCCACAGGGAAATTGGAAGTCATTTTTTTGGTATCTACATTGGTGCCTGTGTTCCATTCAAATTCAATCTTCTCTTCATCTGAAAATACGTAGGAAATAGTTGTGAATGGTACTAGTTCAGCCTGTAACCACAGGTCTCAACACCTGCATTACTTTGGAAGTGCTCACACAGGGGAAGAGACACATACCGTAATGCCATGCCACCCTCTTGGAAACTGTGGAGCCATAAGCTGTAGCAGATGAGTCCATTTGGAGAAGCAGTTTGGCAGGCGACCAGTGGGCGAGGATCTCACTTCTGGCTTCTGCTTGCAAACGGGGTATGGAAATAACACCCTTGATTTTTCTTTCTTCCTTTGTGTCACAACTATGGTAAAGAAAATCAGTTGGCACCAATGATTTTGTCCTTTCAATGGAGATATGCAGGATTAAACAGAAGTTCCATTTGTGGTGATCAAAACCAGATACAAGGATGGTTCAGAGAAACAGCCACAGATCAAACTCATCAACTTCTAAAGCCAACATTCAGCACAAATTAAGGACTTTGCAAACAGGTTTAGGAGAAAGAGAAGTTTTTTGAAAACTGTTTGAATCCTGCTCTGCTATTTACTAGCTCTGTGACTTTGACCAAATGATTTAACCCCTCTGAGCTACCATTTCCTTATCCATGAAACAGGAAAACTCACAGTGACCTCGCAGTTTATTGTGAGGACAGAGATAATTTCTTTAAAGCACCCAGCACTGTGCTTGATACATGAATAGTAAGTGCCTGATAAATGGTAGGAAAATCCCACTGGACATGCGCAGAGGGTTAAAATGTTGAGAGCTTGGCCGGGTGCAGTGGCTCACACCTGTAATCCCAGCACTTTGGGAGGCCAAGGCAGGTGGATCACGAGGTCAGGAGATCGAGACCATCCTGGTCAATATGGTGAAACCCTGTCTCTACTAAAAATATAAAAATTAGCTGGGTGTGGTGGCATGCACCTATAGTTCCAGCTCCTTGGGAGGCTTAAGCAGGAGAATCACTTGAACTCGGGAGGCAGAGGTTGCAGTGAGCCGAGATTGTGCCACTGCACTCCAGCCTGGTGACAGAGTGAGACTCCATCTCAAAAAAAAAAAAAATTGTTGAGGGCTCTATCTGCCACTCTGATTGTAGACTAGGGGAGAACATGGCTTGGTCAGGTATGAAGTGGAAGAGGAATAATGAAAAGAACCACCCAGGCCTGCAGTGCAGGTCAGATGACCCTCGGCCTTCTTTACCTTAGGTGGCCCATGAGGGCGACCTCAGTAATTTTCTTGTTCTGAATGTCCAGGGTGAGTCTGTAAGACGTTTTGCCCTCAGTAGATTCATCATTAACTCTGAGGATTGTTCCGAGGTCAACATCAAAATCCGGAATTTGGACTTCACTGGACAAGGTCATACTCTGCCGATTATATTTGAATGTCATGGTAGCCTCAGTCTGCTTCGCACCTGGACGAGTGTATAAGAGAATCAAGAGATGTGTGGTAAGAAGCTATGTTTTGGGCCGGGTGCGGTGGCTCACACCTGTAATCCCAGCACTTTGGGAGGCCAAGGCGGGCAGATCATGAGGTCAGGAGATCAAGACCATTCTGGCTAGCATGGTGAAACCCCGTCTCTACTAAAAATACAAAAAATTAGCCGGGCGTGATTGGTGGGTGCCTGTAGTCCCAGCTACTCAGGAGGCTGAGGCAGGAGAATGGCGTGAACCCGGGAGGCGGGGCTTGCAGTGAGCCGAGATGGCACCACTGCACTGCAGCCTGGGTGAAAGAGCAAGACTCCGTCTCAAAAAAAAAAATAAATAATAAATAAATAAATAAATAAATAAATAAGCTATGTTTTGGAAGGAAAGAGAGGAAAAGGTAGAGAAACTCCAAGGAATCAATGTGCTTAAACAAAAACACAGTTCAGGATTTTACTGAATTTTTTTTTTCTCATTAAACTTTTTTAATGGGTCTCATTTACTGATAATTTTAAACTCAGTTGTGTTCATGTATGCAAGTCTTTATGGATTGCCTGTTATGAGCCTATCGTGTGCTGGGCACTGCTCTTGGTACTGGGGAATCCTTGCTTGCATGGGGCTTACCTTCTAATGGGGGAGGTGTACAGGCAATAAACAAGTAACTTGCTCATGTCAGATGGTAATGAATGTTATGAAGAGGAGTAAAACTGGATACAAGGATAAAAGAAAGGGATAGAAGAAGTGTTATTTCATACTTGGTGGTCAGAGAAGTTCTCTCTGATAAGGGCACATGTGGGCAGAGACCAGAATGAAGAGAGGTTGGAGCCACGCTGAGTTCTGGGAGGAGCACATTCCAGGCAGAAGGTCAGGAATGCAAAGGCCCTGAAAGGGGGAGCACTTAGCTTGTTTGTGGAACAGCAAAGGCTCGCAGCCCTTCTGGGCCAGGAAGACACGACATCTCTATATTACTTTCTACCCAAGATGCCTGTCCTTGTTCCTTACTGCCCTTGCCCTGGGCTCCATCTCCCCAACTCCCCCTTTCTTTGTAACAAGATTCCCGGGCATCCTTCAATCTATAGGCTGGTCCATTTTATATCTTTCGTAAAACAATGTTTACCAAACACTATTTCCCCAGCATGCCCTGCTCCTCCAGTGCTTTCTATCATGGGATTTTCTTCCTAGTTTAATTCTGTGATATGCTATCCCTATATAAAAATTTTTCCAAAGCGAACACCTAAATTTGCCCCATTCCCTAAAACCTGCTCCTCGCTATCCCTATATAATTTTTTTTCCAAAGTGAACACCTAAATTTCTCCCATTCCCTAAAACCTGCTCCTCCAGTAGCCCTTTCCATCTCAATAAATGGAAGTTCCATTTGTCAGTTGCCCAGGCCAAAAACCTTAGGTTTGTCTTCATTCCCCCTTTCCTCTTACACTCAACATCCACTGTATCAGCAAATCTTGTCAGCCTAATCTTCAAAATATGGCCAGAATCCATCCCCTTCTCATATCTCCTCTGCCATTGCCCTGATCCAAAACAACACTGATTCCTGCCTGGATTATTGTGATAACCTACATATTAGTTTCTCTGCCCTTGTCTCCCCATAGTCTTTTCTCAACATAAACATAAATCAAATCATGAGGACTCCTCAATGGCTTTCGTTTAATTCATAGAAAAAGCCAAAGTTCTTACCATGGCCTATGAGATTATCCTTCCTTCACCTCTCCATATCTCTCTGTCCTCATCTTCTACCTCTTTTCTCCCTGGTCTTTCTGCTCCAGCCATACTGTCTTCATGCCTTTCCTTGAAACATGGTAGTAGTGTGTCAGCCTCAGGGCCTTTGCACTTGCTGGTCCCTCTGCCTGTAACAGTCTTACCACACGGTTTCTCCTCTTATTTCTGTTAGGTCTCCTTATGCTCACTTTACCAGGGAGACTTTCCCTTATTATTCCAAATGCACTGCTTTCCCTGCCCTTCTTCCTCCCTCCTACTCCTAGCCCTCCCTAGACCAGTCTATGCTCTGTTTTCCTCCTCAGTACTGATCTGATATTCCAAATATTAACTTGTTTGGTTGTTCACTGTAACTTCCATGAAGGCAGAGACTCCATTGTTCACTGTTCTAGCCCCAGGTCTTAGAATAGGCCTGCCACTTAGTGGGTACTCAGTTAACCTATTTGTTAAATAGGTTAAATTACATGTGTTCTCCTCATGAATTCTGAACCTGAGACTGCGAGCAGAGATGAGGCAGCTGTGTTTTGAATACTCACCTTCTGCTTGAGTTACAAACTTCAGGGTATCCACCAAGGCTCTGTCTTCTCTCTGGAGCTCATAGGTTGCGCTGACAGAATACTGCTCAATCTCTCCTGTAGGCCTCAGTTCCAGCTCTAATCTAAAGATGTTACAATGAAGACAGTGCATAATGTTAGAGCTTTCAAGGATGGTGATTTTGTTCCCAAAACAATTCAGCCTCAAATGCAACAAAAATATAGTCCTTATTTTAACATTGTCTCTTGCCCTTAACTAAGATGATCTTTTTGATCCCTCAGTCCTACAAGAACCCAAGGCAAGGGCAGACACCAGGATTCCCAAGACTTTGGACAAGCAGAGCAGGAGTTGGCTGGTTGTTTCAGCAAAGCTGAGAACAAGCACTGGAACTTGGGGGCTGAAGACAGGGAGCCACCTAAGTACGGTGAAGGCTTCAAGCACATTGGTGGGCTCCAGGGAGCTCATAGAGATGGGTCTGGAGGCTCAGAAACATGGACACTGAATTAGGAGCAAATTGGGATCTGTGCTGTGATCTCATCCCATGCACAAGGAAGCAAAAGGTGACACCCAATGTGTTGGCCAGAGGACCCTGCTTTAAATACCCAAAGATGGTGCAAACCCAGAAGGCTAGTGACAGGGGCTTACAACACAGAGTATTTTTTCCTGTGCCATGCTAGGTGGCCATGATGTGGAAGGTGAGAAAATGCTGGGTCAGTCACTGAGCATCTCTAACCTGGTGTCCCCGGTCAGCGGATAGTAGGAGGCGGAGTCTGTGGAGCTGGCGTTGGAGTAAGCGCCTGAGGTGCAGTAATTCAGGCCAGGAAAGACTTGCTTGCAAACTGACCAGGACTGCCTGTTCTCAATGAGAGGTGGGATCACCTCCGTTTTGGTGGTAGAGACCAAATGTAATGTGTTGCTGGTGAAGAACAAAAATACCTGAGTTATTGCCAAGTCATGAATCAAAATGGACATCACAAATTCTCAGGGTGCAAACACCCCCTTATCCTCCTGTCTTCCCTCAGTCCACACCTATCTCTAACTATTTAATTTACTGAGAAACAAATAATATTAGAAAGAACATCAACATGACAAGCCATGAGAGTGACTCTGAAGCTTCTGGCTGAGTTCTTTCCATCTGTTACCTGTAATCCCCACAACAGTAGGCTTATGGTTCTCATTTTACAGAAGCAGAGGCTCAGAGATGTTAAATAGCTGATCACTGGGGCTGAACTTCAGTGTGCCCCTTCCTTCCTACAATGCAGGGCAAGAGAAACTGTCTCTTACATATGAAATCTCCTACTCTCTACCTGCTTCCTTCCACCCACATTAAGCACGCTCAAGTCTCTTCCCCTGTGCCCCTCCCCTATGCTCATTTCTTTCTTTTCTTGCTTTCTCATCTTCCTCACCATCAAGAGTTGTCTGCCTTTGCAGTCTCTACTTCCTCCCAATGTGCTCTGACTGCTCACTCCATCTTCTGAAAATGCTTTCATCAATGTCTCTAATGCCCTCCTTGCTCCTACATCCAATGGGCATATTTAGGTTTCATCTTCCTTGACCTCCCAGAAGCCTTCCATAGAGTTGCACACTCATGACCAGACTAAGACGCTGGAGCCTCTCACATCTGAAGAGACGATGGCACCTTCCTTCCAAGTGTGTACTTAAAAACTTAGTACATGTAAGAAAGTTCAACATTGGCCTGGTTTTTTCTAAGGATGCTTTCTTTGAAATAGCACATTTTCCTCCAAGTATTGTTTCTCCAAGTTGGGGGTGCCACAAGACCAAGCTTTGCTGATGTGCTGGAGTCCTAATGCCAGCTTTCGCCTACCCATGGGGTGATCTCCCCTGTGGCTGCTCTTTGGCTTCTGTGAACTTTTATGGCTTTGGTTCTCCTTCTGCTTCTCTGGTCACTTCTTCTAACTCATTGCTGGTTATTCCCCTTCTTCCTTTATATGTTTGTCTTCTCCATATTTCTGTCCTCATCTCTCATGTCTCACTCTATACCAGTTGCTGTTTAACCACAACAACCTCTGTATACTAATGATTCCCAAATCCATATGTGGAGCCCAAGCCTCTTTACTGGGCTCAGATCCATAGGTCTATTTGCCAGCTAGATTTCTAAACTGGTTGTTTCATAGGAGGACATCAAATACAGCACATCCAAAACTGAATTTGTCACTTTCCTTGAAACCAGAAGCTCTCCCACTGTAGTTCTTATTCAAATGAAGGGCGCCTCCTTCCTCTTTTCTTCTTTCTTTTGCCTTGTCCCCATACCCAGTTAATCACCCAGTACTTATGATTCTGCCTCTTAGAAAGTTGTAGAATCTGCTCACTCCTTTCTATACCTGGCTTTCCTCCACTGCAGGCCATTATCAGCTCTTAGCCACATAGGATCGTAAGAGATGCCCAATGGTCTCTTCGTGTCCAGCTGTGCCTCCTTCTCACCCATCTTCCACACTAGAGTCAGAGTATTTCTTCTAAAACATCACCCCGATCTTATTTCTGCTCCCCTTTTCAACTCCTGTGCCTTCAAAAGAGTCCAAACTCCTTAGGATGGCTTTCACAGCTGGGCATGCTCTCTCCCCTGCCTACCTCTCCCCATCATCTCTGAGCCCCTTACCATTCTGCACTTCTTCCAGTTCCTTGAACCATATTCCTTTACCTTCAGGCCATTACATGCTTTTCCTTTTGCCTGGAACACTCACTCCTTTCTCCTTTGCCTAAATGACTCTGACACAGTCCTCAGTTATCAGGTCAAGTACACTTGCTTCAGAATGCATTCCCTGACTAGCACAGGCTACATGATATAAAATTTCATGGTACTCTAATACTTTCTATAACTTAGCCCTTACTCTATGATTACTGCTTGCTTAATTGTGTGTCTCCCTTATAAAATGTAAGCGATCAAAGGTCAGGGACCTTGTGTGTCTCACTCAACATACGTGGTATATATTAGGCTATTAAATATACTATTTTTTGTTTTTTGTGAGACAGGATCTTGCTCTGTCGCCCAGGCTGGAGTGCAGTGGTGCAAGCATGGTTCACTGAAGGCTTGAACCCTTGGGCTCAGTTGATCCTCCCATCTCAGCCTTCTGAGTAGCTGGAGCTACAGGCATGTGCCACCACGCCTGGCTAATTTTGTTATTTATTTTATTTTTTTTGTAGAGATGGGGTTTTGCCATGTTGCCCAGGCTGGTATCCAAACACCAGAGCTCAAGCGATCCATCCACCTGGGGCTCCCAAAGTGCTGGGATTACAGGCATGAACCACCGTGGCTGGCCAATTAAATATTATTTTTGAATGAACACATGAATGTGTCTAAAATATGAAAACTAAGGTAAATCAATGGTTGAGGGTGCCACTTAAAATGGAACTCTCCATAAGAGGCTGTATTCCATTATCACGAGGTTAGGAGTTTCATGCTTTACCTACCTAGCTACCTCAAATCAATATGTTCTTAGGTATTTTTTTGGGGGGGAAATATTAATTTTCCAAAGATGATCTCTCCGGAGCTATTGTTTCTTCATTCTCAAAACAAATAGACAACAAAAAATCACAACTTAATAAAAACTAATTAAGCAGTAGGTCTTAAGTCTCAAAGCAGAAAGATAAAGGACAATTTAGTAAAATGTGAAAAGTAGAAGAAAGGTAATTATGTAGTTATGTAGTAAGTCTAGGCTAGAATTAAAATAGGTAACCCGGAATCTTTCCTCTCTACTCCTCTCCTGCTTCCTCAGGACCTGAATGATCTCAATCAACTGTTTAGCCTGGCAAAATTCTGCAGGTACATTCTCTGTTCTCTCTTTCAAACTGGCTAGGCAGACTTGGCTGAAAGAATTACCCTGCACTGAGCAGCTTGACTGGTCTCTTTGGGGAAGGAATGATAAACTTCAGCTGCCCAGCTTTTAGGGCAACATGAGCCTCCAGACCCGACTCGTGGAAGAAGTTGGTGTTCATCTGGACCCCACTCCTAGCGAAGTCCGGAATGATGATGCCCATATTTGTCACAAACTCCACAGACACGGAGGGTTTTGCCACAAGTTCAGCCTGCATCTATAAGTCAGAAAACAACCTATTCAGATTCATTAAATACTTCAGTCCCCTGTCAGTCAGATCAACCACCCTTTCTCACCTCCGGGCAAAGATTTCCTGGATAACTCAGACCATTGGAAACATTACTGGGATTTGTTTGGAAGAAGGAAAGCAAGTTCTCAGTTCTCTAGAGTTGGAGTATACTACCCAGAACTAGAAAGTACCTGAGTTAACGTTAGGCAAAACCAGATTAAAAAGATGATAGGAATACTCATTTATTGAGAGAACTGAGTTCTTGTCTTATGGCCATACCACTACTGCAGCTAGTGAGGTAGTGCATTCTGGTGGAAGCTTGAAGTTTTTCATAAAAAAATAATGAGGTGATTACAATGATGAAGCATTTTGTCTTGAACTGGAAACACATTTTTAAATGTGTTTTAACAAGAAATGCACCCTGGAAGAAAGTAATAACCTAAGAAATCAAAAGGCAAACAGAATCTTACGTTGGCTACTTCCAGTTTTACTCCAGCCTTGGCTCCGGGAGCAATGACTCCAGATGAAGATACTTGCAACTGTAATCCAGCTCCAGTGGGGAGTTCAAAGGCATTCTCCATGAAGATGTAGTGAAGAAAAAAGTCATTCTTTGAGCCCTTCCTGATGACCTCTCCAATCTGTAGACCCAACAGGGGAGAGCAAATAAAAGTAAGTCTTTTTAAAGTCGGTTTTGTTAATTACAGCCTCCCATACATTGGAGAGTAATTCCACTTTATCTGGAAAGGAAGGACTAGCATATTTTGATGAGCTGAATAGTTTGATAAATAAAGATCAAACTGATGTTTTTACCGTTTTCAGTGAATCAGGATATAAGAAATTTCACTAGATAGATATCATGTCATTTTCAACTGGATTCAGAAGGCTCTTAAGAATATTGCTGGGCCTCAGAGCTTTATGGACTTTAAGTATCATATATGCCATGGCTTAATTCTGGTGTTCTGGAGTCTGACTGAAAGTGAAGGTGTACTTGAAATGTATTATATTATGATAAAATCAATTTTTTGAAACCAAAGGCCTATTGAGATGATGTACATATCAATTTGCATTGGGTTTTATTTTTTAAATAATATTTCCATAAAATAGCTTGAGACCTGTTTTCTTAAAGTCAACATTTTTTTAATCAAGCCATAGGAGTACATTTATATATTTCCTTTTATGAATTAATAATAAAAATTATAGCATATTTAGATAGTGAATTATAGTTTGCCAAATACTTTCTTTTATAATCATTGTATCATTTCAATCTTAAAAGGACCTTCAGGTCAGGTGCAGTGGCTTACACCTGTTATTCCAGCACTGTGGGAGGCCCAGGCTGGAGGATCACTTGAGGTCAGGAGTTGGAAACCAGCCTGACATAGTTGTCAACAGGCTTGTCTCTACTAAAGATACACAAATTAGCCGGGCATGTTGGTGCACGTCCACAGTCCCAGCTACTTGGGAGGCTGAGGCAGGAGAATTGCTTGAACCCGGAAGGCAGAGTTGCAGTGAGCCGAGATTGTATCACTGCACTCCAGCCTGGGAGCAAGACTCCATCTCAAAAAATTAAAAAAATAAAAATAAAAATAAAAGGACCTTCAGCAAAGGTAGAGGAAGGTATACCGAACATTGTTTTCCAGATGAATAAATTAATGCTCTTAAAAATACAGCTAACATTATGAATAGCTTAATTTCTAAATGTTAACATTTCCATGTGATCCAAGAGTCATCTTCAGTGAAATTCAAGGCAAACCTCCATCTCTGAAGAAAGTACAAGCATCTTTTCTGGCTTGTGCAGCTGGGATCGTAAGGGAGTCTGGGCGATCTAAAAAAAAACCAACGTCTGGTCTCATGGGCCCCCAGTGGGGCCTGCTGACTTACCATCTGGGGGATCCCCTGCAGAGTGCGGGCACCCATCAGAAGCAGCTTTCCCAGGAGCTGGAGGTCATGGAGCCTGGCAAAACCAAGCTCCTCTCCCAAGATGCGGAGGTAGGCTCTGGCTTCCGGGACTTCTTTGGATTTCAAATCTTTAATCAGCTTCTCAATACGGAGCATCATTCCATTTACCATATCCTGAGAGTTTAGTAATAAAATGGCCAGTGAGATGTCAGCAATGTCAAACACCTTTCAGTTCCCAATGTGGGACCTGTCTGGTGCAGCCAGGATGGGCCTAAAAAATGCTCCAGGTGAGGAACAGGGAGACACTGAAGTCCAGGCTAATTCCTCTAAGCAGAGATTAAAGAACTAAGGTCTTGTCAGGGATAGTGGCACTCCTAAAGCTATTCTTAATTAAAAAATCTGTAGACATAGTAAGATGTGGTGGGATGAGAGGAGGGGTCCCTATTCTCCAGTATGCCAGGATCCTCAAGATTAGAAGATCCTCTATCCCCCACCCGTTCCCTGCTTAGCCTTCTCTTCTTTGACCAGTGAAGACTACAAGGTGTTTCTTAAGAAAATGTAGCTGTTATATAAATTCACCAGAAGTTTGAAAAACACTTGATCCTAGACAAGTTCTTCTCAGAGAGAAGAAGAATCTCAGAGATGGATGCCCAGGCATTGGGAAAAAAAAAAAATGTGAAACTGACAGACTCAAAGCAGATCAAAGATCCTCGGCCTCAAGTGGGGGTCAGGAAATTAGAAGATGGAGCTCGTGCTCAACAGTGAGCCTGGAGGGGTAAATTACTGCCTTGCTCTGCAAAGTTGAATGTGCATACAAGTCACATGAGGTCTTGCTAAAATGCGCTTCTGATTCAGTAGATTGTGGGTGAAGCATGAGAAGCTGTATTTCTGACCAGACCACACTTTGGGTAGCAAAAAATTCAAGAATAAGCTCCAGATCATACAACCTATTTCCCTCCTTAAATGGGGGCTCATTGCTAGCTTCAAAGTGGAAGTTTGGTCTCATTTGCTAGTGCACTGATGGGAGTGAGAGCCAAAGACAGCAGTTAATAATAATGAAAATATTAATTTAGAACTCGTAATAGTGTCTGCTTATTGAACAACCAATGCCGGCATCAGGCACTGTGCTTGGCATTTTAGATGCCTTATTTCATTGTCTTTAAATAACCTTGTGAGGTTTGGACTGTTATTAGTAGTCTGGGATACAGACAGAAACAGATACACATAATATCAACCAACTTCCCCAAGTGTACACAGCTTCAAGACAGGGAAGTTAGAATTAAATCTATGCCCAGAGTTCATACTTTTTTTTTTAAGATAGAGTCTCACACTGTCACCCGGGCTGGAGTGTAACGGCGTGATCTTGGCTCACTGCAACCTCCACCTCCCGGGTTCAAGCAATTCTCCTGTCTCAGCCTCCCGAGTAGCTAGGATTACAGGCACCCACTACCATGCCCAGCTAGTTTTTTTGTATTTTTAGTAGAGACGGGGTTTCAGTATGTTGGCCAGGCTGGTCTCAAATTCCTGACCTTGTGATCTGCCCACCTTGGCCTCCCAAAGTGCTGGGATTACAGGCATGAACCACCACACCCGGCCCAGAGTTCATACTCTTGTTATCCTAGAGTACTTATTGTGAGTCTGGTTTCTGGGCACACTGAATTCAGGAGATCTTTAACTGCAGAGGATACTGGCCCTTACCCCAGCAGGTCTGGTTGATAAAAACCATAGTTATCCCCTCAGTTAGATAGTATTTTGAGGACTTCCATGCTTAGAAAAGAATTGTTTTTGCATTGAGACCCAAAGCTTTCCTTAAGAAGATACTTCACAAATACACACCTGCTCACGTTTATCATCTTTGGTATAGCCAAAGTGGTCCACTAAGACCTTAGAGACACCATCAGGAACTTGACCATTAACCCAGTACAAAGCTTTGTTGACACTGTCTGGGAAAAATCCTTGCTTCCCAAAAAGAGCTTCCAATGTTGGCTCAAAGCCTTTTCCTTCCAAGCCAATCTGAGAAAGAAAATCAGACAAGAAAATGGCATCAGGTTTCTTTGTTGTATGCCAGCCTAGTAGTCCCCCCTCTTGATGTCCATTTATCTAAACAAGTATTTGAATACCACAGGCCAGGAGCTGACCTTAGCATTTCACAGGAGCTGCTTTATTAAAATCTCACTAGAATCTTGACCTTATTACTTGCTTTTTTCTAGAAGAGGCAGCTAAGGTTCAGATAGGACAAATAATTCAACAAAGGATTCAGAGTTGGGAGTGATTTGAGATTTGAAGCAGATCTGACTAGGCAGCACATATGCTTCCTTGGCTTTGGAACTTAAAGACGAGACATGTGCATTTCAATTTTTTTTTTTTTTTTTTTTTTTTTTTTGAGACGGAGTCTTGCTCTGTCGCCCAGGCTGGAGCGCAGTGGCGCAATCTCTCGGCTCACTGCAAGCTCAGCCTCCTGGGTTCACGCCATTCTCCTGCCTCATCCTCCCAAGTAGCTGGGACTACAGGTGCCTGCCACCACGCCTGGCTAATTTTTTGTATTTTTAGTAGAGATGGGCTTTCACCGTGTTAGCCAGGATGGTGTCGATATCCTGACCTCATGATCCACCTGCCTCGGCCTCCCAAAGTGCTGGGATTACAGGAGTGAGCCACCTCGCCAGGCCTGCATTTCTATTAATGTTAAGAAGTCATGCTTCAGGTGACCCCTAGCGGGGAGAGAGGAAGGCGGGGAAGGAGGGAAAGAAGAAAGCCTCAGAATCATGGTAGGAAGTGCCTGGTGGTTCTTAGTTTTCCTCTGGGTAGCTCCTGGCTCCCAGGGACTCTCTGTTTATGATGTTTTACAAAATGGGCTAGAGAACCTCAAACTCTTCACACTTACCTCGATGAGGTCAGCTGAAGCAAATCCAAAGGCAGTGAGGGTAGTTTTCAGCATGCTTTCTTTAGGAAGGTAGTTATTTGGATCAAATATAAGATTCCCTTCTATTTTGGCTGAGGCTGGGTCAAGTGATGGAAGAGAAACAGATTTGTAGAGTTGATAGTTCCGAGAGAATTTTCTGAAGTCCATGACAGTTGGAAGTTGAGATTCTTTCAGAGCTTCTTTCACTAACTTTTTCAGACTAGATAAGAAGAAGTATATTTTGAGCTGACACACCATGTTATTATCCTTTGACTCTTGCACCTCAAGTAAATATGGATTTCCAATCACTACCAGAATGTCTGGATTTCATTGACCCTAAGGCTTTGGGTCTAGATCTGCTACACATTTGCACAAGTGTTTGTTTCAGAAGCAAGGGCAGACAGTGGCTATGCCAAAACCTAGGGTTGGAATTCCAGCTCAGGGCCCTCAGTGGTATATGGGGTGAATAGCTCTTACTTACTCTTGGATATCCAATTCTTCTGAGTTCAAGATATTGGCAATATGGGAAGCCACAAAGTTCTTCACTTGCTCATTCTGTTCCCATGGTAGAAGTTGGACAATTTTGTTAATATCTGCCTGTGAAGGACTCCTCATCAGCATAAGATAGGCAGCCAGTCGCTTATCTCCCGGAGAAGCATCATCAAGGAAAGTCTGAAGAAGAACCTCCTGGTCCTGCAGTCAAAAGAGGAGATGGTTATCACTGTCCTGTGGTCAGAACACAGAACATGCCTGGCAAACACTGGCATTGTCTGCTAGCTCTTTCTTAAGCACAGGTCTAATTTCTCTGTAATCGTTCTTCAAATGCTGGTATTGAATCTTCTTGCCAGTGTTTCCTAGAGCACTATCAAGTAAGGGTTCCCAGAAGAAGCCTGTGGAATGCCTGTTGAATTCAATTCCATTAAAACACATAAATTATGGCCAAGTTGTGATTTGTTTGGAGATCCACCACTAAGTGAAAATCAAGTTGTTTTAACGTAAGTTATTTTAATGTGAGGATAAAGATGAGAAGGGGTAGTAAGAGTTTGGGGCTAATAAATAGGGTGGTTTCCAAAGTTCTGGAGTCTTTGCACCTAAGAGGGGGCCAAGTTGGCTATCCTAGCCTAAGCTTATTGGGGGAAAATTAAGCATGTTTTTCCATGATGAGAGGGATGGTCAATCTGGTAGGTGGACGGTAGGAAGCAAAAACATCTCACGTTCTGCATGTTGACATAGCAGCAAAGTCAAGTATTTCTCTCATGTCACATACTGCTAGGCAGTCAAGTCAATAGGCTTGTTGAAATTTGCAATTAGAAAACAGTAGAGGCCAGGTGCAGTGGCTCATGCCTGTAATCCCAGCACTTTGCAAGGCTGAGGCAGGCGGATCACCTGAGGTCAGGAGCTCAAGACCAGCCTGGCCAACATGGCAAAACTCCAACTCTACTAAAAAATACAAAAATTAGCTGGGTGTAATGGCACATGCCTGTAATCCCAGTTACTCGGGAGGCTGAGGCAGAGAGAATTGCTTGAACCCAGGAGGCAGAAGTTGCAGTGAGCCGAGATCATGCCACTGCACTCCAGCCTGGGCAATAGAGTGAGATTCCATCTCGAAAGAAGGAAGGAAGGAAGGAAAGAAGAAGAGGAGGGAGGGAGGAAGGAAGGAAGGAAGGAAAGGAAAGAAACAGCAGAATAAAGTCAGTAGATGAAATCTAGAGTCTCATTCCCCTAGTACCTTCCAAATCCTTGTTAATAAACTTTCACTTTCAGACCTCTTCTTGTGGACTTTACCTTGTCTTTAGGCTCCATTTTCCGCAGAGCCTGGATGGCAGCTTTCTGGATCATCAGTGATGGCTTTGTACTTTGGATACATTTCAGGATTGAAGACTTGAGTTCTGGAGTTAACTGCTCCACGGTTTGGCCCATATTTCCAATGACCTGCATTGAAGAAAAGAAACAAGAACCCATCAGGGTGCAGGAGAGGGAAGTAAAAGGTGTCCAGGAAAAGTGCTTCTGAAATGATGTATGTCATATAAAAGACTGAGATTACCCGCAGAATCAAATAGGTGTAATCTTCATCCCCAGTGCAGTCATCTTGAATCTGTTCCATCAGGTAATTAGCAATGTCCAGCAGCTCCTGGGTCCCTGTAGGGTTTGTCTTATGATAGCTACAGAATAAGAGAAGAGAGTCAGGACTCAGTAACCCCAGTTAGGTTTGTCTTAAAACCCAAACTTTTGAATTAGAAAAATAATTATAAAATTCATATGGAATCCAAAAAAAGCCTGAATAGCTGAAGCAATTTTAAGCAAAAAGAACATAGCTGGAGGCATCACATTACCTGACTTCAGATTATACAACAAGGCTATAGTAATCTAAACAGCATGGTACTGGCATAAAAATAGACACATAGATCAATGGAACAGAATAGTGAACCCAGAAATAAAGTCACATACTTACAGTCAACGGATCTTTGACAAAATTGACAAAAACATACACTAGGGAAAGGACACCCTTTTCAATAAGTGGTGCTGGGAAAGATGGATTGCCATATGCAGAAGAATAAAACTGGACTCCTATCTGTCACCATATAAAAAAATCAACTCAAGATGGATCAAAGACTTAAATATAAGACCTGAGACTATAAAAATGCAAGAAGAAAACCTAGGGAAAACTTCTCTGGACATTGGCCTAGACAAAGAATTCATGAATAAGACCTCAAAGGCAAAGACAACAAAAACAAAAAATAGACAAATAGAACTTAATTAAAGTAAAAAGTTTCCACACAGTAAAACAAATAATCAACAGGGTGGACAACCTGCAGAATGGGAGAAAATATTTGCAAACTATTCATCCAGTGGGGTACTAATATCCAGAATGTACAAGCAATTCAAACAACTCAACAAAAAAATCCCCCAAATAATCCCATTAAAAAGTAGGCAAAGGACATGAATAGACATTTTTTCAAAAGAAGACATACAAATGGCAATAGGCATATGAAAAAATGCATAACATTACTAATCATTAGAGAAATGTAAATTAAAACCACAATGAGATAACATCTTACAAGGGTCAGGAGGGCCGTTATTCAAAAGACAAAAAATAACCGTTGCTGGTGAGGGTACAGAGAAAAGGAAACAGTTAATCACCGTTGATGGGATTGTAAATAAGTACAACCACTAAGGAAAACAATACAGAGATTTCTCAAAGAACTAAAAATAGAACTACCAATGAATCCAACAATCCCATTACTGGGTATATACCTAAAGGAAAAGAAATCATTATATGCAAAGGAAACCTGCACCCATATGTTTATCACAGCACTATTCACAATAGCAAAGACATGGAATCAACCTAAGTGTCTATCAGTGGACGATTGGATTAAAAATGTGAAATGTATAGGCAATAAAATACTATTCGGCCATAAAAAGAATAAAATCATGTCATTTGCAGCAACATGGATGGAACTGAAGGTCATTGTCTTAAGTGAAACAGGACAGTCACAGAAAGACAAATATTGCGTGTTGTCATTTATAAGTGGGAGCGAAATAATGTGCACACAAGGACATAGTGTGTGGAATGATAGATAATTGAGACTCAGAAGGTGTGGAAGTGGAGGGAGATGGATGGTGAGAAATTACTTAGTGGGTACACTATATGTTGTCTGGGTGATGGATACCCTGAAAGCCCTGACTTAACTACTGCACAATCTATTCATGTAACAAAATTACACTTGTTCCACATAAATTTATATAAAAATGTAAAAAAGAAAAAGCAAAAAAATTTCATCAAAAGAAAAACCTGCTAGCCTGAGCAACATGGTGAAACCCTGTATCTACCAAGAATACAAAAATTAGCCAGGGCATAGTAGCATGTACCTGTGGTCCCAGCTACTCAGGAGGCTGAGGTGGGAGGATCACTTCAGCCCAGGAATTTGAGGCTTCAGTGAGCCGCGACTGCATCACTGCACTCCAGCCTGGGTGACACAGTGAGACCATCTCAAAAAAAAAAAAAAAAAAAAAATTCAGAGGAAAAAACTGCTAACTAATATTGAACTGAAGTTAATAATATGCACACTGTAATACTTAGGGGAAAGTGTGTTGATGTTTGCAATTTACTTTGAAATGCTTCAGAAAATAAGATGAATTAATGGATGGATGTATATGTGATAAAGCAAATATAATAACACTTAAATAGTAGGAGATAGCTGGTTTTCTAGGGGTTTTCCCTGTGAAATTCTGTCAACTTTGCTATGTTAAAAAACTTTTATAATATAATGTAGAGAAAATATTTTTAAAAATTCAATTTGTGTTTGCTGATTTCTTATTTCAAGTCATTACCCCAAAAATGATCAAGAAAAAACACAAGAGTAAGGAGCAGAGTTTGAAAGTGGAAGGAGGGGTTCAGTTTTAATACAGAGATGCACAGAGGTGCAAGATGTTCCTCTGCTCCTAGGAGGAGAAATACAGTGTGGAAACTCACTTGTTGACCGCGTGGCTCAGCGCATACAAGGTGGCTCGGCTGCGCTGATCCCTCGCCATGTTGAAGATCTCTCGCAGCTGCTGTGCTGAGGGCTCGGGGATCAGGGCCACCAGGTAGGTGACCACATCTATCAGAAGGGGGTTGGCATGCACACGTTTCAGCCACTGGAGGATGTGAGTGGAGCACTGGGGCTGTCCACACTGAACCAAGGCTTGTAAAGTGATGGGGCTGAGAAGAAAGACATGGATAAAGTTATACAGACCACCTTCAGGGCACATAAAATATTGCTCATGGTGTGTCCTCTGCCAGGAGAGCCCTTAATCACCTCATTCACTATTCAAATCTAACCATCTTTCAAAACCCAACTTGGAGCTCAGAACCATGATGCTTTCCTTAGGAATATTACCCACAGAAGAAGCCCAATCAAGAAAAGTCCCAAGAGGGGACTGTGGATCTGTAGCAACAAGAAGACTGTTATCACAGTCCTTTGGCCAGCACACAGAATATGCCTGGCCAACATTAGCTGGGTCTCATTCCTGGCCTCAGTCCCTTCTCTCACCTTCATAGCACTTAAAGCCAGTGCCTTGAAGGGTAGAGAAATCATATTATATTTTTTGTCTGAGTTCTCTCTCCACCAGCCTATAAGCTTCTGGAGAGCACCTGCAATAGACCTAGGAATTAAAAGTTGCCCATCAAAATGTGGGAACTATTCTCCTTCTATTTTAACACACAAATACATAGCTGCCTTGAACACAGTATGTGTGTGTGTGTTTCATGGAACTCTTAGCACAGCAGCTGATAGTTCTCTATCCAGCAATCATGAACTGATTGACTAATTGATTAACTGGATTGATATCCAAATGGTCCCTGAGATTCTCCATTTGGCCACGGTTTGAAAGTTCAGTCAGTTACCATCAGTTTTATAAAAAGTTGAGCTGTAACCATTAGATACCTGGACACCTCAATCAGCTGTGGCAAGAGAGATGTGACTGCCTCATCACTGAGGCCTCTCAGCTCAGTAACCAGCTTATTGAAGAGATTAGCTCTCTGGATATTTTGCTCAGAGATGGTTAGTTTTTTCAGTTCCTGGAGAGTCTTCAAAACAGCTTCGGCCTCCTTTGGAGGTGATGTGGATTTGGTGCTCTCAAATGCGAGACCCATCTTCTTAGTACCTGGAAGATGGAAAGTGTCAAAGGAACTCTAGCTTTCTTCATCTCAACCATATCTTTGTCTACTGGAAGCTGGAAATTGTGGAGTATCAGCCCAGGGGAAAAGGGAAGGAAACTATCCTGTATTCAATGCCTGCTAGATCTGGCTCTGCCATAGGTGATTGACTTGTTTTCACTGACTCATCATCCTATCCCTGTGGGGTGGCATTATTGTTCAATTTAACGATAAATTCAGCCCTGCTTCTGAGACCCACAGAGTTTTTGGGCCATGTAAATTGCTCATCCCTGGATCTCAGCTCTGAGTCCCAGAGATGAGACAAAGAGATGAGACCCAGAGATGAGGAAGTGCGACCCAGAGATGAGCAACTTAGGTTTCCCAAGAGCTCTCAGGGTCTAAGAGGTAGAGCTGAAGTGGAATCCAGACTTGTCTGAGTCTATCATCAGGTTACCCTTAGCTTGAAATAATTGGTGAGGAGGTGCTACTGTTGACATGGTGACAACTGGGACCAGGCACATGGGTGCTTATCACCATTTCTTCTAATTGGGTCTACCAGCAGCTCGTGGGGAGGGGAGACACTTTTGTATCCTCTCCACCACCTACTGTGACCTATGCCAGGAAGAGAGGTAAAAGTCATCATGGAAATGTGGTGTAATGAGAATAGTCCTGGCTTAGATTACAACCTGGCACTTATTTGCCCCCCTCTAATATTCTGTGGCCTTGACTACATCAAACTCTAAGCCTCTCTGTGTCACTGTCTCCTCTGTAGAATAGGTATAAAATCACATCTCTACCACCTGACATCACAGGTTGCTAGGAGCAAAAAGGACAATGAGGTAATGTACAAGAAGGAATTTGGACAGATATAAATACAATACAATACTGGGTAAGGGTTGGACTTGAGATTGCTAGAGTTCCTTCTACCTCTAAAGACTGACTCCTGAGGTTACTATCTGGCCGGACTCTGAAGGTTCTCTCCCACTTGGTCCACCTCGTCTGGGACAGCTCTGGATCTTATCACAGGATGGGTGATGTCAGTTCTATCAAATATGTCATGTTAAACTTAGGATTCCAGTTTTCTATTTACAAACGCCTAGATAGCTTTGGGAACTTCTTTTCCTTTATGCCATTGCAACTTGACATCCTGAAATGAGTTTGCTTTCTCACTGGAGGTAGCCAGAACACCAGTGTCCATATCACTTGTTAGTCAGCAGACATTTAACAGGGCTCAGCAAGTGGCTAAGCCATGATAGGCACATCTTGAGTAGATTTTCCAGCAACTATGTGGACAGAAACTCTTACCTTCACCAAAGAAGCGGCTGTTGATCTTTGGTGTGTCTTCAAGTTTCAAAGTCTGTGTCACTTGTGCCACCATCCCATACTTATTCCTGGTAACCAAGGAAGCACACCATGTCACGGATGGCCAGAACATACTATTCTTTCCATGTTGAAGGTTTTCCCTGACTCTGCATCTACCCAAGTCCTGCCCATCTTTCAAAGCATAGGTAAATCCAGCCATTGTTGGCCCTGAATGAATAACATCCACCTCTTCCTGGTCACACTAGTTATCCTCCCATCAAAAAGACATGCGTGCCTTATACTCTCCACTAGTCTGGAGTGGCCAGAGGTAGGAACTAGTGCAATGTCTCAAAATTCTTTCGTATCTTCCACAACATAGAGCCAAGAATATGGCAGTTAATATATATTCATTGATTATCAGTTTTCAAAGTGGATTTGGATACACAAGTTTCCAGTCAATATCCCAAATCTTCCATGAAACCTTTTCTAACCAGGGTACCCTGCAGTGATCCTCAGGTTTTCTGGATCTACAGCCCTTAAAGAATGGGTCTTAGATATCTTTTGTTGGTCTTGGATTGTTTTGCATGCCTAGGACTTTTCTGCCAAATGCCCTGTTAGCTTAAAAAGGGGGACAGGGAGGGGCGGCATTTTATCCCTCTCCATTCCTCCCTCCCAGGCACAGGTTTGCCTGGAACAGAGCACTTGAGAAGTGTTCTGTTCACACTGACACATTAAATGACAAATCAGGGGTGCATCACATGACCTACTTGTAGGAGAAAGGCAGGAAGAGGTGTTGCTCCTTGCAGATGGCTTCTGCCACATGCTTCCTCTTAGCGTCCAGTGTGTACTGACAGGACTGGCTGCTGCTGATCAGAGTTGACAAGGGGCGGGTCTATGAAAGAGATTGGAGACAAGCATTTTGATCAGTCCCTGTATCTTCTGTTAAAAGCATTTACCTTCAAGGTAGAAGGGAGCAGGAGTCCTGTACCACTAGATAAACTCAGAGAAAGAAGATAACTGGGTACTTGACATTTAGACCAGGGGGTGCAACAAGTCAGCATCCCCAAAGCTGAGTCAAGCTGTAGACTCCTCTTTTTCCACCCTCAGTGGACAAAGTCTAAACTTTGTATCCTCCACATGCCCATCCCACCACATAGCCCCTCACACACCTGCTCAGTAACTTTTCTTTGCCCAAAAGCCCATTCTTACATGTCTCTTTCATTTACATATTCTTTGCATTTTTTGGGTTCCTGCTCCACATCTTCCATGAAATGTTGCCCACTGAGCTACACGAATAATTCTTTCTCCTTCCTGGTCAGGCCCAGGACTTCTTGTCTGCACTGTTCAGCTTATCACCTTATTGAGTATACCATGTATACTTTATTGACCTGGCTCCTGCATTAGACTGGAAGCATCCTGAGGGGAAGGTCCATGGTTCATCTGCCACTGTCCCTTCCTTGGTGCTGCCCAGAGTGGGGCTGAGCAAACAGCAGATGCTCAGAAAAGACCCCTAAGCCGGTGCATTATCCTCTTCTGACTGTGGCACTCATGGTCATCAGACTCCCTGTTTTCAACCCTAAGGACAATGACCAGGAACAGTGCCCAGCATGACAGTGATTGCCCAAGTTATTCATGTTCACTGAGACAGGCTGGGGCTCATATCAGGGAAGTTGTTGCAGGGGTCAGGCAGGCTCAGGTAATATGGTGCTCCATGGCCCCAGTTAACAGAGAGGAGAGGGTGCTCCAGGCCCGTGGCAGTGGGGCCATGTTTGGTCAGGGCGGTACTGGGGGTGGAAGGACAAGAAGCTGGAGCACTCTAAGTCACTCCACTTCATGGGATGAGGGAGAGGGGGAGAACACAGGTCTTGGGACTTCTTCAAAGGCCAGAGGCTTGGAGCTGGCACAAGGAGTCCTTGTGCAGGAAAGAACAGAAGGTGGTTTTGCTGCCCTACATCCATCCCCGGAACCTTCTCAGGGGTGAGCAGTCATTACTCTCAAGTGATGAGATTAGCGGCAGTTTGGTGCCAGTGACAGAAGGACAGGAGGAAAGACAGAGCTCTGGGCTGGGAGGGAGGAGCCTGACTCAAGCCTTGGCTCAACTGATCCCAGGCCGTGAAGCCTGGGTAGACCTTCCCATGCCTGCTCAGGGTCCTATCTCTAGTCTGTATAAAAGCAGCCAGGGCAGGCTGTCCTCAAAGGTGCCCACTAGCTCAAAAATTCTGGAATTTTATTAATAAGAGGATGCTCCTTGCTGTGCACGACAGTGCTGACATGGGACTTACCATGCCTTTGATGAGAGCAAGTGGGCTGATGCCTGTGCGGATGGGCTTGAAGCGATCACACTGCCCCAGGTCTCTTTCAGTGGATATTTCTGTGGCCACATTGCCCTTCCTCGTCTTGACGGTAAAGTGAGTGGAGCAGTTTCCATACACGGTATCCTATGGAGGAAGAAGATGCAACCACATGTATTCAACACGGGCAACATCCTTGGGTACTTGGGAGGGATGGGGTGGGGATCGTGAAAGAAAAGGCAGAAGGAATCTAGCTTTGGGAGGGACTTTCTTTTTCTTCCTATGCAGAGTGTGGTCTTGCTAGTGCCTGGCCAGCCCAAGTTGGGAGAGAGAAAACCAGTTAAAGGTGGGTCTGCAGAAAGGCCTCCGCAGGTTGCATCGCTGTCTTCTCCCAGTATGGTGTCGTAGAGAAATTAGAACACACAAAAGTGCTCATGGGACTGAGGTGAAATGAATTCTGTCTCAGTGAAACCTGAAATTCGTAAAAGAGACCAGCAACAGATCCCATTATTTTTGGTGTTTAAAATACACACAGGATTTACTGTGTTACACCATAACCCAGCAAACACAGGTGAACAGCATCAAACAAAAGCAGGGGTGGGGTGGCCAGGACTCCTCAATAACTTTTAAAATTAGACCCAACCTGATAAGCCTGCTTGGGATGATCTGTCAGTGAGCCTAAGGGGCAGGAGGAACCTCGGGCACGAGTATGTCACGCCAATCCAGGGCTTCCTATGTAACTAGTCATGGAGCTGACTCCGTGATCTGCTTTGTATATGGTAGGACTGGTCTCTAACACATGAAGATGAGTTTCAAGGGCCACTGCTATCAGCTTTCTAAATCCTCACCAGAAACAACACTTGCTTGGCTTCTTCTGTCTCTGGGGGAACCAGGAGGGCAGAAATGATGCCCCTCTTGATGTTCAGGATGTAAGTAGGTTCATCTTTCTCCGGGTAAAGGAAAACTTGCTTCCCTTCTGGAATGGCCAGCTTGAGCTCATACCTGTCCCAGAGAGAGGATGGTCATGGAAATGTCCTTCTCCATTACAACTTGCTGGAAGTAAGCTGGGTGGCACTGAAGTTTCTTTTCTCATATTTTTTTAACCAATTGTTCTTCTGACATCATTTATTTGTAAATATAGAATATAGCTACACATAGACATACATTTTCAAAAAAGTATGCACATATACATAAGTTTTGGTGATTCTTTTTTTTTTTTTTTCTTTTTTTCTTTTCTCTTTTTCTTTTTTTGAAATGGAGTCTCACTCGGTCGCCCGGGCTGGAGTGCAATGGCGCAATCTCAGCTCACTGCAACCTCCACCTCCTGGGATCAAGTGATTCTCCTGCCTCAGCCTCCGGAGTAACTAGGACTACAGGCATGTGCCATCACACCCAGATAATTTTTGTATTTTTAGTAGAGACAGTTTTCACCATGTTGGCCAGGCTGGTCTCAAACTCCTGACCTCAGGTGATCCTCCCTCCTCGGCCTCCCAAAGTGCTGGGACTACAGGCATGAGCCACCAGGTCCAGCCGTGTTTTAACTTTTTTTGCTTGGCTCATCCATCCCTGCTCTGTTCTCCACCCATATCAGTCTCTTTGCCCATCCTCCCCATACGGACACCCGAGTGGTTGTTCCATTTGTTTCTGCACACTCATACAATCCTCTGTAAACATGGGTAAGTGCAAACAGAGTCATACAAAGATTTTGTCATTGTTTGTTTTATACAAGTGGCATTGTATTATGCATACTTTTATCTTGTTTTTCTCACTTAATTATACTTCACAAAAATCCTTCTGAGTCACTTGGTATAGCTCTAACAGATTTTTTAAAAGCTGCATGCAGAACATTCCATTCCATGGCTAAATATAATTTATTCACACATTGCCCCATTTGATGGCATTTGCCCTCTCTCTTTCTGGATTTTTTTAAAACCACACAAACAATACCAAAACAAACATCCTTATGAGCCTATCTTCACACATTACTGCTTTTATTTTCATGGGTTAGAGTCCCAGAGACTAAAATATCTGTGTCAAAGGGTATTAAGTATTTTAAATTACAGTAGATATTGCCTGATGGCTCTCATTTCCACCAGCAGCTCAGGACAGCACACTTTTCCTCACTGGCCTCCCAGCAACAGGTGCTATCACTGTTTTCCAGTTTTGCAGTATGATGGGTATAAGCAGATAAATATCTTGTTGTTACATTAATTTGCATTTCTTGACTACCAGTGAATTGGAGCTTATTTTCATACACTTGTTGGACAGTCATTCTTTTGTATGGTGTCAGGCCATGGCTGAAGCCCATGCTGACTTTGGTCTTAGGGATTTCCCATTGGGTACTCTCTGAGTTTCTGAGGACCTGGCTGCAGCCACTCTGGTTACATCAGGAGGAAAAGGTGACGGACTTATCTCCCACAGCCTACACCCTCTCAGAAAGTTCCCAACACGAAGAAATGATAAATGTTTGAGATGATGGGTTTGCTAATTACTCTGATCTGATCACCACACATTACATGTATCAAAACATCACTATGTTCTCAATAAATATGTATAATTATTGTATGTCAATTTTTAAAAAAGACAGTTAAAGTCATGAAGATGCAAACATGGAAAGCCCTCCTTTTCAAGAACAGGAGTCTCTTCTGTATTTGGAGAAGATCAAGGACCAAAAAATAAACCACTCTTTCCTCCTGCCACCATACCCCTCTCCCTCATACACAGTTAAGTCTTGGAGAAAATAAAGCATAGGAAGGAAAGAAGCCTCACAGCCTATTTTGGCAAGAAAGGACTGGCATCTGAATCTAATGTTTAGCAAAACTGAAAAATGGGCAAGGATGGTGATATGGTTTGGCTCTGGGTCCCCACCCAAATCTCATCTCGTAGCTCTCATAATTCCCACGTGTTGTGGGAGGGACCCGGGGGGAGGTGATTGAATCATGGGGGCAGGTCTTTCCCGTGCTGTTCTCGTGATTGCAGATGGGTCTCGGGAGATCTGATGGTTCTAAAAACAGGAGTTTCTCTGTACAAGCTCTCTTTGCCAGCCGCCATCTACATAAGATGTGACTTGCTGTCCCTCACCTTCCGCCATGATTGTGAGACCTTCCCAGCCACGTGGAACTGTGAGTCCAATAAACCTTTCTTTTGTAAATTGCCCAGTCTCAGGTATGTCTTTATCAGCAGCATGAAAACAGACTAATACAGACAGAGTTTTCTGATGCTACCAAGTTAACAACTCTATCCTGCCTGTATTCATACACACCTAGGACCCTACAAACTGTGATTGAGGATGAGGCAGGGGTGATGTTGAAAATATTTACAATGGGTGCGACACGGGCCCTGACCACTCAGCAGAGATGCAGCTGCAGTGGCCGATCAGTGTGCAGTGGCTGAATGCCAGCCTAGGAGGGGGAGCCGCCGAAGCCTTGGTGCTCCTCTGCCCTGCGCTGAACAGACCCTGCCCTGCCATGTGCGGGCCACAGCAGCCAGTGCCTCTGGGACCCCACACCAAAGACCACCAGGCACTGGTCTTGACTAGTTCTTTAAATAAGAATTCACTTGTTTAAACAAAGCATCTCAGTTTTATAATCTCAAGAAGTTTAAAGCATGAGATTTTTAGAAACACATGAAAATGATAATTAAAGGAACCTAACTAGGGAAGGGTAACTAATGCTTCTCTCTTTTTGATGATTGTGAAAACTCAGTAATTCCCTGATCCACGATGGATACGGAATACAAATACTTACAGTCACATCCGTGCCTGGTGCAAACACACAAGTTCATACCTCAGCGGACACACACACATGCGTGCGCTCATGTAGAACATGCCTTACCTGGACATGGCTGCAGCAAACTCCTCAGAGTTCTTGGTTTTCTTCAGCAAGGCTTTGCCCTCAGGGTTGAAGCCATACACCTCTTTCAGGGTGCACTGGCTGGTCTTCAGGATGAAGCTGCAGAGCTGGGGAACCTCCAGCTCAACCTGAGAATTTAGGGTAGCAGAGCATTGAGGTTGTCTATCAAGAATGAGAGGCGGCCCCTGAAGCCCAGGGCTTAATCTCTAATCAGAGCACCAAAGGGAATGGTGCTGGGAACACCACTGCCTGCGCCTCAACACCACACGCCTTATCAACATGCCTCCTGGGTTCTCTGTGCACCAACCTAGACTTAGTCCTATTGCTGGCCTTTTCCCCCTCCCGGGTAACACGTTTCTTAAGTTTGCCCCTAGGCATGGGAAGGAGGATGTCCTTTTATTGGTTCCAAAGTTACTCACTTTAATTATAAAGAGCTGTGGTTAAATAGAAGCGCTGCAGACTAGGAGGGAAAGTGAAGAAGAAAAACAGAAAGCAGGAAGAGGGCCATCCTTAGTTTCCACAGCAAATGTCTCCTTAATGTCACCCAAAAAACTGGTTATATCTATTAGGGCCTATTTAGAGCTTTGCATATAGCTGGAGTTTCAACGGATTCCTACTTATTATCCAGCACTATTCAAATAACTTTAGAGAAATGTTGTACATGTGTGCTGTTCAATATGGGAGCCAGTAGCCAGGGTGGCCATTGAGCAGTTGAAATGCAGCTAATGTGACAACGAATATGAATTTTTAATTTCATTCCATTTAAATAGCCCAATGTGGCTCATGTCTACCATATTGGACAGCACATACAAGAGCTACAGTACTCTCTAAAAAAAGGTGACTGCTCAGCTTGGCTTCTCTTCCCCACCCAAACCCCAATAGCAGCCTATAGATCTGCTCCACATGTACGTAACATGAGTACAACCAGTCTCAATAATAAGCAAAGTTTTATTTTAGAACAAACTGTATGTTTATATTTTTTTCTTCTTTCCATTCATTTTTCAGCAACAGATTCTGTTTGACTTAAATTATAAAAACTGCATTTCACAGTGCGATTCCGAGTTGCCTGCCTCCCATAGCTCACCTACTGGGCCTCTCTCACGCTGAAATCTACAGACCCACACTGCTGCTAATCTAGATCATGGATTCCTATGGCATCTGGGAAGTTAACGGGAAAATACTTCTGACTTGCGAAATTTGGTGGGGGCAGACCACATCTCAGCAATGTGGCTGACTTACAAACAGAGGCAAAGTCCCAGTGCTTTAATCAGATTACAACAGTTCTGGGATGTTCTGCGTTTGCTCAGTACACAACCTCCGGGAAGGTCGCGTGTTGGGCACCCGCTGGAACAGGGCTGGGGGAAAGCTGTGGGCTCTAGGTCCCTCCTGCCTGCATCCTCCATACCTTGCAGTTGATCCTGGTGGCACTTCTTGAATCAGCAGTCCCAGGGACTCCACTGGAACTCTCAGCCTCATAGTTGTATGTGTACTTTCGGAGGTGCTTGAATCGGGTCGCATCTTCTAACGTGGGGAGAAATACGTCAGCCACATAGCAGAAATAGCTCTCCCAAGGACAGCCAATTCTGGGCAGAGAGGGGCAGTGGCATAGAGAATTAAAAATGGTAATTAAACTCAAATTATTTTTTAATTGACTTTATACTTAATTTTCCTTTATAGATTTGACTTCTCCATTATGTTTTTGCTAAGGCTAATGTTTAAATTGGCTGGCATGTCTTGAATATCTCATCTGAGGCACAGGGAAGGGAGTGACAAGTGTCAAGTAATGGGGCTCAGAAAATCTGCATGAGAGACCCTCTGGTAAATTAAGAGATGACAACATTACGCAAATAGTACTATCTCTAATGCTTTTTTAGCTTGAAAACGCCGTAATTCCGTGACCCTAAGACTACCAAATACTTAAGGCAAAGTTCATTAAGCATTAAGCGTAACTAACTTAACAAACTCCTAGAAAAGAATTTCTGGAGGTTTCCACTGTAGTTGAGAGGAATTTTCTGAACAATTGAAGAAAAAGAACATCTGGGTCCTGAGCCCAGCTGCAGTGATGCCAGATGGCCACTAGATGGCGGTGCTGCCCCATCAGAAGTCCGCCCCGCGGCTCCAGCACACAGGGTCCCGCTTGGAGGCCAGTTCCTTTAACCCCCAGGGGTCAGGTAAATAGGAAGGGGGTGGAGGTTCGATTTCTTCACAAAGGTCAAAGTCAGTATTTCCTCACCCTCACATGCTTCGAATCAATGACTAGTCACTGATAAACAGGACAGTGATGTTTCTTCAAAGTGTGCACAGGCCAGCGGAGAGACAATCCCTTCCCTCCCCCGCCCCCAGGCTGAACTTTTGGGACAGAACAGAAGGCCAGGTAGAAGAGAGTTGGCATCCCTTGGGTGTGGGCAGAGGCTCAGGGAACTTGCTTCCTGGGGTCAGAGCAAGGCACACCACGATGCCATCTCAGCCCTGTAGAGTGGGAGGCCCTCAGGGACCGGGGTGTAGGAGAGTGCACGGGACTGGGCGCCCTTCCACGCCCCATGCGCAGATGCCTTACTTGGACAGACCGGGCTGACATTTTCCAGCATTTCCTCTTCTGTAAGACAGGAGAAAGAAATCTGTGAGCTTCCCACGTCTTCCCAGCGGGTGCTAGGGCCCGACAGGGGGACCACCGGCACAGGTTTCACCTTTCAGGAGGGAGGCAGGCTCCGGAGACCCCCTCCTCAGCCCCTCCATCCCGCGCCCCCCATCCTGAGCCTGCAGGGGCCGCCAGCTGGTCCAATCCCCCCACTCGCCCTGGACCCTGTGGCTGCCCTCCCTCTGGCCTAGGCCCAGGCTGCCCCGGCCAACCTCGTGCCGCCGGCTCCCTCCCGCTCCCTCTGCGCCCCCAGCGCGGCCGCGCACTCACCGGCCCTGGCGCCCGCCAGCAGCAGCAGCAGCGCAGGCAGCGCCAGCAGCGCCAGCAGCGCGGGCCTCGGCGGGCCCATGGCCAGCTGCGGTGGGGCGGCTCCTGGGCTGCGGCCTGGCCTCGGCCTCGCGGCCCTGGCTGGCTGGGCGGGCTCCTCAGCGGCAGCAACCGAGAAGGGCACTCAGCCCCGCAGGTCCCGGTGGGAATGCGCGGCCGGCGCCCGCACCCCATTTATAGGAAGCCCAGGCTGCAAGAGCGCCAGGATTGCAAAAGGTCCAAAGGGCGCGTCCCGGGCCTGACCTGTTTGCTTTTCTACACTGGCTTCTCTTTGAGCCTTGAAGAGCCTCGGGGAGGGGGCCCACCTGGGATGCAGCTGCAGCCACCAGGGGCTGGGTCCCAGGTGGGTTCCCTTCCCCGAGCGTCTTCAGTGCTCTGGCGTGGCCCTTCCCGTGTCTCAGTGGGGCCATGGCCGGCGCCTGCCCTGACCAGGGGTGCCTTCTTCAGATGACCCACCATGGGGACAAAATCTCTGCTTCTCCTGGACTGAATTGGGAGCCACGTGGAGAACCAGTCCTGAGCGCTGCCTTGGTGGAGACATGTTCCCATCGGTTACTTCTTTTCCATTTTGGTGGACCTTGGATTTGCACCCACACCCTAATCCTGATCAGAATCTGTGGCTGTGGGGTTCAGCCCGTGCTGGGGGAGGAGAGAGAAGGGGGATGCAGGGAGGTCTGGTGAGTGACCAGTCACTGCCCCTGAGGATGGGTGGCCTGCCTGGTCCCAGCAGGAGTCCAGGTGTCTGTCTTCAAGAAACCCCAGTGAGGAGAGGCCTCTGGGGAAGAGCAACCTCCCAGGGTGCACCCCTCTTGTGCAAAGTGTTCTTGGGTTGTTGAGAGGACGATTTCCTGCACCAGCTTCTGGGTTTCCTCCAGTGGTGCGGAGGCGGACGAGGAAAAGCAGAGTAGTGGACAGGACACGTCATGTTCCTCATAGACATCTGGAACCTTCTCATGCATCGTTTCCTTCTCTTCTGGGCACTGCCCATTTCCCACCGGAAACTTCAGCCAGCGCTCGCTGCCTCTGCCCAGCTGTAGGGAATCAGCGGTAGTGGAATTTCAGGGACACTCGGTTTACTAACCCAGGATTACTCAGAAGGGGTTATTGATGGGATGGCACTATGATGAGCTGAATGAATGTCTGAGCCTGGCTGTGTCCCCAAGGCACCTCCAATCTGGTTAGGGAGACAAGCTGTGTACGCAGGAAACCGCTAGTGAGCAATTGTGGTAGGATAGAGGGGGCGACAACCAGGTAGGTATAACTGCTGGGGGACCACCCAGGAAGGCGAGTGGGAGGCGGCCAGGAGCAAGCCGGTAGAGTACGGATGGGAAGTGGACAGCGCCTGTTGCAGAAGTCAGTGTGTGCTCATTGTTACAACTTGTCAGCTTTGTTTGAATTATGAGGTACCTCCAGATGTAACAAGCTACTGGTGAAGACTGATGATTCCAGAAGGATCAATTCTGAAACAGTAACTATGTATAAAGACCCAGTTCCCTCAGAGGAGACTCACAGAAAGACCTTCGCTTGCTTCCTGCACCTGGGCTCCACACCTGTCATTATTCAGATATTGTCATTGGCCATGAACTCCTATGGGCAGCTAAACTCCCTCCAGTGATCAGTTGCTTATCCACAGCATATTAATGTTATTAAAGATGGATATTACAGAGGTCTCAACTCAAGGCTGGTCATACCTACACCACTGATTTGTGAAAGGTCTGGAAAAAGTAATTGCTCTGAAACCCCATTTCTCTGAACACTTTATTTGAATTATTCTATGTGGACTGACTTTCCACAGGGTTCGCTGCTGCTAGTGTTTGAGGAAATGGTCCTGCTTCCATGCATATTCACATTAAGGAGAATGAGTAAGAATATTCAGGTATAGAGAAGCCAAAAGGAGGTGTCGAGCTTTAATTTACAAGCACAAGTCCAAGCTTACTCTGTTACGTGCAGATGAAACCAGGTTCCAATGGTCAGCATCAATAGAGAACATATACATATATATATATATATATATTTTTTAATTTATTTATTTGAGATGGAGTCTCCCTCTGTCACCCAGGCTGGAGTGTAGTGGTACAATCTCGGCTCACTGCAACCTCTGCCTCCTGGGTTTAAGTGATTCTCCTGCCTTAGCCTCCCAAGTAACTGAGATAACAGGTGTGTGCCACTATGCCCAGCTAATTTTTGTATTTTTAGTACAGACGGTGTTTCACCATGTTGATCAGGCTGGTCTTGAACTCCTGACCTCATGATCTGCCCGCCTTGGCCTCCCAAAGTGCTGGGAGAATGTAATTTTTATGAAGTAGGAATCAAAAATGAATTTGATGACTTGGAGGCAGGGAAACATTGTGAGATGCTTGGAGGTGCTGAGAGGACTGTCACCATCTCTAAAGGAAGAAACCTAAGACTCAGCTTCCCTCTTTTCCTGATGGTCTTTGGCAAGTCTTCCCTGGACTGGGCCCCAGCCAGGAGTAGTTATCCCCTGACAGGGTCTAGCACAACCCCATAGAGCAAATGTTGAATTGTTGAGCTGACTTGCGTACACTCACGGAAATGCTGTAAAGATTAGTGCATAGATTTTTCTTCAATTACAAAATCCACTTAGATCCTTTGTCAAAGACTACATGGAAATATATTACTTGTGACCAAAGATATCACCCTTCATCCCTTTTCCTTTAGGTAGAGACACATTCTGGTGTCACACAGATTAATCTCAGCTAGTGACTGTGACTTATCAGCTCATAAATGCAAAGTCCTGTTGGGTGCACCATCAATCTGGGTAGTCATAGGGCTCTGGGTACCCATTAGAAAGCCACCTGACTAGAGGAATTTCAAGGTGATAGATAATGCTGAATGTCCCAGTTACATTATCTAGAAGCAAAACTATCCATTGTGCCTATCTGCAGCTGACCAGAAGGGTCTTGGCCAAGTTCAGGGAATCATGGAAGCTAATAAAGGACCCCAGCAGACCAATATTCTGAGTTTAGTGCTGTTCACATACTGAAGTAGGTGCTTAGAACATAATTTGCTGAATTTGAATGAATGAATCAGCACCATTCAGCTATACCCCATTTTCCAGGATATTTATGCATAGCGACCGTGATGCTAAGTAAATATTTCCAGTGACATAAAGCAAGGAAATACAATCTATACCAATTATTCCCAGCCATGCTGCTCCAAAATCTCATCTGGCAAATAGGGATCAGTACTGACAATGATTAATTAGCCTATCTCGTTTCTGCCTATGACAGCATTATAATTGCAAATGATGCCCAGAAGCTGGAAAGTAAACTTCAAACATTGTAGATGGAACTGTGCCCAGGGTGGCCTGTTCACCCAGTGACAGCATGCATGTGTGAGCATGTGCACACACACACACACACAAATGAGAAATATCAGGAAAGAAATGGCACATTTAGGTGAATGGTTCAGGAGGAAGATGATAGGGTGAGCCATTGTCAACCAAATGTAGGCATTCCAGATGGATGATTAACCCCTGCGAGAAGCAAAAAGAAACTTTCCTTCTCCATCATTCTGCTACCCAAGAGATAAGGTCAGAATGTTGAGTCGCAGTTCCTCCTGGGAGAGAAGCCAGAAGTCAGCAGGGTTCAATGTGCAGTGAAGAGCTGCATAAGTGAATTATCACCCTCTTGCCTATGTGGATGTCATCCTTCCACCTGCCCAGTCTGGCTGCAGCCCCACCTACTGCACTGAGTCTTTCTCTGGGACCAGCCCAGTTAGACTTCATAGCTTGTGACTCTGATTCCCTGTCATTCAGTTTCTAGGTAGGACAACAATGATGAAAGGCCTTCATACAAACCTGTTGTTGTCCTGAATACATTTTTCTCTTATAGCATTATTTGATTTTTCATGTGTTTCCCTGTTGCCTTGCCAATGGGAGAGAGAAGCTGGGAGAGCAAGAACCATGTGTAGTTCACAGATTGGTACCCCTTGTCCTCTCTTCCTCACTGACACCCTTGCTAGGCCAGGCAGATGGTAGCCAAACAGTAAACACTGTGATTATGATATAATATGGTCCATGTGAATAGGTTTCTTTCATATGCACACTTCATTTTTACTCTTGAGTGTTGCTGTTTATGTTTACATCTTAATTTAGAATGCACAGTGAACTTGGAGCTGTAGGAGAGAGGAAGGGTCTGGGAACTGGGGCCGTGGGACAGTTTCTACGGCTCTGGGTGGCAGTCCCTCATCTGTGTGATGAGAAGACAGGAATGGACGGTCTCTTAGCCCCATTCAGCTCTGACTACTTTGATTCTATGGAAATTTTGGGGCTGAAAAAACAAACACATTAATTATTTTGGGCTCAAACCTCATGGCTGTTAGGAGCTGTGGCTGAGGGTCCAGAACCATCAAGCGGAAGGATTTTCTGGGAGGCCATCGACCTCTCCAAAGACCTGTGCCCACACTGCCCAAGAAATAGAACCCTTCACTCATTTTACACAGATTTCTAAATCAGATGTGGGCATGCCCTCCTGGGGATGCTGGGGCACAGGGAATTGCAACTCTCCGGAAGTTCTTCCCCACGTCTAGCTTTAGGTTTCATATTTGCCTGACCTTGGGTAAACTTTCTTAGATATAACTTAGCATTTCTTTTGAAAGGCTTTTGGTCAGCTTTTGTCAGCCACTTTTTACTACTTTTAAAAAAAGTTTTCTTTATGTTCTCTCAAGACTAAGGCTCAGAACGTGTTACCTCAGAAAGCTGAGACCAGTGCTGGTGCCGGATAGCTGGGTGGATAAACACACCTCACCATTCCCCCACCAGCACTGCTTCTCTTCATGTATTATGGAGCACCTCCGAGAGCTTCCAGACCAGGAGAAGGGCATAATCAGACGTCACAGCCAATAATGAGCATAGGCAATGTGCCCAGTGTGGGGTCTACACCACAGTTAGACTATAGTGGTACGATGGGGGTCTCGGGGGTCCTGGATGGGTGAGATTGAACTGGCTCTGGAATGGTGGGCAGGATTTGGGTAACTGAAGAGGGAGGCACACTGAAAGTGCAGTGGCAGGAAGCTGGGAACATGTTGGATATGTCTGGCCCCTGTGATGACGCCAGGCTACTGGAGTCTCTGGGGAGAAGGGAGACAGGGGGATGGTCAGTGGGGGATACAGTTTGCCATGCCCAGGCCAGGGACAGAGCTTTCAGGCTAATGAAGCCTTTGACTTAATTTGACACTAAATGTAGTACATATGGCACTGAAATTCTGGATTGTGTAGAAGGCCATGAGAATTGGGCTGAATTCTCCTTGTTCAGAGCTATGAAGGGAAATGTAGCAACAGGTATCTGTAGTTTCAAACATAGACAGGATCTTAGAAACCAAATCGTGACTAATATTCTCATCTTATAGAGAAACTGGGGCCTAGACAGGCTAAGAAGTTTTGTTTTGTTTTGTTTTGTTTTGTTTTCATGACAAGAGCAGAGGTAAGGCGAGAACTTGGATCTTTAGTTTATAATCTAGGTTATTCATTCTACTCTAATTGCACTAAATCTACATTGGCTACATAAAATTGCTTGGAGATTGCTCTTTGGGCCAGGCATGGTGCCTCGTGCCTGTAATTCCAGTACTTTGGAAGGCCTAGGCGGGTGTGGATAACCTGAGGTCAGGAGCTCAAGACCAGCCTGGCCAACATGGTGAAAACCCATCTCTGCTAAAAATACAAAAATTAGCCAGGCATGGTGGCCTGCACCTGTAATCCCAGCTACTCGGGACATTGAAGCAGGAGAATCGCTTGAACCCAGGAGACGGAGGTTGCAGTGAGCCGAGATTGTGCCATTGCACTCCAGCCTAGGTGACAGAGCCAGACTCCACCTAAAAAAAAAGAAAAAAAAGATGAATCTTTGAAATCAGTGTAGTCTCTTGTGTATTAGTCTGTTTTCACACTGCCGTGAAGAAATACCTGAGACTGGGTAATCTATAAAGGAAAGAGGTTTAATTGATTTACAGTTCCACATGGCTGGGGGAGGCCTCAGGAAACTTGCAATCATGGCATAAGGTTAAGGAGAAGCAAAGACCTTCTTTACATGGCAGCAGGAGAGAGACGAGTGAGGAGCGAAGGGGAAAGAGCCCCTTATAAAACCATCAGATCTCGTGAGAACTCACTCACTGTCACAAGAATAGCATGGGGGAAACCACCCCCATGATCCAATCTCCTCCCACCAGGTCCCTCCCTAAACATGTGGGGATTATGGGGATTACAATTCAAGATGAGATCTGGGAGGGGACACAGCCAAACCATATCATCTTGTAATCTATTCCTTATTGAAAGTGAAAAATTTCATTGATTTTTTTGTGGGTTTGTATTTAGAATAAATATGATTATGTAACTCATTACATAGGATCATAGAGGTTCGGGGCCTAGAAGGGCCATAAGGTTATTGAATCCAACTCTTCTCCATCAATCTGAGAATCCCTGGGCACCCATTAACAGGCTGCCTAACTGGTGGAATTTTATGAAATTAGATCATGTTCTAGGCAGCATGCAGTGAAGAGTTTCTAGAAGGGAAACCTCTCCAGCCTGTCTATCTACAGATGGCCAGATGGAGCCTGCACATGTGGATCAGTGCTTTGTGGTCATATCTCAGGTCTCTGCTATTTCTGTCCCCAATCCGGGGCATAGACTGTCCATCACAGGGAAAGCCAGGAATGGTCAGTACTGAGGTGGAAGTTTTTCTGACACCATCTTTATCTAGATTCTGAAGTAAATACCAAATAACTACCAGAATGGCCTGACACTGTTTTCATCTGTATGTTGTTCCCTCTCTGATAGCATGGAGAGGCCTCAGGCCATTGCCAGAGCCCAGACTGCTTAGGTTACTTGGTCTCCAAAGAAGAAAGTGGGTGGAAATGGGCCATTTAGTATCAGGAATTTCTTGGTTTTCTCTTTTTAGTGGTGCACTTAACTTCTAATAGAGTCATTTAAAAAAAATAATGGCCACCTTTAGGTGTTCTAAGGCCCACCCTGCAGAGGCCACAGATAAGTATATTCACTTATCTGCGAATATACTAATGGATTCACAACAATCAATTTTAGAATATTTTAATCACCCCCCAAAGAACTCTAGTACCAATCAGCCATCACCCCTTAAGTTCCCTACCTGTCCAGCCCTAGGCAACCACTAAGTAACTTTCTCTCTCTATAGATTTGCCTGTTTTGGACATTTCATATACATGGGGTCAAACAATATGTGGTCTTTTGCAACTGGCATTTTTCACTTCCCATAATATTTTCAAGGTTCATACATGTTGTAGCCTTTTATTCTTTTTTATTACTGACTAATATTCCATTGTATAGATATGCCACATTTTATTTATTCATCAATTGATAGACATTTGTGTTGTTTCTACTTAACAGCTATCAGGAATAATGCTGCTATGAATATCTGCATTCAAGTTTATATGTACACACATGCTTTCATTTCTCTTAGATGTATATCTAGGAGTGAAATTTCTGGGTAACATGGTAATTCTATGTTTAATCATATGAGGAACTGACAGATTGTTTTCCAAAGTGGCTACACCATTTTACATTCACACCAGCAATATATGAAGGTTCCAATCTCTCCACATCCTTGTCAACACTTGTTATTATCTGTTTTTGTTTTTATTATACCCATCCTAGTGGATGTGAAGTGGTATCTCATTGCGGCTTTTATTGCATTTCTATGATGGCTATTGATGTTGAGCATCTTTTTGTGTTCTTACTGGCAATTTGTATATCTTTTTTGGAGAAATGTCTACTCAAATTCTTTGGATTTTGAATTTTTAAATTGGAGTGCTTGGACTTTTTATTATTAAGTTGTAAGAGTTGTTTTTGCCTTCTGGATTCGGGTTTCTTATCCGACATAGCATTTGCAAATATTTTCTCTTACTCTGTGGGTTGTCTTTCTACTTTTCTTTAAAATGCAAAAGTTTTTAATTTGGATGAAGTTGAATTAATGTTTTTCCTTTGTTGCTTTTCCTTTTGGTGTCATATGTAAGAAACTATTGCCTAAAACATGGTCAAGGAATTTTACTCCTGTGTTTTCTTCTAAGAGGTTTATAGTTTTAGGTCTTATGTCTAAGGCTATGATCCCTTTTGAGTTAATTTTTCATGTATAAAGGAATCCTTTTGCCCCTTGCTGTTAGAAATTTTCAGGTTCTGTGAGCCTGTAAGTGGCCCTGAGTTACCTCTTCTGCCTCCTTGCTAATAGAGCGTGACCTGTTCCCAATGCGGGTGACATCAGCCCTATTGCTCAATGAGCAGAATCAGTCCTTATTAGGGACTGTTCCTCCCTGGGGCTTTTCAAAGAAGTGACCAGAGCTCCAGTCACTGAGAGGACAGGCCCCGAACCCTTGCCTTTTCAGAGAAAAAAATAGAGATATTCTTGGTCTCCGAAGCTAAAATCCCAAGCTTCTTTCAGAGTCTGTAATGTCCTGATAAGCTTTCTTCCCTTTTCATTCAGAAAGAAAGTATTCAGTGGCTAGAGACATAAGGCTTCCTCTGTATCCAAAACAGCTTAACATGTTTTATAAGGAAACATACAAAACTAGCAACAAATACAAGTTTAAAAAAGTGACATCAAGCACCTTGGAATGATTGCTTTTGGTGTGAATGAGAAGAATAAGAGTTGGGAGTGGGGATGCGGAGTAAGGATGGGGAACTAGAAACAAGCCAACAAAATGAGATAGCACCCTTCACAGACCAACAATTACAGTGTGCAGATGTTGAAGATGGTGAATACTTCATCTCTGCTCCTCAGTGGCAGCAGGAAATTGGCCTATCATTGTAAATATATATATTTGTAAACCCTAGTATTTCTCAAGCACCAAAAAATGGACCCATCATTGTGATAGTTAACTTTCATAAATTATCTCATTTTACATTCCAAAAAATCTGCAAAATAGATATTTTAACCAGCCATCTTACAAATGAGGGAGCCAGGGCTAATTTTTACATAACTAACCAAATTCTATTGTCTTCATTATATAAGTACAGGTACCTAGAAGGGGCAGTTATGAATATGTAAGATCAAATGATCAACATAAGATTGAGTCTCAGTGACTTTGGTGTAAGCACATGAGTTGCCCTCTATCTGGAGAAATAAGCTACTGTCTTATTAGCAAGATCTGCAGTCACACAACGCTTTATGATTTGTAAAGGGCTTTGGTTTCCATTATTTCTTTTAATCCTGGTAGCTGTGAGTTTTACGTTACACATCACAGGTGAGGCACCTGAACCTCCCTGGGGTTAAAAGACTTTCCAGGATCACCTGGCATATAAATAGCTGAGCTAGAACTCAAACTCAGGTGTTGTGACTTTATATCCCATGCAGCTCATACTACACTGTCCTGAATCTCAATGAGAGGATTAGGAAACCTGAGATTCTTTATGGCATTTGTTAGAGAAATAAGGCAGGAGGGGGTTCTGAGCCTCGATGGGCTCCCAGGGAGGAGAGGCAACACGAAAATATCACAGCGATTCACTGCCAGAGAAGGAGATGGGAATTAGAGGCATTTCCTAGGGGCTGCCTTTGATAGTATCCAGATTTCTGAAGAAATGCACTTAGGGAAAAGCGTAAACATGCGGAAATACCTGTGCTTGCTGCTGTTTGGATGTGTTCTTAATGTAAATGCTGTTTATTACAATTTTTCCCTTCTAAATGTCTTCGTGCATTTTCCCCAAGTAGGTAAACAAGAAGCTAGGCTCAGCCATCTCAGTTGTTTTTTAATACTTATCCTGCACATGTCCAAATTGTGGCTTTACATGGCTGATCCTACCAGATTAACAATCTGGAATGTGAGATCCTGCATCACACTCAGAAAATACCTCTGAAAATGAGTTGGTATGAAATGATGTGTCTGTCGCTCATTTGGACCAGGCCCTGGCACTGGAGTCCCTTGGGGAACACTGGCCAATGGCCTTCTCCACCACTGGCTGACCCCTGGGCAAAGCTGGAGGCCAGCTCAGTCATTTAATTTGAACAAATCCAATAGAAGATGGTAAATTGAGGCAATTAATTAAAATCATTCTGTTCCTCTTGACTCTTGCACCTTTTCAGCCTGGACAATTTAGTTGAAAGTGGTGATGGATGCCTGAATTATCCAGATAATTACTTCTTTCTCACTTCATTAATAACATCGCCGTGTCTCCTTGTGAGAAGTCAGATGAGCTATTTGCTCCCTTACGGGTCAGAGAAGTAAGAGCCTTCCTGAAAGGAGGGAGGTGGAGAGGTGGGAGAGTCAGGTGGCACAGGCAGCTTCTGAGCCTGCCTCACTGAGGACCGGCCCCATCCTCAGGGCAGGTCAGCTCTGGTCTTGAGCCTGATTCCCCTCCTGACAACGCTTCCTTCTCACCCCCATCTCTCACTCCCTTTCTCCTCTCTTTCTCTCCCCACAGCACTCTCTTTTCTCTCGCCCCACCACCAAATCTCAGCTGCAATCTCCACCCTCATTGGGAAGGTGGTCTGTCCTACTCTTCCTCCTCTTTCTCACCCTTGCCATCTGGTGTCCCAATACCTCTGAATTTGTTGGTTTTATGAGTTATTTTATGAACGGGGATGATGGCAGATGTGGAATTCACTACTTTGCTGCCTTAACAAAGTACCACAGACTGGGCGGCATAAACAATAGACATTGATTTCCTCACAGCTCCGGATTCTGGAAGTTCAAGATTAAGGTACTGGCAGAGTTGGTTTCTTTTTTTCCCCCTCGTTGCTGGATTCGGTTGTTTGTTGTTGTTGTTGTTGTTTTTGTTTTGTTTTGAGATGGTGTCTCACTCACCCAGGCTGGAGTGCAGTGGTGCAATCTCAGCTCACTGCAACCTTCGCCTCCCAGCTTCAAGCAATTCTCCTGCGTCAGCCTCCTGAGTAGCTGGGATTACAGGCAACCGCCATCACACCCAACTAATTTTTGTATTTTTAGTGTAGATGGGGTTTCACCATGTTGGCCACGCTGGTCTCGAACTCCTGAGCTGAGGTGATCCACCCACCTCAGTCTCCCAAAGTGCTGGGATTACAGGTGTGAGCCACCATGCCTGGCCTGGATTCGGGTTTTTAATATTTAAGGTTTTTTGGTATACACATATTCATAAGTTAAACGGGACTATATTTTTTCTATCCTTTTAATTTTACTTTATCTATGTGTTTATAACTCTGATAAGCAGCTTATAGATAAATACTTTTTTAAAATTTAAAATTTTACTTTTTAAATTGACAGAATAATTATGCATATTCATGGGGTACATGTACATGGGATACATATAATGTAATCCGATTAGGGTAATTAGCATATTAATCATCTCAAACATTGATCATTTCTTTGTGTTGGGAACAGTCAATATTCTCCTTCTAGCTATTTGAAACTATGTAACGTATTATTGTTACCTGTAGTCATCCTAAGGTGCTATAGAACACTTGAACTAAAATCTATCCTGCTGTAATTTTGTATCCTTTAACAAATCTGTCCCTATCCTTCCCGCCCCCCATCATTCCCCGCCTCTAGTATCCTCTGTTCTACTTTTAACTTCTATGAGATTAGAGCTGGTTTCTTTTGAGGCCTCTCTCCTTAGCTTATAGATGGCCATCTTCTCCCTGCATCTATACGTGGTCTTCCCTCTGTGCATGTCTGTGTCCTAAGCTCTCCTTATAAGGACAACCGTCATATTAGATTAGGGCTCATCCTAACACCCTCCTCTAATCTCGTTACCTCTCTGAAGATCCTATCGGCAAATATAGTCACATTCTGAGGCATTTGGGGTTAGGGTTTCAACACATGCCTTACTTTGCTCGGGCTGCCTTAACAAAATAGCTTCAACAACAGAAATGTATTTTCTCACAGTTCTGAAGCCTAGAAGGCTGAGATCAGAAGGAGGGCTGTCTCCCTTGCTTTCAGACAGCTGCCTTTTCACTGCATCTTCACATGGAAGGAGGATGAGTGGGGAGAGAGCTCTCTGGCATCTTTTATAAGGGCATTGATTCAATCATGAGGGTCCTACCCTCATAACCTCACCTAAACCTAGTCACCTCCCACAGGCCCCATCTCTACATACCATCACACGGGGGATTAGGGCTTCGATATATGGATTTTGGGGGGCAGAACTGAGCCCCTAATAGCCTGAACGGGAACCGCAAACAAAAATAGGTCTACACTTCTGGTATTTCCTGAGAAAGGCTTTTAAAATCTTTGATAAGATTCTGTCAACTGACTAGCTGACCAGGCACAGTAGTCCTAATGGTCTTGAGAGTGCCTCGAATGTGGCCTGCCCAGTGTCTGAGTGCTTCCCGAGATGGGCTTTGGTCATGGTGTGTGCGGCAGTGGAGAAAGGTTGGAGGTTGCCTCTAGGGCACAACACTGGCAGATTTGGTACTGTACTCTGGTGACCACACAACCATGAAATCCTGTGGCATTCATTCCAGGAGTAGGACAAATCCAGAAAACTACTGCCCTAGGACACTCATAAAGCCTTTCAGCAGCAGCAGAATAACCCAGGAAGAAGAACGATAAAGCTTGTTGACTTATGTTCTTTGGAGGCTATCTTTCTCCTAGCAGAGTAAACGCATCTCTAGGGGATTAAAGGCAGGCTCCAGAGAGCTATCGACTCCCACGCACCTTCAAGCCAGCAATCCTTTTAGCTCAAGAGATAACACAGCCGCTAACCTTGGCCTTCTCAGGAAGGGCAGGTCAGGGCTTTGATGCTGTGAGTGATTTTGTTGGGAAACAAGAGATATAAGGGTGTCCCTTGCAAGAAAGAAACACACTATTAAAAAAAACTATAAATTAGAAAAAGATTTATTTACATGAGATATTAGGCTTCTTCAGGAAAGTACTGGAAGAAATATTTTTGGCTATTCATTTATGAGATTTTTAAAGTGGCATCATTGACATCAACCAGCCTAAAAAGAAAGACACAATAATAGCATATTTTGGAAAAAATGATATTAAACTAAGACAAAAAAATATATTGGTGGTCTGAGGAGTGTGATGAACTCAACAGCAGTTTGGCTCCATTATGGTCAGAACATTTACTCTCTGATTTCAATCTTTTAAATTTGTTGAGGCTTGTTTATGGCACAGAAGATAGTCTATATTGGTGAACATTCCATGGGCACTTGAGAAAAATCACGTATTCTGCTGAGTTTGGTGTAGTTTTCTACAAATGGCAATTAGATCTTGTTGGTTGAGGGTGTTGTTGAGTTCCTTTACATCCTTGCTGATTTTGTCTGCTGGTTCCATTAATTGCTGAGAATGGGGTATTGACGTCAGCACCTATAAATGAAGCTGGGGCTCAAAAGCCAAAACCAAACACACTGTGGCCTCCAGCTCTCAATCAATCAATAAATCAGTGACAAAGCATGTATTGGTTAATTTCAGCATCCTTGGCCGTATCCTGGATGGTGAAGGAAAGAGGAGATATGGGCTTAGTTAAGAAAACTTGGTATTTACATCATGTATGAAATAGATATGTATAGGTATGCTGATGTGCTGAAACATTTGTAACTTCCCTTTCTAAAGATTTTTTTTTTTTTTGAGATGGAGTTTCACTCTTGTTGCCCAGGCTGGAATGCAATGGCACAATCTTGGCTCACTGCAACCTCTGCCTCCCGGGTTCAAGCGATTCTCCTGCCTCAGCCTTCCGAGTAGCTGGGGTTCCACCACACCCGGCTAATTTTTGTATTTTTAGTAGAGATTGGGTTTCTCCATGTTGGTCAGTCTGGTCTCAATCTTCTGAGCTCAGGCAATCCACCCGTCTTCGCCTCCCAAAGTGTTGGGATTACAGGCGTGAGCCACCACGCTTGGCCTTTAAAGATTTTTATGTGTTCAGTCAATTCATCCTGTCAGCCAGACTTGGTTCTAGGTAACCATATAGAGCAATAAGAAGAAAGGCAGGCCTTCCACATGGTGGGTGATCTATGGAGCAGCTTACTCTTGTTATAGAACAAGTGGATCCTACACAGACCCAGAAGATACCCACCATTTATGCAGGGCTAGGTACTGATGCTTCCTTTGTTCATGCATCTCTTCTTTTTAAGGATGTGGACTACCAGCATGGCTAAGAACGCAAGCTCTGAAGCCAGGGGCCTTTTCAGTTCTGCCACTCACTAGCTGTGTCATTTGGGGCACGGTATTTAATTCCTTGGGCTTCTGTTTCCCTATCTGTAAAAAGGAGATCACAATAAATGATACCTACCTGACAGGGTTTTGTATTTATTAAATAAGTTAATACAGATAAGGCACTTGGCACAGTGCTGGTATTAGTTATTATCATTGGTCTACCAATATATCCTTTCACGTTCAGTTCCCTTTCTTCTATGGGTATGGGACATTCCAGTGTGCAAACATAACATCCACTTCAGACTCTTCCCCAAGGATACCAAGATGAGTACAAAGTGTTTTTCTTTTAGTTTACTTTTAGCAAGACCTATATAAATAGTCAAACTATAAGACCAAATATCACCTTAAGAGAGGTAAAGTGGCTGCTGGAGTCATGGGTGGTGGCCAAGTAAGATGAACTGTTTTTACAAAAGACCCCAAACCTCTGAGAGATTTTGCAAATCACTCCTTTGGATGCTTGCAGAATGGTCAATGGACATTTTTGTGCTATTTGTGTTTTACTAAAGATGTCCATGTTATATCTTTTTTTACTAGGTGGAATTTCACATTTTTAGTGGAAATGCCAACTTCTTATTTTTAAAAAATTTGCTTTTACTTCTTATTTGGTATCTTTATATCTTCAATGCAGTTTCTGCAGAAACTTTGAAGCTTCCAAATTATTTTTTCAGGTAGGCTATCCTTTCATCTCTCTAACATCTATGTAAAACAAGTAATAATCTTCTCAGTTAATTTATAAAAAATCATCCAAAGCATAACGATGGGATAGCATTTGCAATCCAATCAAAAAAATCCATGCTTTGGCTGAAAGTTGAGTTGCCTTTGAACTTCCTGAATGGTGTGGGGGATGAGCAGGGCTGCCCCGGCCACCAGTATCCAGGACCCCAGCCCCCAATCAGGGATGGAAAGTAAACCCTCACAATAAAGTCTGTTAGAGAGTTTCTTATGTTAAGGAATTCAGAGCTGGAATTCATCATTTTGTGATTTTTTTATGGTAGGGAAATACTTTCAACGTTTTAGTTTCATTGAAGATAAATACTACATGATAAAATGCCCCTCCCATTCACTAATCCAATCAGTTGTTCCAAACCTTCTCAAGGCTGTGACTCTCCCAGATCTAGCTGTGGCACCCTCACAAGGGAGAAAGGACTTTCAGCCCTTGGGGAAGTCTCTTAGTGTCCAATAATCTTCTTTACCTCATCCCCCCAAGTATAGGGGTTTAATTAAGTAAGCCAAGATTCTTTAATTTTTATTCCCCCTCCTCTCACCCTCTGAATTCTACATTAATTATTTTCTGACCATCACAAATCTTTTAAAACCATACTATCATACCATTCAAAAGATGTCCATTACAGGGTCTGGTTTCAACTTATACACATGTTCTCAATATATATTTATGGACTGTCAAGGTTTTCGTACGCCAGGTTAAGGATTCTAGATTCCCCATAAAAAGGAAGATTCAGTGAGGAATTTTATATATGGAGAGATGAATCCTGCAGAAACAAAAACACTTAGATGTAGGACAGGGAAAACAGGAACACAGAAAAGAGAGGCCCAAGAAGTAAGAAAAGATACAGAAGAGAGTGGTGGTACCCATCTTGCCTGCCCCAACCCTCTCTAGGTGGAGATGGCCATTGAAGGCTCAAGTCTAGGCTCTGCCCACCTGGGCTCTGAGCCCATGAGACCAAGGCCCACAGGGTCTGCCCATGAGACACCTCTTCCTCACTAATCAGTCAAGCCAGTAGCAGGTCTTCCTGTCCTAAACCTGGTTCCACTGTGCACAGAGAGCCCCTGAGTCCCATGTCCTAAAACATGTGAAGGTTGATTAGACAAATTGGGTCATTCTTGTCATACTGAACCAAATAAGACTCCAAGGGCCAAGGGGAAAAAGCACTTGGGGCACAAAGCACCTGCTCCAAGAATTAAATTTTCTCCAAGCCTGGCTGCTAAAACAGCCTGGTGTAACCCTAAGACCAGTTTTGCCTAGTAGCTGCTAAAACAACCTGCCTCTAAGACTAATTTTACCTACCACTGTCACTCACCAGTCAGAGCTTGCCAGCTCCCAAAAGCTTCTTTAGTGCCAAAGAGTTTTCTTTCAAAACAGTATGTGATATTTCTCTTTCTGATAAAACTCCCGATCCTCTTTTTGTTCTTCAGACCTAGGGAAGACCAGGGAGTCTGCGTGTTTGCCTTGAATTGGAATTCTTGCTTCCCAAATAAAAGGTTTTAAATTTGGAGATTTGTCTCTGTATATTATTTGACTTCAGCAGCTGCAGTCTCTGTGAAAGCAGTGGTGCAGCACAATGGTTCAGAACTGTGGCATCTGAAACTAGCTGGCCTGGGCTTGAGCCCTACTTAGGCACTTATTAGTCATGTGATTTTGAGCAAGTCACTTGACTTTCTTATGCATTAGTTTCCTCACTCTAAAGATGGGAATAAGCGCAGCCCTGCCTTATAAAGTTACTCTTGTGATAATAATTAAATGAATTAACATGGCTTAACAGCATCTGGCAAAAGTAGGTAAGGACTTATACAAACATTAGCTGTATACGTTGTTGTTATTGTTACATTGTTACGTGTGCACAAATCATGGTTTGCAGGACATCTCCACTTACTGGAGCTCCCATGGCTGATGCGCTGCCAAACCCTTGCTAGCTCCTCTTCTGTTGCCCTCTGCTTCAAGCAGGGTGGACTTTCTCTGGAAGTAAAATGCCAGCACCTGTCTATTCGTTTGAACCATATATGACATTGCCATTTTTTATAGGTCACAAATTATTGAACATTGACAATTTTCTATGGTTTAATCTAAAATAAGTAATGCTCTTGGCATAAACCTTCAAACAAACAACTGCACTTCACACTCTGAATTATGATCTTGACCTCCGTTTTGAGAACCAGCTTTAGTGTCAGTTCTTTGAGTCCTAGACTTGCCCATTTGGGGCTTGCTACCTCCTCTGTTAACCCTAGGGCTGAGGAATGATAATAATGATGATAATAATAGGGGATCCTCTATAGCTAAAGGGTATATATGATAGTTGCAAGGGGAACAGAAATCACTCTAACTTAGAATAGTGTGGCTGGTATATTTACCCTCAGATTAGAGTAGTTATAACATAAGGCATAGATGGCCAGATGGTAGCCTTTCACCCCATCTGCCTCATAAGGATCCCTAACTTCAAAAGTCTAATGTTAATTAGTAAGTGATAGTTGTCAACTTCTAGTTTAACATTACAATATTTATATATCATGGGGCGACTTCCTAGGCACACAGTACTGTCACAAAAAGCTGTTATTTCCACACCAACAGAAACGTGGGCGAAGCATATAAACAGACAGTTCCCAGTAAGGGACAGAATTCTTAAATTAGGTGCAGTGGCTCATGCTTATAAACCCAACACCTTGGGAGGCCAAGGCAGGAAGAGTGCTTGAGCCCAGGATTTCAAGACCAACCTGGGTGACAAAAAGTTACAAAAAAAAAGGTTTTGTTTTGTTTCGTTTTTTTTTTTAAAACTGGGCATCATGGCATGCACCTGTGAGTCCCAGCTCCTGGGGAGACTGAGGGGCTTGAGCCGGGGATGTTGAGGCTGCACTGAGTCATAATCATGCCACTGTACTCCAGCCTGGGTGATAGAACAAGACCCTGCCTCAAAAACAAACAAACAAACAAACAAACAAACAAAAAATCCAGCCATAATTACACTGAGTTACACATGATAAACTTCCTACGAGTTGGAGAGTGATACATCCCTCCAGTGAGATGTGAGGGAGGAGGGGACTGATACTCCTATTGACTTACTTCTCTGGACCCACTTCCTATTGTTTCTCCAGACTTAGTTTCAGGTTTGAAGATAAAGCTTCTTTAAGAGGTCAGTTAGAAAATGCAAGATCATCTTGTGTTTATGTGCCATATGCTCTTTTCATGACTCTCATTCATCTCATCTCATCTCTTCTCTTCTCTTCTCTTCTCTTCTCTTCTCTTCTCTTCTCTTCTCTTCTCATCCCATCCCATCCCATCCCATCCCATGCCATCCCATCCCATCCCATCTCATCTCATCTCATCTCATTGGTCCTGTCCTGTGTCCTGTTGAGTCCTCGGTGCTGTGCTAGCCACACAGGAAAGACATACATGACACTATCCTTGCCCTCCAAAAAAGTCAGAAAGGCAAACAGTAAGTAGAAGAAAATGTTAGAATCCTGATGCATCTTCCTTGCTCCTGATTCAGGATTCAGGAGCTTATTTTCCCCCAGTATTTGGGTAAACAGCCAAACAATTGAATCTCGCATTCTAGGGTGGGGTGGAGAGACATCACCTTGCCATAATACATCGGCTTTCCTGGGAGTAAAGTCAAGTTGGAATGCTGTCTGTCAGCGGCAGTTCCACTGGATATATCAAACCCTGCGTCTCTCCTCTCCTTTTTTTTTTTTTGTGGTGAGGATGATGGAGTAAATATCTCCTTGGTACTCTGAGAGCCTGCAGAGAGAGGTGTTTGTATGAGGAGGCAGGAACCTATTCTATTTGGATTGAGAACTTTTTGCAGTCACAAGTGATGAGTGACAGCAAAAAAAGTTATGAATTATAGTTTATTATTTCCATTACTCTTCCCACCTCTCCCTGGGCTGGGAACTTCTTTCCTGGGCAGAGACAGATACCTTTTACCTGTCTGGCTCTGCTTGTGGTGTTTTAAGAGGGCAGCAAGTTGGCCTCTAAGGGTTTCTTTCCATCCTGTGATTTGTATATTCCTGAATTTGCTGACGTGTTTCAGACAACAGACTAATTGCTCTGCCTGTGTTGTTCTCCCTCCTGCTTTTGAAGGATCTTATTTCACGTGTTGTGCCCTCTCTCTCCTATTTCCAGATTCTGCTTGTTGGCAACATGGTCATTCCAAGCATTGGAATTAGGCTTGGGTGTACATTCTGTTTCAGGTCTCAGTGATTGGGATGGCAATAGGCGCAAATTGTTTAATTTCTTAGAATCCGTTTTCTCATCTTTAAAAGGTCAATAAGAACCATCTTGTTACTGCACAGATTTTGAAACCAGACCTTTGGTTCCATTTTGGCTGTTTTTGGTTCCATTTTGCTGTTACCTGGCTGTAAGCCCTTGAGATCAGCTTTACTTCTCTGTCCTCAGTTTTCTCACCTGCAAAGTGGGGGTGATGATACCACTAACTTCATAAGGGTTGTGAGGATTAAGTGAAGAAATAAATGTAAAGTGCTTATAACAATGTCTGTCATACATTAAGTACCCAATAAATATTAAATATCATTATTATCTCTCAGTGTCATTCTGAGGATTAACTAGGAAAACATGCATAAAGTGATTAGAACAGTGCATATAAAGCATGCTATGAATCTTGTCAAATCCCTACTACCTTAAAAATATTTTTTTCATCCTGAATCATTAGCTACTCCTCTCTTTATTCCTCCTGAATTTTCCCACTATGTACTTCTCCAAAATGTAGATCACACACGTTGTCTCCATTTTTCTCACTTCCATTCACTTCTCAGCTCAATGCAATCCAGTATAGGCCCTCTCCATCACTCAAAAACATGGAAACTGTCCTGTTAATGTTGCCAGAGCTCGTTGAACAAACCCAGGGGTAGCATCTGAATCTTTATCCTGCTTGACCTGCCTACAGCTTTTGACACTGATGTGCATTGCATACTTCTTGAAGCCCTTCTCTCCACTGGGTTTCATGTCATCACTTTCTGCTAGTCCTCCTGCCGTCTTGCATGCAGGACCTTTGCAGCTTGCTTTACAACTGTTGCTCTCCCTCTTCTTTAAACATCAGTCTTCTTCCGGGCTCTGTCCTTGTTACTCTTTATTTCACCTATTCTGTGGCTTCAACTTCTACCTCTATGCTGAGAGCTCCACATTTATAGCTTCAGCTCAGTTTCCTTCTCTGAGCTCCTCACCTAACAAATATAATGGACAAACCCAACCAATTTGATATCTTGGAGGCATCTTAAACACAAAGTGTTTAAAACCGAATACATCATCTCACCTACCCTTGACTCTTAATAAGTCTCTTCCCTGTGTTCCTTCCTTGTATTAGTAAATGGTACTGCTGTCCTTCATATGTCCAAGCCGGAAACCTAAGAGTCATCATAGTCTTTTCCCCTTTTTTTTTTTTTTTACTACTGCATCCCATCAATCATTAAGGCTAAGAAGTATGCTTTTTAAATATCTCCTCCAACCCTTCTCTACTGCCTCAGATGTGAACATGGCTGTGTTATTATAATAGTCTCCTTGCACTCCAGTTGCAGCTACACAAATCATTGTGTGGTCCCCTGAATATTTCACGCTCGCTCATGGCTCTGAGTCCAGGATGATGCCTATGTCTGCCTGGAATGGTTCCTTCCCATTAGTTTGAAAAACAGAATTAAAATCTTCTCTAGCCTTCCCTGATGTCCCTGGCACATTTAGTTGCTGCTCCGAATGCTACCCATGGGCTTTGAATGTATTTCCAGTGTGGTAATATCTAATGTTACTATAACTGTTCACTTGGCTATCCATCTATCCGTTACTATGAACATCTTAAAACTGAAGGCAACACCTTTTCATTTTTGTCATCTTAGTGCCAGGCACACCAAAACCTTTCCACCTGGATGCCCCACAAACATCTCAAATATGACATGCTTGCTGAATGACTGAATGAATGAATTTGTTGAACAAATCTTTTCTATCTTCTGTGTCTTGAGTGTGGGACACAACTATCTTCCTCACTTTCGGTGACAAATATTTCATCACCTCTTGGTTGACAGAGATGTTAACTAACACTAAAACATGTCAGTTCTCATTGGCCATTTATAACTTGTCTTTTTCTCAAGCCCCAGCTACCTATAAGAAGTGATAAATGAAACTTATCCAAGGTAATTCTGTTGTTCCATAGAAAGAGCATCCTTTGAATTAAAGCACAGCATTGATAGGAGTGCTTCCTGGGTGCACAGTTGGATTTGAACAGGACGTTGATATTTCAGAGTATAGTTTTCTTTTTACCTGGCATGTATTTTAAAGGATTAATAAAAACAAGTTGGAGAATTATTTGCAGGTCACTTTTTTAAAGTTCTGTATACAAACACAAATACACACACACATATTTCGTTTGCAAATCTAAGAACATTTACTGAGCTACAGTACAACCCATCAATCCTACTTCTGGGTATTCATCCAGAAGAACTAAAATCAGGATCTCAAAGAGATATCTGCATTTCTGTGTTCATTGCAGCATTTTCCCCAATACCCAAGATGTAGAAACAGCCTAAATGTTCATTGTCTTGACAGATGAATGCGGGTAAAGAAAATGTGATGTATGCAAACCGTGGAATACTATTCAGCTTTAAAAAAAGAACATTTTACAATAGGTGACAACATGGATGAACTTTGAGGACATTAAAACAAGACATGGAAAGATAAATCCAACATGATTCTACTTTTAATGAGGGATATAAAATAGTCAAATTCATAGATTCAGGGTGGGGATGGTGGTTGCCAGGGGCTTGGGGAAAGGAAAAATGGGGAGTTATTAATCAACAGGCACAAAGTCTCAGTAAGGCAAGATGAATCATCTCTAGATATATGCTGTACAACATCATACCTATCATCAGCAATAATGCATTACACACTTACAATTTGTAAGAAAATAGATTTCATGTTAAGTGTTCTTGCTACAATAAAGTAAAACAAAATACTTACTAAATAACAAAGGAAAAAATTTCACATCTTAGTGCAGTAGATGGTTTTTAGCAATTTCTACTATCTGTTGGGTCACACTTAACATAGAGAATGCTCTTGCATTGTGTCTTGTGAAATTTGTTCTAGCTCTACACTTTATAAAACTTTGTTATACTCTGAGAAAAGGCAGAGAGTCCACTTTTTAATTCTTTTTTATGACTCAGTATGAGATACAATTTTTATTTTAACGAAATTCTTTGCGATTTAGAAAAATGAAGTAGTTTCAAATTGGAAATCTGAACTCTCTGGTACATGGACCACCAGCTCACTTCTTAAGCAAAAGAACCAATCAATTAATAACAATGAAACATAAAGCTATGAAGGGTAGAATATATTTATCATTTCTCAGCTATCTGAAAAATGCCACCGTGCCAGCTTTCATCATCTTTCCCATTATCATCTAAATGTATATTTGAAATACAGCATCATAAACTAAATGGATGTTTTTAAGTTGTCATGTTAGACTTTCGCTGGTCATAAAGCTGGCTGATATTATTTTCTATTATCTGAGCAGCCAATCAAGGCTTTTTAAATACAAATCTTATACAACTCTCCAAAATCAATGTTACATAACTAAATGCACCTGGTGTGCTTAACTGTTAACTTTTCCTATCCTTTATTACTCAATGAGTAATGAATCAATTATGATAGAGACAGTTATCAATTTTGAATATTAAAAAGAATAAATAGAGGACAACATACTTTTTCTAAAGCCCAACTTTTTCACTTGTTGTCAGATCACTGAATTTAGTGAATGAATTAATTTTGCTAATGTTAATTATCTGTAAGAAATGTATTACCCTAAATAATCAGGATTAAAACAAGCCCATGGTGTGGCTTTCTTTTTTTTTTAAGTTGAGGTATTATTACACAAAGAAAAAGAAGCAATTCTAAATTATGTATGGAATTAACCTTGGTTGGACTTGGGTAAGCCACAATGGGAAATTAGGCGACAGTTAATCTTCTGATAAATACATCTGGATTTAGACTACACAATTGTTTAGAAGTTATTTGGTAACTTAGAGGACAATTCCTCCAGGTAAATTGTTTCCCCTAAGTTCCCAGCAATGGGGTGATTCTGAGGCTAAAACAAAACCCCCCAAGCCCCCCAAAACTGTCTTACCCACAACAAAAGAGAAGCACAACAGCCCAATAATTTTAAAGAATAAAGCTAGATCTGCTTAGATGCAAATTTTTAAAAATCAGATTGTATAGACACAATATGATCAAATATACAATTAGCAAAGATAAGCCTCTGAACTGCAATAAGCCAACTCAAAAAAAAAAAAAATACACAACGGCCCAGCCGGAGATAAGAGAGTCAGCCCAGTATTTTCTCTCCATGTTTTTAAGAGCAGCAGTTATAGTGACAGAATCTACCACAGGGTGATCTATGCTCTCCACACCGATGACAGAAGTGACATTCACTGCATTGCACAACAAATTGTTTTCAACTTACTTGTTTTTGGACATGCTGCTGCAGTCGGAGGGAAATTGGAAATCTTGTACACACCTTATAAGGAGTAACATATGACACTGCATTTTTCAGAAAATCAGTTGGACCTCAGATTTGGTCAAAGTACTTCTAGATCCCATTGAAGTGGTGATACTGTGATGCTGAGAATCTGCTCTGAGCACTTGTTTAGTTGATATTGGGGCAGTAAACCATATGGAAGGTAGATTCTGTCACTCTAAAGATTTTCTCCTCCTTTTCATCCAGGGTTATATGACTATTCTTCTTACTACAAGAATGGCAAAATTACAGTGGAGGAAACTAATCATTAATTTTTTTTTTTTTTTTTTTAACCACAGAGCTCTTTGATCATCTGGTAAGAGCTAACGACCTCTTATAGAAATCTACAAATGCCCAGAAAATTTTGCACAGAACTTCAAGAGGTTACTCAGCTACTGAAATCCATCCATGGACCCCCCGAAACTCCTTAATTAAGATGTTTACTGTGACAACTGGAGGATTAGGTTCATACCTTACTCTTCTCTGTCTGTGACATGACTTTTACCCCTGACCCAGACAGAGCCTTCAATATTGCCCCAGAGACCCACCTTGCCTTACGGTGTCTTAATAGTGGAGCCACACCAAGTTACTCAGGCAAGATGTGTCACTGATAACTCCTCAGTGCAGATATCAAGTTTCTGTAAGAATGTCCTAGTGGCAAAAGTTCACACTAAGCACAGTACATCAAGAATACAAATACAGCAAGTCTGGGGTGACAGATTTTCTACATTGTTCTACTTTCTGCCTCTCCCTCTTCCCTGGTCTATAGTTACCGTGCTTAGTGACAGGCCAGACAGACAGACCACACTCCCCACTTGGCTCAGACTCTGTCCTATACTCTGGCTCTTTCTCTTTTGTTTCTCCATGAGCCAAATTCTTTAGGAATTGCTCCGAATGAACCTCCTGGAAATCTCTAGGATCCCAGCTGTATCTCCCCTTTGTGATGTCTGTGTTACTGAGGAGTAATTAATTGTTACCTGGTGTGACATTTAAATATTCTTAGTATTCTGTCATTGTTTCTGACCATCCTCCTTCTGTAGCTAGGTCCTTGAGAGCAAGATGTCTGTGGATATTACCCCTTGGAGCTAAGAAATGGATCAATTGAGATACGTTTCAATACTGGATTGAACTATTAAAGCATTAGGCAGGTAGCAAGGCTGAATCAAAATAGTCTTAGGAACATCGGAATAGGAAGGGCATGCTGTCTCCTCTGCATTTTTCAAACTTTTTGAAAGTGATGCATTGTAATAAATCTTTTCCCCATTACGATAGAGTATACAAAATATGTGTAATAGAAACAAAAATTACCTGAAACAAAATTTACCCGTATTACATGTGCTGCACTCTATTTTCTATTCTGTTCAATTTTATATTAAAAAAACAATAAGAAACACTGTTCACTGCCCATTACATGGATTTCATGACCCACTAATAGGTGGCGACTTGTTTGCAAAACACTGGCTTATCCCATGGGATTGGATTAAACTTGACAAGGAATTCTGCTCTGCCTTGCATTCTTCTCTAAAATCCATAAAAAGGTTTTTTTTCTATTTATTAATTTACATAATATTCAAAGAGAATCCTTATAACAGTTCTGAACTGGGTTTTATATTAGGTTTCACAGATAACAAGTGGCAAAACTCAGCGCCATAACCAGTCTTGGCATTTCAAATCGACGGCTATTTCCATCTTATCATGCTGCAATCTATCATCTGATTTTTCCCTGCCTAGACTCCCCACCTTGGCTGGAAGTACCCAAAAAGCTAGGTATGTACCTTAGCCATGCTAGGTACCCAGGAGGCACTTAATGAATATATGATAAACAGAATGGAATAACACTCTTGGTCAAAAGCCATGTCTTGGCTTGGCATGTTTTGGGACATCTTTGTTCCAAAACCTTATATAATTCTCTCTCTCTCTTTTTTTTATTATACTTTAAGTTCTAGGGTACATGTGCACAACATGCAGGTTTGTTACATATGTATACATGTACCATGTTGGCTTGCTGCACCCATCAACTCGTCATTTACATTAGGTATTTCTCCCAATGCTATCCCTCCCCCTACCCCCCTACCCCATGACAGGCCCCGGTGTGTGATGTTCCCCGCCCTGTGTCCATGTGTTCTCATTGTTCAACTCCCACCTATGAGTGAGAACATGTGGCGTTTGGTTTTCTGTCCTTGTGATACTTTGCTTAGAATGATGAAAACCTTATGTAATTCTTAATAATCATACTTTCTTCATACTCTATGCGCCATTCATTAATGGGTTGGCACTGGAAACATTTCCCAAGCTTATAGGGAATTCTTCAATGAACATAGAGGAGCTACTGAGAGCTAAACACTCTTTGGTTCCTGCCTGTGATTGAGTTTTTCCCAGAACTCAAAGAGAGAATTTCAGAAAGGCCAATAAAAGCCCCCAACAGGAGAGTTTTTGTTTTTGCTAGTTTTCCCAAACAGCTGGCTTCCCTAAGGCTGTAATTTGTAAGCCTGGTTTCTACCAGACTCTAAATCCATAATCAATGATAAGCTATCAAGCATATGCCCTAATTTATATTACTTTGGGCCTTTTCTAGCCAAAACCAACATCCCTGGGGAAATACCAAAATACATCTGTCCTAAGGTAGATACCTTATGTCTGGGGAGGTAGGGGGTGGACAGCTAAGACTTGGTATTGAACAGGACTGAGTAATCGTCTAATGAATGAATGAGTGTATGGGTAATCAAAGTGCAAATGCCTGCTATACATATGTAGGTATTCAGAATATTTTATATGCATTTATATGAGGCTCTTTTCCCTGATGACCTAGGAAGGGAAAAGACGGCAATAACATAGTCTTGTGGGTACTTGGGGAAGAAAAGTCAGGTGGAGAGAGAGAAACTGAGGGGAGCAAACGGAAGGTAAGGAGAGAAGAAAAAAAGAATCAGAGGGAAACATCTGGCCGGAAAAGCAGGAAGGCCAGCAGCTCTGAATGCAGATCACAATCTTTGTTAGTCATCTTTATCTTACTGGTTACTTTGCTGGACTCAAAGTACATGTTTCCTATGGTGGAAACTCCCTTGTTTACTTATTCTTCCTGACCCAGGTTTAAAAGGCCTGCCTAACCATCTCAGTAGGCTTTTCCTAGCTGATATCCTTCTGAGCTGTGGTAGAGAAAGGGGAAGCAGTGCCCTCGTGGCTCCTGGATTTACAGTTCCTGAGGAAGAACTGACAAATAGAGGAAGACTTCCCTAATATCAAATGAAGCAGAAACTTCTGGGCAGAAGGAAAACAGGTGATGTTGCAATGACAGGGCTCACCTTTCCACCTCGTGTTTGATGAGGTTTTGAGAAAAGAGCCACATTCTTTCCAAAAGTCAGGTCAGAAGCCTTTCCACACTTTGGTTTCCCAATTCAGCACCCGCAATGTCAAATAAAACGAAGGCCCTTGCCCCAAGTGAAGTCATCAGCAAATATCTCTTTGCTTTCCGGGGGACTGTGTTCTCTCACAACATCTTTTGGAATTATCACTTCATACTGAAACAAGGGTTTGATCTTTTCATGAGATGTATGGTGATGAAATTAAGGCCAGGGGCTCTGGGGACAGAAGAGAAGGCTGGCGCCACTCGTATGCCCTGGAGAAACAGTGAGATGAAGAGCACAGCCTCTAGAGCCAGAGTGTCTGGATCTAAAATTGGCTCTGCCAACAAGCATGTAAGTCACATAGCTTTTATATGCTTCATATGAAAATGGAATAAAAGTCTTATCTATAGGAATAAATAAGTCAATAGAAGTGACGCACTTAAAACAGTGTCTGCGTATAGTAGGCATTCAGTGAGGTGCTGGCTATTACTGGGATGTGAGAACAGAAACAGTCATTTGCTCAATCCCAAGTGTATTTTGGTACTTTGTTTCTTTCTTGTAATAAGGACCAGTGGTTTCAAGAATCCTAGAACGTTAGAACTGAAAGGAACGTTCATTTTATGGCTATGTGAGGCTCAGAGAGAGTGGAGCCCTCCAAGGTCACGCAGCTACCTGGTGGCAGTTTCAAGACCAAACACCAGGCTTCCCATTTTCTAGACCACTCTCCACTCTACCACCCTCCTTCCTTGGAGGACAATGTCCAGGACCAAGATAGTGCTGTTAGGGCAATGATAACAGCTGGAACCGTAGTAGCCCCTCCAACGGCTCCCTTGTCACTACAAAGACAATCTTAAGCTGGTTCATTCATTCATTCACTCAGCACTGCTTTTTAAGCTATTCTCAAACAGTACAGAAAAGCGAAACACAGTTCTCATTCTTAAAGAGCTTCTATTGAAATTAGAGCAATAAGATATGAAGATAAAATTATACAATAGTACAATCACTTACATTATACAATATTTATATAATTATATTTTATAAATATAAATATATTTTATATTTATAAATTATACAATAATACAATCATTTATATTAAGTGTCTAAGTATTAGACAGCTTACATATATTCTATCTAATCAGTTGCTAGTAAAAGAGTTTACATTAAGGTTAATAACATTATGAATTCCTAAAATAAATGAAACCAAGCAAGCAAGGAAAAAGATATGCAAAGCAGTTTGGAGGTTTAATAAGACAAAAAAAGACACCTGGCTAGAAGGATCAGGAAAGTCTTCATGCAGTAAGAGTAAGTGGCATTAGATATGGGCCCTGAAACATGAATAGGTAACAGAATTAGAATGTGACCTTTTCCTCTCTCCTCCATGAATAATTACTTTCTAAATATAAATATACACAAATGTATACATATACTCGTACAAAGAAATGAAATACAATTCTACATAAATTTTCTATGGAATTTCAAAGACAAGTAAAACATAAATGAATCCAAAAGGCAAGAACTTCCAGCACTTCCACCCTATTCTGTGCAAAGCAATTGAAGAATAAGAGGGCTTGTTTTAAGAATTATCATCACATATGAACTTCTAGTTCATCTGTAACAGTGGTTCCCAACCTTTTTGACACCAGGGACTGGTTTTGTGGAAGACAGTTTTTCCACGGATGGGGATCGGGAGTGAGATGGGACTGGGGTGTGGGGGTGATAGTTTCAAGATGAAACTGTTCCACCTTAGATCATCAGGCATTAGATTCTCATAAGGAGTGCACAACCTAGACCCCTAGCATGAACAGTTCACAACAGGGTTCATGCTCCTATGAGAATCTAATCCGCTGCTGATCTGGCAGGGGGCAGAGTTCAGGCCATAATGCTGGCTTGCCTGCCACTTACCTCCTGCTATGTGGCCTGGAACCTAACAGACCAGAGAGTGGTACTCATCTGTGGCCTGGGCTTGGGGACCCCTGATCTATAAGATACAAGACAAGTCACTCCTCACAAGGAAGAAGGATGGTCATGATCAGATTTGGAGAGACAAGCTGATAGACTGGATTTCTACTGCCACCATGCCTGTGTATCAGTGGAGGTCTTAAGTAAATTATTGGATAATACTGCAGGAGGACAGTCAGAGCCATTGCAGGACTCCAGGCTAGATAGGGAAGTGGGAGTAAAAATACAGAGAAGGAGATTTGTTCTATAATGCAGACTGTTTTCCAAAGCAGCTACACTATCTTACATTCCCATCAGCAATGAAGCAGGGTTCCAGCTTCTCCACATCCACATTATCTGTCTTTTCAATTACAGTCATTCCAGTGAATATGAATTAATATCTCATTGTGGTTTCAATTTGTATTTTCCTGATGGTTAATGATGTCAAGCATCTTTTTGAGTGCTTATAGGCAATTTGTAAATCTTCTTTGAGAAATGTCTGTTCATGTCCTTTGTCCAGTTTTAAACTGGGTTGTCATTTCATCCTTGAGTTGTAATAATTTTTTATTATGGCTACAAGTCCTTTACCAGATATATGATTTGCAAATATTTTCTTCCATTCTTTGGTTTGTCCTCTTACTTTCTTGATCTTATGTTTTGAAGCACAAATGTTTTATAATTTTGATGAAGTCCTATTTATGTCATTTTTTCTTTTGTCACTTATGCTTTTATTGTCATTTTTAGGAAACCACTAAGAAACCAAGGTTACACAGATTTACTTCTATATTTTTTTCTAAAAGCTTTATAGTTTTAACTTTTACATGAAGGTCTATGATCCATTTTGAGTATTTTTTTTTTTTTGGCATGGTGTGAGAAAGTGGTCCAACTTTACTTTAAAAAAATAAAGTTTACTTTTTAGAAATTTTAGATTTACAGAAAAAATTGAGAAGATAGTACAAAGATTTCCCATATATGCTACGTTTCCCCTATTAGTGTGGTATACTTGTTACAACGAATGAACCAACAGTGATAAATTATTATTAACTGAAGTCCATAATTTATTCAGATTTTTCTAACTTTTATATAATCTGCTTTTTTTGTTGTTGTTGTTCTGGGATCTCATCATGGATACCACACTACATTTGGTCATCATGTCTCCCTAGGCTTCTTTGGCTGTGACAGTTTCTCTGGCTTTTCTTGCTTTTAATGACCTCAACAGTATTGAGGAGTAGTGGTAGGACATCGTAAAGTGTCCTTCTGTTGGGATTTAACTGATGTTTTTATTATGATTAGAGTAGGGATATATGCCTTTAGACTGGGCTAGGGATATGTGTTTTGCAAATATTGTTTCCCAGTCTGTGAATGCTTCTTCATCCTCTTAAAAGTTCTTTTGCAAAGAAGAAACTTTTAATTTTAATGAAGTTCAACCTATCATTTTCTTCTATATTTTCTTTTGGAAGTTTCATAGTTTTGTGTTTTACATTTATGTCTAATCCATATTGAGTTAATTTTTTAAAAATGTTTAAGGTTTATGTCTTGTTTTATTTTATTTTATTTTTTTAAGATGGATTCTCTTTCTGCTGCCCAGGCTGGAGTGCAGTGGCATGATCTCGGCTCACTGCAACCTCCGTCTCTTGGGTTCAAGAGATTCTCCTGCCTCAGCCTCCCAAGTAGCTGGGATTATAGGCACTCACCACCACCCCTAGCTAATTTTTGTATTTTTAGTAGAGACAGGGTTTCACCATGTTGGCCAGGCTAGTCTTGAACTCCTGATCTCAAGTGATCTGCCCACCTCAGCCTCCCAAACTGCTGAGGTTACAGCATGAGCCACTGCTCGCAGCCTATGTCTTGTTTTACATTTTTACATGTAGACTTCCAATTGTTCTTGCACATTTGTTGAAAGGATGATTCTTTCTCCATGGAATTGCCTTTGCTTCTTTGTCACAGAAGACTTGACTATTTGTGTGGGTTTATTTCTAGGCTCTGTATGCCATTCCAGTGATTTATGTGTCTATTCTTTCTCGAGTACCACACTGTTTTAATTGCTGTAGCATCATAGTAAGTCTTGAAGCTGGGAAATTTCAGTCCTTTGAATTTATTCTTCTTTAATATTGTGTTTGGTATTCAGGGTCTTTTGCTTTTTCGTATAAACTTTAGAGTCAGTTTGTTGGTACCCATAATGTAGCTTGCTGTGATTTTTATTGGGTTAATATTGAATCTATAAATCAATTTATGAAAAACTGACAATATTAAGTCTGCCAATCCATAATTATGGACTATGTCTGCATTCATTTAGATCCTCAATTTTTTTTAATCAGAATTTTGAAGTTTTTTGCATGGCGACCCTATATGTATTTTGTTAGATTTATTTCATTTTTCAGTGTTATTATAAATAGCATTTTATCAGTATATAGAAAAAGCATCAACTTTTGTATATCAGTCATGTAACCTGCAAACTTGATATAATCACTTTTTAGTTCCAGGAAATTGTTTTGGTGATTATTTGGGATCTTCTACATGGATAATCATATAATCTGTGCATACAGATAGGTTTTTTAGCTAGGACTTCCAGTACAACATTGAGTAGGAATAGTGAGAGACATTCTTGCTGTGTATACAATTTTATGGGAAAAAAATTCAGTTTTTCGGTATGATGTTAACATTTTTTTTTCTTTCTTTTGGTAGCTGTTCTTTTTCAACTTGAGAAAGTTCATCTTTATTTTTATTTTGTTGAGAGTTTTTATCAAGAATTGCTTTTGGAGTTTGTTAAGTGCTTTTTCTGCATTAATTGGTATAATCATGATTTTTCTTCCTTAGCTAGTTGAGGTGCTAGGTTATATTCAGTGTTGTGATGGGTTATATTGATTTAATGTTGAATTGGATTTGAATACCTGGAATAAATCCCACTTGGTCATGATTTATAATTCTTTTTTATACATCATTGAATTTGATTTGTTAATATTTTTAAAGGATTTTTGCTTCTATGTTCATGAGAGATATTGGTCTGTAATTTTCCGTTTTGAATATCTTTATATTAGAGCCCTATTGATGGGCTGGTAAAGTCAGGGAGGGAAAACAGTCTACAATTTTATGGTTAAATATCAATGTTTTAGTGTGCCTGGGTTCCTGGCATGAGAACTTCACAAGTGTTTCATAGCTCCCTTCACTTTGATAAGACAGGAAGTGTATAGGGGGCTGGAGGCAGGAAAATATACTTTCCCCAGGTGGGATAAGGCTCTGGTAAAATCTTTTCCCTGCAAAGTAGGCCTTGGTTATGGAGCATGTTCTAGAGTTATTTCAAAATGGGAACTTTTTCTACCACCTGCTAGAGGCATGAGAGTTTTCTTAGCTCTCACTGTGAAAACCTGGTGGGGTTCCTAGAGGTAAAGCCCATGAACGTGTAGTGCTGCCTTGTATGACTGAGGCCTCCATGGGTTTCTCACTCTTAGGCTAGTCCACACTTAGCGTCCAGCAATTTGTCAAAGTTACCATTTTAATTTTCCTATCAATTTATGGCAATAGAGATTCCTTCTCCAGGTAAGCAGATCTGAGTGACTCTCTGGGTTCGACTACCTGTCCAGATTTTGGAATGACTGCCCTGAAACCTCAGTTCCCTGATGGATCTGAGCAAAGTGATTGACTTTTAGTTTATTCTTTTTTTCCCTCTTATTGTGAGATTGGGAGTGATGACTTCCAAGCTCTTAACATGCAGGGCTGAAACTTAAAATTCCAACTTCATTCTTTGCATTCAAATATGCAATTGTACCAGCATCACTTGTTGAAAAGACTCTTCTTTCCCCATTGAATCTTGTGACACTCTTGTCAAAAATCACTTAACCATAAATGTGAGGGTTTATCTCTGGACTCTCATTTTATCCTGCTGATCTATGTGTCTACTCTTATGCCAATACCACACTGTCTTGATTATGATAGCTTTGTAGTAAGTTTTGAAATCAGGCAGTGTGAGTCCTCCAACTCCATTGTTCTTTTTCAAGATTGACTATTCTGGTTTCTTTGCATTTCTATATGATTTTTAAGATCAGCTTTTAAATTCCTGCAAATAAGCAAATAAAATTTTAAAGTAAATTCCCTGGAATCTTCAGATCAGTTTGGAAAGTTTGGCTATCTTAACAGTATTAAGTCTTAACTCATTCCATTTATTTAGGCTTCTTTAATTTCTTTCAAATATGCTTCAGAGTTTTCAATATACAAATATTATACTCCTTTTGGTAAATTTATTTCTACATATTTTATCCTTTAGTGCTATTGCAAATAACATTTTTTAAATTTCATTTTTAGATTGCTCATTGTTAGTGTCTAGAAATAAAATTGATTTTTATGTATTGACCTCCTATCCTGCAATCCTGCAAAACTTAATTCGGTTTTTAAATTTTTTTTCAGGTTTTTTTTATGGTTTTGAGTATTTCTTTTAGGGTGACCAGTTAAAGCTTCTCTGGTTCAATAAAAGTGAATTTAAAAATGCTCGCAAGAGTTACCAATTGGATTATTATACTAAAAAAATACTCTAGGTAAAGTTTGGTGATAAGATGAACAGTAGCTAGAATGAGTTATGGAGTTGAGAGGGGATATTTTTGTCATGGGCCCAACTTGAGGGTGTTTATAGGCTGAAGAGAAGAAGCCAGTGGGAAGAAAGAGTTTGATATTAGAGAAAAGAAGGAGATGGTGGATGAAGAAGTGGCAAAGGAGTCAGAAGGGAGTGGGTTAGGTGTAGCTACTGGTTCTGAAATACCTTAAGGTTTACCTTGTCTTCCTAGATATTGGGGAATGAGTCCAGGGTATAGATATGAATGAACATGTGGACTGGAATGTACAATAAAAAAGCTGACAGGAAGCAAGATGCTGGTGGAGAGTATGCTTGATAACTTCAATTTCTCCATGACATAGGAGTCCAGGGGATTTGCTGAAGGGAGAGGTTTTGAGGAGAGTAGTGAGGTTCAGAATAACTATTTAGAAAACAATTTGGAATTTGAGAATTAAAGCCATCTTTTAAATAGAAAGTCTTTCTAATTAAAAATCTCTAAAGGCTTTTAATAGAATTATATTTTTAAAGGATAGAAAATTCTCTAAAGTCTTTTTAATAGAAAGAATTCTATCAAGAAGAATAGAAAATTCTCTAAAGTCTTTTTAATAAAATATTCTCCATATTACTAAGGCAACTGAAATCAGACCAGAATGAAGGTGGATGTCTATAAGATCCCTGCTGTGTTTCCATCTTCTGGATGGTTTGCCAAAAAAGTCTAAGAGAAATTTTAGCTAAGCGTTATGTAAACTATCCTGTGACCAAGACCCACTTGGCTTTGATCCCCATTACCCCAACTCCTTTCCTGAATTCTTTATTGTCTCTGAAATAGATCAATGAGGAAATGGTTTCTTTCCAAACCTCTGTTGGGGATAATAAACCTGCTACATGCCTGGTAGGATGATCATGCTTCTGCCTTAAGGCTTATATCCTGGAATATATCCTGGAATATATATATATATATATATATATATATATATATATATCTATATCTATCTCCTGGAATATATCCTCTGATATAAAAATTAAATCCCAGTTTAAACATAAAATCCTGGAATCTATCCCTTAACATCTGCTCCAACAGAAACTGAAGTCTGAGCTAGTGCTTTTTCTTCCCCAGAGTTGTGCTTATGCATGTAGAGGTGTTATGGACTGAATGTTTGTGTCTCCCCCAAAAGTCATATATTGAAGACTTAACCCCCCAATGTGATGATATTTGGATATGGGCCTTTGGGTGGTAAAGTTAGGTGGGGCCATGAGGGTGGGGTGCTCGTGATGGGATTAGTGCCTTTATAAAGAGAGATGTGAGAGAGCTTGTTCTTTCTCCTTCCATGCTTGCAAAAGAGGTCATGTGAACACATAATAAGAAGGTAGCCATCTGCAAGCCAGGAAGAGAGCCCTCACTAGAACTTGACCCTGCCAGCACCTTGATCTTGGACTTTCAGCCTCCAGATTGTGAGAAAATAAATGTCTGTTGTTTGAACCACACAACTCATATTTTTTTACGGCAGCCTGAGCAGATTAAGACATATTTTGGTACTGAGAAGCCGGGTGCTACTGTAACCATAACTAAACATGTGGAAGCAGCTTTGAAACTGGGCAATGGGTAATGGGTAGAGGCCAGAAAAGTTTTTTTTTTGTTGTTTGTTTGTTTGATTATTTTTATTTTTGTAGACACAGGGTTTTGCTATGTTGCCCAAGCTAATCTTGAACTCCTGTTCTCAAGCGATCTTCTAGCCTCAGCCTCCTAAAGTGCTGGAATTGCAAGTGTAAGTGATCAAAGCGGCCAAAATACCCCCCTTTTTAATTATACTTTAAGTCCTGGGATACATGTGCAAAACATGCAGGTTTGTGACATAGGTATACACGTGCCATGGTGGTTTGCTGCACCCATCAACCCATTATCTACAGTAGGTATTTCCCTAATGCTATCCCTCCCTTATCCCCCAACCCCCCGACAGGCCCAGGTGTGTGATGTTCACCTCCCTGTGTCCGTGTGTTCTCATTGTTCACCTCCCACTTATGAGTGAGAATATGCGGTGTTTGGTTTTCTGTTCCTGTGTTAGTTTGCTAAGAATGATTGTTTCCAGCTTCATCCATGTCCCTGCAAAGGACATGAACTCATCCTTTTTTATGGCTGCATAGTATTCCATGGTGTATATGTGCCACATTTTCTTCATCCAGTCTATCACTGATGGACATTTGGGTTGGTTTCAAGTCTTTGCTATTGTGAACAGTGCTGCAATAAACATACATGTCTTTATAGTAGAATGATTTATAATCCTTTGGGTATAGACCCAGCAATGGGATTGCTGGGTCAAAAGGTATTTCTGGTTCTAGATCCTTGAGGAATCGCCACACTGTCATTCATGGCCATACTGCCCAAAGTAATTTATAGATTCAATGCTATCCCCATCAAGCTACCATTGACTTTCTTCACAGAATTAGAAAAAACTACTTTAAATTTCATATGGAATCAAAAAAGAGCCAGTATAGCCAAGACAATCCTAAGCAAAAAGAACAAAGCTGGAGGTATCTTTCTACCTGACTTCAAACTATACTGTAGGGCTACAGTAACCAAAACAGCATGGTACTGGTACCAAAACAGATATATAGACCTATGGAAGAGAACAGAGGCCTCAGAAATAATGTCACACATCTACAACCATCTGGTCTTTGACAAACCTGACAAAAACAGGCAATGGGGAAAGGATTCCCTATTTAATAAATGGTGTTGCGAAAACTGGCTATCCATATGCAGAAAACTGAAACTGGACCCCTTCCTTACATCTTAGACAAAAATTAACTCGAGATGGATTAAAGACTTAAATGTAAGACCTAAAGCCATAAAAATTCTAGAAGAAAACCTGGGCAATACCATTCAGGACATAGGCATGGGCAAAGACTTCTTGACTAAAACACCAAAAGCAATGGCAACAAAAGCCAAAATTGACAAATGGAATCTAATTAAACTAAAGAGCTTCTGCACAGCAAAAGAAACTATCATCAGAATGAATAGGCAACCTACAGAATGGGAGAAAATTTTTGCAATCTATCCATCTGACAAAGGGCTAATATCCAGAATCTACAAAGAGCTTAAACAAATTTACAAGAAAAAAAAAAACAAACAACCCCATCAACAAGTGGGTGAAGGATATGAACAGACACTTCTCAAAAAAAGACATTTATGTGGCCAATAAACATGAAAAAAAGCTCATCATCGCTGGTCATTAGAGAAATGCAAATCAAAACCACAATGAGATACCCTCTCACACCAATTAGAATGGTGATCATTAAAAAGTCAGGCAACAACAGATGCTGGAGAGGATGTGGAGAAACAGGAATGCTTTTACCCTGTTGGTGGGAGTGTAAATGAGGCCAGAAGAGTTTTGAGTTGCATGCTAGAAATATAAACATTAAGGGTGGTTCTGGCATGGAAATAGGGAACATGTTATTGGAAACTGGAAGAAACGCAATTCTTGTTATAAAGTGGCAAAGTACTTGGCTGAACTATGTTCTGGTGTTTTGTGTGAGGTAAAACTTGTAAGCAATGAAATTGGATATTTAGCTGAGGAGATTGCTAAGCAAAGTGTTTGAAGGAGAAGCCTAGTTTATTCTGACTGCTTATAATAAAATGCAAAAAGAGAAACATGAATTGAAGAATGAATTTTTAAGCAAAACATTTTGGAAAATTCTCAACCTAACATTATTGCAAAGAAGAAGAAAGCTTGTTCTGAAGAGAACACTAAGGGTGTGGCTAAACAACCATTTGAAAAAGAGATCATGGGTGCAACTCATGGACTTAATCAGCCATCTCAACAGAGGATGGGAATACAGATTGGATTATGCCATCAGAGATACTGCCAGTTTGAAGTAAAGGAGACAGAAAAGGTAGTAGAGAATGGAGGAAGGCTGTCAGACTTTTTGGATTTTACAGGATGAAACCATAGAGTATTTCGCTTTGAATGTGTGCTACCTTTCAAGAACAGAGAAGGAACCCAAGGATGATTCAGAAGTCCTTAGGACTGCCACTCTCACCATCGTCCGGGCCCGGTGGGACAGGCTGCCTCCACCTCAGTTTCAAAGGGTAGTACTGTTCCCAGCAGATCATGGATGGGGACTTTCTGAGAATTCAATGGATGGAGCTTCCCCCTACCCTCAGCTGAGGTAATAAGGCTACCCCCACAGAACTGAAGGGGTTGGGCCACCCACAGAGCTGGGGGGTGACAATGCCACTCCAATGCACCTCGAAAGGGCAGAACATCAAAGCAAAGCGGATAATTCTTGAACTTTAAGACCTAATGGAATTTGTCTTGCTAAGTTTGGACTTGCTATCACCTCTTTCTTCTTTTGTATTCTCTCTTTTGGAATGGGAATGCCTATCCTATGCCTGCCCCACCATTGTAATTTGGAAGCATGTAATGTGTCTGGTTTCACAGGCTCATCACTAGAATGGATTTTTTTTTGCTTCAGGATGAATTATACCTCAAGTGTTACCCATATTTGATTTAGATACTATTTAGATGAGACTTCAGACTTAAGAACTGATGCTAAAATGAGTTAAGACTTTAGGGCTATTGGAATGGAGCGAGTATATATTTTGCATATGAGAAGAAAATGAATTTTGGGAGTCCAGGGGTGGAATGTTACAGGTTCAATGTTTATGCCTCAACCCCTCTGCCATTTATATATTGAGGCCCTAACTCCCAACGTGATGGAATTTGGAAAATGGGGCCTTTGGAAGGTAATTAGGATTAGATGAGGTTGTGTGGGTGGAGCCCTGTAAGAAGAGACATCAGGGAGCTTGCTTGCTGTCTCTCTCTTCCTGCACATATGTATACAAAGAAGAAGTCATGTGAGCACATGGTGTGATGGCGGCCACCTACAAGCCACAAGAGGAGAACTCAGAATGAAACCTACCTTACCAGCACCTTAATCTTGGAGTTCACCCGACTCCATAACTGTGAGAAATAAACTTCTTTCTTTTAAGCCATCTAGTCTATGGTATTTTGTTACGGCATTCTGAGCTAAGACAGGAGTTAATATTTATTAAATACCAACTATGTGCTAGGCACTGTGCCTCATTTAATTTTGAAACAAAACTAGGAAGTAGGTATTAGTATTTCCAATTTGCCTGTGAAGAAAATAAAGCTCAGCATCACAAAACTAGTAAGTGATGGCAGATATTATCACATTGCCTTCCACTCCAAAGAAGCTGAACTGATTTATTCTCTCACCAACAATCCCCACCCCACACACTTACCAACCTTGATAACTAACCCCCAATACATAGATATGTTTCATTGTTAGGGTTTGATTTCATTTCTCCCTTTTTCAAGCTAATGATTAAAAATGACTGACAACTTCTGAACTTGGTACAAAATATTGTCTTTGATATAATATCAGCAGGTATACGTCTACGTTACTTTTTGAATGGCTATATTTTATATTATTGCATATATGTACCTCTTGTTGTGACTATTTATTCAACAAACCCCTATGCCCCATAAAACACTTTTAAGTTGTATCAAGTCCTTCTCTGTTAAAGAAAAGCAACAACAATTTTTAAAAGATGCTTCAATAAACAGCCAGTATACCTATCTTTGTGGTTATGTGTAAGTCGATTGGTAGGATATAGTCCCAGGAGTAGAAGTGATGTTCAGAAGACATACGAATTTTTTATCTTGCATAGTCTTCTCTACTAAAAAAATTTATTCTGTGTTTTCTTCTAGTTCTTCTATGATTTCATTTTTTTACATTTATTTCTTGGATTCATCTGAAGTTTATTTTGGCATCAATAGTAGTGAAAGTTTGAACCTTAATAATTTTTACTAATGCCATTTATTGACAAATCAATTTTCAACATTGATTTGAAATGCTGCTTTTATTGCATAAAAAATCCTTATATATACTGATCATCTTCTGGACTATCAATTCTATTTCACTGATCTAGTTTTCTAATTTCAAATTATTTAATATCCCCATAGCAGCATGCTAAAATGCAGAGGCCCTAGAATGAGGGTGCCTGAGGTCAAATCCTAACTCTCCCATTTATGAAATATGTGACTTTAGCCTAGCCCCTGAAGTGTATTTGTTCTTCAGCTTCCTCATCTCTAAAAAGATAAAATGTCAAACTAGTATTGCCTAATGACTCCTTCCCTAAGCCAAAATCTTGAGATGGACAGAAGAGAGGAAGGGGTTGAAGGAACTCCCCTTAAGAAACCATACTCAGAAAGTCACACATACACACACAAACCCATGAGGATTCATGGGGAAGCAGAAGAGTGCTGGGGACTTATATAGGTAGGAAGTGGTGAATTGGAAAGGGAAGGCATCAGGGGGAACTTTTAGGAAATAACTTGAGAAAAGGAGGTTCTAGTTTTACCCTGTTTTATTGCCCACATTGTTCTGGGGGAGTTGAGCTCAGAGGTGAGATTAGGGAAACTGAAACTGGTTTGGAACTGAGTGATGTGTTCCTAGTACACTGTAAAATTTGGCTGAAGCTTGCCTTTTGGGTGAATATCAGAGGATACTCAGAGCCCCACAAAATAGCGGTCTCAAAACCCAAAACAAATAATAATGCAACTGAAGGAATATACACTAATGATGAAGCTAGGACTCCCAGGTTCACCCTTTCCCTACTGTTCTCCCAAGGAGGAAGGTAGTAGTACCAGCTTGAGCCTCAGGATAACATCACACACCACAGTGCTGAAGGCTGTCATGGACGACAGCCTCCACTAAGACAGGTGAAATATCAAGGTTAGCTGGCAAGTGGCCGAGTTGGTATTTGAACATGGTCTCTGATTACAAAACCCGTGTTCTTCCTACGAAGTAATTTTTCTCCATTGGGGGAATTCTTCAATAATGACAACAATGACAATTTTCCTCTTGTCATTCAATATAGAACACTATTGGATCCTAAATTTCTTTTAGTATAATGATTATAATAATAACAATAAAAAACTAAACAGGAGAATCGCTTGAACCTGGGAGGTGGAGGTTGCAGTAAGCCAAGATCTCTCCATTGCACTCCAGTCTGGGCAACAAGAGCAAAGCTCTGTCTCAATATAAACGAATAAATAAATAAATACATAAATAAAAATAAATAAATAAAAATAAAAGTGTTTTTTCAAAGGTACAGAATGTTACGAGAGGGATATTTAGTTGCTTGACACTTTCTTGTCTTGGCTTTTATTCCTAGAATCTGACAGATTACAAGAGACTTTCAACTGGCTTCAAGGATCTCAGCCTTACTGATCCTAAACTCACCACAAGAGATGTGATTATGACTGTGTCATTCTTTTAATTCAATTCAGAATCCCCAGTGGTTACCTGCTGACTATAGGCCAGATTCCTCATTATGAATGCTATTTTGTGCTCATTATCCAGGAAGGGGTTATAAGATATTAGAAGGATTCTTGAGGCATTGTTCCTTTTAGTGTAAGGTTAAGGGGTTAATTGAACATCGGATAATCTCTGAGGTCCGACTCAAACTAAAGTTTTCAAGTCCCTATACCAATAGGCTTCAAATTATCTCCTAAGCCTCGTCTTCTCTAACTCCTTGATATAAACCTATCTTTATTTTTTATGTACTTATAATTTTTTCCATTAGAAATGGAATCAGTTCAGAATGCATAAAGCTTGATATTTAAGAGCTCAAGATCAATGAAGCCTTTTCCTTCTGCTTCAATGAATTTATTAATTCAGCTCTTCATGTTCCATAAATTGTCATTGATTTAGTAATTTGATGAAAACATTTATATACAAATATTCCACTAAAATATAAAGCCTATAGATACCAAGAAGTTTACTCAGACGTAGATAGAGTCTTAGAATAAAACACTCTGAATACACACAAATGAATAAGATATAAGAATATAATAGAAAAGCACTTATACTGGAGGAGTTTGATTATATATGTCCCTGGAGATAAAATTGTATTAGAATCACCTTCTCTCCACCCTGTTTTATTTCAAAGACCTTTCATATAGTACATTGCTTTTATGTTTAGAGTTTATGCCTAAATTTAACTCCATTATTCTCTTAGTTACTTTACTATTTATTTGTTTAAAAAAAATTTGAAATGCTGGAGTACAATAAACTATTGCAAAGCTTCACAAAGTTCTAAACTCTCCTGGACTCTTTAATAACTGAGTTATCCTAGATAGTTGCTTTCTATGTAGCTATTCTTTTTAAGAACAGCATTTTAAAATCATTTTTGTCATTCCAAAAGAAATTTTTCTATAATGAGGGCATCCTCATCAGAGGATAATGAACATAGTATTTTAGTTATGATTAAGATCATCGCTAATCTTTTCCCTTTCTTCAGTAGCATTTATTGAGCAGATATTGGGTGAAGTTGACTATACAGAGTCTGTATAGGACAGGAGTGCTTTCATTTTCATTCATTCCAAAATAATTTGAAACTTCAATTTTGTTATTTCCTTATCCAATGAATTATTTAGAAGTGACATAAAATATCTAGCTGTCTGGGTTCTTTTTTAAAAAATTTTCTAATTTTAACATATTGTGGTTAGTTAAGTGGTTTATATATACATATTTAAAATTTTGCTGTAATTTCCTTTGTGGCTTCTATAAGAGCATTTTTTTGGTAAATGTTATCAAGTAAATAAACTGTGTATTCTCAGTTAGGTGTAAGTTCTATGTATATCTATTAGGATAACCTTGTTAATTTTATATTTAAATACTCTATATTTTTATTCATAGTATATCATAGTAGGAGACTGTAACAGACCACTATGATGTGATGTGTATTTGTTAATTTTCTTTTGTGATTTTACTAACTTTTTAGGTATTTCAAAATGATATTGAGGCATTTTAGGTTCATGATCATTATATCATGCTGGTAAATTATTTGACAATATGAAATGTCCTCCTTTTGATACTTTTAATGCTTTGACTTTCAATTCTATTTTGTCTGATACTGATGTTGCTGTTCCCATCCTACTGTTAGTACCTGCCAGGTGTAGGCTTTCAAACTTGGAATCATCATGGTTTTGGCTCTCTCCAGTAAGCAGCACTTAGCCGGAGTCTTAAAAATCCAACCTGATATTTTACCTTTTATGAAACAAATTTACCCCATTCATATTTATTTATTTATTTATTTTGTGAGACAGAGTCTCTCTCTGTTGCCCAGGCTGGAGTGCAGCGGCACGATCTCGGCGCACTGCAGCCTCTGCCTCCTGGGTTCAAGCCATATTTATGGTTATTAAAAATATATATTTAAACCTACTCCTGCCATCTTATTTTGTGTTTTCATTTTACCTTCCTTTCTTTCTTGTTTTCTTGTTTCCCCTTCCTAGCCTTTTCAGGGATTAATGAAATTTTCTTTGTTCCACTTTTCATGTACTGTTTTGAAAACTATATTCTATCTTTATTCTTCCAGTGGTTATATTAACTTTTTAGTCACAAGTGGTTGAATTTGTATTTTCTAATAGTATCTATAATCACTGTCCATTGTCCCCTTTTGATGAACCTTAGAATGCTTTTTCCCCTAAATTCTTCATCAGCCCCTACACTTCTATTTTCCACAACCCATGTTGAAATAACCTGGAATTTTTGGCACAGAGTATTTATTAAATATAGTTTTGCAATTATATTTCATAGAAAAATAGATTTTTGGCTTTCTTTGCTAACCACTGCAGCTCCTCGTGAGGTCCTGGATTCATTTTCTTTGTATATTCTCTAGTAGTAGTTTCAGCTTTCAGAGAGATTCTGCTGTGTTATTAAAACTCTGAATCGGGGCCCGGCGCGGTGGCTCATGCCTATAATCCCAGCACTCTGGGAGGCTGAGGTGGGTGGATCACGAGGTCAGGAGATCGAGACCATCCTGGCTAACATGGCGAAACCCCGTCTCTACTAAAAATACAAAAAAATTAGCCAGGCGTGGTGGTGGGCACCTGTAGTCCCAGCTACTGGGGAGGCTGAGGCAGGAGAATGGTGTGAACCCGGGAGGCAGAGCTTGCAGTGAGCCGAGATCACGCCACTGCACTCCAGCCTGGGCAACTGAGCAAGACTCCGTCTCAAAAAAAAAATAAAAATAAACAAAAATAAAAAATAAAAAAAAACAAAACTCTGAATCCCTGGATGTTTGAAAAACATCTTATTTCTTCCTCACATATTAATGATATTTTGGCTGACAATAGAAATTTGGATTTGAACTTCTTCTTATTCAGCAAACTGAAGGTATTGCTCCAATGTCTTTTCTTCATCCAATATTATCTATGAAAAATCTATGCCAAATTTGATTAGAATTACTATAAACAATCTTTTTCGCTCTCTCTGAAAGCTTCAATAGTTACTCTTTATACTTATAGCTTTTAACATATTGACTATATCCTTAATGCTCTGAATTCTCATTACATTTGTACAGATGTGGGACCTTTTGTTTTTGTGATGTGTTTGTTTGTTTAAATCCTGCTCTGTGGTTGGTGAACTGTTTCCATTTGAGGGCTTATATTTTTCTTCACTTATAAGAAATTCCATCCTATTATTTCTTCAGATTTTACTTCCCTTCTATTTTCTTTATTAGCTATTAGCTAGAAGTTATGACTTACAGAACTCTCTTCCATGTCTTTTAAGTTTTCAACTTTTTTTATCACCTTGTGCTACATTCCTACGTTCTGTCTTCTATATATCAAATTCCCTTTTCAGCTGTTCTCATTTTTCTATTTGCATCTACTGAATTTTTTATTTTAATAATTACATTTTTAAAAATTTCCAGGGTTTGACTTTGGTTTGTTTTATCACAGATAGCTCCTTATTCGTTATTTTGATGCCATACTATATTTGAAGACACTAATTAAGCTTCTTAAGAAAAGTCCTTTTCGTATCAACTATTAAATTTTTCAAAGTTGTAATTCTGTTGGGCTGTTATATATATTTTTTTATGGAGGCTACATGCTAAATATTGTTGATTCTTGACTGTAGGCTCATCTTGGTAATTTGAATTCCCCGCTAGACTCCTTACGCTTTCACTCCCACAGCCAGCCTTAGGGGAGGTATAGAAACAGCTTTTGAGGTTTGTGCTCCTCACTGTTTTCCGGGAGAATGAGGGAAAGTTGGGATGGGTATTGCTGACCCTGCCCCTCATTCTTAGGCTGGCTCCTATACAGAGACAGACTTGAACTGGTAGAGAGGTAAAGAGTGGGATGTACATGGCATGACCAGTGTGGATGCCTCAACTCATTTTCTTATGATTTGCCTTAGCTTCCACCTCCTGTCTAGTCCTACCTTCTACCATGTCTAAGCATGGGCACCCTTGGTGATGCTCCCGTCTTCTGTGGCAGGACTTTCTAAAAGTTTCCAGTACAAACTCCAGACTACAATTACTCTCTGCAAACAGCCTGTGTACTTTTAGACTTTCTGGGATTTCTCATCATTTTGATTAGCCAAAAATCTCTTTGAATTTAGAAAACAAGCTATACATTCATATACTTAAATAATAACTTAAGGCTTAGAGTGGAAGGATAGAAGCTGAGAAAGGAGAGGATATCATCGTGCAATTAGTGTTCCATCTTGAAAGTGAAAGCCTCCATTTATATTTTGTGTTGTTTCCCTTTTGTATTGATATTAGGGATACTAAGCAATTGTCGCCTACTTTGCAAATACTTGTTACATGTGCCTTTAAATTTCATTTCAGGTATCTTCAGAGACACAGATGTTTTACATTTTAATGAGGACAAATCTGTTCATTTTTCACTTTAAGATTTCTGGTTGTTGTGTCATGCTCGTGAGGCCTTTTTACTCCACAAGTTTAAAAGTTTCCTGTATTACCTTCTGAAATTTCATGGTTCACTCTTTCATATTTAGATATTTCATGTTCAGATATAGATCTATGAGGACTTTAGTTTTCGGTTTGAGGTGAGGTTTCGTGTGTTTTCCATTCTCCCTTTTCTATATAGGAGTTTTTATTGCAGCTGTTCTACTGCTCCACTAATTTGTTTTGGGTGGGTAGATGTAGAAGAGCATTTAACATGTTTACTTGATAGTTCATCAAATCATAACAAACCACATCCATATTTGATGTACGGGAATGTGCAGCCCTGAGTTCTTGACTTTTGAGATGAGTTCAGTAACTGCCTGGGGTTTGGGGTCATCTCCCTTTGGGGAAAGATGAGTGTGAAGAAGAGTATGTGAAGATATATAGTAGCCAGAGAAGCTGACTGTGGCAGAGAGCACAAAGTGTCCACCAAAACAATCTTCCAGTTCTCCCCTTGGGGCACACAGCTAGAGTCCATCTCCCTGCCTCCTTCAGTTAGGTAGAGCCAGGCGACTAAGTTCTTTTTGGTGCAATGTCAACAGCCATGCTTGCCACGCCCATAGAAGCCTTCGTTTGCACTTCATCCTTTTTGAAGGCTGGATGTAGTTGAAAAGTTTCTAAGAGACGGGGCCAGGAGATGCCAGGGTTCTTAAAGACATGAAAGACTGCATGGGGGACTTGAAAGTTGCCTGCTGAATGTTTTGCCTTGAACTTACACTCAAGTGAGAAATAAGCTTCTGAAAGTATCAGTTTGCTTTAGTTTTTTTTTTTTTTTTTTTTTTGAGATAGAATTTCGCTCTGTCGCCCAGGCTGGAGTGCAGTGGTGCGATCTGGGCTCACTGCAAGCTCCGCCTCCAGGGTTCACGCCATTCTCCTGCCTCAGCCTCCTGAGGAGCCGGGACTACAGGCGCCCGCCACCAAGCGCGGCTAACTTTTTGTATTTTTAGTATAGACGGGGTTTCACCGTGTTAGCCAGGATAGTCTCGATCTCCTGACCTCGTGATCCGCCCGCCTCGGCGTCCCAAAGTGGTGGGATTACAGGCGTCAGCCACCGCGCCCGGCCCGAGATACGCTTTTTGAGTTAAGAAGATTCCTTTTATTTCTAACTTACCCAGTGGCTTTGTTGTTGTTTTAATCAGAAATGAGTGTTAAATTTTATTGAAGATTTTCACACCTGTTAACTATATCATATAGCTGTTCCCCTTAAATCTTCCTATGTAATAAATTCCAATTATTACATTAATAGAGTCCTTAAAGTAGAACTATATTTAAATATGACCATAAGATGGTATTCTTTTAATGCAATGCTGGACTTCATTTTGTTTATAAGTTTTGTGTATGTTCAAGTGTTTCATTGATTTATAGTTTTCTTTTTTATCCTATCTTTGTCCAGTTTTGTCACTGAGTTTATGCTAGATGCAAACTGAGAAGTTTATCAGCTTTTTCTTTAATCTTTAACAATTTATATATCATGAGTTATTAGGGCCTCATGCCCCTTGAAGGACATATATATATATATATATATATATACTATGGTTCTAATTTCCTCTAGTGTTATTGATCTATTCATTCTTTTCATTAAAATTTGTAATATTTGTTATGTCCCCTCTTCTGATTTAATTTTTGTTAAATTTTATTAAATTTTCAGTGGTTATATCAGTTTTTAAATTCCTGCCATGCACTGCTCTTATTGATTACAGTTTCTAAGGGCTTATGTATTGTCAAAGAATGTGAGTTTTGATTTCACAATTTTACCATTTTCTAACTTATTTATTTTTGCTTTTATTTTTATTTCTTTCTTCTGCTTTCCTTGATTTTATTTTGTTGTTCCCTTTCTAATACTTTGACGGTTGTTCATTTTTTTGTTTAATTAGAAGGCATTTGGGGCTATAAAGTTTTCTGTATTTCACAAGTTTTGATTAATAATATCTTGTTCTAATGTTTTCTAAGTAGTCCGTTAATTCATAAAATTCTTCATCAAATGGCTTCTACAATAAGAAACTAAAATAGCATGCTTCATGTCAGTCTCTTACAAGCAGGATATCTTTCCATTTCTCCATGGATTTTTGAAGTATTCCAGGCTATATTTCACTTTCAGTAACTCATATCAGGTGAAAGAGGAAGGAACTGAGCCAACACCACACTCCTCTGGAGTATGTTTGGTATTCTTCAGGTACAATTTTATTCATGAAAGTCTTTTTTAGAATTATAGTCTTACTGCAAACAAAAAGGAACCTGAATCTTTATAGGTGATCTATTTCTTTTTCATTACTAATTGGGAAAATGTACATACTTAACTATGTGTTTATCAATATTAAAACTTTTGAATTCTAAAATTACCAAAAATATGAGAGCTTTAAGTAATAAAAATTGGTACATTTCATCTTTAAATATTTTAATTGCCATATGTATGAAATAAAGTATCATATTAATTTGACATGGCAATTTTTATTTCATTATCTTTATTTATTTATAGTGCTGTATAGAAACTTAATATGACCACAAAAAGCCTTTCTATTATCTGCCATAGGGATTTAAAGATATTTTCTTTTGTCTTCTCCAATCATCTCATTTATTAAAACTAAAGTTTCATGTTTTTAGTAGAGTCCTTGAAGTAGAAATATATTTAAATAAGACCATGAAATGGTATCCTTTTAATGCAATGCTGGACTTTGCTTATAATTTTTGTAAGTATATTAAAATGTTTTATTGGTTTATAGTTTTCTTTTACATCTTATTTTTGTCCAATTTTTGCATTGTGTTTATGCTAGATGCAAACTAGGAAGTTTTCAGCTTTTTCTTTGGTCTTTAACAATTTATATATCATGATTTATTGGGGCCTGGTGCCTTTTTGAGGGATGTATTATTACTATGGTTCTAATTTCCTCTAATGAATTCATTCCTTAGGAGCCTATTAAATTTCCTCTCTGCTCTACATCACTGCACCAGCAACAATAATTATTAGCTTTGTGAACTTTGGCAAATATCTTAACCTCTTTGTGCTTCAATTTCTTCAAATGTAAAGTGGGGATAACCACAGTTTCTATCTCACAGGATCTTTCCAAAGTTAAGAGTCTATAACATAAAGTATTTACAATAGTCCTGGGGATAATGTTAGTGCTATATACATTAGCACTATTATAATATTTTTATCATAATATAGAAGTAATCATAGCTGCCTCCATTGAAAACCTTATGGCTACTTTTTTTTCTCATTATTAAATTGTCCTTTATGTGTGAAGGACATTATATAAATTGTCATCATCTTGTCCCAAACCCAGTGATGTGGGTGTTATTACTCTCCATAAGAGAAGCTAAGAGATGTGAAACAACTGTCAAATTCACAAGGTAGCAAGTGATAGAAGCGACATTTGAATCCACATTTGTCTGTCACATAAGTCTGTGCTCTTCCCATTATATTACCCAGCCTGATGTCACCCTGTCTACAAAAATCTACTTTCATAACCTCTTTCTGCCATCAGCAAAGCAGAGGTTCATCTTTTTTGGCACACTGAAAAGACTGTGCTTAGAGCAGCAATGTTGTACCACTGTGCCGCAGGATTGAACTGCAGGTCTTTAGTGACATTAATGATTTACTGTTGCTTATCTCAGCTTACCCCAGGTAATTTGTCAATCAATACCTGGCCTTTGGATTTTCTCTATGTCATTTCTCCCCGTTCCCAATTTTAAACATGTATTTAAGATTGTCTAGCTAGAATTCTCTAGCTCTCTGGGCAGTCCCTTGGCATGAAGGTGTTATGCAATATAAAATGCTCATGAATCAATATTTCATAGGATCCCTGGAGTTCAAGTTGGTACTGGAGGAAAATGGCGATTTTCCAGGGTGAAGCCCAAAGTACTAGTTGCTAGAAAAATGCTTCTGAGGCCTGTAAATAATCAAGGATTTTTGTTGTTGTTTTTGTTTTATTTTTTGTGCCTATCAAAGACCTGTGTATAACCCAGGTCTGCATGTCCATGAAGCAAGCCTTTTTTCACTCCAATCCAGCATGCTCACTACCCCACCTTTCCCCTCTTACAGCAGCCTTGAATCACAAAGTAGTTGTCTATCAGTCTTGATTGTTTTATGTATTTATCCAGTATCCCTAACAAAATGGTAACTCCTATATCTTTTCTTTTGTATTGGTATCCCGCAGTCCTCTGCCAAGTAAGGACTATGCAGTGACCATTGCTTCCTTTTAAAATTGTGGCAAAATATACATAACATAAAATTTACCCTTTAACTATTTTAAAATATCTAGTTAAGTGGCATTAAGTACATTTACATTATTGTACAGCTACCACCCATCTCTAGAACTTTTCATCCAAACTGAAACTCTCTACTCATTAAACAATTTCTCCCCAGCCCCTGGGAAAACCACCATTCTACTTTCTGTCTCTATGAGTTCAACTACTCTAGGTACCTTATATAGGTGGAATCACATAATCTTTGTCCTTTTGTGTCTGACTTATTTCACTTAGCATAATGTCCTCAAGGTTCATCCATGTTTTAACGTATGTCAGAACTTCATTATTTTTATAGGCTGAAGAATATTCCATTGTGTGTGTGTGTAAGTGTATATGACTTTTTGCTTATCTGTTTAGTCATTAATGGATATTTGGATCATTTCCACCTGTTGGCTATTGTGAATAATGTTGCTATGAGCACTGGTGTACAAATATCTGTTTGAGTCACCTCTTATTGGGTGTATATCCAGGAGTGGAATCACTGGCGATGTTTAATAACTTTGAGGAACTGCAATACTGCTTTCATAGCTGCTGTCCCATTTTACATTCCCACCAGCAATGCCCGAGTTCCAGTTTCTCCACACTTTCTCAACAATTGTTATTTCACCATGATTCTTCTGACTTAATCCTCATGACAAATTGATAATTATTACTATACCTAGTATTGGTATTGTGCTTCACAATTGACCATTTTGCATACATTATGCTTTTGAATATTTATAATAATCTTTGGTTTAAGTATTACAGCTATATTACAAAAGAATACATTGTTATTTAGAGATGCTACATCACTTGTCCAAGAGCACAGAGCTAGTAGGTGGAAAAGTCAAAACCATAACTTTACCAGATTTCCTTTATTATTTGAGAATTAAACAATTCATGTTTTTGAGATTCTCCCTTGAATGTTTCACTCACTCTGCATTATAATAAGGGCAGTTCACGCATTGAGAAAGATTCCTGAAAAGGAGACCTGCTGCTGTCCCATGCCTCCCAAGGTATCAAAGAAAATAAATGACTTAAATAAGTAACAGGAAGGGTTTAGGTTAGATATTAACTGGGTGGTTGGTGTTGGTCAGACATTGGAAAGGATTACCAAAGGACTTTTTGAAATAATGCAAGTCCTGAAGAATGCCATAGAGTTCATCCTAGTACATGTCTGAAGGCAAGGAAGTAATTCAGTGCAACCTTGTTAGTTATTTGAAAGTAGGGGATAAACTGGATGACTTCACATCATTTCTTCAAGTTACCTGATTCTATAACACGGATTCTACCAAATGGCTTTGTACTAGTGAGGTAAATTGTTCTTTGGGGTTAGGGGATGAAGCTTGTTTTCTCAACTCCTTCATCATCGATCTCTGGAGAATGCAGTCCCCAACTCTCAATGCCATTTCATACCCTCAGAGTTCACGAGGTCTTCAGGGGAGGGGACAGAGATGACCTAACTCACCTGGGGGTTCTGAGTTAACCTCACCAGTTAACTTTCTTTAATATTGTTGAGTTGTTTTTCTTCTGCTCTTCTGGGAGATTTGAAGGATTTGCAATTTTGGCCTGAAATTAAATGGGATAATTTCTTTTATTTTTTTTATTTTTTTTTGAGACGGAGTCTCACTCTGTCGCCCAGGCTGGAGTGCAGTGGTGCAATCTCAGCTCACCGCAACCTCCGCCTCCCGAGTTCAAGCGATTCTCCTGCCTCAGCCTCCTGAGTAGCTGGGATTACAGGCGCCGTGCCACCACACCTGGCTAATTTTTGTATTTTTAGTAGAGACGGGGTTTCATCATGTTGGTCAGGCTGGTCTTGAACTCCTGACCTCGTGATCCACCCCCCTCGGCCTCCCAAGGTGCTGGGATTACAAGCGTGACCCACTGCACCAGCCTAAATGGGACAATTTCAATGTCCAAATGTTACGTGTTGTCAGTGGTGGGTCATAAAGTGGGGACAAGGGAGTTGACTTAACACAAAAAGGGTAGAAGGAAGATATCTGGTGAAGAAATAAAATTCTCTGGGTATTTATGTAGATGCTGCCACCAATGAGCTATCTGCCTTAGAGCAATCTGTAGGGAAATTAGATATCCATGTGACTCTATTCATGCTGGGCAGTCCCTCCTCTCTCCTTCAGAACTGTAATTGTACACCATTTAGTGACCTTGAATGCAAGACCAATTCTGCTGTCTAGAGCTGTTCAATATCCATGCATGTCACTTTCCTCATGACTCAAAAGAAGGAATTAGAGCTTTCCACCTCACAGTTGTTAGAGATTAAAATAACAAAACTTTTTGAAAATTAGTGTGCATTCCAAGCACTCTAAAGACCTTGTCAGGAGAATGTTGAAATTAAGACAAAACTATTCTAGAAATCATTTAAGAAATTGCTAGCTGAGAAACGAAGGCAGTAAACAAAAGTGGCAATCAGTTCATAAGTGATGTGCATCTGAAACTCAAAAAGATAAAAATAAGAAGCAAATTATTGAAAACACAAAAAAGCAAAAGTATTTCCTCTCACTCACATCTGCTTTATTTTGTTCTCCTTTCTTTGAAGTCCCCTTGTCATAGGCCCTAGCCTCTTACACAGTAAATGACAAGTGAAGAACTGGATTTTGTGGGGCAATCACTGAAGGACTGAAGCGTCACTTTAGTAAATATCCCAGCTTTTCAAACAGGCCAGCAGTGGTGACCTGGAGTAGTGATCACACTGTTCCTGCCTGATGCAGGACATTTAGTCTTTAGAATGATGGAGCACAGAATGCAGAGCTGGGGAGACTACTCAGAGATAATCCCGTCCAACCCGTCATTGTACAGATGATGAAACTGAAGCCAGCAGAGTGCTAATTTTTTTTTCTTTTAAATTTCAGAATTGAAAATTAAGAATGCCGTGGAAAGCAAGGTGAAAAAGGCAGGGGTGTACACATCAATCCCAGATCCAGGGAGCCAACATCTTTAAGTAGACTTCTTCAGATGGCCCATGGGGTACCACAGAGCTTACAGAACAACTTAAGATCACTCCAAACCAGGTAACATTTCAATAAATACATGGATTTAAGGCCAATAGAACCTGGCTTAGCACCTTGCTGATCCTCATTCTTACCAGAACTCCCGTCTAACCCCAGGTAACTTCACAAGTTGTTAGAAACCATCCTTCAAAGATCTGCCTCTTTCCTTCTGCATGGCAGCTGGAGACTCCTGCTTGGTCCTAATCAGTGCAGGATCAACAACAGAAATCTGCAAATGTCAGTCATTTTTCTGTTTTCACTACCCAGTTGTTTTCTCTTGAGTTTAACTGCCTGAATTTTAGTGTCTGTGATAAGCACTCAGGGGTAATATCATACACCTCTGGAAGCCCTCTGATTGTGGCCTATGATCTGCAAGTGATGAAAGCAGGATTTGGCCAATTAGGAGTACAAGAATTTCTTGGCACTGCCAGAGCTTCACAGAAGATGTGTGCTGTGCACATTCCCATGGAGCTGGCTTGATTTCACAATCTTTCACAGCCTATTGTAATATACCACCCATCTCAAACAAGGTCCCTGTCCAAGTGTGCTTTAATGTTTTATGAAATCAGCTGCAAATGTCAGGATTTAAAAATCAAAAGTTGAAACCCACATTTTATTCTTTTTTATTCTGTAAGATTTAGCATGTCAATTATATCTTTAATCATAAAAGAGCATGACAAACAAAATGTGTTGTGATGGGAATATGAAAATTTTTTTCTAATACTTTTATATTAGTATTTATATTTTATATTTATATTAAATGCCCTATGATGAAAGTATATTTGTGAACCAAAAAATATGTATGTATATTAAAGAATCTTGCCAAATATAGTGGGAATTTTTGGGGCTTTGTGATGTTGGATCTTCGTCACTCACTCAGCTCAACAATGAAATAAAGCACCAGGGTGTTGATTGGCTACTTCGATGTTTTATGAGTCTATGAAAAGTCTAAAGTTATCATCATTAAAAGTGGACTTGTGGAGTCTGGGGGATGATTTTGATACTAGTTTTATTGTTCGAAACCCCAGAGTTGGAGCTAGAACTCTCAGAGAAGCTTCTCCTTGAGAAGCTAAAAGGGAAGGCAGGGTGCTCTTCCAGTGCAGGTGGGGCGGCCTCAACACTCCCAGGCTTTCTGCTTCTTCAGTGTTTTCCTCAGCGTGACTAACGAAAATGCTCTTTGTTCTTTGTTCCAGAGTCAAAGACATCCCTGCCACGCAGCACATAGATTTATAACTCTGGTCAAAGGTTTCAACAAATACAGATTTCTTCAATCCGAAGTCCATCTGTGTGTGTTCCCAGAAATAAAGAACAGTGCATGTCTATCTCCCTCTCTCTAATCCATAGAGGTAGCAAGGGCAGGAGAATTGAATTCCCAAAAGGACTTCTTATAGCTCTGGTGATAATTACCATCTCAAACAGGCTGGTGCTACCTTGGGGACACATGTGGACTTTATTTTTTGCTCTCTTTTTTCAAACTGAGGTAGTGTCAGCACTGACACAGACAGTCCAGAGAAAAGAAACTGTGTCTGCTGTCATGTTTATTTAGTTGGTATAAGTGGAAAGATCATAACCTGAAGTTTTGATGAAAACACACTTCTTGCTCAGATAATCCATTATGTCATTGATTAGTTCTGCTAAGAGAAAGCGAATGGGTTAAAGAAACAAAAAAGACAACAAGATGTGGGATTAGGTCTGGGGATGTGGAGCATGTAGGGAACATCATAAAATTTCTGATTTCATATCTGGGACCTGGGTACATGATCTGAGACATAAATTTGAATGTTCAACAGCCAAATTATCCTGCCCCCTAGACATAACCTCCCATGATGCAAAGCAACAGGGAAGGTGCATGAATTCTTTCAGGCTCTATGAATGTCCCTGAGCAATTTGTTTCTTTAGCATCTTACATAAACATGGCTGGAATGACAAAAGCTTACCAGGGTGCCTATGGGGAAGGGGTGCAGTTCCAATGCCTGAAGTCTCTGTGACAACACCAAGGGAAAAACATTGGAATGGAAGCCAATATAATGAAATTGAACCTGCTCAAGTGAGCAGTTTTGTAGAAGGCATCCATTTTGGAGCTGAGCTCAAATACTACTGGAGCTCAGTATTGTAGAACAGCCTGATTCACCACCAGGTCTGCAGTAGAGTCCAGGTATGGCATTACCCTTTGATTTACCTAATCTGGGAAGAAGCCAATTGGCCTATGGAACACCTGAAAGTAAAACACTGCCCACCAGAGATGAGAAACTTTGCCTGCCTATAAACTCTGATAAGAGGCCCTTGATAACTGAAAACCACAGGAATGCCAACAATAAGTCTCAGTTATTGAGAAGTTCGCTGTCCAGTGGGAAAGGCAGGTAAATAACAATCCTCAAAAATAATACATTAAGTGCTATACTAAGGGTACATCCAGGGTGCTGTCAGAATGCAGAAGAGGCAGTACCTAATCCAGCCTGACAGTGAGGGTCAGGGAAGGCTGCCACTATATCTAGATTTAAGAAATTCAGAGCACAGTTGACATAGCTTGTCTTAAGGATGACACTTGGCCTTCTAAATAAATCAAACTTTTCCCAGAACCGTTCCAAAGGACTTAGCTCTGTGTATCCATCTGCATTCCCAGCGAATGGAAGAAAGGTCAGAAATGAGTTAATGCTCAGACACTGGCCTGTGACACTGTTTTAAATCTATTGTCACTGCTTTGTCTGCTGAATTAGTATTCCTCCCTACCTGATTTTCTTTAACAAGCCAGTTCTTTGTGTCTTCCAATATCCTTCTCTTCATATAATTTCAAAACAGATCTCCGTCTAACCACTTAAATTGTTTAGCTTCATGTGACATGTCTTCTGGAGGCTAACAGCATAATTGCTTTAGATAATTTTTTTGGTTTACATTATGTAAGATTTTACTTCACTTGACATTTGCTATTTTCCCTTCCCTACCTTCTGTATACTTCAAGGAATTCTGAACTGTCAGTGCTCACGCAGCATAAGCCTGGCACTTATTTTCAGTATGATATGTCACTTCATAACAAAAAACCTAGAAACATATTCATTTCCTGTAAAATTATCTGAGTTGAGTGAGTTTAAAGTTGGAGAATGGGCTCTACCTGGGGCTACAGAGAGAGCTCAAGCCCCTAAAAGTGAATGTCATCCTTTCATGCCCTGATGAAGCTGTTTATTTTCCATGACGTAGCACTTTCCATCCAGGACAAGGTCTGACCAGCCTGGCTCACGACAAAATTAGACTGGATATTGGCATCCTCTTATCTTTTTGTCTTTTCTCATTGGTATTGTTCACGTGTCCATTATTCCTCTGGTCTGGAGAGGCTGAAAGAACTCAGGAATTACAAGGATGGACCTTTCAGTTGCAGGCTGTGGACCTATAGTAGGTCCTTTAGAGTGGGATGATTTGTTGTTGGGTAAGGGCCTTGCTCAAGCATTGTCAGCCCAAGCTTGGACACAATGCAGGGTCACTTCAGTTCTCCTGGAAATGAGAATAGTGGTAGCCAGTGGAGAGACTATTTTTGGAATAACATTTCCAAAGGCCATTTCTACTTCAAAAATAAATATTATGCATGGATTGGTATGATCATGTAGATTTTCATGTTGGATCTGTTAATATGATAGATTATACTGACAGATTTTTAAACTGCTTTATTGAGATATAATCCATGTACCCTACAATTCACACAATTAAAGGATACAATTCAATGGTTTTTAGTACAATCACAGAGCTGTGCAACTGTCACCACAACTTAATTTCAGAACATTTTCATCACCTTCAAAAGAAATGCCATACCCAATAGCCATTACCACCACATCTCCCATTTACCCAAGCCCTAGGCAATCAATAATCTACTTTCTGTCTCTATAGATTTTTCCTCATTCTGGACATTTCACATAAATGGAATTATATAGTATGTAGTGGCTTGTTACTGGCTTCTTTCACTCAGCATACTGTTTTTAAGGTTTGTCTGTATTGTAGCATGTAAGAGAGGTAGTTCACTGTTTTTTATTGCCAAAAAATTTCCATTGTATAGATATATCACATTTTGTTTATCCATTGATCAGTTGATGGGCATTTGGGTTATTTCCTCTTTTTGGCTATTATGGATAATGCTGCTATGAACATTGATGTACAAGTGTTTTTGTGAACATATATTTTTATGTGTCTTGAATCTATACCTAGGAATGAAATTGCGGGTCATATGGTAATTGTATATTTAACCAGTTAAGAATTGAGAGAAAACAGGCAACAGTGAGAACTTTTCAGAAGAAAATGTTAAGGACAGTAAAAGGAGATTGTGTTTGGGACTGAAAGGGGCTATCCCTAGCCAGTCTGCATAATCTGGATATCAATGGTGGTAACAACAAACATTTCCTAGGTAGCCCTTAGAAAACAAAACTGCAAGTAAACTTTCTTTTAGTTATAATGTCCTAAGATATTTTTCTTATCCATACAGGGGGGTAGGTAGATTTTCTATTCTTGTAAATTATTTGTACATGGCAGGTCTCAGAAGCACTTAGGAGGAAATTGTATCAATTTCATTGCCTACAGTCATATCTGAATCTTGTAAAGCTGTGCTGTCCAACATTATGGCCACCAATCATGTGCTGCTTTTAAAATTAAAATAAAATAAAATTTAAAATTCAGTTCCAAATCACACTAGCCATACTTCTTTATTTCCTTACTTTCTTTTCTTTTCTTTTTGTTTTTTTGAGAGAGGGTCTCACTCTGTCATTCAGGCTGGAGTGCAGTGGTGTGATCATGGCTCACTGCAGCCTTGACCTTCAAGTCTCAAGCAATCCTCTGGCCTCAGCCTCCCTAGTAGCTGGGACTACAGGCACACACCACCACGCCCAGAAAAGTGAAAAAAAAAAATTTTTTTTTTTGTGACATGGGTTCTCACTACTTTTCCCAGGCTAAACTTGAACCCCTGGATTTAAACAATTCTTCTGTCTTGGCCTTCCAAAGCCTTGGGATTATAGGTGTGAGCCACCATGCCCAGCATTAGCCACATTTCAAGGGCTCAATCACCAGATTTTGTTTATGGCTTTGGTATCAGACAGTACAGACAGAGACTGCTCCCCTTATTGCAGCAAGTTCTATCAGACAGTGTTGTGCTATAGCATGAAAGCAGAGGTTCTCAACTGGTGGTGATTTTTACCTCCCAAAAGAATCTGGCCATGTCTTGAGACATTTTGATTTTTACAACCTAGTATGTCCGGAATTGGTGGGTTCTTGGTCTCGCTGACTTCAAGAGTGAAGCCGCGGACCCTCGCGGTGAGTGTTACAGTTCTTAAAGGCGGCGTGTCCGGAGTTTGTTCCTTCTGATGTTCAGATGTGTCCAGAGTTTCTTCCTTCTGGTGGGTTCGTGGTCTCACTGACTTCAGGAGTGAAGCTGCAGACCTTCGCGGTGAGTGTTACAGCTCTTAAAAGCGGCGCGTCTGGAGTTGTTCGTTCCTTCCGGTGGGTTCGTGGTCTCACTGGCCTCAGGAGTGAAGCTGCAGACCTTCATGGTGAGTTTTACAGTTCATAAAGGTGGTGCATCCGGAGTTGTTCGTTCCTCAGTCCGGAGCCGTTCGTCCCTCTCGCTGGGTTTGTGGTCTCGCTGGCTTCAGGAGTGAAGCTGCAGACTTTTGTGGTGAGTGTTACAGCTCATAAAGTTGGCGCGTCCGGAGTTGTTCGTTCCTCCCGTCGGGAGTTGTTCGTCCCTCTCTGTGGGTTTGTGGTCTCGCTGGCTTCAGGAGCGAAGCTGCAGACCTTCACAGTGAGTGTTACAGCTCATAAAGGCGGCGCGGACCCAAAGGCGAGTAACAGCAAGATGGCTGCCACGGGACCTAGAAAGGGGAGAAGCCATGTTGCCCAACTCCAGAGGTTGGTATAAGAGTTTGAAAGGTATTGTCTGATTTCAGAAGCCTTTTCCTGTAAATGCCAGGTGGCATCTCATACTATCCCTGACTGGTTAGTGTAAAAACGACTTCCCCTAAGAAGGTGCAGAGTCCTCCTTTCTTAGCAGTGAGGAGGTCTAGGCCTTGGTGGTTCTAGGGGAGGGAGGTATCCACTGGGTGGAGGCCAGAGATGTTCCTAAACATTCTGCGAGGCACAGGGCAGCCTCCACCATGATTAGCCATCCAAATCGTCAATAGTGCTGAGATGGGAGAGTTCCCTTGACACCTTTGTAGAACTTGCGACAGGGGTGTGGCTCATTTACTCCTCCGCCAGGCTCAAACCCCTTGCTGGAGGGGGAGTACAAATGTGAGCAGGTGCAGGAGCTGGGGTGAGTGCCTTTGGGTGTCCGCAGGAATGAACCGCGTACCGGCCCGCGGCAGCATCCTCTAAAACCCCAGAGGGGATGTACTACAAACAATGGTCTTTTAGCTTTGCCATCCACGGATGGCTTAAGTGTTAAAACAGCTCAGTGAAGTGTCAGTCTTTTTGGGTTCCCACACCCGGTGTATCCCAAATTATTGTCTGGTGTCCAAGAAGTATCAGGTCACATGAGCAGATTGAAGGGTGGTATATGCACAGGATTTCATTGAGCTATGGGAGTTGCTCTCAGTGTCATGGGGAGCTGGAAATGGGATAGAGTGGAAATATAATCTTCCCCTGGAGTTCAGCATGGGATGGCTAAACTCCTCTCCAACCATAGTCTCTGACGTGCAGACGTTCAGACGCTTCTCTTCTCTCCTCTGCTGCACTGCTCTGCTCCTCTGCCAATGGAGCTTGGGCTTTTTATGGGTACAGGGTTGGGGGTGTGGTGGGCCAGGGTGGTTTTTGAAAAGGCAGAATTCAGGCGTGAAAACAGGGAGTGAAGTTCTCGTTTGGGGCTGCAGGCCCAGGTTTGAGAGCGGAACACTTGCTAGGGACCCCACCCTTTTCTACCTAGTATTTCCCTGCCTCCTGTTTGTATCAGTGCCAAGGTTGAGAAACCCTCTTCTAAAGCAATGATGTCTACAATGAGCCTGATTTTTATCAAAAAATCTAAAGAATCACCTGGCCAGCTTTTAAAAATCCATATGCTTGAGCCCTACCCCGACGATTTTGATTAAGAAAGAAGAGGATCTCGGGACTTGTGTTGTTCAAAAGCTTTCCAGGTGATTCTTAGGATTGGCCAGATTCAAGAACTATTGTATTAAAGTACACTGAATCTCAACTTTCAGTTTAGAAGAAAACCACCTGGTAAGCATTAGCAGTACTCTTAGAATAGGTTAATGACTCTAAGGCCATTACCTCTTCTGTTTAATTTCTCCAATTACCTCTTTCTCAATTAATGGGGTCATTAAGCACTTAAGACTTGCATTAATTTCCCTCCTCTCTTTTGTAATTCTTTCATTCTGCATAAATCTAGTTTGCAAATGATTACAGCTTGTTAAATATTGTACACTTTCTGTTTACAAACAGAACAAATGACCTAGAAAATGTTTGGCAGCTGTCTTTGTTCATTAGGGTTTAACAGGAAATAGCTGAGTAAACAAGCAGTCTAGCCCTGTAGGTGGCATAGCATGACATATTATAGTCCATTTCTTTGCTACTAAATAACTTAATGCATGCAAGTGAAATTCACTTTAAATGATTTGAAGTTGCTTACTTTAAGGTCAATATAATTCCACTGAAGTTAGAAAAGTTTAAATGAATTAATTTTAGGTTTAAGATATTCATCTGCTTTCCACTTTCCATCATTCTGTAATAAATTACACAAAGGAAATACTCCCTGCTCTCAAGAAACTTGAAAGGTAATACGATGTAGTTGTGGAAATGATGCATAAATACAAGTAACTACAAGAAACATGTCAAACATTCTAAGAAGAGTTATACATTTGAGAGGAAGAGATCTTTTCAGATGAAGATCTAGGAAATTGTTATGGAAGTAGCAGCATCTTACCTCCCCCTACACCCATTCAAAAAATGTTTGCTAGTGCCTACTCCATGCGAGGTCCACTATATTAGGAGCTAGGGATAAACAGACACAATCCCTCTACTCATGGAACTTACTTTCCTAGAGAGTAGTTAGCCAGTTAATTAGTTATTGTGTGCCTACTGTGTGCCAAGCATACAGACAGACAGGCAATTACGATTCAAAGTGATAAGTGCTAAGATACAGGAAGGACATGATAAAATTAATTCTTGGCTGGATTTTTATCACATTGATTCTTTTCTAAGCACAGACATTTCTCTGACCTCATTTGCAAGGACAGGATCATAGGGCATTCATTCACCCTTAGCAACAATTAATCATGATATGGACTTTGATATCTGCCATTTAGTGACATATTGAAATTATCTAGTGGATACTAGTGTTAACTCTGGCCTTCCTCAGGAATCTGTAAAGAATTATAACTAAGAATCTACCAATATAATTCTCAATTTGTTAATACTTCTGATAAAGTTTACTGATAAAACTAAAATGTATTGGCTCTTGTCTATAAATCCAGTACCTATGTCAATTGTGAGATTATTCACATATATGATCACTATACAGAAGTTTATAGTAATGGCTGGCTTTAATCAACCCTCAAATTATTTCAAATTATGAAACATTTAAAATATACAAAAAGCACAGAAATTTAATATAACAGACACCTACTCACCATAATTCCTAAAAGATAATAATATTTTGCTTTTTTTTGCCTTCAGCTGTGTCTCTGTCTTTTTGCCAGTTTCTTCATAACACAAATGAAATAAAACAATAAAGATACAGCCAAAATTCCCTTTTGTATCCCTGTCTCCTATTCCTTCAAGTTTTCTTCCTTCCAGAGGAAACCAGTATCTTGAAGTTGGTAAATTGGCATTCTAAATCTCCCATATTAAATTTTTTTCTATACATGTATGAGTATGCATGCATAAACAATATATACTATTGTTTGTTTAACATCTACGCAAATCAATACAATTGTGTGTATCCTTTTGCAACTTGTTCTTTTATTTTAAAGCTTTGTTTCCCTGATTTTTAGATACGCATAGATTCAGTTCATTCATTTTAACCGCAGAACAGCAGGCCATCATATGACTGAGCCACATGACCTTACTGAGAGGGCTTTTCCTCTTTTGTGTTCATAGCATTCACTCAACCTTATCTGTAGTTCAGGTCTCTTTTCCTCATAATATTTTTTGTTTGTCTTTCCTTTTCTTGGTAAGTCTTGCTAGAGATTTGTCCACTTTATTAGTTTTATCAAAGATAAAACTTTCTTTTATTTTTCTATTTCATGAATTCCTGTTGTACTTTTCAATGTTTATTGCTTCCGTCTTTATTTTTTGTCAGTTTTATGGAAATATAATTTATATACAATAAAATTCACCAATTTTAAGTGTATAATTCAATGACTTTTGGCAAATGTATACAGTAGTATGATCACCGATACCATCAAGATACAGAACATTTCTAGCAGCTCAGAAAGTTCGCTTATGCCTTTTTGCAGTTAATTCCCTCCTTTCTCTCCCTGAGCCCTGGCAGCTACGAATCTGCTGTCTGTTATTATAGCTTTGCTTTTTCTGAGACTTCATATAAACATAAATGAACAGTATTTTGTCTTTTGTGTATGGTCGCTTCAATTAGGATAATGCTTTTGAGTTATATCCATGTTGTTACATGTATCTGTAGTTTGTTTTTTTTTTTTTTTTTTTAAGTGCTAAGTAGTATTCCATTGTCAAAGTTGACTATTCTGTTCCATGAATCTACTTGTCTCTACATAAATCACTGTGTTGATTATGTGGCTTTTGAGGATGTCTTGAAATACGGTAGGGCAAATCTTAACAATTTTGTTCTTTAAAAAAGGCCGATTGTAGCCGGGCGTGGTGGCTCATGCCTGTAATCCCAGCACTTTGGGAAGCCGAGGGGGGTGGATCACGAGGTCAGAAGTTCTAAGACCAGCTTGGCCAAGATGGTGAAACCCTGTCTCTGCTAAAAACTACAAAAATTAGCTGGTGCAGTGGCAGGCACCTGTCATCCCAGCTACTCGGGAGTCTGAGGCAGAAGAATCGCTTGAACCCGGGCAGCCGAGGTTGCAGTGAGAGATCACGCCACTGCACTCCAGCCTGGGTGACAGAGTGAGACTCAGTCTCAAAAAAAAAGAAAAAAAAAAGTGCCGATTGTGATTTTGATTGGGATTGTGTTAATTCTGCAGATCAATTTTGGGAGAACTGACATCTTAACAGCATTAAGCTATCAGATCCATAGCACTGACTATGTCATCATCTATTTAGGTCTTTAAACATTTCCCTTAGAAACATTTTATAATTTTCAGTGTACAGGTATTGTATATATTTTCTCTAAGTATTTCTTTTTTTTTTTTTCTTTCTTTCTTTTCTTGAGATGGAGTCTTGCTCTGTCACCCAGGTTGGAGTGCAGTGGCATGATCTCGGCTCACTGCAACCTCCTCTCCTCAGTTCAAGAGATTCTCCTGCCTCAGCCTTCTGAGTAGCTGGGTGAGTGCCACCACGCCAGTTAATTTTTGTATTTTTAGCAGAGATAGGATTTCACCATGTTGGCCAGGCTGGTCTCAAACTCCTGACCACAAATGATCTGCCCACCTTGGCCTCCCAAAGTGCTGAGATTACAGGCGTGAGGCACCACGCCTGGCCTGTATTTATGATGATATTATAGATAATTTTTAAAATTTGTTTTTCCAGTTGTTCAATGCTAACATGTATTGTTTTTTCAGTTGTTCAATGCTAACATGTAGAACTGATTTTTTAAATGTTGATTTTGTATCTTATTACCTGCTAAACTTGCTTAAAAATTCTAATAGTTCTGTGAATTCCTTAGGATTTTCTACATACAGGACCAAGTCATCTGTGAATAAAGGCAGCAGTACTTTTCCAATCTAGATGCATTTATTTCTTTTCCTTGATCTATTACACTGGTTAGAACCTTCAGTATAATGATGAATAAAAGTGGTAAGAGTGAATATTTCTGCCTTGTTTTCTGATCTTATGAGGAAAACATTCAGGCTTTTAAGTGTGATATTAGCTGTAGGAGTTTTTAAGTCAAGGTGAAATTCCCTTCTAGGTAGTTCCTAGGTAGTTTGGAGTTTACATCATAAAAGGAAGATGAAGACTGTCAAATGGAGTTTCTGCCTTTATTAAGGTGATTATATAACTTTCCTGTTCTTATTTCCTAAATTGATGACATATATTGACAGATTTTTAAATGTTAAGCCAACCTGCATTCCTAAATGTCACATGACATTTTCTTTCTATATTTCTGGACTTGCTAATATTCTGTTAAGGAATTTTATGTTCATGTTCGTGAAGGGTACTGGTTTGTAATTTTCCTTTCCTTTTACGGCTTTGCCTAGTTTTGGTATCAGGGTAAGGTTTGCCTCATAAAACAAGTTGTGAAGATCTTTCTTTTCTATTTTTTGAAAGATTTTGCAAAGGATTGGTATGATTTCTTACTTAAATGTTTGGTATCATCCACCAGTGCAAACATCCGGGCTTAGAATGTCCTTTGTCCTTCACTCATGTCAGGTGAATGAGTAAGGAACGGAGCCAACCCCACAGTATATAAGTATTCCTTTTTCTCCACAACCTTGCCAGTATCTGTTATTTTTTGACTTTTTAAAAATAGCTATTCTGACTGATATGAGATGGTATCTCATTATGGTTTTGATTTGCATTTCTCTAATGATCAATGATGTTAAGCATTTTTCTCACATGCTTGTTGGCCACATTGTTGTCTTTTTTTTTTTTTGACGGAGTCTCGCTCTGTCGCCCAGGCTGGAGTGCAGTGGTGTGATCTCAGCTCACTGCAAGCTCCGCCTTCCAGTTTCATGCCATTATCCTACCTCAGCTGGGACTGCAGGTGCCCGCCACCATGCCTGGCTAATTTTTTGTATTTTTAGTAGAGGCGGGGTTTCACCGTGTTAGCCAGGATGGTTTCGATCTGACCTCGTGATCCGCCCGCCTTGGCCTCCCAAAGTGCTGGGATTACAGGCGTGAGTCACCGCGCCTGGTGGGCCACATGTATGTCTTCTTTTGACAAGCATCTGTTCATGTCCTTTGCCTACTTTTAATGGGGTTGCTTTTTTTTTTAAATTTGTTTAAGTTCTTTGTAGATGCTAAATATTAGACCTTTGTTGGATGCATAGTTTGCAAAAATTTTCTCCCATTCTGTTGGTTGTCTGTTTACTCAGTTGATAGTTTCTTTGGCTGTGCGGAAGTTCTTTAGTTTAATTAGATCCTATTTGTCAATTTTTGCTTTTGTTGCAATTGCTTTTGGCATCTTTGTCATGAAATCTTTGCCCATGCCTATGTCCTGAATGGTATTGCCTAAGTTGTCTTGCAGGGTTTTTTCAATAAGCCAGATTTTGGGTTCTTTTATTTTTCACTATTTTTTCTTTTCTATTTTATTTATTTTTTGCTTTGATTTTTATTATTTTTCTTTATTCTTATCGATGTTTAATTTACTCTCAAAGTGTTTTAATGTAAAAGTTTATAACATTATTATGAGAGCACTTAATAATATAAATTTCCCTCAAAGCACTACTTTCTATATATTGCATGAATTTTGATACACTGCCTTTTAATTTCCATTTAGTTCAATATATTTTCTATTTCCCTTGTGATTTCTTCTTTTACCCTTAGTTATTTAGAAGTGTATGTTTAATTTTCAAATACTTTGAGTTTCTCTAGATATCTGTTTGCTACTGATTTCTAATTTAACTATTGTGTTCATAGCACATACTTTGTATGACTTGAATTCTTTTACATCTATATGGACTGGTTTTATGGTTAAGAATATGATTTATTTTGGCACATGTTTTGTGTGCAATTATAAAGATTGTTAGGTGGGATTTTTATTAAATGTAATTTTCAAGTTAATTGAAAATATTGGTCAAGTCTTTATACCTTTACTGATTTTCTTTTTACTTGGTCTACATTTAAAATCTTTAACTATAATTGTGAAATTTTCCATTTCTCTTTTCAGTTTTAACACTTTTTTGCTTCAGATGTTTAGGATCTGTTATTATTTGCATATACATAGAAGACTATTATGTCTTCTTAATGAATGAAACTTATATCATTATATATTTACATTGTTTCACTCTGGTAATATTCCTTGCACTGAAATCTGGTTCATTTGATATTACTATGACCACTGAAAGTTTCTTTGGATTGTATGGGCATGGAATTTATTTTTCTCTCATTTTACTTCTAACCTATGTATTTATATTTAAAGTGGGTTTCTTTTGGCCAACATACAATAGATTCTTGCTTTTTAACCCAATCTGACAAACTGTGTCTTTAATTGGACTATTTATACCACTTATATTTAATGTGATTAATATCATTAATATGGTTAGGTTTTTATCTACCATCTGCTATTTGTTTCTTATGTTCTACATCTTTTCCCTCTTCCCCATTTTCTTGCCTTCTTTTGGTTAAGCTGATTTTTTTTATAATTTCATTTTTATCTCCAGTCTTGGATATATATTAGATTTTTCTCTAGGGTTTACAATTACATGATGAACAATTTACAGTTGGACACTTAATCAAAATGTACCACTTTCCACAGAGTGTAAGAATTTTAAAGCAGTATACTTTCATTTTCCTCTTCTATCCTTTGTGCTCTTGCTATTGTAAAACTTACTGCTAATACAGTATACATTCAACAAACTTTTGGTTTGGTTTTAAACAATTACTTCTTAAAGGTTTTTTTAATGAGAAAAATATTTAATGGTTATTTTACATATTAATAATTTTCAAATGTCTTCTTTCTTTGTGTATATCCACATTTCCATTTGGCGTCATTTAATTTCTGCCTGAAGAACTACCCTTAGTATTTCTCGTAGTGGGAAAAAATTAAAATTCTTTCTGGATGATGAATTTTCTCAGCATTTGTCTGTCTATGAAAGTCTTTATTTAGCTATCATTTTTGAAAGACAGATATTTTTTGCTTTGTATGGAACTCTTGGTTGCCAGTTTTTTCTTTCAGTGTTTTAAAGATGTCACAGCATTGTCTTAAAGTCTGTCTGGTTTCTGATGAGAAGTTGCTTTCATTCTTTCCTTTGTTCCGCTGTACATGTAACACTCCACCCCCGATTCTGGCTTCTTTTAAGGTTTTATCTTTATCATTGTTTTTCACCAATTTGATTGTGATGTGTCTTGGTGTGATTTTCTTCATGTGTCCTGCTTAGATTTCAATGAGATTTCCGGATCTGAAGTTTTATAGTTTTCATCAAGTTTTTTAAGTTTCAGACATTATTTCTTCAAATGCTTTTGTTTCCTTCATCTTTGACATTGTCCCGCAGCTCACTGATATTCCTTCCTGTTTGTTTTCCCATTGTTTTCACTCTTTCATTTTGGATAGTTTTTCTTGCTATGCCCTCAAAGTAAATTAATCTTTGGTTCTGCAGTGTCTAGTATGCTAATTATTTTTAGTATATTTTTCATTTCATATCCTATATTTTCACTCCTAAAATTCAAGTTGAGTCTTACTTATATCTTCCTTGTGTTCATGTTTTTCTCTATCTTCTTAAAGTGTGGAGTTGATTTTGCTGTTCTAACATTCTTATTTGTTAAATTTATAATCTCTGCCATTTCTGGGATTGATTGATTTTTGCCCCCTCTGGCTGTGGGTTGTATTTTCCTGCCTGCTTACCTAACTGGTGATTTGCCATTGGATTCTGGTCACTGATGGTTGCTGGATTTTATCTCTTTAGATATTTTTGGGCTTTATTCTGAGATTCAGTTAAGTTAGTTGAAATGAATTAAATAGTTTTTAAGGCTTGTTTTTAAGTGTTAGGTAAATCCAAAGCAGATTTAGTCTAGGGTTAATTTGCTCCCTTTACTGGGGCAATACCTTTTTGAGGATTCTGTTTGATGCTCCCAGTATTAGGAAGTCTTTCTTTCTTGTTGGTTTGAGCATGGACTACGCCTAATGAGAAGTGAGCTGTGAGCATTGTTGCACCTGTTCCTTTCTGATGGTTCTTTCTTTGGTGTTAGGTAACTTCCTTGCATGCTTGTGTAGATCTGCACTCATGCAAAGACATAGAGGGGAACCCTACTGCAGATCTCTGGTGCTGTCTGTGTGTATCTCCTGACCTCCTAGAACTCTGAATTCTGTCTTCTCAAGCCAGGAAGGCTGCTGGACTCTGTTTTGTTTTCCCCCTTGCACTGTAGTCTGGAAATTCTCTTCAGGCAGTGAGCTCGGGCAATCATAAGGCTTACCTTATTTGTTTCCCTTCTCTTTGGGATTACTGTCCAGCACTGCCTGTTTTTTGATGTCTAAAAACCATTGTTTCATATTTTATCTGCTTTTCAAGTTATTTAAGATGTTAGGATAAATCCCATTCCTATTTGTCTATCACGGTTGAAAGTGAAATTCTCCCTACAATTTTTTTTTTTTCAGTTTTCCTTGTTCTTTATCTGGCTTCTTGAGTTGAAAACTTAACTCATTTAATATAAATGTATGCATTTTTTAAAAAAAGTGTAATTAAAAGCATGTTAAATGTTACGAAGGCTAGGAATTAAGCACTGCATTCACTGTTCCACAATTCTACATGTGTTGGTATGTTGCACTTTCAATTCAGTTTGAAATCGTTTAAAGTTTCCTTTGTGACTTCGTTTCATGAGTTACGTTCCATGAGTTACTTAGGGATGTAGTTTTAGTTTCAAAATACTTAAAAAAATGCCTTTTATTATTTCTAATTTGGTAAGTTCAGATAATGTGCTGTGTGAAACTATTTTTTTTCAAATTGTTGAAACTTTGGTGAGCAACTCTTTCATTGCTTTTTATATTGTCCCATATATATTTGAAAAGAATGCATATTCTATGTTAGGTGCAGTATTCCATTTATATATCTAATGGACCACATTTTGTCAAACTTACTACAACCATACCAATTATTTTACCATTTTGATGTATCAATTTCTTTTATTTATTTATTTATTTATTTATTTATTTATTTATTTATTTATTTTGAGATGGAGTTTTGCTTTCTGCCCAGGGTGGAATGCAGTGGCACAATCTCAGCTCACTGCGACCTCTGCCTCCCAGGTTCAAGTGATTCTCGTGCCTCAGCCTCCTGAGTAGCTAGAATTACAGGCACCCGCCACCACACCTGGGTAATTTTTGTATTTTTAGTAGCGACAGAGTTTTGTCATGTTGGCCAGGTTGGTTTGAACTCCCGACCTCAGGTGATCTGCCCACCTCGGCCTCCCAAAGTGCTGGGATTATAGGCATGAGTCACCATGCCTGGCCTTTTGGATGTATCCATTTCTGATAAAGGTATGTTAAATTTTTTTTACCATGATCTGATTTGTCAATTTCTTTATGTAGTTTTCAGATTTTGCTTTCTGCTTAGAAGTTTTATTATTATGTTTTTGTGCTATATTAAGTTTCTGGTGCAATATGAGATAATAAACAACTCCAGAATCTCAGTGGCTTCCAAAAGCATTTATTTCTTGCTGAAAGCTCTGTAGGTCAGCTGGGGTGGCTGTGCTTCAGGCTGCTGGGTAGGGTTAGGTTTATTCCATATTCTGTTAACTCCAGGACCAGTGACTGCTCAGGGCCTTTTCTTCTTAAGAGGGGAATTTATTAGAGAGGAAGCCACACCACAAAAGCATGTTTAAAGCTTCTGGTATATGTTACTTCTGTTTACACTCCATTGGCTGAGATAAATCACATGGTTAAGCTCAACATCATTAGGGCTGGCAAATTAACCCTGTCCCAAGGGTGGCACTGCAAAGTTATATGGTAAAGGGGATGAATATATAATTCTCTTACATGGGGAGAGTAAAGAATTGGAAGCAATAATCTAATAAGCCACCAAAATTATGTATTAATAATTTTGATATCTTCTTGGTGTATTAATTTATTCAACAAATACTTTCAGGATAACTACCACGTATAAGGCACTGCCCCAGGTAGATAGGAAATACTAGTGAACAAAAAAGCCAAAGATCCTGCCCTAGGGGAGCTTATATTTTTCCAGGCAAAACACATACTAAAAAATAAACACAATAAGTAAATTATAATATTATAGGTGCTATGGAACAAAGAAAATGCAAAACAGATGAAGGGTGCTTGGGAACTGCAGGAACAGAAGACAGGTTGTGGTTTTAATATGGTGGTCAGAGAAAGGACTGTTACATTATCATCTTTTTTTTTTTTTTCCAGCTGATATTAACATGGCTAAACCCACTTTACCTCCATTAGAATTTGCATGGTGTAGAAGATTAACTTTAAAAACATCTCTAATTCTTTATTCTTCCCTGTATCTACACATTTTGCAAATCACCTGCAGATTTTTACCATTAAGCATAGGAGTTTGTTTCCCTGATAGGATAGAATTTTCTGGGATGATGATGTGCCAGTTCTGAGCCTGTCCCTCAAAAGGACTGTGTACTTACTCCTGCTGTCTCTTGGAACCTGGCTACTGCCATATGTACAAGCCCACGCTAGCCTGCTGTATGATGAGAGAAATGTGAGGAAGAGCTGAACCAGCTAGCCACACCCCCAAATACATGAGAGAGCAAAGCTAATCCATTGATAACCCATCAGATGACCCCATCTAACCTATAGATTTGGGAATCACATAAATGCTTACTTTTTATGTGGTTGTTTGTTATACAGGATTATTGTGGTAATAGATAATGGATACATATGGTATATACTTTTTATCCCTTCATTTTCAATCTTTGCATATGGTGCTTTCTCAGTGTATATTTTGCAAGTCACATATAGCTGAATTTTAATTTTTTTTGCCTACAGGGTTTGTAACTTTACATTTTAAATAAACTTAATTATACTTGTCTTTTTTTATAATGCCCAGAGTTAATAATACATAGCTTCATCACACCAAATAAGATAATTCTTGTAAGAGACTTTAACTTCATGCTTATCTGTGCTCCTGTTCCTCTAAAGTATGTTGACATCACCAAGAGTTTTAGTTCTAGATAATGATTCAATTTGTTTAAATAGTGTTCCAGTTTTCTGAGGAATACACAATTATATGTTATTTCACAGATGTGTCACCAGCAATTATTTAAAATTATGCTAATTGCTTAATTCTAAAAGACTCTTTTCCTTCACATTTTAACCCTTCTGATATCAGGAGGCATCTCAAAATTAGTGGGTACATTTTATATAGTATTTCTCCTTGATTTATATCATTTTGACATTCCTCTATGTCCTTTGTCTCTGCCTGGTCAAGTCCTCATCCTTAAAGGCTTAATTCATTGTTTCCTCCTCCAGAAAGCTATCCCTAACCTTCTGGTTCCCATCTCCGTGCCTTTAATATCAATCATGTTTTGTTACAAAATCTGTTTGAGCGTCTGCATTCCTCACCAGGGAGAACTTCTTAAGGGAGGTTCCAACTATTGTCCACTTTATATTCCCCTTGGATCTTACGTATTTCTAGAGGCATACATAATTAATATATGTGTGTTAAAAGTATAAATTAAACAACAAATTGAAAGGTAGCTTACAAGAACTGTGAGGGGTCTGAGATTTTACTCTGCTGCAAGCTAACAAGTCAGCTTGCCACAATGTCATGGATGCTGACAGAAGATAGAAGACCTCCTGAGTTAGAGTCAAAAACGATTACTCACAGCAAAAGCAGTAGCTGGAGTGCAAACTTGGTTGCATTGGTTTCTGGAGCACCAGTTCTGCAGGGCAGCTTAGGTGGTCCTAGACCTATGCTTGCACAAACATGGGTTGTGTCATGGGAGACGAATGTGGAACCTAGAAAATGTACCACTGACAGCAGCCGTGGTCTGAAAGGAGAGCTTACAGCATCTCTCAACATTGCTCACTGGAAATGGCCATGAGAAATGTTCTAGATAAAGAGTGGTCAGGGCCTTCCATCCTTGGCATAACCCACCAAGACATCTAGGCATTTAAGAGACCCATGGAGTAGTGTTTCTCAATAGTAAAGAAAGCAGTTAGATGCAGATGGTGTTTTTTACTGTTATGATAACAAAACAATAAAAAACAGACATAAGAACATTTGTTACTTCCTCAGGCCACTGAGCATGGGGTTAACAGTTCCTTCCTTGGCCTCCATTGTACCATAATGGAAACTCACAATGAAGACCTTGAACTATCCAGTAAAAGTTAAAACACTTTTTTTTTTTGAGATGGAGTCTTGCTCTGTTGCCCAGGCTGGAGTGCAGTGGAGCGATCTCAGCTCACTGCAACCTCCGCCTCCCGGGTTCAAGTTATTCTCCTGCCTCAGCCTCCCGAGTAGCTAGGACTACAGGCACGCACCACCATGCCAAGCTAATTTTTGTACTTTTAGTAGAGACGGGGTTTCACCATGTTGGCCAGGATGGTCTTGCTCTTGACCTCGTGATCTGCCCGTCTCGGCCTCCCAAAATGCTGGGATTACAGGTGTGAGCATTTAAGAAGACAGGATGTGTATAAAATATAATCAGTTTCACAGAAATTCTAGCTGAAATGCTTAAAATAAAGGTTTGGTTTTTAAAGAAGTAAGGTTCAGAAATCTAGAAAGTTAAGGTATATAGACCTAGTCAATCTTTGATAATGGTAGATAAAAATATTCAAAATTCTTCTTGTGAGATTTAAGGTAATGATATGTGGCCAAAGTTGATGTGTATTCATATTACTAAAAACTTTTTTTTTCACACTGTTGTCAGATGCTTATGTATATCTTTTTGGCTGCTCACTGTTATATTTCAAATACATAAAATGTAGATTTTATTCAATTTACATTGATACTTTTAGAAGACTTTGAGAATAGGATGTAAGGGACTTGCTTTTCTGTTTCATCATTAATAATGTGACCCATGACTGGATGACATTAATAAATGATGTTCCATACTAAAGGCAATTCTTGATAAGAGACATTATATTGCTCTAGTACACATGAACCATGAACCAATAATTTCCAATTTCTAAAAGAATTCTTCTCCACAAAGACCACAATGAATTTCAAGTGAGATTTAGGATCTGATTTAAATGAACTTAGAAAAACATTTACTTGTATTTTGTCTTATATCTCTTGTTTCCCAACTACTCTCTAAATCATAGAATTCATAGGAAATATTAACTGCTTTTTAATTTCTCTTTGGGAAATTCACCAATTTTATACGTTCTGAACTAGGAATTTAACTAGCTCCTATACATTTACAGAAAGAAATTGACTGCCACATATTTGTGACTATTGTTACGAAAAGGTGAACACTTTATCCTCGCTACTGAGTTGGGAATATATCTAGATGACATTTATGATTGTTTCCTAAATCAAACAAGATATTTGGGGAAGCTCTACTTGCAAAACATATTAAATGGCAAAGAAGCTTTGGTTAGAAGTGAGGAGGGCTATAAGGAAGAAATAGATAGGAGTAGAAAATAAAAGGGCCAGAATAAATAAAAGAAGTCTATTTTGTAGGCTTGGGGAAGGGAATGTTGAAGCTAAGGGTGGAGCAATGGCATGCAGAAGAAACTGGGGACTTCCAGGGACAAAGGGGAGGCTGGAGGAGAGGAGTGAGGAGGGGCCGGCGAGGTGGCTCCCGCCTGTAATCCCAACACTTTGGGAGGCTGAGGCAGGAGGATCACCTGAGATCAGGAGTTTGAGACCAGCCTGACCAACATGGTGAAACCTTGTCTCTACTAAAAATACAAAAATTAGCCAGGTGTGGTGGCAGGCACCTGTAATACCAGCTATTGAGAAGGCTGAAACACGAGAGTCTCTTGGACCCGGGAGGCGGAGGTTGTAGTCAGCCTAGATCACTACACTGAAGTCCAGCCTGGGCAACAAACAGCAAAACTCTGTCTCAAAAAAAAAGCAATCAGGACAGGTTTTCTCTAAGAGATATGGCAAGCACATCATAGGACAAGAAGGTAGACAGGAGCTTAGGGGAAGGGGCAGAGCTGGGGGTTTCAGGAAATATTAAGAAAAGGAGCTTGAGGGCAATGAGGGCTGGCTGCTCGACCACCTGGAGGGCTGTGCTGGGGAACCAGAAAGAGCTGTGTGGGAAGGAAAGGGATTGGAGGTTAGGCACGGTGGCTCATCCCTGTAATCCCTGCGCTTTGGGAGGTGGAGGCAGGAGGATCTCTTGAGCCCAGGAGTTTGAAACCAGCCTGGGCAACATAGCTAGACCCCATCTCTAAGAAGATATTAAAAATCAACCAGGTGTGGTGGCATGTGACTGTAGTCCTTGCTACTTGGGAGGCTGAGGTGGGAGGATCACTTGAGCCCGAGGTGGGAGGATCACTTGAGCCCAGGAGGTCAAAGCTACAGTGAGCCATGATCACACACCACTGCACTCCAGCTGACAGAGTGAGCCCCTGTCTCAGAAAAGAAAAAGCTTATCAAAATGTGCAAAACTTTTATAATAAAATCTCCAAAATATTGCTGAGAAATCTAACAAATAAATAAATGACTATTTGGATTTGTTGTTGTCTTCAGATGGAGATGACATTCTTTTACAGCTTTATTAAAACATAAATAAATAAATAAATAAATAAAATAAATAAAGGGAGTGGGATGAAACCTGGGCCTTGGAGAGGGAATAGGATAAGGAAGTCCTAGAGGAGGTTGGGGAAGAGAAGAGCCTGGGTGTGTATGGGAAGCCATAGCCTTCTGCCTGTCTAGGAGGGAGGCCACACGGCCAGGACACTGTTTCTGGGAGCAGATAAGAGATACAGTGAAAAGGAAGCATGCTTCCTTTTCATGTCCCACTTACAATGGTCTTGTGGACCAGATCTGGTGATATGTATACCATATTTTCAGAAAAATTTCAATAATATCATTTTTATCAGCCTCAGAGCTATCTATTATATGACCAGAATGTGTTCTTGTTGGACATTTATATTGTTTCTAGTTGATGTTTGTATGAGCATGCTGTACTGAATGTCCCTGTAGCTAAGTCTTTGCTCACGATGGCAATAATTCCATAAAGAGAAATTGCTGGGAATGGGAGAGTGAGTGTGGGGAAGGGGAATGCCAGAGCAAAGGACATAAACAATTCTAAGGTTTCAGATAAGTAATTTTCAAATTGCCCCAATTAACATTCTAACACAAGCATATGATGATCTCTGTTTCCCCACGTCCCATTATCACCAAGTATTATTTTTTAAAAAGGTGAGATTTAATTACATCTTAAATAGAAAAGACATCTTTCTTTAAAAAGTGACAGGATGACTGCAGATGTACAGGCATCAAGAGAAATTATCAGTAGGCAAGTTCATGCTGCCTCCCCGTGGCACATAAAAAACTGACAAGATAGAAAACCAAGTCCAACCAGATAGGGACTATCTAAGCAAGTCATCAATGTTAATTTATTTAGAGCTAAAGTTTTAGAAAGTGAGTGGAAGAAACACAGAATAAATGGACTTGATCTTAGCATATTAGAGGATATGGGAGCTAGAAGAAAAACATTCTTACCACTGACTAGAACATGTGACATGATAGTGCGTGATGCACTCAGAGATGATTTATTAAACTGAGTGATAACAAAAAATATTAACTTTTCGATGTCAGGCTCTGAGGAAAGATCACTCGCAACTTCCTTGAAGGGGCTATGGGACTATCTATATCTTGAGTATTTCACATCTGTTTCTTCTACAAGACAGTGAAGACAACAAGGTGCAGTCTTCTAAGGTAACTATTTCCCTGAAAAGAATACTCATAAGAGTAGTTATGTATTCTGTGTCTTAGACTACGTTTAGGGAAGAAAGTTTATTTTAACATTGAAATTGTTTCTGTGTGCAAAACACTATGCTCTCTAGGGACAAAGCAGGAAAGGAAAAGGGAAAAAGTTGCGAAGACAAATGACGGTTTTTATACTAAAAGGAGTTATCTTCTGCTGTTTTCCAGAGTTCCATCCTCTTCTCTGTTTATCTGTTTCTGCATGATCTTATCTACTCCCAGGACTGCAAATAGCACTTGCACAGTAATCCACTTGCTTATTGAATCTTTGACTTAGATTCACTGTGGATAAACAATATGCTTAGTATTATTTCCATGAGACTTGATGTTGGAGAAACACACATCAAATAATCATATCAATAGGCATGTATTTATAGATTATGATGAGTAAGGGAAAAAGTTCAGGTTACCATGAGAATGTATAACTTAGTGGTTCTTAAATATTTTTCTCTCATACCCCTAATGCTCTCATACCTGTAATGATTGATAATTAATTTACTGATAATTGGGTACTTGCCTAGATTCTTCAATCTTTTTTTAAAAAATAAAGTACTAAAATTAGAGACTACCTGACTTGAAAAATGATTTTCTACCTAGCCATTAGAATGGTCTACAATCTTAATTCCTGGGAAGCTTAACAAAAGGACTTTAAAAAAATTATATGTGTTATTATTTCACCTAGATATGCCTTATTTAACACATATACTCAGAAAACATACTGTTAATTTTAAGATACTTTTTCAAAACTCTTTTTTCAATGAGGTATAACATGTATATATATATATATATATAAAGTGCACTCATCTTCAGTGTACAGGTCAATGAAGTGTTTTTGTTTGTTGTTGTTGTTGTTGTTGTTTTTATGTGTGTGTCTCACAGAAATTTGAATAATATGGAAAAAGACACAATGGCCCTACAAAGGCAGGCTTCACAATGCTACTATTTTAAACAGCTGCTTATTTGTTCAGTGTTTCAGGGGAATTTACACTTCAGGGTAACAGACAGTAATAAATATAGGTGATGAAGACTTTTTTTTTTTTTTTGAGATGGAATCTCGCTCTGTCACCCAGGCTGGAGTGCAATGGCGTGATCTCGGCTCACTACAAACTCCACCTCCTGGGTTCAAGCAATTCTCCTGCCTCACCCTCCTGAGTAGCTGGGATTACAAGCGTGTGCCATCACACCCAGCTAATTTTTGTATTTTTGGTAGAGACAGGGTTTCACCACTTTAGCGAGGCTGGTCTTGAACTCCTGACCTCAGGTGATCCACCCACCTTGGCCTCCCAAAGTGCTGGGATTACAGGCGTAAGCTACCGCACCTGGCTAGGAGACATCTTTATTTATAAATTGGAAACTGGGCAACAGTGAAAGGGAAGGAGAAAAGGGGAACCAACTAGCTGATTCTGACTCGCAGGTGGTTTGGTTCTTAGGCAGCTCAGCCTCAGAAAAAAACACATTTAAAAGATGAGGGTCTGAAAATTGATTCCTTTGGGACTGTTATGCCTGTATACCCCCTTGGGAAGCTTTTGGGCATTTCTAAGTATATAGTACAGTATTCCAGTCATGACTACTCACCCAGACTCAGAAGTCTTCTCAGAGGAAGCAGCCTGTAAGCTGAGAACTGAAGGATGAGTATAAGTTAACTGATGTATAGGTAATGTAAGACCTATATGTTCATGGAGACTTCTTCCAGCAGATTTCAAGTTAAAAAGCATGTAAGTTAGAAAGCAGTATGTGTAGCTTGTCTTTTCACTTTGTTAATGGTTTCCTTTTTGGTGAAAAAGCTTTTTAGCTTTTAGCTTGATGTAATCCAATTTGTAATCCAATTTGCCTATTTTGCTGTGTTTTTGAGGTCTTACCCAAAAAATCTTTGCCCAGATCGGTGTCCTGTAGCATTTCCCCAACATTTTATTCTAGTAGTTCCATAGTTTCCAGTCTTAAATTTAAGTCTTTAATCCATTTTGAGTTGATTTTTGTGTATGGTGAAAGATGGGGATCTAGTTTCATTCTTTTGCATATGGAGATCTAGTTCTCCAGCACCATTTATTAAAGAGAGTGTCCTTTCCCAGTGTATGTTCTTGGTGACTTTGTCAAAAATGGGATAGCTCTAAGTGTGGAATTTATCTAGGAGGAAATATCTGCAAATCATCCCTGCAACAAGGGATTGACAACTAGAATCTATCAGGAACTAAATAACGAAATGCCAAAAAAACCCCCAAATAATCCGATTAAAGGATGGGCAAAAGACCTTCATAGACATTTTTCAAAAGAAGACATACAAATGGTCAACAGGTATATGAAAAAAAAATGTTCAACATCACTAATCATCAGGGAAATGCAATCAAAACAGCCATGAGATATCATCTCACCCCAACTAGAATGACTATTACCCAAAAGACAAAAAATAACAAATCCTGTTGAGGATGCAAAGAAAGGGAACATCAGTACACTCTTGGTGGGAATATAAATTAGAACAGCCACCATGGTAAACAGTATGAAAGTGTCTCAAAAAAACAAAAATAGATCTGATGGATATCTCAATTAACCTGAGAGAATTGTTACACATTGCATATACATATCAAAATATCATATGTATTCCAAAAATATGTACAACAGTGATATATCAATAAAAAATACAAAAAAGAGAAAGGTGTGTGTGTGTGTGTGTGTGTTAAAGTGTCCCAAGGTCCCTTGTATTGTTTAAAAAGAGGGTAAAAAGTTAACTTTAGAATTTGCTCCATTAAGTAAGTGTTAAAAATTGTTGAGTGGCCACCAACAATTAGATAGTACCAGAAAAGACAGTACCCGAAGATAGTAGATAGTACCAGAACATAGTACCAGAAAGAATTACCCAAGTGGTAAAGCAGAAAATGGCAGGTGGGGGTAGGGAGTAGGAAGGAGAAATGTATGTAAAGAATAAAATTAAATCAGTTCAAGAGAAAGCATTCCTGGAGAAACCTAGAAAAAGTAGGAAGACAATGCATAAAATAAAATGGTAGAAATGACAAAATATCAGAAATCATAATCAATGTCAATGGACCAAAGGTAAATGCAAGCTTCTAAGACTGACTAAACAAAGAGTAAACAAACAACATTGAGCTACATGTTCTTTATAAAGAGCCACACTAAATCATAAGGACAAGAAAGAAGGTTAGTAAATAAAAGGATATAAAAAGATACACCATGGCAAATACCAACTCAATGAATGTATTTAGCCATGTTAAATAAATGTCAGGTAAAATACCTTAAGGCAAAAAATCTCTTGACATGGAGAAAGTTATTACAAATTGATAAAACGGTCAATTCATCAGAAAGAAATTTTAAATCTTTATGTACTTTAAAAAATATATTCAAAGTATAGAAAAGACAAATAGGCAGACTTACAATAAGCTGATAAAAATCACTTTCTGTAACTGATAAAGCTGACAAGCACTTCAGTAACGATATAGAACACTTGAACACAATTAACAAACTTGATCTAACGGACATAAATTTTATTTTTTTTCTCTTTTTTTTGGACATAAATTTTAAAAATGACTAGGTACTAAGGAAGAAGCAAGTATCAAGAAATTTTAAGTAACTGGTATCATTACAGACCACATTTTCTGGCTACAATGCAATTAATGCAAGTAAGCTACAAATGAATATCAAAAAGCTAATAACACATTTCCACATATTTGGAAATTAAGAAAAATTATCTTTTACCCAGATGGCAAAAGAAATCTCAATAGGAATTAGGACAATTTTAAACTGAAAGATAAAGAAATTATACCATTAAAAACTTAAGGGATACAACTAAAGTAGTACTTGAAGGGAAATTCATAGCTTAAATATATTTTTCAGAAAATGAGAAAGGTTAAAAATAGAGACAGTAAACATTAAACTGAAGAAAATGAAGTAATAAAGTCAGAGAAAAACTAGAAGGAAAGAATACAGATAAGGAAAAAATAAAATGGAGAATAATTACAAGAAAAAACAATACAGATGATAAGACTTGTCAAGAGAAAAAGATATGAATAATTAACATACACAATAAAGGAGGAAATAGTCAAAAGAAAAAGAAAACTGGACTCCATCTGTGAACATGAAACAACTGACGTGGAAGGCAAGATTTTGCCTCACCTAAAATACCTACCCAGATGACTTAATATAGTTGAGTTTCTAATTTTTCAAAGGACAGTTACTTTCTGTCCTTGTTATATAATGTCAGTTAATTGCTGCAGAACACAAAAAAATAGAGTTGTGTGGCTCATTTTATGAGACTAGTAATTTTTCAAATAAAGTGTTTCTTTTAAAATAATTACAAATTTACAGAACAGTTGCAAGAAGAGTAGAAAGAACATGTCCCCTCCCCATTTGAAAGTAAACTGCTGGCATTATGCCCAATAACCCCCGCTACTTTGTCTATTTCCTATAAACAAGGACTTTTCCCTACATAACCCTAACATACCCACTGGGATCAGGAAATTAACATTGTATACATTAATACCATCTAATTCACGGACCCAGTTCAAGATTCTCCAAAATAGAGAAATAGAATTAAATGCAATAACTTAAATATCTGATTAACTGGTGCTCAATAAATAGACATTTCTTTCACTAATTTACTGGGGACTCCTGAGTTTCTATCCTGGTAGTTGCAAGATAGATCTGTCTGCATGAACTCCAACCCTTGCACAGCCAGGAAGTGGGGTGATACCACCCCAATGTGTCACACCCATATGACAAGCTACATCCTCTCCACCACATTAGCCCGTCCAGAGTCTCTCCATGGCCTGTCCCTGAGAGACAAGGCTGTGAGGCTGCCCACCTGGAGCCTAATGCCAGCTTCAAGAACTCCCAGTGGGCACCACCCTTACCAGGCCGCACACAGCCTCCGCCCTCAGGAAGCCAGGGACAGCGCCAGGCGGGACGCTTTGCACAGCTGCAGGCCTCCCCCGGCGCATTCGGCCTTCAAGCCCGCACATGCTCCCTGGGGCCCCTGCGGGATTACGAGGGGGTGGGAACAGGGCCCGAGTCTCCCGCCATCTTGGGCCCTAGCGGTATTTTTCCAGCTCTGGGAAGAACGGCCTGACCCGCGGCAGAGATTCTTGGTAAACCCCAGCTCGGCTTATGTATGGTTAGCCTGCTCTAGGTACTATTGGTTTCCATGGTACTTCCCCACTTTTCTCCTCTGACCTACAGGGGCTTTGGCCTCCCAGGGGCGGGCTGCGATCTGAAGTCTATTGTGGGATCTTCAGCTGCTTCTGTTCTCCCTACCTCTAATGGCGGCGGCGGCTCAGACTCAGCCCTCCCACCCGGGAGCAGCAGCCCTTCCTCGAAAAATGCAGTTATCAGAGATGGGAGCACCCAGCATATGGGGTCAATGATGGCTGATCCTAATGCCAGGCTGTGTGTGAGTGTGAGAGAGACCCTAATGCCAGGGTGTGTATGACACAGTGATCCTAATGCCAGGGTGTGTGAGTGTGAGAGAAACCCTAATGTCAGGGTGTGTGTGTGTGACAGAGTGATCCTAATGCCAGAGTGTGTGTGTATGTGAGAAACCCTAATGTCAGGGTGTGTGAGTGTGAGAGAGACCCTGTCAGGGTGTGTGTGAGAGAGGCCCTAATGCCAGGGTGTGTGAGCATGACTGAGAGATCCTAATATTGTGTGTGAGTGTGAGAGAAATCCTAATGTCAGGGTATGTGTGTGTGAGAGACCCTAATGTCAGGGTGTGTGAGTGTGAGAGAGACCCTAATGTCAGGGTGTGTGAGTGTGAGACCCTAATGCCAGGGTGTGTGTTAGAGAAATCCTAATGTCAGGGTGTGTGTGTGAGAGAGAAATCCTAATGTCAGGGTGTGTGTGAATGTGAGAGAAATCTTAATTTTAGGATGTGTGTGTGAGGGAGAGATCCCAATGCCAGGTTGTGTGTGAGAGAAATCCTAGTTCTAGCGTCTGTGTGTGAGAGACAGCGATCCTAATGCCAGGGTATGTGTGAGAAAGAGATTGTAATGCCATGGTGTGTGTTTGAATTAGATTCTAAGCCAGGGTGTGTGTGAGTGTGCGAGATATAATGCTAGGGTTGTGTTAGGAAGAGATCCTAATGCCAGGGTGTGTGTGTGTGTGTGTGTGAGTGTGAGAGATCCTAATGCCAAGTTGTGTGTGAGTTGTTGCGTGTGTGTGTGTGTGTGTGTGTGAGAGAGAGAGTGAGTTAGTGTAGACCAAAAGACATAAAGAGAGTTAAGGTGTGGAGGTGCTTTTCTGAAGAAATTTATTTTTGATGAGTCACTTAATTGTTGTACCACTTTGGTATACATTCAATTTTTCTAACCTTTTGAAATTAACAAGAAGTATAAGCTCTTTACAGCATGGCAGCTAAAGCAGAGGGTACCTTTTACCCTCTGGAACTCTTTTTCCAGTTCCATCTCCTAATTTATTTGTTTGATACGTACCTGTCACACTTTCCTCTATTTGTATATGAACACATATTCATGTATACACGTAAGATATCATTTTAGTATGTTTTTTATATTACTCTGACCTCCTCCCAAATTGTACAGGATTCTTAAGACCTATTCATCAGAGCCAATAGAAATTTTTTATTAGTAATTACAAATATTAAAATAAATCCTCTATGAATTATTCTGTTCCTCCATTAATGAACATTCAGGTTGTGCATGTGTGTGTGTATGTGTGTGTGTGTGTCTGTGTGTCTTATAGCTTTAGTGAAGTATATCTGAGATATAACAAACTACACATATTTGAAGTGTACAATTTGACATTTGACACATGTATACTCTATGAAACCACTATAAACGACATCATAAGCATATCCATCACCTTCAAAGGTTTCCTTTGGTCCCACTCGAACCTGCGCTCCCCTTATCCAAGTCAATCACTGATCTTTCTGTTACTATAGATTAAATGGCATTTTCTAGGATGTTATACAAATGGACTCATAAAATGTGTATTCTGCCTCTTTGTGTTTCAGTATAATTACTTTGAGAATCATCCATGTTTTTATGAGTATCAGTGTTTCATTCTTTTTTTTTTTTTTCTTTGAGACGGAGTTTCCCTCTTGTTGCCCAGGCTGGAGTGCAATGGTGGGACCTCGTCTCGCCGCAATCTCTGCCTCCCGGGTTCAAGCGATTCTCCTTCCTCAGGCTCCCGAGTAGCTGGCATTACAGGCATGTGTCACCACGTCCGGCTAATTTTGTATTTTTAGTAGAGACGAGGTTTCTCTGTGTTGGTCAGGCTGATCTTGAACTCCCAACCTCAGGTGATCCGCCTGCCTTGGCCTCCCAAAGTGCTGGGGTTACAGCATTCCTTTTTATTGTTGGATAGTTTCCATTTTATGCGTTACGACTATTGTATTGTTCCATTGTTTATTGTGTTGACAAACATTTGGGTTGTTTTGTTTTTGGCTCTTACAAGTAAACTTGCTGTGAACAGTCTCCTACAAGTTTTTGTATGGACATATACTTTCCTTTATCTTGAGTAAATACTCGGAAGTGGAATGACTGGGTCATGTGGAAGGCATATGGTATATATTTAACTTTTTTTTTCTTTTTTTTTTATTATACTTTAAGTTTTAGGGTACATGTGCACATTGTGCAGGTTAGTTACATATGTATACATGTGCCATACTGGTGCGCTGCACCCACTAACTCGTCATCTAGCATTAGGTATATCTCCCAATGCTATCCCTCCCTCCTCCCCCCACCCCACCACAGTCCCCAGAGTGTGGTATTCCCCTTCCTGTATCCATGTGATCGCATTGTTCAGTTCCCACCTATGAGTGAGAATATGTGGTGTTTGGTTTTTTCTTCCTGCGATAGTTTACTGAGAATGATGATTTCCAATTTCATCCATGTCCCTACAAAGGACATGAACTCATCATTTTTTATGGCTGCATAGTATTCCATGGTGTATATGTGCCACATTTTCTTAATCCAGTCTATCATTGTTGGACATTTGGGTTGGTTCCAAGTCTTTGCTATTGTGAATAATGCCACAATAAACATACGTGTGCATGTGTCTTTATAGCAGCATGATTTATAGTCATTTGGGTATATACCCAGTAATGGGATGGCTGGGTCAAATGGTATTTCTAGTTCTAGATCCCTGAGGAAACGCCACACTGACTTCCACAATGGTTGAACTAGTTTACAGTCCCACCAACAGTGTAAAAGTGTTCCTATTTTTCCACATCCTCTCCAGCACCTGTTGTTTCCTGTCTTTTTAATGATCACCATTCTAACTGGTGTGAGATGGTATCTCATAGTGGTTTTGATTTGCATTTCTCTGATGGCCAGTGATGATGAGCATTTTTTCATGTGTTTTTTGGCTGCATAAATGTCTTCTTTTGAGAAGCGTCTGTTCATGTCCTTCGCCCACTTTTTGATGGGGTTGTTTGTTTTTTTCTTGTAAATTTGTTTGAGTTCATTGTAGATTCTGGATATTAGCCCTTTGTCAGATGAGTAGGTTGTGAAAATTTTCTCCCATTTTGTAGGTTGCCTGTTCACTCTGATGGTAGTTTCTTTTGCTGTGCAGAAGCTCTTTAGTTTAATTAGATCCCATTTGTCAATTTTGGCTTGTGTTGCCATTGCTTTTGGTGTTTTAGACATGAAGTCCTTGCCCATGCCTATGTCCTGAATGGTAATGCCTAGGTTTTCTTCTAGGGTTTTTATGGTTTTAGGTCTAACATTTAAATCTTTAATCCATCTTGAATTGATTTTTGTATAAGGTGTAAGGAAGGGATCCAGTTTCAGCTTCCTACACATGGCTAGCCAGTTTTCCCAGCACCATTTATTAAATAGGGAATCCTTTCCCCATTGCTTGTTTTTCTCAGGTTTGTCAAAGATCAGATAGTTGTAGATATGCAGCATTATTTCTGAGGGCTCTGTTCTGTTCCATTGATCTATATCTCTGTTTTGGTACCAGTACCATGCTGTTTTGGTTACTGTAGCCTTGTAGTATAGTTTGAAGTCAGGTAGTGTGATGCCTCCAGCTTTGTTGTTTTGGCTTAGGATTGACTTGGCAATGTGGGCTCTTTTTTGGTTCCATATGAACTTTAAAGTAGTTTTTTCCAATTCTGTGAAGAAAGTCATTGGTAGCTTGATGGGGATGGCATTGAATCTGTAAATTACCTTGGGCAGTATGGCCATTTTCACGATATTGATTCTTCCTACCCATGAGCATGGAATGTTCTTCCATTTGTTTGTATCCTCTTTTATTTCCTTGAGCAGTGGTTTGTAGTTCTCCTTGAAGAGGTCCTTCACATCCCTTGTAAGTTGGATTCCTAGGTATTTTATTCTCTTTGAAGCAATTGTGAATGGGAGTTCACTCATGATTTGGCTCTCTGTTTGTCTGTTGTTGGTGTATAAGAATGCTTGTGATTTTTGTACATTGATTTTGTATCCTGAGACTTTGCTGAAGTTGCTTATCAGCTTAAGGAGATTTTGGGCTGAGACAATGGGGTTTTCTAGATATACAATCGTGTCATCTGCAAACAGGGACAATTTGACTTCCTCTTTTCCTAATTGAATACCCTTTATTTCCTTCTCCTGCCTAATTGCCCTGGCCAGAACTTCCAACACTATGTTGAATAGGAGTGGTGAGAGAGGGCATCCCTGTCTTGTGCCAGCTTTCAAAGGGAATGCTTCCAGTTTTTGCCCATTCAGTATGATATTGGCTGTGGGTTTGTCATAGATAGCTCTTATTATTTTGAAATATGTACCTAAGAAGCTTCCAAACTGTTCTCCAAGTGTTTCTATCGTTTTACAGTTCTTTCTGAAGTCTGTGACCTTTTCACTTACTCTATACCCTCACCAATGTTTGGTACGATTGCCCTTTAATTTCAGCCATTCTAGTGGATGTGAAGTATTATCTTAGTGCGATTTAATTTGCATTTTCTTAATAACAATGATATTAAGCATCTTTTTCAAATGCTAATTTTCCATCAATAAATCTTCTTTGGTAAAGTGGCTGCTAAATCTTTTACCTATTTTTAAATTGGATTTTTTTTTTTAACTATTGAGTTGTAAAAGTTCTTTATATATTTAAGAGACAGATTCTAGGCTATATGTTTTGTAAGTGTTTTCTCACTCTCTCTGGCTTGCCTTTAGTCTTTTTATTGTGTCTTTGGAGGAGCAAAATATTTTAATTTTGATAAACTTTGATGTATTGATTTTGTCCCTCTTTAGCAGTTTGAATTTTTTGTGTCCTATTTAAGACATCTTTGCCAAGTCAAGGTACCTATGATTTTCTGTTTTTTTCTGAGAAGTTTTATACATTTCGTTCTTATATGTGGGTTTATATTCCATTTAGAATAAATTTTTGCATATGGTCAGTTTTTTTCCCTCTTTTAAGCTTATGGCTATCCAGCTGTTACAGCATCATTTGTCGAATTGCTGGCACCTTGGTTGAAAATCATTTTATCTTTTATTGACTTTCTCTAGGTCTTATTTCTGCATTCTGATCTGTTCCAGTGAATTATATTTCCACACCAGTACTACACCACTACCACAGTGTCTTGAGTGCTGTAACTTTATAATTAGTTTTAAACTCAGGTAAGCATAAGTTCTCAAATTTTAATCTTTTTCAGTTTATTTATTTATAACCTATTTAGACCATTCTGTTCCTTTGCATTTCCATAAAAGGTTTAGAATCGCGTTTGAATTTCTACCAAAATGCATCCCAGGATTTTGATTGGGATTATGTCAGTTCTGTAGGTGACTTGGGGAGAATTGATACCTTAAAATTAATTTACATCGTCTTTAATTTCTCTTAGCAGTGTTTTATAGTTTTAATTTTGTAAGTGTTTCAACAAACATCTTTCAGTATGTATTCTTAAATTCATAAGGATAGATTACCAAGAGTAATCTTGGTATCAAAAGATGTGAGGACTTCAAGATTAATGGTGCTGTAAGTTTACATGACAAAAATATTATAAGAATTTATTCTCTTACCTGGAACCTATGAACTTTCATTCTCCACGTATTTGTTTGTTCTGGATATAATCATTCATTTATGTTTTCCCTAATACAGTACATGGAAGAGGAATTTTCATTCTTCTTTCCCCCATACTAGTGATATGGAACATATTTTTATGTTAAGGATGCTTTTTATCTATATTCCATGTTACGGTTTTTTTTTTTAATCTGTCATTTGTCTATTCATATAATTTTTTTTTTTTTTTTGAGATGGAGTCTCACTCTGTCGCCCAGGCTGGAGTGCAGTGGCGTGATCTCAGCTCACTGCAAACTCTGCCTCCCGGGTTCACACCATTCTCCTGCCTCAGCCTCCCGAGTAGCTGGTACTACAGGCGCCCGCCACCACGCCTGGCTAATTTTTTGTATTTTTAGTAGAGACAGGGTTTCACCATGTTAGCCAGGATGGTCTCGATCTCCTGACCTCGCAATCCACCCGCCTCAGCCTCCCAAATTGCTGGGATTACAGGCATGAGCCACCACGCCCGGCCTGTATTCTTTTCTGTATAGCAATTTTAGCATATATGTACCTAACTGTGTTCTTCATTCCTTTTATGGTTTTTGGGTTTCTATCTTTCTTAAGATTGTCCACCTTATCCTAAAATATTTCAAAAGTTTTTCTAAATTTTCTTCTAACTTTATGGCATTTTGAAAAGAATTTTGTTTCAGTTTTTTTTTTTTTCACTGTCAGAGAAGAAATGTATGGCCATTTATAGAGAAATTTGAAGTGGAAAAATCAGAGAGAAGGAAAAATCACTGTCACTTAGTATAATCCATGGGAAAACAAGTGTTTTCTTTAAAAAATGTTATTATTATTTATTTATTTTTTGACAGAGTCTTGCTCTGTCTACCAGGCTGGAGTGCAGTGGCAGGATCTTGGCTCACTGCAATCTCTGTTCCCCAGGGTCGAGCCATCCTCCCACCTTAGCCTCCTAAGTAGCTGGGACCAGAGGTGCACGTTACCATGCCCCACTAATTTTTGTATTTATGGCATTGTGTTTCTCTTTCAACAGTTGATGAAATTTGGGTAGTTTTCACTTTTAGTTGTTAGGAATAATGCTACTAAGAATGGTCCTGTCCAAATTTTTGTGTGGATGTGTTTTCAGTTTTCTTTGGTCTATATCTAGTAATGGAATTGCTGTTTTAACTTCCTGAGGAATCACCAAACTTTTTGAAAATGGCTGTGCCGTTTTACAGGTGCAGATTGCAGGAGGGTTCTAATTTGTCTACATTCTTGCTAACGCTTGTAATTGTTCGGTTTTTAAAATACAGTCATCCTAGTGTGTCTGAAGTGGCATTTCATTGTAGTTTGTGTTTTCCTAGTGACTAATGATGTTGACTATCTTTTTATATGCTTATTGGCCTTCTATGTATCTTTTCTGAAGAAATATGTAGTCAAATCCATTGCCTGTTTTTAGATTGCATTGTCTTTCCATTGTTAAGTTTGGGATCTTTACATATATTGTGCATTAAGCCCCTTATCAGATAGGTGATTTGCAGATATTTTCTGCCATTTTCAGGGTTGACTTTTCACTTTTCTGATGGGTCCTTTGGAGTTCAAGTTTTTTTTAAACTTTGATGTTCCAATTGATCTGTTTTTTTAATCTTTTGTTACTTGTGCTTTTGGAACCATATTTAAGAAGCCATTGCCTAACACATCTTGATATGTTTTCTGTTCCTTATAGCAATACCTGAAACTGGGTAATATATAAAGAAAAGGAATTTATTTCTTACAGTTGTGGAGACTGAGAAGTCCAGGGTCAAGGGGCCACCTCTGGTGAGAGCCACCTTGCTAGTGGGGACTCTGCAGGTCCTGAGGTGGTACAGGGCATCACATGGACAGGGGGTGAGCATGCTAGTTCAAGTCCTTCTTCCTCTTCTTATAAAACCACCAATCCTACTCCCTGATAACCCAATAACCCATGAATGGATTAATTCATTCATAAGGACAGTACCCTCCTGACATATTCACCCCTATTAAATGTCCCACATCTCAATGATTAAGTTGCAATGTGAGTTTTGGAGGGGACAAACATTTAAACCATAGTAGTCATGAAGATTTATTTCAAAATTTTTTAGGAATTGACAGCTTTAGTTCTTACCCGTAGGTTTTTTATCCATTTTCAGTTGCTTTTTGTGCAGATGCTTCTCAACTTACAATGAGATTACATCTTGATAAACTCATTGTAAATTGAAAATACTGTAAGCTGAAGATGCATTTAATGTTGGCAACAAAAGAGATGGTCCCTGCCTTACCATGATTCAACTTAGGATTTTCAATTTCACAGTAGTGCGGAAGCAATACACATTCAGTAGAAACTGTACCTCCTTTTTAAGTAGTGAGGAGCTTTTAGATTTCTATGGGGTTATGTCCCCCAAAATTCCTTGTAAAGCTGAAAAATCTGAAGTCGAACCATCGTAAGTCTGAGAACATCTTGTGTATATTGTGTGAGGTCGGGGTCTGACTTCATTCTTTTGCATGTGGGTATCCATTTTTTTTTTCAGGACCATTTATTGAAAATATTATTTCCCCGTGAATAAACTTGGCATCTTGTCAATGTTTACCTTTTTCAGTGTGTTAATGTTAACAGTGATGGTGCAAAAGCAATGGTGGATAAAACTGCTGGCACCTCGCTGTGAATCAAGGCAATGGCACCAAACTATTGGTAGTCATTGTATTATTTACTACCAAACACTTGCAATAAAAAAGGTGGCAGTTTCACTTTAAAATGTCCTTGATCTAGCAGTAAAAATGAATGATATTAAAGCATGATCCTTGAAAATATGTCTTTTTAATATTCCATGTGGTGAAATGGGAGGTACTCATAAAAGCACTTCTGTTGATACTGAACTGTGCAGATCGACTCTAGGAAAAGCATTTGATGTAACTAGTTGAGTTGCAAACCAGTGTAGCAAACTGAGTCAGATTTGGGTACTTTGCACATTGAAGCAAGCTCCTCACTTTAAGGAAAACAACTGACAGTATCTGTCAATGATAAAATCCAAGTTTTAAAGCAAAAATTAGAAAAGTCAGGAAAGTTATGTCTGCCATTTTGAGTTTGATGGTATCCCCAAATTTGATGACTTTTCTGATGAGATTGCTGGTGATACCAGTCAGTTTTGTTTGGGAATGTTAGGTAATGTAATATGTCGACATATGGAAGATCTGTACATCTAACCAATATTTTCAAATTAATCCATGTGATATCTTATAAAATCATGCATATTTAAAAATTTCAAAGTACAAGATAGGTAGGCCAGTGAATTTTAAGATAATACAAAAAGTTCCCTTATGATTTTATATTCCACATTGTAAACTAACTTCGAAGAAACTATTACTCATTGAGTTGTTGTGCATATCAAAGAAGAACGTCTTCAGTTATATGAAAAAGCTTTTAACGTTCTCCTTCCTTCTCCAACTACGTATTTGTGTATAGCTAGATTTTCTTCACATCCTTCACCCAGAATAGCCTATTGCAACACATTGAATGTAGAAGCAGATATGAGAATCCAGCTTAATTTCTATTAAGCAGACATTGAAGAGATTTGTAAAAATTACAAAACCATGTCACTTTTCACTAATTTTTTGGTTTTAAGAAATATAACCATCTCTCATGAAAATATCTGTGTTTTTAGTGGGTTTAGTATTTTTAAATGAATTAAATATATTTTAAATTTCTATTTTTATTTCTAAAATGATAAACGTTGGTAGATATAAGTTACATAAATGAAAACTCTTTGAGATCTTCAGTGATTTATAGGACTATAAATGTGTCCTGAGAACAAAGGTTTGAGAACCACTAGTTTAATATAACTTTTTTGTTGCTTTTGGTAGAGAGGGTAGGGAGGGGCTAGGGACTATTAAGTTTGTGGGAGGTTACAGTTTTAATTAGAGTAGTCAGGGAGTGCGTCACCTAGAAGGGGATCTTCTGACCAAAACTTAGAGGAAGTGAGGAAGCAAGCTGTGCTCTGACAGCAGTTAAGCCCAAAGCCCAGAGGTGAAAAGATTCACGGAATGTCAAGGGAGGAATTGCAGCTTCAGTGTAATAAGTGATGGGAGTGTAATAGGAAATAAGGTAAGAGAAAACACGGGAGGTTTTGGTGGTGGTGGTGGTGATGGTTAGCTCTTTCGGACTTCATAAAGCCATTTTTGATGGCTTTAGTTTTCACTCAGTGAAATTAGAAGCCACTGATTTTTTTTTTCTCTCTTAGCATATTGTATCTTATATTTTAAAAAGATCACTCTGGTTACAATGCTAAGAATATTCACAGGTTGGGATGGGGTGGAGTTAAGGCTAAAAGACTAGTGAGGAAGGTAGTATTACAGATGACAGGGGAAGATAGTTTAGGCCAGGATTGTGGCAGCAGAATTGCAAGTGTCAGATTTTTATATGCTCTGGAGATGAACCCAGTAGAATTTCCTGGTGGATTGTGAGTGGAATGATAGTGGAGTCATAGATGATGAAGATATTTGGCTTGAGAAAATCCTTCATGCAGTAAATTAAATTGATTTTAATGTTGTTTATAGCTTCATTTTTTGCCTATAATTAACAAAATTAATATATTAAAAAAATGTTATGACCTCTGGGTTTTGTCTTCTAAAAGATGTCTCCCTTAGTAAGATTAGAAAAATATTCTTGTATTTTCTTCTAATTCTTTTAGATAGTTTTAATAAATTAGTTCTTTTATCTACCTGGTATTTATTTTTGCTCTCACTAAAGCAGAGTTTCTCGGATTCAGAACTGTTGACATATTGGGCTGAATAATTCTTTGTTTGTGGAAGAATGTGCTCTGCTGTGCATTATAGGATATTCAGCGGCATCCCTGGCTTCTACCCACTAGATATTGGTAGCACTCATTTCCTACCTCAGTTAAGACAACTAAATATATTTCCAGATGCCCCCAGATGTTCCCTTGGGGAAAAAATTGCTCCTGGTTGTGAACTTCAGTAAAGAATGTTAAAAAAAATGAAGCCCTGATGCTGAAATATGCCTACTCAAATAGTATATCCAGTTTTATTTTCATCACATCAGTGTCATTAACAAGGTGAATCTAGAGACTATTCTGAATATGTGGAAAAGATGGGAGGAGGAAAACCAAAGCACAGATGCTTCAACTTGCAGTCTTTTGGAACATAGTGACCTTGCCAGAATACTGGCCAAAGTTTGAGCAGAATGACCTTAAATTTTGAAAAAGGAAGAATTATTAAGCAGGTTCTGTCCCAGAATGGTGCTTTGCTTGTTTGTTTTTGTGGGTTTTTTTCTTTTGTATTTGCATCTTTCATTTTTATTTTGGCTCTTGTCCATGATTATGTACTTTAGTTGAAACAACAGTGTAAAGCAGTGAAAATGAAATAATGTACATAGTGAACTGGACTGATAATCAGAAAACCTAATCAGAAACCTAAATCTCTTTTTAGATTTCAATTTTGATCAATTTCGGTTTCAGTTGATCTTCAGTTCTGTGGTCCGAAAAATGAAGGCTCTTATTGTGAAGATCAGTTAAACTAGTGTACTAAAACCTTTAAAAAATTTAAAGCATTATAAGGAGTTATTAATACAAGGAACTATTATTTTACCTGCTTTAAGATTTTTGACAAAATTTATATTTAAAACTTAAAATTGTATCATAGTTCTAGACCTGTACATTGAAATACTGTAGTCACTAACCACATATAGCTATTGAGCATTTGAAATATGGTTAATCCAAATTGAGATGTACACTAAGTGTAAAATGTACACCGTAGTTTGAAGACATATTGGGCTGAATAATTCTTTGTTTGTGGAAGAATGTGCTCTGCTGTGCATTATAGGATATTAATATTAAAAAGAATATTAGTATTAAAAAGAAATCAAATGTCGTAATATTATGTTGATTACATGTTGAAATGATAATAGTTTGGATGTATTGAGTTAAAGTAGATTATGAAAGTTAATTTCATTTGTCTCTAATTACTTTTAAATGGTGTTACTGGATTACTTTATATATATGGCTCAATTGTGTTTCTAGTGGACTTTACTGGTCTGGACTTGTTTGATGTTAATTTATAGAAGATAAACTCCAATGAGTGCCATTATCTATAATATATATTCTATAGAATCAGGGAATTTTAGTATAGAAAGGGTTTTCTCTATCAATTTTAATAGTATTTGTAGATTATATTTTCCTCAAACCTCAGGGGAACTGTGATGCTGTGTATTTTTTATTTAGATTTAATTCAGGTGTTTGGGAACTTTGGATTTAAATTTGATTTTTTAAAATATAAATTTTATATAAAACATTCAAATATTATATACTAAATTTAAAAGCAGAAAAGAGCACTAGTTAGTGCCATTAGATTAACTCATTGATTATTTAAGTTGTGGCTATCCCATATTTTTGTTTGACTGTGTTGGATCATGTATGATTTTGGAAGCAGGTAGACTGTTCCATATTTGTGAGCCTGATTTTCCCGATACTGTGCTATCAAACATCATAATAAGTCAAATTATATGATAAGGCTGCTATCGGCTTGTTTTTAATAGAATAACTTTATTAGTCTCATTTACTGACTTCACAATTTTATAAATGTATGAAATTGTTAGAACACTAATGAATCCATTTTATAGGTATTTTGATTTTTGCAAAAAAATCTTTTGCATTTTACATTTTAAGATTTCTGCTGCAGAAAAATGGTTTGAAAAATCCTAATTTAATTAAACTTTTCATTTTACAGATTTAGAGTCTGATTCTAAGGAAAAATAGTTTCCCAAATTTCACACAATTAATTGAGTACTGATATCTGAATCCTGTGTATACAGTGTAAGTACTTTCTGTGATATAGTAGTCTTCTAAGGATTATCATATTTGAATAGGGGTTGGATCTAGAACATCTTGATTTAAATTATGTCTTTAAAATAATACATTTGTTCATTGTGTAAAATAATTAGTTTAGTTTTAAATTTTATATATAAATTGTATTTATATATAAATTGTGTATAAATAATTATATTCATACACAATTTATATATAAATAATTATATTTATATATAAACAATTAGTTTAGTTCTAAATTTTATATATAATATAAAAATATATTATGTATTAAATATAAATATTATATATTTATATAATATATTTTATATATAAGATATAATAAAAAGATATATACATATTTTTATATATATAAATATCTATAATAAAAAAGATGTGTATATATACACCTGAATTTTCTTTGAATTATTTTCATTTGGTCTTTAGATGCCCAAGGGTAGGAGCTTTGTCCATGACACTGGGAACTTTCTTCATGACCCTATTTAGTAAGCATTGTAGAGGCAGGTGAAAGAGTTAGACTGACATCCACAGGATAGGTTATGTTGTCTACCTGATGAAGAATTTTTTTTCATTGTGGGGCCCTCTGGTGAGTATCACATGGGACCTAAAATTTTCCTATGTGCCAATTTATAGAGGCTCATTCACATACCTCTTCTTCAGACATTTTTGTAATAAGTCTTCCAGTCTTGTTCCTTCAGCATTCCTAATCATCTTGCAGAAACTATTAGCCATTGCATATTAATATGCATAGGTTATTAACCTAAGCATTTTCTTCTTTAGGCAAAGTAGATGTAATGGTAGGTCTTTCTACTGTGAAGATTTTCTTTCATTTCTTAGTCTGCCACCCTATCCCCATTCCCACCCCCACACCCGGGTTGGGGTGTAATGCCTCAGCAGTCTATTTCTGGATGTTACTGGCATTAAGTGAGAGCCATGTATAAACCAGATGTTTACCCCTTCTGATGTGAAATTCCCCAGGAGTCCATCTGTATTGTTTGAGGGAGAGATAGTGACGTGGAGGAGTAGGTTTTTGATAGTTTGAGTAACCTATTTAAAAAGTTCCTTGTGCCTTTGGGCTTGGTTGTCTTCTATGTACTGTATATACCACCTCTGTTTAATGAAGGAGATCTTCTGGGTACCTCTACTTTTTATACATGAAAAAGGGTGGCATGGTTCCTGAAAGATGTATGTAAATTTTTTCTTTCCCATATGCCCATGTGAATGATCACAGGGCCCTTTAGGTGAATGCCAGGAAGACAGTTTTGGTATAATCCAGTACAGGATTCTTTGAGAGTACCTGGTTGTTTCTTCATGTAAGGAATTAATGGGGCTATAAACTGAGTAAAGTGTGGGAATTGGGTGAAGGCCTGTGACTAAATAATGAAAACATTTAGACTTTGGTGAGACTTTATATTCTGTCCCTACATACTCCTCTTTCATCTTTTTATCTTTTTCCTCTGAGCTTTGGGGTATTCTGTCAAAATTTTCTTCTAATTTATTTTTATTTTAGGTTTTATTTTCCCATTATACTTTGAAATCTATCATGTGTGTATAGTTCATCCTAATATCAGTTGTTATATTTTCACCTTTTGACCTTTTTGAGAACAGGACTTTGCTATTTCTTTCAGTACATCTATTTCTATGGAGTAGCATTTCCTTGGTTTCTTTTAAGAGGTTCCCTCATTTTGGGGGGGAAGGCATCCAATGTTTTTCTCTTACTCATCCTCATAGAAATAAATTAATGCCTGTCAACTGTTAACTCAGAGTCAAGGAAGAGTTTAGCTGTATTCTGTCACAGTAGATGATGGTTCTTGCCTGAAATTGGGGATTATTTGTATTTCTTGAATATTTGCCTTATTTTTAGAATCCTAAAAATCCACAGATTAGCTATGGTAGAAAATTTTGCCTTGATGCTGTAGATTCCTTTCCTTTTCCACTTATTGTGGCCAGTCATGCCAGTGATACGGTCTGGATATACCTAACCTACTTCAGTGTCTTTCTATGCTTAGCTTCCCTTAGTGGTGTCCAGGTCTCAGCTGATTTCCCTCAATCAAAGATGAATCCCGGGATTGTATAATGATGCCGATAGAGTCCAAATATTGCGAATTCCGCACAGAGTGGGGAGTGAAAACAGTGTGCCCCTTTTTGGTTCACCATCTGCCCTTCTAGCACTCAACTCTTTGAGTTATAGGTTGTTGGAAAGAGTTTGCCTGAAGGAAAGTGGTTGTCTCACAGGAGGAGAAGGAGGTCCCCAGTGAGGCTAGTTTAGCTCCTTTCATTACACCACGTCTGTCCAATATCCAGCTGGAATTTGTTAAAGTTTCTGGAAAATAAAGGTTGCTCCTCTCTGTTTTCCAGTGATGGTATTCTTCCTATTTAAAAAAAGTTTTTGTAATTATTTCAATGAAAAATTTTAAAAGTATAGAAAGCAGTGAATGTTAGATTTTGTTTAGTTCACCAGCATCTTATTCGATGTGTATAATTTTTATCAACATGTTTAAATTTGATAAAATACAGGCATATAATTAGTTTTATATTTATATGCCAAACATAAGGCTAATTGCAGTTAACTTTGATAGCTAATGAGTAATTATTATTTGCTTTTTAGAAAATGGATTCTACATCTTTCTTACCAACATTTTTAGATGTGGATCTGACAATATCACATATTAAATGTCTTCCCAAGGATATTCTGGTGAAATTTCAAGGCATAAAGAATAATGAATGTGAGTTTGACTACCACGTATTGCAGAGAGAAATACAACATATTCCAAAAGTGAAAAATAATGTGGAAGTTGATGAATTTTGTTTGGTGGAAGAAAGAGTATCTGGAGAATGGCAGAGAGGAAGAGTCGTGGAAAAGAAAAATGAACTCTATACAGTGCTCCTCATAGATCGCGGAGAAGAACTAAGAGTTGCTGGTCCACAGATTGCTTCAGCCTGTGGCAATTTATTTGAGCTACCGCCACGGGTAGTATTTGGTATTTTTGCGAATATACTACCAGTTGGGGAAAAATGGTCCCCTAAAGCTTTGAATTATTTCAAGTCATTAGTAGGAATACAAGTGAAAGGTTATGTGCAAGCTATTTTACCTCTGCAAATGTTTCTTTTTGAAGTGCCAAAAATTATATCTCAGGCTCTCGAGTTACAATTAGGAAGACTTGTTGATGGAGATTCGTTTCGTCTTATTGTGGAAATGTTAGAAGAATTCCCTCAACAAATGCCAGATTTATTACAACATAAAAGGCCTGAATTGTCATTAGGTAATAAAGATACTTCACTTGATATTCAACATGTTCTGGATAAGTTGCAGCCATCTTTGTCAGTAGGAAGTACTGAAAGTGTAAAGGTATCATCTGCATTGAGCCCAAGTAAATTTTATTGTCAGTTAATTAAATGGACTCCAGAGCTAGAAAACTTGACAGCACATATGACTTTGCATTATGATACCATCTGTCAAGAAACTAGTCCCACGTGTGATAATTTTGGACTGCTTTGTGTTGCCAGAAGGCGAAATGGACAGTGGCATAGAGGAATTCTTCAGCAGCTCTTGCCCCCAAATCAAGTAAAAATTTGGTTTATGGATTATGGCAGTAGCGAGGCTATACCCTCAGTTTATGTAAAGAAACTTAAACAGGATTTTATTTTAGTACCATTATTTTCATTTCCATGTTCTCTGACATGTTTGCACGGTCCAGATAGAGATGCAAGAATATTTCAACTGAGTATATTTAAACAGGCCTTATTAGGACAAGTGGTATATGCACACATTGATTGGTTCAATAAGGATGAGCGTTTGTATTACGTGACATTACAAACTCAAGAGTCTACAGTTAATTCTAAGTGTCTACTGAAGACTGTAGGCACACAAGTACTTTGTCCGATGTCTGATTCAAAAATCTCCAATATCTTGAGTGAGACAAGTGTGTCTGATATAAACAGCTTTGCAGTTGAGAGTTTTATGGGAAATATTGAATGGTCAATAGACTCTTTAAATAAAAAAGGCATTTTAAAAGTAGGTTTTCCCATTAAAACAGTACAAATGGAGATAGAGGCTGCCTACATAGCTTTTATAGCATATGTATTAAACCCATCAAATTTCTGGGTACGCACTAATGACCATCAGAATGAATTTCAAGAAATAATGAAAAACATAAACAAATTTTATGATTTGTGTGAAAACGATGAAATGATTCTAAGAAAACCTGAACCTGGATTATTTTGTTGTGCTAGATATAGCAAGGACAGACGTTTTTACAGAGCTGTCATCACTGAAATTAATGGTTATAAGATTAATGTTTATTTTTTGGATTATGGTAATACTGATTCCATACCATTTTTTGATGTAAAAATTTTGCTTCCAGAATTTTGTGAGTTGCCTGCCTTAGCGATGTGCTGTTCACTTGCACATATATTCCCTGTTGAAGATTTATGGACTAAGGCTGCAATTGATTATTTTAAAAAATTAGTTTTGAACAAAGCAATTTTGCTTCAGGTTATAGCAAAAAAAGATGACAAGTACACTGTAAATATTCAAAGTGTTGAAGCCTCAGAAAATATTGATGTTATCTCTCTTATGTTACAAGCTGGATATGCAGAATATTTTCAAGTAGAACTAGAATATTTTCCAAAATCTGTAAGTGAATATTCAATGCTAAATTCAGAATCTAAAAACAAATTTAATATTAAAAAAGTCATATCTGCCCTTCTTGAAGGACCTAAATCTAAAAAGTACCATTCAAATAACCTGGTGGAAAATAACTTGTCTTTGCCAAAGTCCCTAGCTGTTAATATCTCAGAATTTAAAAATCCTTTCACCTTGTCTGTGGGACCTGAGTCATCCTGGCCTTATAAAGAATATATTTTTAGACCAGGAACAGTTCTTGAAGTTAAATGTTCCTGTTATTATGGCCCAGGTGACTTTTCATGCCAGCTCCAATGTAAGTCAGAAGACCTAAAATTACTAATGGAGCAAATTCAGAATTACTATAGTATTCATTCTGATCCTTATGAGATTGGGCAGACTGCTTGTGTTGCTAAGTATTCTGGGAAGTGGTGTAGAGCTGCTGTTTTGACTCAAGTATCAAAAGAAGTTGACATAGTGTTTGTTGATTATGGTTACCAAAAAAGGGTTTTAATTAAAGATCTTTGTGCAATTAACCCACGTTTTCTCTTGTTAGAAAGCCAAGCCTTCAGATGTTGTCTTAACCATTTTATTGAGCCTGTTAGTTGTAAATTATTCAGTTGGACAAGAAAAGCATTCAGAGACTTGTGGAATTTTATCTCTTCATCTAGAGGGTTATTGACTTGTATCATCTATGCCTTAGTCATTATACATCCAAACCATTTATATAACTTAGTGGATTTACAGTCCTCATTTACTAGTGCAAAAGAATTTCTTATGAATCGTGGCTCTGCTCAGTATATCACATTATCAGAGACATTCCCATCTTTAGTTAGTCTTTACAGTTACTGTTATTCTTCCTTTAATATACAAATTGGAAGTGAAGAAGAAGTATATATATCTCACATATATAGTCCCAAAAAGTTTTATTGCCAGCTTGGCAGAAATAATAAAGATCTAGAGATGATAGAAACAAAAATCACAGAGAGTGTTAACCTCCAAAATTGTCCAAAATATGATTCTAATAAAATGAGAGTGTGCATATCTAAGTATGTAGAGGATGGTCTCTCATACAGAGCTTTAGCAATACCTACAGATTCATCATCTGAGTTTCAAGTCTATTTTGTAGACTTTGGAAATAAGCAATTAGTAGGAGAAAATATGTTGAGGGCCATTTCAGCTCAGTTTCCAGAGTTGTTGTTTACACCTATGCAAGCTATTAAGTGTTTTTTGTCAGATCTTAGGGATGTAGATATTCCAGCAGAAATCAGTAGTTGGTTTAAAGACAATTTCTTGGGAAAATCATTAAAGGCGACAATATTGTCCCAGGAGTCAGATGGACAGCTTGGTATAGAATTGTATGATGGATCTCAATATATAAATGAGAAAATTAAAGTGCTGCTTCATGCTTATGGAAAAAGACATTGTGACCAAGCATGCTGCATGGAAAAGAGTAATAAAATAAATGAGAATAAGAGATTTACTACTTCTTTGAAAGGCAAAACAGGAATCAACTATTGCCATAATGTGATAAATAAACCTAGTCCAGTAACATATTCTGAAAGAAAAATAGACCAATTGATGCATCCCAAAAATATACATGCCAGGTTTTTGAAGCCATCAGTTTGTTATAAAATGGAACCTGTGTTAAAAAACAAAATGAAGAATTCTTTGAATGATGGGCTTAAAGGTATAAAAATTGTCCCTGGAGCTGCACATATTCTTGAGAACAGGGGTGTGGGCCAAAAATCAGTAAAGGTTGTATCACAGTCTTTTATCAGAGCATTAAATCAAACAACCTTACAAAACCCATATGACCTTATTAGGCCACAGATCAAAGACCTTCCTCAACCGCAAATTTATTTGAATGCCAAAGTTAAAGGGTATGTATCTAATATCAGTAATCCAGCAAGTTTCCATATTCAGCTTGCTGAGAATGAAAGTGTAATTATCAGACTTGCTGATGCTCTAAATGCAGCAGCAAGGAGATTGAGAGAGAGAAAATCAGTTAAACCTCTAGTGGGAGATCTTGTAGTTGCAGAATATGCTGGTGACAATGCCATTTACAGGGCAGTTATTAAGAAAATTTTGCCAGGAAATTCTTTTGAAGTAGAATTTATTGACTATGGTAACTCTGCAATAGTAAACACATCTAAAATTTACGAACTTCAGAGGGAATTTTTAACTGTTCCTCAGCTAGGAATCCATGCTTTTCTTAGTGGAGTAAAATGGAATGAGCCTGATGAAATATGGGATGACAAAACTGTGGATTATTTTACTTCGAAAGTACATAACAAAACAGTTTATTGTGAATTTTTGAAAAAGCATGATCAGAAATGGGAAGTAAATATGATTTGTGATGAAAGATGTGTCATTAATGAACTTCTGAAATGGAAAGCATGTTCAAAACTGCAGAAGTCAGCATTGCAAATGCCTCAGGTTCTCTCTCAAAAGGTGAGGCCAGGTGATAATGAAATGAAGAAAGGAAAATCAAATGAGTCTGAAGGTTCTATGAATTCGAACCAACAGCTGTTTAAAATTCCTTTGGAAGAATTCAAACTTGGACAACTTGAAAAAGCTGAAATGCTTAATGTTTCAAAAAGTGGAAGATTTTATGTGAAGTTATCCAAAAATAAAAAAATTTTATCAGATTTAATAGTATTAATTACGAAAGAAGAAAAAAAATCCCCTTTTTTATCAATGGAAAGTATTGAAAAAGGTTTAGAATGCTTGGCAAAATCTAAAAATACCTTGAAATGGCATCGATCAAAAGTAGAAGAGAAGTATGTTGATGATAAAGTACTTGTTTTTTTAGTGGATTGTGGTATCTATGAAATAGTACCTGTATGTAATACCAAGCTGCTTAGTAATGAAATAAGAAACATTCCTAGACAAGCTGTACCTTGTAAATGGATTTGGTTTGAAAATTCTAAGAACATATCATTTGAGTGCTTATTTGCTGATTTGGAAATAAATATTCTTTTCCTGAAATATTTAGATGCTGTTTGGGAAGTAGATATTTTGGTAGATGACCTGTTACTTTTGGAATACTTAAATTTGAATACAGTTCCTGTTGAAGAAAACAAACGTAGACCTGCAGAAATTGTTTACAACATTGAATCTAAGACTCCTGTATCATCATGCACAATAAAATCATTTACTTGGGTTCAATTCCAAAATGATAGGCAGTATTCTGGTATTGCAACTGCTGTTTCTGATCCATCAGACTTCAGTATTCAGTTAGAAGATTTCTTTGACATAATGAAATACCTTTTTATGTTGCTTTCTGATCTACCAGAGACCTTACAAACATTGCCTCAGGAGTTCATAATTCCCGGTTCTAGTTGTTTGTTCAAATATAAATCGGAAGATCAGTGGAATAGAGCAGAAATTTCTGAAGTCTCGCCTCAGTCTTTATGTCTTGTGTTGGTTGACTATGGATTTTCTTTTTATATACATTATTCAGAAATTATAAATCTTAAAGTTGTTCCTGAGGAACTTTTGAATTTGCCAAGGCTGAGTTATCCATGTATTTTATATGGTATCTTACCTGCTAAAGGAAAACATTGGAGTGAAGAAGCCAAAATCTTTTTTCGAGATTTCCTAAGTAAACCAGACTTAGTTTTTCAGTTTAGGGAATATCATTCTGAAACAAAACTGAAAGTAGATGTCATTCATGAGAAAAACAATTTGGCAGATATGTTAGTTGCATCTGGTCTCGCAACTTATTCTAAAGATTCAGCTCATCTTGATGCAATTACTGCTACTGAATCTACTAAAAATCCAATATAAATTACAAAGTAAGCCTATTTTCCCATTGTTAGATCAAAATTGTTACAAAAAACAAAATATAAATTTTACATACACTGAGAAACAAAAGTGTAAACAAATCTACAAAGAGGAAAGATGTCTGTAAGAACCTTCTAAGGAAAATTCGTATTAGTAAAAGATCACATTCTAGAAATTTGACAGTGAGAAAGAAAGTTGGTAGTGGAAAACATTTCCGGAGTACCATTTTGTTTGATACGTGTACAACAACTTCATTTTGGGAACTGCCTGATGGTTTGAAGAACAGCAGTTACGTTGAAGACATTTTTGAAAAACTACCAACTGAAGGAATACAGGAAAATAATGAACTTGAGAACAGCAGTAAAAACATTGCATGATAATAAAAAAAAACACAGAACACTTAAAAGGTAAACAGACATTTTTATAAAGTAGATTATTTTCTGTAGATTCTTTTTATTTGATTCTTTAAAAGTTTTTCATGTACTAACATCCAAATTGAAAATATATTGCAGGAAAACTTACTAGAAAATCTGGATAAACGGATGAACTGGAAGTGGCCACTATGATTCTAAAACGTTGCTTCACTATCTTTACATTTTTTGAGTGGTGAAGTTTTTAGAATGTAGTGAAAGATTTTAACCACACATGCATGCACACACGCATGACATTTCACAAATAATTTCAAGGGTTTCATAAAACTCCTAAATGTCTGTAGATCTCATGTTAATAAATCTTGCTATTATTAGTGAGCTTCCTGCGCTTATTTTGAAGAATCATTTTTCTGTTATATATAGTTTTATATCATATGAAATGTCTTTAGGTTTTTTGAGTGTGCTTCTAGCATATTTCTGAACCAGATAAATTTATAAATAAACTGACTAGCATATTTTCTCCTAAATCTTTTAGATATCAAACTGATTCTAAAATATTGTTAAAATTTTAATATTTTATGCACTACAGTATTGTCTGATTTTGTTTATCCACATTACATTCATTTTCTGTATGGATTAGTTACTGAGGATTTTGTAGGCTGTAAAGAATGTTCCCCGGCAAATGTTTGTTTTGACTTTATAAATAAAATGTATATTATTCCACATTCTGTATTATAACTAATGTCGTAACAGGCTATACTCTTTCAGTGAGTGGAAATGTCTTGTTTTTATTGATGTAATGTTAGAAGGTATTTTATTTGAATTTTACCTAGATGTTTTATAGTGAATTGATAAATGCTTTACAATTGGCCCCCTTTTCTATCTAATTTTTGAATCTTGCCTGATAGCGGTAGTGGTTATGGTAGTGATAGAAACAGCTACCATATTTTGAGTGCTTACTATGCTTCAGGCACTGTCCCAAGAGTCTTATATGTATTATCTCATTTAATGCTTATTACAACTCTACAAAGTATGTTGATATAAAGGTTTAGGAACCTAATAACTAGTATTCCACTTCAAGTTTTAAACCACTTTCAAATAAACCTCTTCAGAAGGAGAAAGATAATTGTTAAGCAAAATGTCACACTTAAACAAAATAAATAAAACCAAAAACAATATTGAAGACTGACTTATATTCATGGAAAAATTGGCTTACCAATAATGAAATAAGGAATTATTTAGACTTACACAGACGGTTATAGGCACAGACAAGAGAATCTTCTTGGGAGGGTACCCATGTAAAACAGCCTGAGGCAGTTCTCCCAAAAAAGAAAAGGAGGAGGAAGAGGCTAATCTAACATATGTCTTTCTCCTTCCAAATGGACCAGTGAGATTGACCTTGCTTCTAGAAGGCATAAGTCAGAAGAGCAAAAAGGCTAGGAGTATTATGCTAGGAGAGTGCCCCACCCGTGAACCTCCACATGGAAGGAAACATCAGGAGTGGGAAAGAAGCAGTCTCCTCCAAGCTATTATCACCACTTTATGGATGAGTCTCAGGGAAATTAAATATCTTGCCCATGAATTTAAAGTTGCTAAGTAAGGAACTGAGATATTCAACTCAGATTTCTCTGACTGATTTTGTTATTTATACTGCCTTTTGAAAAGAGTTAGCTTACTTGGGGAAGAGTTTCCTGTAAACTATTGGCACCAAACCATACATTTTGGCTCTTAGGTCCTTTACTATTCCCATACCTGTGTATATGTCTACCTTCTTTTATGTTTTTTTTTGGCCATCAAATTCTTTAAGAACCCACTTTGGGTCTCTGCTTCTATCTCATAGCACTCCTAACACACAGTGAATCACTAAGTGAGTTAAAGTAGCTGTTGTAAAAGCAGTTAGAAAACCAAACATTAAATTATACTTCAGAACACAAATTTGAAGTCGTATGTACGGAAAAAAATCAAGACTTTGTTATGACAAATATAAGAAATATGGTTTCACGGATTAGTAACAAATTTCCATACTTGCTATAATCATAGCCTTGAAACAAAACAAGAAAACAGCATTGAAAATAACTGGTTTTTATTGCCTTTACTATCTCAGCTCCTACCACCTCTATTACTCTTCCACTATTATTGCCTGCAGGTACTCTGGGTCTAGAGCAAAGTGATTTTAGTAGTTCCTCTTGGTTTAAGACATCAATATTTGAAAGGGTCTTACGTACTAAAAAAGCATAAAAAAGGGACTCTTATTACAGTGGTTCTCAACCTTGACTTTGCATTGGAATTAACAAAGGAAGCTTTCAAAAAACTCTGACGCCTGGGTCCCTATTAAAAATTAAATATTCTGTTTTAATTGGTCAAGAACTGTGGCTTTACTAATGGGTGTTTAAAGCTCTCCTGGTGATTCTAATGCACAGCTAAGGTTGATAATCACTACTCTAGAGAGGACTGTGGATAACTTCCTGAATTATTTTATGAGAAAAAATAATTTTAGGCTTTCTGTGTAAAAACTCTTAGAATCTATTCTTCCTGTATTTGAAGTCCAGACTATACCTAACGAGTCACAGTAATTTTGAGCTAAACTTAATTCAGAGTAAATAGTAAAAATATTATCATGTTAGAAATGGCCTAGATGTATATTACGTTTACTTTATCTTGCCTAGGTATTGTTCTAAATGCAGAAGTTGCCACCCTTTACATTTAGAAAATTGGCTTAACTTTCCCATAGTTTCAGCCTATTTTAACATCAGTGTTTAAATATTCAAGGTAATTGTTTTTATCTGTAGACTATTTTCTCCAGAACAAACTTGTTAGTCTTTTTCCAGGGTGTTTTCTCATTTGTTTTTGTTTTTTAAAATCATGTTTGCTTGCCCACATGCTTGTTTTTGCCTGACAGTCCTTGTATAGATTATGAGAACTAGAGAATGTAATAACCCATTCAAAAAAGCACAGGAAATACCTGTTCATTCTTTGCTAATGAGGCAGTGCTTAATGGTAATATGTGCCTATTCTTCTACAGTTGCTTATTTAACTGGAAGTCATCTTTGAAAGAAATCTAGAATGACAACTCATTTTTAAAGAGGAGTTTTTGATATTTTAAATATGAAGTAACATCTAGACATCCAGAGGAGAATGGCTGATAGACATGTGAAATGTCAGACTGCGTCTTGAGAACACAACACTATTGAGTCATACAGATTTATGACTCGCTTGCATTGGATGGTTATTAAAAATATGGGCACTGAGGCTAACTCCCTGAGTGTGAATATTTGCTTTGTCCCTTATTAGTGATAAAACCATGGGTAAGCTTTTAAACTCTTCTGTGCCTCAGTTTCTTCTTGTGTAAAATGGAGATCATAATAGTAACTACCCCTTTGGGTGGTTGTGAAGATTAAATAAATTAAAACATGTAAAGCATTTCAGTGTTGCCTGGTACATAATAAATGCTCACTAACTGTTAGAAATATAATCATCCTGATAAAACTATATTTGTTTTGAAAGTATTTTTGTGAAATCATAAGTTAAAATAATTTTTGATGCTGCTAAGCAAGAAACTGAACTATATTTAAGGTGAATACACACAGATGTATTTAGTATTAGTATAATGGTTACATTCATCATTAAATTTCTATTCTGAAGATAGGATTTATGAGTAAGAGATGATTTATGAGTAAGAGACAATTATAGTTCCAGATAAAGAATAGAATAGGTTATATATATTTTTTCCATTGTGGACATGTATTGCTAAATGAACAAGATGTTTTTAGTTGTCACATAGAATTATATATATATAGCATATGTTATATAATTATAGTATATGTTATATATACTATATGTATATGTATAACATATACATATGATGTATAACAGTATATATATAACTTGTTTACACTCAGTATTTTTCCTTGTTTACCTTTTATACTGTGACTTTTAGGAATTATTAAGTAAAATGAATTGTTAAGTAAAAGTTTATAGTTTATAAGAATTTTTAAATGAATAAGTCTTGAGTAACTCTTAATGAGACCCATAATGCTTTGAAGATTATATTACAATATACTCATGATTTTTTGTTTTTCAGTAGAAGAAAATGGAAGCTCAGATCACTTATGCATTAGTTTGGTAACAAATGATACATAGGATACCCAGTAATTACTATCTTGGTTTAGACACTGTAGAGCTGGAGTAAAGGTGTTAAGCATAGTACAACAACTTCCAGTATTAAATCATGTTAAATGAATCTAGATTTTTCAGATTTTTTTTCCCCAGGAGACCATGTTAGATTGCTGTAGAAATTTTCTGTGACCTAGGACATGATGCGTTGATTTTAAAAAGATTATTACTTAGTAAATGTGGTTCACCAGTGTGAGATAGCTTGAAAATATTTTATTTGATGAACTCTTCTTCTTTGTATGTGGTTTCAAAGGCAATAAATACCATTTTACCTTCTGATACTTTTCACATGTCTTCCCTGTCCTTTGTTTCAGTTCCTACTTTGTTGAGTTATAATTGCAACTGTGGTTAATATATAGAGAGTTAGTGCTACCATTTCCCTGGAAAATAGAAGTGCTTGTAAGAGTGACATTTATTAAAAGGAAATAGAGGAAAAATCAGACATAATCTCTTCTTTCCTTGTGTTTAGCTCATAATATGATAATTTTCTATCACTTTATTTTTAGCAATATTTAATTTTAGTTGGGTTTTATATTTTTGGTTATTAGGTTATTAGCTACTTGGAGATATTTGTGATATTCAAGAACAGTACGTCCAGTGGGGAAGGGGAATCAATATTTTGTCATGCATTTACTATTGAATTGGAATTTATTTTGCAAGTAAATATTAATTGAGCAAGTTCAGAGTATTATTTTGATGCAAAGATAGAACCATAAAATTATACAAGTGCACTGAAGAGTTAGCATAAGCCAAACAATTCTGAAGAACTGGATATGGGGTGGTTTAAAGAATATTTGCAAAAATTTAGAAAATTCCTAAGCAAGCTAGGGACAATCAAGTGTGTTAATATCTGTATGTCTGTATTGAGCATGTCGATATTGTCATTTCTTTGATGTTGGGAAATAATTTCCAGAAACACTGTAAGTTTGAATTTGGTATCCTGAAAGTTAAAGTTTACTTAAGAGTTGGAAACTTTATGTACGTATTTTTTCAAACAAGTTCATCTCTAGTTTGTGGTTATTTTAGAACAAACAATGTAACATTTACTTTTTGTAACCTAAACTCTCTGAACACTTTTGTGTCATTCCCTCTCCCCTAAGCCCTGCCAGATCTTGAAGATTATTTCCACAATTATGAAGAATATCTCCTTTGGAAAAGAATTCATTTTACACAGCAACTTCTTCTTTTTTTTTTTTTTTTGACAAAGTCTTGCTCTGTCACCCAGGCTGGAGTGTAATGGTGCTTGGCTAATTTTGTATTTTTAGGAGAGACGGGGTTTCACCATGTTGGTCAGGCTGGTCTTGAACTCCTGACCTAAGGTGATTCACCCGCCTCAGCCTCCCAAAGTGCTGGGATTACAGGCATGAGCCACTCTGCCGGGGCCCCACATTTTACAGAACTTCTATAGCTGTTGTATCACTGGGGTGCTTTTGTTGTTTAGTCACCATAAAATATGGCAAAGTTAATGATTTTGGTTTATTAAAAAGAAAATGAGTTTGAATGTCAAAGAAAAGGCATTATAATGCCTTTTTTTTTTGGAGGGGGGCACCAATTTAATCAGGAAGGAGCAGTCATTTGCCTTTAGTTTTCAGAGTTCCCTTAACTTCAGTTATGTCTTAATGTATAATATTTTATATTTGGAAATGATAAAAATATACAAACTAGAAAATTTATTTGCAGCATTTAAATTATTAAATCCTGCAGAAAATGATGTTTTGACAAGTCTACATTTCAGTTAAAAATTTTTTTTTTTTTTTTTTTTTTTTTTTTTTGAGATGGTGTCTCACTCTGTCACCCAGGCTGGAGTGCAGTGGCGTGATCTCGGCTCACTGCAAGCTCCTCCTCCTGGTTTCAAGATATTCTCCTGCCTCAGCCTCCCGAGTAGCTGGGACTACAGGCACCCACGACCATGCCCGGCTAATTTTTGTATTTTTAGTAGAGACGGAGTTTCACCATATTGGCCAGGCTGATCTCGAACTCCTGACCTTGTGATCTGCCCGCCTCGGCCTCCCAAAGTGCTGGGATTGCAGGCGTGAGCCACACCGTGCCTGGCCATTTCACTTAATTTTAATTGATATTTTTCCTATTTGGACAGAAGACCAATAAAGAAAATAGCTGAAGATATGTTTGAAACTAGGGTGCCTTCTTTTAAGATAGTTTATAATTTAAAACTAGCTTTTTTGTTTTATTTTTAATTTTGAAAGTATTATTTTTCAGCCTGTTATTTTATTATACTGTATAATTATAACTAGAAGGTGTGTAGTAATAGTGTAGTTTTATTCAGAGTACTTTCAAATAAAAACAAAAAGTAGTGTTTTTATCTTAGTATTTATATTTTCTTAGGATTAAGTTTTATTTTATAGGTTATAGTCAACATTGGAATAGTGCTTTTTTTCCACTCTAAAACATTTGTGTTAAGTTAGTAAGATCTGTTATTTTATAAATGTTGGCAACAGATTTTTATTTAAAAATTTGGAGAACAGTAGAACATTTAAGTTACTACATAAAATATTTCAAAGCTTAGGATTGTTAAATCTTTTAAATTTTTTCCTTCCTAATTTTATTCTATATAAAGAATGAGTTTTCAATCTAATGTAAAATGGCTTTCAACTTAGAAAAAATGTGATTCGTTAGTAAACTGGTTAAGATTATTGATATTTTTAAAAATAACATTCACATATACATTTTCAAGGCTGTATTTTGATGTGAAATAAAACACTCAGGTCCAAAACTGTTAAATAAAGACAAATTATTCAGATATTTGTATTTTGGTTGCATAATTATTGTGATTTTAAATCTTCTCCATGAGCGCCTAAGTAGGTTAAATTTCAGAGGCTCTGAACTTTTTTTGTTTTTACTTTTTAAATCTGTGTATCTTAATATCAGCTTAACTTTTTTGATTTTTAGAGGAATATTGAATTCTAATATCACTTTTTAAGCAGTTGTGATATTGTTGCTATTATTTGTATATATCCAAGGGACCTTTTTTTTGGTTTTGTATATTGATTATTTTGAGTTAAAATTTTTTTCTCAGTAAGTGTGTATTCCTAAAGTCTGAAATTATGCATGTGTTTTTGATATTATAATATGAATTTCTTGTGATGAAATACTGAATTCACTTTAAAATTTTTCTTGACCAAAGATAATCATTACACATTTTTTCTGTTTCCAAAACATATGAGTTCTTTTTTGTTCTTTCTTTATTCTTTCACTTTTGTTTATTTTTAATTTTAATTATATGTTCCAGGGTACATGTGCAGGATGTGCACTTTCGTTACATAGGTAAACATGTGCCATGGTGGTTTGCTGCCCCTATCAACCCATTACCTAGGTATTAAGCCCCAGCATGCATTAGCTATTTTTCCCAATGCCCTCCCTTCCCCCACCCCACCCCCCAACAGGACCCCATGTATTTGTTCCCCTCCCTATGTCCATGTGTTCTCATTGGTCAGCTCCCATGTATAAGTGAGGACATGTAGTGTTTGTTTTTCTGTTCCTGCCTTAGTTTGCTGAGGATAATGGCTTCCAGCTCCATCCATGTCCCTACAAAGGACATGATGTCATTCCTTCTTTATGGCTGCATAGTATTCCATGGTGTATATGTACCACGTTTTATTTATCCAGTCTATCATTGATGGGCATTTGGGTTGATTCCATGTCTTTGCTAATGTGAATAGTGCTGCAGTGAACATATGCATGCATGTATCTTTGTAATATAATGATTTATATTCCTTTGGGTATATGCCCAGTAATGGGATTGCTGGGTCAGGTGGTATTTCTGGTTCTAGATCTTTAAGGAATCGCTGCACTGTCTTCCACAATGGTGGAACTAATTGACATTCCCAGGAACAGTGTAAAAGTGTTCCTCTTTATCTGCAAACTCACCAGCATTTGTTGTTTCTTGACTTTTTAATAATCATCATTCTGACTGGTGTGAGACAGTATCTCATTGTGGTTTTGATTTGCATTTCTAATCATCAGTGATGTTGAGCTTTTTTTCATATGTTCGTTGGCTGCATGAATGCCTTTTTTTTTTTTTTTTTTTTTTTTTTTGAGACTGAGTCTCGCTGTGTCGCCCAGGCTGGAGTGCTGTGTCGCCCAGGCTGGAGTGCAGTGGCGCGATCTCGGCTCACTGCAAGCTGTGCCTCCTGGGTTCACGCCATTCTCCTGCCTCAGCCTCCTGAGTAGCTGGGACTACAGGCACCTGCCACCTCGCCCGGCTAATTTTTTGTATTTTTAGTAGAGACGGGGTTTCACCATGTTAGCCAGGATGGTCTCAATCTCCTGACCTCGTGATCCACCCGCCTTGGCCTCCCAAAGTGCTGGGATTACAGGCGTGAGCCACTGCGCCCACCTGTGAATGTCTTTTTTTGATTAAGTGTCTGTTCGTGTCCTTTTTCCACTTTTTAATGGGGTTGTTTGTTTTTTTCTTGAATATTTAAGTTCCTTATAGATTCTGGCTGTTAGACCTTTGTCAGATGGATAAATTCCAAAAATTTTCTCCAGTTCTGTAGGTTGCCTGTTCACTCTGATGATAGTTTCTTTATGTCAATATCCCTCTGAACACTGATGCAAAAATTCTCAATAAAATACTGGCAAACTGAACACAGCAGCACATCAGAAAGCTTATCCACCATGATCAAATTGGCTTCAATCCTGGGAATCAAGGCTGGTTCAACATACACAAATCAATAAACATAATTCATCACATAACCAGATCTAAAGACAAAAACCACGTGATTATCCCAATAGATGCAGAAAAGGCCTTCAATAAAATTCAGCATCCCTTCATGTTATTAAAAACTGTCAATAAACTAGGTATTGAAGGAACATACCTCAAATTGATAAGAGCCATTTATGACAAGCCCACAGCCAATATAGTGAATGGGCAAGAGCTAGAAGCATTCCCCTTGAAAACTGGCAGAAGACGAGGATGCCCTCTCTCATGACTCCTATTCAACATGACATTGGAAGTTCTAGCCAGGGCAATTAGAACAGAGAAAGAAATGAAAGGTATTCAAATAGGAAGAGAGGAAGTCAAATTGTCTTTTTTTGCAGATGACATGATCCTATATGTAGAAAAACCCATTGGCTCAGCCCAAAAGCTTCTTAAGCTGATAAGCAACTTCAGCAAAGTCTGAGGATACAAAATCAATGTGCAAAAGTCACAAGCATTCCTATAAGGTAAGCAGAGAGCCAAATCATGAATGAACTCCAATTCACAATTGCTACAAAGAGAATAAAATACCTAGGAATACAGCTAACAAGGGAAGTGAAGGACCTCTTCAAAGAGAACTAGAAACCACTGCTCAAGGAAATCAGAGAGGACACAAACAAATGGAAAAACAATCCATGCACATGGATAGGAAGAATCAATATCATGAAAATGGCCATACTGCCCAAAGTATGTAGCATTATAGATTAAATGGAATTTCCATTAAACTACTGTTGACATTCTTCACAGATTTAGAATAAACTATTTTAAAATTCACATGGAATGAGAAAAGAGTTCTTATAGCCAAGACAATCCTAAGCAAAAAGAACAAAGCTGGAGGCATCACACTACCAGACTTCAAACTACACAAAAAGGCGACAGTAATCAAAACAGCATGGTACTGGTACAAAAATGGACACACAGACCAATGGAAAAAGAATAGAGAACTCAGAAATAAGACTGCACATCTACAACCATCTGATCTTCGACAAACCTGAGAAAAGCAATGAGGAAAAGATTCTTTAGTAAGTGGTACTGGGAGAACTGGCTAGCCATATGCAGAAAATTGAAACTGGACCCCTACCTTACACCTTATACAAAAATTAACTCAAGATGGATTAAAGACTTAAATGTAAAACCTAAAACTATAAAAACCCTAGAAGAAAATCTAGGCAATACCATTCAGGGCATAGGCACGGGTAAAGATTTCATGATGAAATCACCAAAAGCAATTGCAACAGAAGCAAAAATTGACATATGGGCTCTAATTAAACTAAAGAGTTTTTGCACAGCAAAAGAAGGTATCCTTTCACCTTTAAAGGAACACTGGATTATTTTTATGCATCCCTTTTAAAAATTTATTTGGTCTGTAGTTTGTATAATAATTATCTCAATCTTTTTCAGAAATCTCCAATATTAAATTTAATTTTTTTCCTGTATATAACTTTTAGAATAATTTTTTTCAGTATGGATTTTATAATGGAACTTAAGAATATGTAAGATTAGAGTAGTGGTTCCCCTTTGGCTATATAATACATTAACAGTTCAGTGTGAAATCTAAGTAATATCTTCAATTTATTTTCTTTTCTCACTACTATTCATATTGTTTTTCCTTAGCACAGTGTTTCTTATTTCTGTTTTTATGTCTTTACACATACTGATATCTTCTGCTTCCTACCAAATTATCCTCTTTTATAATCTTGTCACATTCTCCTCTAAGGTGCATTCATTCATCAAACATTTCGGAAGTGACCATATTAAATATTGGAGATACAAAAATGAGTAAGTGAAATTCCAGTTCTAAGATATTCCCAGTACAGTGGTAGAAACAAATAATCAGTTATATTAAGGTGTACTTTGATATGTAGCAAAGGTATATAATAGGTGTTCTGGATGGAGGACAGTGTGCCAAACTTCCTAGGATTGAGGAAACAGTTGAAAAGGAGTCTCAAAAATATGACCTGTGAGCCTGACTCTTGAAAGATAAGTGGTACAATTTTCTAGGGAACTTAGGCAAACACCTAAGAAAGGAAATTATAGAAGGTGTAGTACAGCCAAGCAAAGTTGACACATTACAAACACACTACTTTTGTTTGAAAATATTATTTCATCTGTATATTTGAATGATAGTTGCAATAGATACACAATTAGAAATGCAGAGTTATTTTCCCTCAGCATTGGAAAATGTGGTTCCATGCTCTTTTGACTTCCACTTTTGATCCTGAGAAGTCTCTTGTCTGCTTAGCAATAATTCATTTTCCTTATAAGTAGTCTTTTCCTTCCTGGTCCTGTACATCTTCACGTTGTATTTGGTGTTTCACACCTAACACATTATTTATTAATGTTGTTAATTATGTTTATCCTGCTTGAGACTCTGAAATTCCTGAATCTAAAGATTGGTCTTTTTGTCCATTCTGGGATATTCTTAGCTGTTATATCTTTGTGGATTCTTGCCTATTGTATTTTTCTTTGTACAGCTGTTTTGATACGTGTGAATTATTATTATTATTATTATTATACTATGACTCAACATATTTTCCATATATTAGTCTCTCTGCATTGCATTCTGGGTAATCTCCTTACACCTGTCTCCCAAGTAAACTCTTCAGTAGTATTTAATTTGCAGTTTATTTTGAGTTACTAATTTTAATTATAGTTTTCCACTCTAGAAGTACTTTTCCTTTTATTTTCATATTTGCTTGCTCATTTTTATTCTATTCTATTCTGTCCCAATTTCAGTGTCTTGTTTTATTTAACATATTAAGAATACTTAGTTTATACATGTATTTTATAATACCGGTATATACACTCATTGTAGATACATATTTGCAGTTTAATAATTCTGTGAATTATTTTTTACTTATTATACCTTATTTACCCATATGTTTTATGATTTTATTGTTGACTTGTGTTTCTTGATACTTTAACTGTGGATATTCTTTAAGACCTGTGTTTAAAGTACTTCCTGCATTTGGAATTTGCAAGTTCTTTTGCCAAGTGCCTGAGGGCACTTTCAGACCCAACCCCTGGCTTAGAGGTTTTTCTTGTGTTCAGGTAGTATAAATTCGAGCTGCCAGGAAAGCTTCAGAAAGTTGTTTTTTTTTTTTTTTTTTTAGTTTTACTTAAAGTCAAAATGCTGAAACATGTAAATAAGCCATTTTGTCTCGCAGTTGGTTGCTTTTTATTTCAGTCACTGGAATATCACTTTTGGAATCAGGAGTTATGCAAGAGTGTCTGATCAAACTTTTTACCCTGCTTGATTATCATTCAGTTTACTACTTTGCTTGTATTTACATTTGTACTTTTGAAACACAGGTTTAAGTGCTTTGGGTATCAGGAGCTGCATTCTAGCACTTGTTTACCTCTGTGGATTAGGCATTGATTTCTTAGATATGACTAAAATCACAAGTGACAAAACTGGACTTCTCAAAGTTCAAAAGTTTTGTTTCAAAGGACACCATCAAGAAAGTGAAAAGACTACCTACAGAATGGGGAAAATATTTGCAAACTATATAATAATTAGTATCTACAATATATAGTGAACCTTTAGAACTCAACAGTTAAAAAGACAACCCATTTTAAAACTGGGGAAAGGTTTTGTATAGCAGCTTCTCTCAAGAAAATACACAGTAAACCCATGAAAAGGTGCTCACCATCACTAGCAACTACAGAAATGCAAAAACACAACTAAATAGCACTTGATATCCAGTGGATTGGCAAAAAAAGTTATAGATAACAAGTACTGATGTGGATGTAGAGAAATTGGAACTTTCATACATTGCTAGTGGGATTGTAAAATCATGCATCTACTTTGGAACACAGTTTGATAGTTCCTCAAAATGTTAATTAAGATTGAGTTGATACATGACCCAGCAATTGCATTTCCTGGGTATACACTTAATTTAAAAAATATATCTACACAAAAAATTGTGCACAAAATTTTATGGTAGCATATTCAGAATAGCCAAAAATAGAATCAAATCAAATGTCCCTTAATGGAAGAGTTTATAAACAAAGTTGATATATTCATGCAATGGGATATTATTCAGCAAAAGAAACAAAAATCGGTTCAGGGAGTCTTCAAAAATTCATAGAAAATGCATATTATGAAAAATCTATGCATGGATTTCAAAAAAATTTTTTACACCAAAATAAACTAGTATTAACTTGATATTATATATCTGAACAGGATCTAGTTTGAGGCACTAAAAAGGATAAGACATCAGTTTGAAAAGCAGAACAAGATGCATTCTGCTAAAATTGAAGCAAGAGTAAACATCAAATTTGTGATGATGCTTGGGTGGAAGAATGGCAAAATCATTGATCCTTTATGAAAAGTTTATGGGGACAATGCTTTATAGAAATCAGCAGTTTATAAATGGATAACTCTTTTTAAGAAGGAATGAGATGATGTTGAACATGAAAACTGCAGCAGCAGATGTCTACATCAATCTGCAAGGAAAAAGTTACTCTTGTTCATGCCTTAATTGAAGAGGACCCATGATTAATGGCACAGATAGTAGCCACAGCTATAGACATTTCGACTGGTTCAACGTACACAATTCTGACTGAAAAATTAAAGTTGGGGTAACTTTCCACTTGATGGGTCCCAAACCCATTGCACACAAATCAGCTGAAGACAAAAGCTGAGCTTTCAATGGAAATTTTAAACAACTGGGCTCAAGATCCTGAAACAGTTATTCGAAAAATTGAAACATGGGTTTACAAGTATGACCCTGTGACAAAACACAATTAAAGCAATGGCTACCAAGAGTGGAAGTGGTCCGGTCAAGGCAAATCGGACCAATTAAGGGCAAAGGTCATGATAACAGATTTTTGAGATCTAAGGGAATTTTATTTTATTTTCTGGCAGGTCAAAGGATAATGACATCTGCTTACTTACTATGAGAGTGTTTTGAGAATGTTAGTCGAAGCTTTAGCAGAAAAATGCCCAGGAGAGCTTTACCAGAGAGTCCTTCTCCACCCTAACAATGCTTCTGCTCATTCCTCTTGTCAAGCAAAAGCAATTCTGAAAGACTTTCAGTGTGCAGTCATTTGTCCGCCTTACTGTCATGGTTTGTCTCCTTCTGACTTCTTGTTTTGTAATCTAAAAAAAATCTTTAATGGGCACCCATTTTTCTTCAGTTAATAAATGGATAACTGCATTTGATGCAGTAAAAATGACTGCATCGATGTGGTTAAATTCCCAGCACCCCCAGTTCTTTAGGGATGGACGAAATGTCTGGTATCATTGCTTGCAAAAGTACCTTGAACTGGATGGAGCTTACATCGAGAAGTGAAGTTACGTATTTTTATTTGTCATTTTAATCCAATTTTCCCATAAACCTTTTGAAGTCCCTTTGTACATGCTATGCCATGAATGAATCTCTAAAACCTGATGCTAAGTAAAAGAAGCTAGTTACAAAAGGTCACATATTGAATGATTAGATTTAGATGAAATGTTCAAATTAGGCAAATTCTTAGAAAGCAGATTAGTGGTTGCCAATGCCTGTGGGGAGATGAGGATGGGAAGTGACTATTAATGAGTGTGAAGTTTCTCTTTGGGGCAGTGAAAATATTCTCAAGTTAAATAATTTTGGTAGTTTATCAACTTTGTGAATATACTGAAAATCAATGAATTGTGTACTCTTAAAGGGTGAATTTTATGGCAAGTGAATGACAGTAAAGGGGTTATTAAAAATTACATGTATTATACTATGAATTCACCTAAGACTAAAGATGAAAAGAAGAATGTAATGAAAAATTATCTAATAGAGGGATTTTGAAATTAACTAAATGGAATAAGATCTAAAACCTCAAAGAAAACAAACAAACAAACAAACAAAAAGAACAGGCCTGGGAAGGGGAAAATAGCCATTCCTTTGACAGTATCCTCAGCCTTCTATTCATAATATTATTATTAGATGTGTAATAATGTTGATGTGTAACATGTTTTTTACATTAGCTGTTTAAAAATGTAACAAAGTGGAAAACACAAAAATACACATTTTGAGGGTTTATTTTAGATTGTACACCTGTGTAACCACCAACATAGTTCAGAATAGAACAGTGCTAAGACTACAGGAGCTCTTTTTCTTTGCCTCAAATATTTATGCTCTCCTCTCCAAATGAACTTCTATTTTGACTTTTGTAGTAATTCCTTTCTTTAACATTTTTTTTTATCACTGAATCTTACTGACAACAAAAAAATAATGTTGCCTTTTTTTGGGGTAATGCCTATATATGGAATTTCTGATAGGCATATATATGTGGTCTTTTTTTTCACAAATTTTTATATATGTGAAATACATCTATGTTTTTGTGTGTAGCTGTGATTCATTAATTTTCATTTCTGAATAACACTTCATTATAAAGTATTATAATTCTACTTTTGATGACATTTATTTCCAATTTTCATCTATTGCAAATGCATATAGGAACTACTGTTTACCATTTTATGACTATATATATATGATTTCTGTTGGGTGTTGCTGGGTCCCATTGCTAGAACTGCTGGGTCATTGACTGTACAAATTTTGTACCTTGTAGAGTGGATTTCCCAGAAAAAAAAAATTGAGGCAAGATCTTGGATGCAGTTACTTTATTTGGGAGCAGGAAGAAGGCAGCAGGGGAGCACAACACAGGGGAGGAGGAAAAACTAACATGGGGTGCATTATTGAGGTCGTTGTTAGGTGCAATGGGAGCTCAATTTCTAAGGTGTCAGAATGAATACCAGAATTGCCCATCTGAAGGATGGGAGTTGGAGCAGGTTCTGTAGTGTTAGAGAAGGTCCTCAGACAGAAGATGGAAAGACACACTGCTCATGCTTGAGGTGAATTGCCATTACAGCACTAGAAAGTGTCTGGGCTTGTGGGATACCACTGTTATGACAGAAATTAGAGTTACACCGAAGTCATTTGTCAGGGAACTAGTGGCAATTGCTTCAGCCCATTCTTTAAGCTGCTCACATCTGCCTTGCCAATACATTAAGTCCGATCTGTCCTTTAACTCTTCAAGTAGATGACTAATTACAGTCTCCGGAAGGGTTAGTGGAACATAATAGACTCCCCATGGTTGAAATTGTTTTCAGGTTTTTAATTTATATTCATCATCTCCTGTTTTCTCTACTATTTTCGGTTTCCTGTACCTTTGGCCAGCATTTTGGCTGCTCTGGACCCATTAGGTTGCTACACTTGCCTGTTCACTATTGTCATCAGGCATGGAAGTACCAAAAGACATCAGTGAATCCTCTGAGTTCCAGGCATAGTTGTCTCTGGATTCATATTTAGTAGCAAGTGTAGCTCCCCATGATACTTGAAATAATTCTCCTGTGCCAATATTATGACTAGTTTAGTTGTCTTCTGATTTATCAGCATGAGGTATGAAAGAGATTAGGCAGCAATCATAGTTTCAGGCTTGGAAAAATTGTATTATGTCCCTTGGTGGAATTATCATACCCTTTCCACCCAAGAAACAAGTTCCTATATTCTTGTAGACCCTGAGGTTGTAGGGATGGAAATAATATTTTGAGGATGAGTCACTAAAGAGAGGGTTAGAGGGGCTATTCCTACTTAATACCACTTGGTTTAGGCCCTGTGTGTTCCAGCCATTGGGTACAACACCCCATACGTTGGCCATTGTTTTAGTACTTTGACCTTATAGTGTTTTTGCTTATCTGGAGGACGCACTGAACCTTTAATAGGTCATTCTACCATTGTGTTAGACTGTGGCAGTTAATGCAATATGTGGTGAGATGAGTAGTTGCCACAGTTGTGCACTTGTTGTTGCATCTCTTTTATTTTATTATTTTTTTAGACAGAGTTTCGCTCTTGTTGCCCAGGCTGGAGTGCAATGGTGCGATCTTGACTCACCACAACCTCCGCCTCCTGGATTCAGGTGATTCTCCTGTCTCAGCCTCCTGAGTAGCTGAGATTACAGGCATGCACCACCATGCCTAGCTAATTTTTGTATTTTTAGTAGAGACGGGGTTTCTCCATGTTGGTCAGGCTGGTCTCAAACTCCTGACCTCAGGTGATACACCCGCCTCAGCCTCACAAAGTGCTGGGATTATAGGCGTGAGCCACTGCGCCAGCCTGTTGTATCTCTTTAACATAAAATGGGTCTTTGTATCTGAGGTGATGATGCTATATGAGATCTTTTGTTAGTAACTAAGTTGTAAGTTCTTACATTGTGGGGCTGACAGACTTACTATAGCCAAGGAAGTTAACCCACATTCAAAAATAGGTACCAGTTCTGTTAAGGATAGTTATTACTGTCTCCAGCATAGAATGAGTTCAGGGTGACATATTTGTCACCAAGTTTCTGGTTATTCTTGTTGAGAGATGCTAACACAGTGAGGGTTCATCATGGCTCTCTTCTGCTGACAAAAGTATCTGCAGTAGGGGTTGTTACCTATGATTTGGTGAGAAGCAGCCACATACTGCACTCATTGATAATGTCCATCTCTTCCACCATGTTGCCATTCATGGACCATTTGTACATAGACTAATATTATGGGATCTTTGGGGTGTCGCTTTTCTGGCTGGAAACCTGTGGCCAGTGGCACCTTTGCCTGAGGTTTGCTCAGGCCCACTGGGCTTGTTTCCATCAGGCTTTGCTCAGCTCATGCTGCCGGCCTGGATCCCATGGCTCCAAGGGAGACTGGAGTCAGATGTGGAGTGGTGACGGATGTGTGAGCAAACATGGGGTCTGGCCACTGCACAGTCAGACACACCAGCCACTGCTGCAGGGCAGGCAACTCCAGGTGCCGGCATGGGTGCCAGCTCTCCGCAAGGCTGCAGCTGGACCAGGCATACTGCAAGCAGCTTCCCCGGCTGGCACTGGGGAATGCAGTGGTACCCAGAAACATGAAGACATGAGGAACCACAGGGCCACAAAGAGGGAGTCATAGCTCTGGCTTGGGAAGCTCCCAGGTCTGGGCTCCCCAAAGGGCCGCAGCTCTTCTCTTCTTTTTTTTTTTTTTTTTTTTTTTTGCCTGCAACATGGCAAACAAGGGGCATGTTTCAGCCCTGTTTGTATTATAGCAGCTCTTTCAGTCTTGCGACTCAGCAGGTCCTGAGTTCTTGTCCTGTGACCAGGAAGAATGAGGTACTCAGAGCAGCGGAGTGTAAGCAAGATGAAGAGGAGCTTTATTGATCAATAGAACATCTCAGGAAAGCCCTGCAGTGGGCAGCTCCTCTCTGTAGCCAGGGTGTCCCAATGAGTGTTCAGCTCCTGGCAGAGAGGGTAGCTCCTCTCTGTAGGCAGGGCATCCCAACAAGTGTTCAGTTCTCAGAAGAGAGAGGATAGCTGCTTTCTGCAGCTGGTTGTCCCAAGTGTTTGGCTATCAGCAGAGAGGGTAGCTCCTCTCTGTAGCTGGTTGTCCTATCATCTGCAGCTGTTGGCAGAGAGTAGGCCCCAGAGTGGGTGGCTCCTCGCTGCAGGCAGGTTGTTCTGTCGTTTGCAGCTCTCAGCAAGGAGGATAGCTACTCTGCAGCTGGTTGTCCCATTGGCTCTCCATCCTCTGCTCTGCTCTGGCTGAGCCCAGGGCTTTTGTAGGACTCAGAGGGGAGGAAGTGTGTGCTTATTGGTTCATGGGCAGCCATGGGTGGGCCCAGAAAAGGCACCACAAATCCCCACTCCAGTCCATGGAACTGGCAGCTTGGCCCCCAGCCTTCAGGCCCTCCCTGGCCTGAAGGTGGGGCCTCATCAGGGACCTGCTTCCTTCTGCCCAGGAGCCCATCTGCCTACTGCCACTATCCATGGCACTGAGGCTGCTTGTGCCAAGGGGCACCTGCAGGCCAGCGTTGAGCCACCCTCAGCCCCTCCCTCAGCTTTCCCCCTGTGCTTGTTGGCGCTCAAGGTCCAGAGGGGGCCGAGGTGGTAGGAGGCTGGCATGTCAGTGCTTCCCTGAGCATGCCCACACCTGGCCAGGGTGTGATAGCATGGGGGCTCAGCTCCAACTTTGCTCTGACATTGCAGTGGGCAGCTGCAGCTGCACCTGGAAGGGTGGGGCTGCTACTTGCTTCTTGCTCCCACTGGCTCTGTGGAGTACGCAGCCCCAGCTTCACCCCCTCACAGCCTGGGGTAGAGGTTCCAGGTCCTTGCTGGGCCAGGCCGGTGTCCAGGGCAGGGGCAGCATCTCCACGAGGTCCCCCCATGGCCTCAGTGCTCAAGGGTTCCCAGAGCTCCTCCTGTAAAGGCTCACGGCCCTGCCCAGGGGGGCACCTCTGTATTAGTCTGTTCTCATGCTGCCGATAAGGCATACATACCCGAGAATGGGTAATTTATAAAGGAAAGAGGTTTAATTGACTCAGAGTTTCACATGGCTAGGGAGGCCTCACAATCATGGCGGAAGGCGAATGAGGAGCAAAGTCACATCGTACATGGCAGCAGGCAAGAGTGTGTGCAGGGGAACTCCCCTTTATAAAACCATCAGATCTCATGAGACTTAATTCACTATCATGAGAACAGCATGGGAAATACCTGACCCCATGATTCAATTACCTCCCACCAGGTCCCCCCAGTGAAATTGTGGGAATTATGGGAACTGAAATTCAAGATGAGATTTGAGTGGGGATGCAGCCAAACCATATTAGCCTCCTGTAGTGGATTGCGGCCTGCCTTGCTGTTTGGAGTGTCAGGCCCAGCAATCACCCAGATGTGGGGTGGACCCCTGGGACATGGCCCCGGGTGGTCCTGGGCAGAGCCTCCCCTGAGGCACAGGAGCCTCACGGGGTGGCTGCGGTGACTGCACTGCTGACTGGGTCCCTGAGGTAGGCACTGCTCCCACTTCCCATCCTGGGCCCACGAAACAAGGCCCCAGCTCCACCTCCTGCCTGAACCCTCCCCATAGCAGTGGCGTCCAGTGTCCAGAGCATGGGGCCTCTGGACCTGGGGGTGGGTCCTACCTGGCTGCACTAGGGTGGGGGCGGTGCATTTGGCTGCCTCGGGGATGTGGGGCACAGTGGACCCACCACCGCCATTGCTGTTCCCACAGGCACTTCTGCCGCCACCACCACCTCCCGCACCTCCCTGCTGCGGACAGCCCACCACTGCCATCACTGACATGGCTGGGAACAGAGGCTCTATAACACCCACCCAATGGGTGCTCTCGTCACCTGGTTGTCACCTGGTTTTTGAGTATCTTTTCTGTGGTGGATACCTTATGATGAGCATTAGTATGAATCAAAAAAAGATTTACATACTCTGTGGCCATTACCACTGGTCCATTCAAATGCCTCTTCTCCAGATTTTCTTGTCTCTAATCTTCTAGACTTGTTCCTTCTGAGCCCTGACCAACCACTTTAGCCAGTTGCCACTGTCTGGCAGTCTGAAACCTACCTCAGGTTTCTTTTATTTCCATTCAAAAAGGATGTGGGTTCTGCCCATAGGAAAAGTTTCTTCTCATTGTTTTTCATGAATGCTTCTGAATTGAGCTATAGTTTAGCAGTAGTTCATATTGGCTGGAGATGACGTTGATTTGACCAATTTATGGAACAGGCTTCCTCCTCCCCTCCCCGCCCTTAAATTGTCTGTCAGGTGATCCTAGGAAATCCTTCCAGGAAGACAAAAGAGAAGTGTGTGATTTTTGAGTGTCTGAATGTCATATCAATTTTAGATTCCTGGGTTAAATCCCACTTAGATGTGCTATATAATCTTGTTAATATCTTGCTGAATTTGGTGCTAATATTTTGTTAAGGAATTTTGCATCTGTATTTATAAGTAATACTGGTATGTAGATTTATGGTTTTTAAATCATGTCTTTGTCTGGATTTCGTATCAGGATGCCAATGGGTTGGGAAATGACTGAAAACATTTTTGTAGGGTTGGTATTATTTCTTTCTTCAAAATTTAATCGTATTTACCAGTAAAGTAATCTGAGCATGGACTTTTCTTTGTGGGAAAATTGTTAATTACTAATTTAAATTTTATCAAGTTATGTAACTATCACTATAAATCAGTTTCAATACATTTTTATCACTGCATTATCATTCCTGTGTCACATTACTGTTAATCCCTATATACTGTCTTGCCTCTACCCTCTGCTACAGGAAAATGCTAATATCTGTCTTTAAAGCTTGCTCTTTTCTGAATATTTTATGTAAGTGGAATCACACAATATATGGTCTCTTCTGTCTGACTCCTTTCACTAAACAAAATTTTTTTGAGATTCATCCATCTCATTGCATCTGTCAATAGTTCATTCCTTTTTATTGCTGAATAATATTCCATTCAGTAAACATATCATATTTCAGTCATTTCTAAGTTTTGGTTTGTGATTATGATTATGATTATTGCTGCTAGAAACATATGTATGCAAGGCATTAGTAGATACTTTTGGTACAGTAAGAATGAAGAGACTTGGTAGTGAGTAAAGTAAGAGTTTCAGTGAAAAAGTTTGTGATGCTTTTTTTTTTCTGCCTAGAAGCTTGCTTGCTTGTTTATTTACTTGGTTTTGGGATACTAAGTCATGTGACTGTATCTGAGTTTCTAGATAGTTGATGTGTCACTGTATATTACTTTGCACTGGTTTATTTATAACATTCTGCTTAATTTGCATTTTGTTCTCTCCTACTTGGTTAAAAACCAATAAATGTAATGATTCTTTCAGTTTGCATCCATATTTTATACATAATACATGAGATAAATATATATTGATTAATTGAATTTAAAATTTTATCATCTCTTCAAAGGGCGTATTTCATGAGCTTTTAAAAATAATGTGAAAACACTACGGATATCTTAGTAAATAGGGACTATAGGTTCCCTATTTACTAAGGGATTAATTAACCAATATTCTCTTTATTAATAAGGCTTATAGTCTGACTTTTAAGGAACTTTATTTCTCTTTTGGTAATCTGTACTTCTAATTTGAATTTGAATATTGTACAAGTCAAATATACTAAGAGGTAAAGATTGCAGATAAAAGAGCAAATTTTCCCAGCAGTTAAGAAAAATGTTTCTATATTTTTTGGGGGTGGTTTTACTGACATCTAGTGGCATTCAGTCCTATATATTTAAGCTTGCTTTATTTCTACTTGTATTTCCATGACTATCTTATGTTTTAAAACTTAAGGAAAAAGCCAGTTCAGGTGTCTAACGTGAGGATAGCATTTTTTTGAGGATTCATGATATTATGCATATACCTTGTATATTATTTGACATAAATGGATAAATATGACTATGTCATTCATTCCTAAGTGTAGTTTTTTCCTGTACTTTTTCATTTCCTTTATTTGCTTGGATTTCCTTTCCTCCTCCTTTCCTCATTGATATAATCCCTCCCTTGCCCTGAGGTAGGTCATTATAACACTAGAGATTTTCTCCATGTGCATGTAAATCAATGACTGAGTGATTATACATCTATAAATACATATATACAAGGTACACATTTGTGTTATTTGTTCTAGAAAAATAAGATCATACATAATTTTTTGCATTTTGCTTTTCTTAGCTTACTTCTTGAAAATCTTTTTAAGATAGGTAATGTAGTTCTATTTGTTCTTTTAAGTGTATGCATACTATTTAAAATTGTGGATGTATTTTAATTTTGTTTTCAGTAACTTTTCTATTGGTGGCTACTCATCATTAAATTTTTTTTTTTTTGCCACATTGAGGATACTTACATTACATATCCATGCCTATATATCCTTACATAGGGTAACTTTGACTCTTTGAGATAGCTTTTTATCAGTGAGATTGCTGGGTGAAAGAATGTGTTTAATTTTAATAGATGTTATCATATTGCTTTCAAAAACAGCTGAAATATCTTTGAGCAATGTATGAGAATACCTTCCCCACATCACCATTACTAAAATAGAATTTTTGGTATCTTAATTATAAAATAGTGTCACAAATAAAAGAAATATTTTAATATATTCTTTAGATTTATTTCATTTTTTCTTATAGCATGTGTTAAAATTTCCAAGAAAATGATTAATAGTATTGATTGTGAATACTACTCTAGTTACTGATTTAAATAGAAGTGGATTTAGTTTTAGAATATAGGATATTTGCTCTTGGTTTTTAATACATGGTTTTAAAGTTTATATTTAACTAGTTTCCTTCTAATTTTATTCTACTTAGAGTTTTTGTTATGAAGAGCTGCCGAATAGTATTAAATACCTTTTAAGTACTTACTAATATGATCATGCTATTTCTACCTTTCATTTGTTGATATAATCAATTATGTTGATAGATTTCCTAAATCTGAATTATTCTTACATTTCTGGAGTAAATTCTGCTCAGTTTAGATAAAACTCAGCTGTGATCTCATATGGTCCAGTCTTTTAGTAAATTGTTAAATAAAGCATACATAAAAGAGAGTGTTTTTCAACATTTATATCCTTTACATAACTAGTATATATTTGATTTTACTGCTCACGTTTGTATGTCGGAACAACAAATTTTTAAATTTTATCTTGTTAAACTTATAAAATAGAATCCTACTTAATTCTTCTGGCTTATTCGGTCATTAGTATGTTTTTGAGGTTCATCCACTTTGATGCATGTAGTTATGGCTCATTAATTTTCATTGCTGTATAATACCTTACTATATGAATATACCACAATTTAGGCATTGAGCTTCATTGGCATTTGTGTTGTTTCTGATTTTGGTGTTCTACAAATAATGGCATCATAAAATATTTTTAAAATATGCCTTTAGTACAAATGTACAAGAATGTGTCTAAGATATATTCTAGAACTTGAGCTAAGGTTTGTCTTGAGTTCAAATGGATAGGGTTTCTCCATGTTCAATTTTGTGAGTTACTGCAAGACTACTTTACACATTTTTGAAATTATAATCACACCAGCAGTTTATGAAGATTGCCATTTCTCCATATTCTCACTATCATTTAATAATTTTTGAAATTTAAATGTTTACTAATTTGGATGCGAAATGAATCACATAGTTTAAAAACTTTATTTTGAAATAATTTTAAAATTATAGAAGTATCGCAAGAATAAAATGATCCCTCTTATTTACCCAGATTCATTGGTTCACCATATTTGCCTTATTTTTTGAATTTGTACGTGAATGTATGCATGTGTGTGTATTACTGTATGTATATATGTAAAATACATGTATATATACACACACACATTTATACATGCACATATATATATATGTACACACATTTTTTTCCTTATCCATTTGAGAGTAAGTACCTACACTATCTCACAACACTTCAGCATGTATGTCCTGTAAATAGTGCTTTCTGCATAATGATGCTACATCAATTGAAATAAAGAAATCAACATTGATAACACTCCTACCATCCAATACCTAGAGCTCATTCACATTTGCATTTGACATGGTGGCTATAGGATCAGGTTTCCTCTACTCACTGTGGTGACTATGTTTCCATTGTAGTTTTTATAAGCATTTCTTAGATTACAGATTAGAAGAAACTTTGACTTATTGGGAATTTAGATGCTGCTTTTGAAAATTTTCTATTCCTTTCTTTTGTCCTCTCCCTTCCTATTTGGATTCTTGTCTTTTTTTTTTTTCTATTGATTCTGGATATTTGCAAATATCCTCTAGATTCATTGGTTTTCTTGAATCTGTGTATTGGTATCATTCATAAGTCTGGAACATTCTTACCACAATATCTTTCAATATTCCTCTGCCCCATTCACTTTTGAAAACTTCATTTAGATGTAAATTAGATGTTCTCATTCTCACTTCTTTAAAACTGTATTCTGTATATTTTTTAAATTCTTTGTTTCCTGTGTTCTGTTCTGAATAATTTCTATCAGTCTGTCTTCCTGCTCAGCAATTATTTCTTCAGACTTTAAAACCAAGCCATTTAGTTTTTGCCTACAATCTAAAAAATATTTGACTATTTTATGACCACAAAGGTAATCTAGAGGTTTTTTTTTTTTCCAAAAAAGCTTTATGGTATTACCTTTTACATTTAGATTTAAAATAGATTTTTTAGTATGCTGTGAGGTAGGGGTAAAGATTCATATTTATGTATATGGATAGTCAGTTGTTCAGTACAACTTATTGAAAAGTTTTTCCCTATTGCATGATAGTAAAATGCAATCAACTGACTGCATATGTGTTGGTGTGTTACCAGATTCTTTTCCATTGATAAGTTTATCTTTTTTTTTTTTTTTGCAAATACCAAATTGAATTAACACTCTACCTTTATAATAGATCTTGAAATAACACTTCAATATACATGTAAGAACATGTTCCAGGGATGGATCTTTATGATAATTTAAAAATATATAGCAATAATGAAATTACTCAGAAAGAGAATGCATATATTTAATTTGACTCAGAAGTGTTATATTGCTTTCCAGAATGACTTTACCAATCTATATTCCTCCCAGCAGTGATCATTCCTGTATATGTTCACATTTCCACCAACATTTGGCATTGCTCAGCATTCATTTTATTAGTATTAAAGGTATAACAGTGATATAATATTTTAATATGTATTTCTCTTATTAGCATATTTGAGCATACTTTTTATGCTTGTTAGCCTATACTTATCCTTTTCCTATTTTCCTGTTTTTTAAATCCTTGTTGTGCAGGAATTCCTTATGTATTCTAGATTGGAACTCTCTAATAGACATTTCTGTGATGATGAAAACATTTTATTCTGATATGTCTAGTACAGAACCACTAGCCTCATGTAGCTATTGAGCATAATAGCTACTGAAATGGAGAAATTACTTTCTATTATTTTTCAGCATTTTTAGAATTTATTTTTATTTCTGAGATTTTGATGCACCCATCACCAAAGCAGTGTACACTGTACCCAATGTGTAGTCTTTTGTTCTTTATCCCCCTCCCACCCTTTCCCCCGAGTCCCCAAAGTCCCATGTATCATTCTTATGACTTTGTGTCCTCATAGCTTAGCTCCCACTTATAAGTAAGAACATAGAATGTGTGGTTTTTCATTCCTGAATTACTTCACTTAGAATAATAGTCTCCAATTCCATCTAGGTTGCTGCAAATGCCATTATTTCATTCCTTTTTATGGCTGAGTAGTATTCCATGGGTACATATGTACTGTATTTTCTTTATCCACTAGTTGGTTGATGGGCATTTGGGCTGGTTCCATATTTTTGCAATTGCAAATTGTGCTGCTATAAACATGCGTGTGCAAGTATCTTTTTGTGGTTTTGATTTGCATTTATCTGATAAATAGTGATGTTTGGCATCTTTCCATATGCTTGTTGACCATCTGTATATCTTCTTTTGAGAATTGTCTATTCATGTCTTTAGCCCACTTTTTGATGGGAATATTTGTTCTTTTCTTGCTGATTTGTTTGTGTTCTTTGTAGATCTGGATATTAGTCCTTTGTCAGATGTATAGATTGTGAAGATTTTCTCCTACTCTGTGGATTGTCTGTTAGCTCTGCTGATTATTTCTTTTGTTGTGCAAAAGCTTTTTAGTTTAAGTCCCATCTATTTATCTTTGTTTTTGTTGCATTTGCTTTTGGATTCTTGATCATGAAGTCTTTACCTAAGCCAGTGTCAAGAAGGGATTTTCTGAGGTTAAATCTTCTAGAATTTTTATGGTTTCAGTTCTTAGATTTAAGTCTTTGATCCATCTTGAGTTGATCTTTGTATAAGGTGAGAGATGAGGATCCAGTTTCATTCTTCCAAATGTAGCTTGCCAAATATCCCAGCACCATTTGTTGAATAGCGTGTCATCTCCTTATTTTATGTTTTTGTTTGCTTTGTTGAAGATCAGTTGGCTGTTAAGTATTTGGCTTTATTTCTAGGTTCTCCATTTTGTTCCATTGGTCTATGCGCCTATTTTTATACCAGTACCATGCTGTTTTGGTGACTATGGCATTGTAGTATAGTTTGAAGTTGGGTAATGTGATCCTCTGATTTGTTCTTCTTGCTTAGTCTTGCTTTGGCTATGCAGGTTCTTCTTTGTTTCTATATGAATTTTAGGATTTTTTTTTCTAGTTCTGTGAAGAATGATGGTGGTATTTTAATGGGAATTGCATTGAATTTGTAGATTGCTTTTGGCAGTATGGTCATTTTCACAATATTTATTCTACCAGTGCATGAGCGTGGGATGTGTTTCCATTTGTTTGTGTTATCTATGAATAAATTACTTTTTAATTTTACTTAATTTAAATTTAAGTAGCCACATGTAGATATTGACTCATAAGTTATAGAGTCAGCTCTAGATATTATTCCTCTATAATTCTGGGGCACTGCAAATACCTTCTTTTTATCAGTGGTGTTCAACATGGTACAGAAATGGGGAAAGGACCTGAATAGACATTTCTTGAAAGAAGACATGCAAATAGTTGACAGGCATATAAAAAGGTGATTAGCATCACTAATCATGAGGGAAATCAAATCAAACCACAATAAAATATCATCTCATACCTGCTAGAATGTCTATGATCAAAAAGAAAAAAGGTAACAAGTATTGACAAGGATGTGGAGAAAGGGAGACCCTTGTACACTATTGTATAAATTGGTACAGCCATTATAGAAAACTATGTAGAGATTCCTCAAAAAATTAAAAATAGAATTAGCTACATTCATCATTCACTTCTTGGTATATAAACAGAAGAAATGAAAATAGTATATTGAAAGGAGATTTGCACTCCCATGTTTATTTGCACAGTTGCCAAGATATGCAAACAACCTAAATGTCCATTGATAAATGAATAAAGAAAATGTGATATATATATACACACACATACACATGTACATATATACACATATGCAATGGAATTCTAGCCAAGCTTTTATAAAGAAGAAAATCTTACCATGGTGAACCTGGAGGACATTATGCTATGTAAAATAAGCCAGACACAGGCAGAAAAATATTGCATGATCTCTCTTTTATGTATGTCTTATTTCATCTTCTGTTATTATAACAATATTATAAATTGACTAATTTGTAAAGAAGTTTATTTAGCTCATGATTTTGGAGACTGGGAAGTCCACGAGCATGACACAGGCATCTTGTGAGGCTCTCCTTGCTGTGTCATAACATGCCAGAGGGCATTGCCTGGAGAGAGGGCAAGAGAATGTGCGTCAGCTCAGGTCTCCTTTTATCTTCGGATAAAGCCACCGTTTCGTCATCAGGACCCCAGCCTGATAATCTTATCAAATTCTGATTACCTCCCAAAGGCCCCACCATCAATCAGTATATGAATTTGGGTATTAAGTTTCAAATGCATGAAATTTGGGGTCACTCAAAAGTCCATAGTCTCATTCGAGACTTCAGACACAATTCATTCTGAATCAAATTTTCTTCCAGTTGTGAGTCTGTGAAATCAAAATAAATTGTCTACATCCAAAATACAATGGTCAGACAGGCATAGGATAGACATTCACATTCTAAAAGGGAGCAACAGGAAAGAAGAAAGGGTAAATAGGTCCCAAGTAAGTCTTGTTGATCTAAAGGAAGAAACTAAGACACCAAATATAATTTTAAAGAGCTTATTTGAGCCAAGGTGAGGACAGCTGCCTGGGAAACACTTCCAATTTGCCTTGGGATGTACTTCATTCAGCCTTTGTTACAAACAGATTTTTAAAGGAAAAGAGGGGTACAAATAATGGCTTAATACAAGGTTGTTAGGAATTATCATTAGTTTGCATAATGATATTGGTTAGTGATTAGCTATACATTGTTGAACTATATGGTATGAGTTATGGTGTCCAGCATGACTCTTGTCATCCACAAGGATGGCTAAAGAGTAGAAATGAGAGCTCTCTTGGTGATACCATTTTGCAGACTGGGAAGAGATGGTCCCTGGCATGTGCCGAAGGTGCTTTCTGAAGAGAGGAAGGATGGAATGGGTTTTATGCCTCATAGGGCCTGTATCACACAATAGTATCATAATGTTCATCAAGTTGTGGGGAAAAGCTATACATATTTATGAATGGAGCTGAGCACATGTGCAATGAGTAAACATATATGTAACATACCTCCCATGTTCACTTTGGGATGGGATTTTAGCATTAAAATGAGATGGAATTTGGCTGTTCATGTTAAAGGTGAACCATAGGACACAAAGGAAGTTTGATTGAAACTGGCTTAAGGTCTGCAGTTATCAGAAAAGAATGTTTGTAGGGCTGGTCCTCTGTCCAATCAGAGTTGTAACAGTCTGGGCTCTAAATCAGAGTTAGCAGTAATCTGATAGTGCCTACAGTTATGGAGTTTCGAGCTGTAGAAATTTAGAAATTTGCCATGCCAGCTGGGTCCTGAACCCTCCATCCATAGGTAGCTTTGTCCTTAACCTTAGGGTCCATCTTCATTGATAAAGGGACTATTTGTATCTCACATTCTTTGAAGCAACCCCTACTCCATATTTCCATTTGGCATTGGCCTTGTAGCGCTTTGCCCCTGCAACAAGTCTCTATCTGGGCCTCCAGGCTGTCTGTGACATCCTTTGAAATCTAAGTGGAGAAAGCCATGCCCCCACAGCTCTTGCATTCTGTGCATCTGCAGAATTACCACCATGTGGACAATGCCAAGGTTTATGGCTTGTTCTTTCTGGAGTGGCAGGTCAAGTTGCACCTGGGGCCACTTGAGCCACAGCTCAATGACTTAAAAACTGAATTTGTAATGAAAAGAGACGCAGAGTGGAAAGATTTGGAAAACTCTCAGCCTAGCCTTGTAAAGAGTGAAAAATCATGTTTGGGAGAAGAAACCAAGGACATGGTCCAGCTACCGTTTGCTAAGGAACTTAGCACTGATAGAAGGAATCATCAAGACAATGGGAGAAAGGTCGGGAAGGCATATCAAAGATCTAGGCTTCTCCTCCCATATTAGGCCCAGAGCTCCAGAACACAGAATGGTTTTACGGAATGGGATCATGGCCCCCTTCAGGGTCTCTACCAGTTGCTGCTTCCTGTACTTGATGTAACACTCCTTGGTCACCCCAGCTGTGGTTTAGGTTTATTTAGCAAACATTCAATAATTTAGGGACTATCCCCACCCCACCCTAGATAGTTCTTAGAATGCAATATTATTTATTTGTTGATATATCTGATTATATATTTATTTCTTGAGGATAGAGATTATCTCATTCACCTTAATCATTAATAGTTAACAAGGGATCAGCACGTAACAAGGGCTCAGCAAATATTTGTTGGTTTAAACATATATCATGCAGCAGGAGCCATATTAGCCACAATATCTATATAATTCTTCTGTCAGCAAACTTGACCCAAGATAAGATCAATTTGACTTGATCTTATGGCCTAGAAAGAAATTATTATACAGTATGCTTATATTCTTATCATATGGAGCCCAACCTTTATCATGTATTAACTGGTAATCTTATTTTATCAGTACCTAAAAGTTTACATTATGAGAGCGATGGCAGCCAGCTAGGGCAACATGTGTTCAAGTCTAGAAATGTTGGTCTGAAGATGTATAAAATTCCATTTCTGGAGTATCTCTTTGCTTGACTGTTTTACATAATTCAAATGTTAATCATGTGATTTAATATTTAGAATAGTTTTCCTAAATATGAAATTAAATTATTAAATCTATTTTATTTTTGAAAAAATGACATTAAGCTTTGTTCTGTAACACATCTGTCTGATCATGTCACCACCATTATCCTTCCGGCCTTCATCTCTTTACATACCTCCTGGATATCTTCACCTATTCTCTTCTACCATCCTGCTTATTCTCACATACTGAGCAAGTGTTTGTTTCCTGCTAAATTTTTAAAAGTTCGTTTATCTTATCTCTCTACTAGGACTACAAGCTTCTGGGCAGTGACTGGACCTTTTCTTTCTCTTCTTTTTTTTTTTTTTTTCTTGACAGGGTCTTCCTCTGTCATCCAGGCTGGAGTGCAGTGGCACGGGCAAAGCTCACTGTAATCTCAAACTTCTTGGCTCAAGCGATCCTCCCACCTTAGTCTCCTCAGTAGCTAGGACTACAGGCATGTACCACTACACCCAACTAATTACTTTTTGGAGAGACAAGGTCTCCCTATGTTGGCCAGTATATTTTCTTCGTATATTATGGTGCTTAGGATATATGGTCAGCATGTAGGAGGAGCTCTGATTACTCAATTAAAAAGTTTACCCACATGTTCTGAATTATTCTGCCTTCAATTTAAGATGTGTTTTACTCTTTCTGGTGGATTATATTGAAGAACACATCCATATTTTTCCATTTACCGATACGATGTGCAAACCAATTGTTTGAGGTGTAGAGCTTCATTTCTTACATCGCCCCTGAAGTGTAGACCCGTATATTCTATTGTGTCCTTGACATTTTCACGAGGATGCCTAAAAGGCAGTTTAAATGTATGTTTTAAATTTAATTCTTGTCTTCCTCCCCCAAACCTGCCCTTTCCCCAGTGTTCTCCACCTTAGTGATTGGCTTCTGGTTCACCTGGTTGTCATGACAAAAACTTTAGCATTATTGTTCATTGCTGTTTTTCTGTCATATCCCACAGGCATTCCTATTGGCGTTCCCTTTAAAACACAGCCCTCTTAACCTTTACCCCCTCCACTCCACCATCAGTTTCTCACCTGGATTACTGCAACAGACTGCTCTTCGGCCTCTCTGCTACTCCCTTTGCCCACCCCCCAGCACACACCAAGTCTGTTCTTCACATAGTGGGAGCCAATGAAAACCCAAATGTGATCATGTCCGAAACTTCCAAGGGCTCTCCTCCACATTTAAATAAAATTGACAGAATCTATACAGCCTGCAAATCCCTGCACATCTGGCCCTTCACTGTCTTTCTGACCTCATCTCCCACTATTCCCATTACTCACATTCTCTAGCCACACTGTTCCTGTACAGATCTTTAACCACGTTTCTGCCTCAGGTCCTTTGTACACGCCATTGCTGCCCCAACATACTTTTTCTCAGGAATATATACATCTCTCACTTAAGTCTATTGTTTAAACATTGTCTTATTATAGAGGTGAATCCTGACCATTCTCCACAAAGTAACATATTCTCATCTCCGTAACTGTTTCCTTACTCTATTTTACTTCATAACCTTAATGCCAAACTCACATTATAATGCAGATATATTTTTATCTTCCTCCACAAGAATGTAAGCTTTTTAAAGGAAGAAATTTGCTTGTCTTTTTCACTGTAATCCCTGTACTTAGGGAAATTGCTGACATATAATATGTCCTTTTAAAATGCAATTTTTGAGTGTGACCGAATTTCTCTCTGTGCTCAATTTAGAATACATCTGCTTTCTTATTTGTTGTTCTGCATGAGATTGTTCTCCATTTTTAAGATTGCTGGACTTTATTTTCTAAGGATGTCTTCAATTTGTGCATTATTAAACTTATAACCTTCTGAATTATTAATTTGTGCATTCCTTTTAGGATAATTCATCATATATTTCATCTTTGATAAGTCATTCTTAGGAAGATGGAGTGAAAAATAAAGGTATCTTTTAGAATTTAAAAGTAGAAATTCTGGCCACCAGATGGAGACCCAGTACTGACTTTTTGTGATAGGTTGACTATCTGAGAGAAGTAACCTTAAGAATACATGCTTAAACCGAAATGCATTTTTTTTACTCCTAATTTGTATATTTCTAGCAACTTTACTCATTAGAGATATTATTACCCATATCAAGGAAGGTGTGGAGTGGTTAGCAAGTTGTACTAGAGAAGAATCATAGAATATAAAGCAACCAGAGGCGAATGTATTTGAAGATCAGGGTTCTTAGCTGATTCTCTGGTAAAGTAAGGTCAGAAGAGAACAGGCTGTTGAAGAAAGTGAAAATGTGCGGGTAATGCTGAGTGATGGAATTTTAGAGCCAAGGGAAATGTGTTAGAGGGGAAAAGGGCCAGACAGGAAAGAGTTCAGAAGGGAAAAATAACTTGTGATAAAATAGGTGTAACTACAGCGTGCCTTCCTGACACAGCAGAGTAGAGAGACAATAAGAGTCATAAAGTAGATTTCAGAACGTCTTTAGTGGCAAGGATCTTCTAACTGGCCAGGCAGGTTGGATCTGCTTGTTCATTCCTAAATGAATGGGGACATTGGCTGACTTTATCACTCTATCTCTTTTATTTTTGGAATCATTTTTCCACAGTGCCATGTAATGTGGAGACTACATGTACCACATGAGGTACCTAAATATAACAATAAATACATTTCCTCTGGAGTTCTTAGCAAATAGGATTTCTTCATACTTGAAAGAAGAAACACCCCAGAAGGGAAAATTAAATAATTTTTCAATTTTTACTCACTGAGTTTTATTTACCTTACTTTCAGCAGTGGCCACACAAAAAAATCTCTTTATGTCAATGCCAGGAGGAGAAAAATAGTTCATAGCTTACATGCTATTTGACCTAAACATTAGAAGAGAAATTTGCCTTTTGTTTCATCGTCACCTTACGAAGAGGTTGATGATCTCTGCTCTGTTTTTCTTTCACCCCACAAACAGCAATAACCTTTTAATTGCTCTCTCTGCCTCTGCTCTCTTTTCTGTCCAATTTTGGCCCTCTGCAATCCTATGAAGCTAATTTACCTAAAACAAAAATGACCCAGCCGTATTTTTTTTTCCAACTAAAATCTGTCAGAGACTGCATTGAGTGCAGGGTAAAATCCAAACTCGTTAGCATAGCGAATTCTCCTGACCCTGACCCTACCTAGATTCTAGACTTGATGTTCAGCTCAGGTGTAACTTTTGAAGCCTTCCTTAACTCTTCTAGCAAAAGTGATAGAGCCACCTCTTTCGTGTTGTCATGGTTTTGTTTGCACTGTTACAGTAATCCCTTCTTATGTGTAGTTTTGCTTTCCACTGTTTCGGTTACCTGCAGTCAGCTGCAGTCCAAAAACAAGGGAGTCTAGTACAATAAGGTATTCTGAGAGAGTGAGAGAGACCACATTTACATAACTTTTATTACAGTATATTGTTATAATTATTGTTGTTAATCTCTAACCATGCCTAATTTACAAGTTAAACTTTATCATCGGTATGTATGTGTAGGAAAAAAAAACATAGCACAGGGTCCCACATCCACAACCCAAATCGATGGGTTCAGTCAACTGCAGATAGAAAATGTGACAACAAAAATAACAAAAATATTTTATTGAAATATTTTTTATTTCAATAAAAAATAACGAGACAACAATAAAAAATGATACACATAAAACAATATGGCCTCTTGGGCAATGTAAATATAAATTTACATAGCATTTACATTGTATCGGGTCTTATAAGTAATTTAGAGACAATTTCAAGTGTACGGGAGGATATGCATAGGCTATATGCAAATACTACACCATTTTATATCCAGGACTTGAGCATTTGCAGATTTTGGTATTCATGGGGGTGCTAGAGCCAATCCCCCAGATGTACTGAGGGATGACTGTATATTTCTGTTTTGGTATGACCCATGGTTTTATGGAATCCACTGAAGGTCTTGGAACTACCCCCTGAAGATAAGGGGGACTACGGTATTAAATCACTTTTCACCTTATGTTGTATTTAATTTTATTGATTTTGATCTTACATAGGTTTTGAGTTCCTTGAGATCAGGGATCCTATTTCCCAAGGTCTTCAGTGAAAGAATTATTTACTGAGAATTATTATTACCGAGAGAGCAATTAGCAAATTTTTTTGATGAACCTTTCAATTTTGTTTCTGTAACCTTCCAGTTTTGGTTTGGTAAAAAACTATAGTATCATTTATTTTCTGTCATTCTTTTCTACAGACTTTAGATAACCAATTTGATTTAAAAATTGTTTGCATTTTAATGTTCAAAACCAAAATAGCCTCTTGGGCAAATAGAAAAACAAAGAGGGTATTGTTATTTTAACCTCTTACAATGTAACTCATTCATTGCCTTTATAGTACATCATGAATACAATTTAATAGAATCATTTTCTCTTTTAATAGTTACATACAAATTGAACACCAATAAGGTTAATCAGTAACCATGTAGTATTAATCAACATGAAGAATCAGTTTCAATCTACATGCTCCCTCTCAAAACTGCTTACATCAAACGCACTGAAACAACAGTATAGAAATTGACTGAAGTACAAGACAGTGAGTACTAGTAATCCCAATATTGAGGAATACTTTAGGATTCATTTATTTATTTATTTGGCAAACATTTATTCAGCATCTACTATTTGTCAGGCACTGTCCCTGACCTGGAGAATATCTGTAAATAAAAGAGTCAGCTCTCAACTCTCATGGAATTTAACATCTTATTTTGGAGACAGACAGTGAGAAGTAAACAATAAATGAGCAATATGATTTTGGATAATGGTAATTGCTATTAGGAAAATCAAGCAGAGGAATAATGTATAGAATTGATGAAATGTGAAGAAGCAGTTTTACTTTTTTTTCTTATCTAAAAGATTATGTGAGCAATGATGATAGTTTAGATTACAGTAGTAGTGGTAAATATGGTAAAAAGTATATGTATGTGGGATATATTTTGGAGATGGAGGTATCAAGACTCTCTGATAGATTGGATGTGAAAGATAAAGATAAAGAGAGATTTTTAAAAGGATGATTTAAAGTTTTTTTTTCTTTTGCTTGAAAAAAATCTTTCAGATTTTAGTAAAACAAATTTGATTTTGAAATTCTTGCACTTTTATGCTTAAAACTAAAAGGATATGGGGATGGTTTACTGGACTGGGAGGATGTTCAATAGACATACAGGGTAAAAAGGAGTGGGAGACCCAAAGTATTCATCAGTCCTAAATACTCTTGCTTACTCTTTCAGATCACTTTCTCCCTCTTATCCAAGAAATTCTATACTTTGTGGCATTATCAAATAATTCGATAAATCTTAATATCATCACCCCAATAACCATTGCCATGTAAACCTGGAAATAAACTAAAATGTCTAGTGAGAGGGTGTATTTGTCAGAGTGTGCTAGATATTTTCTGTTTTTCCCTCCAAATTTACTATCCACTCTTTTTCAGCCTTTTCTGTTTCCCAGAGGCTGACTTTATGGATTACATCAATGGGATATCTTATCCTCTGGATTTTGTTTAGGTTTGGCCAATGGGATACACAGACAGGAGATCTATGGGTGGGAAAATAATGAGATTGGCATGTTTATTTGCCTTCCTTCCTCACTACCAACTTACCATGGGCTTGCTGTGTTCCTTTTCTGAGGACCACAGCTCTGACCTGGTGATCCTCTCCTACAGCTACTCTCACTGGGTTTTAGTATCCACTTTGTCCCCTTCCTCCTTAAGGCTTAGGGGATTTCTTGTTGCTAGTCCCCAGGGTACTGCACCATCCCTTGTTGATTCCCTTTAACCCCTTCTATAGACCTTTATTAAAGTCTCTTCAAAGACCCCTAACTATACCATTTGTTTCCTTCTAGGACTTTATTTTTTCATTTGACAGCCACAGAAGCTGACTTTGGCTGAATTAAGCAATGAAGAAATTAACTGCAAAGTTTATTAGGTATCTGATAGAATTATCTGAAATCATGTTGCATAACTTGCCCAATGAGAAAACTGTCACTGTTGCTACTATCCCTGTGTAACCCTAGATGCAATTGTTGCTAGTCATTGTTCCCTACCAATACCATTTCTGATTCAGAAACGGAACCTTAAAATCAATAAAAAATGGCTGTTCCTGCCACTAGTGCCAAAAAAAAAAAAAAAAAAAAAAAAAAAAAAAAAAAAAAGGAAGCTTCAGGCAGAACTGGTTTTCTCACATTGCTCTTTTCTGGTTTTCTCACATTGCTCTTTTCTGGTTGGCCAAAAATACGGTATGTCCCTTCTGGTTCTTTGGCTACCCCATATCAATAAACACTCATATTCCATACTCAAACCTTTAAAATATGTAAAGTGCTATTTGTTGATGCAATACAACTATCATTTAAAATGAAAATGAATACATGATCACAATATCCTCAAAAGAGACAACCCAAAGTCTCCTAAATTAATTCATTTGACTGTAAGTCTGGCCTCTCTGAGTGATATCCATTTCTTTTCTGGTTTTATTGTAATCCTGTTTTGACATTCTATAACTTGTGGACTAAAATGTGAAATTAGCCACTATCAAAACATCCCAGACAAAAATAGTAGTGGAACTGGAGTGGGCAAAGAAATTAGGTAGAATTTATAAATACATTTACAAAAAGCAAGGAAGAAAATATTGGGACATGCTACAGCTCTTGCTTCTTCAACTAGTTACAAGTCCATAGTTACTATGTTTTCATTCTCTTTCTTATCATGCATTTGTTTCATGGCTTCTTTCCTTTCATCCAGCACCTCAGCTGGTCTTATCTCTTTACATGATAGGGGATGCAAACCTTTGTTTCTGGGGGATCTGAGCCTTTGTACTCTTGCCTGGATGGCATCATCCTACTCTTCTCTAGCCCCAGGTAGGGTAGTGCCAGGAGGCCCTCCAGGGGATCTTGAGTTCTATTCATTCTCTTCCCTGTCCCAGTTGTGAAAAAGCATCCCTATTTTTCATTGAAAATTAGGAGCAATCACTCCAGCCAACAACATTACAACCCTTCCCTGCATTTTCTAAAGAATTTATTCATCCAGTGGTATTAGGAGTCATAAATAGCCAGGTAGCAGGCTGTTTTGTTTTAAGTTTTTATTTGGACTGAGTCTTGCACCCCTGAATGAAAGCATTCTCTTGGGTAATGAGAACATCTAAAATAGAAGAGCCCAGAATAGTAATGAGACACAAACATTTTGCAATTAAGTCATTAGTTGTAAAAGTTAGATGTGATTGCCACCATTTGGTTCCTGGAACTGTTTATGCTGGCTATGGAAAATATGGGAAACACATGGATCGCTGGTTCAGAGCATATTCTTCATCTATTAGGACTGCATCACAAGGTATTTAAGTTATTGTCTTTTGGAGAGTATGAGAAGTGCATCTTCAACTAATTCACCATTTTTAATGGAGAGTGGCATTTGGGTAATGAGGTACCTGTTAAGACCAATGAATTCCATAAACAGTAAAAATTATTCTTCCTTATTTTACTTTCAAATTAGTTGTTTGTTAAAAGCAACATGTGTGATATTGTGACACTCAATGACACATTCAGTAAGTACTCAGATGATAGTTTATGGCAGAAGAGTGGCAAAAAGGGAAAGCAAATCCAAATCCAGAGAAAATGTCTGTTTTGTAAGGACAAATTACTGGCCTTCCATGATGGGAAAATTCAATGAAATTAACTGCTACTGGGTAGCTGATTGGCCCTTTGGGATTGGTATCCTCTTGGAAGTTCACTGTCAGTTTCTATTGCTTGAAAGTTTGTTTCTCTGCAATGAGATAATCCCAGGTGAGCTGAAATATGTATTGACGAAACATTGCACACCTCCACCCTTGCCACCGTGGCCATTTTGTTAATAAATTTATTAAGCAAGTACTGGGTAATCTGGGAAAGGAAATTGACTGACATTCACAGGCCGCATTATCTTTTCTTTCATTTTTGTAGGGAGCCTCTTGTGTAGAGGTGGCATGCTCTACATATGAGACATAAATATTTTCACGTTTTTGGCCCTTTCTGAGAGGTCTATCCCTGTGCCTCTTTCTCCATACCCTTCATGTCTAATCCTCTAGTCATCTTACTTCAAAGATTCTGTTAATCCATGTGGGCATTTTAAACTTCTCACTGGTTGGATTTTACATCCCCATTGTTCTGTGCAAGGCCACTTGAATTACATAATAATGCTCCAGCAATCTGTCCTTCCTCAGTCAGCTGGCCACAAGGAGCTCTCCCTATGACCAGAAGCGTGGGTTGAGAGGGAGGTGGCAGTGCAGCATACAAGGAACGTTGCGTCCAGAATCCAAAGAAGTCCCCTGGACGTTAGACTTGTTTCTTGGCAGTGGAGATGACGGGCATGGCAATTTTCCTTTTGCTTTGTAGGGAATATTCTAACATACCTTAGGTCACTGGAGCCCCAGAATCTTTAATAAGGTTTCAGGTCCCTGTATTTTCATGGATTATTTCGAGTGCTTGACCACACACGTGACTTAGCAAAGTATCAAGTTTACTTTATACTTCCTAGTTCCCAGATTCCATCAGTATGACTCTGTTAATATAATACACTAGCATCATGTTCTGCAAAATGGGAAACAGTAAAAGTCCAAGTAGACTAGATTGTTTTACCAGCCCTGAGAGGTGGTTTACCCTGAGGCAAAATGATGAAAGTTAACTTCTGCTACTGCTGAGTGAGAACAAGCTGCGTTGAGTATTGTTTCTTTAGTGGTCAGTAGAAAAAGAATTTCCAGATCACAAGCTGCATGTCAGGTGCTAGGAGTTGGTTTGCTTTACTTTAGTGAAGAGGCCACCACAACTGGACTGGAGGCTTCAATTGACATAGTCACTTGATAAAGTTTTCCTTCTCTAAGACCTGTCTTGGAGTTAAGTAGGAAAGTGTTAGGAATTTGTACCTCAGTGACTTCCAAGAATTTGGTGGTGGCACTAATTTTTATAATTCTCCAAAGATATCTGGTGTTCCTTTAAATGTACTATTTAGATGAAAAGATGGCATTCCAGAAGGTTCCACTTGGCCATTCCTACCATAACAGACATTACATTAAAGAGTTAATGTCAGCTGGGCGTGGTGGCGCATGCCTGTAATCCCAGCTACTCGGGAGGCTGAGGCAGGAGAATTGCTTGATCCTGGGAGGCGGAAGTTGCAGTGATCCGAGATTGCGCCATTGCACTCCAGCCTGGGCAACAAGAGTGAAACTCCACCTCAAGAAAAAAAAAAAAAGAGTTAACATCAGCATTCAGCATTTTCTGTTTCTTAGTTTGTCTAGTCCAACTACATGCTAAGGACCTGGGAAAAGGACCGTAGGATGCGTCCATTATCATACTGAGCTGTCTGCAAGACTGATTTGTATCTGAACTCCATTTATCTGTGACTAGTTTACAATAGTAACTTTCTGGATTCCTAGGGTTTAACATTTACTTAATGTGCAACAGTTCCCTAAAGATCTAGGCATTTCCCTACTCCTAATGGCCTCAGGTGCCCTTGGGGAAAATTAGGAAGAGGAGTTATGGAATGTACTACAGGTAGCTAACCTCCCTTTCATTTAAGAAGCTCTGGGTCTGTGAACTAACTCAGACCTAAGTATTATGTGAAAGGCTGTGTCTCTATTTTGGTGACTCATGTCAGGCCTGTTCAACAGATCCAGAGGTTTTTGAGTTATACAAATCATATAGAACTTTAGAAGGCTGCCTATTTCTCTCAGGCCTCTCATCAATTATTTAATACCAAAAGTCACTACTACTCAGAACATCCTGGCTATCACTCAACAATAATTATGCCCTCTTTTCTTTTTGGTGGTGAAGTTCAGCCACTAGGCTGATACCGTCCTGAGATCTAATCATTCCAATAGAATCATCATCCTTATGTCTCTTGTGGCCACCACCACCAGCATCCTGCTCTACAGAGAACAGACACTATGACACTTTTCACAGATGCTGGTACTCCCCTCAACCAAGGTATTTCTAAATTACTTAATTAGAGATGTCTTCTAGGTTTTCTTGGGAGACAAAGGAGGATGAGTGAGTGAGCCATTCATGATAAATGAACTTCAGCCTTACTATCTCCCCAAATTTCTGGATACCTTTCAATGCATTATACCAAGGATTTCCTGACAGACCCTTCGACTTCATTTAATGTAGTGACATTGAGAAGAAGGTCGTCACCAAGTAAACAAAAAATTAAAACCATTTGCAGCTGCTCAAGCCAATACATCAAATTCGGAATCCTTGGTAAGTAAACTCATATTGATAAATGATTCTCAAAATTGTTAGTCCGCTCTTGGCCTTGTGCCCTTAGAGTCAGTTCCCAGACATCCTCTCCAATTTTTTTAATGTTAAAATAATCACCCTTGCGGTTCTTTTCATGATTAGGTTTTTTTTGTCGGGTTGAATTTTGTAACTGGCTCTCTATGGAATGCCACACTTTGATTCTGGTTATAGGTCCAGTGACAATCCGAAGGGGTTTGAGAGGAATTGTCTCTTCCTTAAAAAATAGCTGCTTTAGAAAAAGTCTTGAAAGACCTTGCTCTTCAAGCAAATTAAAAACAGCCCTATAAATCAGGAGGGAATGGGCTGCTTTTGGCAAGGGCTCCTCAGAAGACATAGATACTGGAGTAATTTAGGTTATTTCAAACCTCCTATACGTTTCCATTCTAATGTTTGGGGGCATAATATTTCCCAATTATTGTTCTGCCTTTCACATAAAAAACTTGATGAAGCTATAAAGTCGATACTTCCTGATTAAGATAAGGAAGCAGCAAGAAAAAAATTATTTTTAGCTACTTTGGCCTTGTTATAGCTGTGAATAACTTTTTATCCCACTGTTAAAGAAATTCTGTGCTTTTAAATCTTTGCCTTGAGGTGAGAGTTTAGGACTTTGAACTTGTCTTCATTTAAGCTCTCCAGTAGAGTAAGTAGCAGGCAGTTTCTTACAAAACTCCAATTCCTCGTGCTCTTCACGTTCTTCATGCCTTTCTATGGCCGTGGTGACTAGATCCCTCAAGGCATTGCCTCCAATGGTTCCTTCATCCCAGTGACCACAGGGGTTTTATATATATATATATACACACACACACACATATATATTTATATATATGTATATATATACACTTATATATATTTATATATATATTTATATTTATATATTTATATATATTTATATATTATATATATTTATATATAATATATTTATATATTATATATTTATATATAATATATTTATATATTTATATATATTTATATATAATATATTTATATATTTATATATAATATATTTATATATTTATATATAATATATTTATATATAATATATTTATATATTTATATATATATTTATATTATATAGAGTCTCGCTCTGTCACCCAGGCTGGAGTGCAGTGGCGCAATCTCGGCTCACTGCAACCTCTGCCTCCCGGGTTCAGGCGATTCTCCTGCCTCGGCCTCCTGAGTAGCTGGGACTACAGCCACATGCCATGACACTGGGGTAATATTTTGTATTTTTAGTAGAGATGGGGTTTCACCATGTTAGCCAGGATGGTCTTGATCTCCTGACCCCGTGATCCGCCTGCCTCAGCCTCCCAAAGTGCTGGGCTTACAGGCATGAGCCACTGCGCCTGGCCCACAGGGGTCATTTAATTAGCAGTTTCATTGCTGAGCGCCTTCAGGTAGTAGGTACTAGATTTCTTTTTTTGGCAGATGCATCAGCTCCAGTCAGTAGTGAATTCTATGGAGTTCTGAAAAAATGACGTTAGCACAGAAATATTAGGATGCATAGAGAATCAGAAAAAAAAAAAATCTGAACCATGTTCCACCTGTAACCTGATGAGGAAACCATCATTTGCTACTGTTGTCCTGTGGTGCTTCATAAGAAGCTAATGCCACCCATGCTGCATCTGCAAAGTCATTTGTACTGAGAACTTCAATGACCAAATAGGGTGAAGTCATCCCCCCACTGCTATTGCAATTGAAGCCCAGATGCCTCTGCCACCGCCCGCACATGGATTGCAGGTAAGGAGGAACTTCCACACAGAGCCCATTACCTCATGTTGCTGATATCTGATTCCAAGTTTTGTACAGGCACATTTTAGACTAAGCCACCTGCCTGAATGCTAAGGAGACTGCATTTTGTGTTCTGACTTTTATGCTGGGAAAGTGAATTCTTGAGATGAGAATTTTCCAAATATAGAAAGGCTGTTCATTCAAAAGATGAGGGGTAGTCATGGCCGTCAGGATATTTACAGAGGACATTGGATGATTTTTTTTTCTTTTTTACTTATTTTACTTTTGGTTCATATGCAATAAATATTAAATGAATGTTTTATGTAACTATATTTTGTTTTTAGTGAAAGGAAAATTATCCTAAACTATTACAATGTAATTTTATTAATGTTGACTATCTTAAAGGATAATGTATATTTTTAATATGTAACTGAACATTAACATGGAGATAAGATGATTATTGTCTAATTATTAATAAATTGAATTAGTTTATTCTAAAAATATTTACTTATCCAAAATTAAAATGTGTATTTTAAGAGAATATTTTTTACTTTTTAGTTTGATGATTAAACTGCAACTTAAATTATTTAAAATTATTTGTTTCTCCCACATTTATATAGTTTTAGTTTTTACAACTGTTTTTTTTTCTTGTTTCCTATTGGATTCTTTCATATTGAAATATACAGATGTTCCTCTTACGTTACACTTCTGTTTTTTTCTTTACTCCGTTTTTTCTTCATCTTTTTTTTCTTCACTTAATCTCCCAGTTGGCTGAAATGAGTTTTCCCAGTGTTCTGTCACTCCAGCTCTGCTCTTCTCTCTCTACACTCAGGCCATTGGTAACATCATCCATTCGCACTTCTCCGAGCTTGGCTGCTGTGGATCCTGATCTGAACATCTTGCTTAAATCTTACCAGCATCAAAGCACCATATTTCCAATGGACATAGTATTTTCCTTGATGTCTTTCAAACTGCAGATGTTATTCTGCTTTGTGCCATGTTTTCTAATTTAATTAATCCTATTCCTGTCCTCTCTGGTACCCAGGTTCAGAAAAGAGTATCATGCTTTCCTGCTGCCTTGCAGTGTGCCTCCTAGCCAGTCATTGAGTCGTCTTGGGTCTACTTGTTCAAATTGCTGTCAAGTCATCTGTAACTTTTGGCTTTTCCCCCATGCCACCTCCTTCATATCGCTAAGTCCTATTCATTCTCCTTCAAGTCTCACCTTGGAAGTTACTTCTTTCTGGAAACCTCCCCCAACACCTGCAAACGTTAAAGATGAGCCAGAGACTTTTGGTTGGGGGGAGTGGGGGTAGGGTAGAGGGTACAAACAGATGAAAAACACTTTTAAGTAGAGGATACCCAGAGTATGAATAGATGAAAAACACTTGTAAATAGAGGGTACCCAGAGTGCTGGGAAAATGGGTGGGAAGGGTGTATTAGTTTGTTCTCGCATTGCTATAAAGAACTACTTGAGACTGGGCAATTTATAAAGAAAAGAGATTTAATAGACTCACAGTTCTGCAGGTTGTACAGGACACCTGGCTGTGGAGGCCTCAGGAAATTTACAATCATGGTGGATGGTGAAGGGGAAGCAGGCCTGTCTTACATGGCACGGGAAGTAGGAAAAGAGTGAAGGGGAAGGTACTACACACTTTTAAACAACCAGATCTTGTGAGAACTCACTCACTATCATGAGAACAGCAAGAGGGATGTCAACTCCCATGATCCAGTTACTTCTCACCAGGTCCCTCCTCCAACACTGGGGATTACAATTTGACATGAGATTTGGGTGGGGACACAAATCCAAACCACATCAGAGGGTGTGGAGGATTCCACACTGGATAGCCAAAATGGACAGCCTCGCTTTCTGAGTGCCACTCCTTCTTTAGACTTTGTGAGATTGTAAAGGAATAAACATTTTATTTATTTACTTTTATTTTTTATTTTTATTATTATTATACTTTAAGTTTTAGGGTACATGTGCACAATGTGCAGGTTAGTAACATATGTATACATGTGCCATGCTGGTGTGCTGCACCCATTAACTCGTCATTTAGCATTAGGTATATCTCCTAATGCTATCCCATCCCCCTCCCCCCACCCCACAACAGTCCCCAGAGTGTGATGTTCCCCTTCCTGTGTCCATGTGTTCTCATTGTTCAATTCCCATCTATGAGTGAGAACATGCAGTGTTTGGTTTTTTGTCCTTGCGATAGTTTACTGAGAATGATGATTTCCAATTTCATCCATGTCCCTACAAAGGACATGAACTCATCATTTTTTATGGCTGCATAGTATTCCATGGTGTATATGTGCCACATTTTCTTAATCCAGTCTATCATTGCTGGACATTTGGGTTGGTTCCAAGTCTTTGCTATTGTGAATAGTGCCGCAATAAACATATGTGTGCATGTGTCTTTATAGCAGCATGATTTATAGTCCTTTGGGTATATACCCAGTAATGGGATGGCTGAGTCAAATGGTATTTCTAGTTCTAGATCCCTGAGGAATTGCCACACTGACTTCCACAATGGTTGAACTAGTTTACAGTCCCACCAACAGTGTAAAAGTGTTCCTATTTCTCCACATCCTCTCCAGCACCTGTTGTTTCCTGACTTTTTAATGATTGCCATTCTAACTGGTGTGAGATGGTATCTCGTTGTGGTTTTGATTTGCCTTTCTCTGATGGCCAGTGATGATGAGCATTTTTTCATGTGTTTTTTTGATGCATAAATGTCTTCTTTTGAGAAGTGTCTGTTCATGTCCTTCGCCCACTTTTTGATGGGGTTGTTTGTTTTTTTCTTGTAAATTTGTTTGAATTCATTGTAGATTCTGGATATTAGCCCTTTGTCAGATGAGTAGGTTGCGAAAATTTTCTCCCATTTTGTAGGTTGCCTGTTCACTCTGATGGTAGTTTCTTTTGCTGTGCAGAAGCTCTTTAGTTTAATTAGATCCCATTTGTCAATTTTGGCTTTTGTTGCCATTGCTTTTGGTGTTTTAGACATGAAGTCCTTGCCCATGCCTATGTCCTGAATGGTAATGCCTAGGTTTTCTTCTAGGGTTTTTATGGTTTTAGGTCTAACGCTTAAGTCTTTAATCCATCTTGAATTAATTTTTGTATAAGGTGTAAGGAAGGGATCCAGTTTCAGCTTTCTACATATGGCTAGCCAGTTTTCCCAGCACCATTTATTAAATAGGGAATCCTTTCCCCATTTCTCGTTTTTGTCAGGTTTGTCAAAGATCAGATAGTTGTAGATGTGTGGTATTATTTCTGAGGGCTCTGTTCTGTTCCATTGATCTATATCTCTGTTTTGGTACCAGTACCATGGTGTTTTGGTTACTGTAGCCTTGTAGTATAGTTTGAAGTCAGGTAGCATGATGCCCCCAGCTTTGTTCTTTTGGTTTAGGATTGACTTGGCCATGCGGGCTCTTTTTTGGTTCCATATGAACTTTAAGGTAGTTTTTTCCAATTCTGTGAAGAAAGTCATTGGTAGCTTGATGGGGATGGCATTGAATCTATAAATTACCTTGGGCAGTATGGCCTTTTTCATGATATTGATTCTTCCTACCCATGAGCATGGAATGTTCTTCCATTTCTTTGTATCCTCTTTTATTTCATTGATTAGTGGTTTGTAGTTCTCCTTGAAGAGGTCCTTCATGTCCCTTGTAAGTTGGATTCCTAAGTATTTTATTCTCTTTGAAGCAATTGTGAATGGGAGTTCACTCATGATTTGGCTCTCTGTTTGTCTGTTATTGGTATATAAGAATGCTTGTGATTTTTGCACATTGATTTTGTATCCTGAGACTTTGCTGAAGTTGCTTATCAGCTTAAGGAGATTTTGGGCTGAGACAATGGGGTTTTCTAGATATACAATCATGTTATCTGCAAACAGGGACAATTTGACTTCCTCTTTTCCTAATTGAATACCCTTTATTTCCTTCTGCCTAATTGCCCTGGCCAGAACTTCCAACACTATGTTGAATAGGAGTGGTGAGAGAGGACATCCCTGTCTTGTGCCAGTTTTCAAAGGGAATGCTTCCAGCTTTTGCCCATTCAGTATGATGTTGGCTGTGGGTCTGTCATAGATAGCTCTCATTATTTTGAGATACATCCCATCAATACCTAATTTATTGAGAGTTTTTAGCATGAAGGGTTGTTGAAGTTTTCCAAAGGCCTTTTCTGCATCTATTGAGATAATCATGTGGTTTTTGTCTTTGGTTCTGTTTATATGCTGGATTACATTTATTGATTTGTGTATATTGAACCAGCCTTGCATCCCAGGGATGAAGCCCACTTGATCATGGTGGATAAGCTTTTTGATGTGCTGCTGGATTTGGTTTGCCAGTATTTTATTGAGGATTTTTGCATCAATGTTCATCAAGGATATTGGTCTAAAATTCTCTTTTTTTGTTGTATCTCTGCCCGGCTTTGGTATCAGGATGATGCTGGCCTCATAAAATGAGTTAGGGAGGATTCCCTCTTTTTCTATTGATTGGAATAGTTTCAGAAGGAATGGTACCAGTTCCTCCTTGTACCTCTGGTAGAATCCGGCTGTGAATCCATCTGGTCCTGGACTCTTTTGGTTGGTAAGCTATTGATTATTGCCACAATTTCAGATCCTGTTATTGGTCTATTCAGAGATTCAACTTCTTCCTGGTTTAGTCTTGGGAGGGTATGTGTGTCGAGGAATTTATCCATTTCTTCTAGATTTTCTAGTTTATTTGCATAGAGGTGTTTGTAGTATTCTCTGATGGTAGTTTGTATTTCTGTGGGATCGGTGGTGATATCCCCTTTATCATTTTTTATTGCGTCTATTTGATTCTTCTCTCTCTTTTTCTTTATTAGTCTTGCTAGCAGTCTATCAATTTTGTCGATCCTTTCAAAAAGCAGCTCCTGGATTCGTTAGTTTTTTGAAGGATTTTTTGTGTCTCTATTTCCTTCAGTTCTGCTCTGATTTGAGTTATTTCTTGCCTTCTGCTAGCTTTTGAATGTGTTTGCTCTTGCTTTTCTAGTTCTTTTAATTGTGATGTTAGGGTGTCAATTTTGGATCTTTCCTGCTTTCTCTTGTGGGCATTTAGTGCTATAAATTTCCCTCTACACACTGCTTTGAATGTGTCCCAGAGATTCTGGTATGTTGTGTCTTTGTTCTCGTTGTGTCAAAGAACATCTTTAAACAAGCCAAGTGGGAGTGCTTTGATGACAACCATTTAAGAATTATTGGATTAGATAAAATCTGAGGGTTCTTCTAGGTTATTTTTTATTATTAGAATGAGCATAAAAATAAGTAAAATTATTTACTTGAGTTGATAGGCAATTCACTGTTGATTTAGTGTATTCTGGACATCTTTCCAATCAATAGATGAAATGGGAGAGTATGCTTTAAGAGCATAGATAAATGGCTTGCTCTGAGACTGAAGAAAGGCCAACTCCTCCAAACCCTGAATCTAACACAATCTTTGGTACACTTCTGAACTTTGTTTCCCTGACTGTATTTTCTTCTGCCACACATGCTATCTTATGTTAATTATTGTAAACTTTTGTTTTTGTTAATGACTGGAAGTGTAAATCTTATCTCCCCTTTTTGTAGAAGATTTTAATGCTCATTCTTAACTATTTATGCTTCTAAATTAAATTTTAAATCTGATTCCGGTTCAAAAATTGGACTCCTAATTGGCATTGCATTAATTTAAAAAATTTATATGGGATAGTTTTCATCTTCCCTCTCTTTTGTGGCCCTCAGATAGAGAGACCTGAATTTATAATACTTCTCAGTTCATAGCATGTTATTGTTATCAATTCACGCTCTACCTTCTTTGTTTTTTTCCCTCTGTTTTATTTCATGTTTTCTTTTCCTTCCTTTGTTCCTAGTGCTGCCACTTCCATTGCCTCCTCTTGATAGACATTCATCCTGATATCATGTTTGACATATGTCCTCAAATACATATGTATTTCCTTTCCTTTCCTTTCCTTTTTCCTTTTTCCTTTCCTTTCCTTTCCTTTCCTTTCCTTTCCTTTCCTTTCCTTTCCTTTCCTTTCCTTTCCTTTCCTTTCCTTTCCTTTCCTTTCCTTTCTCTTTCTTTCTCTTTCTGTCTTCTTTCAGTGGAATCTTATTCTGTCACCAGGCTGGCGTGCAGTGGCGTGATCTCGGCTCACTGCAACCTCCGCCTCCCGGGTTCAAGCGATTCTCCTGCCTCAGCCCCCTGAGTAGCTGGGATTACAGGCACATGCCACGACACCCAGCTAATTTTTGTATTTTAATAGAGATGGGGTTTCACCATGTTGGCCAGAATGGTCTCGGTCTCTTGACCTTGTGATCTGCCTGCCTCGGCCTCTCAAAGTGCTGGGATTACAGGTGTGAGACACTGTGTAGAGGAAGAGCTGATTTTAGAAGAGGAGATTTGGACACAGAGGAAGAACCATGGGAAGATGCAGGGAGCCATCCTCAAATCAAAGAAAGAGGCCTCAGAAGAAACCAACTCTGCCAATACTTTGATCTTGGGTTTTTAGCTTCCAGAATTGTGAGAAAATAAAATTCTGTTGTTTAAGCCACCTTGCCTGTGGTATTTTGTTATGGCAGCGCTTGCAAACTAATGCAGTGCTCTCTCTCTCTCTATATATATATATATTTGAGTTGAATTGTCTTTTGGGATATTGCTCTGTTGCTGTTTCTAAAGTAGCTCTTTAGGTAGTAAGAATATTTACTTTCTCTGTCTCATGTTGAAAGTCGTTTTCCTAGTTTCGCTTTTTCTATTTAGCTTTGTTTACATTTGATTACCTTTTAACTTTGTTTACAATGAGGTTTTAAAGTTAGAAATTTTTAAATATCAGTGCAGTCAAATCAATCATTTCTTAATATACATGGAGTTGTTTCTGAGATTTTTATTGTGTTCATTTCCAATATATGTTTATTTTGGTACTAGTATCATACTTTTTAATTATTATAAATTTTTAGTATGTTTTGACATCTGTTTCTATTATTTTTTTCTTTATAGATGCAGTGTTTTCAAATTTGCATAAGAATACTAAATTGAGATTTAATAATGTCTTGTTTTTGCTGCAAATGTGCTTCATAAAAGTGTGTTTGCTTTAATTCTTTTAGATTGGTCAGTTTCTTTCAAACTAAAAAATTCTCTCATATGGCTGCTTTTTTTCTTTTAATTCCCTATTGTTATTTTGTTACTGATAGTTGTGTTTGGGGTGGAAGAACTGTATATTGATCCAATATTGGAATTTATATAATTTCTCTTAAGAGAGAAAGAAAAGTACAATTACTTTAAATTTTACTTAGCTAGATTAGGGGACTAACTGCTTTTAAAGATATAGAGCAAGAGTAGGCAGCAGCCTCTTGGTAATAATCTCACCCATATAATAATAATGGACATCTTTTTAGAGGTTTGTTTTTATTTTATTTTTTAATGTAACCAAATAGGTAGATACTCTCAGACTAGTGTGAGGCAAGCCTAGCGGGCCTGCAGGAACCTGAGAATGGGTGCCTCCTTAAATTTTGCACCCTAGGAGCTTCTCTTGCTCACTTTGGGCTTTTCTAAGGGTGGGCCAGGAATGAGTATCATGGCCCATTCTTCTGTATGTGGAACAGGTGTCTCTACCTGGAGCTGCGTGCAGAATCTGCAGTGACAGTTGTTTCATGGTGCACTCTTGTCTGTAGTCTCTGCCACCCTAAGTTTCGCGAATTGTTATTGGGGGTTCTACTTGGGGTGTCAGTACCACTCACTTACTTCCAAGTTAGGAATTTGAAAGGGGAGTTAAATATATTTGATCATTTTAAGATCTTCAAGGCTATTTACTTTGGTATTTTCTTCCAATCTTTTCTCAATCTATATATTTCATACATAGTTGAAATCAAAATTCTATACAATTTAATTTTCTGCCTTTTTCACCTAAAGGCATATCAGAAAAATTCCCTAGCTTTTGATAAACACATTTTTAATGGCCATTCAATATTTCATTGAAAAGATATATATCTCCAGGTAATCACAGGGATGAGAAAAAAAGTTTTGCTTTGCCATTTGACGTCTGATTGTTTCTGTGTAAGAGATCTTATAAGCTTATTGGCAATTCAGTTTGCTATAAATGTGTATCTACTCTATGTAATACTGGGTATTTCTTAACCCTGGTGGTTGCGGAGGGGAGATAGGTAAGGAGTTTGGATTATAAATTGTAATGTGAAATATAAAATATGTTTTTGGAACACTGAGGAAGAAATAGTTTGGCCTTGGTATTTTGGGGTATGGCTTCACTGATGAATGCATTTGAAATGGCCCTGAAGGCTTAGTAGAATTTTCAGAGTGAGGAAGAAAAGGGCATTCAAAGTAGGAAAAAACAGCATGAATAAAGGCATGGCATAGAAAAAGCATGGAATTCAACATTGAATTGTTTATCTGTGCTTATGACAATCCACTGTTAAGTCCAGACTATCTCCTAGCAAATACTTTAACCGTATCCTTTTATGGACCTTTATAGCTGCTGATAAAAAAATCGAGTCAATTATGTTTTATGTCCATGTATTTCCTCTTCTCTGCTTTCTTTGTTGGCAGCTGTGAAAAATAAAATGAGAGGCAATGAGTTTGATATGTGTCTTTTGTTCTTCTTTTGTGTTCTGAGTTTAATTAGTTTTATAAGAAAATGTTTTGGGAAAGGGCAGTAGACATAGAAAGATGGGAACCAGAGAAAATGTCTGCATGGTTTTGTGTGGAGATGAGTGGATAGTTTTTTCACAAAATAATTGTGGTATTCAAAGCCAGTGTGAAAACTGAAATATAAAATAGAAAACCACTTTTTGTCTTTCTACCCTTGCTTGTACACATTTCTCTTAACATCGAGAAAATTCAAGAACTGCTGAGAGTGTAGAATTTTGAGAACAAAGGATTTCTATCATATATATTGTGAGCTATAAGTGGGCACTTTATATGTATTTTAATGTTATCGGAATATATTTTAGGGGTAAAAACCACCAGCTCTGGAAACGAGAAGGCCTTTTTTTTTTTTTTTTTATCAAATTAGTAAAAGGGCAGTGAGATTTGTTAAGGCCAGAGATGTAATGATTAGATAATATGTCAAGTCTGTGGAGAGCACTAATTGCAGCAAGAGATTAAAGTCTCTGTTGAAATCACTTAAAGCTCTGAAGATTTGTTCAAGTAAATCAGAACAATGCCCCATGTCACAAGCACTATCAGCGCCCGAGGAATGAACATCATGTGCTACTGCTTTCTGCCTCTTTTCATGATTGTCCTCAGGACAGTGTGGCTGTAGTTATCATACTGAGGAAGATTAAGAGCTTTGCACCTCTAATAGCAAACCTACAATTACCCAATGGGGGAAGACATAGTAGATTAAGTGTAACAAAAGGGAGATCTGCATCAACTTAATTGATCCAAGCCACCAACCTATTGAAGCTACTTAGTAAAATAATTCTGAACTTTACTCAAGATAAAACATCATGGCAGTCATCTTTTAATTTGAAAATTAGTAAATTAGCATTTCTGGGATAACTGTGATGTGATTTAAATATAAAAGTAGTTCAATGTAATCTCCCCCTTCCTTCTTCCCTTTCTTCAGATTTAAGAAGAGAGATTCCCTCTAGGGTTACATGTGAGTGTATTGGCTCTTAGATGAATCCAGTCACTTCCTGGTAGGCAGAATGACTAAGAATACATTCCCTACACTCAGAAAGATATGAAGCTGTTGAAAATCACACTCTGAAATTAAGGTGCTGGTAATACAAATGAGAGGTGTCTTCTGATTTTGAGCTTTGTAAGTTCAGAGGATATTGTGACAGGATTTAGGATCAGAGGTGTGGAACAGGAGCCAACTTGAGAAATATAGGGAGAAACATATATTTTTTAAATTTGAATACACACTATATAAAACTTTTATGCTAAGGACTTATTTCGATTTAAAGACTTTTTTGAATTTGTAAATGCAACTATATGCTATGTTAAAACATGGCTTACAAAATCATTTTTACTGTGTATGGAGATATTAAATCCTATAAGAAAAAACCATGTTTTTATTCCCAATTCGGGGAAATATTTTATAAACTTCTTTTACAAATATTTAAAACCCAATTTTTTTCACAGTTTTTACCTATTATCATTCTTTATAAAGTAAGCCCTAGAACTTAAAAAATAATTGAAATAAAAATCTTGAGTATGGAGATGGGGTGGGGATTATTTTTATTGCTCCCAATTTTGCTCCTAAAAAATTTGTTTTCTCCTTGGAATTTTCTCACTTTGGTACTGTCACCATGCTGGTTAAATGATCTGTCCCCAGGGCCACATCAAGACTTTAGAGGATCTTAATGACAGAAGATCACTGATTAAAAAACAAAACAAAACAAAACAAAACAAAACAAAACAAAAAAGAATTCACAGGCCCTAAACACTAAAAAAAATTTTTTGCAGGAGTGATTATGCATGGAGGGTTTTATGTCATTATTAAAAATATGAAAGAGTGAGAGAGTAAAGGTGACTATTTTTATTCTTCTAATGATGACTAGTTCAATGCATTGCATACATATGTATTTATATATGTAACACATAAAATTCATTTAAGCATATTTTAATGCCCTTACTTGCATGTGCTTAATCCAAGACTGGCTCCTCTTTAGAATTTAGGCACAGGATTTTTTTTTTTTTCACACAACTCCTTCTGCCTAAAACTTTCTCAGAGACATTACAGCCAACATCATACTGACAGCTTTCAGGCTAGAATCAGCTCACAGATTAACATGTATAATGTATATATATATATACACACACACATATATATGTAAATATCAGTTCAATATCATGTGTTCATGAGGATAACCAGTGTTTTAAAATTATATAACTAGTATAAGAGCAATCCAGTAGGAATATACACATGGGATGACGTTGGAGAGAAAGAGAGAGAGAAAAAAACTTCATTCTGTTATGTCTCTGCTTTGGAAACTTGAGGATTTTCCTTGAATTGTCCACCTTGTTTCCTTGCACTAAATTACTACTAGTAAGCAAAACTTGTTACCCGTGTGAATAGACTACCCTCATCTCAAATATCGTAATTCCAAAAAAGATCTTGTTCTCATAGCATTTCCCTGAGGGACTCAGAACTGATTCATTCTACAGATATTTTGGTGTGTTGGCTGGATGCAAATCATTTCATAAATATTTATGCAAGATCTGCGTTTGGAACACAAATGAATAATATCATTCCTGACCTCAAGGAGTTTATTTCTGATAGGGGAGATGAGGAAATTACAGTTATCTATAATAAAAGGTGGGCTGGAGTAAGTTCTGTATTAATGTTTGTTTAATATTTAAGGAGTGGGCAGAGTAGGATTTAGTGTCATAAGTGTATTTTAGTTTTAGCTCAGACCAACAAAGACTTTTTTGTTTTCATTCTTGTACTCTATAGCCATGACGGTAAATTTATTTCCAGAAAGAACACTGTCAATTTGCCATTAAGAAACAAAGAAATTAGATGAAAAGTTTGAATTCTTCTGTGTACTTTGCCATATAGGAAGTTATCTTGCTCTTCCCACTCAAATAATGAGAGCAAACAAATAAAGGAAAACACCTGCTTATTTCACCTCTAATTGTGTTTTCTTTCATCCTGGCCCCCAAAGGCCAGATTTAGGCAACAGCTGTACACCATGTGTGCCCAGAATCTGGAGAAACATGGGCCATGGATCTGCAGAGCACACTCTCATTCTTTTTATTTTTTTCATGGAATAGTCATGACTGAGTTTAGTGTATTTTTCCACTTTAATGTTTATTTTAAGAGTATGCACAATGAGGGGTAATACACACATATAATTAAAATTATCCTCCAAAGCATAATGGATATACTATCACATCTCATCTCTTAATATTTGGCAGCCACAAAGATATGTGAAGAGTTGCCCTCCCTGAGGTGGCCTACTTTTTCAGGGGAGGGGAAGAGGTCTAGCTGTTTTCCCAGTAATTAATCTGCAGATTTTAACTAGGGAATCGTATGCAATGGAGTCCTTTGAGATTGTATTGGGAAATATGGAAACTTCATCTTTGCAATCAGGACATTGCTGAGCTACACAGAGCAATGTAGGGGACACGGGGAGGGGGTCAAGATGAATAGTCATTTGTTCTGGAGTACTTTAGATTGTGTGTGCTGGAACTGGCATTTAGGTTTTCCTCATAAAGGATTTCAAAATGTTATCAGCTTTGCCACTACGAATCTCCTTGTTTCATGTGGAGATACGGAGCCAACTAGTCAATTTAATGTGCAGTAAAAGAGAAACATAACCTTTCAGAAGATTCTGTGGTGACTTCATCCTTATTTGCAATTCTGCCTGGTTGCTGGAGGCTCCCGGTAGTATTCAGGTGCTTGGGTAGAGTGCTGGGCCACAATACTTTTGCTAGGTTCTAAATATGACTGTATTTATTTTATTTTAAATGTGCTTTATTTTAAGACAACCTAATTATTTTTTAAACAATGCATCCACACCAAAATAAATTAAGGTATAAATAAATGAGAGCTCAAGATAGCATCAGTCCAATTCTTTGAAGTTCTGGTTTTGTGTGGATGTAAAAAAGCAGCAGCCAGTTACAATGACAAGTGATACAATAAAAGTAAATGGTTAAATTGATTAACATTGTCCCTATTAAAATCACCTTTAAATAAATTCGTATATGGGATCATATCCTCATGGTAGTCTAGCAGACCCAGTATGCCATATGGACTCATATTTTCACCAAGAAAGAACTGACAGTTTTTAAAATTAGTGAAAATATGTTTGATTTATTTTTTACAGTAGCATCGTAAAAGGGATTTTTTTTTCTCTTTGGTTTCTGTTATTCTTGCCTTTGATTGATAAATATGTAGTCTTTGAGGTCCTTTTTGTAAAGTTTGTTTTTGAGCTTGTTTCTTTAAATAATTGCTCGTGACTGTATCACACTGGCAATTACCGCAACATCTGTTACTTTTCTTTCTGGACTTTCAGCAGAAGCAGCTTGACCAATGGGCGAGACATCAGTGTTGCCCTCTGTCCTGCTCTTCCCCGCCCAGCAGGGACAGCCTATTAATGATCTCCTGGATCTGGTGGTGAATTTTGGAGAATATCTCCATAAATGATCATAGGTTGGTGAAGGGAGACAATCGGGCACAAACTCTGTAGATATTTTCCTTGACATAAATTATGTAAAAATAAAAGATGTAATAGATGTGAAACCTACTGGCTCTATTAATCATACATTTTTAAGTGTCAAAATAGAGTAAATGGGTTTGAATTTTGATGAGACTATGGCCTACTAAATTAAATGTGGTAATGAAGATTTATAACAAAAGTGGAAGTATTTTGGTAGAGGTTTCTAGTTGACTTATACATAAATCATTGATACAACCCCTTCCATTTCTTCCCTGCCTGTGAAATTCCCCAAGACATGCATTGTTCAGGAAAGTTTATAAACTGCTAATGGCAGCGGAAAAATTGGAATATCCTGAGTTGCTACATTGCCTCTGTTTGTGGTTTGGAAGATTTCTTGTCCTTGATGGGACAGAATTAGTAACAATGTGATTTAGGGAATCCTGTGCCAATGATGTTATTACCTGTACCTTTCCCCATTTACAAACAAAATTGGGCTCCAACAAAATGTCATTGATTTTGACCACATTTACTATTGTTATTTCTGTATTATCATGTTGATGCTTTCAAATATCAACATATTTGTTCACAAAATAGAAATTTTGATATCATTTTTTCCTTTTGCACAGCCCTTTTCTCGTTGCTGATATGTCTCTATTCTCAGAAGGCTAAGGGCAGGTCTGAGCAACATCTCTGTATTTTTTGCTGAAGGAATGTCTTTTGATAAACAGGTTTATCTATAATCTTTCCTTTGTTCAATGTAGTGATCAGCCTCTTTAGTAGGATGCACTTTTATCTTTGTGGGGAAATGAACAAGCTGAGTATCCTCAGATTCTCTTGAAAAGCAAATAGTTATAAAAAGTAAACGATATTGAACATTTCAACATTTCCTTTTGGATTCATGGAGTTTTATGACTAATATGAAAATTGAGGTTTAATCTTTACCATTCGAGTGTTTGATTTTATTTATCTTGGTTTATTTTTCCTTATTGGAAGAGTGGGCTGGGTTGGGGGAAAATAAAAATGTCCACTTGTAAGAAGAGATCCTAATAAAGAATATTGCCGGCACTGATACTCAGAGGTTTCAACAATGCAGCTTATTTCAGCTGTACATTTAGTTACTATGTGGTAGCTCTCTCCCCGAGCAAAGAAAGCATCTTGTAAAATCTGTGTTATTTTGTCAGACTACGGAGAGCAAAAGTTTATGGTATGGCTAGAGATGGAAAAAAAGTTCTGCTAGGCTTATCAGTGCTAATTGTGGATATTTTTGACAGTGTTCCTGAAAGCTGCTAGCTTCTGTTAAGGAATTTTAGAGTTAAAAATAATTCAGGTTTATTGTTTAAATAATTGGAAAATAGATTGATTTTTTTCCTATGGCTTAACTAATAACAATAAAAATATTAGAGGCCCCTGTTACACAACTTGAGAAACAAAGCGTTACCAATACCTTTGAAAGCCTTTGTGTGCCCCACCCTAATTACATCTGCTGTCTTTATCTAAGGAAGCCAAAGTCCTGATTTCAATGATCGTCATTTCAATGCTTTTCTATATAGTTTTACCACATTTGTGTTCAATGCTAACAAAATGATGTTTAAATTTTGCGTTTTTCAGTTTTTATATAAATGACTTTTTTCATTGAGTACTATATTATAGCAGTTCAGCCATTGTGATGGATGTAGCTGTACTTAATGCATTTCCTAATATTGATCATTTGTGTCTTCTCTGTTTTTCTTTATCAGCTTGCCTAAAGGGTTATCAACTTCATTGATCTTTTCAAACAATTAGCTTTCAGTTTCTTTCATTTTCTCCATTGTTTTAACTTGGAACATCTTTTTTTCGTATGAACATATAAAGCTATATATCTTCTTTTAAATCCTGCCTATCTGTATAAGCATAGTTTGATACCCTGAGTTTTTATTATGCTTAAGCATTTTCTACTTTTCCTTGTGATTTCCTATTTTATCCCTTGATTATGTAGAAATATATTTTTAATTTCCACATATTTTGATTTTTTCAGATATCTTTCTGTTATTTATAGCTTGATTCTTTTGTGACCATAAAACACAAATTTGACAATTCCAGTCTTTTACATTTGTTAAGATTTGTTTTATACTGGAGAAAATGTTCTGTTTTGGTCAGGGTTCCATGTGCACCTAAAGAGAACATGTATTCTGCTATTATTGGGGGGAGTGCTGTATAAATGTCAACTAGGTTAAGTACGTTTTAGAGTCTTTCAGGTCTCCTCTGTCCTTACTGATGTTTTATTCCTGTCTTTATTGATTATTAGAGAGAACTATTGAAGTGTTCAATTATAGTTGTGATTTTCTGTATTTTTTTCATTCTGTCATTTTTTTTTTTTTTTTTTTTTTTTTTTTTTTTGCTTTATGTGTTTCAAAGCTCTACTCTTAGGTACAAACACATTAAGGGTTGTTTTATCCTCTTAGTGCATCATCTCCTTTAATGTAATGTAATATCTCCCTTAAACCTGTTAATATTCCTTGGTATGAGCTTTACTTTGTCTTTCAGATGTGATTCCTGCTTTCTTTTGATTAACATTTACTGGTATATTTTTTTAATCATATTTTTAAACATTCCATGTTTTTATAAAGTTGATTTCTGGTAGATAAAATATAGTGTGTTTTTTCAATTCAGTCTTACAATCTCTGTTTTTTAAATTGAGTTGCTTAAACCATCTATATTTAATGTTTCTTTTTAATATGGTAGGATTTAAAATTTGCCATTTGTGAATTATTTTTCATTTATGCCATCTCTTCTTTCTTTTTTCCTCTTTTTCTACTTTCTTTTGGATTAATCCAGTATTCATTATAAATCTAATTTATCTCCATTATTGGCTTATTAATTGTATCTCTGTGTTTACTTTTCTCATAGTTGTGCTAGAATTCTCAATATATATTTGTCACACCGCATTTGTTTTTTCATAATCCTACTTCACAAAGTATTTTTATTAGAAAGAACTGCTTGGATTATATCAAATATCTTTTAGGTATAAATTAAGATGATTACATTCTGTGCTTTTTATAGAGAAAATATATTAATTGCATAGATGTCATAAAGCTGAGCTCTATGATACTGTATGCATCCTTTTGTAAGTTGCTTCTTACATTCAACATTTTGTTTTTGAGATTTAATCACATTGACACACAAAGATTTATTCATTTTAGTCACGTTATAGTATTCATCATACGAATAAACCATAGTTTATGTATTTATTTCTCTACTTCTGGTAGTTCTCACTTCTTTTGGCTATTATAGTCAGTGCTGCAATAAATATTTTCTGTATTTCTCTCCTAATACGTTGTTGATTAGAAGTGCAAATAGTGGGCAGCTTCATTCTATAAATGCCAACTATATCATGTTGGTTAATTGTGTTGTTCAAGTCTTCTATATCCTATTGATAACCTTTCTACAATCCTAAACATTTATGCACCTTAATAAGATAACTTCATAATGAATGAAGCAAATAACCTCAGTAACCTCTAAAGGAGAAAGAAAAAATCCACAATTATAATAGGAGATTTCAGGATCTCAATATTAATAATTGATAGAACATGTAGATAGAAAACTAGTAAGGATATAGAAGACTCAAAGAATACAATCAGCCAACTTAAGCTAGTTGACATTTATAGAAAACTCCATCCAACAGCTGCAGGATATATATTCTTCTCAAGTGCACATGGGACATTAACCAAAACAGACTATATTTTGGGCCATAGATCAAGCCTCCTCATATTTACTAGAATTCAAATCATACTGTTTGTTTTCTTACTATAATGAAATTAAAACTAGCAGTCAATAATGTAACTAATACTTAAAAAGGAAACAATACACTGCTAAGCTATCCATGGATCAAAAATAAAGTTACATGGAAAATACAAAAATATTTTTACTTAAATAAAAACAAAAGTGCAACAAATCAAAATTTATGAGATACAGCTAATGTAGTTCTTAAAGAGAAGTCTATACCATTAAATATTTATATCAGAAAGAGTATTGGTCTCAAACCAATGATTTAAGCTTCTACTGTAAAAAAACAAAAAGAGCAAACATAACCTAGGGCAAGTAGGAGCAAGGAAATAATACAGAAACAGAAATAAATGAAGATGGAATCAGGAAAACAATGAATAAAGTCAACAAAAAAGAAGCTGATCGTTGGAAAGAGCAATATAAATGACTGATCGAGGTCGACTTATCAAGAAAAAAAAGTAGAAGTTTTTTACTTATAACAGGAGTAAAATAAATAGGAATACCAGTATAGAGCTTTCAGATATTAAAAGGACAGTAAGGGAATATTATTACAAATTTCATGCCTATAAGTTTTACAACTTTGATGAAATTGAAAATTTCCTTGAGAGATGGAAACTACAAAACCACCTTTGAGAAGAAATAGATCATATGAATATATTATTTGTTAAATTAAATAAACTTATAATTGAAAACATTCTAATGGTGTGGAAACTCTATGCCCAGACAATTTTATTGGCAAATTATACTAAACACTTGAGGCAGAAATATCAGTTCTAGGCTGGGCATGGTGGCTCATGCCTGTTATCCCAGCACTTTGGGAGGCTGAAGAGGGTGCATCACTTGTGTTCAGGAGTTTGAGACCAGCCTGGACAACGTGTTGAAAACCCGTCTCTACTAAAAATGCAAAAATTAGCCAGGCATGGTGGCATATGCCTATAGTCCAAGCTACTCTGGAATCTTAGGTGGGAGGGTTGCTTGAACCCACAGGCAGAGGTTGCAGTGAGCCAAGATCACACCACTGCACTCCAGCCTGGGCAAAGAGCATGACCCTATCTTAAAGAAAAAAAAAAAAAAAAAGAAAAAGAAAGAAAGAAAGACCAGTTCTACACAAACTCCTCCACAGAAAAAAAGAAGAGGAGAGAACACTTCCCAAGTTATTTTTTAGAGGCCAGCATTACCCTGATAGTAAAACCAGAAAAAGGACTTATAAGATAATTAAACTATAGACCAATATTCCTCATGTATATGCTCTGAAATTATCAGAATGTGTACTGTCATTTTAGCAAGTGTCTGCTGTCATTCTAACAAACTATGTACTGTCATCCCAGCAAGGACTTGGGGATGCAAATTTAAACAAGAGAATTTTTAGCATCCAACATGTTAAATTTGTTTTGCTCTATTTAAAGCCTGTCTCAGATTTTGACATTTGGACTTTCAATTAAAGTCTGACCTTTTGTTGAGTTTGAGTTGATTAACCTTTTGCAGTAGATAACTTTCCTTTAAATAGTGCCAAGAGATCCTCTGAGGAAAGAATTCAATGAATACTTATTTATAGTCATAATATTATAACTCATCAATTTTTATACTTTAAATCAGATTAAAGTATTAACTATCAAGGAAAATTAAACTTGCTTTAAATATTTTTTTTCTTTAACAAAAAGAGTAAGGGTTAAACTTTGTGTTGCATGTAGAGAAGTTGGAATTCTGAGATATTTGTCTGAGAAAATGTAAGGTGTCAACTCCTTTTGTTGGGGCTTCGGTATAATTAAATGTCTAAACACTCTTAGTTTATAGTAAGAGTTATGCTGGATCATGCAAACATATTCTGGTTTTAGACCTGACACTAAAGTCTGAAGTGTCAATGACTTTTCAGTTTTGACCATAGTTAGAATGATCTTAGTTATCCCTCTAACCAATAAAGTGCCTGTGACCAACTACTTCAGTTGTCCAGGACTTAGGGAGCTCTCAGGATGTGATACTTTCAATGCTTAATCTGGGAAAGACCTGGGTAAACTATGATAACTTGGTCACCCATGTCATTCTAAGTTTTTCTTTTTTTTAATCTTTTTTTCATGTTCCTGGTAATGATTAACACATTCTCTTCTATGTGATTGATTAAAAAAGACAATTCTTATTTGAATCATTGAGCACATAGCTCTACCCTCAAGATTGTTCAAATGCAGTAGAGATTATTTTCATATTGCTGGTGGTATGCCTTTTAATTGCTAAAAAATCTCCAGGGGCCACTTGCACGTGTTTGTAGACACCACTATAATCATGTAGTTGCCCTGGTCTAAATATACCATGTTTCATAGTTTCTGGGTAGGAGATACATGAAGATATTCATTATTGAAATATTGCTAGCCCTTATTTTTCATTTCTGGCAGAAAATGATACCAACAGAATTTCTAGCAATCAAAAAATAAATATAGGGGTCTTTATTCATTTAATATATCAATAATAACTTCATTTCACCCTGTGCTGGAGCACTGGATGATATATAGGGACTAAATTACCTATAAAAAATGGCTCTGGCCCAGAATCTTACTAAAGATGTATAAGATGTTTCTTTTGCTTTGCCTTCTATAGAATATGTCTTTTTGGTATTCTTCTTAGGGTTTTTGTTTCTTCTAGTCCTTTAATCCAGTTATAGGTGGAGCAATAGGAACGTGGCTGAAGGGGGAGAGATGGAATGAGAAAGCATGAGTAAACACCGAAGACTTGAGACTAAAAGGAAAATAGTGATTCAATCCAAAGGTTGAACTGAGACTTAAGGAAGATAGCTGTTGACTGCTGCCCTGCTTCCATTTCTAGGCGAGCCCAAACTTCCTAAGTGTTATGGGATGAATAAGGCAAACAGTCTTAACAGCTCAAGAGCTGGCCTACTCCTACAGGCACCATGAGAGTGAGCTTCTATAATATCTTTCTTTAGCTCATGGCTCCTTTCCTATATATAGGAATATAACAAGTTTTATTTTAAGTAAGAAAACATGGATATAAAACATAATTGCTTATTATCTCCATTAACCTGACCAGACTCAACAGGAGAATCAAGAGACCATTAATACCTCAAATCTTCTCAAGGGCCAAGTTAACCCTTTTATGTGTAATTTAAAATGTTATGTTTTATAGTCCTGCTTTTTTGCTCTACCACCCCTTCCAATCATACCTGAACTTTCTAAGTTGGATTTAACTAAACCAAATGTAACTCCACCCCCTAATCATTTATGTTATATGCATATGGTTTTTCTCATTATAATGCCATTTAAAAATTTATTTCATTTTCAACTGACACATAATAATTGTACACATTTATGGGGTACAGTATGATGTTTTGATACATATATGCATTGTGTAATGATGAAATCAGAGTATTTAGCTTATCCATCACGTCAAACATTATCATTTCTTTGTGGTGTGAACATTTAAACTCTTCTCTTCTAGTTATTCTAAAATAGATCATACAATATAATTAACTATAGTTACCTTATAATGCCATTTTTTTTTCATAAGGCAAAAAGTTCTGTTGCTAGGATAAATTGAAGTAGAATATGCACATTTCTCCTTTGACAGATTTTTCTTTGACAGGTTCCTATGTTGATATTGCCTTCCTTTCCTTCTGTGGTCTAATGAGGGCAAACCAGACCCTCTTTATTGGTAGTATCCACTGCTTCTAAGGTACTTTAGAGACAGTAGTAAAATTATAAAGCATGATCTCTACCTTCAATAAACTTAAACATCTCTGTGCATGGCTTCAAGAATAACATTCACAGAAGAGTAAGATCCAATTAAGTAGCAAACAGTATAATCTTATTTTTAAGTGTCATTTAACATTAATAGAATCTCAGTGAATATTTTCAAATAAATATGGGTTTGGGATGGATGGATAGATTTAGGTGATGTGGAGGTAAGGAAAAGAAATGTTCAGCATGCAAATAATTCTGGAAGCAAAAGCAAATACGATCTGTGTTGTTGGAAGGCGGACTTACTGAATTATTTCCATGAACAACAGCAGATGGGAAGAAGTGGGGATATAAGAATGTTCATTGGCAATGGTGGGGCAGGGTGGTGAGATAAGCACTACTTATGAAACGCCCGGAACATCAAGGGCAGAATTTTGTATTCCATGTAATAGATAACAAGGAGTAGCTATAGAATTTTTGAGTAAGGCAGCATCAAATGTAAAATAATACTTTGTTGTTAATTGGTGAGTATTTTGCAAATAATTTTTTTACAATTTAATATGTTTGGTTTGTTTTATTACAAAAGTAAAATATTTTAGTTATGAAATTCAGGCAGTAGAAACATGTAAGTCTTCTTTTCTGCTTTTCTACTCACATACCTGAGTGAGATGCAATAATTTGTATATTTTCCCCAATTTTTCTATGCTTCTATATAAACATATAGGTTCATAACATATATGCTGTATTAGTCCATTCTCCTGCTGCTGTAAGGACATACTGGAGCCTGCCTAATTTACAAAGTAAAGACGTTTAATTGGCTCACAGTTCCACAGGTCTGGGGAGATCTCAAAAAACTTACAATCATGGCAGAAGGGAAAGCAAACATGTCCTTCTTCATATGGCGGCAGGAAGAAAAAGAATGAGTGCCCAGCTAAGGGGAAAGCCCCTTATACAACCATCAGATCTTGTGAGAACTAATTCAATATCATGAGAGCAGGATGGGGGAAACCACTGCCATGATTCGATTATCTCCATCTGGTCCCTCCCATGACACATGGGGATTATGGGAACTACAACTCAAGATAAGATTTAGGTGGGAACACAGCCGAACCATATCATCTGCATACAGAGTTTAAGCAAGATTGGGATCATAATATTTTTGAGAGAATTTAAGGTAATATTTCAATTTCATCTTTTGCTAGAAACTCTGTTACTAGTATCAGCAGTGAAAGAGAAGTTACATTGTAGTACCTTTGGAAAGAATGGTTCTTGTGAATAGCATCTCTTTAAGATGTTTGAATAGGTAATAAAGACATGTGACAGGGAAACATTTCACTGGCTGCACTATTAAGCAGTCATATTTATTATGGAGGAAAGGAAAAGTTATCAGGACTGTATGGTAGAAATGAAATGAATTAAGTAAATTAAGGCAAAATATTTAAATTAATCAGACCTCATGGAAAAACAACAAATTAAAGAGACTGTTAACATTTTCATCACCTGAAGAGTATAAAGAAGTAACGATACTAGTGTGGCGTGGCCAAATGAGATAGAAGAAAAAATAATCAAAATCAAATTGTGCAACAAAGAATGAGATCACTAGGGGAAGAATTTGCATTAAGTGAAAAGGAGTTAAACTGGGCTTATCTGCTTAGAAATGCTGTGGCTACAGTAGCTCTTTTATGTTTTCTGTTTCTCTTTGTGGTTGGTGTAAAAACTCTCAGAATCTAAAATTTCATCCTAGTTGCAAGCTAATAAGTTAGCCTGTTACTGTTTCATAGATGTTAGCAAAAGATACATGATTCCTGGTTCAGAGACAAACAACTTTATTTCTCATGGTACACCAGTCAGCATGAGCATAAGTGTGTTTGTCATGTTTCTCCTTGTCCCCAGGTTATTCAGAGGCAACATGGAGAGTCCAAGATGGATGTTATGCATACGGTGGATTTTTATTTCAGCCAGGAATGGCCACATAATTAGTGAGAGTCAGTGCAAAATAAAATGCGGTGCTCATTATTCAAAAACCAGTGTGATTAAAGGCATTAGAATATAACACTTTCCAGAACAGTGGAAATAGTGCACAAAGCCAATGCAACAGTTTAATTTTTTTTTTGGTTTAACATTTTTATTTTATTTTACTTATTTATTTATTTTTATTTTAGTATTATTATACTTTAAGTTTTAGGGTACATGTGCACAATGTGCAGGTTAGTTACATATGTATACATGTGCCATGCTGGTGTGGTGTGCTGCACCCATTAACTCGTCATTTAGCATTAGGTATATCTCCTAATGCCATCCCTGCCCCCTCCCCCCACCCCACAACAGTCCCCAGAGTGTGATGTTCCCCTTCCTGTGTCCATGTGTTCTCATTGTTCATTTCCCACCTATAAGTGAGAACATGCGGTGTTTGGTTTTTTGTCCTTGCGATAGTTTACTGAGAATGATGATTTCCAATTTCATCCATGTCCCTACAAAGGACATGAACTCATCCTTTTTTATGGCTGCATAGTATTCCATGGTGTATATGTGCCACATTTTCTTAATCCAGTCTATCATTGTTGGACATTTGGGTTGGTTCCAAGTCTTTGCTATTGTGAATAGTGCCGCAATAAACATATGTGTGCATGTGTCTTTATAGCAGCATGATTTATAGTCCTTTGGGTATATACCCAGTAATGGGATGGCTGAGTCAAATGGTATTTCTAGTTCTAGATCCCTGAGGAATTGCCACACTGACTTCCACAATGGTTGAACTAGTTTACAGTCCCACCAACAGTGTAAAAGTGTTCCTATTTCTCCACATCCTCTCCAGCACCTGTTGTTTCCTGACTTTTTAATGATTGCCATTCTAACTGGTGTGAGATGGTATCTCGTTGTGGTTTTGATTTGCCTTTCTCTGATGGCCAGTGATGATGAGCATTTTTTCATGTGTTTTTTTGATGCATAAATGTCTTCTTTTGAGAAGTGTCTGTTCATGTCCTTCGCCCACTTTTTGATGGGGTTGTTTGTTTTTTTCTTGTAAATTTGTTTGAGTTCATTGAGGATTCTGGATATTATTCCTTTGTCAGATGAGTAGGTTGCGAAAATTTTCTCCCATTTTGTAGGTTGCCTGTTCACTCTGATGGTAGTTTCTTTTGCTGTGCAGAAGCTCTTTAGTTTAATTAGATCCCATTTGTCAATTTTGGCTTTTGTTGCCATTGCTTTTGGTGTTTTAGACATGAAGTCCTTGCCCATGCCTATGTCCTGAATGGTAATGCCTAGGTTTTCTTCTAGGGTTTTTATGGTTTTAGGTCTAATGTTTAGGTCTTTAATCCATCTTGAATTAATTTTTGTATAAGGTGTAAGGAAGGGATCCAGTTTCAGCTTTCTACATATGGCTAGCCAGTTTTCCCAGCACCATTTATTAAATAGGGAATCCTTTCCCCATTTCTTGTTTTTCTTAGGTTTGTCAAAGATCAGATAGTTGTAGATATGCGGCATTCTTTCTGAGGGCTCTGTTCTGTTCCATTGATCTATATCTCTGTTTTGGTACCAGTACCATGCTGTTTTGGTTACTGTAGCCTTGTATATAGTTTGAAGTCAGGTAGCGTGATGCCTCAGCTTTGTTCTTTTGGCTTAGGATTGACTTGGCAATGTGGGCTCTTTTTTGGTTCCATATGAACTTTAAAGTAGTTTTTTCCAGTTCTGTGAAGAATGTCATTGGTAGCTTGATGGGGATGTCATTGAATCTATAAATTACCTTGGGCAGTATGGCCATTTTCACGATATTGATTCTTCCTACCCATGAGCATGGAATGTTCTTCCATTTGTTTGTATCCTCTTTTATTTCCTTGAGCAGTGGTTTGTAGTTCTCCTTGAAGAGGTCCTTCACATCCCTTGTAAGTTGGATTCCTAAGTATTTTATTCTCTTTGAAGCAATTGTGAATGGGAGTTCACTCATGATTTGGCTCTCTGTTTGTCTGTTATTGGTATATAAGAATGCTTGTGATTTTTGTACATTGATTTTGTATCCTGAGACTTTGCTGAAGTTGCTTATCAGCTTAAGGAGATTTTGGGCTGAGACAATGGGGTTTTCTAGATATATAATCATGTCGTCTGCAAACAGGGACAATTTGACTTCCTCTTTTCCTAATTGAATACCCTTTATTTCCTTTTCCTACCTAATTGCCCTGGCCAGAAATTCCAACACTATGTTGAATAGGAGTGGTGAGAGAGGGCATCCCTGTCTTGTGCCAGTTTTCAAAGGGAATGCTTCCAGTTTTTGCCCATTCAGTATGATATTGGCTGTGGGTTTGTCATAGATAGCTCTTATTATTTTGAGATACGTCCCATCAATACCTAATTTATTGGGAGTTTTTAGCATGAAGGGTTGTTGAATTTTTCCAAAGGCCTTTTCTGCATCTATTGAGATAATCATGTGGTTTTTGTCTTTGGTTCTGTTTATATGCTGGATTACATTTATTGATTTGTGTATATTGAACCAGCCTTGCATCCCAGGGATGAAGCCCACTTGATCATGGTGGATAAGCTTTTTGATGTGCTGCTGGATTCGATTTGCCAGTATTTTATTGAGGATTTTTGCATCAGTGTTCATCAAGGATATTGGTCTAAAATTCTCTTTTTTGATTGTGTCTCTGCCCGGCTTTGGTATCAGAATGATGCTGGCCTCATAAAATGAGTTAGGGAGGATTCCCTCTTTTTCTATTGATTGGAATAGTTTCAGAAGGAATGGTACCAGTTCCTCCTTGTACCTCTGGTAGAATTTGGCTGTGAATCCATCTGGTCCTGGACTCTTTTTGGTTGGTAAGCTATTGATTATTGCCACAATTTCAGATCCTGTTATTGGTCTATTCAGAGATTCAACTTCTTCCTGGTTTAGTCTTGGGAGGGTATGTGTGTCGAGGAATTTATCCATTTCTTCTAGATTTTCTAGTTTATTTGCATAGAGGTGTTTGTAGTATTCTCTGATGGTAGTTTGTATTTCTGTGGGATCGGTGGTGATATCCCCTTTATCATTTTTTATTGCATGTATTTGATTCTTCTCTCTTTTTTTCTTTATTAATCTTGCTAGCAGTCTATCAATTTTGTTGATCCTTTCGAAAAACCATCTCCTGGATTCATTAATTTTTTGAAGGGTTTTTTGTGTCTCTATTTCCTTCAGTTCTGCTCTGATTTGAGTTATTTCTTGCCTTCTGCTAGCTTTTGAATGTGTTTGCTCTTGCTTTTCTAGTTCTTTTAATTGTGATGTTAGGGTGTCAATTTTGGATCTTTCCTGTTTTCTCTTGTGGACATTTAGTGCTATAAATTTCCCTCTGTACACTGCTTTGAATGTGTCCCAGAGATTCTGGTATGTTGTGTCTTTGTTCTCATTGGTTTCAAAGAACATCTTTATTTCTGCCTTCATTTCGTTATGTATCCAGTAGACATTCAGGAGCAGGTTGTTCCGTTTCCATGTAGTTGAGTGGTTTTGAGTGAGTTTCTTAATCCTGAGTTCTAGTTTGATTGCACTGTGGTCTGAGAGACAGTTTGTTATAATATCTGTTCTTTTACATTTGCTGAGGAGAGCTTTACTTCCAACTATGTGGTCAATTTTGGAATAGATGTGTTGTGGTGCTGAAAAAAATGTATATTCTTTTGATTTGGGGTGGAGAGTTCTGTAGATGTCTATTAGGTCCGCTTGGTGCAGAGCTGAGTTCAATTCCTGGGTATCCTTGTTAACTTTCTGTCTCGTTGATCTGTCTAATGTTGACAGTGGGGTGTAAAAGTCTGCCGTTATTATTGTGTGGGAGTCTAAGTCTCTTTGTAGGTCTCTAAGGACTTGCTTTATGAATCTGGGTGCTCCTGTATTTGGTGCATATATATTTAGAATAGTTAGCTCTTCTTGTTGAATTGATCCCTTTACCATTATGTAATGGCTTTCTTTGTCTCTTTTTATCTTTGTTGGTTTAAAGTCTGTTTTATCAGAGACTAGGATTGCAACCCCTGCCTTTTTTTGTTTTCCATTTGCTTGGTAGATCTTCCTCCATCCTTTTATTTTGAGCCTATGTGTGTCTCTGCATGTGAGATGGGTTTCCTGAATGCAGCACACTGATGTGTCTTGACTCTTTATCCAATTTGCCAGTCTGTGTCTTTTAATTGGAGCATTTAGTCCATTTACATTTAAAGTTAATATTGTTATATGTGAATTTGATCCTGTCATTATGATGTTAGCTGGTTATTTTGCTCGTTAGTTGATGCAGTTTCTTCCTGTTCTCAATGGTCTTTACATTTTGGCATGATTTTGCAGTGGCTGGTACCAGTTGTTCCTTTCCATGTTTAGTGCTTCCTTCAGGAGCTGTTTTAGGGCAGGCCTGGTGGTGACAAAATCTCTCAGCATTTGTTTGTCTGTAAAGTATTTTATTTCTCCTTCATTTATGAAGCTTAGTTTGGCTGGATATGAAATTCTGGTTTGAAAATTCTTTTCTTTAAGAATGTTGAATATTGGCCCCCACTCTCTTCTGGCTTGTGGATTTTCTGCCGAGGGATCCGCTGTTAGTCTGATGGGCTTCCCTTTGTGGGTAACCCGACCTTTCTCTCTGGCTGCCCTTAACACTTTTTCCTTCATTTCAACTTTGGTGAATCTGACAATTATGTGTCTTGGAGTTGCTCTTCTCGAGGAGTATCTTTGTGGCGTTCTCTGTGTTTCCTGAATCTGAATGTTGGCCTGCCTTGCTAGATTGGGGAAGTTCTCCTGGATAATATCCTGCAGAGTGTTTTCCAACTTGGTTCCGTTCTCCCCATCACTTTCAGGTACACCAATCAGACGTAGATTTGGTCTTTTCACATAGTCCCATATTTCTTGGAGGCTTTGATCGTTTCTTTTTATTCTTTTTTCTCTAAACTTCTCTTCTCACTTCATTTCATTCATTTCATCTTCCATCCCTGATACCCTTTCTTCCAGTTGATTGCATTGGCTCCTGAGGCTTCTGCATTCTTCACGTAGTTCTCGAGCCTTGGCTTTCAGCTCCATCAGCTCCTTTAAGCACTTCTCTGTATTGGTTATTCTAGTTATACATTCGTTTAAATTTTTTTCAAAGTTTTTATCTTCTTTGCCTTTGGTTTGAATTTCCTCCTTTAGCTCAGCGTAGTTTGATCATCTGAAGCCTTCTTCTCTCAACTCATCAAAGTCATTCTCCATCCAGCTTTGTTCTGTTGCTGGTGAGGAACTGCGTTCCTTTGGAGGAGGAGAGGCGCTCTGCTTTTTAGAGTTTCCAGTTTTTCTGCTCTGTTTTTTTCCCCATCTTTGTGGTTTTATCTACTTTTGGTCTTTGTTGATGGTGATGTACAGATGGGTTTTTGGTGTGGATGACCTTTCTGTTTGTTAGTTTTCCTTCTAACAGACAGGACCCTCAGCTGCAGGTCTGTTGGAGTTTGCTAGAGGTCCACTCCAGACACTGTTTGCCTGGGTATCAGCAGTGGTGGCTGCAGAACAGTGGATTTTCGTGAACCACGAATGCTGCCGTCTGATCGTTCCTCTGGAATTTTTGTCTCAGAGGAGTACCTGGCCGTTTGAGGTGTCAGTCTGCCCCTACTGGGGGGTGCCTCCCAGTTAGGCTGCTCGGGTGTCAGGGGTCAGGGTCCCACTTGAGGAGGCAGTCTGCCCGTTCTCAGATCTCCAGCTACATGCTGGGAGAACCACTGCTCTCTTCAAAGCTGTCAGACAGAGACATTTAAGTCTGCAGAGGTTACTGCTGTCTTTTTGTTTGTCTGTGCCCTGCCCCCAGAGGTGGAGCCCACAGAGGCAGGCAGGCCTCCTTGAGCTGTGGTGGGCTCCACCCAGTTGGAGCTTCCCGGCTGCTTTGTTTACCTAAGCGAGCCTGGGCAATTGCGGGCGTCCCTCCCCCAGCCTCACTGCCACCTTGCAGTTTGATCTCAGACTGCTGTGCTAGCAATCAGTGAGACTCTGTGGGCATAGGACCATCCGAGCCATGTGTGGGATATAGTCTCCTGGTGTGCCGTTTTTTAAGCCCATCAGAAAAGCGCAGTATTAGGGTGGGAGTGACCGGATTTTCCAGGTGCCGTCTGTCGCCCTTTTCTTTGACTAGGAAAGGGAACTCCCTGACCCCATGCACTTCCTGAGTGAGGCAATGCCTCGCCCTGCTTCGGCTCATGCACGGTGCGCTGCACCCACTGTCCTGCGCCCACTGTCTGGCGCTCCCTAGCGAGATGAACCCGGTACCTCAGATGGAAATGCAGAAATCACCCGTCTTCTGCGTCGCTCACGCTGGGAGCTGTAGACTGGAGCTGTTCCTATTCGGCCATCTTGGCTGCCCTCCTCCCAACAATTTTATTTTATGTCTTGATATCCATGTATTCTATTAAGTTCTCTAGTGTTGTCTTATTGATGAGTAATGAAGGACTAAAATGAAAAGAAACTGTGAGGCCAGGTGTGGTGGCTCATGCCTGTAATCCCAGCACTTTGGGAGGCTGAGGCGGGTAGATCACCTGAGGTCAGGAGTTCAAAGACCAGCCTGTCCAACATGGTGAAACCTCCTCTCTACTAAATACAAAAGTTAGCCGGGCATGGTGGCAGGTGCCTGTAATCCCAGCTACTCGGGAGGCTGAGACAGGAGAATCGCTTGAACCTGGGAGGTGGAGGTTTCGGTGAGCCAAGATCGCACCACTGCACTCTAGCCTTGACAACAAAGAGTGAAACTCCATTTCAAAAATAAAAAAGAAGAGAAAAAGAAAAGAAACTGTGGTTTGCTGTATCTTCCCCTCTCCTTCTATGCCATCATTTTGAATGTTAAATGGCAGGAAGGAAGGAAGGAAATACAAAGGAAGTAACATGAGTACAAAAGGATATGATTAGGTTCCTTGGTTGCTTCTGTTTTTTAGAATGCCATTGCCTTTTTGTATATTCTAAGCAAGTTCTGGTCCAATGGAAAGGGTGGGATCATCGGCTTCAGAGCCCTTGCTTATTCAGTCATGGATGTGACACACTTACCTTGTACTTGCTTTGAATCTCACTGAAATCCCAGAATTCTGTGCTGGTTAGGTATTGCAAATATACCTAACATTTGAATGGGGCCCCAAGGAATGGTGGACGTGCATGTTGTACACCTCTCCTCTGCTCATTTGTGTGGTCCATTGTCTCTTTGTACTTCATTTACAAAATACAAGTTCAGAGATAAAATCATTAAGAATGTTAAGATGACACAAGAAGAGTATTAAGCCAAGTGCAGGGCTCTCTTCAATGTGAGTCCCTGTGAGACCACACAGATTGCATGCCCTTGAGGCTGGCCTTGATTAGGGCTGAGGAACACTAATCTTGGAGAATTCACCACTTGTATAACAAACAATAAGCAAGCTCTTTATTTTAAAAGGAGACATTACCTCATTCTTAAAGATTGTTTGCTGCAAATGTAACCCTGAAAAATGGCCTGGGTAGAGAGCTGTCAGTATATTGCATGGTTGGCATAACCAGTAAGAATTTGCAGAGATCCCAAGTCCCATTTCAGATTGCCTTTCTCAACAAAAATCATGAGGGCAAATATTTTTCTGTGTGTCAAAAGCGTTGAATTGAAATTTTTCTGCTTGGAAATTCTGTGGTTACTGTAGACCTTTTGTGTCTCCAGCTCATCTTGTGTGTGGTTGGTATAAACAATAACTAAATTTTATGCATACATATTGACTTGTCTGTCCCATTTGTCTGCTGTTTGGATGGAAACTTTAGGAGGTCTGGAGGATAAGGTATCTTGCCTTGGTGAAAGGAAAGATTCCGGCACATATGTGTGTCCCCTTACGGACAATGTGAATGAATATTGGCAACTAGTACTCATCTTATTTCACAGCTTTATTTATACACTGAATTCTGGGTTCTGAAGGGGCAGATATGTATTTATGAGTTGTTTATTGAATACATTTTTATTCAGTTTTAAAAAATTTTGCCAGGCACTGTGCTAAGGTCTGGGGATATAATGGTCATCTAGATAGACATGCATTCTAGTGGGTGAGGCAGTTAAGTAATAGAGAAATAAATAAACAAAAGCATGTTGTCAATTCTGTGAAGGAAATTTCAAAGGTGCTATGCTAGAAAATAATTGGATAGGAGGAACTCACTTTGGAGAGACGGCCAGGGTAGTTCTCTCTGAAGAGATAGTGTATCTAACATAAAAAGCCGAGGGAAGGGCATTCCAGACAAGGGGAACTGCAGGTACAATGATCGTGATTAAGAAGGAACTTATTCTGTTCTAAGAATTGTTAAATAGTCAATCTAGCTAAAACATGGTAAATGAAGAAGAGAGAAGAGGAAAGATTGAAGAAAGAGAGAGTCTCCACAAAAACCTCCCTAAGAAAGGAGAATGCTCGTACACTGTTGGCAGGAGTGTAAATTAGTACAGCCACCATGGAAAACATTATGGACAATCCTCAAAAAACTGAAAATAGAACTACCACGTGATCCAGAAATTCCACTGCGGGTATATATCCAAAAGAAAGGAAATCAGTATATCAAGCAGATATCTGCTGTCTCATGTTTATTGCAGCCCTTTTGCCAAGATACAAAATCAACCCAAGTGTCTGTCAAGAGATGAATGAATAAAGAAAACGTGGTATACATAAACGGTGAAATATTATGCAACCACAAAAAAGAACAAAATCCTGTCATTTGCAGCAACATGGATTGAACTGAAAATCATTATGTTAAATGAAATAAGCCAGGCACAGAAAGACAAATATTACATATTCTTACTTATATTTGGAAGCTAGAAAAAAATGGATTTCATGGAGACAGAGTAGGTTGGTATTTACCAGAGTCTGACAAGTGTAAGAGGAAAGAGGGGTAAAGAGAGGGTGATTAAGTAGCATACAAATGCAGTTAGAAGTCATAAGACCTAGTGTTTGATAGTATAGTAGAGTGACTGTAGTTAACAATAATGTATTGCATATTTCAAAATAGCTAGAAGAGAAGAATTAAAATGCCCCCAACATAAAGGAAAGATAAATGCTTGAGGCAATGGAAAGACCAGTAATCCTGATTTGATAATTAAACATTATATATGTATCAAAAATATCACATGTACCACAAAATATGTATAACTATTAATCATTAACTAAAAAATCTACTCTGTGTTATAACCCCCCCTCTCAAAAACAAACAAACAACTTTTTATGGGTTTTATTACAGGGTTACCCTTTGTGGTGGCTTTATGGTGTCCCTCTGTCTCTTTCTCCCTCCTTCTCTCCCTCCCTGTCTCTCCTAGATTTCATTGGGTGTGACAGTGGCTTAGGCTCAGCTCTATCTTTAAGAATCATCCCAGTGTAGTAAAGGGTATGAAATCACTGAGGCTCTCACCACAGAGTGTATGCTGTATCTGTAGACTAAAAAGAATCATTAACTCTGAATTGGAGGGGCTGGTATTCAGGAGGCTTCCTGGAGGTTTTTGTTCATTGGAAACATGCACCAGAACACTGCTATAAAGCTTTGGCATGTGTGTCAGCCTGACTGAAAACTTTCTGTAGGTTTAAAGTGAGAAGAAGAGAGTCTCTTATTGCATATTGTCAACATGGATAGAGATATAGAAAAGCAGATGCCAAGAAAATATTTTCTTGGTCAAGATAGCCAAGTATTATAAGATAAATGGGAGGACAGTTATATGACCATACTAGAAAGGATATTATTTTGTATGATATAAAATATCACATTTCTTTTAAGAAGCATAATCTAGATAATTTTTCTAATCATTTTATAATATGTTTCTGTCATGTCCTCCTCTGATCTCGTTTTCCATCTTATAAATGCTCCCTTTCTTTAGGATCACTTATCCTGCCTTGTGTTGACCTAATTTTGTGGCTAATTGCCACATGGAACCTAAAATGCTGCTGCTGTCTGGGTCTGAAGTGCTGTCAGTTACACATCATATTTTATGTAAAAATCTACAATGAGGACTAGCAATTATTTCAAGTAAAATCATTGGCTTTTCACTACAATGTGGGGTATAGATAAAATCTAGGACAACCTCAATGGCTAATAGAGTTGAGGAAGGGATTTTGAGAAAAAAGGAACAACTTCCTCAACATTGCCTTAATATTGCTAAAGGTGTTTATGGTCTTTCGTGTGTGTGAGAGACTCAGGTTCTTTGGATCAATAGTTGTGTGTGTGAGAGACTCAGGTTCTTTGGATCAATAGTTGGTGGAGGTCCCTTCTCCTGAAAATGCATCCCAGCTTAGAACAGGTTCATTTTTCATATCCTTACACAGTAGGCTCTGATATAACCTTTTAAGGGCGTGACTGAGTGTGAAAATGCTTTTCCTCACCCATGAGTTTATAAATCTTATCCAGCAGTAGTATAAAATGAAAAAAATCTGAAAACTTTAAAAATCCCTGATGGAAGAGCATACTTATGATTTGAATGTTTTATATTTCTTAAGACTTATATTGTGGACCAAAATATGGTAGATGTTCTGGGTGCATTTGAAAAATACATGTATTCTGCTGTTGTGAGTTGGAGTGTTCCATAAATGTTAATCAGGTCAAGTTGCTTCATTGTGTTGTTCAAGTCTTCTATATCCTTCGTGATTTTGTATCCACTTGGTCTGTCAGTTTTTCAAAGAGCATATAGAAATCTCCAGTTGTAATTGTGAATGTGTCTATTTCTCTTTGCAGTGCTATCAGTTTTTGTATCATGTATTTTGAAGCTGTATTATTAGGTGCAGAAATATGTCAGATGATTATGTCCTTTTGATAAGTTGATCCATTTATAATTATGGATTTATTTTCTAATGGCTGTTAATTGTCTTTTCTTTGAATAATACTTTGTCTGAATATAGCCATTCTAGTTTTCTTTTGGTTAGTGTTATCATGGGGTATAGTTTTTTAGTCTTTTTCTCTTAAACTATCTGTGTCTTTATATTTAAAATGAAGTTTTGTAGGCGGCATGTAGTTGGGTATTGCTATTGTATCCAATCTGACAGTCTCTGGATTTTAAATTGTATTATCAGACCATTTATATTTACATTTAATGTGGTTGTTGATGTAGATAGGTTCACACCTATCATTTTGTTATTTTCTATCTGTTTATTCTTCATTCCTCATTTTCTTTTTTTTTCCTGCCTTCTTTTTGGATTAATTCATCCTATTCTATCTCCTTTGGTGGCTTATTAGCTATAACTCTTAGCTTTGTAAATTTAGTGGTTACTTTAAGGCTTATAGTTACATGTTTAACTTTTACTTTCAAGTGATATTATACCACCTCACATATAGTGTGTTTGGAGTTGTATGCTTCTGTTTCTTTGACACATTTGTTTTCAGATGTTTTACTGATAAATATGTTATAAACTCCATCTCGTATATTTATCCGTGTAGTTACCATTTCCAGTGTTCTTTCTTCCTTTGTTTAAACCCATGTTTCCACCTTTTATCCTTTTTCTTCTGCCTGAAGAAAATGCCTGATTTTCCTGCCTTCTTCCTTTAACATTTCTTGTGGTGTGGGTTTACTGATGATGATTTTTCTGCTTTTATATGCTTGAAAAATTCCTTATTTCACCTTCATATTTAAAGTACACTTTGGCTAGATATAAAAAAATAGATTGACAGATTTTTTTTCCAGTATCTAAACATTTTGCTCCACTCTCTATTCACTGCAATGTTTCTGACAAGAAATCTGCTGTCACCATGACTGTTGCTCCCCTCTGCTTAGCATGCTCCCCTCTGCTCTCCCTCCCACTTCCCTCCCTCCAGCTGTTTTTATGATTTCCTTTTTATCACTGCTTTTGGGCCATTGATAATAGTGTATCATGGTGTAGTTTTCTTCATATTTTGTATGTGTTTGTGGTTAGTTGGAATTATTGGATCTGTGAGTTTATAGTTTTCACTAAATTTAGAAACTTTCCATTATTTCTTCACATACATTTTTTCTGTTCCTATCACCCACTCACTGACTTTGAGGTTAAGGTAAGCAATGATTTGGGTGGAAATCTACCATTACTTTGTCTGGCCCATTAGTTCTGACCTAGAACCCCACCCATACTTTTGTAAATTAAAGTGTTTCTTTTTTTCCACTGAGAAATCATTTGTCAATATTACCAATTTCCAGTGCTCTTGCAGCTGCCTTTCTCATTCTGAGATTTCTTGTGCATTTTGGTAAGCAAATCAAGGGTACGGAATTCAGTGCTACCATCTGCCTTACATTTTAACTCTTTGGTCTTAACTTAGAAGAACATTTTTATAATTTTTCCTGTGCTCTGATGTTGTTTCATTTAAACCTGGAATGACGCAGTTGTTACTTTTGAATCTTAATGACCTGTGTGATGTGGAGCTAAATTTAGAAGGCTGGAGTAGGGAAAGTTGGAGTAGATTTGCTATCCATTGGATTCTAATACGATAAAATACAGTTTTCTTTCCTCAAATTTAAAATGCCCGATTTTAATCTCATAAATATCTATGCCTTCCGAGTTATGTGATAAAATTAAACTAAACTCTAGTAAACATCATTCTATATGCTGCAATATGAATAAGATATCAGTTATTTAGGAGTGGGAGTCACTAATATGTACATGGCAATTTCTGATTAACACTGACAGTATCAGAGCTGTTTTCACATTAGATTAAAATAGTAATTTAGCTGCTTAGTAAATGATTGAATGCCAAGAGTGTTATATAATCTGTTCACTAGGAATTAGTAAATGTTGCCAAGCATGAATGATTCATTTCCTTAATAACACAGGAAGTACCAGGCTATAAGTTTCCATTAAGGAGGTTTGGTCAGGACTGGACTCAGCACTGGCACAGAGGCAGCACAGCTATGTGGGAAGAACACAGGCTGGTCTGCAGGTCTAGATTTGGATCCTAGCTCTGTTACTTACTACTTTGTGACTTGGAGCAAATTCACGTCTCTGAAAGGTCAGCTTTCCTTCTGTAAAATATCCCAACTTCTGTTGTAGAATTATTATTATAAATAAATAGTAACATATATAACAGTAACATATATAAATAAATAGTAACATATATGTATATATATGTGTGTGTATATATATGTGTATCTATATATGTGTGTGTATATATATGTATATGTAGATAATGTCTACCTGTATTGTTGCTAGGGGCTGCCCTGGACTATGTTTATTACTTTCTGTTGTACCTAAGATGGCATTTTTTTTCCTCAAAAAAAAAAAAAAATAGTACTCTTTAGGGAGAGACCGGAAAAAAATGGTGAGTACTGTCTTTGTTCCAGGATTTTACAGGGAAAGATGAGGCAGCTTTATATTATATTGTAGTCAGTTTAAAATTTTTCTATTGTTTGTTTCAATGATGAAAAAATCCAAAGAGAAAACCTAGAAAGAAAAATCAATAGCTTTGTACAAATATAGTATGACAATTGAGAACAACTGGTTTTGCTGTTAAATGTATCTTAAACTAGGAAACTCAGGGTTTTGTCAAATGGTATCAGAATGAGAAACAGACTTAATTTTCTTTTTGGGTCCAATGGCTACATATGTTCTTCAACAGTTGGAAAGCCACTGTATCCAGGTGAAGTAATTTTGCTCAGGAATTAATTGAAGATCATGGAGGTACTCTGAAACCAAGATATAGAAGAGTCAGTTTCAAATGGTCTTTTTTAGTGAACAACAACAGCAAAATCTGACAACTACCAAAAAAAATTGAGATGGCTGTAGCCTGTGGTAGGGAGAGCAAACAGGATGAATGAGCAAAACACAGTAGTTTGAGTTTTATGTGAAGGTGATGATAAGTAAGGAATATTAATCTCTATTTTCAGAGAAGCCCTCTCATCTCATGTTTGTTCATGGGTACATTGTTGTTCCCAAAGACTGCCCATTATTACTTTGTTATTACAATCATGTAGTGTATACAGTGGTAGTACTACTATGTGCACTGTGTTTTTGTGCATAATAGGCTTTTAATTTGTTCTTTCAATAAATATTTATTGGATACCTATTATGAGTTAGGGGCTGACAGTACAATGGCAAAGAGGCAGACAAAAATCCCTGCCCTCATGAGGCTTAGATTATAGTAGAAGAAAGCAGACAATAAACAAATTAAGAAAAGATTTAGTATGCTGGAAGATAATAAATGGCATGGAGGAAAATAAAGCAGGACAAAGGGATAATGTGTGTGTGTGTTTGGGGGGATGGCTCATTCATTGAGGAGGTCATATTAGAGCAAACATCTGAAGGAGGTCTGTGAGTTAGTTATAGTGAGTGTCTGGAAAAGGTGGAGGCTTCGATATAGAGAGACCAGCAAGTGTACAGGCTTTGCATGGGCTTTTGAGTGGTCTCTCGTGTTTGAATAATAGCAAGGAGGCTAGTGTTCCTGGAGCAGAGTGAGTGAGGGGAGAGGAAGAGATGTCAGAGATCACAGGGAGTCAGATCATAAAGACCTTCTAAGCTTCTTCTAAGTTCGTTACTTGGAGCAAAATGGGAAGCCAACACAGGGCTTTGAGAGAAGACTGATATGATTTGACCTATTTTTAAAGGTTCAGTGTAGCTTCTGTACTGAGAGTAAAATATAAGGGGGCTAGAGAGGAAACACAAAGACTAATAATCCATTAAACAGAGCTAAGTTAGTGGGTTGCTCACTTGCTTCCTTATAAATGTTGTGCCAGAGAGAAGATTAGTGGCAAATACCCATTAAACCTCTGTGAGATTGGAAGGGTTGGCTTCCTCGAGGGGAACGTGAGTTTCTTTTGGCAGATAAGGAAATACTCCTCGGTGATACAGAGGCGTCTTTTCTCTTATTAGTGATGACTTGGTGACAGGAAAGTGAAGTTGCAGGCTCCGGCCCACCTGAATGTTTCAGATCTATTTCTGGAAAACAGGTATTAGGAGGTATGCAAGGAGCCTCTTTCTATTATTTCAACTTAAAAGTTCCCTAATTGGATTGAGTTCAAGTTCTGTGTCATGGTTCTGTTTTGCTGGGAGAAGCTAATAAAGAAGGAAGCTGTGGATTCTTTGTTGTAGGACAAATGGAGTGCAGCAATTAGGCAGTATTGTCCCTCCACTGGACAAAAGCCTTAAGCAGCTCAGGCAAACACCAAACAAAAACCTGTCACATGCACACAGATGTAGATGCCTGGTGAAATCTTAGAAAATGTATTCACATTTATTCTCTGGCAGTAATATTCTTTTCACAAAGCATTCCACACTATGATAGCTGTATCATTAGTCTGATAATCTCAAGTTAATTCTCTATTGCTTTTTATATGGTGTGCTCAGTGTATTGGTTTAGAGAAAAAGGCTGAAGAGCTTAAAGAGATTGGTCTAAGAAAGTGCAGGTTAGCTGGGAAAGGAGAATAGACTACCGTTAGAAAAACGTATAGTTAAATCCAAAGGGAGCGATTGTCTTTGGATAAATTGATTTCTACATGTGTTCAGCAGATGGTGAGTAATTCCCACGTGTTCCACCCTGTGCTAGATACATGGGAATTCAACAGGGTGTCTGCCCCAGAGATGCTAATATCTCTTAGGAGAGATGCTAATATCTCTTAGGAGAGATGATTACATTGACACATGACACCATATGAACAATTTTCTGTCCAACCTATGGGTGGTATGGGTGGGGGGATTCTTAATGAGTCTTTCCCCTAACAATTAGCCATATATCTTTACAGTGGAGACCAGATATAAAGAAACAGTAAACACAGCAATTCAAAATTCAATACTAGCCATTCCTTTATGTCTAATATCAGATGACCCCTTCAGAGCATTTTGTCTTATAATATTCTGCACATATAGTTTTGTTTTCTACTTCTCAATCAAGTAGTTAATAAATATCAGGGTACCATCTAGCTGTCTTAAAATGCTATAGCTTCTTTCTTAATCATTCCACATTATTGAATATTGGTTGGTATATAACTTAGCATAGAACTGGTGGTTTTGTTAAGCACAAAATTTCAGTGGCTTAAAGAATGCAATGAAAGTCTATTTCTTGCTCATTTAAAGGTCTGGTGCAAATGTTCGTGGTTTCCAGGTAACTTTCTTCCATGTGGTGATTCAGGAACCTAGGATGTTTCCACTTGAGGCTCTACTGCCCCCTCAGGTCTTGGAGTCTTCTGTGTTCAGTCAGTGGACAGAAAAAGAGAGTAGAGAATAGATAGTTACTACCTGAGCAGTCACTTCCTCTTCTATGGGAAGAAAGCACTTAGCTGATCTTTGTATGTATGATTTCTATTTTTTGTAAGTTGCCAATGGCAGTACTTTTAAATAGCTTTGCACAAATGGATTTTTTTTCTATTTTAGATTAATGTATTTGAGATGTATTTCTAGAAGTAAGTGTATTAGGTTTTAATTATAAAATTATATTGAATTATATTTTATTTAATACATCAATTAAAATCATAATTTATATACCTGTAAAGTTATTGGATATGAACCATCTCACTTCATTATTGTTCAGGCTCAGCTGAAGAATATCTTTGCTAGCCTATATCCAGGATAATGAATACCATGAGAAAACAGACATATTATATTGTCATATTTAACTGAAGAAAACGCTATTGCTACTATACTTTATTCAACTCAAAACATGAGTTACCTAATTTAACAAAAGAGATACACATACTGATAGACTAAAATGATTTTACCAGTATATGTGATTTGAAAAGAAAATTAGAACATATGTCTAATAGTCTTTACATTCCTTTTGTTTATTTATAGACAGAAGAAGAAAGATATCATTTTAGGCTTCTTAATTTAGACTGAATCTGCCCCAAAGCAGGAAACATTCTTCCTACACACATTAAAAGTTACTATTTGGAGGCCGGGCACGGTGGCTCACGCCTGTAATCTCAGCACTTTGGGAAGCCAAGGCAGGCGGATCATGAGGTCAGGAGATCGAGACCATCCTGGCTAACATGGTGAAACCCCGTCTCTGCTAAAAATACAAAAAGAAATTAGCCGGGCGTGGTGGCAGGCGCCTGTAGTGAGGCAGGAGAATGGCGTGAACCTGGGAGGCGGAGCTTGCAGTGAGTCAAGACCGCGCCACAGCACTACAGCCTGGGCGACAGAGCAAGACTCCATCTCCAAAAAAAAAAAAAAATAGTTACTATTTGGAAAAGGTAATCCTTTTCATAACTTGAGATGAAACCAGATATGTGAATAAGTTGAGCAGATCACCAATATGAGGGATTTTCATTTTGTTTTGTTTTGGTATTTCTGGCATAATTAAAACAAGACTAAAGGCTGATACTGGGATCTATTTTGTGTTAACTAAGATAATAAAAAAATACATTGCTTTATAGTAAAAATTAAGAAGTTTGCATAAGAAACGATGGGGTCGGAAAAATTTCTACCAGAATTATTTTGGGGAAAAACACCCCAAAGATCTCAAATATTTGTAGAACTCATTCCAATTTATAAAGCTCTCTCTACTTTGACAAGCTGTATCATTAAATAACTACAGGTGGAAAGCATATGGAAAAATGTTCTCATTTGTTAGTTATAAAATGTTTTCATTGAATTAGCAACCCTCCACAAATTTGGTAGGGCCCAGAGAATTCAGAGACACTCTTGAATTACTGGGGAGTGTTGTAGAGTAGTACTGACTGAAGATGTTCCCAGCACATAGCTAAGTGCCTGACATGCACTGTGCTACCTGTGAACAATGGATCTCATCCTCACAGTATCTGCAGGGCCCTTGAGGGCTGCCACATGGCAATCAACAATCCATCATGGCTGCTTCCTGCATGACTTGATGTGGCCTCTGATGAACATGAGCCTTGACAAACTTCTCTCACTCTGTTCAGATTGCTGCCCATCTGCCAAGACCTCCGGGTCTGGGACTGCACTCCACTTAGGTCTCTATCTCTGGCGTTCCTCACATTTATGTATTTATTTTTCCCGTCATTAATATTTCTTTTTAAATAAAGTATACTATTTTACTGCTTCTTGAATAGTATAGTATTCTTCTTTTAAGTTATGGCATCTTTTTGTAAATACTATGTGGTTCTGTTTTGCTTTGTACACTCATTCTTGATTAAAATGATATTTTTTTCAAGATCTAACATTTGCTAATACCCAGGTTGAATGATTTTTCCTAGTTCTCACTACTTACTGGTTCTCTTTAAAACTCATCTTTAAAATAATTTTTCAAAATTGAAAAAAATTAATACATGCGCTAATAAGTAATTAAATTAGAACAAGAAGATCTGTCTGCTTGATGCCCACATCCACCATTTACTAGCTGCATAAATCTGAGCAAATTACTTAACTTTTTTAACAATCTGGGAAATAGGGATGAAAATATTCATTTCATAGTGGGTTGTGAAGATCAATGTTAAAGTCATATAAGAACGTGCTTTACAAATGGTAAATTGCTATATATAGATGTTAATTATTATTGTCACTAATGGAAAATACATTAGCACTCTTTCCTACCATATTTTGGGATGGAGAGTGGGGAGATAGTTTCAGCTACTTAATGTCTGTTTGTTTATTTATTTATTTAAACTCAAGTCAGAATTTTTCTGAGAACTATGGAAAACTTGAATATACATGAGAGAGAGAAACCTTTGAACCTTGTGGTGAAAAAGTGAGAGGAGGCAGTGGCAGAGAAATAAATGGAGAAGATCTTTTATTAAGAAATTGGCTTCTCAAGCCACACTTACTTACAGTTCTTTGTATATCTTTCCAGAACTATTCCATTCACTGTGAACTATGTGTGAATCGCTTTTGAAAGAGTCAGACACAAATGCAAGCACACCATATGCTCTACTGCACTTTATGCACTGGACAATATCTATTTGAAATCACTTTCCATTCATAGGAATCTGCTTCATTCCTTTTTAAAATTATTATTTAAATACATTCAATTGTGTATATTTAAGGTATACAACATGATGTTATAAGTTACATACAGGCAGTAAAATGATAACTATAGAGAAGCAAATTAACATATCCATCATCTCACATAGTTACCCATTTTTGTGGTAAGGGCAGCTAAAATCTAATCAATTTGCAAAAATCCCAAATACAATTTTATTAATTGTAGTTCTCATTTTGTTTATTAGATCTCTAGATTTGCTCATCTTACATATCTGCTGCTTTGTATCTTCTGACCTATGTCTTTGCATTTCCTCTCCAACCCTTCACCCCTGGTAACCACTGTTTAATTCTCTATTTCTGTATATTTAACTTTTTAAAGATATATTCCACATATGAGTGAAATCATGCAATATTTTTCTTTTAATAGTTTCATGACATTCTTTTATGTGGATATAAATATAGTTTATGAAAACAGCCTACTTGATATATTATTAAACATTTTTTATATTATTAGCACTGCTGCAATGAGTACCATATACCTTAGCTTGTATCTACCAATATAGAAATACAATAAATACCCAGAAATGCTGAATTAAAGTGCCTGGGAGTTTTACATTACAACATGTGTTGCCAAATTGCCTTTATTTACTTTCATTTTATAGAAATTAGAACTTTGTTACATATATTGCAGTTTTTCATTTTTCAATTTGTCCTGTAATTCTGTGTATATTTTTTCATTTAGAATTTTAAAATATTTGTATATAGTTACATTTATTGATTTATTTTCTTTTATGATTTTCAGGGTTTTGGTTAATCTACTCCAAAATGTTTTGTTTTTATCATTTTACAATATCATTTTCTAAATCTTTAAATCTTTATTTACTGGTTTTCATAATGCGCTATAGTTATGTAACGTGTCACTATTGGGGGAAATTGAGCGGTGGGTATAGAGGACATCTCTGTATAATTTTTGTAATTTCTCGTGAGTCTATAATTATTTCAAAATAATACATTAAAAGGTAATAAGGTAAAGTGAAAGGTGAAAAGCATTCTAGTTTAGACGTGCCAAAGGAATATTCAGCAACCCTTGCCTTCTATAAGTGCTCAAAGAAGACAAGTCTTTTGCTTTAAGTGCCAGTGGGATCTGCTGGGTTTTCCAATAGCGTGCTCTGCAGTAGTGTGATAACAACAGAAAATAGCAGCCACTGTGCATCTGGGTAGCACTACTACTAATTTTCTTATTCATATACCATTTCACAACTTCCCAGCCTCTTTACATAAATATTGTCATGTAATTCTCTTAACAGCCTTGTGGAGGTCAGTGTTAGTATTTGTGCTGTATGTATGTGGAAACGAACTCACGGAAGCTGAGTGACTTGTGTGTGGTTCCAGGTATTTTCAAGCAACAGAGTTGAGGCCCTCCCCGAGGTGGGGCTGCTTCTCATATGATACCACAGTGGCCTTTGGCCTTTGGTGACTCTTTATTTTAGGGCAGGAAACGACTCTGCTCTCTGCAGTACACAGCTGGTTGACCTGATAGGAGCTGCATAGGCCCTGCTGAGAGGATTGCCGTAGGATGAAAAGTGTGGGGGAAGGATTGCAGAGACAGAGAAGGACATGGCCAAGAGGCAGAGTTGCTGTGACCCTTGTTAACATGACTGAACTGCAGTCAATCATTTGAATACCTACTTTGTCCAAGATTTATGCTTAGCATTTAATATGTATTATTTTATGCGTGCTTGATAAACGGTTTTTAATCTCCATCTTGTAGTTGAGGAAACCAAAGCTTAGAAATAGTAAGCAATATACTCAAAGAACATGGCTAGAAGGTGGCTGAACTCAGATCAGAACTCTGGCCTTCCTGATTCTCTTAGGTTCAGAGAGAAAGGAATGAGTAAAATAGGATTAGATAGGTTTATAGATCCTTTTGCTTCCTTTCCAGGAAACTTGACTACATTATTTTATTAACTTGCATGTGACAAATGAGATCCGAAGAAACTTTTCTTAGGAGTTATCACTTTCTCCCCAGAAAGACACAGTGGTCCTATTGCTACCACCTTTTCTCTTGCCCTCACTCCAGCCAGGCAGCAGGCTCTACACACTGTGCTTGCTGCTGTTGATTGCCTTTGGCCGTACATGCTTAGAGCTGTGACAGTGCTACATGCATTTTACAAGGACTTGTTTTCTGAATTTCAGCCTCCTATCCTTCTTGTTTTTATAGATGATGACTGTATTTTAATGGAATCTGAGAGAGTAGACTGAAGAAGTGCCAAGCCTGCAATTAGGTGCAATAGTTTAGTGACCTCTCCTGTGCAAGAATTGTAAGGCTCTGGAGGATAGGGGTCTCTTGTAAAATAATGCACTCAGATTCAACAGACATTTACTAATAAGCATTGCAATGTGGTAAACCCAGTGCTAAGCTCTTTATATCTGTAATCTTTGCAACAGTCCTGCAGTGGAGGTATTATTTTCATTTTGCAGATGAGGAAAGTCTGAGTGCATTTGACTGTCCTAAGATCGCATCTCTTGTCACTGACAGGGATAGGATTTTGACTCAGATCTATCTGATCCCAAGTGCAGCTCCCTTCACAGAACTGGGGGGTGAATCCTTGGATGTGCAGGGATACTTACTAATTGTAGGTGCTTTAATTATTTTAATCTGGGAGTTTTCCTTTGCTGAATCCTGATTACCTAAAATGCACGGCCACTGATGAAGATCATCTTTTCAGCTACATGGTATGTTGTCCATTGGTGTCTGAGCAATTTTTCTTCCTTTTAAAATATCTGCTTGTTATTGCCACGGTTCCTAGGCCATCCATGCTCACTGCACTCCCCTTGTTTCCTCCTACATCTCTAGCTGGTAATTTTCAGTCTTATTGCAAGTTTTTTAACCTCATTGGGGTCCTTTCAGTGTTGAGGCTTCTCAGGGTTTTGTTTTGGACCTTCTCTTCCACTCTACACACTCCCTTTCACCACCACACTCCCCTGGCAATCTTCTTCATTTCAATTACACCTGTAAGTGACAGTGTTCACAACTATTCATCTAGACCCTATGTTTCTTTTGGGCTCCAGATCTATGTATTATTCAGAATCTCATTGGGATGTGCCATAGACGATTCAAATAGCCCATATCCTTTCCCTACTTCTATGATTGCATCATTCTTGAATCCTTCTTCTTACATTCAACCAATCACCATGTCCTAGTGATTCTACTAAATATTTAGCAAAACCATTTTTATTCTAACTTTACTGCCAACCCCAGAGCAGGCTGCTACCATCTCTGTCCTAATTTTTCATGCCTCCAGACTATCTCCTCTTTGAATTCATCTCCATACTACTGACAGAATGTTTTTTTGTTTTCAAAAACCTAATTATGCTTATTCTCTGTTTAAAGATTTTGCAATAACTTTACATCTCTCTCAAAGTGAAGTCAACTTCTTAATATAACCTACAAGGCCCTCAGTGTCTGGCCTCCTGTCTCACTTTGTTATTTTCATCCTTTGCCTCTTCCTCTAAACCAGCTACTAATGTTTTCTGACCTCTTGGTAGTCTGGGATAGGGTGCCTTCTCTGGGTCTTGCTTTCCTTTTTAATAGCATTTATCATATGGAATTATAACTTTTTACGTGACTGCATTCCCCCACCAGACTGTAAGCTGCTAAAGGTCAGAGACTCTATCTTGTTCACACCTATCCCCAACCAAGCACAGTGACTGGCACATTGCATGTACTCAATAAACATGTATTGAAGTTCCTTTTTATAGCCCTTAGCCCAGTACTGTGTAAAATCAGGCACACAGTCATTTGTTTCTATTTGGAATCTGTAATGAAAATATCAGAAGATTCAGTCATGTAGAAAATGAAAACCTCTCTATTTAACAGTATTTTTCTCCTGTTTATTACATTTCCTTAGTGAAATATAGGTGATGCGATAAAAATAATTATTATATCACATAAAGTGCAGCATCTAGCCCACCTTTACCGTACTTCAATCTTGAAATTTCTTGCAGATCAGTCTGAATTTTATATTAAAGAAAATTCAGAAGATCAAGAACAAGTGACTTATTTAAACTGCAGAAATTGATTTCAAAGAAACGATATTATAAATTTAGCAAGAAGTAAAGCATCAAATGACTTGTCAATTTACCTTAACTGATTAAAATATGCTCAGGGCATGACTTCTTAATATACAGGTCAAATATCATAGGGAGAGTTTTCAGTGTTCATGAGAAATATGACTAGAAATTAAAATCACCTTTTTCAAATAAAAAAAATGCACGCTGCCACTGTAGCACAGGAGATGAGAGTCATCAGCCAGGTACAAGTGTTGTGAGCATCTGTTTATGGAGAGAGGGAGGATGTAGTGCAAAGGTTAATGATGTTCTTTGGGCCCAGGAAGAAACCTCATAACTGGATGGTGCCTTGATTTCTCTTTATCTCAGGTTTATTGCAAGCATCAATGAAAGGACAATTGGGAAGAAAGGCACAGAGCATTAATTAATCTAGAATGCAGATTAAGAAAACTCAGGAAAATATAGTCCAGTTTTGAGCATAGCTGGAATTGGGGGGTAGTTGTAAGATTTGCTTCAGTATTATTATGGTGCTTTTAAAGTAGAAATCAGCAGATTTGAATTATTTCCACCTAATTGTGAAGAACCTCCTTTTGGGTTAAAGTGATTGAGTAAAAAGAGGTAGAAATGTGATGTGTTATGCAACAGTTGAATCCTAGAGCTGTTCAATGGTGTGACAAATGAATAAAGGAGTGGGGGAATTGGGCCACTGGCAATGGAAGCCCCCTGAGCAGCTACTTGTAGGGTGACTAGGACCCTGTCTTGGGACCCTGTCTTGAGACAGATATAAAGGATAGGGTAGGGTAAGTTGAAGGATGAAGAATAGAACAGCAAATAAAGTGGAGTAGGAGAAGGACTTTTGGTCACAGAAGATTCAAATAGCCTTCAGGTTCCTCTTTCTCTTCCTGTTTTCTTTTCTTTTTTTTTTTGACTGGCCCAGTGACTTTTGGAGTCACACACACTAGCAAAGAACCTTTGCCATCTCCCAGACACTTGCAAACAGAAACAGTTGTATTTCCAACCTGCTTCCTGCACTTACCTAAACTTTGAAAAGCTCTGTGTAGTATATGTCAGTATCATGATGCCAATTTGACAGATGAAGAGAAGGGCTCAGGGAGGCTAATGTGACTTGCACAAGGTCACTTAGTGATTTGTGTCAGAACAGGGACTGCCACCTCTGTCTCCTGCCCCTGCTGCTTTGTGAAGCCACATGCTGGTGGAATATGTGACCATTATGTACTATGTGTTAGTAGGATTGATACTGCCCTTCATAACCCCAGGATCCCAGCCAGAGTTTTTGACAGCGTTTGGTCAGGTGGAAAACTGGGAGGAAGATCTAAACCATTTGTTTGCCTTTCTCTTCGATTGTTTTTGGGAGAGATTTTGTTGTGCTTCCCAAGGAGGCTATTTTCCATTATAAATGATGCTGCTTACAATAAGACTAAAAGCTTCATTAAGCTAAAAAAAAGAGGAAAAGGAAACAAAGTAGCTCACATATCAGTATTGCATGGAAGCAGTTCTGAAGAATACATTAAAGATAATGAGTATTAGGCTACTTAAATTATTTACAAGACTTCAAAAATTTTAATATGTTGTCTGGAAATAGAAGTAGGTTCTCTGCCACATTCTGGTCAGTTTCCTAGACTGTAGAATGATTGGGTATTTTCTCTGGGACCCCCACACTCAGGTCTAAAGGGGGTCCGTAAATGATTTTAGCTTAGGTAAAATGAATGGGCTTCAGTAAAATCCCACGTACTTGTGTGGAGGGTCCAGCCTTGTCCCCTACCACACTTTCCCCTTTTCTCTTAGAAGTCATCAGCTCTGTACCATTCTAAACTTACTCTGAGGATTGAAGGGCTCATACTTCCTGTAGGCAAAGAAGTCAAAAGAATGATTATTTAATGACAGAGTTTTAGGCTGTCATTAGATCTATAATTCAACCTAGGTATGAAGGATCATCGAGTTGCCATTCCTCTTCTGTATGATTTGCTTCAGAAATAATTTTCACACCTGTCACTCTTGTCTGGGTCAGAGAGTTGCAGCCAAGATCACATTTTAAAATCCTCCTGAAGAGTACAGTATAGAGGAAGAGGGCTAATCTGGGAGTCAGGAGACTTCCCTTGTCTCATTAACATTAGTAACTCACCACGTAGCTTTAAGGAAGTCTAGTCTTCTTTCTGGACATCAGTTTCTACATCTGTAAAATGAGTTTTATACCATGTTGGAAAGGACTGTTGGATTAGATTAACTATTAGGTTCATTCCGTGGAGCTTTGGTATAGAAACATGGGACTTTATTAAGATATATTTCAAATGTACAGAATTGTGTCCTTGAGGATAATAAACAACCATTACCAATATTAAAATGTTGCCATCTTTGCATCTGATTTTAATGTAACAAAAACTTTTGCTTGAAGCTGGAGGATGCTGGGCACCCATATCTGATCTCATTGTACATCCTTCTTTCTTCCCTTTCTGAAGGTAATTAGTATTTTAAATTTTGTGTTTAGTATGACTGTACATGGGTTTCACAGTTTTCAAAATATGTATATATTCCTAAACAATACATAGAGTTGTTTTTCATGTTTTCCAACTTTACGTAAATGACATTATATTGACATACTATTCTGCAACTTGCTTTTTTGCTCAATATTCTTGCATGTATTATGATTTTTATTATTGTAGAGCTACTTCATTTCTTTTATAATGACTACTACTGTATATGATACTTCATTGCACAAACATACCACAATTTATACAGCCATTCTTTTACTGATATACATTTGCATTGTTTTTAATTTTTCACGATTCCAAACAATACTGCAATAAACATTCTTCTGTAGCAGTCTCTCTTACTGCATGTATGTGAGTGTTCTCTACATATAAAGCTGGAGGTGGAAATTGAGTAATTGGTTGTGTATATCATCAGCTTTACCAGAGTTACATAATACTTGAAAGTAATCACTTAAAACTCTGACAAATAGTATGTAAGATTTCTGGTTTCTTTTCGTCATTGCAAACACTTGACATTGACTCGCTGCTTTTGCCAATCTGTTGTACTTAAAATTATTTCTAATTTTTGTAATTTATGTTTCCCAGAAGACTTAGAAATGAAGTTGAAACTGTGGTTGAGCATTTTTCCATATTTTTATCAGTCTTTTGGCTTTCCTGTTCTATAAGAAATCTATTGGTATCCTCTACTATTTTCTTTACTGGATTGTTTGCATTTTTAATATTGCTTTGTATGGGTTCTTTATACATTGTGGATATATATTTCACAGTAGCATGTGTTGAATGCTTCTGCTAGTCTGCAGCTTTTTTTAATCTTTGTGACATTTTTGTTTTTAATTTAATCGGTGTGACAGATTGTATTTTCCAAAGATAGCCGCAAGGGTGTCTGCTGTCCAACAGACTCTTCTAGAACTTTGCCACTCCCTCAAAAGATGGAACCTATGTCTCTTACACAGAAAATTGGGAGAGACCCTGTGACTGCCTTGACCAGTACAGTTTGGCAGAAGTGTTGTTAGGTGACTTCTAATGCCAAGTCACACACAAAAATGCTATTTCTGCCAGGTTATCTTGGAATACTTTGTCTTGGAATTCAGCCCTCATGCTGTGAAGAAGTGCAAGCGGACTACGGGGAGGCTGATGAGGCAAGGAACCAAGGCCCCTGGTCTGCAGCTCCAGCTGAGCTTGCAGCTGCCAGCCTGCATGAGCTCTCCAGCCTGTGAGAGAGCCATCCTGACAGAGGGTTACCCTCAGTCAAGTAGCACTAGATGTGGAGAAGAGACAAGTCATCCCTGCTTACAAGGCCTACTTACACTGCAGATTTGTGAGCATAATAAGCCATTAAGTTTTGGGTGGTTTGTTAATAAGTAATAAATAATTGATAGAGCCAGATATATCAGTCTTATCTGTTACTGTGTCTATGTGTTATCTGTTACTGTGTCTATGTGCATGCATACACACGCATGCATGTATGTTCTTAAATTCTTTTCTATAATACCTCACAGCCATAAAGGTATGGATTTATCTTTTTATCTAAAAGTTTTAAAGTCCCACTCTTATCTTTTTAGTTTATTTAATACCGACATGAATGTATAGTGTGAAGTGGGGACATAATTTTTTCCATGTAGATAAATAGTTTTCCCAACACAATTGGCTAGTCTAACTATGGATTTTAATGCTACCTGTGTTCTGTATACACTTCTGTATACTTGTTTTTTGTTTGTTTGCTTATTCCTGTGCTAATATCACATTGCCTTATTTGCTGTAGCTTTAGAGTCAGTCTCCACATTTGTCAGGACATGCTGCGTTATTCAGTCTTTTAATTCACAATTATTGTGATAACTTTTGGCCTTTTCTTCTTCAATATAAATTTTAATATTAGCTTGTTGAGTTCTGCAAAATACTCTGTTGACGTTATTGATAGATTAATTTGGGAAGACTTGTGTATGGCTGCATTCACTTAGAATTTTTCTATTATAAATGGCATATATAAATATTACATTTGAATTGTTGCTATTATCAAGGAATACTTTATTTTTTCATTTAGGTATGATTTACATGAATAAAATAGACCCATTTTAAGTGTGTGGTTTGTTGAGTTTTGAGAAATGTATAAATTCCTGTAACAAACATCTTTATCAAGACCTCACTCTCATCCCAGAATGCTCTCATCCCTCTTTCTAAAAAATTCTTTCCCAGCCAAAGGCAGCTACTGTTCTGGGCTTTATCTGTGTAGAGTAGATTTTTCTCCTCTTGATCCTCATGTAAAATAAATAATTCAGGGTGTATTTTGTCCAGTGCAGTTTCTTTCCTTCATTACAGCTTTTGTGAGATTCATCCATGTTGTCGATAACAATAGATTTTTCTATTTAACTACTGAATAGTATTACATGGTATAAATATGCCACAATTTCTTTATACTCCTGTTTATGGGCCTGTGGGTTGTTTTCAATTTGTGACTCTTATAAATAATTTTACTAAAGATATTCCTCTACAAGTCTCTATGTGGGCATATATTTTCATTTTTTCTTGAGTAAACACCTGGAATGAAATTGCTGGGACATAGGATAGGTACTTATTTAACTTTGAAGAAATTGCCAAATTGTTTTCTGAGTTGATTTTACTATTTAAATTCCCACCAGCAATGCATAAAAGTTTAAGTTGCTCCACCAACATTTGTGCTGTTAACTTTTCAGATTTTCAGCATTTTAGTGAGCATGCGGTAGCATCAAATTAATAGTTTAAATTGCATTTTGTTCTTATTACTGGTCACATTGAACATCTTTTTCTGTGCTTAAGTGTCTTTTCCAAAGTTTGCCCATTTTAAAATTTGGGTTATTTGTTGTTTTATTCTTGAATTGTAGGCTTAAAAAAACTATGTTCTGGATACCAGTCTTTATCAGATACATTTATTGAAATATTCTGCCACTTTGTTTTCTTGATGTTGTTTTTCAAAGAGCAGATCTTAATCAGTTGACGGAATCCTTTTCTTTTAGAGTTTAAGACTTTGCCATGCTATCTAAGGAATTTTTGCCTGTTCCAACATTATACATGTTTTTTCCTATATTTTCTTCAGAAAGTTTTAACATTCTAGCTTTTATGTTTAGGTCTCTGATTTGCTTCTCACTATTTATTGTGTGTATGAGGTGTGGTAAGAATTAAAGTTCGTATTTGTTTTAAATGAATATCCAGTTCTTTCAGCATCATTTATTGAAAAAAGCATCCTTTCAAATTGAATTTCCTTGGCACTTGTTAAAAATCAGTTGAGCATGTATGTATATATTTTTGGACTCTGCATTCTATTCAGTATATCTGTGTGGCCATCCTTATGCCACTACCAAACCATCCTGATTCCTTTAATTCTGTGTTAAGACTTGATAAAAGGTAGCATTAGTTTTCCAATTCTCTTCCTTTTAGAAGTTGTTTCGGCTAGCCTAGGTACTTTGTGTTTTGATGTAAATCTAAGAAGCAGCTTCTCAATTTCTATTCCTACCCCAAATATTAAACTAGCTGCTTAATACATTTTGTCTGTGTTCTAGTTGGTTATAGTGAGTGTGCAAGTTCTGTGCCATCCCCAGAATGAAGGTGTGATGATTAAGTTTTATGTGTCAACTTGGCTAGGCTACAGTGCCCAATTGTTTGGTCAAACACTAGTTTAGATATTGCTCTGTGACTATTTTGTAGATGTGATGAGCAGCTACAACCAGTTGACTTAAAGGAGATGACCCTTGATAATGGGGGTGGGTTTCTCTGAATCAGTTGAAGGCCTTAAGAGCAAAAACTGAAGTTTCCTGGAGAAGAAAAATTCTGCCTTCACACTTTTACTCTAGCCTGCTGTACTGCTCTGTAGATTTTGAACTCAAACATACAACTCTAATCCCATCTGAGTTTCCAGCCTGCCTGTTTGCCCTGCAGATTTTGGACTTCAGAAATTGACTGATGTAGAAGGGAAAGAAAACTCTTACTTTTTAGTCATTCACATTTCATAGTAAGTTTTTCCATTGACTTACTGTTACGATGGTGCAATGAGCCATTAATTGATGGCAAAAACCCTGATTACTTTTGCACCAACCTCATATTAAGTGTGGCGTACATCTGAGGGAAACTTGAAAGATAAGCGTATATAAAGGAGAAAAGTAAGAAAACTTCACGGAAACTCCCCAGAAAGGGTAGTTTCTCGGTGTATGGAGCTACGGTTAAGAGTGATTGAAAATACATCCTCTTGGCAATGTGCATTTTACTAAGCATTTCACATAACTAATGATGTTGCCTCTTTATGCATTGATACCAATTCTATGAGAGGCCCAGTGCTCGGAATACAGATACCCTCCAGGAACTCATGGTTTAATGAGACAGTCATATAAGCAGATAGCATGCCATGAGTGCTATGAGAGGGCTAAGTGAAGGTTACCGTGGGAATACTTAAGAGCCGTGGGCCATCCTTTAATTAGTCAAATACATGAAATGAGTTATTAGAAGTAAGAGATATTCCAGAAAGCAGGGAGCTGAGAAGATGGCAGAAAGCTTCAGCTTTGCCCCTGCGTATAGTGGACAGGACCAGGCCTTGTAAAGCTGGAGTAGCTCTCTGGAGGATGGGCTATATGTCACAGGAACCCTCCACTTTCTCACTTGCAAAATGTAGGATCTTCTTGGCTGTGGATAGTGTCACAGTGAGATGGCCCCAAGAGATTTATTTCCCTTGGAGAAATATTCCTTGCTTATGTGTGGACCTGCAAAAAAAAGTCCGTGCCTGCCTACATACATATGTAGATACTTTGCATAGCAGAACTGATTTAGCACAGCTAGGAAATTCTAATGAGACAAAACTTGTGGTTAGGATCTCACCAACTACATCTTCCCCTGGCAGCCATTCCCCATGGATTAATGAATGGGCCTTGGAGATGGTATCCCTGTGTTTTGGGGATGCAGTTGATGCTCTGAGGGCTGTGCTTGTGCATGCCCCATTATTCACTTTTTGCTTAGTTTACAATGGTGCATTTATAAGAGAAAATGAAAACTCAAGCCTGGTGTTGTGTTCCTAAAATCTTTGACTCAATTTCGAACTTGGCTGTCAGCCATGATGTAAAGATGATAAGCATCCTCAATAAGGATTTTGCAAATAAGAAGTAGACTTTCACTGGTGCTTTTGTGGCTCAGTTTCTGAATTTCTCATTTTTTAATTAGTGAGAAGTGGCAATGAGGAGCATGGAGAATACCTATTATTTCCTGGTCCAGAAGTGTGAAGAGTGTGGGAAAGTAAATAGCCATCACATCAGCCAATTGTAAGGAACAGTGCCTTCAGGGGTAAGGCAGATTTCAGGTAGAGGGAGAAGTCATAGGGAATACTCACTAAAAGGGCTGAGGATATCAGGGACGGTGCTGGACTGCAAGTTCCAGATGGCCTGTGTAAGGGAATTGAGAAGGGGTAGAAGATGGGGTCAGACAATAGGATTTGAAGAGCCATAGAGAGATGAGGGATGACATGGGAGATTTAGGCCATTAACCCAGTTGCTCATCCCAAACCTTGGAAATATCCTGTTAATCAGCAAATATTGTTAATTGTAATCTTAACATAGATCCCAAATCCTACTTCTTACCTCCTGTACTGTGACCTCCTTACTCCAAGCTGCATTTTCCCCTTGCCTGGACTTCTAACTTGTCTTCCTTCCTCCACTCTTGCCTTCCTTCTTCTTCTTCTCCATATAGCAGCCAGAGTCTTGTTTTTTAAAGAAACATAATCAGATTATGTTTTTCTCTTTCTCAGAAGCCTCCATGGGATTCTCATCATGCTTAGAACAAATTCAAATTCTTTGTTAAAAACTTTTATTTTAGGTTCAGAGGTACATGTGCAGGTTTGTTATGTAGGTAAACTAGTGTCACGGGGACTTCTTGTGCAGATTATTTCATCACCTGGGTACTAAGCCTAGTACCCAATAGTTATAGTTATTTTTTCTTATCCTCTTCTCCCTCCCACTCTCCACCCTCAAGTAGGCCCCAGTGTCTGTTGTTTACTTCTTTGTGTCCATGTGTTGTCATCAGTTAGCTCCCACTTATAAGTGAAAACATGCAGTATTTGGTTTTCTGCTCCTGTGCTAGTTTGCTAAGAATAATGGCCTCCATCTCCACCTATGTTCCTGCAAAGGACATGATCTCATTCTTTTTCATGGCTGCATAGTATTCCATAGTGTATACATACTACATTTTCTTTATCCAGTCTACCACTGATCGACATTTAGGTTGATTCCATGTCTTTGCTATTGTGAATAGTGCTGTAATGAACATATGCATGCAAGTGTCTTTATAATAGAATGATTTATATTCCTTTGGGTGTATACCTAGTCATGAGATTGCTGGGTTGAATAGTAGTTCTGTTTTACCTCTTTGAGGAATCCCCACCCTGCTTTCCACAATGGTTGAACTAATTTACACTCCCACCAATAATGTATAAGTGTTCCCTTTTCTCTGCAACCTTGTCAGCATCTGTTATTTTTTGACTTTTTAATAATTGTCATTCTAACTGGTGTGAGATGGTATCTTGTTGTGGGTTTGATTTGGATTTCGCTAGTGATCAGTGATAGTGAGTTTTTATTCCTATGCTTGTTGGCTGCATGTATGTCTTCTTTTGAAAAGTGTATCTTTATGTCTTTTGCCCACTTTTTAATGGGGTTGTTTATTTTTTTTTCTTGTAAATTTGTTGAACTTCCTTATAGATGCTGGGTATCAGACGTTTGTCAGATGCATAGTTTACCAAGTTTTTCTTTCATTCTGTAGCTTGTCTGTTTACTCTGTTGATAGTTTCTTTTGCTGTGCAGAATCTCTTCAGTTTAATTAGATTCCATTTGTCAATTTGTACTTTTTGTTGTGATTGCTTTTGGCACTTTTGTCATGAAATCTTTGCCAGCTTTTATGTCCAGAATGGTATTGCCTAGGTTGTCTTGCAGGGTTTTTCTAGTTTTGGGTTTCACATTTAAGTCTTTAATCCATCTTGAGCTGATTTTTGTGTATAGTGTAAGGAAGGGGACCAGTATTAATCTTCTGCATATGGCTAGCCAGTTATCATACCACCATTTCTTGAGTAGGGTGTCCTTTCTCCACCACTTGTTTTTGTCAGCTTTGTCAAATATCAGATGGTTTATTATTATTATTATTATTATACTTTAAGTTTTAGGGTACATGTGCACAACGTGCAGGTTTGTTACATATGTATACATGTGCCATGTTGGTGTGCTGCACCCAGTAACTCGTCATTTAGCATTGGGTATATCTCCTAATGCTATCCCTCCCCCCTCCCCCAACCCCACAACAGTCCCCAGTGTGTGAGGTTCCCCTTCCTGTGTCCATGTGTTCTCATTTTTCAATTCCCACCTATGAGTGAGAACATGCAGTGTTTGGTTTTTTGTCCTTGTGATAGTTTGCTGAGAGTGATGGTTTCCAGCTTCATCCATGTCCCTACAAAGGACATGAACTCATCATTTTTATGGCTGCATAGTATTCCATGGTGTATATATGCCACATTTTCTTAATCCAGTCTATCATTGTTGGACATTTGAGTTGGTTCCAAGTCTTTGCTATTGTGAATAGATCAGATGGTTTTAAATGTGCAGCTTTGTTTCTGGGCTCTCTATTCTTTTCTGCTGGTCTATGTGTGTGTTTTTGTAACAGTACCATGCTGTTTTGGTTACTGTAGCCTTGTAGTATAGTTTGAAATTGGGTAGCATGATGCCTGTCACTTTGTTCTTTTTGCGTAGGATTGCTTTGGCTATTCAGGCTCTTTTTTTGCTTCCATATGAATTTTTAAATAGTTTGTTTTAGTTCTATCAATAATGTCATTGGTCGTTTAATAGGAACCACATAGCATCTGTAAATTCCTTTGGAAAACATGGCCATTTTAACAATATCGATTCATCCTATCCATGATCATGGAATGTTTTTACATTTGTTTGTGTCATCTCTGATTTATTTGGGCAGTGTTTTGTAATTCTCATTGTAGAGATCTTTTACCTTCCAGATACCTACCAAGTCTTATATGGACTTCTGTACTCTGGCCCAGCTGTCTTTCTGGCCTCATTTACCACCATTCAACTCAATTACTGCTTCCATGAGCTACACCAAGCCCTATGCCCTCCTGATTTGGGGAGTCCTTGCCTCTCCTATATCCTCTATCTTAAAGGCTCTTCCTTCAGATATTCATGTGGCTCATGTACTGATTTTGTTTAGGTCTGTCCGTCTCATCTGAGAGCTTATCCTTGGCCACCAGGCTAAAATAACACCTTCTTACAATTCCCTATTTCCTTATCCTGTTTGACCTTTTTTCCTAGCTCTTGACATGACAGAACACTATATTTGCATATTTGCTTGTATACTGTTTACTCCGACTCTCTCCTCTCTTCATGAAAGTTCTGTGCAGGAATTTGGTCACTGCTGAATTCTTATGCAATAAACAGTTTTTGAAAAAAATGAAAGAATGATTGAATCTAGATTTGATAGTGTTTCCTAATATTTATATTTTAATTCTATTTGAATCTTGTCTCATGTCAAGGAGCTCCATATGGAGACTCTTCATTTCTTTGCTTGAGGGACTGTTTTCTCCTTTGTTATTTGACTGAGATTCACGTCTATCTGTGATTATACATTATCCTGTATATCAATTTTTATCTTTCATTACTTCCCAACTGGAAGCCACTGATTACATATTTGCCTTGTTTATTTTTACTGCTAAAACTTTGCATGTCTGTGCCCCTACTTGCAAAATCTCTCTGGGACCTCCTTCCCTGTTGAATTTCCTTTCATTACAGATATAAGATAGGCAAGGGGGAGAGGGTTGAATACTTTAGGATAATCTTAAAGTGAGGAATGCCACAGGTCTCTTAATTCTGGTACTCAAATCTAGTCTCTCCCGTAGGATTTTTAACTATGCAAGGCACACCTCTTTATGTGGTAGGTTTTTCTAGAGCAGAAATAACTTTCATTCAATTTGTATTTTGGAGATTTTTTTTCCCATTTGCTTAATATCTTAATGCACATTAGACAGGGAAGGAATAAAAGAACTTCAGGATGGGTCTAACTTTGGACCATAATAGCCTACAAAAACCCCAACATTGTTCCCCTAGATATTGGCAGTGTTCCCCATAAGCCTCATTTTTCTAGAAAGACTGAATAAACTGATCAGATGTTACTCATGTGTGCCCACTATAAATATGCACAACTCTGTAATCCTATCATCACTGCTATTATAATCACCTGTACCTGAAAGTATACCTCCCATCATGGGCCCACTCTTGGGGGAAGTTTTATCTGTTAGGGAGTTCACAAATATTTTAATTATTAGAGGACCTGTCTTCAACTAGGTGTCATATTTGAACAAAGCTGTCATCCAGTAACTGGAAACAAATGTCAATGTAGAATTAATTTGTTTTATAATTAGCATTCAATCTTTGATGTCAAATGGATATAATAATTTAATGGTAATAATTAGACTTTATTGTAATTAGCTTAAAAGTGATTGATACATTCAGAGCCATGCAAATTTGTGGAGAGTTGATTTTTTAAAATCTGTGTATCTTCCTTAGTTGAAAACTACTCTGATGATGTTGATTTTAGCCAAAATATTCTATACATTTAGTGCTAATTCAATACCATTTTCAAGTGTTTAAAATATTGACAAATTGACTTTACTTTCTTCTTGAAGGAAAATTGAAATAATAATGGGCAGAAAATTTTTGGAAAAAAGCTTGGGGGGATATGCCCTACCAGATATCACAGTATACTGCGAAGTAAATGTGGTGGCAATAATATGGTACTGACATAGGAATAGGTAGATAAATGAAAGACAAGAGAAAATTCACAAACAGAGCCTAGTTTATATTAGAGTTTTATATATGATGGAGCTAGCACTTCTAATCAATGGAAAAATGTTGATTTCTTAGTCAATGATCTTGGAAGAATTGGCCTGAGTTAGCAAGAAATCCATTTTACACATTAATAAAGCTCAGCTGGATTAAATATTAAATTTTTCAGAAATCCTATTATGAGAAGAACATTTCCTCTTAATCTTTTCAGTAGAAAAGCTTTTCCTTGCTTGGCACCAAGGCCAGAAACCACAAAGGAAATGAACACAAATTTGACTTCATAAAATCTAGAATTTCTGTATGACAAATTATAACATTCATTCATTCAGTCAACCAATATTTATCATGTATCTACTACCCACAAGGCATAAACTGGAACCATATATAGTTAATATGCCATACAATGAGTTAACATTTTAAAAGCATAAAAAATTCCTACAAGTCAATAGTGAAAAGATGAACAACCCAAGAGAAAATGACCAAAATACATGCAAAGATAATTTATCAAAGTAAAAAAGGCCAATAAACAACTGAAAAAATGTTCCATAGTCAAAGATGTAATTTATAACAATGTATAACTTTTCACTTATTGTCTTGCTAAAGATTTAAAGGATTGATAATATCCACTGTTGATAAGGGTGTAAGCAAACAGGCATTTCAACTTCTGGTTTGAAAATACACATTGCACAGTTTTTAGAGAACAATTTTGCAAGACCTGACATTTAAAATTTACATCACTTTTTACTCAGCAATTCTATTTCTAGAAACAAATCCTAAAGAAATTACTGTTCAAGCGTGCAAGGATTTATGCAAAAGGTGTTTATTTGTAGCAATGTTTTTGCTAACAAAAAATGAAAATCACCTAAACACCTGTTTATAGAGAGTAAACAAATTGTTACATCTATATGATAAAATTCTTTGAAACTGTCTAAAATAAGGTAATTATTTGTGTACCTACATGGAAACATGCCCACAATATATTATATTAAGAAAGTCAGCTTTATAGTATAAAGAGAATGACCTCATTTTAAGAATATGTATGTATAGGCATTCAAAAATATGTATGAATATAGTACTACATAGAAACAGCAAAAAAGTGTTAGTGCTGATTGTCTTTGAAGGATGGAATTCCAGGGCACTTGTATTCACTTCCTTAAATATGTCAGTATCTTTTGGATTTACATAAATAAAGAGCATGCTTTTATAATAAAAAGGAATGTTCTCATTTGAAGAAATTGAAATCATAACACCATAAAAATAATGCATAATGATTATTTAAGAGCACAACTCTCTTCTGCATATATTTTCAATAAGGATTTATAGGATCTCTAGCCCAAATTTTTTTTTTTCTTTTTTCACTGAGAAATTTGCTTTGTCAGTTCCCAGTTATTTTGGTGAGCACTTCCTTAGGGTCAGACACTGAGGGTCACAGAGAGGACTGGGACAAGATGCCTAACTCTAGCGATCTTGACACCTTATAATGTGGTCAATTTGATCTAGTAAGGAAGATCTTTTAGCGGGAAGAGGCCAGTCAATTCAACTGGAATAGAACCTATGGGGTCCTGAAGAAATGTATTTGAAGGAATCCCAGAGATTCATAATAAGAATATTTGCACCAATGAGTCTTGAAGTTAGTTCACTGCCTATCTGTGGCCATATTGGACCAGAAAAATGCCCTTCTTTTACAGAAGGAACCAGAGTTAGGTGCTACTTCCCTGAATGCACTGACTGCCTAGTGGTTCTCTTGGATCTCTATTTCCAGAGCAGCCCTTAAATCCCTACTTCTGGTATCTCTTCATTCTTTGGCTCCTTCGTTCTTTAGAAAGTGAGAGCTTGCCTTGAAAACACCAGACAGCGGCAGGCCAATTCTTTTGGCTGGTAGGAAAGTGCACAATGTATCTGAGCATCAGTTTCTTATAGGGACAAGCTAACTTTGCTTGTGGATAGATTGACAGAGTTCTGCTTCTCAAACTCATGCTACTGATCTCGCTTGTTGTGATTCCCCTGGGCTCAGAAACTCTCCTGCCTCCATCCTCTTATAGAAAAAAAAGTTCATCTGGCTTCCTATGATAAGCAGAGCCTTTCATGCTGGTTTGCCATGGTCTATGATAGAGCTCTGACATTGCTTGTTAAAACTCACAAGGGTGAGAGCACAAACGTGTCAGTCAGCCCTGAGAGACATGATTACACATGGGCTCTTTCCTTTTGGTCTCCCTATATCCTGTGGGGAGGAGGGGGTAAGCCATTCACATAATTCACATCACTGAGTGCACAATACAGAATGTGAAGAGGAAGCAGCAGCTATAGAGATTCAGAGGAAGGAGATATATGTCCTATTAGAGACATAAGAGGCTTAAAGGAGCAGGTAACACATAAGACATGTAGGATTCTAATGAACGGGAGTGATAGAAAAAATGTGGAGAAATGCCCTAGGTATCCCTTTCCTATAGGGATCAGGTGGCCTCTGGGATGGGATGGGAGGCCTACATCGTTGGGGTACTTGAGACTCATGTGTCACCAAAATATACCTGAAAACATATGATTGTTCTGTAAAGCCATTTTGGGGCAGAAGAACACGAGGTATATAGAACCTGAGATGTGTACATCACTGGGGTCTGGAAGATAGGTAGGTTTACGATGGCTCCTTGTCAATGGTAATAAGAAAAGAGAAGCCTGTAGGGTCTTCAGGGACTTTTAATAGAAAATCAGAAACAACAGGGTTGTTGCTCAATAAAGCTGAGATTCTGATTGTATCTTTCCCAACCATGGCTCAAGCATATTTTCTCTCAACCATAGCCTCTTCCTGGAATGCCCTTCATTGTCTCTGTTTATATCCTGCTTATCCTTCAATGCCCTATCAAAGTGCACCTTCACTGAGTCCCTACAGGAGTGATGTTCTCATCCTATGAGCTCCTATAGCTTTTCATACTTCTTTTATGTCTAGCATTATTTATGTACTACCTTGTGGTCACTTGATTATTTCATATGTTCCATGTCCCCCGTATTAGGCCATTCTTGCTTTGCTATAAAGAGACACCCAAGACTGAGTAATTTGTAAGAAAAGAGGTTTAATTGGGTCGTGATTCTGCAGGCTGTACAGGAAGCATAGCAGTAGCATCTGCTTCTAGGGAGGCCTCAGGAAGCTTTTACTGATGGCTGTAGGCAAAGTGAGAGCAGGCACGTCATATGGCCAGGGCAGGTGCAAGAGAGAGTGGAGAGGGGCAGGTGCTGCACTTTGCAACAACCAGATCTCATGAGAACTCACTCACTCTGGTGAGGACAGCACCAAGACATTCATGAGGGATCTGCCCCCACAACCCAAACACCTTCCACCGGGCCCCATCTCCAACATTGGGGAACACATTTCAACATGAGATTTGGAGGGGACATCCAAACTGTATCATCTCCTAATAGAATGTAAGCTCTGTGGTCCCATCACTTAGGAAGCACCATGCTGAAAATAAATTAATTGTGCAATTTGTTGAGTAAGTAATGAATGAATATTTAGATAGATTTTTGTCAAGATCAGTGGTTACATTTCTACTTCTTAAGGGTGTTTTGGAAATTTAGGGGGGCCACTTTGGTTATCACAATGATTGGAAGGGGGTCACTGACATTTGCTGGACATGAATCAGATATGCTAGATACCCTGCAGTATGTGATACGGTCCTGCACATTGAATAATCCCATGGCTCACCTGATTTTCAAATAATCCTTCACATATTCAGGTAGATGTAAAACATATCCATAATTATTTGAGCCTAGAAACAAACTCCAGTCTACATATAAACACAAAGTTTATTTTGCACTATTTTACTAGACACTGAATTTTCCAGGAATGTGAGCATTATGTAAATTGAGAGAAAATTCTGTTCTGTTTTGTTTGAAATTTTAGCAAGTGTTGTTCACCATTTTGGAACATTCCATCACCGAGAGCAGTGCTACTGATAATAAATGCAGTATGCCTGTATTTGTAGAGGTTTCTTTCAGGGGAAGCCATCTAACTGCTTTATGTGTTCTTGAGTAGGCATTAACTTACTAAAATACATGTTATTTTATTATAAATTACATTATTTCTGTTTTCTTTTATATTATCATTAGGATATTTTACTATTTTAAAATTGTGCATAGGAAAGTTATACTGAATTTCGTTTTACGATTGTAAACGACAGTTAGGTCTGATAAGTTTGAAAACTGCTGATCCAGATTATCAGGTTTCTATCTATTAACCATGGGGCACTTGGGTGCCCTTCTGCAATTCGAGAAATGTGGGTTAAAGTATTCTCAATGAAAATAAACCCAATTCACACCAACAGCCTCAAATAAAAGTTGACATTTCAACATGGCTGGATGGCTCTCTGAGGAGTTGTTTGCAGTATAATTGTTGAAAGTCACATGATGAATTGAAAATTTTCCAAAATGTTAAAAGATGACCAAAACATTTAACCCAACCTCAGTCCATCCTTTAAGCCCTCCCCACTCTCATTTTCGGGACTGGCCTTATGATTCTTGCAGGACTGGCATGCTTGTCACCTATTAGGAGAGTGGTTCTCACACTTCAGCCAGTATCAGAATCAATGGAAGGCTAATTAAAATATAGATTATTGGGCTGTGTCCCCAGAGTTTCTGATTCAGTATGTCTGAGGTTGAGCTTAAGCTTTTTAATTTTAACAAGTTCTCTGATGATGCTGATGCTGGCAGTCAGGGGCGCACACATTTGAAAACCACGTAGTAGATGCTAGAAATGAATATTTTCCCCTGCCTTGCTCCAATATGGTTTTAAGCCAGGGGATATACTGTTGAAAGGAGAAAAAAAAAAAAGAGAGAAACATGGAACCAGCAATGAGTCTAAAACAAATATGTGAATCCTAGAATCTCATATATTTGCTGTGGGGATTTGGGTGAGCTGTTTTTTATTTGTTTGTTTGTTTTGAGATGGAGTCACGCTCTGTCACCCAGGCTGGAGTGCAGTGGCGCGATCTCGGCTCACTGCAACCTCTGCCTCCCGGGGTTCAGGCAGTTCCCCTGCCTCAGCCTCCCAACTAGCTGGGCCTACAGGCGCATGCCACCATGCCCAGTTAATTTTTTGTATTTTTAGTAGAAACGAGGTTTCACCGTGTTAGCCAGGATGGTCTTGATCTCATGACCTTGTGATCAGCCCGACTCGGCCTCCCAAAGTGCTGGGATTATAGGCGTGAGTCACCGCACCCGGCCAGTTTTTTTTTTAAGTCTCTACTTCCAGACTTAGTGCATGTTTCTATAAAAATTTCCTAAAGCACTGGAAAAGAACCACTAGCTTATTAAAAACTTCTGCATGGGACAGTGTTCCCATGGCCAGCCTGTGGAGCGCAAATATGGTGGTTCATTATAACATCATTTTAAAAGTTAAATACACACACATATGCACATACATGTGCAAACTCATGTGCAACAGATTGAGTCGTGTACTTCAGGTTGGACAATTGTGTCAGAGCCATTTAATTTTAAGTAAATGACTTTAATTAGAAGCCCCTCCACCATTTTAACTTCCTCTGTTAATGTGGTTCATTTTTTCCCTAGTGGATACTTAACTACAAAACAAACTGATGGGCAGTGGAGGGGATCGCCAGCTCAAACCTTCTTCCCAAAGAAGCAAGACAGAATTCCATGTTATTTATTTTCCTTTTAAAAATCAAGTCTAATAGTCACAGTGAATCCTTTACACACGACCAAGCTATTCTTCGTTTCTTATTGTCTCCTACAGTGTTTGTTTTAATGTTCTTTCATGTGTAAAATTTTCCAGAAAATTTAGTACTTAATATTCTGGTGGTGTCCAGTACAAGTTTTGTTTCCCCACTGAGACGGTAAGTGATTCAAGGGCAAAGTCTGTGCCTTACACCATTTCTTTGTCTTCCAGTGTGGAGCCCACACTACTGCTAGATAGAGCCATAGCTCTTCATGTGGGGTAGGGGTGAGACAATGCATCAGAATCACACTGGGAGCTTTTGAAAACTGCACACACCAGTTGTAACCCACAGAAAGGCCCACAGTAATTCTTAAGATACTGGATTTTGAAAAGGCAGCTTACAATTAACACTGGAAATATAAATATGACTAAAAATCAAAAGGGAAGAAAGTAAACTGCCAACGTATGTACATGGTATAATATGTTATGTAGAAAACCCTTTGAAATTATCAGATGAACAATTAGAACTAATAAGACAGATCCACGGTGTTCCTAGATATGAGAACAATTTACAGAAATCAATAACCTTCCTCTGCAATAGTCAACTGGAAAATAACACTAGAAAATAAGATACTGATAATGGGCATAAATATACAAAACACCCAGAAATTAACCTAATGAAGAATTGCAGAAGTCCTTTAGAGAATATATTTAAAACAATATTAAGGGACGTAAAAAATCTGGATAAATGGAGAGAGTCATGTTCAGGGATGGGAATGACTTGACATTAGATATAAGTCAAATCTCCCCAAATTAATCCATGAGTCCTCAATCAGTATTCAATTTAGATTCTTTGACGATTTTGACAGACTTCCAAAAACTTATGTTAGGTTTATAAATAAGTCAGCTTCAAAAAGTGGAGCAAAGAGAAAGAGAAACAGAATAGAAGACTCATAAACCAATGCTTGTAAATATGGGAACTTGGTCTATGATAAAGACAGCACCACACAATTAATAGGTAAGTGATGAAGTATTTTGTAGTCAATAATGGGGACACTGGCTTACCTATTTGGTGGAAAAAAAGATGAACTCCTACATTAAAATCATATAAAATGTTTGTGTCATTTACTTATTGAATACCCTATAATATGCCAAACACTTCCCTAGATTTGGAGGAAATAGGAGTGAGCAAAGCAGACAAAGACCCTGCTGTCCTGCAGCTTTCATGCTGATTGGGTTCTGTGGACAGTTAACATACGCTTACACAATATATTTATGTGCACACACATAGTACTTCGGTTTTCCCAGGTCAAGGTGCTATAAAGAAAACAAAATCAAGATAAAAGAATAGGGTGAGATGATCTTTTAAATAAGGAAGGCCTATCTGAGAAGGTGACAATTAGGCGGAAACGTTAACAAAAAGAAGCAGGATGTGAAGCAACCTGGGAAAAGGGCATTCTGGGTGGAAAAAGCAAGTGACTGGACAGGCCCTTTGACAGGGAGGAGCTTGCTTGGCTCTTTGAGGAACAGCACAGAGGCCAGTGGGGTGAAGCCAAATGAATGAGCAAGTGGGAGTGCATCAGGAGAGCAGTGGGTGAGGGCTGCATGGTTGAGACTGGGAGCTGGAGAGTGAGCTGGAGGAAGGTGAGGGATTAAGAAAATCCAGGAGTGGAGACATAAGGTTTCTCTAAATGTGAGGGTATGGGAGTGACACATCTAACTCCCCTTCAGGAAGGCTGTTAGATTCCAGTTGACAGGTGGTAATTCCCATGCATGCCTTGGACTGATATATATATCAGAGATTCCATAGGATTGCATAAAAATGCATTTATTTTTCTCATCAAAATTGCCTTTTGGTTCACAGAGAGCTATCCCTGAATGGACTTCCAGGAGTTCTTTCTTTCATTCTTTTTACACCCATTGTCTATGGTGCAAGCATCCTGGCTTTTAGCGGGCTCTGGGACAAGGAAACAATATACTACCTGCTTCTTGGAAGGGCAGGAATAGAGCCACGCCATCCAGGCTTAGAGCTCTTTGAAGTCTGTAAAATTTCGCTTATTATACTAAATGCCACACTAAGCATAATTTTCATCTTTCACTATGCTGAAAGATACCCTTCCCAGATAGGATAGAGGCAGGAATAAAAGCAGTGAAGAGGATTTGAAACTGTCCTTCTACCTTCCTTCCCACTGAAAAATTCACCAGGGGAAGATGACTCATAGTTCCCCATGGAAATGCAGAGAGAGAATACGGGGCAACACTCTGGTCCACATACGAGGCAATCTCTGTCACATCCAGAGGGATTTTCCATTGGGCTAGATATGGTGAGTGCCACCAAGCATGGGGAGAGCTTGGCATACAAAAGAGAGAATCAAAAGGCAGGTCCTCGCAGCAGGCACTGGGACATCTGTATCCTCAAGTGTTCAGGAAGGCTGGTTAATTACTACAATCTTGTGTCAACAGTTGCCTTGGAGACTAGCAGCAATCACAACATGTTTGCTTTCCCAAGGAAGTGGTATCATAGGGAAATGAAAGAGGGATGCCAATTATTTTATTTGCATATTAAAGAAAAGAATTACCCCAGAATTGGAAAGCTTGGGGGCTTTTCAGTAAGATATAGAAATACATTGTTTTCCATCTGGTGTCTTGTGCACCAACCATGCTCACTGCTCACTGTCTGTCATGCTGGCCTATCCTTTTGTGTCTCTTGGCTTTTGTGTATATGAAACCTTTGCCTTTGGTTGTTTATACTTTGCTTGGAACAGAAACAGTCACAATAAAGAAGTATAGAGGGAGAGATCTTAAAATCGGGTGCTTGGGAGACTATATTGCTGCTCTGGTCACACTAAAGTGGGTAGAGAGAGGTGGTTCTAAAAAGTAGTTGAATGTCCTTGGGCACCCAGTGGTGAGGCCCTGGAGCAAAATAGGGGAAATTTTGACTGATTCCCTTAATGCCCTCCCCATCCTAAAAACGTGGATTTCAAGGCTCAGCCTTAGGCCTGGAAAAGGCCAATTTGGGATTGGTCAGACTTGAGCACCTCGCAAACAGCTATCACAAGCCAAGTCACTGTTGCCCGGAAAGGAAATTAGCATTTATCACATTTCAGTGAAAATGATGTGGCCCAGTTAAGTTAGATTTCCTTTCATTTACAATAGACTTAAAATCCTATTTAGCTATAATCCAGCCATTGTAAAATTGGTTACAAGGATCCTAATTTTCTGAGATATTGAAGCCTCCCATTCTATCACAGCATCTTGATTTTATCCATTTTCATCCATCGTTAAATTTCTTATGGCTGAGAATGCCAGAGGCGACCTACCTTTCCAATCCGCTGCTGCATTCAGCAGTAACTGGATTGAGACTGGAAACATTTATTTTATTCAATGCCTTATCTGTTCTTTTCCACTGTTTTAAACACTACTGAGGGTCAGACTGAAAATCCTTCTCTGATTCTAACTGTAATCAAGCGGGAAATGGTTTTATTTTATTTTAAACTAATATGGAGCCTAAGAAGAAAGAATCATTTCATACAGTGGCATTGAATGTCCCATTCCGCCATTGCTTAAAATGTACAGTTTGCATATCTTATCATCAGGCCCACATTTACATGACCTTTAACATTGAAAATTTATCTGACCTTTTTCCCCATTTAAATTGATGTGTTTCTCATTTGGGAGCCTGTTAAAACCTTACCACCTTTAGGGGTCTACAATCACAAGTGATCTCTCTTCTTCATGTGAATTCCTGCTGCTCTGAATGTCTGTGTCACCTGTGCAATCTATCCATCCACAGCATGATGGATCCTTAGCTTACTTCTGTGTGAGTCTTGCCTCCCATACTAAGTGGGCACTTTGTGGAGGCTCACTATGGCTCAAGCTGCTCCATCTGTTTCACCTAGATGATGGAGAACACCTGCTGATGGATACAGTCCAACAGGAGGAAGCCTTGTGTGTGCAAGAGTCTGGACTTTTCTGAGTTTCTGGCATTAAGTTCTTGAACATGTTAGTTAGAGACTCCTACGAGGAACTTCTTGCTCCTCAGTCCCTCCAGTTCCCTCTAGGCCTTAATGCCTTCCAGAGAGATTGCAATGGGCTCAGCCACTCCAGATATGAAGTACAATGTGGTCTGGGAGGTGCGGATGGCTGAGAAGGTGTGGAGGTGGGCGATGATAGAGTGGGAGCTGCTGTGTCTTATAGTCTGTACTGAGCTCACTGTTTTCCCAGGCCTGCAGTTTCCTTCCCTGTAGACCAGGGTTTGACTCTGCCTTGAACACTCTTCCTCCTTTCTGCCCTCCCTGCATAGTGGCCACTTACAGCTTTCCTCTGGAGCCATCTGCAAAGAGATGGGAAAGACAGGACTGGAGCATTTTCTAGAGAATGTGGGTTGCTCTGATTCAGAGAAGGAGACAGGACAGGAGGCAGTGCTAGTGATCCTGACCTTGGTGCTCAAACTTATAGTGACTTAGGGAGGTGGCGTGCCACCTAGGCACAGTTCTGCCCCCAGCCATGCATCAGTGAGTAAAGGCTGACTCAACATATACCTTCAGCCTGCTCTGTTGGAGGCATGAGAGCTTAGGGCATGGAGACTTGTCCCCTATGGCCCCTGCATTTGAGTTGCTGAACCTTCTACCTAGGAGGACTGAACTTAAGCCCAGTGCTGGCCTTCATATCTCCTAAGACACATGAGCTTTGAGCCCCAACACTCAAAGAAGAGGAAATCTCTGTGGCATTCCAGTGTGTAGAATGAGGACACAGGAGGATCAGAGAAGGCTTCTAGGTAAAATGGAACTTTATTTTTTAATGGACTTTGAAAATGTCCCTCCTATTAGCCAGAATGTACAAAAGCTGAAAATTTTCTTTCTTTGAGAAGGTGGAGGGAAGGATGATACCAATACAGTGTGGCATGAACTACACTGTGGAGGGCAGGAGATGCTGTGTGAGCTCCAGGCAGGCTCTTCATCAGCTGGGGGGCTTCCTGGGGCTGAAGAGACAGAAAGCATGGAAAAGAATGACAAGGCACTTTTCCTATTCAAACTTATTAAGAATTCTAGCCAGTGTGCTCACAGAAAGAATGGCTCACTGTTTGAGAAAGTTTGGGTCAAGCGTTTTTTTCTCTTTTGTTTTGTTTTCCAAAGTCAAATAGGCCTCTGATGATGATTTTCTAAAGAAGGGAACTTCTGGGGCTCTCCCTGGCCTTAATCACACTTTATCGTAGAAAGTACATGGACGGAGGAGCTAAATAGCAGCCTCGGCTGCCCCCCATTGCTTCCCCAGTTCCATGGGTGCTGGACAACTGTGATTGAAGCCTTTTGCCAAGGAGGCCTTCATGCGGGGACCATAGCTCCCTTCTTTCCCCTTGTCCATGCCTTTCATTCTAAATGGCACACAGGGTGTGGAAAGAGCTGGGAAGAGGGAGCCCTCCTCTGGACACAGGCTTGACCTGACCTGGGCTCTGGCTCACCTTTTGTTCTCCTTTGCCCACTGAGGAGCTCTTGGGTTCTTTTCAGGAAACCTGTCATTTCTCCTTCCATCAGCAACCAGCCCCATTCCTCAACATTGGCTTAAAAAGCGGTGCCAGCAGGCTCAGCACCAGAGGGCAGAGAAAGTGGCCTCAGGACCACTTTATTGCTCCAGCTAGCCCTGGGGGTTCCCTATCTGAGGAACACTGAGACTCTGTGTATGATGGATGTGGAGTCCCTTCTGAATAATCTGATAGGACTGGAGAAGAGAGAGAGTTCAGGCTCCATCTGACCTCATCACTCAAAATCACCTGTCTTCTAAGCCCCCTATTCCTAGAGGAGTCGGCTCCCCAAGCTTTGAGGAGTAAGGACAAGCTGGCCAGGAAACCCTGGTGTAGCCGAGGAAAGTGGCAGTGTGTGCCCCCTCCCCCTGCTTGATGGCAGTACAACTGAGCAACTCCTACTGCATAGTTGTGTGGACCCAAGTAACTGTGTGCTGTCAGCAGAGGGTGACCGTCCCCTCTCTCCTGGACTACTATGGAGCAGCCTGTTGGCAAGGGGTCCAGGGAAGCCATACTACACCACTAAGGAGAAAGGAGCTCACGGTCAGACCCAAGAGAGAATTTCTCTTTTTATGACACAGACTTTCCTCCTTTGACTTTTTGCCACTGAGCTTTGCTGTAGCTCAGAGATATTCTAAAGATGGGCCATCGGAGATAAAGGTAACAGCTGAAGTCATAGGTCAAGAGCTCCTGTGTGTGCTTCACCAGGGGCACCAAAATCTTAGCTCTGCACAAAGCTCTCTTCCTCAATTTTCACTGAACCCTCTGTCAGCTTATATGGCAACAACTTAACAAATGGTGAAACTGAGACCCCAGAATTGGGATTAACAACTTGGATGTTGTTTAAAAGAAGAGCTGGTGTTCAGCCACGTGACCTCTGTCCCATTCATCTTTATACCTTTGCCTCTGGAAGGCCTCATGCTCTGTAGCCATAAGAAAATGATCTTACTTCTTTGAACTTCATCTGCAAAGTGGGGTGACCCTTCACAGGGTCTTCAGAGGAGTAGATCAAAATACAATATTTTGCATGGTGCCTGGCACACGGCAAGCCCTTCAGAAAATGGCAGATATTAATGTAAGGCTTTGATCATGAGGATTAGATGACTCTGGCTGCTCCTTGGGGCTGAGAAACCACAGCCTCTAAGGATAGTGGAGGAGAGCCCATAGGAAGGTCTGGCCCCGTGATATTTGACGTTATTATCCTACCGTCTCTGGTGGCCAGAGTTGCTACAAAGATGATTCACCTTAGTCCAGCGCAAAGGCTGCCTGAGCTTCTGGTTTGTATTCTACTGGGGCCTGGAACAAAGCCAGGAAGACACAATGAAGGATGTTTCCCTTTGTGTCCACAGCTGCTTCCTGGTTACAATGGGCCATTGTTGTGCTAGGCCACAATGGAAGGGAAGTGGAACTGATTGGCTGATGATTCTGTCTCATGTCTTGGGCCTCAGAGGCTCTGCTCTGTCAAGGGCATCTGAGGTTTTAGGAACTTGTCTCAAACAGTAAGTTAGTTATTACCGACTGGTAGATGGATTATTGATCTTAACTCATTTCTCCTTTCCTGTAGTAGAATGATATATTCATGGGCTTTTCATGTGACTTTGGAATACCTCCCACTGGAACAGGAATATATATCCTGTTGATGGCGGTCATGGCTTTAACCATGGATGTTAGGATACATGATATAAGCAGAGGCTTTCAATATGCTTTGGTTATTTGGCTTGGCCTCTTGCATTTCTGCGTCTGCCATACGAAAAACATGCCTTGGCTGATTTCTGGTCCATGGAATGAGGAGACATATGGAGCACACCTGAACTCAATTCTTAGTTCAGATCCAAGCCTTGCTGAGCCCAGTTGAGATCAGCTAAATCCTAGCCTATCTGCAGATCCGTGAGGGAGAAAAATGAATGTTTATTGTTGTAAGCCCAATGAGATCTGGGGATTGTTTGCCATGCCTCATTATTTTGAAGCAATAGCTGATGAATGCACTGACACACGGACTCTCTACTAGAGAAGGGATCAGCAGGAGAATCTGATGGCTCCAGGCTGGCCGATGTAAGTCCCTTGGAGAGGGACCCAGACTTTTCTGGACCAGGATGGCTGAGATTACCTTTTCCTCAAGAGGAGACTATAGAGAGCCCCGGCTGGGCATGGCTTATCCCCTTTTGTGCTCCCAACACCCAACCTGGTGCCCTACTCTGAGTATGTAAATGATAAATGTATGTTAAATCTTATTGAAATGAAGTGAAACATAGCCAGGCTGAAGAGGCTTGATTTCCCAAATTAGGGCTTTCTGTAGGAGCATCCAAGATGCAAATCAGAGAAGAGTCTGTGAAAAGGGCAGGCCTAGTCCTTCCAGGGGAAGGCCAATGCCCGGAGAACTTTTAGAAATGTCCCGAACCCATGAACATCGTTGTAGCTTTTGCTCTCTGAGGGTTGCTACAGAATATGCCTAGAAATATATCATTTTCTGGCTCAATTTGTCCAGACTGCTCTAACAGAAAAACAGAATAACATGGACTAGGTGGCTTAAACAACAGAAATGTATTTCTCACAGTTCGGAGATTGGAAAGTTTGAGATCAGGGCACTAGTATGGTCAGGTTCTGGTGAGGGCCCTCTTCCCGGTTTGCAGAGGACTTTTCTCTGGCTCTTCCCTTACATGGTGGAGAGCAGAGAGAAACAGGGAGAAAATAAACTCTCTTTTATCTCTTCTAAGGGTTACTTATCCCATACATGAGGACACCAACCTCAGGACCTAATCGCCTCTCAAAGACCCCACCTTCTAATTCCATCACACTTGGGATTAGGTTTCCTCATAGGAATTTTGGAGGTGGAGAATACAAATATTCAGATCATAGCAATTTCCTGTCTAGAAACAACTCTTGATCATGCCATTAAATGTCTGCCTCCTTCCTTTTTCTGTACTCCCTTCCCGACTTCCCTCAGAAGACAGCAGACCCCACTGTGATGTTTCATCCCAGCAAAGGCTGGCTGTCAGCTGATCTTTATTTACCTTATTCCATAAGAATGTGAGAAATAAACCTTCTCAGAGACAGTTGTGTTTTTAAAGGAGATTCCCAGAGTTGAAAAAATCTTCTCTTGGCAAATAAATGACTCACTGATGATAGAGTATCAAACACTATGTTAGACTGTCACTATTTTCTGGTAGAAAGTTCTGTGTGCTCCCCTACCCTTCCACCCCACTCCCCCTGTAGAGGTTCCCTAAATCCTCCTGTATTAGTGCAAAGCTTGCTCATTTGCTTCTGTCACTTCTTTTCCTCTGTGATTTGGATGAGGCAGAGAGGTAGGCAATGAATTGTACAAGCTGATTCTATTTAGAATTACTGGGGGCCTCGGGGCACATGCTTGTAAGAGTGCCTGTTTGCCCTGACACTGCACTGTTGGAAAGTAAGAGGATACCCTGGGACTTCTCCAGGGGGTGGGACTCCAGAGCCTGCTTTCTGCTGCCTCATTAAGCCAGCCAGTCCTGATGCCTAAATGCACATCACTCCATCCTCTTCCTTTAGCCACCTCCTCAAGGGAGTGGGCATTTCAGGTTACTGTTTCCAGGGGAAGGCTGACTAAAATTAATGAAGGCTTGTCATTTTGGAATAGCTGGGTTACTTTCTGATAGCTGCAAGAAAGCAGCAGAAGACTGGGAATGTCAGGTGGCAGGGGCCTAAGACTTGGTGTCCGAGGGCTGGAACCTCAGTGTTCTCATCTGGGAATTACAGAAAATAAAAATTTGTCTCACAGGATTGTTGTGAGGCTCCAGTGAGATGGAGTGTGTGAAACCCCTCTGAGTGACAGAATTCTGTAGAGATATGAGTTGTTAACAGATTGATTATAGTGATGAATATGGTGTATTAAATAAGTGATGAAGTTTACTTCATCTTCCTCCTGCCAGATCTGTAGTGTCATGAGGCAAAGTGCCAGCCAAGCAGGGACGCTCTGGCATCAGACAGCTTGGGTTCTAATCCTGGCTCCACCACCCACTAGCTGTGTGATCTTGGGAAAGTGACTTCATCTCTCTGTGCGTAAGTGTCTCCATCTGTAGAATGGGGAAAATAGTAGTACCTACTTTCTATGGTGGTTTTCAGGTTTAAGTGAGTTAATACCTAAAAAGTATTTAAACAGTGCATGGCACACACATGCTTTCAAAAGATGTCTGCTATTTTGTTTTAACTTCTTATTTTAAAATAACCATAGATTTGCAGGAAATTGCAAAGACATGCATGGGAATGTCCCCTGCATTCTTCACCCAGCCTCCTCCATTCTTGACACTTGGCATAACTGTGATTCCGTATCCATACCAGATAATTAACATTGATATAATCCCCAGTGCTTTTTTAGGTTTCACCAGGTTTGCATGAACTTGTGTGTGTGTGTGTGTGTGTGTGTGTGTGTGTGTGTGTGTCGGGAAGGGGGGAGGGTCCATGAATGACTTCATGTAACCACCACAGTCAAGATACAGAACTAGACTCTCACCATAAGGTTCCCCCATGCTACTCCCTTATAGGCACACCACAAAGCTATTTTTAATGCATTCAAGTAGTTGGGAAACAGAATTCTTTTTAGTACATGTTTACAGCAAGAAATGACTGACACTGAACTTGTGAAAGAGTAATCTTCCTGTCCTTGGTAATAGTCATGGAGAAGCTGAATCTTCTTAATTGGGAATTATTTAAAGTGATAATACAGGAGCGGGAGAGAAGATAGGGTAGGCTGAAATCTGAGGTCCCACCTCTAAGCCTCCATGATTATACAGGAAGTTTCCCTGCAGGAGAGGAGGTTTCATATGGGCCTTGACGAACAAGGAAGCAAAGGGAACAGGGAGAATATACCAGGTGAGCAAAAAGGAGAGTCAGCCCTTCTCTGTTCCCTGACCATGGGGGACAAAGGTATACCTACCTCTTGGGCAGAAGTTTAGTGTTCTCTGAACAAAGTTCTCTGGGCCATTTGGAGCCCAAGCATTAGGCTTCTTTATCTTTATTCTGGATTAAGGAGTTAACCTCTGGGCTGTCCAGTGGTCAAGGTATCTGCCATGAGGCCAACTCTAAAAGACAGGTATCCCTGGTGAAAACAGGCTGCTCGCTCTGTTGGGCTGCCATTCTCTGGATCTTTTCTGTCCCAGTCCATCTCTCCTCGTCAGTCTGCACTGAGGGTGTCCCATAATTATTTCTTCTTGGTTATCCAGACTACTTTCTGAAAAGGAAATACGAGCAGGGTTTATCTCTTCTAGCACCCTCGGTGACATTGTCCTTTCTTTAGAATGCATTCGTTCTTCCTTTTTTTCGGGGGTGGTGGGGGGGTTCCTCGGCAGGTAATTTAAAAGACTAACAAACTTTGGCATAGATCACTTTAAGAGCTAGAGAGCAGGCCTGAATATTAATGAAGCCATCTAGTGATAGAGTTGCTTCCTGATGAAGGAACATATCAAAGAGGTTAGGTCTGTGAGTGTTGCTCTTCAGAGCCCCATCTCCATCATCTAGCTCTTAATTACTTCATTAAAATTCAACAGAGGAGCTGCCCAAATCCAGTAGCGTGCCCAAGGCTTGCTGGGTGATTTCCCTGCCTCTGGCCATACGTGATTTTTAGTTCTTTAGGTCTCCAGAGATAGGAGTCCAGATCTCAGGCAGACAGACCTGCTGTTACTGGCTGTGCTAGCTTCCTGCACTAAGCGCAGCTGCCTGCCTTTTGTACAATTTCTGTGCAACTGGATTTTTGTCCCCCTCTCCCTGGTGCCTGGACACACTGCCTATCTTGTGTCCTTGGGGAAGGAGCTGGCCTGCAAAAGTGTATATTTCAGATTACAGAAGTCTTCTTTGTTAGACTTGCACATACTTTCTGGAACTCTTTTGAAAAGATGGATTGCTTCCTCCCTGCTTCCTAAAACAGCAGCCAGGACACCATTTACCTAGGGTGTCTCATCCCTGGGCCTCAGTTTTCCCATCTGTAAAATGAAGCTGTTACTCCACGTGGTGCCTCCATAGCTCTAAATTCTCTCAATCTTTAGGAGAACCTATTTTCTTGTAGGGCTATAATATAGTGACACCTTCCAGCATGAAACGGTGCCAGTTAACTCTTATCCTAAACTATTCCTGTTGGCTCCTCCTTCTCAATGCTGCTCCTTTTAGTGATACCCATTGTCTGTGGACTTAAAATTACTAACTAGCCCTGGGATCAGGAAAAACATCCTAGGCATCTTTATTTTTAAACTTGATTTTAGGTCACAGGGAAGGACATGAAGGTGGTACTACCTCTTCTTTTTTTTTTTGAGATGGAGTCTCGCTCTGTCGCCCAGTCTGGAGTGCAGTGGCACGATCTCGGCTCACTGCAAGCTCCGCCTCCCGGGTTCACACCATTCTCCTGCCTCAGCCTCCCGAGTAGCTGGGACTGCAGGCGCCCGCCACCACGCCTAGCTAATTTTTTGTATTTTTAGTAGAGACGGGGTTTCACCGTGTTAGCCAGGATGGTCTCGATCTCCTGACCTCGTGATCCACCCGCCTCGGCCTCCCAAAGTGCTGGATACTTCTTATTTAGAGTACAACCTATGGGCTCTTTGACAGCTGTTTTTAGATTCAGAGGCCCTTTTAACGTCTCTGGGTTTGCGTCTGTGCTCCAAGTGGAGCAGATTATTTTAGAATTGCACTGAATCAACAAAAGACAATGCATGTAAATGTGTCTACCACATAGAGGAGGCAACATGTTTGGTGATAAAAGTTATAGAAGTTTCATCTGCCTTTTCTGCCTTCCTGTGTCTGTTTTGCTTTTTTCTGATCATTGTATCTGTTAAAGTTCCTTCCGGGAAGAACAGCAGGAGTTGAGTATCTCCTGGGGTTTTGCCACTGGAGCATCCCAGGAGCCACTGAAATGAGGGGGCCCCTGATGCAGACAGGGAGGTGACAGAGAGCTTGGCACTGAGCCGTGCAGCAAGCAGGCTCAGGCAGAGAATGTGCAGGCAGGAGCCCCCGACAGGAGGCCAGTAAAGAGCACAGGCTTCCGAAGAAGGAAAATTGAGAAGAGCTTGTGCTGAAGAAGTTGGAACCAGTCATGCTAGTGAGCCAGACTAAGATTTATGAAAGACAGTAAAAAAAAAAAAAAAAAAAAAAAATGCAAGTGTGCACCTTCTTCTGAGTACTTCCAAGGTAATTAGAGCCACTGTAAAACACTAGTGCTTTTCCTCTGTATCCCCAGTAAAAGGAGAATCCAGCCCTAGTTGCCTTCCTGGGGGAGGAACTTTTGAATGCAGGAGGTGGAGGTGATATTTCAGGACTTAGCATTTGGCAAACAGTTGGCTCCAGAGCCCAACATTGCTTCTGGCCTCAGGAAAATGCTGGATGGAGAGAGTCTCCAGCATTGGCCAGCATGGCATTACTCAGGGAATTTCCTTGTTTCTTTTCTTTTTCTGTTTGGTGGCCAAACTGTTGGAAGAGGATAATCTTCTCATCTTGTTTCTTTCAGTCCCGAATTTATTCATCACTTTAAATGGTTATAACTCCCCCAGTTTTATTTGAACTCTTCAGCTTTCTTTTTAAAAAGTATTTTGCTTCTTTCTCTGGGCTGGCCCTGTGTCTTTTTGTCTCACTCTATTTCTTGCTGTTTGTTTCCATGTCTCATGGCCCAATTCCATTTTGTATCTCTCTATATTTGCTCATAAAGCTCTGTCTTTAATTGTCTGTCTGTCTTTTTCTTTCCTTTCTCCTGGGTCAGGCAGGAAGTTAAGGCAGACAGACAGCTGGTCCTTTTCTTTATTTGGAATAAAAAATGGCTTTGGTGGCTGATGACAGGCAACTTGGGCTTATATGATCCTGGGAAGCCACAGCAGCAGGACAAGAGGGAGCTTTTCCATCCTGCCTCCAGGTCTCATTTTCACAGGGACAGTTCCTACCAGGAAGGAGCCTTGGAGATGAAGCTGGATTTTCCATCCAGAGTCTTCCGAGGCACTTAGTTCTTCTTTGAGGGGTTCAAGTGGTTCAGCTCCAAGTGTGTGTGGTGGGGAGAGGACCACTCCTAGGTTATCAGCCTTGGGCTAGGTCTGGGAGGGATAGAACTGTAAAGGACACCAGCCCTGTTTCTGAGGACATGGAAAGACTTTCTCCTCAATTTGGCATTTAACACCCTTCATGAGTTGGCCTCAGCCTGTCCCCTACTGTTCCCCTCACACCTTATTCTAGTGTCTGAGTTTCTGGCTGCCTCCATGGTTCTGGTTCTTCCTAATGTGCACTGGTACAAGCTCTGTCCTCTGACACTCTGTCAACTGCGGCAAACTCCTGTTCATCCACTGGTTCCAACTCAGACGCCACCTCCTCTGTGAAGTCTCTCCCAACTCCAGGGAGAGTTACTTACTCTCTTCTGAGTAGATGTTATTGCCTCTATTGTCCTCCCACGGTCTTATAATTGTCTACTTAGGTGTCTGTCTTCCCTCTAGACTGTGACCTCTTTGAAGGCAAGCATGATGCCTTATTTATTATATCCTTAATATCTGGCAACTAGTAAGAGGTTAATGCTTGTGGAATAAGAACTAGGAAAAACAATTTTAGGAGTTATATGATCAACACCAAGCTGTGTGCTGAAACTGTGAGTGCTGTCGGACCTTGGAGAAGAAGGGGAGGGGTTAGCATGGGGTTTGAGGGAGACCAATGCCTCCTTCTGCATGTGTACCCCACACTTGCAATGGAAGGTCAGTGGGACAGAAACAGTGGCATCACCCAGTGCTTGCTGGAGTCCAAAGTGCCCGGTTTGGGGAATGGAAGTTCTAATGTGTTTCTTTTCCTGTGATCTATCTCCCTTGCCAATGCTGCTCCTTGGAAGACCAGGACCAGAGACCATGCTGGGAAGCCTGGCTGCTCTTTGAGGACTGAGATGAACTTAGCAATGCAGAGAAGAACAAAGAGAGGCTTGTGCTCACTGTGTTCCAGAGGGATCACCGTGTTCCCTTTGTTCATTTGAGGACATGAATACAACTATGGTCTTTGGACAAAAGGCATATGCCAGGCAGTATGAATGGTCTCTCTTGTCTGTGCAATTAGTATGTAAGAGCACGTGAACTGGTGCCTGGGACCTCTACCTGTTTTAGTATGATAACACCACAGTAAAGGGCCTGGACTTTGTATGAGCTTGGGAAAATCATGTCACCTCTGCAAGTCTTGGTTTCCCTGGGTGTTAAATGTCAATTTAAGTAAAATGCTATCTACTTTGTTTGTTTTGGAGACTTTTTATGAGAATCTGATAAACTATAGCCTGTGAAAGAGTTTCAAAAGTTGTAAAAGATTGAAGGGTGAGTATACGGTGCATGATCCTTTACAGGGTTCTTGAAAATGCAGTTACTCCAAAGGGCAGTGCTAGCAGAAGCTCATAGCTCATTCTCCTGATTAGAAAACCTTTTTGGGGAAAGGGCTCAGGTTTATTTCTGGTTCTAACATGCTCAGTTTAATGCAACATATTTCAGCTTCTTATGGAATCTCTACCATATGCTAAGCCTGTGCCAGGCAAAAGGGGGTGGTGTGGCATGGAGATTAGTCATAGAGAAGTTCTGTCCCCCAGGATCACCAAAGGACCCATCTGCCTCTGATAGAGCCCTCTGCCGACTTAGTTGATCTTCACTCTTGGCAAAGCCACATGTATGGTAGCCCAGGTCCTTTTGAAAGGTAGTGTTTGTGGCAAGAATTAAAGCAATAACACCCTACTTTGGAAGTACAAGCTCAAGGTGGTGAGGGTGATGGCAGGAAGAGGCAAGTGAATCAAGGAAAGATGGAAGCAATGCAATGCCACCTGCCCCTCTGCTAGCCAGAGGTTTATATGAACCTTGCAGTGACACATTAGTTCCTCAACAGGCACAGCCGCTTGGCGCACTGGGCTGCATGGGAAGGTTGGTGAGGAAAAAACACGCTTTGAAGTAATCCACATTGGGAAGAAAAGAGGATATTTATCTGTCCAATTACTTTCCAGTTCCATTTCTCACTGGTCAAGGTTATATCCAGAGGAAATCATAGCCCCTGGTGGATGCTCAGTAAGCCAGATCCCATGCTCATGATACTGTGCTTCATGCGAGTGGAAAAGTGGGGGAAAGCTTGGCACAAGTGGGCTCCAGCCCACAGAAAGAGAGAAAGAGACAGCCGGGAGCATCTCAGAAGGCACACAGGTGTTTGGTCCTATTCCCTGTCCTTCTCCTACTCCAGGTTAGGAGAGCTTGGAATCCAGTGGAGTGTGGGGGTGAATATGGCTCCACTTCTAAATCCCTTCCTTCATCTCCATCCACTGGAAGCGATTGCATCCTGCTGACAGGTTCCTCAGCTCTGAAGCCTCATCCAAGGGCTTAACAGGAGCAGAGTGACTGCCGTGGCTCCACCTCAACCTCTCCTGCAGACCGATCCAGCCTTATCCTTTCCACAATCCCTTACAAGAGGCCTGGATTCTTATTAAGAAACACTATGGATTTTTAGAGTAAAAATGTCTATAGAAAGACTTCAGAAACAGTCTGGGGAGATTATAAAGAAATGTGGGCCAGTTTTCCAAGGAGATTTTATAGAATATTCAATAGCACTCATGTCATAAAAGGCCTGTGGAGGTTTGCATAGCTGAGGCTGGCCCTGAATTATGATTCCCTGATGCAGAGCCCAGCAAAAGGTCACATGTGCATCCCAGACTAGGGCTTGATGCTGCTGTGCTTGTAAAAATAGAGCCACCTCACCTCACTCAAATGCAGTGGGGATATTAATTTCCAGGGCTGGAGTTCAATTCAATAGAAAGACAGAGTGGAAAATAGAGCTGTCTTTTCAATCCCAGTGGTCATAATAGAACCCCACCCTGCACCTCTCTGGAAACTGTCTCCCAGCCAGCTCCCAGACACACTGAAACGTACCTTGTGCTTTGCTTTCAATGATAACTGGAGCTGGGTAGCCACAGGGACAGCAATTACTGTCCAAAGATGAGGAACCTGAGGCATTTGGAGGTTAATCTACTCTCTCACAGGCACAGAGCAAGGCAGAGGATGTGCCAGTTTGAAAATCCTCCTCCTGAGTGGGAGCAGACGACCACAGTTACATTGCACTTTTATGGAAGAAGGAGAGTTATGAAGGTGCAGGCCTACTGTGTGCTAGGCCCTGCATGAAGTGCTTGACATTCACACTCATTCAGTTTTACAGTGAACCTGACAGGTCAATATTTTCTCCATTTATTAGGAAACTGAGATTCAGTGAGACAAGGACATTTGTTCAAATAAGTCTCGTAACTCTGAAGAGGCCTGGATCTGAGAAGAATGGGTGCCAGGTAGTCTGACTGGGCTAGTTTTGCCCCATCATGGCCCTGTGACATCCGTTCTGCCTCCCAGCTAGACTAGACTCCCCCAGACCAGGAACTGTGTCCTGGCTCTTCCTAGCACCCAGCTCAGGGAGGGCTATCAAGGCTGCTGAAAGCAGGTGAGTTGGCAGAATCTGGTGAGTGGGAAGAATTGGACCTATGCTTTTTAAAAATGGGCTTGAAATTTTAACTGAAACTTTCTCTCCTTACCTTAAAGCTCAGTGAATGTCAGTCTCTGAGCAGATGGGAAGAACTGAGGATGAATTTGTCCACTTAAATGGGAATGGAAGCTTAAGAATCAAGATATTTGAAGTTGAGGTCAGGGATCTTGCTTGGTTGTTGAGGTACTGAAGGTCAAATGGAGAGGCCCTGAGATTTTACCATTCTTTTTGTTGTTGTTGTTGTTGTTTTTCGAGACGGAGTCTGGCTCTGTCGCCCAGGCTGGAGTGCAGTGGCGCGATCTCGGCTCACTGCAAGCTCCGCCTCCCGGGTTCACGCCATTCTCCTGCCTCAGCCTCCCGAGTAGCTGGGACTACAGGTGCCTGCCACCATGCCCAGGTAATTTTTTGTATTTTCAGTAGAGACAGGGTTTCACTGTTTTAGCCAGGATGGTGATTTTACCATTCTTAAGGTGGACTCACAGTTGGCTCTCAATCAGCATCTCCTGGGCATATGATGACTTCCTCCCTGGACTCTCACTATTGATCTACAGTGGCTATGAGCCTAGGCTGGAGCCCAGCAGGAAGGCTGAGCCCCATGCTTAGTGGTGGTGAAGGATTCTCAGCTGATGTGAGGGTCCAAGGTGCTTCAGCAAATGCTGCCCAGGTAGGTGATCTGTGCAGGGCCAGGAGCCAGGTGCTCCTTGCAGAGGCAGTGAGCATCAGAGGTGAAGACTATCCCTGGGGTTGGGGTCATGTGTGGTCCTTGGCTCAGCCCCACCTAGACTTGGAGCGACAGAGCAGAAGAAGAAGGGTGAGACTCCTGCTTCAGTGGAGGAGGAGAGATTCTGGTTTGTACAAATGGCCTGGTCAAGCAGGGCTATTATACACTAAAGACTGGAAACTATACCATATTTATTTCTTCATTTTGAAGGCCTAATGTACAGGTTCTGTATGTTAATCCTTGTTGAAGGGAGAATAGAGAAATGAAGAAAGACTATAAGAGCAGAGTGAATGACACAGACCGGACCCTAGAGGTCAGAGGAGGGAAGGATTGGGGCTGAGCAGGGTGGGGCTGAGGTTGTTAGGGGAGCTTTGTGTGGAGCAGCAAAGCTGGAGTAGTGGATGCTGTGACGTGTTGCCCAGATCTCCCTTTCAGCACTGAGGCACTCATTTTCCCATCTGCTGGACACATTGTTGGCTGACCGTCCTCAGTTCTCTCCAATATTTGGTCTTATCTTGTCCAAGATCAGGCCCCCTCCCTGAGGACAACCCACATTCAAGGACTCAATGGGGGTGGGAGGGATAAAGGCTACCTCCTCCCCTTGTTTCAGTGCAAGACAGCTCAGAACAGCCAGCCATCTCTAGGGTACCCCATGGGATTTGTGGGCTGGAATGTTCTTAAAAGATAAGATCAATAAACAAAGTGTAAGGAAGAGAGGAGAGTGTCCCACGAGGGAAGAATGGCTTGTGTAAGCGTGCATAGGAGAGCCCTGATTATCTGCCACCCCTGCTGCCTTGATTTGGCTGGCCACCCTTCTGGTCCCTCTCAGTGGCCATCAGCAGTATGAAGTTGCCAAGGCTGTGATGATGTTTAGTCAGAGCAGAGTATTACCTGGGATGAGTTTAACTAGCCTGTGAACACTTCCCACTTTGTGGTGTAGAGGAAAGAACACTGAACAAGGAACTACGAGACCCACATTCTAATCCTGGCTGTGACACTAACTTGCTCTGTGACTTTGAACCAGTGACTTCATTTCTCTGAGCCTCGTTGCCCTTGTCTCTCAAAAACTAGTCCCCACACAAGGCCTTGCTGAACAACGGCTGCGGGTGGCTTGTCTCCGTGTGCCTGGTGTGTCTTTTCTGCTGGACTGGAATTTTCTCGAGGGGGGAGGCCACGCATCCCATGTAACCAGTTCTTGCTCTGCTCCTTCACCTTTCCTCCGTGAGTGCCTCCTTCCGGTTCTGCTCGGTGAGCACTGGTCCTGAGGTCCCTCCATCAGGGAGTCAGTCCCTGGTCTCCCAGGAGGCACACCTCTATGCTCCTCAGACTCTGCCGACAGTGTGTGAGTGACACTCTCCTGGCCGTTACCCATTTGGCCCGTGCAGCCTGTGCCTGATGCAACGCATGACATCAGGGCCTGTCATAGTGCCTAGCACACGGGGTGCACAGGAAATCCCAACTCAATTGAGGGAGGTGATAATGAGAAATGTACATGAAAGCACCCCACAACTAAAATGTGCCTTGATTATCTGTTGCCCCTGCTGCCTTGATTTAGCTGCCCACCCTCCTGGTCCCTTTCAGTGGCCATCGGTGGTATGAAGTTACCAGGGCTGTGATGATGCCGGTGAACTAATGAGGATGTTATGTGAGTCAGTGCTGGCCATATGACCATGACCCTGGCCTGTGATTACAAGTGGAAGCAGGAGCTTAGGTTTGGCTGTGGTCTGTGATCTTTGTCACTGCAGCCATATGACACTAAAAAAGATTTCATTAGTGCCTGGAGAAATCTTCCTCCCAGGCCCTTTTCTATCCTAAGAGTGAGTAGTTTTAATTGCATTCGATCACGTTTTGCAATGAAGCCAACGTCGTCTTACTGTTTTCTTATCTTCCTGCTACTCTGAGACTGTATTTATGCATGCAGCCTGCACCTCGTGGGTGTGAAATGGTTACATGCACGACTCTGTGCGGGGGAGGAGGATGAGGTTTGATGGCATCATGCGGGAAGTGTCACGGCCTCCGTATTTGTGCACAACAGAGAATGTATTTTCAGCTCACGCCCCATCTGCAAGTTACTTTTCTAGGCAAAAAGAGCAGAATTTACCCACCCACTTCTTATTACTGCAGTGTGACCAGAACACAGAGGTAGCTAGAGCAAGCCAGAGCTTTGGATCAGAGCAGTTGGCTTTCAAATTTCAGGGAGTGGAAGAAGAACTTGAGAGGTAGGTTAAAATGCAGGTGCCTGAGCCACCTCTTTGGAGATTCTGATTTGGTAGATCTGACTAGAGACTAGGTGATTACATTTTTTTAACACCCTCTTCAGGCCATTTCAGTCCATGGGCCAGCCACACTTTGAGAATCACTGGGTTAGAAAAATGAGTCAAAGTCAGATAGCTGTGGGACCCTGTACACAGAGAGAAAAGCCTTTTTGGGATAATATTTAATTATCAGCTGGTGAATATAAACCTGTAAAGCAAAACAATGATACAACACAGTTGATAAAGCCTTACAGTTAGGGTGGATATATGCCTGTTTTGTCTGGGTTCATGGTTGATGTATTAATAGATCAACCAATAGCTGTTTATTATTTATTTTTTAACCTCTTTTCTTTTTAGAAAGGTGTACGTTTGGATAATAAATTATGTAATTACCCTACTTAAAGTGAACTTTGAACAAACTTTGTGAAGAAAAGAAATACTATTTCCTGTAAACTTATGTTCTGAGATGAGTTAATCATCTCCCCAGCGTCCTTGGAATCTGAAGGTTGGAGAACTAAGCACATCAAGTTCGCTGATTTCTCCTCTCTAACGTCCCCAGCTAAGAGATAAACTCAGGAAGGTTAAAAGGCCCCTGATTTCATTGAGGTTTCTGTGGCATAAATGATTCAAAAAGGCCATCGGCATGTTTCCAGAAGTGTAACAATCATATTAAAATTGTGGCTTACTCTCAATAAATTCAAATCTGTTTACATCCAACTTACTACATGTGGCCACAGAAAAGCTCCACTTATTCTAATCTCAACAATTTTCTCTCTTGTTCAACATTCAGATTTTATTTCCACAAACCCAGAACTGCATTCTACATTTGAGGATGTCATTTAAGGCCAAGAAAGTCCAATAAAAAAGCATTTATCAGCAGTAAAGTTTGTTTGAGGATTACCCACTGCGAATAAAGCCAAGCTCCCCTTTTAAACTGAAGCATGCTATTTCAGGAATGTGACCCCTTTCATGAATAAATGACATAGTGACATTTACAGATAAAGCAAGATTTAACTGCTATGAAAGGAGGTGACAAATGTCAGGATGTCAATAATGATCCGTGAACATAATGGTTTCTTGCCTGAGCGTTGAGCAGATACATAATGTAACTGCTGCCTGACAGAGTTCTGCAGAGAATGAGCCCTGAGCTCTGGGAGAAGTCAAGACTGCTCCCAGCACTATGACAGTCATAAGTCTGGGGTGGCCAGTGTCTGAGGAGGGTCTAAGTACAATCTGGCCAGTACGTTAACTCCTTCTCATTGCTAGCATGTCTGTGTGCCAGGAAAGATGAAGTTTTTCTACCATGTATCATTAAATTTTGTCAGAGTAGAATTTAGATGTTGTGAAAATAGCTTTTTGGTCATGCTTTCATTTTCCAGAAGAACCAAGAAATTAGACAAAAAGTCAGGAGAAAGTCCGTGTTGTCACTATCACAGTGAGGCCAAGGTCATGGTCGGAGCCTGATCAGGTGGTGCAGCATAGACACACCCACCGAGGTCATCTTCCCCTCTGGCTTGGTGCTAGCCAGCTGTCCCAATGCGTGTGTCTGAAGTCACAGAGTGCACTAGTGAGAGAGTGCAGATGGCTCATCTGGACCCAGTCCACACCAACGAGACCTTTTCCTCTGGGCCATGTCTCCTGCCTTGCATTCAGGGCATTCTTCCCTCCAGCTTCTGCACCTCCAGCTTTGAGTCTGCTTTCTGTTTTCTTTGGCTGGCTTTTTCTCTCCCCCTTTAAAATGAGATGTCCTTTGGGAGTGGTAAAAATGTCTAATAACCAGCTCGTGAAGAACCATCCCCAATTAGTTTGCAGTTTTCCGTTATGTAAATACTGCCGTACCCCCACAGCTGATTTTCAGTGACTTTTTCATATGAAGTCACTGAACACTGAGTTGGGAAGAGATACACACAAATGGCCCCAGCTTTGGGATTGCACAGCAACTTTGGGGGTCCTCTTTGCTTTTCCATAGTCACTTCCTGGCTCATTGACCACTCTAGTCCTCCAGATGAACTTATGATTTCCATGCTAGGAAGCCTGAGTGTGCATTTCTGAGCCTGATGTCTCTGCAAATCCAGCCCCATGTACCTAGTTCAGAGGACAGCTTCCTTCACTTTCAATTCTGCAATTTCCCTGCCTGAACCCACTTCAACTCTCAACTCCTAAGGCATGGTCAGCCCTGACCCTTCTCCCTCTGTGACACTTTCTGGGTCTGGCTCATGGTCTTCACACGCATGATAAGCACTCCCTATACCCATCCCTGGGTCTGGACAATGTTTTCTTTTCTTGTAAAGCATTAAAACTCCTGTGTGTTTGGCCAGTATCTCATTCAACAGTGAGAAAAGGAAGCAGAGGCTCTGAGGGGCGAATTGACTTGCCTGAGGCCTTATGATGTGTCAGACCCACACTGTGACTAGAACCCAAGTTTCTCAATTTTCAATGCCCTGGGCTTTTTCCCAGTAGCCTCCTATCTTTCACTACTCCCCAAGTCCCCAACCTAGCTAAAGCCTCTATATCCTCAGCTCCTCCTCCGCCATCCAAGTCCTCTCCCCACCGTGATGCCCTCACCATCCTCCAAGTTCCTGTGGAGTGCTTCACTGGGGGTGGGAGATAGAAGCTGTTGACAACTGCCCTTGTGGGGCCTCTAGTACCCCATCATGGCACATTTTGCTCACCTTTGTTTTTCAGTCCCTCGGTACAAGTGTAATTTTCTTGACAAATACCATGGTCCTGTCCCCTGTGGCTACCAGAAAAGCCATGAACTTTAAGAACAAGAGCAGGTCAGGAGATGGAGCTATTGTAGTCAGCACTGACGAGCCACCAGCCTCCACCAGCAGCAATGAGCAAGGCTCTGGGTGTGGGCCTTGGTTGGGGGGCGTTTTCTCCATATGGGGACGTTTCTCTAAGACAAACAAAGGAACACCATTCCTCCATCTTTCTGTACTGCACAGGTTTGAATTATGTGCTCTGCCTCATGTGTGAGAAGCCCCGTGCATGGTTGCACTATGAGGTGGAGGGAGAAAGTACAGTGCCAGTGCTGTAGGGCCAGGTGGGTGAGGAGGGACGTGATGGGTCCTCTCTAGCCAGAGGCCTTCCCAGGCCCATCAGCTGGGCCAGTTCTGTCTGAGCAACAGGAGTCAGGCCAGGCAAGGGAGACGTTTCTATTGCTTGGGAGAGTTAGGGATGAGTTTGTGGCTGAAAGAGGATGGGAGAAGAGCTTTGAAAGATGAGCAGCATTTGTTATGGAAAGGACGAAGAGTTGACCAGGACACCTGGGAGAGGAAGACTATGGTTAAGAAGAGGTTCAGGCTGGGCACGGTGGCTCACACCTGTAATCCCAGCCATTTGGGAGGCCCAGGCGGGTGGATCACTTGAGCTCAGGAGTTTGAGACCAGCCTGACCAACCTGGTGAAACCCTGTTTCTACTAAAAATACGAAAATTAGCTGGGCATGGTGGCACATGCCTGTAATCCCAGCTACTTGGGAGGCTGAGGCAGAAGAATCACTTGAATCGCTTGAGTCCGGGAGGCGGAGGCTGCCATGAGCCGATATCGCATCATTGCACCCCAGCCTGGACAACAGAGTGAGACTCCGTCTCAAAAAAAAAAAGAAAAAGAAAAAGAAAAAAACAGAAAAACAGAAGAGGTTCAAAGGAGGAAAGGAACAGGTCTCCCCTCTCAAATCCATCTGCCATCTTCTTGCTGCTGCCAACAGAGTCCAGGCTGGGGAAGCGTATCCCAAGGAGAGAGGACACAGGAACCGTCACTCTTCTCACTCACATGTAAATGACTTCAGACCTTTTCCTAAAGGGGGCAGACAGGGATCCTCTGCAGGTCCTCCTGCTCCCTAAGGGAGCTGCACAGTAAGGAGGACCGAGGTCATGAGGTCAGGGTTGCTGGTGAGCACCCCACTGCCATGTGTGCAGTGTGCAGACTGTGCCCTCTGGCCACGAAGTGGCCTCTGACTTGGCCATTCTGAGAGTCGGCGGCTGCTAAGGGTAGCATGGGTGCAGGCTGGGGGCCCTGCACCTCCTTAGCAGGCTCAGAGGCAATTAGGAGGCTGACTGACATTTTTTTTTTTCTCAATACAAACTCACTTCCATCCTGCTTTACTCGTACAAGCTGACAATATTTCAACTCCAGGTAGGAGACTCACGATGCTGTCATAAAGTACATGTGGAGAAGAACTGTGAGGTAAATGCATTTCACTGGAAGTCATTTTTGTCTGGAAGTTTCCTTGTGGTTGGAAGTTTCTTTGAAAACTTGGTGATTATTAAGATGTCAGTGACAGGAAGATATTTGCCGCTGCCTCCCTGCTCCTGGCTGCGTCTGCTCTGACAGTTCTCCTCCTTGAGCCTCTGCACAGAGCAGGGCAGACACTAAAGGGTGGTGGGTGGCAAAGAAAGGTCACTGAGCCTGGGCACTGCGATGCTTGGGGTGCAAAGACCCTGCCAGGTTTTTCTCCCCTTCCACGTGTGGCAGATCCCAGACAAATATGCAGCCAAAAAATGTCACAAACACACGCAGGTGTTCAGTGATCTTGGGGTGGCTGTAGAACCTATCTTTGAAGGGGCATTAGTAAGCCCTTTGGTCACACAAAAGCAGGAGAGAAGAACAGGGTGATGAAAGAGGACCTCAAACTGCCCTTCCTGACGATGGAGGGGCTGTCTGCCCTCCCTGTGGCCAGAGCAAAAGCTCTGGGAGGGTTACTTTGAGCTTAACCATTTTTGTTTGGGCTCCCTAGAGTTGTGGATGACAGGATATGAGACTCTGGACCTGTGGAGAAAGGGAGGAGAGAACTCCGGAGAACTGCCCTCTGGGAGTGCCCAGCAGCTTGTTGGGGCATGAGGGTGTATTCCTGAGTGTAGGAGTCAGGGGCGCTGCTGCCTGAAGGGATCTGCTCCCCACCGTGGGATTGCATTGCTGACTGGCACTGGAAGCAGTGTGTTCCCATATTCACCTTGGAGGCCTTCCTTCTCAGCGTTGTCTCCTCTTGGTTTATCCTCAGAGGGCATGAAGTTCTACATTTCACAGCTAAGTGCCAGGCTTATGTAGGGACTAAAAGGTGAGAGGGTGCCCACATGTTGGGAGAAGCTAAGCAGAAGCATGGGGCACAGGAGGGACCTTACAAACGAGAGGTCGGCAGGGAAGGGCTCCAAGCACTGCTCTGAAACCAGCAGGGAAGAGCTGCCCCTGGGGGACCTGAGCACATGCCTTTCCTGGGCTCACAGCAGTCCTAACAAAGGGGAATCTGTAGTCCTAACAGAGGGGAACCTTCTGGGAGTCATGGTCTTTCTACAGCCACAGAAGAGGTCCTCAATTATTTTTATCTGCATAGAGAAGACTATGGTGATCCTGGAAGACAGGAAAATTAGGAATACTTGCATTTCCCTACATATCTCTCATTAAGCACTCTATGTATTCACTCATAGACACCTGTTGAACATTACTTTGGGTCAGGCTCTGTCAAGGGTGTGGAGGAGAAAAAGACCGAGTGTCTGTCCTTAATAATCTTCCTCTGGCTATTGCTGGATGATGATGATGATGATGATGATGATGATGACGATGATGGCAATGATGACTATTACAGCAGAGTCTTTCATGACAGGAAGTTCACAGCCTTTAAGGGGGATGCTGGCTCTGCCCAGAACTGGCGTAGCTCCTGCATGAACTTTGGTCTTGGACTGCTGTCCCTGGAGTCAGCTGTGGGCTGTGGCGTCCTTATGAGAAACAATAGGAATCTCAGGAGCAAGGAGAAGCACTCACCCTTATTCTGCTGAAATAATCCTATTCTGAAAACTCCCCAGAGTCAAGAGCAATATGCATCTAAGTTAGAGTTGGAATTTTGAAGATGAAGTCAAGTTTCCGCCCAGGTCATGCATCTTGAAATTTCATGTCTCTCTCTTCATATTCTTTATCCTGTCATCAGGGTGCCTGGTCCACTGGACTGTAGTTTTCTGGAGGACAGAAACTGTCTCCAGGGAGCTGAGCATGGGTCTGAGTATCTGGCATGCCCTATCTCAGCTGAATTGAACACGGGGCACAGCACCTACTTCAGAGGGATTTCCTGTTTTCTGCCAGGCAGCTTGAAATTAGCAGCCATGGGTGGTCATGGTCTCCTTGAGCAGGGGTTTCTGGTTGGCAGCCTTAGCCTTCTCCTCTGTGCCCTTTAATCCCTGCCTTTGGGCCTCCTTGATTCTCCCACCTGGAGACAACAGGGCCCACATTTCCCTCTCTGAATCCTGTGTTCCAGAAGGACTCTGGTGTTAGAGAATGGTCCACCTGCTTCAGCAGCCGGGAGCTGTGTTCTCAGCTTGACTGCTCCAGGGGGAAAAATGATATTTCCTGGCAGTCAAGTTCTCAGCTGTAGGCTGTGCCTCTGAAAGATTTATTATTTGGTCAGACTGCTCCAAACCTTCACTCTGCTGGGTATCTTCCTGATGGAGCTCCCTGGGGCCAGTGCCCAGAGGGAGTCCTGGGGCCACTGCTGCACAGAATGTGAGCCAGAGTAGTGGGCATCACTGATTTTCCTGATCCAACTATGGCCTGGAAAGGCTGCGGGAGACAGAGGCTCTCCATCTCAGAGCTTTGTCCATTGAAATGCTAGTGTTCTGATGATCCAGACAGCATGGGAAGAGTTAGGACCAACTGGAGTTTTACTGGATGTGTCAATGAAAGTAAATGTGGCATGTATTTAGAAGAAGTGTGCACGCATGTGTGAGCGTGTGTGCCTGTGTCTGTGTGTAGATCTGTGCAAGTATGGGTCTGTATGAAACCACCCCCAAAGATTAGTATTTTAATATATAAATCTGGAAGAAAACACTGAGCTACAGCTTTAGTTGAAATATTTTCTTAACTACTGTACTGTAATGAGGAAAGTACTTGACAAAAGAATAAAACATGAAGTCCAGTTTCCTTTTGACAGGTCCATCGCCGCACCCCAAAGTCTGCTTCTCATCCTGTCTCACTGCCCTGGGCACCCACGTTCACACGTGCTGAGCCACAGGCAGATGGGGCGTGGCTGGCTCCTCGGGGCCCGCGCAGGCCCAGGGGGCAGCAGCTGTGCCTTTGCTCCGCTCCACTTAGCTCTACAATTAGGAGAACTGCTCTCCGTGACTTTTAAACTTTGAGGGTGAAGGGCATGATGCCAATTTTCAGGTGTGGCATTTCTGTGAATGAGCAGGAGGCAGTTGGGGAGCTATAAACGTGCATATTACGAAGCAGCATGGAGCAGCCGGGTCTCAAAGGCTGATGTTTTTCTCATATCCCACGGTTTTATGGCTGCATACCTTTAAATATTCATTTCCATTGCTCTACACGAGGACATAAAGTCAGACTGTGCTCTCACAAGTCCTGGTAGGTGCCCATCTCTGCAGTCCTTACAGTGGCTTCCTTAGGAGAGCTGGGCAGAGTCTTATCATCCCCCAACTCTGCAGAAAGAGGGACAACTCCAAGCCGAAAGAGCTGGCCTGGCAGCCCCTCGGAGGGTGACACAGTCGAGTCAGCCTGCCAGTGTCCTCTGCTAAGGGTCACCTCTACACACTCTTCTCCTTATTCTTCTGCTATCAGACCTGGTTAATGCATTCTATGTATACGTCTGTGGGTAACTCATAAGGGAAGAATTAGACACCCCTCTATGTTTAGAAACCCAGTTCTTGCCACAGCTTCTGAAATATCCTGGATGTTCAATTACTATTTGTTGAACTAATGAATGATTTTCCTTTTTGGTGACTTATATGTTCTTCAGTGACTGGAGCTTTCACATATACACAATATCAGGTTGTGAATAAAATATGCAATGGGAAGACACAGGAAGCTACACTGTCAGGTGAAATTACCAAGTTATTTGTTCACTTCTTCACTCACTTCCAGTTCCCAGAGCCTGGCTTTCTTCCTCGACATGAGGCCTGCAGCTTAGAGGTTAACAGAGGCCAGACCAGTCACAGGCTCCTGAGCTTCAGCTGCAGTTAAGGATTCTGTTCAAGCGTGTGGTCCTCTGCTAGCCGAAACTCTTTGGCTGAAGAGAATGCCTTGGCTGCAGCAGTTGCTTGTAATTTATAACAGACGGGCACAAGCAGAATGCTCCCATTTCTTCGAACTTGGACATATTATAAAATATCTGATCAGGCTGTATTGTTTTAGGTCTATACACAGCCACTGTTCCTGGACAGTTATAGAGTTATCAGGAAATCTGGTCCTGGTGGGGAGGACCCTGGACAAACATTGAACTCAACCATTTTATGACTGTGTGTTTGATTTTCTTAGAATGACACCCTTGCACACTTCATCTAAGGTCAAACTAGTGAAAGGTAGCCATTGAATGAGAAAGGAGGCTCAGATTCAGAGTCATAAAATGTTGAAATGTGTTGTTGTACTATATAATGATAGAACACCTGTCTGCCCCAGAATTTCATAGACATTTACAATCTCCTGCATATATTGTATTTCTTTAAAAGACCTGGACACACCACACTGAATGAACAAATTGTCCCCACCCTTGTGCTGCTGGTTTGATTATAAGAATGTTAATGACATGGGGTAGTGGCAGGAATGTGACCAACAGGCCCCATGTACTGGTATTTCTCATGAAGCATGAAGCTACAGCCGCCAAACCCACACCTGGCTCCTCAACCTCACGTTACCTTGCAACCTATGACTTAAAGGGATCACTTCTCCTTCCACATACTTCTATGCAGCTTTGTGTTGTCAGTGTTGCCACTGACACCAACTGTATGACCACAGCTCCTAAATCACAGGTTACAAAACTCTTCCCCATCCACCAGTGACCTTGAGCTTCACACCACTCCTGTGAGGTAGATCAGGTGCCTATTGCCCTCTATTTTTACAGATCTAAGAAATAAGACTCAGCGAGATGAAGTGACTTAGAACCATCTCATTGATTGGAGAGTGGGCTGACACCAGAACTCAGGACTTCTGAATTCTAATCCTATGCTGTCTACACTGCCACCCTAGGGTACATGCTGCCACCCTAATCCAAGAAGTGTCTTTTGGAAAAGGAAGGTCAGGTTCTCCCTACAAGTGCTTGACTTTAACAAGTTCTTTCGGTGATCATCTTCAGAGTGTCTTCAGCCAATACTGGTTTTAACCCTGAGCACTCTCATTTCCAGCCTCTCCCCTCCATTTCTGAGTGCTGACCTGATGCCATTCCAGAACTGCAAATGAAGCTATTCCTGATGCCTCCTTCTGCTTTCTGCCTTTCTATGTATTCTTTAAGAAGACTCGAAGTATGTGGGCCTGGGTGACGAGAGAGTGTGGGTTGTTCTTGCTGGCCCCTCCTTGGAGAGAGATTATAGGACAGAGCACAGGTGAGTGCAGCTATGCAAGTTGCACAGCAGGGACTTAATAAGGTTAGTTACATTACAACTTCAGAATCAGAACAGTGATCTAAGGTGGAGAATGGGCTAAATGGTGAGTTAAGGACATTTGCTTTTGGGGTCTCCTCTTTCTTCTGGCAATTCTTCCAACACCTCTTTTCATCTTCAGAGGATTTGTGCTTTTCCAAACATGTTCTCAGAAAAGGCATGAAATTCACCCATTCCGTTTTAAAGACTGGTGCTTTAAGGCAGACTTGAAGGATGGGGAGAAGTACAGCCCAGAGGAAGGGAGAAAGCTCTGGGGACAGGATTTCTGACATTGGCCAGCACATGGACCAAGGATCAAGAGAGGAGAATGGATTTTTTTTATTATATTTTATTTTTTTATTTTTTGGGATGGAGTCGCGCTCTATCACCCAGGCCAGAGTGCAGTGGTGCAATCTCGGCTCACTGCAACCTTGGCCTCTAGGGTTCAAGCGATTCTCCTGCCTCAGCCTCCCAAGTAGCTGGGATTATAGGCATGTGCCACCATGCCTAACTAATTTTCGTATTTTTAGTAGAGGTGGGGTTTCACCATGTTGACCAAGCTGGTCTGAAACTCCTGAGCTCAGGTGATCCACCTGCCTTGGCCTCTCAAAGTGCTAGGATTACAGGCGTGAGCCACCATGCCTGGACAGGAACGGATCTTTAGATGGCCACCTCAGGGTCAGCTGCCCAGGGGATGCTGCTCTGGGAGGGGTGAATAAATTTCTCCTGCCAAGGCTGGGGGTCTGGCACTTGGAAAAGATTTAAGACGCTGCAGCATTGCACTGGTAAGCTGTGCTTTCCACTCAGTTCTGGGCATATCACAATTCCTTTCCTTCCAGACTCAACTGAATTAATTAGGAAAGGGAAAGAGCCCCAGTGACTTGTGCTCTGACAAGCCCTTGGTCTCTTTGAGCTCTGGTGACAGGCAGCCAGACTTCAAAGGCCCCCATACCCTCCTCCTTTTACCCTGCCTGTCAAGAGAAGCTGCTGAGGAGTGATGCTGGGGCTGGAGGGAGGGCGGCCAGGGAGCAGGTCTCCCTGACATTTGTCCTTCCCTCACTGCCGACAGCCAACTCCAGATCAGCTCTGTACCCTGCTGCCACAGCCCCCGGACCTCTCACACCAGGGAGACAGCTCGCCTCTAAATTTAGCAGGAAGAGGGGAAGGGGAGGTCAGTGTGTCCAGGGTGAGGGCTGAAGGTGGAAGTGGAATAAAAGAGACAGTGGACAAGCGGGGGCCAGGAGAGAGAGGGGAGAGAGGGGAGGGATTTCTAGTTAGAAGTAGCTGTGACAGATTGAGAGAGGAGAGTATTTTAAAGAGTTTGTAAAATGTAGAGTGTGACTCTTTCACTGTTAGTACCAGGGAGCATTACTAATGTGTCCTAACGGAACAGTCAGTTTGCATTTGTGAGGAGGTTGAATTAGAGCTCTCTTTTAATGCAGCAGGAGCCTGTTTGAGCAACTAAAGCTACTGTAACTGGAAGAGGACCAAGGGCATTGCCATTTCTGTCCAGTAGAAAGCAAGGCGGTAGACGGGGTGCTTATTAAACACGTACTATGCGTCCTGACTGGAATTGGCATGTTCTCTTACTTAGCTCATTTAATCCTTACAACAGTTTGGTGGGATAGCTTTCAGGATGATTTTCTTTTTTTGAATTATGGATTAAGCTGAGGCTTGATTTGTAGACTTTAAGTGACGAGTCTAGGATTTGGCTAGATCTGTCTGATCTTAAACCCGTGCACTTTCCACTCCTGTAATAAATGAATATGAATACCCTGAAATCCTCCTACCAGAATGCGAGTCTATGGTTCTAACCTCTTCCTTCAAAAAAAGTCACACTTCTTATATTCCTTTTAATGGACATGACAATGATTTGTCTTTTAATTCCCTGGCAATTTTGGTTCCATACTTTCTTGACTTCGGAAACCATTCCATCTTGAAGGGAGCTCAGATGAGTTTCAGAAAGTTTTGGTCACCAGGACAGAGCCGAAATGTTGGATCGAAGCCCCTGTGAGCTGGTCAGAGCTATGATGGCTGATGTCTTCGATTACCAGGGCAGGCCTACATGCGCTTTCTCAAAAGGGCACCTTTGGGAGGGAGAAGCATTTGGATGGAAACATGTCCCTAACCAGATAGGAGCACCACGTCCAGCAAGGAAACAACAGCAACATGGAAACAACCTTTGAATTCTCCAATTCTCCAAGGAAGCTTTTTTTTTCCCATTAAAAACCCAGCTAAATGACAACATTGAGATTATTCTGCAGTATATTTATTTGTGATTGTGCTATTACCATCTGTTGCTAGGCAACCAAGAGTTTAAGCAGTTATCAGTGAGAGGTTAACGTTCCCAGGTCCTACCTCTGGCTCTGCTGGCATTGACCTGGGACTTGGTGCTTGGCAAGAGATGTTCAGCTGCCCTAGGCTTCATTCCAGAAATGTGCCTAGGAGATGATAGGCACATCCACACATGCTTCCCTTGACCAAACAGGCAGATGAACGAATGAAGGAAGGAATATCTTTAAAGGAGTTTACTTTTTTTGAGATAACCTCCCAATGAATTCTGGAAGTAGTTTTTTAAAGTGGAGCAGGCCTCTGAAAGGCATGTGAGTGTGAGTGAGTGTGTGCGTGTGTGTTTGTGAGTGTGAGTGTGTGTGTGTGTATGTACTGTCATATGCTGCATAATACTGTTTTGGTCAATCAGAAATCATCTATATGATGGTTGTCCCATAAGATTATAATACCACATTTGTACTGTGCATTTTCTATGTAGGTATGTTTAGATGCACCAATACTTACCATTGTGTTACAACTGCCTATGGTATGCAGTGGTCACATGCTGTACTGGTTTGCTGCATAGGACCAATAGACTACACCATACAGCCTCGGTGTATAGTAGGCTACACCATGTGACTTTGTGTAAGTATACTCTGTGATGCTTGCATAGCCATGAAATTACATAATGATGCATTTCTTGGAACATATCCTTGTAGTTAAGTGAGGCATGACTGTATGTGTGTGTATGTGTTTGTTATGTATATGTGCATATGTATGATGCATGTGTGTACATGTGTGCATGTGTGTATGTATGTGTGTGTGTGTGTGTGTGCTCCTGTGTGTTTGGAGGAGGAGAGACAGGGGAAAGATGAGGTCATGGGCAGTGGAGAAAGGGAAGGTTGGAGGGCTTTGGGGCTCTGTTGACTACATATGCTGCCATGCATGTCACCCTGCAGGTCTAGAGCCTGGTCCCTCCGTCCCAGTATCATGCTTTTTCTGCATGTTATGATCACTGTTGTTGCCTCCAGTGCCCAGGGCTGACTGGAAAGGTGAGTTGTCTGCTCTCTGTCTGGCCTGGCCAGGCTGGCTTCTCCCGCCTCGCCTGGTAGATGGGGGTGCTGACCTCCAGAGTGCTGGGAGCATAGGATTCCCTGCTCTGAGCACAGATGCAACCAACTGAGCAGTGCAGGCCTGTTTGTTGTACAGGAAATGACTGCTGCATTATGAAACACAGTTCATTTCTAGCTAACGTGTATTGTTTCCCCTGCAGCTCTTTTTATGTTAAAGCCTGTCTCTCCCAGTGTTATCTGATGGTTTCCTAGGAGATGCCCTCCCCGGCCAAGCTCTCGCTGATGCTGGAGTTGGATATTATCTATAAGCACTAAATATCTGCTTTGTTCACTCAGTGCTGCTGCTTTGCTCTTTTTCCCTAGGCTGGTGGCTAGTTTCTTACCAGCATCCCCCATGGCTGTGCAGAGATTGGGAAAGGCTATATCTGCCTTCCCACATCTTCCACAGCTATGGAGATGGGCTCCCAGTCCTCTCTGATGGATTTTACTTACTAGTAATTTCACATTTCAAGCTAATATTAAGACCTTTTTAGTCACTGGTGGATTTTTGAAATAGAGACAAATTTGAGACACAGCAACATTGCCAGTATTCGCATGATGAACAGAGACCCCTTTCTCAGAAGGATAAGTTAAGTAATTTTTTTCTCTTTATACCTCAGCTTCTGTATCTGTAAAATGGAGCCTCTGCAGTAACATCACCATGAACAGTTGCTGCAAACTTCAAGTAGGAGCTTTACTTCCTCTTTCTTAGTCTTCTTTGACAGAAAGGTCCAAATATAGCTCCAGGCTGGCTTTTCACAATGTGATGAGAAGACGGCATTCCTGAAGTTTGAGGGAGGCTGCTGTCACCATGGGAAGAGGGTTTGACAACTTGGGCAGTAGCCACACAAAGATACAATTCCTAATCTGTCAAAATTGCTTTTTCTTAGAAGCTCTGATTATATTAACACATTCTCTATCTGATCTGATGGTGTCTCTTTGAAATTTTCTCCTTACAACTGTAACCAACATCAATCCAATTATATTTAAAAAGTAGGCATATATATTACTTCTGGAACTAAATTTAAAGGTAAATCACATATATCATGGTTTAGCCATAGATATCTGAAATGAGAAGTGGTGGAAGAGGACAAGTAGGAATTAAAAAAAACAAGAACTGTTAGAAGATACTGCGGTATCAAGTCTCTGAGTATAAAATCACAGTTCAACTGTTCTCCTTTATGGTACAAGAAGAAGATATAAAAGAAAGATAATAGACCATTATTTAAGGGAAGTAAATAATCCCAAGAGACTGGATAAGTTAGTATTTATACCAAAGAAAACTTTCTCCCTGTCTCTTCTTTTCCCCAACCCTCAGCCCTGTCTCAGCTGGAGATCCGTGGAGGGACAATGTGTTTTATTGAGTTAATGGCAGAGTCTCCTGAAAATGGAATGAGCACAAGTGCTTAACACATAACAGAGGCTGTGCCTACACTGCAGCTGTTTGCAAATAGAATTATGCCACCTCTGCTCTGACAACTTCATGTGTCCATCCCGTAGCCATTGATCTTTGTCTCTGCATGGACCAACTCTGTGGACAAAGTTTAAGATGACAGAGTAGAACATCATGAGTAGCAAGCTGAGCCCAATTCTCATGCCCCAGACTCAACTTCACAAGGTGCTACCATGACACGTCACCCAGGCCATCCTCAAATTTCTAGAACCTTCTAGCCATTGAGAAAGACCTGAAACTGGGGCCTTGGGAGTACCATTCAAAGAGGTGGCATTCAAACGTGTTAGATTGAGACTGTAAGTAAGAAATATATTTGATAGTGACATCTAGTACACATATACATATATAGATGTACATGCATGTCTATAAAAATGAAACATTTCATAAAACAATCACCTCACTATGTAGGATGTACTAGGATATTTTTTATTCTATTCCATTTCATTCCATTACAGATAATTAATTATCACTCTGTAATTAATTTCACTACTCTGACACAAATCTAGAACCAGGGTTGGGGTAGACAAGAGACTCCTTTGGACAAGTCTTCCAGGTTGTCTTCTACCTGCAGACCTGAAAGGGACTCATGGAGCCTCTTGTAGCAGCCCCTACCATATTTGAATGACATCTGATAAATATTTTAAACAATAAAACAAAACAGGGAATTTAAAAATTGTTATGGATTGTCATTTTGCTTTAGTGTAATATGAATAAAATACAAGTTATTTTGAACTGAACTTTAATACTATAATTATTATATTAATTTGGTTAGAAGTCAGTTGTTGTCTTTAAATTTATTTTGGAAGATGGATAGAAGTAACAGATATCGGCCAGGCACAGTAGCTCACGCCTGTAATCCCAGCGCTTTGGGAGGCTGAGGCAGGCGGATCACGAGGTCAGGAGTTTGAGACCAGCCTGGCCAACATGGTGAAACCCCATCTCTACTAAAAATACCAAAAATTAGTCGGGCATGGTGGCAGGTGCCTGTAATCCCAGCTACCTGGGAGGCTGAGGCAGGAGAATCGCTTGAACCCAGGAGGTGGAGGTTGCGGTGAGCTGAGATCGTGCCACTGCACTCCAGCCTGGAGACAGAGCAAGACTCTGTCTCAAAAAAAAAAAAAAAAAAAAAAGAAGTAACATGTATCAATATTTATTGAAGCCTTGTATGTGCCCACTATATTACACATGTTATCTTATTTAATCCTCAGGTTCACTCTAAAAGAAATATATTATTTTCATTATTTTACAGATAAGGGAAACTGAGGTACATAGGAGGGGAAGAGCCACGATTGACTTCATGCAACTCATCAGGGAGGGCACCCAGATTTACACGTGGATCTGTGTCACTACAAAGCAGTGCCCTTGACTTAACACTCCATCACTTTCCATACAAGCTTCAAACTGAACTCCACCTTCATTAGCTTGGTGAGCGCAGACCGTTGAACTCTTCTAACATCTGTCTTAGAGGTTATGTGTTGGCTGCTGCGTTCAGAGCTATCCTAAAAGTAACTGAAACAAGGGATTTTTGACTCCATGGCTAAACAGTTCCTGGGGAGCAGACCTTGATTCTACCATTACTTAGAAAACCAATCAAATTAGAGTCAGACTAGTGATGTTGTCAGAACTTTTCAAACATAAAGACCCATGAATGGACATGTACACTTGGGATCAAAAGCACTCTCCTCTTCCAAACAGCAGTCTACACTTGGCCTTTTGAGAGGCTGAGCTATTGCCAAGGACTATTTAGATGGAAGATTTGATTGTTGGTCAAGGAGGCACTGAAGAAGAGATAAGATGGTGTCCTGGAATGGAAGGAAGGCTCTGGACATCAGAACTTTGGGCCACTGTACTGCTGTGTAAATTTGCAAAACCTACTTAATCCTTATGGACTGTTTCCTCATCTGGAAAATGAGTTAAATCAGATCCATTTTATAACATTGTTGTAATGATTATATAAGTAAACACATAGTAATGTTATTTGATTTTGTTATTATTATTATGACTTATCACTCAAAGCATTTAGCTTTGGTGTCTCTAATATTCAGTACTCACATTTATGTTCAAATTTGGATGCTAGGTAGAAATGAAGACTTTGTATCTGCCACCAGAGAAGGCTATTTATTATTTGTCATTGCCTGTTGCAAACTCACAAAGATAGTATTTGCCTATCCAAAGGTATCTAATTCCTCAGTTTCTTATGTGAGTATAAAGGGGCCTACTTTGATCTTACCATGAACTCAAATCCTTTCGAAATTTCAATTTGTCAGTTTTGATATTTGCTCCTCTCTCTTTTCTACTCCTCTTATCCAGGAAAGGAGGCACATTGTAGTTTTTGACTTAATAATGGGACCTATATTAATAGTAAAGAAAGTTCAGAAGCCAAGAGAAAACCTGTGAAATGATAAAAAAGGTAGACGGATATATTTTTTAAAAATGTTCTGCCAAACACCTTTGAATTGGCACCATTGAGAATACCTTTCAACATGTAGGTTTAAGAAAACATTTTGCTTTATAAAGTCTCAGAGAAAATCTTGTGATAAAATTAGTGAGAGTTGAGTAGAAATGGATTAAAGAAGGAACCAAAGAATTTAACTCATCAGCGAGAGCGGATAAAACCAGGTCCTCGACCTGGAATTCCCACAGGGTCAGGGCTCTCCCCAGTGTTTTTTCACTGCTGGTTCCACAGATGACAGAGGGGATGGGTGGAGAGATATGTTGTCCTAGACCGGTCACTTGCGCAAGCAGACCACAATTGGGAGGAGGTCCACTAGTATTTGAGGAAAACTATTTAGAAGTGGGCATCTTCTAAATAGTTGGGAATTATTGAAAAGCATTAGCCCATTAGTTGTGAGATAGATGGAAGATCATGAATCAGAGCAATATTAGAGTTTTCCTTTATCTGGAGCTGGATAGCCCTAAAATAGCCAGGGAGGTGGTGTAGATGGCCACAGTGGATAGTGCACTGTGAGGCTTCCTGCTGGCTGTAGTTGTCCAAGGAAGATGGACCCATTATGGGCATGGGCTTCTCAAAAGGCTTGTCATGGTCCAAATGCTTCTGAGTTATTGGAAAAACAATGGTGTTCAAGGGCTGGGCCATCATTTGGATCTTTCCTTGAGGTCACTAATCCTGTAATGAAGAAGCATCTTGTCACTGGACACAATGCTGGTTCCTGGCTGCTGGGGATGTTCTAACTCTGGTGGAGAGCTAACAACAACATGAGTCACCTTACACTTACCTGCTGTGCCTTTTGCTTAAGACTGTTTCTGTCACCGGGTGTCATGGACAGCAGTTGGCTCCTAATGTGACAGGCTGGCTTCAGGGAACCAACTCTCTATTCCTCTGTGCTACAGAATACATGCAGACCCAAGGAAGATGCTTGTCTGCCTGTCTGGTCCATCCAGGGCCATGACCTTCAAATACACTCTAACCCCTGAGCCCTGTCTTCTTTCCTAACATTTGCTGGTGTAAGGTCTGGCCTCAGCATCTCTCTCAAAAAAAAAAAAATTTTTTTTTTTTTTTTGTATTTTCAGTAGAGACGGGGTTTCACCGTGTTAGCCAGGATGGTCTCGATCTCCTAACTTCGTGATCCACCCGCCTCGGCCTCCCAAAGTGCTGGGATTACAGGCGTGATCCACCGCGCCCTGCTGGACCTTCTTTACTTTATAAAAATAGTACTCTTGGCCGGGCGTGGTGGCTCACACCTGTAATCCCAGCACTTTGGGAGGCCGATGCGGGCAGATCACGAAGTCAGGAGATCGAGACCATCCTGGCTAACACGATGAAATCCCGTCTCTACTGAAAATACAAAAAAAAAAAAAAAAAAAAAAAAAAAAGCCCGGCGCGGTGGCGGGCGCCTGTAGTCCCAGCTACTCAGGAGGCTGAGGCAGGAGAATGGCATGAACCCGGGAGGCGGAGCTTGCAGTAAGCCGAGATCGCGCCACTGTACTCCACCCTGGGCGACAGAGCGAGACTCCGCCTCAAAAAAAAAAAAAAAAAAAAAAAAAAAGAAGGTCCGTGAACCAGGCAGACTTATATCTCAAGGGCCACCTGGATTTGGGGGAAGCTATGGGTCTTTTGAGCAGTTGGGTAGCATGATACCATTTGTTTATTTTGTCTTAACTACCTACTTGTGAACACATCTGTCATTTGTGGAGACTCTAAGCAGGGACTTATTGTGACCACCACCTGGAAAGGTTTGGAGATTTAAGTGCCACGATTCAAGAAGAGGCAGCTCAAGTGAAAACAAACATTATGACATTTAAGAAGCAAAATGAGCATTTACTTTGGGCCAGATGTGTTACTGCATATCACAATAATGGTCTGGTCTGTACCCACTGCCAAATGCCAGACGATGAGCTGCAGCCAGAGACAGGGCGGGCCTTGGAGGCTGGTACCTGAGTTTCTCTTACCTTCCTCCTTTCTTGCCTGTAACACATTCCTCGCAGTGTGACCAACACAAAGGGGTTCTGCTGCTGTCCTTAGCTCTTTCGGCAACCCCAGTGAGCTTTCAGGCTGCGGAGCACAACTTTCCCTGTGGATTCCAACATTGTAGGTTTCTGGGAAATTCAGAGGGATGCTTCCATTCCAAGATGGTCAGTGTTTACCTTAAATTCAGCCTGATATTTAGCATAAATTTATGAGGCATGTGCTAAGTTTAAAACACTGTTCTCAGTCATATAGAAACAGGAAAAAAAAAAAAAAAAGACATGGATCTTGTCCTCAAGGAATAATCTCACCCTAGTGGGCTACAGAGAAACCATACACACATACCCCAAACAGAGCAGAAAGTGCAATAAATCTTACAATACAAATAAAAACTAAGTGTCATGAGAGCAGAGATGAGGAAATAAGGAATTCTGATGAAGAAAAAGGCAGTCAGAAATTGAGAAAGTCTTCTTAGGGGAGCTAGCAATTAAGCTGCGCCTTGAAGAACAGATATCTAGATGGGCAGAGAGGAGGAGAGAGCAGGGAAAGGGGAAGGATTCCCGGAGGAGGGAACAGAGTGAACAAAGGGCTGTAGGCAGGACCCAGGAGGCAAGGCTGGAATGTGTGTGGAGTCGGAGGGGAGGGGAGGGGAGGGGGAGGCATCAAAGGTGTGTTGAATAGCCTTTAAGTTTTACACGTATTCAACAAATGACAATTATTGTGTAAAACACAGGCTTAGCCACTGAGAAAGGAGGGAGGGTTACAAAATGCCCGCATATCTTAAGTCTTTTGTTCTCCTTGGGGAGAACCTTGGGGCTGTTTTGGGACCATCAGTGACCATGAGTTTTCCATTGCTTAAGTTCTCTCTGACCATCTCTCTTGCTCCTGTCTTCGTTCGTTGAACCCTGATGTTGTGAACCATCTGACCCTTCCTAGTCCCCAATTCTTGCCTAGTTTTTGTTGACTCTGACTGACTTGTACAGTTTCTAGTTCTCTGCCTATAAATATAAGGTGACCTAATCCTTTGATGCTCTGGCCAGCCCTGAGTGGAGTTTGTCTTCATGTGAATACAGACATCTTTTGCCTTGGTAGTTCTGGCTTCTGCTGGATGTTTTCTCCCTCCAGGCACTCGCTTTATTGTTCTGTAGGCACACAGTTTCAACCCTGGGATGGCTTGGAGTGTTACAGATGCATCAGGAAAGAAAAAAAAAAAAGACCAAAAAAAAAGAAATAAAACCCAAAAAAACGACTAAAAGAGTTCCAACTTCAATGAGTAATGAAGTTGCATGAATCCTAACTTGTGGTTCCAAAGCATTTCCATAAGCCTCTTGATTTCCAAATGAGAAAATCATGATAAGCAGTTAATTAGCTCTTTAAGCAAAGGCGAGTCACCACAGACACTGCTGTGCACTCCACGCTCTCAGGAGAGGGAGGCCACTGCCACATTCTGAAAAACATGCAGTGCAAGCATGAAAACGGAGTTCATAGAAATTCAAGTAATGTCCTTTGACTTTTCATTAAGCTGGGCATGTCCCAGTTACCCCTTGGGGACTTTCTTAATGTTATCATGGCAACATACAATTAAGTCAGATTACATTTTTTATATGCAGGGAGAGGTGCTAAGATACTATTCTAAATTATTCATCAGTTCACTTTTCACAAAACAACCCCAGATATGACTTTAAGATGTGCAATATTAAAAAAAAAAAAACCAGATAATTTCATATGGCTATATCATGTAAAGAAACCTTTCTTCCTTTCCCCAGGGAGAACAAAAGACTTAATCAAACTCCACATGTGTCACTGTGCATATCACAATTTACCGTATTACTCTGATTTATGTGGCAAATTGTGAACTCCTCGAGAATTTCCCAGGGCTGGAATATTTTGATTTCAGCATTATAAAGCCAGGGACAGCTCTGAAAAGGAGCTCAATCATTTCTTTCTCAATCATTTAATTCTCTCCCTCTGTGTTTGTGTGGGGGTAGGGGCAGGGGTGTGTGTTGACCCTTGGTAATAATAAAACAGTCATTAGGTATTTATTAAGGGGATTGATTACATATAGGCACCTTCAGAATGGCATCACACTAATGAGTCTTAAGGGTCTCCCTTAGTTTTCCGAGAAAAACTGAAAGGAGAGAGAATGAATTGGGATGCTGAGTTACACAGCTGGAGGCCAGCCCTGGTGGGGTAGGGCTTAGTGTTAGGAGACACTCTTTTACGGGTTTCTTGCACTCCTCTACATCTTGCAGAGTATGCCAAGATTACAAGGCCCTGACCACTCTTTATCTAGGCCATTTCTCAAAATTTATTTGCAGCAAGCATCCTTGAAGGATGAGGTAATGTCTCCTCCAAGAAAGAGAGCAGGCTTTCTTGCACACTGCTGTAAAGTGACGCATTCCCAGGGTTAGTATTTTTCTCTTCTGATGCATCTCACTTTGTGTGCATTCATCCAGATTCACCTGTGCTGGCCCTGAGGTAATTGGGGCTCGGTGACCATGATGATGCTCTGGCTACTGATTTTGTTTTGAGTAAAAAACGGCTTTTTTCTCTGACTCAAGAAAGCAGCCATGAAATGGTGGCAAGTTAACTTGTTAGCTTGCAGGTAGTGTAACATCTCGAAGCTACATGGACCCTGACAATTAATGTGTAATGCTTCCAGTGGCTTCTCTTTCCCTTGCCTATTCTGAAGATAAGATTCTTCTTGTTGGAATATCCTATTTTACTATGCTCAGTTCTCAAATGCTCTTAAACCCTAGGTCTGAGTAGGAACCTTCTTTATTCTCAAGCTCTCAAAAAGAAGAGTTTATTATTGACCACTAAGAAATAAAATGCCACTCACAAATTCCTACTGTGCCAGGCTTTCTCTAACAGGGTGTACTCGATGAGACTTGACTCATAGACCCGTGTGGGCAGGCTACATAGAATATTTGATGTGTGGAAAATAGTTGCTCCATTGGTCTTATGCGTTCAATTTTTTTTTTTTTTTTGGACGGAGTTTCACTCTTGTTGCCCAGACTGGAGTGCAATGGCGCAATCTTGGCTTACCACAACCTCCGCCTCCCAGGTTCAAGCAATTCTCCTGCCTCAGCCTCCCAAGTAACTGGGATTACAAGCATGTGCTGCCATGCCTGGCTAATTTTTTTATTATTATTATTTTTATTTTTAGTAGAGACGGAGTTTCTCCATGTTGGTCAGGCTGATCTCGAACTCCCAAGCTCAGGTGATCTGCCTGCCTCGGCCTCCCAAAGTGCTGGGATTACAGGCATGAGCCACCGCACCTGACCATGTGTTCAATTTGATGACACCATTATGGGCCTGGGAGAAAAAGTCCGGGTGCTTTATTTAAATATCCACTTCTGGGCACATCCCCAAATTCAGATTCAGGGTTCCCTGGAAACCATGCCTTTGACAGTTACTTAGATGGTGGGGCCCCAGGCACTCATTTGTAGGCCCTTTTCTGTTGTTTATGGGACATGTGAAAATGTGTGAGCCTGGGCTGATGAGCAATGGAAACTCCTAGTTCAGGACTTCTCTCCTGTCTACCAGGAAGTTGTTGTGTTGCATTTGTTTTGAGAAGAAATGTGATTCTCTCCAGCCCTCTCCCAGCTGAAATGCCTGCTTTTATTACTACATCATACTTCTGAGGGGCCAGCCTGGCCAAGGAGCAGGTGACAACAGAACTACACCTACTACAACCACCACATTCCAACAACAATCGTTCTTTATGTATTAATTGTCTCCTATGCACCAGGCTCCTTAAGCCTATGATCTTCACATTCCACAGCAGCCATGAGAACTGGGTATCACACTGCCTACTTTATACCCAAGGAGACAGGAACTAATTGGGTCACATAGCTTCAATAGCTTCTGAGTGCCAAAGCTAGGATTATAACACAGAGCTCTTTGAGTTCAAAATCTTTCCAGTTTATACTGGTGCCTCTCTAGTCCCACTTTCTTTGTAAAGGCTCAGAAAGATGAGATGTGGTCTGTGAAATTCATGAAGACCTTCATTTCTCAGTTCAAATGCCCCCAAATAATCCATATCACTTAGAGAATAGAGTCCAGTCTTCCGGCCTTTCAGTCAATTCTCTCTGTAGTATTGCCTCAATCATCTTTTTAGCCACGTTTCCCACTCTTCACCCACAAACAGACCTTAAACCACAGCCAAATGAAATATTCATAATTCCCTGTAGTGTCATTCATTTTTCTCACTCTGTGCTTTTGCTTAGGTATCCCAGCCTGAAACAGCCTACTTTTTTCTCTAACAACTCACTGAAATCCTACCATCTTTAAACGTCTTAAATCAAATATCACCTCCATGAGGCTATTTCAGATTCCCACAACTGTATGTGAACATTTCCTCTTTTTGACCTCACACCCTGTTTCCATGTCTCAAGGCTCTGAAAACACATGGCCTTAGTGCACCTTCCTCCTTCTAGACTGTGCTTTTGAAAAGCAGGTTGTCCTGGGATCCCAGATCTTTCTTGTGCTTTGGATCCGTAAATCTCACTGCCTACCAATATCTCCAGTGGGGAATTCTACAGAGAAATTCTCATCTTCGATACAGCCAGAACTGATCTAATCTCCCTCACGAATATGAGCCCCTTCCAGTGCTCTCATCCCAGTCAATGACCCTCCTACACACATTTGTCCAAGCTAGAAATAGGAGTATCATCACTTACCCTTTTTTCTCCATCAGTTGTCGCATACATCAATCATCTAATCCTACTGCACTACCTCCAAAATACACCCCAAATCTAAGAATTTCTCTCCATTTCCCCTGTATTTTCCCAAGTCTAAGTGACCATCATGTCTCATCAGATTACCATAGCAACTTTCTTAAAATTTATCTCCAAACATCCAAGTTTCCCCAACCCAAACCAATTCTCACTACCATGGTGAGAGCAAGCCTTAAAAATTGCAAATCACATCATGAACTTCTCCTGCTCAGAAATTGAGCTTAGGATAAAATCTAAACAAATGGTTTGTGTGATTTTTCTTTGTGCGACTATTTTGCACCTCTCTAGCCATATCTCTCACAGTTTTCCTTGCCCTTTATGCTTTGTCTCTTCTAAACCTCATTCATTTCTTCAGATAAACAATGTTCATTCCCACTTTCATTTTTCTTCACCTCCAAGAACACGCAGCTTTTGCCCTCAACCTGATTCACACATTTTTGCCTGGCTACTCCTCTGCTCTATCTCGGGTTAGATATAACTTCTGAGATGCTTTCTCTGACCTCACGGTCTGGACTTGGTGCTCTCTGATGTCTTCCTGTATCACTCTTACTCCCTAGTCACAGCAGAGTGTTAAAGATGCTGTTTAACTGTCTGTCTCCCTAACTAGACTAACTAGAGAATATCCATTAAAACCTTGAAATCTGTGGAATTCTTTCCCACAAGGTATTTGTCTCCCCAACTAGATGTGAAGTCTTAGCAGAGCTTGGGCTAGGCTCCATGTAATTATAAACCTCCACGGAGCCTAGTGTATGGAAAGCATACTAAAAACTTGCCTTTTGATTATTTGAGAAGAAAACAGGTATTTTCTGTTTGCAACTAGTCACATGGATTATTAGATATATTCCTGAGTCTTTACATTGCCTTTTTTTTGTTGTTAAATTAATATTGTCTTGCTGGTGAGCAAGGGTTAATAGCTATTTTAAAAGGAACCAGAGAAAGTAGGAAAGAACTTGTCTATGTTCATGATGACATTAATTTATGAGTAAGGGTTGGAGGAGCAAGCCAATCAAATACTGGTTGCCAAATTACCATATATCACACAATTTACGAGGCAGTCAAAAGTGTTATTACATTGGAGACCAGAACAACCTTCTTAATTCATCCTTATGACAGTGATTGCAATGACTCTAAGAACCTGGTTTAACCTGAGTTCATCTTATGAAAGGCCTTTCATTTTAAAAAATTACATGTATTTGAATTTTAAAGAAGGCTTGGTTTAAAAGGTATACAGTTAAAGCATAATAAAAATGCCTCAATAATCAATCTATGTTTTATATTTGGGTCCCCATCAGCATCTAAGGAAGGCATGCAGTGGATCCTGGTTTATACAAACCTAGCATTGATGCATTTCTTTTTTCTCTGTAGAAAAAAACAATTAATCTCAAGATTTCATCAAAGTAATCCTGCTTTTTTTCAATGCTCCCATGGCCCTGGCATCTCTCACCAGATTCTAATTTTTCTCTCCTAAGAACTCTGAAGAAGTCATTTTGACTGGCCAGTAGTGAACCCCTCCCTAATCCTTCTGTTTTGCAGGGAAAGCCAGTACCCATGCATCCAAGAAGAGCCCTGGTCAAGGAGAAGGGCTTGCTTTTATCATTGTTTTAGGTCTCATTGATCCGTGGCCTTGTGGACACAATAAGTATAATGTTACTTCAACCTCCATTGTTGGCTTGGCTCCTAAGGAGCTGGGATACTGTAGCTGCAATAACCTTGCATGGCTTCCTACCCAGCCCCCAGCTCTAAGCACAAAACAGATGCTCAATTACACTCATGGCATGAGCAAAGAAATACTTTTATTTATTCTTTTTTTTTTATTTCTTGACTTTTATAATTCACTAGTTTATGTTATCAGCTAGTTTATGTTATCAATTCAAGACTGACTCACATAATCATGAACCTTATGGTGTGTTTCTTCACTTGAGGCTGCCCTGCTCAGGGCATTGCCATACTTAGGTGTAGTCAGTGCTGCTGGATGCAGCTCTGCCGAAGTTCATTAAATGGGAGTGAGAACAGCACTTCAGTATGCTGTGTTCCCTGGCTTCCATTCTCAGAGCAGCTGGCTTCCTTGGTGGCTGCCAATCAGCCTCTTGATGATGGCTTCCATCTACTGTGCTGGAGTGGTTTTGGCCTTCTGCAAATGCTGGGAACTCTGGAGAACAAGGTAGCTTCTAAAATCTCAAACGAGTCTTTCTCCTAAAAGGACATATTTCTAATAGCCCCCAAGTTGGGACATGGACTCTGAGAGGACCTGACACTTAAGTGGTTTAGATTATGGTTATATGATTGGTAAGAGTTAAACATAGAGGGCCTATGGTGTGCCCGATGCATAAGAAGCACTTAATATTGTCAATGCCCTTTTCCTACTATTCTTTCACCCTGCCTCTGGATCCATCACACTTTGCCCCTTGGTGAAGCTACGGGGCTTTTGTGGGAGGAGAAAGAGTATGAAAACCAAGAGTATGAGCTTACTCTTGAACAGTAATTATAAATTATTAATATAAACAAGCTTAGAAAGATGTTTTGGGTAGAAGCAACAACTCAAACTAAGATACAGAGATGAGAAACAACAAGGAGTGCATGGGTGTATTGGGATTTCCATGGAAACTCAATGTGAGGCAAGAAGGGTCGGAATTGAGGGTGGAGAGTTAGCGCTAAATCATTGAGGAACTTCTAGATGGTGCTAACTATCAAAGACTTTGATCTGAAGTCAATGAGGGGAGCATTGGAGGGTTTTAAGTGGTGCTGGGAAATCTAGTCAGGTCTGCATTTTTGAAATATTGCTCACCGTGGCTGCAATTTGGAGGAGGAAATGCTGAGGAATTAGTTAGGCGGCTGACGCAGAATTTTAATAAGATACACTGAGGCCTGAGCTAAATCAGTGGTGTGGAGAAGAAGAAATGCTATTCCTACCCTGCCAAGCTCTTCTGCTCTATAATTCTTCAACTAAGGTGTTTATGATTCCATTTCAGGATCTCTTGCTCTATCTCTTTGTTTGACTCTCAGTGGTGTTCAAAGCCTTGTGAAGGCTCTATGCTAGAACTTCAGGCATCGATAATGAGTAGAACAGCAGTTTCAGGAGAGGAATTTCTTTTCTTTTTTTTTTTTTTTAGGTTACCTAACATCATACCATTGCCCTGGTTATTTATTCATGGGTCTGAGCCAAGGTGGCTTTTAGGGACTGACCTAGTGGTGTTCTGTCTCTACTGCACTTTGAGCTACTTGCCCCTAAGCATGCTCAGCCCAACATGTTCAGCATCTCCAGCTAGACTTCCTTCCTGCACACAGATAGGCACCAGGGAGCCTCAAGAATCTAGAGTCTAAGCAGCCTCCTTATAAGGAATGGGTGCCCATTGTTGCTCTCTGCTTTCACTAGGATGGGTAGGGGTGTTTATAAAATGTGTCATGTAGCTTCATACCACTCTTTGAGCCATTGCTTTGATTCTTCCTAGAATTTTAGAATCCATTGCTGGTGATTTATTCTTACACCCCGTTGTGTAAATTTCTTAAGAAATATCCTTGCTTAGAAGTTGAATACTTCTGTCAACAGGGGTCTCATCCTTCATGGGAGAACTTTCTAATTTAGGATTATCAGACTCCTAAAAATCTCCACGTATATTGTTAAAAAGTCTGTATTTTTGTACTTTCCATACATTGGTCTCTTCTATTTTCTGAACCTAGTAGAACATGATGGAGCTGAAGAGATTCCCAGTTACCTTTCCCGTCTTGCAGAGTCTTCCGCTCTTGAAGATGAGCATCCACTGTATACTTGGGATTAGCTCTTTAATTACTTGTTTTCTAATCACTCTACCATTTCACCCTCTTTGGATATATGTACTTCTTCTTGGTGTGGGCCTGTAGCTGACTGTAGCTAGGGCAACTAACATTTACAAATAATTAGGTAAACCTGGTGGGGATTAGCTGACAGTGATTTGAGAGGAAAGCTCTGAAGGAAAGAAGTACCAGATAGGAACAGGGCAAGAGGAGACAGAAAAGGAGTTACCAGTCAGGACTCTTTTCAACTGTAGACAGGCTTCTACCCTGTGACCATAGGGGCAGGAGACAGGACTAGAGTCAGCTTCAGGCTTCTATCGTCCAAGCTCTTAACTCATTTAATAAGAGACACTCAAATATAAAACGTGAAGGAAAGCTCCTGACTGGGGTGGCTTGGGTTATAACATCATCCCGGAGCCTCTCACTGTGGCTCAAGGGATGGGGTTACCACTTTGGGTGATGCCTGTGTTGTGAGACTCTCCTGTGGCTGGCATATGGAGAGTGGGAAAACGTTGTGGTTGACAGCCCCCTCAGAGCAGCCTGGAGTCGGGAAGAAACAATTCTAAAGAAGGGAGGCATTGTTTCCAGAAAAAGAGAAAGGATGTCAGATGGTCAAAATAAACTTATGTCCCTTATAGAGACTGAGGAAGCAAAGGAGGCAGAAAGAATGATTGAAGGAAGCCCAGGATAAGCTTATCCTAAACTTCACAATTAAGCCAAAGCCACTGGAAGGGCTTAATTTCTCAAGGCCAGAGGTCTGCCTCTTTGGAGCTTTCACTCTTCTGTTTGAAGAATGACATTCATACAGCACTGGGGTGTGTTTCCTGAACAACTTGTGTAAAACAAAAGGCCCCTGGGAGGCTGAGGTTCTGTCCAGGATAGATAATGAGACATGCTGACTCTGCCCATCATTCCCCAAATGATGTCTCCTCACCTTCCTGGGTTATGGAATTGTAGAGCAGGGACTGTGACAACATGCTTCTGAGCTGATGCCCTACCCTGTCTTCTAGACAGGAACTGTGGGAAGAGGTCAAAGATCTGGCCCTGAGCCCCTGGATTTTCATGCACCCCGAAAAAATCCTCCTTGATTTCAATTCACCTTAAGATATCTAGAGTTTGATCTTTTAATCGAATGGCCATTTAAATAAAATTTTAAAAAGCAATTGCAGCCCAAATATCTCCTTAATGTGATGTTTTGAAAAGTTGTTTCAGAATTTTTAAGCAAAACGCCTGCCTGTACTTATTGTAATGATTTTCTCAATACCTCATCTCCCCAGAGCATTGGTGCATTGTAACTACCTTCTGTTTGCTGCTTAAGCTATTTATTAATCACATTCTTTCCTATTCAGCCCTAACCAGGAGAAATGACAATTTTAGGCTTTTCTCAGTTACCTACTATAAATTGGCCCAATTACTATGTGATCTTATAAACTATTCCTTGGGGTATTTCACCCACTCCAGCACTGTAATTGGTTTGCTAAAAGGGAAAAAGAAAAAAATACAAAACTGGGTCTTAATGCTGTGCTATGGGGTTTTGTTGAAGTTTAAGTTTTCTCTTAAATGGTTAAAGGAGTTTAAGGTGTATATCATTATGGCAGCAATCACATTTAATGAACACATAAATGCTTACCACAATTTTATTGAGAATATCCCATCTTTGACATTTATAAACCTGGAAATTGAGGCTCTTTGTCTTCCCACGCAGGGTAGGCTGTGGGATTGAAAATCTAAATTGGGTGCAGTAACCATTCACTAAAGATTGGAAGATATACCCTTCACAATCAGGGCATATGAGCATCATTTACTTCGTCTTTCTAGAACTTCTCTTCTCAGGCATTGAGATGTTTGTCCCATATCCCTGCCTCCCCCACAAAAGAAGAAGCCATTTTTAAGCTTCATTACTTGCAGCAATGAGGAAACACAACACCCTTGTGAGATGCTGCAGACTGAGATGATGCCCCATGGATGGAGAGCAGGAGTGTGTGTGTGTGTGTGTGTGTGTGTGTGTGTGTGTGTGTGTGTGTGTGTTAGTCTCATCAAACAGGTGATTTCCCGGATGGTATCCTGTGGGGGTCTTGACCACTGAGGACTCCAGGAACTAGGACATGTTGCCCTGTGGCTTTGGGACCTGGGTTTTATATAATTGGGCTATTTTTGGAAAAGCAAATTAGAAGTCGGAGATGGTACAGTATGAGAGGGTTAAGGAGGCCTTTTACTTGTATCATTCATATTCCCAACTTCCTTCAGACTCAGTTTAGGTTTTGTCTCCAGAAAGCCCTTCCTGAACTCCAGGCCTGAGTTAGTGACTCTGTTCTAAGCTTCAGCACCATATGCCTCCGAGCCCCCATGACCTTTCATTGAAATGAGCCATTTATGTCTGATTTCCTTTCCAAGTCAGGGACTCTGTCTTATTGCCCTGTGCATCACTGGCACCCAGCATAGGGTCTGATGACATGATTGTAGAATCTGACCTGGCTTAAGGCTTGATATCCAGGGGTGCCTTCTTGGCAAAATCACAGTGACATATTCATAGTCACAGTCTATGTGGGTCAGAGTGGGAGGGAATTCCCTCCGGGTCTTTGGTACAGAATGCAAAAGAGAAGAGGGAGCCGCTATTGTGGGACATGCAGTAGGCTTGTGGGAGGGGGCAGCTATAGTACTAGTAAAGTTGTGCAAAGGTCATATGGCAACAGAAAGGTCTGGATGGGGTGAGGGAAAGGCAGATTGGTGAAGGGGAGCTCAGACAAAGTCCTTCTCAGCAATCAGAGAACTGTTGCCCATAGGATATGTTTGGAGACATTGGTGGCCCCTTTCTAATCTATGGGAACTTTGCTGCCCCCTGCCCCAAGTACTTTGGGGACATTAGTTTATTCTTAATATTGGAGACATTGCCCTGTAGTCATTGCTTCCTTTATTAGATCATGTGGTTGCCTGGGCATTGCTATAAGTTTGGGGAGATGGGTAATTAGCTGACCTTCTAAGGTTCAAACTCTAGGGTTAGAATTCTAACTTTGTTCCTTAAAGCTGCTACTGTAATTGGCCTCATCTATTAAATGTACGGTATCATCCTTCTCTGCCATGTATTTAATTATGCGTTGTGGAAGGGTTTAAATAACAACTTTTACTCTAAAAGCCTGCTCCAAGTCTTCCAGCATTACTAATAGAAATCCCAGGGAACAGAGTCTATATTAAAATAGAAAATAAAAAATGCATAAACTGCACCAAGCCAATGTAATGGAAATCTTGCCAAAACATAAAAAAAATATGCATAATATTTTATTAAACTTAAGAAACACACATAAATTCCTCTGTGGGATCCAAGTATATTAGTAATAGATATACCATAAAATTCAGTTACTCAACAGTCATAAAAGATAGCACAGATCAAGTAAATGCTTCCATTTTAAAGGAAACATTTCAAAATGAGAGAAAAATACATTTACTATATAATTGCAACTGAGACAATGACAGTGATGTAGTCAGTGGCAATGACAGTGATGTAGTCAGTGGCCGCAAGTCATCTCTGAGTAGCTCCAGATCTAGTGGAGAGAGTGGGAGTGGGGTGCTATGTTAGTCAATGTTCTTCAGAAAAAGAGAGCTAATGACATATGTATGTATACACACAAAGTCATCCCTTGATATACATGGAGGATTGATTGCACGACCCCCTGCGTGTGCCAAAATCTGTGCATACTCAAGTCTGGCAGTCAGCCCATGGAACCCACTTATAAGAAAAGTTGGCCTTTCATAGAGAAGGGTTTTGCCTCCCTTGAGTACTGCATTTTTAATCTGCATCTTGTTGAAAACAATCCACATGTAAGTGGACCCATACAGTTCAAACCTGTGTTGTTTAAGGGTTAAATGTGTACATATATTTATTATAAGAGACTTATTGTAAACAATTGGCTCCTTCAATTATGGAGGCTGAGAAGTCCTAGCATCTGCAGTTGACAAAGTGGAGACCTAGAGTCAATGGTATAGATCCTGTCTGAGTCCAAAGGCCTAAGGACCATGAGAACTGATGGTGTAAGATCTAGTATGAGTCTGAGTCCAAAGGCAGGAAAAAATGGATGTCCCCACTCAAAGACAGGCAGAAAGAGAGAGAGAGAGAGAGAGCGCCTTCTTACTGCACCTTTTGAAAAATATTTAGACCTTCAATTAACTGGATGAAGCCTACTCACATTAGAGAAGGCAATCTGCTTTACTCAGCCTACTGATTCAAATGCTAATCTCATCCAGAAACACCCTCATACACATACCCAGAATAATGTTTGACCAAATATCTGGGGACCTCATGGCCCAGTCAAATTGACACTTAAAATTAGCCATCAAATGTGCTGTCTCCTAGAATACTCCAACAGAGGAAGGACCACCACCTGACTTTACAGTGGTAGGTGTGTGATATCTGTACAATGCCACAATATTAAAAATTCGAGTAGCCAGTCTTGGACTGAACATAAGGTATGCAACATGGCATCAGTGGCTTAACTTATTAGTGTACCTTTCTTTCTGTCTAATATTTTGCATCTAAAGTACTTACATCTAAAGTAACTTTGGCAATGATTATAACAAAAATACAGTAGAAAAGACAATAAGTTGATATTGAAAGAAGGAATTTGACTCCTACTATAGAATATTGCCTTTCCCAAGAGAAGAGGCTCAAGTTAGCAAATGGAACAAGGATCCTTAGAACCTTCTGATTCTGTATTCCCGACCAACTCATAGTTATTAATACTGTGAACTTTCCGTGTTGTTGCACTTATGTACAAATTTGGAAGGTGAGGAGCCAATTTATTTAGATAGTTTCTTCCGGGATTCATGACTTTCTTTCTTCACCCTCATCTACCAATCCAGTGGTGTTATGACATAGGGTTGGGGAAAATCTTTCAAGGCTGGAGGGTTGAGTTTAAAAAGCAAGAACTGCATGATGACAGTGGTTCTTTCCTTGTCTTGTTCCACCATGACTACATCTCAGGAGGTAAGTCTAGGCAGCAAAATGCCATTTGTATGATAAGACTGTTTTAGGATGGAGTGAGTGAAGAATGCCAGAGAAACAGTGGTTACATTCTCATGCAGTAGGCATGTTACTTGAACTTGGGTGCCCTTATCCCTGAGAATATACAAAGATGTAGAACAAACATGGCATCTTCTTGAAGCACCAATTTTGTCTAGTAATTTTGAGGAAAAATGATTTTCTATTAAGCCAAACAGATGCTTCACTGAGTAGAATACAAAATTTGCAAAAATTTTAAAAATTGCAACATGTGATTTCAGAGAAATTTTATGCTTATGGCCAGCTGCTATGAGTTCCTATTTCCTTCCCTTGGGGTTGAGTGCATACCCTCTTCTGTAATTAAAGATATTTAGGTGGAAAAGTTTGAGAGCTCTAGTGAAGATTATTTTCAGGTAAGAGGTTTGGTTCCTATACTCAAATATTTTGTTGATTTGCTGTCTGTCTCTGGGCAACACACCTGTTCTCTCTTTATGTGCGCCTTCTCATCTATAAAGCTGAAATAAAGTTGTATTTGTTTAAAATCTCCAGGCTAAAACAAAATGATCTCTTGAACACTTCTGAGCTGCTGGCTCTTTAATTTTCACTGGGATTGAGAAAAGTAGGTAGCTCTTATGACATCTGTGTTGTTTCCATCTTCTATCCTATTCCATTGGGTATTCTAATTGCCCTGTATCTCTAGGTCGTAGCCTCTGAGAACCATCTCTGGAATGCCCTAAAAGAACGCAGGGTTTCATTGTTAATGCAGAATGCTCCTCTATCTCCTTATCATTGGGAAGAGTGATTGCAGCCATCTAGCAGGTGACAAGCTCCTATCAGCCTAGTGGGGGTAGCTGTGGAAGCACATGCCTTATTAAACACAACCCATGACAGATTGAAGTGATGGGAACACTTGCTAAGTGGTTTGGCAAAGACAGAGATCTTTTTGCCAAGTAAAGTCTGGAAATTACACATCTCAAATCCATTATAGAACAGCTTTATACTGAGGTCATAGCTGATTTGGATATTCTAAAAAGTATCATGCCACTGACAGATTCTTCCAACATTTGTACAGCAAATGGGTCCTTTTTAGAATCCCAAGGCACTTTTGTTTTGAGAAAATCAAATTTGAGCAAAAATTTAGTAAAATGTAATGAAGACACATTTGCATTGTTTGGGATAATCTAGTTGTAAATGCAGCTGGTAGTTTCTCCCTGAATGGTAGAAATGCAGGAGAACCAAAGGGATCAAGTTTATAGGCTCTTGTCTTCAGGGACAAATAAAGGTGGGATACTGACTTTCCATCTGTAGCTGTTCTATTGGAGTATTTTACTCTAAGGTGGTGACTTTAAGGTCCCAGCCTTCCTGAAAAACTCAGCATTCACTGCTTTTCTGTATTCTGGGACAAATCATTATATAGTACTGGGTCCAATAACAAGCATTGTCATCAGTGACATAAAGAGACTGCTTTTGCCTTTGGAAAGCCTGTAAAGTTATTCACTTACTTACCCAATAAATATTTTTGAATACTTACTGTATGTTAGACACAATAGGGTTTGATAACTTAATTATTTCCATTTATTTCTAAAAGAAAATTTAACCAAACCTATTGGCATCTATTGGTTTGAGTGCCAGGGAATGTTCACTTCTTGTTTCTGTTTTCCCACCCAACAGTCTTGAACAGTGAATCTCCCTATAGTCTAACAACTGGGCCAGACCAGCTATCTCAGTGTTCCGGTTATTTATGGCAACACAAAATGGCAGCCTGAGACTGGACCCTTTTGCTTCTCCTGACTGTAGTCTACTATATCCCAAGTTTGGTTGCACCAGAATCCTTAAGTAAACTCTGGAATTTTGTACAGCCACAAGACTAGTAAGTGTTTCCCAGTAGACTATAAGCTTCAGGAGGGCAATTATGATACTCTCTCCTTCATGTGCAATAACACTTATCATACATTACTGTAGCTTCTTATTTAGCTGCCTCTTACCCGTTTTTGACTGGAAACTCTCAGAGGACAGTGGTGGTGTTTCCCTTCATTGCTGCTGTATTGCCAAAGTTTACAGACATATCAAGGTACCTAGAAAGTACCCAACAAATGTTTGTTGGTTGAAAAATAAATACTTTATTGCCTTTGACCTTCTGCTAAATTCTAGCAAAGGGCAAGTGGAATTCTCCCACAACACTCATCCCATCTTCCTTGATTTCCCAATATTTTATGGACTCATTGTAAAAGTCAGAGGGCAAGGTATCAAGTTAGATCCATTGACAATGTATATTTGGCTACTACGCAGTATGAGATGTAATTTCAGTGAACTAATTTTCCTTCAAATGACAGTGAGTCATAAAACAAATACAATTTAGAAATGTGTTGTTTATAGGCTCAGTAAATAACAATCCAAAGGCTTTAATATTTTAGTGAAATAACACCATTTCCAAGAAAGTTAGAATCATTAATCAAATTCTAGAGTAAAGGTCAAATTTCTTTTGCTGTTTCTTTTTCATTTTCACACCTTTCATTCAGATGATAGTAGATTTGGTAGGCTGAGAAGAAATAACAAACATACAAAACAACAATTTTGTTCTAATAAATTCTTATTTAGGCTTGTGGTTTGTTCTAGAATAAAATTGTATCATCATCTTCCTGTGAAAAAATGGAAATGTCTGGTCAAAACAACCAACTTTGCCTTTAGCAAATTCCTGTGGTCTCACGAAAACATAAACAATGCAGTTTAGACAGTTTTGTGTATAAATACTGACTAGTTAGAAGCAAAATAAATGGCACATACATTTTAATGGGTGATTCTCTGACAATTGTGATTGTTTGAAAAGCATAGCTGAATTTGGGGAAATCATGAAAATTGTGGAACTTGAGGAGAGGTTTGTGAACCATTCCACACTTGTCTAATGATTATTGAAACCCTTCCTCCCTTCCCTACACACAAGGCCTCATGGATGTAACATTGAATAGATAGCCATGCCTTTCAGGACATTGTCTCAGTGGGACATGCACATTTATGTCTGGAATTACAGTGTTCTGTGCTCTGAGAGTTCTGAGCAGAGCACTGAGAAAGCACAGAGAAGAGAACTGGACTTATATAATAGTTGACATCTGAGCTCAATCTTTAAGCTGATTCGGAAGTCTCCTGCTAGAGAGGACAGGCTTTTTTAAGCAGGAAGAAAAATCATGCAGATATGAAGTCATCAAAGAGCTTGGTGTATGGAGAAATGTTCAGGAGAGTATTGTGGTTGGAGAGGACGGGTGAGCTCAGGAAAATATGAACAATGCAGTTTACACGAGAGATGGTGGATGAGGAGAGAAAGGTGGCTTGCTCTGCTGTGGGAAGAGCCTGAGTGGCAAGGTGGGAAGTGTGATGGCGAACAGAGTGATGGAGGTGATCATGTGTGTAAGGCTAAGGAACTATAGCAATTCCAATTCAGATAATAATACTTTTATAATGTCGAGATAGTTTATGCTAAGGGCAGGGGAAAGCTATACCAACTTAGAGGTCAGGAAATGCTTTCTGGAGAGATTGATATCTGAAGGATAAATAGGAGAAATCAGGGAAAGTAGAGAGGGAAAAAATCATTCTGGGGATAAGGACCATCCTGTAGAAAGAGATGAGTGAGAGAGGGGAGTGGATGGAAAGGAAAGAAGGAGAAGGGAAGTGGGGAAGGGAAAGGAGGGGAGGCAAATGGCAGAGAAGACACATTCTAAGAACTGAAAGTATTTGAGTATGACAGGAGGATGGGAACAGAAGTTAATAAACGAGTGTTGAAGAGATGAGGCTTGAGATTAAAGCAATGGTAGATCAGGCAGGTCCTTGTAAGCAATCAGGATGGGGGAACCTCTGAAGTGTTTAAAGTGGGGAGGTGGTGTGATCAGCTTTGCAGTTAAAAAAGATCATCCTAGTGACTCGAGTGGAGAATCCATGGGAAGCCAGGAAATCAATTGATAAGCTGCTTCATTCGTCTGGAAAAGAGGTGATGGTAGCCCAAATTTGCCAATATATATTGGCAAGACAGTTGAGGACATTAGTAAGAAAGGGACTGAGTGAGGACCACAGAGTTTAAACTCATTGGAGAAGAAAGTGAAGGCAGGAGTGCACTTGCAGAGACCAAGAGGTGGTTCCATGGAAGGTTCTGTGTGCAGAAGGTTGACTGTGGGAGGTGTGAGAGGGATCATGCTAAGAGAGTGTTGTGCTCAGAAGGCAACATCTGAATTTGTTGTGGTTGTTGTTTCAGAAATAGAGTGGTTGTTGGTAAAAATAAATTCTCCGTGATGTAGACAGAGGAAAGAGAAACAGAAAAGAAGTTGCCTAGGTGAGGAGGACTGGGCCAAGTGAGTGCAATTGTGGAAGCCTGGGCCCCAGGGCTCTGGGTTGAGATGAGAGCCCTGGGGGCCAGCTGCCGCAGGCTTTTTTTGATGGAGACATGATACAGGACTGGAAATATGATGATGATGAGTGGCGGGAAAATGGCCCATAAGCAGAATGACACAAGCTTGGAAGAAGCAGGGGACCTTCTACAGGAAAACAGTGGGAAATTGTCTAGAAATAGCATTGAGCAGCTATCAGAGAATGTGCAAGAATGATCTGTCTCAAGATGTGAGGGAAGCAGAGGGGATACCCCAGGAGAAAGCCACATTTGATGTAAGGCAAGAAGGTGAGAGAAACTTTTGTTGAAAAGACCTAGACCATGTGGGACCTGGTTTGGGGTTTTGGAGGACAGATTTAGGAAGAAAAGAGAGAGATGCAGGCTGGATAATAAAGTGAACCTGGGTGTGAGGCATGTGGGTTTTGATGGCTGTACGTTTCCAAAATGCTGGAGGGAGATGGCTGCTCAAGCTTTTAGAGAGGATTAGCAATGCACACTTTTATTAAACGTGAAAATAATAAGCTACCATTTCCCCTAAGTGGACTTTGTGTATTTACAACTGGAGCCATAGCTTTGCAGTGCTGCCAGTTGGCCTATTTCTGATCACAGCAGAAGGATGCAAACCCATAGGGCATCTCTGGAGGTCTCTGTCCTGGACACAAGCCATTGGCTGCATTACTGACCCCTCAAATTGGTAATGATGAGATATCTAGATATGCCGTTGCAGTAGCCAGGAAAAGATAATTCACTAAAATATTTTTATCTCCAGCTCATTTTCAGAGACTTCCTCAGGAAAGACATGCTTTCTCTTTTTGTGTATTTAAAGAAATAAACTCTAACCTTGAGGGAAGGCAGAATCAAAGATCTGGCAACCACATTTGTCATAAATAATGAATGAGAAAACATTAAAAAATTAATTGAGAAAAATTAAGTATCAGTGTAGTACTTGTGCAAATTGGCTCGTGGGAGTTGTGGTAGGTTCGCCTCACTGATGAGCTGCCTATATAAAATTCTTCTTCTGTGGCATTCTTAAGGCATTGACTAGATTCTTCTCCCTACTCACCATTAGCTCCTTCCATTTTTCTCCTGTGGTTCATAAGTAGGTGTTCCTCAAACCTCAACTCTCAAGCTGCTGTTCTCCAATTGTCTATTCTTTGGATTCCACTGATATGTGATCAGTCCCTAATTCCATTTTCTTTCTCCCCACATCTATCCTGTTCACAGAATACATCTTCTCAAAGCACTGATTTATTATTTACTCTGTTTAAGAAATATCTATAGATCATTCTCTCCATGCCTCTCTGTTATCTCAATCCTACATTCCAAGACCCAGCCCCAGTGCACCTTCTCCAAGGAACAATGTTTTTCATCAAAACCTTCATCTCTCCTTGTTGACATCTGCTTCCAAAGAGCTCAACCTGTGAAAATTGGTACTGGACATGGTCTAAGAAAAGCAGGTGATTAAATGGGGCTTTAGATCTCTAGATATCAGATTGACAATAAGTGATTAGCCTGTGTACCAATCACTGGTATGCACACAGCGCTTGGCCAAAGATAACATTCCTCTTGTCAAAATTTTAACTAGTGATGAAATGAGATGGTGAACTGGGGGAAGGAAATGTACTAGCAATCAGGATGTATCAGGTTTTTGAGATAAATGTATGAAATGAGTAAATAGTATCTATAAGCATGGTAGGATTGGAAGGCTATTGCTAAATTCCACTGATCCTTTACAGTGAGATAATGAAGAGTTGAAGGTGAGTAAATGCAATAGAAAGCCAGAGGGCATCTTGGTTTCATACAAAGAAGCTCTCATCTCGAAATCAAGAACCAAGCTAAGACTTAATACTGATAGTGTCTGACGTTTAAAGTGATAGTGGTTAAATGCTCAACCACAGTAGGTTTGTTTTGTTAGAGTTCAACCAGAACTAAGAATATTGCCCAGAGGGGCGGTTAAGTCCCTAGAAAGAAGGACCACGGCAACATCATGGCATAGACTTGCAGTAACGTTTCCCAAGCCCTTCTACAAAGACACCTAAGGTCATTTACATAAGTAACTGCACTAAGGAAAGGGGATCACCAAGGCATTCCAAGGACTATTGAGCATGGATTTGAGTTGATATTGATACCCGAAAACCTAAATTATATGATGCTCCTGTTGGAGGGCAGGCATATGAAGTCCTGTATGAGGTCAGGTGGTTATTTTCCCCTTCTTTAATATACATTTGTGCTTGACGTACTTCGCAATTGGTGCAAGAACCGTATTGGGGCATTAGTCTGTGTGGTCAGACCTACTACAGAGGAAAGAAGGAAGACTAGGATCTTCCCCTTACCCTATCATATCCCTGTAGTCAAGATAGTGAATCAAAACTAATATCACATCATAGAGGGGATGATTGAGATTAGTGTCATACTTAAAGGATCTAAAGGATGCAGAAGTAGTGGTCTCCATCATAACTCCATTTATTTCATAAATCTGGTCCTTTCAAAAACTGGACGGAACTTGGAGGACGATGGTAGATTCCCATCATATTTCCATTTATTTCATAAATCTGGTCCTGACAAAGCTGGATGGAACTTGGAGAATGATGGTAGATTACTGCAAGCTCAACACGTAGTAGTCCCAATAATAGCTGCCTTGACAAACGTGTTATGTTTTCTAGAGCAGATTAATACAGCCTATGGTAAGGTATATGGTAAGCAGTCATTGATTTGGCGATTGGATCTTTTGTATTGCAATCACAAAAATGGTTTGGAAACAGTTCACATTCATATCATATGGAATGGATAAATTCATGCATTTACATTTTTGTTCCAGGTCTATGCTAACTCTCTTGCCTTGTATCAAAATATAGTCTGGGGAGTTCTAGATCAGTGCTGTCCAATATAAATAAAATATGAGCCACATGTATAATTTAAATTTTCTAGTAATCAAATTGAAAAAGAAAGGGAATAGAAAATATTAATTTTAATAATATACTTTATTTAACCCAATGTTTCCAAAATAACATTATTTCAACATGAAACCAACATAAAAATGTGAGTGAGTTTTTTTTTTTGGTACAATGTCTTCCATATTTCTGATGTGTTTTAGACTTACAGCATATCTCAGTTCTGATGCTAAATGTTCATGGACTATATGTGAGCTCATAATATTTATCTTTGAAAAAGTAGATTCACATGCCCAATTGTTTCCAATGCACTTTAAAAATACCTGATAACTGAATCAATTACCAAAAGAATATTTTTTTCTTTAATACTTGCATCCACATTGACACAACGAATGTATCTTTTTTAAAGAGTTGATTTGACTTTGAAGCAAATGTGTATCAGTTTCAAAATTAAGACTGCTAAAATTAGTGAAATTCATTAGCTCTTTTGTCAACTCAGTATTATTGAAATGGAATGCAAAGGGTTAGTGCACAAATTGAAAAGCAGCCCTACATTTATCAATATCAAAAAGTGTTCACCAAGTTCTTCTCATAGTTTTTGTAATCAATTTATTTAATACTATTGATTACAATTAAAATCTTCTCCATATTGGTTCATGTTGGAAAAATACATAAAAATTCTTATTGATTTGTATTATGAAAACTTTTAATTTTAGCATAAATTTGCATATATGTGTACCTAAGTCACAAATACACTTTTGCTTTCCATAGAGCTTCAAAGTCAGTTTATTCAGATGCAGTGTAACATCAGTGAGAAAATGTACATTGCATTGCCATTTGTTGCCTTTAATTACTGGATATTTGGCAAGCATTCTTTTTGTTTTGAGAAGTTTACAGTTTATTGGATTTGGAGATTATAGTTCAGGAAATTTCTGTACAACTCTTCCATTACTCATCCGATATAAGATTATTAATTTTATTGTTTTTTAGTTCTTTCAAATATTCTATAACCTGGTAACAATTCGTAGCTTTTGCACGTATACACTGCATAGTTTTAACAACTATATCAATGATGATTTTCCTAGAGTTTGCTTCAGAAAACTGAACACGAATATTTCAAGTATGTATCAGATAGTGGGACAAATCAATAAGGGAAACATCAGTGTCTTGTTTTAAAATTCCAGTAACTTAACAGTAGTGTAAAGTCAAACTTGGATTAGTGATGGAAACGAATTTTTCATATTTAGGTGAAAATGTTTTTTGAGAGTTACAAAACATTTTAAAAGTCTATGTGATGAGTCTGATTTTTTAGGTTGCAAATTGACATTTGTTTATACATTTGGAAGTCAAAATGAGACAAAATATACCAACGTATTAATTGGGCTGTGTCTCTTAATATTGTGTGATTCATATAAAGCTAAATAAAAGTATTCGCAATTTTTCAAATTTGAATCAATTTATTTTTGATAGTGTTAGAAAGGTCTAGTATTCTATTGATACTTGTTTTATTGCTTAATTGATGATCTTTTACTATTTCTAAAACATGTTTTTTATATTTTTCTCATTTTAAAATTCTTTATTTAATTAAAAATTTTTATTTTAGAGATGGAGTCTTACTCTGTTCCCATGCTGGTCTCAAACTCCTGGGCTCAAGTGATTTTCCAGCATCAGCCTCCAGAGTAGCTGGGACTGCAGGTGAGCACCACCATGCCTGGCTTCTCATAATTTTTAAATAAACTTTTTATAACTGGAATAGTAATTTTTTTACCATCTCTAAATTCAGAAATCATTTTCTATTTTGTGTAGGAATCTAAGATATTTTATAGCTGACCAAAGTTATACTCAGATCCCATTAAGACTCTTACAAAATTATTGTTGGATATTTAATTCTAATTCAGGTAACTAAATCTATTGATTGCCTTTTTTTGCTCTTCGGAGAAACCTTATCAAATTCATTATATATTGGCTGAAAATGTCTCAGCATTTTTTACTTTGTTATCTCGAAAAACTTGTTACACAACAAACCACATTTTTTTTTTTTTTTTGGTTTGCTTGGCTGCAACAAATTGCAGTCACCATGCATCATAAAACATGTGACATACTGTCTTCCAGGCTCTTTTTTTTCTTTACCTTTCCAATTGTAGTAGCAGCTTTTTCATTTTCTTTCAAACCTGCATCAATAATATGCCTTCATTTTCATGTTAAAAAATTACCCATATTCATTTCTTTAAACTAGAAAAATGGTTTAGTTACATTATAATCAAAACAATAATAAACATTTTAATTTAATTATCAATTAACATTTTATATTGGTATTATTGGGATATTTACTGATTACAAAAAATATTTTTAAAAACACAATATTACACTTATACCTGGAAAAAAATTGTAGTGAATTTGTTGACATCTGCTCAATTGGTGATGTGTTTATGTATAATACTAGAAATAATGCATGCCCCTCATAAGTGCTTTATATATAGTAATATTATTCCATGAAATGGTTAACATACCATGTAATCTTACACAAAAGGTGAAGTTATGTGTAACAAAAAAAATTTTACACTGTTTCAGTCTTTTTTTTTTTTTTTTGAGACGGAGTCTTGTTCTGTCACCCAGGCTAGAGTGCAGTGGTGTGATCTCTGCTCACTGCAAGCTCCGCCTCCCAGGTTCATGCCATTCTCCTGCCTCAGCCTCCCTAGCAGCTGGGTCTACAGGCTCAGGCTGCCAAGCCCGGCTAATTTTTTTGTATTTTTAGTAGAGATGGGGTTTCACCATGTTAGCCAGGATGGTCTTGATCTCTGACCTTGTGATCCGCCCCCTCGGCCTCCCAAACTGCTGGGGTTACAGGCGTGAGCCACTGCGCCCAGCCGGTTTCAGTCTTTAAATTTAACTTCACTAAAATTAGTTCAAATTAAATATTCCATTTCTCAGTTGCACTAGTCATATTTTATATGCTCAACAGCCACTTGAGGTTAGGGGCTACCATAATGGATGACACAGATCTAAGACTTCTGGACATCTTGCAGAACATCACATTTATCCATTACATTAATGACATCATGTTGACTGGGCTGGAAGAAGAGGTAGGTGGCATACTTAAAGCTATGGTAAGACTCATGGGGAGCAGAAGAGGAATTCTGCAAATATTCAGGAACCTATTATATTCATAAAATTTTTAGGAACCCAGTGGTCAGAAGCATGATACAACATCCCTCTGAAAGGAAAAGAGAAACTGTTGCATCCTGCACCTTCTGTCTTGAAGAAGGGAGCACAACAGTGCTGGTAGGACTTTTCAGTTCCATTGGTATTGTATTCTACACATAGAGATATTGCTTTGGCCCATACATAAGTAACACAAAAGCCTGCCAGCTTTAAGAAGGCCCAGAACAGGCAAAGTTTCTGCAGTCCTACCACTTCAGCCATATGATCCAGTAGACTCTGGTGTTGGAGGCATCGGTGGTGGCAAGAGATGCCACCTAGGGGTTGTGACAAGCTCTAGTGATGGAATCCCAAAGCAGGCCCATGAGGTTCTAGAGTAAAGGCATGCTACCTGCAATGGAGAATCATGGTTTTTTGTTTGTGTGTTTTTTGGTTTTGGTTTAAAAAAGAACAAAAATCAGCTCCTAGTATACTACTGAGCCCTGATAGTGACAGAATGCCTGACAATGGGGCAACAGGTGACCATGTGGCTGAAACTCTCCATCATCAGTTGAGTCCTGTCAGACTTTCCAAGTCGTAGGTTGGGTAGACCCACAACAATCCATTGCAAGATGGAAGTGGTGCATCCCGGGTTGGGCATGAACAGGACCAGAGGACACAAGCAAGTACCTGAGCAGGTAGCCCAGATCCCTGTGGCATCCACTACTATTGCATTAGTGATTATCCCTTGGCTCATGCCTAGGACTGTGTGTAGGATCTCATGCAAGCAGTTGAGGAAAGAGGAAAAAGGCTGATCTTGCTTACCAATGGGTCAACTTGTTACATGGGTAAAAACCAAAAATGGACAGCCACCTCATTACAGCCTGGAGGTATCCTTGAAAAACAGCAGTGGGAGAAAATTCTCTTAATTGTAAGAGCTTTGGATAATGCACTTGGCCATCTATTTTGTATGAAAAAAGAAAAGGTTTAATGCATATGGCCTCACAGGCAGTAGCAAATAGAAACAGATTGGAAGATCAATAACGAAGTCTGGGTTGATAACATGTGCATGGACAAATGCAAATTGTCATGAAGTGTGAAGATTTTTATAGCACATGTTGTACCCACCAGAGATCACCAAAAGAAGAGGCACTAAACAACCAAATAGGCAAAATGACTCAGCTGGATGATGGCAGCCAGCCTCTGTCATCAGTTACTTCAGTGCTGGCTTGAGGGATACATGAACAGAGTGGCCATTATGGCAGAGGTGAATGCTATACCTGGGTTCAGCAACACGGATTCTGAGTTACCAAGGCTAATCTATTTACTCCCACCACCAATGTCCAGCCTGCCAGCAACAGAGGCCAGTGCTGAACACCCAAATTGCACCATTCCTTGAAAATATAAAGTGGCCACTGGTGGCAAGATAATAACATTGGACCCCTCTCATCCTGGGAGGTGAGCAGTTTCCTTTCACAGGAATAAACACATAGAACTTGTGTGGGTATAAGATTTTCCCACCTACAGGGCCCAGCCACTGGGCCACCACTAGCAAAAAGTTTATGTAGTGTTGCGTTCAACAACATTGGATCCAACTGGAAAGGGAAAGAGGGAGGGTGGGATGGGGTTGGGGGTAGGGGAGAGAGAGAGCAAGAGAGCTGCATTCCCAGAATGAAAGGAGTTCAGATGCCTAGAGAGGTATCAGTAAAGGGGAGTGGGAGACAGAAAGTTGGAAGGTTTTTCAAGGGGTGGATCATGGAAAGGCCTTGTAGGCCATGCTAACAAGTTCGAGCCATATGGATATAGGTAACCAATGAAGGACTTTTTTTTTTTTCTTTTTGAGACAGAGTGTCACTCTGTGGCCCAGGCTGGAGTGCAGTGGTGCAATCTTGGCTCACTGAAACCCCTGCCACCTGGATTCAAGAGATTCTCATGCCTTAGCCACTCACGTAGCTGGGATTGCCAGCATGCCCCACCATGCCTGGCTAATTTTTGTATTTTTAGTAGAGATGGGTTTCGCCATGTTGGCCTAGCTGGTCCTTGAACTTCTAGCCTCCAGAGATCCTCCTACTTTGGCCTCCCAAAGTGCTGGGATTACAGGCGTGAGCCCGTCCCAGATCCCACTGAAGGATTTTAGAAAGGTGGGTGGCATGATTGGATTCGCCATGAACTCCTTATTATCTCGGACTTTATTTCTTACCTTATTTGTTGAGAAGAAGAGGGATGTGAAATTTGGAACTAAATTAAAATCCATGTGAGCCAGACCTCTGTCCTATTTATCTCAGAAGAATGCCCTCTCATTTTTATAATGAGACAATCGCCAAGATTATACTTTTTTTAAAGTAGCGAAAACATACAAAAGGAGTAAAGGGGATCTTTGCCTGCTCATATTTGTGAAAACCAAGAACAGAATATAGAAATGCCCAAAGAGCATGTTTGAATACATCTCTTTGTAAAACACGACAGAAAGGAGTGATTATTTAAATTGGACAGGACTTTGCATTCCTGGCTCCTTGGTGGCAGTGCCTTTTGTCTGAACTCTTTTACTAGAAAAATGTCACAAAGGATAAAAAATGAGCCCAATAAGTTTTATTCAATTTCAGAGTCTATTATATATTCTGTTTTACACAAAGCATATAATTTTAAATTTCATAGATAGGCACACTGAACATACACTTGGTAGATATACAGCTATTTGTACGAGTGAAATTGAAACCCTCCAGGGAGGGTACATTAATAATTCCTTACTTGTAAGACAGAACAGCCATCTCATATTCCAAACAAAGCCCGGCCAGCACAGAAGTGATTCATGGTCATTTATGAAAACTGATTACCAATCACCAGATCGTAAAGCCATGGCAACATTTATTTTTCAATCTCATAAACAATAAAGCTCCTTTTTGTTAAACACATGAGGGACCTCTTTCCCACGGAGAAGTTAGTAAACGCAAAAGCTAATTTTCCACATCTGACAGCATTCATGAAAGCTGATGAATACATGTATGATAAACACATATTTCAGTAGAAAGAAAAATTAATGTGTATATACCTGCATAGCATTTTCTTTCACTGGGGTGTTGATCTGAGAGTAGCGGTCGGGGGAACCTGAATCTTTTATTTTAGTGCCTCAAAGGCAAACATTTTCCTAATTGGACAGTTTAAAATATTCAGTTCATTAATCCTAGATAAAAGCCATATTCATATTTAGCTTAAATGGTTCTTTTCAACAAGACATATTAAAATTGTAGTTTCTGTATTTAATAATGAGAAACGAGATCACAATCATGTCTGATTTGTAGCTTATTCTCGATACTTGGTAAAGACATTAGACAAACCATTTATGAATTTTCTGTCAACGAAGTGTCCTAAGGTACCACCAGGAAGAACCAGCATGGTTTTGTGACCCACAGGTCCTGCTGGGGCTGCTTTTTCCTATTCCAGTGGTTGAAAGCCAGGCCAAGTGGACACAAAAAGTAGCAAGGTCATTCTCTGCTTGGCCTTCACTTGTTGTGTCAATGTCTGTTATGTGTCCCAGGGAGACAGTAACTTCTCCAAGGTCAGCCTGAAAGCCTGGAAGTCTTCTCCCCCATCCTGTAGCCAAAAGTGGTGGTGAAGGGATATGAAATCCAACACTGAGTGAAGGGGTAGGCAGAGGGTGGGGGGGTGGAAGAACACAGGCAAATCAGTTTCCCATGATGTGCATAATTGGTCTTACATTTGGAAGTGCTTCTTAAAACATTTTCATTCAGAGTGAGCTGAAGAAGTTTAAGAGATAAGCAGTCCTAAATCAGATGATAGGTTGGGCCATTTTCAAGGGTCATGTGGCCAGAGCTGAGCAAGTTGAAATTTTGCTGGCAGAAGTCCATTGGTATTTTTGGAGCCCTGTATGAAGAATAGGTAAATGTAGATTTTAGGCAATGTGGCTTCTCCTGATGTAACTCTTGAGTTTGACTTTGAAGCACTGGGCCCGGACTTAGTCTTTCCAGAGCCTTAGGACCCCCATGTCTAGGTATTCATTAGAAGAGGCGAATGCATGTCCAGTCTTTGGCTCCTGCCTTGTTACATCTCTTCCTTGTCCTTTGGCCAAGCTCTGCTCCAGGCTTGAGCCTTTTTTATTTCTATAACACAGTTTGATTCACTCTTGTTGAAAATCTTGACTGGTGGCATCATTAATAATACATTCATTACCTCAGTCAAAAATGGCCAGCGTCCTACCTTCTTATCTGCTTCCTTGAGCATTTTATTGCCAAACCATGAAAAGAAGTGGAGTTGTGGGGGCAAAAGTAGTTCAAAACTTCCAGTCCAGTTCTGGCTGCAAGAACAATCTTTAATTCTTGTTTTGCACCAAATATACTATCCCTTCTGGGTCTGTTCTAAGCTGTGTAAGCAGATAATTTCCAGTTTTTCAATGGCATTTTTAATAGTTACCTTCTGGAATTCAGCTTTCAAGGGATTTCCTGATAAGAGCTATGTAATCAGGATGGAATCTCTTATTAAAAGGATTTTCCTTTTCCAAATCTTGAAAAAAGTCTGTTTCTCTCTTCTCAAATTATCAGGCAATCTATCAATAATTGAAGGTGAGATTGAAACTATGACCTTGGCAGGTAGTGCAGAAGATTTGCTGAAGTTGTTTAATAGTGTGAGCTATTTTTTAGATTACAGACTGTTTTTAAACTATATTAAAAGTAAACTTCTTTTCACACTCTTCAGGGGCCTGGGAACAGGTTCATTTGTTCAACAAACATTTCACTTATTCAACAATCAGTACTATGAAAGTAGAGGAAAAGAGTGAATTGAGGAAGTTTCCAGTTGCCCTTCACACTGACTCTCCTTGGCACGTTGCTGCTGATGGGTCCATCCTTGGCCTACTTACCATGGTGTCGCACAGTTATGAGGACAGTTCTAAGTCTGTCTCTGGATAAATGATGTACTGGGCCCTAGTGCATACAGACCTTCACCTGAATCACAGGGGGTATGTTAAAATGGCTGCAAGCCAGATACACAGTCAGTATCTAAATGGAAGGACTGGAAATCTGTGTTTCCACAAGCTCCCCAGGTGATTCTCAGGCTAACTAGAGTCTGAGAATTAAAGCATCAGAAATTGTGCCTAGAAGCCTGCCTTCGTAAGTTAATAGAATGATCTTGGACGATCTATTTAACCCCTCAGTACCTCAGTTTCCTCATCTGTAAAATGGCAGATAATAACAGTGTCTACCTCATGGGAATAGTTTTAAGGATTATGTAGTTATTAATTAAAAGATGTTAAATGCTTAGACCAGTGCTTAGAGGTGCTATGTAACTGTTTTCAATTATTATCACCATTAGTTCTAGGATTGCTTGTAGCTGGAGACTCAGCCTGTACGGTTTTCCCTATGAACCTTCAGCTGTGCCCAGTTTCAGGGCTCAGCAGGGTGTCTGAAGGCAAGGTCTCTTGTCTTGTGCTTAATTGGGAGAGGATGAGCAGGGGGCATATTGTGAAGCAAGGGGGCTCAGAGAGCTCTGGGCAGTAGACGTGGTGATTGAGGCCAACTTTCGTTTAAGTCTCAATACTGCCCCCTCGTGGCAGTATAAACTAAGGCCGGAGCCTATTTCCGTTACCTGTTGACGGAAGTGAAAAAATTAATGGCTACTCCCTTTCATCTCTTAAATTTTGCCTTTTGAAACGAATCGTTAAAATAGGGACATTTCCTGTTAACTTGACTTTGGTATTGTGTTCTCTGACCCAAAATTGGGAAACCACGCTAAAGGGTGGTGATTCCACAATGAGCTGGTCAATCTTGGCTATCACCTTCCTCCAAGTTATATTGTGGGAGGCTAAGTAAAGAATTAGGAGAGAATAGAGAGGCGGAGAGTTCTTTGGAGATAGAGTGTTAGTGTGCAGAACGTTCCCTCCTGTCCTGTCTTCTGCCCCTTCCTCCTCTCAAAGCTGAGTGGGAAGGGGCTTCACACAAAGATCAGGAAAGCTTGACGTATGGCTAGTGAACTTTAGGAGGGAGAGGTACTGGGATGTGGCTCAACCAGAGAAAATCCCAGGTGAGCAGCTGGCTGGAGTTCCTTATGGTGGCAGAGCAGAGACAGGGCTACCATAGAGTGAGCTGCCCTCCCACCACAGTGGGGCAAAGGTGCTTGTTTTCTGTCGGCCAGATGTAGAGTCTGATGGACAGAGGAGGCCGTGCGCCATCTTGCAAAAGAACCTTGGCCATGAGGCGTCCTGCTTGGGGGTGAGGTGGGCTCTGCAGAAGGACTGCACTATTAGCTGTAGAAGCCATGGAGCATCCTGCGGGGTTAGCTAGAGATTGTACCAGGGAACTGCAGTCAGAGAATGGGGGATGGAGGAGAATTTCTAAATACCCACAAAAGCAACCTGGGAGAGAAAGGATCAAGTCCAACATATGGACAATTACTACACTCAAGGTACCAACACTGGATTACAACTCTGCCTGACAAGAGAGACCTCTTCTTTCCTTCCTTATCTCTTTTCCTTTCCCTTCACCTGACTATGGAGAAGCCAGAAATGGTCAGTGAGGGAGGAGGTGAAGCAAACCAAATCTGAAATTGTCCACACCCCTCCAACTCTGCTGATGTAGGATGTAGATTTCTGAGCCTGGGACAAACCAAAGCTTGGCAACAGGAGAGACTTTATATTGAATGAGGGTTTGAAAGTTTAATATTAAACTTGACTGGGGCTTTCCAAATCATGAAGTAACTGAAAATGCTGTAGGAACTGTCCAGGATTTTATCTGACAGGGAAGACTGATTCTACGGAGTAGGTGTAAAGGGTCAGCAGTGAGATAGAAGAAAGTTACCTTTGGCTTGCACACTGCCAAGTCCAGCTGGTTCACTAAACTAGGTAGCCTTGTAATGTAAGATTCAAAGGCGCTAATGTATGGGAAAGTACTTTGAATATTATAAGGTGATGTACATACTTTGAAATTAAAAATATTTTTATATATAGGTGTAGCTAAAAAAATAAGACAGAAGAGACCTATTAAGCACCTACTCAGTGCAAAGTTGACCTTGCTTTCAGTGTTTAGAGGATGCAGGAAAAAAATACGACATTGTTCCTGCCTGTGGGGAGCTTATTGTCTCTAAAGAGCGACAGTTGCAAGCCCCACCATTTCCTTATCCTCTTTTCTGCCAGGTCAAATGAAGTCAGACAGCAAAGGTGATTGAATTTTCAATCTTGAAAATACATCATGGAACCTGATTTTCCAAAGAAGTGATTCAAACTGAACACCAAGGAAGCTTACCTTATTGCTGCCTGTCTCAGAACTCAAGCTCACACTTCTCTTTTCTTCAAATACTCGCCTGTTTCTAAGAATCTGCCCACTGCTCTGGGTCCCGATGCCTCGATGCTGCATCTTGCTGCCCCGGTACTCTCTTTAACCTCAGGAGAAGAATCCCCACCTCGTGTCACTAGAATGTGGAACAGAGAAGAAGGAAGAGCTGACATAGTACAGACCAAGAAGATTTTAAAAACAAACAAAACCACATCCAGTTCCATCAGCCACACCTGGCAGTAAAGCCCTCAGTGGCCAACTCAGCAGTTCCACTTTGGTTCTTCTTAGACGGCAGCATCTTCTTAGATAATGTTGTGCCTGATGCACAGTAGAAGCTTAATAAATACTATGACAAACTAATGTCTTTACTGATTATATATAGTTTTCTGGGTGAGAGCAATGAAGATAATCCTATGTCTTCCTTAATCCAGGCAACAGACAGCTTTCTGTTTAAAATTTGTGTTCTGGATAATCAGGGTATACAGAATGCTGATGTATTACCATAGTATCAAACTACAATAAGGCAATGTTAATCTAGCAATATATATAATGAGAATATTGGCTACAACAGAAAAACAGGGGCTTGTCTGGTCTGTATCTCTCAAGTGTGAGGAAACAGTGTAGTCAAACAAGTTGAAAAATAAAACAAAATTTTAAAAGGATAAAAAAAAAAATGCTGGTTCTTTGTTTTCCAGGGGAGACCATCTCTATACTGAACTAAATTTAACTTCCCTATTGTGTATGATCGCCCTCCAGTATGGGGCTACTCTGCCCAGAGGGACGACTTTGCCTGTGATGAGGATTAATCCCACTCTTGACCCACACAGATGGTTTTAGTGACTATATCTTTTGTGCAGCTCCATTTCTTCTCAAAATATGCAGATGAGATGTTTCTTCCAGCCTCCGGATATTGAGGTGCCTGGGATACCTGAGTGAGGGAAGAAAGGAGCACCAAGAAGTGGCAGCTGAAGCCAGATTGCACAAGAGAGACAGGAAGACCATCCAAGGCAGACAGAAAAACTCAAAAGAGAGCAGGTGTCTGGGGCTATTTATCACATGAACAAAGTCAGAAGCCTGTCAATCTTCCTCCTGTGTTACATCTGGGTTCATTTTAAAAAGATACACAACTTAGTGATCACAAGTTATTAAAAAAAAGTAGAAGAGATGGAAGTGTGGGTGTCATGCATTGTGAAAAATTGTCCATTTAAAATGGATACAAAATGGATGAACAATTTTATTTTATGACAGTAAACTTATCTAGAATGCTGCATTCCCATAGCCTATCAGCTGAGAATTAGTTGATTGAACACCTTCCGCTTGTCTTTGTCAGGCCCATAGCTACATGAAGACTGGTCTCTGTCCTCAAGTTGCTTACAGTTTGCAGGTGCTACACCAATGGGAATCATTTGTATCTCACATAGGGCGAGTATTGATGGTTGCTCTGCCAAGCCTTTTAGTGACTCTTACCTTGCTCTTCACGCAAAGACTATATCATATACTGCTGTGCCACCCAGGGCCATTCTCTCACAAATTAGAGCTCCGTGATCCTGATCCTCAGAGTTGTAGAATGAATTCCACCCTAGGATCCAGAAAGGAGTTTTGGGGAGGGTTTTGGAAAGGGTGCGAGAATAACCCGCAACCTAGGGAAGCAGGCTGCATCACAAAGCATGAGTAACCAGGCCCCACAGTGGTTCCTGGAGCTCCAAGCAGAATCTATCTGCCCAGAGGCAGCATGTGGTTGGAGGGGAAAGATCCTACCTGGTAGGAGATGACCTAGCTGTCCGTCATCCTTTTAAAGCTACAGGCCTTGGAGGAAATATTTTTCTTTTGGAACCTCAGTTTTATCATCTGAAAACCAAGCGGTCTGACCTCACACCCTCTGTAAAATTCTTCCTGAGTTGACTTTCTGATTAAGCCATTTCCTCTTGCTATGTGCTATTGTCGTTCACAGCTGGATCTGTTTCACTGACATTTGGATTAAGCCCAGTGAGGCAGTAAATACACAGCACAAAGTTCTTTATATGATAATAGGGTGGACCCTGGCTGGCTGAAGGCCCTGTGCACCCAGGCACAATGGCCCCAGAATTCTGCATCTGACTCAGTGCTCCCCACATTAAGTGCAATAGACTTTGGTAAGGATCAAAGAGAGGCATTGAGGAACCATGTCCACCCTCACATATCCTTGATCTTGAATGTAACCTTCACACTGTTGGTTTGTTGATTGGCCTATTTTGGAAGACTTCTTAGCCAAGGTCCAGTTGCCAGAATGGCCAAGTCTTCATATCTGAATTAACATTTGTATTCTCCCATAGGTCACATGCTACCTGATTTGAGAAATTAGGACACATTAAAGATTGTATTAATTCCCAGTCATTCCTTCAAAACAAAAAAAAATGACTGAACAAATAGTCATAAGTTTATTTAATTTCTATTTGCTCAGGCTAGACATCTTAGGACACCCTTAAGCCTCTTCTTACCTTGGGACTAATATGTAATCAGTAATGAAGCCTTTTGACGCTTCTCCATGCTGCTGTTCCTCTCTGGGTCTATCTCTACAACCCTAATTTAGGACCATCTCACAGTCTATCTTGACTACTACAGTATTTTCTAGAATGGCCACCATGCCTCATCTTTCAACATTTCCAAATCCCATTTGTCATATGTGTGTATCTACATTAGCTTGATACATCTTAAACCTTGGCCGTGGTTTTCTCTTAGACAGAAACATCAGTGTTTTCTATTGATCCAGAAAGAAGTCCAAATTTCTCAGGTTCATATTTAGCGCCCTCCACCCTGCCTCTCCATCCTCTGTTTATCCTCATCCTGACATAGTCCAACACAAAACCTAGGTCCTGTCATCACTAAATTTTTAGCGAGTCTGCGAATAACTTCCATTTCCTTCCATTACATATCATGTACATTCCTTAAACCCTCCACCATGCTGTAAGCACTTTAGGGGTAATATTCAAGCTGACTTCCTCTGTCTCCTGTAATAGCTAGCCAGGAGTGTGACACAGACTTCATTTTAGTTCTTATAGAACAAATCAGTGATTGTCCCCCACAAAGCCAAAGCCATTTCTACCTTCAGGTCTTTCTCGGACAATGCCCTCTTGGAATGCTCCCTTCTGCTCACCTTACGGTTTTTGATATTTTGGTGAGTTAAAGTTAATTTTCATCTAAAGTTTCCCTTTTCTTGGCATAAAGCTCCTGATAATCTGTTCTTATCATATTAGTTTTGGTGGCATTGGTAATTAAATTCCCCTTTTTATTCCTAATATTGTTTATTCATGTGTTCTGTACCTTTTATCTTGATCAATCTTGCTAGACGTTTGTTAATTTTATTACTTTTCACAAGGAGCCAGCTTCTAGCTTTTGTTTTACCCTCTCTTTTGTATATTGCTTTTCTATTTTATTAATCTGCTTTTATCTTTATTGTATGTTTCTACTTGCTTTGGGTTTAATTTGCTGTTCTTTTTTTAACTTTCTAAGACAGCTGCTTAGTTCAATACTTCTCAACTTTTTTTCTTTTTCCAACATAAGCATTTGAGATTCTGGTCTTGCTATCACGATCGTTTTAATTGCATTTCATAATGCAGGAAATTGCTACATAGCATTACCATTTAGTTTTAGATATTCTTGAATTCGTAATATGATTTTGTCTTTGATGTGTGAATGATTTAGGAGGGGGTGCTTGTATTTCCAAACGTGAAGTTTTCCTAGTTATCTTTTAGCTACTATTTCTTACCTAATTGCTTTGTGAATTTAGCATGAAACCAAATCCTTTGAAATGTGTTGAGATTTTCTTTATGGTCCAATATATTTTTGATTTTGGTTGAAAAGATTTCATTGTCTTAATTGTTGGGTGGAATGTTCTAGAAATGTCCATTGTGTGAGGCAGCTAATAGTATCATTTCAGTTGATATTCTTAATGGTTTTATCCTCTGCCTAGGCTAATAGCTACCAAGATAGTTGTTAAACAAATTCTTTAACGTGGTAGTTTGTGTATTTTTCTGTATAGGTATAGAAATATTTGCTTTAAATATTTTCACGATATATATTAGGTACATATGTATTAAGAGTGATTATGACTTTCTGATAAACTGAAACTGTTAACATTATATAGTGACCTTTTTTCTCTCTCTAGTTATATTTTTCCCTGAGTCAATTTTGTCTGATATTGATACAGTATTCTTTATTTAATATTTATCTGGTATATATATCTTTTCATTATTTTACTTTCAATCTTGTGGTATCCTATGTCTTAGATATGTAGGACATATCTAACACAAAACTGAATTTAAATAAATAACACAAAACAATTTATTTTTATCGTCTTCGATCTTTATCTTTTAACTGTAATATTTTATGTGTCAATGTTTTTCATAATTACTGATATTCCTACACAATATATTGATTTCTATGTATATATTCATACTCAACATATTTATTTGTGTTTTTTATTTATAGCACCTTTTTTTTTGAGACAGGGTCTTGCTGCCAAGATAAGCTGTGACACAGTCCTAAATTAGGGTGGTAGAGATAGGCACAGAGAAGAATGGTAACATGGAGAAGCATCAGAAGGCGTCATTACTGATTACATATTAGACCCAAGGTAAGGGGAGGCTTAAGGGTGTCCTAAGCAAATATTCACCTCGGCTGGAGTGCAGTGGTGTGATCACAGCTCACTGCAGCCTCGAACTCCCAGGCTCAAGCAATCCTCTCCCTTCAGCCTCCTAGGTAGCTGAGGCTACAGGTACATGTCATCACACCTGGCTAATTTTTTTAAAATATATTTTTGTAGAGAAGAGGTGTCACTATATTGCCCAGGCTGGTCTGGAACCCCTGGGCTCAAGGGATCCTCCTGCCTTGGCCGCCCAGAATGCTGGGATTACAGACATGAGCCACTGCACTTGGCCGTATAGCATCTAATTTTTCTATTTATTTTGTCTGTTCTATATTTTCCTCTTTCTTGCCTTACTCTTGAGTTATTTTATGTTTTGTTATTATGTTTCTCATCTTAGAAGCTATACACTCTATTTTTCTTCTTTTAGTGAGTGCCCTAGAAATTTTAACAAGCATATGTAACTTGAATTCTAGAGTTAATCAACATTTTGACCTTTAGCCTCAACAATGACTCTATAAGCCACTCTCTTTATCCCTCTTATCCCTCTCCTATTTTTTCACAGCTTTGAGATATAATTTGCATGCAATTTGCTCATGTAGAATGAACAATTCAATGATTTGTAGTATATTCAGAGCTGTGCAACCATTGACGCTATCTAATTTTATAATATTTTCTTTTTTTAAATTATACTTTAAGTTCTAGGGTACGTGTGCACAACGTGCAGGTTTGTTACATATGTATACATGTCCCATGTTGGTGTGCTGCACCCATTAACTCGTCATTTACATTAGGTATATCTCCTAATGCTATCCCTCCCCACTACTCCCCACCCCACGACAGGCCCCGGTGTGTGATGTTCCTCTTCCTGTGACCAAGTGTTCTCATTGTTCAGTTCCCACCTATGAGTGAGAACATGTGGTGTTTGGTTTTTTGTCCTTGCAATAGTTTGCCGAGCATGATGGTTTCCAGCTTCATCCATGTCCCTACAAAGGACATGAACTCATCCTTTTTTATGGCTGCGTAGTATTCCATGGTATATATGTGCCACATTTTCTTAATCCAGTCTATCATTGATGGACATTTGGGTTGGTTCCAAGTCTTTGCTATTGTGAATAGTGCTGTAATAAACATACCTGTGCACATTTTCATCACCTGCAAAAGACACCCATACCCAGTTGCAGTTACTCCCCATTTTCCCCCACCTCTAGCTCCTGTCAACCACTAATTTAGTTCCTGTGACTATGGATTTCCCTATTCTGGAAAATTCATGTAAATTGATTATACAATATGTGGTCTTTTATGACTTTTTTTTCACTTATCATAATGTTTTCAAGATTCATCTATGTTGTGACATATATCATTACTCCATTTTTTGTGGTCAAATAATATTCCATTGTATTGATAGGTGTTCTAAATATTTTTAAAACTAAAGTTGGCTTCAGTGATTATCTTAAACCTGAAGGCCCCTTCTTTATTTATTCCCTGATTTGAAATTATTTACTTTGTTGACTCTTCCTGCTAAGTCAAGACATTAAATTTAGCTTTTTTAGTTCTTTGTAGCAGGCAGTTGAGTCAGGGAGCTACACTGGGGGACAAAGTAACCATCCAAAGGTCTTCTTTTCTGTCATTTGACTCTCCTGCCCATCCTTCTCCACAGATCAAACCGTCTTCACTAGGGAGCCAGCATATTGAGGCCTCCCTCTCCTCATATTCCTTTGGCACTATTTTTAAGCCCTAAGTATGTCCATCTTGACAGAGATGGCCTTGTATTCAGTTACTGCTGACCGTGGTGAGAAGCCCTGGGTAGACATGGATGAACCCTACTGTTTTTCTCCATTTTTAGAAAGGCAGTCGACTTAGGTATCTTTTGAAAGGCACTCGAACATATGGTAGGGAGAGGGTAGGTACTCAAGAAAGAACTATTGAACAAATAAATGATCAGAGTCTTTGACTCCTATTTTCTTCCATGATGATTGAATTCTCTGAGCTAAATTTCATGTATCTGATTCCTGATGCCTGGATAAAGTGAGCTGAGATAAGGAGCTAATAATGCACCACTCTGGGCACCTTCTCTGGGCCTGGCTTTTTGATCTCAGTGGCGTGGAAGGGGGTCAAAGAGCAAGCTCTTATTATTTACAGCATCTACAGGGGTTGCAGGTGGATACAGAACAAATCATCTTCCCCAGCCTGTCTCCATTGATGCCTCAGACTTCTGAGGACTGGGAGGAATTTGTTGCAATTTTGATTTCTCTAGTTCAGAGGGGGCTTAGATATATGTCTGTCTTAAGCTCCTTATTGTCTTTCTGCATATCATGTGGCAAAAGCAAGGTCTGAATGGAGCATATTCAAAAGGGAGATCCAGAGAGGCATTTGGATCAGATCTGATTAAACCATAATCCCCTTATTATTACCACCTTGGAAAGAAAGCACTGCCTAGCACCAGTGGTGGGGCATATTTTAGAGTTGCTTATATGGCTTGTTCTGGTAGGCAGGACACAGTGACCCAGGAGGCCTTATCCTGACCTCATAGGTGGGGAAGTCGTGTTTGAATTTGCATTTTTAAGCCAAGCTGGGAATGGAGAGCACTGAGGTTGAACAGATGGGGCTGTGGTGTCTTCACTTCGGGGTAATGAGAAATCAGCATTCCCAGACAGCAGAGGGCTCAGGAGAGACACGATCCAGCAGCTTAGGACAGTTTAGAGAGGGATTAGAGAGGCAGTGAAGAATCATCACTGCAGAGCTTTCTGCTGCTTCATGAAACCAACACCCTGCCCTTATTCTTTCTTTCTGAAATAGAAGTTGGTTCATCAGGGATGTCTGATCTTAACACAGTTGAGAGAATGTATATCTCTTTTTTAAAAGAGCGAATAAGTGGAACAGAAATGAAAATATGGTATTTCAGCCTAGCAATAACGGGGGAAGATTTCACGTAAACCAAATCTAATTTATAGTTGGTGCTTGCGAAGGGTTGTGGAGCCTTACACATAATAGAGGCTTAATGGGTATTTGTTGAATTTAATGATTTGAATCATTTGCAGCAAAACAAATTCCACTCTGTCTGAATCGCTCAGATCAGTTTCCTCCTCGCTCCATTTGGTGCAGCAGGCAGGTGAGAGTTTCCCTGTGCAGTAGAACCACAGGATGATGGAACCGTTGCCCATGTACACACCATCCCCTCAGCCACAGAAGCATGTGACAGTTGTACTGAAACAGAAAGACCTTGGCCTGAGTCCTGGCCTGAGTCCTGGCTTTCTAATTTACCCATTAGAAGAAATACAGGACTCGTTGATGAGAAATAACATTTATAGGAAACAACACAATGTCTGGCACAGGCTGGCCCTCATTAAACTTTTGTTACAAAAATAAATTGTGATTTCCCCACAAGGTAGTGTTTTATAAAACTTGGTGACTCCAGCCTGTAATCCCAGCACTTTGGGAGGCCGAGGCGGGTGGATCACCTGAGGTCAGGAGTTCAAGACCAGCCTGGCCAACATGGAGAAATCCCGTCTCTACTAAAAATACAGAAATTAGCTGGGCATGGTGGTGCGTGCCTGTAATCCCAGCTACTCGGGAGGCTGAGGCAGGAGAATCGCTTGAACCCAGGAGGCGGAGAGTGCAATGACCCGAGATCAAGCCACTGTACTCCAGCCTGGGCAACAGCAAGTCTCTGTCTCAAAAAAAAAAAAAAAAAAAAAAAAAAAGGGGTGACTCAGTCTCAGTACTTCCCACTAAAATATCCATGCATTCTGAGAAAAACATGGAAAAGCCTAATAGCCTAAAAGTGTGAATTAACCTGTGACTTGTGATGATGTCTGAGATGCCTTTGGATTAATTATGATAAGATCTGTAGGTGATTGGAAATCCTGAGCATGAACTGGGGCTGATACCTTTATTTTTGGAAGGACAAGCGGCACACTCATAGCCCTGAAGCAAAGTTAGGAGAAGGCTACACTAAATGGAGAACTCACAGAAAAATCTGCTTTCAAAAGAAATCGAGAATGTTTTAGTCCACCCAATTACTACTTATTTTTCTTTATCTGCTCAGAGAATATAAACCCCAATTTAAATATGTGGGTTCCGGGCAGAAGCAGATCAAGTGAGGCGCTTTTTTCAGTAGTGCAAGTAGAGGAAGGGGTTGTGACGAAAAGAAAGCACTCCAGGAACTGGAGTTTTCATCTGCAGTTAAATGAAGATGCCTGGAAGTGGGCACTCAAGGATCCGGAGTCAGTCAACGCTCTCCAAATGATTCTCATATGTAGCTAGGGTTGCAGTCCTCTAGAGAGATAATAATCAAAAGAGGTGTTTCTCAAAATATATGTTAAAATACAGATAAAAGACCCTCCCTAAGACACACTAAATCAGAATTTGGGAAGGAAGGGCTGGGTCTTGGGATTCTGCCTTTTTTAACAAGCTCTTCAGCTGAGTTTTATGCTTACTTAAGTCTGAAAACTGATGACAGTGGATCGCAAACTTAGCTACATATTCGAATTGTTTGGGGAGCTTTTAAAAAAAAAACCCTGATGCAGAGGCCCCAGGGATCAACCAGTTTAAAAGCTCCCCAGTGAGTTCAGTGTACTGCAAGGATTAAGAACCACTGAACTAGAGGCTGTGTATGTTAATAAACCAGTAAGCTTAAAATGTGGGAGAAAAATTCCTATGGCAACAATACAGACAGAGAATCCATTCCTTTTGCTTATTGGTTACACATATTTCCAATTCCGAGATTATTAAGCTAATGAGGGAGCAATGGGAAGTGCTGCAATGTGTGGCCAACCAGGCTTTACTAGCAGAGTCAAGGATTAAACACTAGATGCACTCCTTTTAAAACAGGAACGTGATAAGCATGTTCACAATCATTAAAATTTGTTCTGGAAGTTTTCACTAATGAAATAAGACAGAACAGAAAAATGCAAGAGGAACTTGCATTTTTATCCCTCTCATCCCTCTCCTATTTTTCATAGCTTTGAGATATAATTTGCATGCAATTTGCTCATGTAAAGTGAACAATTCAATTATTTGTAGTATGTGCAGAATACTGAATATGTGTTAAACAGGTTAGCAAAATTATATTTATTGTTGATGTTAGGGTCTCTTGCCTAGGACACCTGACGTATAACTAATAAGGATGCTTAGCAAGTTGATAAGACAGAAAGCAAACATTTAAAAAGCACTCTCTTTCCCATAATTTAACGTTAACCAATTAGAAAAATAATAGATGATGATGTTATTCACATGAGCAAGGAAAATAAATCTAATGTCTTTTTTTTTCTTTTTTTTTTTTTGTTTTTTTGAGACAGGGTTTCACTCTGTCACCCACACTGGAGTGCAGTGGTGAGATCATGGCTCACAGCAGCCTCCACCTACCTGGGCTCAGGTGATCCTCTCACCCCAGCCTCTCAAGTACTTGGGACTACAGGCGTGTGCCACCACACCCGGCTAATTTTTGTATTTTTTAAAGTAGAGATGGGGTTTTGCCATGTTGTCCAGGCTGGTCTTGAACTCCTGGGCTCAAGCTATCCACCAGCCTCAGTCTCCCAAAGTGCTGGGAGTAGAGGCATGAGCACCATGCCAAGCCCAAAAAGAAATCTTAATTAAAAAGGATAAGATGTATAAGGAAACCACTTAGCATTAATGAGCAATATAAAAGATGTCTTATATAAATGGAGAGATTCACCTTACGCATAGATAGGAAAGACTGATCTGTAACCATGTCAACTTTCTGCAAATTAATTTATAGTTTTAACACAATTTCAAATAAAGTCACAGTGTTTGCTTATTTAAAAATTGATATGATTATTCTAAAGTTCACCTAGGAGAATGAGTGAAGATTATTTAAGAAAATTGTGTAAAAGACATACATGTTACCTGCCCTACTGTTTATGACAATGTACAAAACTGAAAAATCCAGTGATATCTTTCAAGAGGAAAAAGTATTGTAAAAGACAGAATAGAAAAATGAATGAAATAAACAAAAAGTGTTAAAACATCCCTAAAATACATATACATTCATGTGATCTGATAGTATTTCAGATCCTTGGAAAAATTAATTATTCAGTAATTAGAACCAGAACAGTTGATTTACCTTTGAAAAGAATACTCAGGTTAGATTTCTACCTCATGTAACAAAATTAATTCCAATTCAGTTAAATGCCCTTTTATAAATCAACATAAAAATGAGTACCTTAGTAGAAAATATATAATGTTTATAAACCATTTTTAAACGAAGAAATGTAAGTGACCAACAAGAATGTGAATTTAAAATAATATATTTTTCATTTATTTACTTTGCAAAGAGAAAAGCTGTGAAGAGGTTGTGGTAAATTGGCCTCTCTTCTACTCTACTGTTGAGGGTGTAATTTCGCATAATCATTTTTGCAGGGTAATTTGGAAGCATGTATTAAGTCTGAAGAATATGTATTCTTAAAATGTCCAGAACTTTCAGTAAGTAATTCCACTTCCAGGAATTTTTCTTTAGGATATAATCAGAGATTTGTGTAATGACTATTGCATAAGGATTCCTAGTACTACATTATTTTTATAGTGAAAATTAGGAAAAAAACCATAAATGTTCATAGTAGGGAATTGCTTAAATTTTGGTTTAGTTCTGTAATATAGTTCTGTAAAACCTTAACAAACTATCTTTTCAGAGAAAAAATGACAAGGGAAAAGTGTGTGCTGTTAGTAAAAACAAAAAAAAAAACAGAAAAACCACAAAAATTAATTTATATATTAGCTTTTGTGAAGAGGGAGTTTAAACCACCCCAGACTCTCTGGTGGAATCAAATCTGGGCATATTTTATTGAGTAATATATTAGGAAGTAAAATAACTTTGTGTAATTATAAGGTTTTGCTCAGATAGGGGTGACTCTTCTCTTCTTTTGTCTTGCCATGATTAAAATGACACTTTGTATCTTTGACTAATTCTTCTTCTTCTCCTCCTAGAAGTGGGTATATGAGAAAGCAGGCATGGACAAGAGGGCAGAAGCTGTTGCCATTGGGGAAGTATTCTCTCCTGCGATCTTTTTCTCTTTGTCCTTCTCTCTGGTGCCAGGAGCCTGTCATGGACTCTCCTTCCTTACATTAAAGTAGTAGGAGGCAAGATCCCAATCCAGGCTTAAGAGAAGCAGAGAAGGTAGGGCCTTGCTTTCCCCAGCACAAGGAAAAACAGTCCTTCCTCTTGCTCATTAGAGCCATATGTTAGGGCTTGGGACCAAACATCAGGTATCAGTATGATCTAGCTGCACCTTACCCTCTGGATGTATTTATTTCACTCAGAGACCTTTCACATTGTAGTGTTCTAGGACAGGATTGGGTGGTTTAAGCCTTGATCTAATACTATCTTAATCTCATCAGAATTTCTCTCTGCCTCGTCTCTCTCTTGAGAAACTGATTTTACAAATAGAGAATGGCCAGACCGTATATAAAAATAGAACTCTGACTAGCAATCTGTAGCAATCAGTCCAGAAGGACAAACCACAACCTCTGTAGCAATCAGCCCCAAACAGTCAGGAGTTGAATCAATAACTGCCAGCTGCACTATCTTTTGCCCTGTTTCCAGTTTAGAACTAACCAGGGGAAGCTAAATACGCTCTCCTTTCCAATTACACAGGATGCCCTGATTCTAGTGAGCCTACCTCCAGCTTCCCTTATGCCAAAAACCTCCAATAGTGGCATATCTGAATCTTCCCTTTTTGTTCATTATAAAGCTTTTATACTCCACTGCCTACCTTTAGTGTCTCTGAACTGGAAGTAATGTCCTTGCTCTAGCAAGCTCTGCATGATCTTTGCTTGTTCTCATTTGAGTGGTCTTTGTTTCCAGACTTTTTCTGTGTATTTTCCTATAGGTATATGACTATATATACAGAGAAATATATACCATAAAGGGAGAAATATCTAGTATCTGTAGAAATATACACAATAATCACAATAAATATATATTGCTATATTAGTTTCATATTGGAAAACTAAATGCACAGGGTGGTCACATTGGAACTCAAGGAAGGCCTGGCTTCCAGCACACTTTCAAGATGTTCTAAAACTCCAGAAAAGAAGAAAAACTATAGGCTGGAATCAAGGAGGTCTCTGGGAGTGAGAAACTGGAGCAGAAGCCAGGTGGAGACAGGAAGTCAGAGGTCAGTGTGATTTATCTGTAGTGCAATACAATTACGTCAAAGGCTAGTCTGGAAGTACTCTTGTGAGCAGAGAGGGAGAGAGACTGAAGGCAGGGATGCTAGCCAAGTCTCTTCAACAGTGTAGAAGAAATTCTGAGATCACCCAAGAAGAAGGGATAAAATACTACTTCTTCGAGCCATATTGTGATGGCTAATTTTATGGGTCAATGTGACTGGGCCACTGGATGTCCAGATGTTTGGTCAAACATTCTGAGTTTCTGTGAGGGTGTTAATGGATTAGATTAAGGTTAAAATCAATACTCTGAGTAAAGCAGATTTTCCTCCACAATATGGTGGGCCTCATCCAATCAGTTGAAGGCTTGAATAGAGCAAAAGGCTGACCCTTTCTCAAATATGAAAGGATTAGCCTGTTTGAATGCCTTTTGAGTGAAACATCAGCTCTTCATCAGCTCTATCACAGCTACTGGCTGTTGGACTTAAACTATGACATTGGCCCTGTAGATTTTAGACTTGGCCTTCCTAATGACATGAACGAATTCCTTATAATAAATTTCTTTATATATAGGATATACATATAAAATATAGAAAAATTATATACAGGATATAAATATATATATGCGTGCAGGCGTGTGTGTTTATAGAAGATATATATACATAGGCTACAGATAGAATATATATAGATTGTGTTTCTCTGGAGAACCCTATAGTATACTATAGCATAGGAAATGTTTCCTGTTCTATAGGAACCATTTTTCAAGTTTGATTAGACTTAAAAGGCTAAGCTGGTATTTTGAATGAAGGAAATTGAAGCTTTTAAGCTACAGAATGAAATCATTAGTAGAAATGGAAAAACAAAGAAGGCCAGAAATGATATGGGGCAGGGGAAGGAGGGGATTGGCTAGTTCTCTTTGGAATATATTGAGTTTTAAATGACAGTAGGATATCCAAGAACAGCCGAGGAGCTGTATATGTTTTATAAAACATCCTCTGTAATGTTATTTGAAAGGAAAAAAAAGCAGTGAGATATAAAAGTCTATTGAATTATAGAGAGACTGATTTCTTGAAACAATTATCCCCAGCTCTGACACCACAGGTTATCACCAGTTTTCTTAAGGAATGTCACCAAATTTTAATCAAAATTAATTTTAGTTTATTTTGCTCACTAATCATGATCTGAAACAGCCCACATCAGTGGGGATGAAGTGGAATGAAGTAGTCTCTCATATACCACTAATATTTTGCAACAACAGGCAAGTTGTAATTGTTATGCAAAACTGTCTAGATTGCCAGTTTACACTGAACTCAGCAGGTGACCCCTTCACTCTCCAATTCTCTTTGTGTGTGCATAACCAGACTCAATGGTGTACAGAGGGACTGCTCAAAAATGTTGACTGTCAAATGCGTAAACATGAACCAGGGTTAGAAAAACAGGATTAATGCAGCCTGCTTAATGAGTGTTCTCTGCAGAATGACTCTTCAGCAAGGAGGCAAATGTCCAATAGATTCAAGAATGTAACTGGAGCAGCAAGAACAGGTCCACCGGTGGCGTCACTCTCCGAGCTGTCTGATGCCCTGCTTTGCGCTTCAGTCCCTGCACACTGAATCGTTAACCTTTGGCACTGCGTAGGGTTCAGCATTTCAGAAGTGTCTTGATTATGAAAAATCTGCCAGCACTAATGGGGAACCTCTGACCCAGGTGCCAGCCCAGCCTTACAGCTCCACAGCTGCTGCAATTTTGATTGAAAAACAGGTCTCTGGTGTCAGGAACAAAGTAACTGGGAATTGGGCCACCTGTAATAGTTATACTTTTATGCAAACCATGAAGATTCGTCTTCTTTTATTTTTTTTCTTCTTTTGCTGTCAAAGGACTGATTTCCTACATTGTCCGAACACAACACATACAAATCACCATCTTCAATTGCCTTCTACTCATACATTTCAGTTAGGGACCTACTGCATGCCGGCTCACTGCTAGTTGCTGTTTTTTTTTTTTTTTTTTTTTTAATGAGAGAGTGTCATGGTTACACACACCCACGCCCACATACACATGGATGCACATTGGTGCCAGGTGCTGTAAGTCACATTAATCCTGCCTGGTAGTCAGATAAGAGGGAAATCATTGTAGACTTGAGCAGCTGGGAAGGCTTCTTGGAAGAGGAGTAAGGGGCCTGGGCATGGAAGGATAAGTGGGATAGGCAGAGAAGAAGTGGAAAGGGCCTTTAAAGCTGAGAAAACAGTCTGGATTGGGGCTTTAAACCACTGGAGTTCTGCTTGGAGGTCATGTTTACATCACTAGTAATTAACGTATGACAGACCATAATGCTGATTAAATATTAGCTTACCTATTTGTTGAGCCTTGTATATTCAGGGGATAGTAGACAGCATGCTCTGGATTTTTCAGAAATCCTCCAAAATAAAATGAGCCCCCAAACCCCCAAACAACCTCTGTAAGAGCCCCACCAACGTGTTTCTGTAGCTGTGTTTTTCCCAGTTTCCTTTCGTGAAAGGATGTGATCATTGTGTGGTAGAACCCCAAAAGGTAGGCTCGAGTACCTAATGTGCAGTATGCCAAATGCTGACACATCAGGGCTTAGGAGTAGAGAAAGGTTTATTTGATTTGGCCAAAGTGTGAGGGCAGGAGAGAGAGGCAAACTCTCAAATCTAACCTGCCTTTGAATATAACTGGGGGCTTTTATGAGTAAGGAAGGTATGCAGGAGGTGAGATCCCCCAATGATGAAAGCTGCTTGTGTCCTTCTGTGATCAAACTTCTGGATGCCACCACGGAGGTCTGCATGACCTAAGGATCATTGTTCTTTAAAAGAAAAACAAGTTCATTCATCTTGCAGGCAGCCCCCATGGGTAAGGATATGAAGTTAATCAATTATGAGTGACTGCCCTCTACCAAAATGACTATGTGCAAGCAGTCATGCTTGGAGGAAGAAAAGGACAGAGAAAGGAAAATAAGTAAATCAAACACCTGATGATTTTTACCATATAGGCTTAGTTGCAATTATACTTCTGTTCTGAGTGAACATGGGATTGTTCTAAAGACATTAACAAAGGTCTTTCATCCTGCTCACTCAGTCAACACAATTTCTGAGAGCCTCTTCTATGCCAAGCACCATTCTAGGAAATGAGTATACCAGTGAAAGAAACAAAAATCCCTGTCCTTATATAGTTTATTTTGTAGTGTCTGTAGTGGGGAGAGATGGTCTTTTAATAAAATTAATAAGTAATTTATGTAATAGTTTAGGAGGTGATTAAGTGATACAGAAAAGTAAACCATACATGGGTTAAGGAAACAGGTGCACTAAGGTGTAGAAATGCAACTGTTTTTCCTGATGCATTTCATGTTTTCATCATATGGTTTTTATTGAGATATTCATGTGCCATAAAATTCGTTCTTTAAAGTATATAATTCATCACTTTTTTTTTTTTTGAGATGGAGCCTCGTTCTGTCACCCAGGCTAGAGCGCAGTGGCGCAGTCTCGGCTCACTGCAACCTCTGCCTCCCAGGTTCACGCCATTCTCCTGCCTCAGCCTCCCGAGTAGCTGGGACTACAGGCACCCACCACCATGCCCAGCTAATTTTTTATATTTTTAGAAGAGACGGGGTTTCACCATGTTAGCCAGGATGATCTCGATCTCCTGACCTTGTGATCTGCCCACCTCGGCCTCCCAAAGTGCTGGGATTACGGGCGTGAGCCACTGCACCCAGCTAATTCATCACTATTATCTAGAACATTTCATCATCTGCCAAAGAAACCCTGTACCTGTGAGCAGTCACTATTCATTTCCTGCTTCCCTCAGTTCTTGGAAACCAACAGTACACATTCTGTGTTTCTATGGATTTGCCTGTTTTGGGCATTTCAAAATAATTGAATCATATAATATGTAGCCTATTGTATCTGGCTTCTTTCACGTATCTCAGGGGTGTCTAATCTTTTGTCTTTCCCGAGCAACATTGGAAGAAGAATTGTCTTGGGCTACACACAAAATACACTGACACTAATGATAGCTGATGAGCTAAAAAAATTGCAAATAATCTTATAATGTTACGAATGTGTGTCGGGCAGTGCTCAAAGCTGTCCTGGGGGGTGGAGCCAAGATGGCCAAATAGGAACAGCTCCAGTCTACAGCTCCCAGCGTGAGCAACGCAGAAGACAGGTGATTTCTGCATTTCCAACTGAGGTACCGGGTTCATCTCACTGGAGAGTGCCGGACAGTGGGTAAGGACAGTGGGTGCAGAGCACCGTGCACGACCCGAAGCAGGGCGAGGCATTGCCTCACCCAGGAAGTGCAAGGGGTCAGGGAATTCCCTTTCCTAGTCAAAGAAAGGGGTGACAGACAGCACCTGGAAAATCGGATCACTCCCACCCTAATACTGTGCTTTTCCAATGGGCTTAACAAACGGCACATCAGGAGATTATATGCCGCACCTGGCTCAGAGGGTCTTACGCCCACGGAGCCTCGCTCATTGCTAGCACAGCAGTCTGAGATCAAACTGCAAGGCGGCAGCCAGGCTGGGGGAGGGGCGCCTGCCATTGCTGAGGCTTGAGTAGGTAAACAAAGCAGCCTGGAAGCTCGAACTGGGTGGAGCCCACCACAGCTCAAGGAGGCCTGCCTGCCTCTGTGGGCTTCACCTCTGGGAGCAGGGTACAGACAAACAAAAGGCAGCAGTAACCTCTGCAGACTTAAATGTCCCTGTCTGACAGCTTTGAAGAGAGTAGTGGTTCTCCCAGCATGGAGTTTGAGATCTGAGAATGGGCAGACTGCCTCCTCAAGTGGGTCCCTGACCCCCGAGTAGCCTAACTGGGAGGCACCCCCCAGTAGGGGCGGACTGACACCTCACATGGCTGGGTACTCCTCTGAGACAAAACTTCCAGAGGAACGACCAGGCAGCAGCATTTGCGGTTCACCAATATCTGCTGTTCAGCAGCCACCACTGCTGATACCCAGGCAAACAGAGTCTGGAGTGGACCTCCAGTAAACTCCAACACACCTGCAGCTGAGGGTCCTAACTGTTAGAAGAAAAACTAACAAAAAGGACATCCACACCAAAAACCCATCTGTATGTCACCATCATCAAAGACCAAAGGTAGATAAAACCACAGAGATGGGGAAAAAACAGAGCAGAAAAACAGGAAACTTTAAAAATCAGAGCGCCTCTCCTCCTCCAAAGGAACGCAGCTCCTCACCAGCAGCGGAACAAAGCTGGATGGAGAATGACTTTGACGAGTTGAGAGAAGAAGGCTTCAGAAGATCAAACTACTCCGAGCTAAAGGAGGAAGTTTGAACCAATGGCAAAGAAGTTAAAAACCATGAAAAAAATTAGACAAGTGGCTAACTAGAATAACCAATGCAGAGAAGTCCTTAAAGGACCTAATGGAGCTGAAAACCATGGCATGAGAACTACGTGACGAATGCACAAGCCTCAGTAGCTGATGCAATCAACTAGAAGAAAGGGTATCAGCGAAGGAAGACGAAATAAATGAAATGAAGTTAGAAGGGAAGTTTAGAGAAAAAAGAATAAAAAGAAACGAACAAAGCCTCCAACAAATATGGGACTATGTGAAAAGACCAAATCTACGTCTGATTGGTGGACCTGAAAGTGATGGGGACAATGGAACCAAGTTGGAAAACACTCTTCAGGATATTATCCAGGAGAACTTCCCCAATCTAGCAAGGCAGGCCAACATTCAAATCCAGGAAATACAGAGAATGCCACAAAGATACTCCTCGAGAAGAGCAACTCCAAGACACATAATTGTCAGATTCACCAAAGTTGAACTGAAGGAACAAATGTTAAGGGCAGCCAGAGAGAAAGGTCAGGTTACCCACAAAGGGAAGCCCATCAGACTAACAGCTGATCTCTTGGCAGAAACTCTACAAGCCAGAAGACAGTGGGGGCCAATATTCAACATTCTTAAAGAAAATAATTTTCAACCCAGAATTTCATATCCAGCCAAACTAAGCTTCATAAGTGAAGGAGAAATAAAATACTTTACAGACAAGCAAATGCTGAGAGATTTTGTCACCCCCAAGCCTGCCCTAAAAGAGCTCCTGAAGGAAGCACTAAACATGGAAAGGAACAATTGGTACCAGCCACTGCAAAAACATGCCAAATTGTAAAACCATCAAGGCTAGGAAGAAACTGCATCAACTAACAAGCAAAATAACCAGCTAACATCATAATGACAGGATCAAATTCACACATAACAATATTAACCTTAAATGTAAATGGACTAAATGCTCCAATTAAAAGACACAGACTGGCAAGTTGGATAAGAGTCAAGACCCATCTGTGTGCTGTATTCAGGAAACCCATCTCACATGCAGAGACACACATAGGCTCAAAATAAAGGGATGGAGGAAGATCTACCAAGCAAATGGAAAACAAAAAAAGGCAGGGGTTGCAATCCTAGTCTCTGATAAAACAGACTTTAAACCAACAAGGATCAAAAGAGACAAAGAAAGCCATTACATAATGGTAAAGGGATCAATTCAACAAGAAGAGCTAACTATCCTAAATATATATACATCCAATACAGGAGCACCCAGATTCATAAAGCAAGTCCTTAGTGACTTACAAAGAGACTTAGATGACCACACAATAATAATGGGAGACTTTAACACCCCACTGTCAACATTAGACAGATCAACGAGACAGAAAGTTAACAAGGATATCAAGAAATTGAACTCAGCTCTGCACCAAGCGGACCTAATAGACATCTACAGAACTCTCCACCCCAAATCAATAGAATATACATTCTTTTCAGCACCACACCACACCTATTCCAAAATTGACCACATAGTTGGAAGTAAAGCACTCCTCAACCAATGTAAAAGAACAGAAATTATAACAAACTGTCTCTCAGACCACAGTGCAATCAAACTAGAACTCAAGATTAAGAAACTCCCTCAAAACCACTCAACTACATGGAAACTGAACAACCTGCTCCTGAATGACTACTGGGTACATAACGAAATGAAGGCAGAAATAAAGATTTCTTTGAAACCAACGAGAACAAAGACACAACGTACCAGAATCTCTGGGACACATTCAAAGCAGTGTGTAGAGGGAAATTTATAGCACTAAATGCCCACAAGAGAAAGCAGGAAAGATCTAAAATTGACACCCTAACATCACAATTAAAAGAACTAGAGAAGCAAGAGCAAACACATTCAAAAGCTCGCAGAAGGCAAGAAATAACTAAGATCTGAGCAGAACTGAAGGAAATAGAAACACAAAAAACCCTTCAAAAAATCAATGAATCCAGGAGCTGGTTTTTTGAAAAGATAACAAAATTGATAGACCGCTAGCAAGATTAATAAAGAAGAAAAGAGAGAAGAAACTAATAGACACAATAAAAAATGATAAAGGGGATATCACCACCGATCCCACAGAAATACAAACTACCATCAGAGAATACTATAAACACCTCTATGCAAATAAACTAGAAAATCTGGAAGAAATGGATAAATTCCTTGACACATACATCCTCCCAAGACTAAACCAGGAAGAAGCTGAATCTCTGAATAGACCAATAACAGGCTCTGAAATTGAGGCAATAATTAATAGCTTACCAACCAAAAAATTCCAGGACCAGATGGATTCACAGCCTAATTCTACCAGAGATACAAGGAGGAGCTGGTACCATTCCTTCTGAAACTATTCCAATCAATAGAAAAAGAGGGAATCCTCCCTAACTCATTTTATGAGGCCAGCATCATCCTGATACCAAAGCCTGGCAGCGACACAACAAAAAAAGAGAATTTTAGACCAATATCCTTGATGAACATTGATGCAAAAATCCTCAATAAAATACCGGCAAACTGAATCCAGCAACACATCAGAAACCTTATCCACCATGATCAAGTGGGCTTCATCCCTGGGATGCAAGGCTGGTTCAACATACGCAGATCAATCAACGTAATCCAGCATAAAAACAGAACCAAAGACAAAAACCTCATGATTATCTCAATAGATGCAGAAAAGGCCTTTGACAAAATTCAACAACGCTTCATGCTAAAAACTCTCAATAAATTAGGTATTGATCTCAAAATAATAAGAGCTATCTATGACAAACCCACAGCCAATATCATACTGAATGGACAAAAACTAGAAGCATTCCCTTTGAAAACTGGCACAAGACAGGGATGCCCTCTCTCACCACTCCTATTCAACATAGTGTTGTAAGTTCTGGCCAGGGCAATCAGGCAGGAGAAGGAAATAAAGGGCATTCAATTAAGAAAAGAGGAAGTCAAATTGTCCCTGTTTGCAGATGACATGATTATATATCTAGAAAACCCCATTGTCTCAGCCCAAAATCTCCTTAAGCTGATAAGCAACTTCAGCAAAGTCTCAGGATACAAAATCAATCTGCAAAAATAACAAGCATTCTTATACACCAGTAACAGACAAACAGAGAGCCAAATCATGAGTGAACTCCCATTCACAATTGCTTCAGAGAGAATAAAATACCTAGGAATCCAACTTACAAGGGATGTGAAGGACCTCTTCAAGGAGAACTACAAACCACTGCTCAATGAAATAAAAGAGGATACAAAGAAATGGAAGAACATTCCATGCTCATGGGCAGGAAGAATCAATATCATGAAAATGCCCATACTGCCCAAGATAATTTATAGATTCAATGCCATCCCCATCAAGCTACCAATGACTTTCTTCACAGAATTGGAAAAAACTACTTTAAAGTTCATATGGAACCAAAAAAGAGCCCGCATTGCCAAGTCAATCCTAAGCCAAAAGAACAAAGCTGGAGGCATCACGCTACCTGACTTCAAACTATACTACAAGGCTACAGTAACCTACAAGGCTACAGTAACCAAAACAGCATGGTACTGGTACCAAAACAGAGATATAGACAAATGGAACAGAACAGAGCCCTCAGAAATAATGCCACATATCTACAACTATCTGATCTTTGACAAACCTGACAAAAACAAGCAATGGGGAAAGGATTCCCTATTTAATAAATGGTGCTGGGAAAACTGGCTAGCCATATGTAGAAAGCTGAAACTGGATCCCTTCCTTACACCTTATACAAATTAATTCAAGATGAATTAAAGACTTAAACTTTAGACCTAAAACCATAAAAACCCTAGAAGAAAACCTAGGCATTACCATTCAGGACATAGGCATGGGCAAGGACTTCATGTCTAAAACACCAAAAGCAATGGCAACAAAAGCCAAAATTGACAAATGGGATCTAACTAAACTAAAGAGCTTCTGCACAGCAAAAGAAACTACCATCAGAGTGAACAGGCAACCTACAGAATGGGAGAAATTTTGTGCAACCTACTCATCTGACAAAGGGCTAATATCCAGAATCCTCAATGAACTCAAACAAATTTACAAGAAAAAAACAACCCCATCAAAAAGTGGGCAAAGGATATGAACAGACACTTGTCAAAAGAAGACATTTATGCAGCCAACAGACACATGAAAAAACGCTCATCATCACTGGCCATCAGAGAAATGCAAATCAAAACCACAATGAAATACCATCTCACACCAGTTAGAATGGCGGTCATTAAAAAGTCAAGAAACAACAGGTGCTGGAGAGGATGTGGAGAAATAGGAACACTTTTACACTGTTGGTGGAACAGTAAACTAGTTCAACCATTGTGGAAGTCAGTGTGGTGATTCCTCAGGGATCTAGAACTAGAAATACCATTTGACCCAGCCATCCCATTACTGGGTATATACCCAAAGGATTATAAATCATGCTGCTATAAAGACACATGCACATGTATGTTTATTGCGGCACTATTCACAATAGCAAAGACTTGGAACCAACCCAAATGTCCAACAATGATAGACTGGATTAAGAAAATGTGGCACATATACACCATGGAATACTATGCAGCCATAAAAAAGGATGAGTTCATGTCCTTTGTAGGGACATGGATGAAGCTGGAAACCATCATTCTCAGCAAACTATCACAAGGACAAAAAACCAAACACCACATATTCTCACCCATAGGTGGGAATTGAACAATGAGAACACATGGACACAGGAAGGGGAACCTCACACACTGGGGACTGTTGTGGGGTGGGGGTAGTGGGGAGGGATAGCATTAGGAGATATACCTAATGCTAAATGATGAGTTAATGGGTGCAGCACACCAACATGGCACATGTATACATATGTAACAAAGCTGCACATTGTGCACATGTACCCTAAAACTTAAAGTATAATAATAATAAAATTTAAAAAAAAAAGCTGTCCTGTGGTGCATGCAGCCTGCAGCCTGCAGGTTGGGCAAGCTTGACTTATCTTAATATTTTCATGGCTAATCCCTGTTGTAACTTTTAATGGCTGTATAATAATCTACTCTATTGATGTGTCACATATTGTTTATCTTTTCATTAATTGATGGACATTTGGATTGTTACTACCTTTAGGCTATGAGGAATAAGGTTTCTAAAGATTTCATGTGCAAGTTTTTATATGGCCACATATTTTTAATTTTCTTGAGTATATACCAAGGAGTGAAATTCCTGGGTCAAATGATGACTCTGTTTTAACATTTTTGTGGAACTGTCAAACTGTTTTCCAAAACAATTGCATGGTTTTGCATTCTCAGCTGCAATGTATGAAGGTTCAAGTTCTCCATATTGTCATCGATACCTGTTATTGTTTATCTTTTTTATTATAGTCACCTAATGATATGGGATGTATCTCATTGTGGTTATGATTTGCATTTCTCTAAGGACTAATAATATTAAACATTTTTCATGTGCTATTGTAATTAAAATTTTTTTATTTCATTTTTGGGTCATGCATTGCTAGTGTATAAAAATAAAACTCAACTCTTTTTTAGCATTGAAAGATTTTTTTGTGGATTACTTAGAATTTTCTATATGTAAAATCATGTCATCTGCAAATAGAAATAATTTCCCTTTTTCTTTTCCAACCTGGATGGCTTTTATTTATTTTTCTTGCCTTATTTCCTTAGCTAGAACCTCCTATATGACGCTGAATAGTGACGGTGATATTGAACATTCTTACTTCTACTCTCTGAAGGATAGCAAGGGAATGAAATTTTAAATTAAGTAGTCAATGTAGTCTTCAATAAGAAGTAGCATTTGAAAACAATTGGAGGAAATTGAGAAGTACATATGTAGCTATCTGGGTGGGGAGGAAATCTTCCAAAAGAAATATGTAGATTTAGGAGTTACTGATATAAAAATTCTGTTTAAAGCCAGAAGACCAATGAGTTCACCAAGGGAATGAATGTGAAGAGAAAGAGAAAAACCAAAGAATGAGCCCTGGGACACAGGGGGTTAAGAAGCCAAGGGAAAGATAAAGGAACAAGCAAGGGAGACTAATAGTGAAAAACCAGGTTAGTAGGAGAGGAGAGTACATGGTGTGCTGAAAGAGAAGTGGAGGAGAGAGTGTCAATTCTGTTAATACTTTACATCTTTTGAAGAACTGTGTTGGCTTCTTCAGCTTCTGAGAGATAGATAACATCTTGGTGCGATAGATAACATCTTGGTGCCCTTAGCTGTCAAATGAGAGTCTCCTGACCTTGGGTTCTGGGACTTGGCTTTCCACAGCTATGGAATAATGATGGACAGGCTCTGGCAGGTGGGGAGTGGGCAGAGGGGCAGAACTGACAGAGCTTTCATACAGCTCCTCTCCTTGTGGTTGTGTTTGCTTAGAGGTTTGCCCTTGTCTCCACAGTTGTTTTGAGCTGCTAATCAAGTGTGCCAGATTTTCAGCTTCTGGTTTGCAAACTCCAATTCTGTCAGTTTTATCCCATTGGAGCAAGAGTTAATTAAAGCAAGATTAAAATGTTAATAATATTGGGGGCAATATGGCAAAAGCTTGGAATCTCTGGAGGTTGAGTAAGAAAGTTTTTCATGGAAACTGAAAGCATAAGGCAGTGAAAAAAATCCATCTAAATTGTCAAGCAAGTCTAATTTCGGTATTGAATATTTGCTTTTGAGAACAATTATGATTTTTCTCATTTGAAAAGAAGTTTATGATGTTCCATTGCTCAGTGAGTATGCAGGCTATTAAAGTCACAAATGTGGGACCAAATACAGTCCAGGGATTTGGGGGATAATGTAAATTGCATCTCTTGGAGTTGTTTTCACAGCTTATACTCTGGCCAGCTGCATTATCCATATCTCTAGTCATGACAATAGGAACCATTCCTGGCCTATTGCAGAAACCCAAAGACTATTTATGAAACAGGAAAATGAAAAGACCAGCCATCTTGAGTTCATCGTTCTTCTTTGACTTCCTGCTCAACATTGCTTTAGTCTTGGAGTGCCAAGATTTTCCTTTTCAGATACGTGAGAAATGGATCTGCTGCCTTTCCTAGAAGAGTTTCTCATCATGCTTCAGAGGCCAGCCTTAGCTGTCGATCTTGTTTTGCGGTCTTCTCCTGTGCATGGCTCTGAAGGGGGCTCGGGCTTCCATTCAGCCCTTGCTACGCACAATCAAGATTTCATTTCTGGGGTCAACTTCTCAACAGTGCCAGTGCCCTTGATGTCTACTCCCTATTGGCTGTGTCCCACACAGGACCAAGCTCATATGACATTGTTCACAATATGTGACTGCTCTCTGGGGCTTTGTGGCCTAGAACATACTGCTTAAAGTAACGAGTGTGAAAGGAATGGTCTAGAACAGTCTATTTTGTGTTAAATAAACCAAATACATGCTCCACAGTGGCATCAGATGTGTGGAGGTTTTAAACCACTGCTCCTTTACAGAGCTGCCCTTCTGCATTGGAATTGATGCTTTGAACTATGGTTGCTGCAGTCTAGTTTCCTGCAGGCGTTCCTCGCTGTGTGATGCTCACTTCTGATTTGTAGCTGCAGTTCTTCTTCCTGGTAAGTATGTGGTCCCATGCTTTGAGGGCTCTGAGCAACCTCAGGGAAGGAATCAGTCAGCTAGAGAGAAGGTGGCAACTCCACCAGCTGAGCCTAAAAAAAATGGATTAAATGAGTGAATACATGTATAATACTTTAGCATAAGTCTCAGGTTATCACTATTAGGATTATCTGAGGATTTTTTACAAATGGTCCTTCCCTGATCTCCAGGCTGGATAGCTTCCATTTGATCCTCAAGTTGCATTTTTTTGGCAGCCCTCCTCCGTATCCATGCTCTGTGCTCCTGGAGGCCAGCTTGTATGGACTGACTCCATCCTGCCCCCCTTCACCCCCTCATTCCCATTACTTCTTTCTCTGGCTTTGGGTTGGGTTCAGCCAGTGAGGACCCTGGAAGGAATTCTGCAGGAGGAGGAAGGAGAGTGCATGCTATGGGCATTATTTCCTTTCTGCCTTGTAGGGTCACCTGAGGTTCGTTGGTCTTAGGCAGGAAGGTCACATCTCCTGTTAGCTCTTCCACACTGCTTCTCTTTCTCCAGGTTCCTATACCTGTCCTCTCCCCTGGACACTTCAGGCCTGGATGTGGGAAGACTCACTCTCAGCCCCAGGCTACTGCAATGTCCTTTGCATCTTCTCTACATTCTGCCTGCTCTCTTACAGAGAATCTTTCGTTAATCCCTCCTTTAATTACTCGATTTGAGTGTTCCATCTGTTGCTGGGTAAGACTGAATAATCCACATTCCTATTGCTTTTCACCACTACCAAGGCAAAACAGGGAAGCCTGCACCCCTTGCCTCTTCTGCTGTTTCTGGCTATACTTCATTGGCCTCTTTTATCCTTCAAGACTTCATTATCCCGAAACCATTTGATAGGGCAATTTGTGTGCTCATCTCTGTGTTGAATGTGTTACCCAGCCATTTTTTAAATGAAAGTCCGGTCCAAAAGCAAAGACAGATCTCAGCAAGATTCATCAAGCAGTTTGCAGTCACCCTCTTGAGCTGTCACTACCAGGCCTCCCTGAGCTCTGCTTCTGCCTGACAGTCACCTTTCTCTGAGCATGCCATACATAGCAAGTCTTATGCTGATAGGATCTGGCCCTGAACTTGGAGTTCAAGTTGATGCTGGAAAACATTTAGAGAACTAGATGAGAAGAGTTTTAGAGTCCTAGACAACTCTGAGGATCTCCAGAAGTTTGAGAAGAGGACTTTTTTAGTTAGAAGAACTCCGTTTATATCCACAGCATAGAGAGAGGAAGTTTGTATGTAATTGTCGTGTGTTTACCTCCCTTCACCCCACTTCTTCTCTAGACTTTCTAATACCTGACATAGTTCTAGATACACAGAATGGGCCTGGAATCCATCAGCTTTCACCTTCTTTGTTAGCTAATGCATTTTTTTTGCCATATAGTGAGAGTTGAGCAGTCAAAATGGTCACTAGCTCACAATATCATATTCCCAGGGAGTTTCTTGGGCCAGTCAGAGAGCAGAGGCCATTAAAAAGAAGTAATACTAAGTTATGGTGGAGCACTCACTGAAAAAGTTGAGAGGTCAAGTAAGGTAATCTAATGAGCCCTCTCAAGACCACACATGTCTTGAGAAGGCCTAAGAAGATGCTCCAGAGATCTTAGAGTTGGTTCAGAATCATCACTCTATAATATGAAACAAGCCCTCTTGATTATATTCAATAGGAATTTGAATGCATATTGTTTTCCATATCTGAATAGGCCTAGTTCTCTGTCTGCCATGACAGACAATGTACTTCCTGTGCAAATAATGGCCTGTGATGAAAAGTGTTTCTCAAAAAGAAAGTTAAGACTCAGGAAAATTAAAAATAATCTTTCCAGTGCAGTTTTTTCTCTGAGAGAGAATTGAGACCTACCTTCCTTATTTGAGATCTGGTGAGAGGTCTAGTCTTCTCAGGGGGATAAAAACTAATCTTGTAGGAATATACAAATGCAAATCATTTCATCAAAGACTGTAGCCACTATGTAATAAATGGATCTTCATTTTACACGTATTAATGCTGATATGATATTGAAGCCATGGCAATGTGTTATGCCAGTGAGGGAAAGGGTTAGAAGAGCTGATGTATTCATACGTGGATTTCTCAGACTGACTGAAACTTTTAGGCTCCTTTCTCTGATATGATTAATTCTAGAATTTTTAGTTTTTGAATGTGGTAATGCAGACATCAACAGGACCTAGGTGTGAGTGCCTCAGACCGTTCAGATTGGGCAGGAGTCTATTTCCTGTTTTGATTCCAGGTCCTTTTAATGACAAAGCCCAATATTTTATTAACTATTTTCCCTAGAGCTGTTTGTAAAGGTAAAGGATTTAGGAAATGTTCTATGGAAATTCCGTAATTCTTGTTTTAAGACACAGCTGATGTTTCAGAGTTCATCACTCTTTAAAAATTGAAGAATTTCTCCAGTTGCATGATGCAATACTTTTCACACTGAATTTATCTTTCCACTCTTTGTCTAATCCTGAAGCCTCCAAATGTTTTCTACTTTCTATCAATTTGGTTTTAAAAGCAAAAGACTTATAGTCAATTGAGACACGAGGCTCTCACTGAATTTCTTTTCATTACCATTCATGGGATGTTAAATGGGATTTGTGCTTAGTACAATCTTTTGGCTATGTTACTCTTTACACCTGTGTACAGAGAGAATTGCCCATCTATCCCTACTCCATGTTTCAGTCTTAAAAACCAGTCCTTGATCCTTGGCAAACAATTCTTTCAAATCCAAGGTTAATCCATTTTCAGTGGCCTTAGATGTGAACACTGCTAAGTGGCTTAAAAAGTGTATTTCCACTCATTTAGTCTTAGGCACCTCAGGTCAGGGTAATTTGCCTTGGAGTACTGGTTTCCAATGAGGGTGCTGGGGACCCCAGAAGGACATGGAGGCTTTTGCAAGGGGCACAAATCCATATACTCTTCTGGCACATATTATTTTTTTCTGGTTTTGTAGCATACACACATTGTTACTGATCTGCTGATGTGCCTCAGTGATGGGAAGCAGCATCAGGCAGAAAAAAAATCTTGCACATTTATGTACTAATCTTTGAAATGCATACATTTGTCGATAAATTCGTGATTTATAAAATACAAATTATCTTAAAAGAATTGCACAATTCATAGAATCTTTTAAGTAGAATGTATAAATCAATACATATTAAAATTTAGAGAAAAATAATTTCTTGACATTTTAAAGGAGACTTACTCCCCACAAAAGTGGGTATCTCTGCCTTGGAAGAAGGTAACAGATACTGGGTCAGCTGGAGGACCCCATATTGATGCTAGGAGGAAGACAACATTCCACTCTGCAGCTTCTCAGAATTTTCCTACAATAGGTGCAGGTCACAAGGATACTGCTGGTCAATTCAGCAATACCCTTAAACCAAGGATATTAATTTACTCCACCCTTTTATTATTTGCTTCTTTCCAAAATCTGGATGAGTAACTTCTGTGGGTCAAGTTAGTTATTGGCTGAGTTATCGGCATTTATTTACTAACCAGCCCATCTGTTAGTACCTTTCCCTTGTTCATAGCCATTCAAATTGCTCCTGACTACAAGCAATAAAATAAGATTAATGCTTTTGAAAATATACCTTGATTACAGACTGCAGCCACTTTATCATATCCACAAGTGTTAACTGTTCTCACTGTGGGGGTCCAAGTTGGCAATATATGTCACAGTACATCATGAGCGGTAAAGTACTAACCAACTGCAATTCTTTTTATTGATATGGAAGTATAACACTTGCTCCCTAATCTGAAAACATAACATCAGACTGATGAGGTACACAGAATATAGAACATAAAGATGTTAACGTTGGTGGCACCATAGAGTAGGAGGTGGAGGCCGTTGCAGGTTGAGTTTGTTGGAAAAGGTTTTAGGTAAGAAATGGAACAATAGGTAGGATTTAAAAGATGAGGAAGGAAGGACGTGGGAGTGCCTTCTATGCTTGGCAGTGCACTCAGAATTTAACATACACTGTGGCACTTAATCTTCATATTAGCTCTATAAGGCAGGAAAATTGTTATCCCCCATTGCACTGATAAGAACACTGCGTGTTGGAAATTAAGCGGCATTGATTCCAAGTTTACACAGATTAAAACAACTGCAGAGCCAGGGTTTGAATCTAGATCTGTTTCCCAAATACATTAAGAAAATAGAATTTAAATATCCATCAGAAAGATAGAATTTAAATAGTTTTTTTCTTTATCCAATTACACATTTTTATTTATAAGTTATATAAAAAGATAGCCAGCCAGTATGATGTATATGCAAATATAGCTCCATGCGGTCATCATGACATGGAATTCTGAAGAAAGCTTTTGTATCATTCGAGGTTCAACCAGAAAAGCAGAGCCAGCAGAACCAGGAGACCAATCGATTTATCATCTGTCTTTCTATCTATTTATCTATCATTCATCAATTATCAATGTACCAATTTATTATAAAGAATTGGCTTTTTTAATTGTGGGGGCTGGTTAAATAGTCCTTGTTAGACTGTCTCCACCTCTCATGCTGGATCTTGAAGTCCAAGGCAGACAGTCAGGAAAGGAAGATCACAAGCAGGCCGGAATACCATGAGCACAGGTGAAACTCTACAAACATAAGCTAGATCCCCACAATGATGCACTGAAATCTGTTTCTGTTCTTGTTGCCTCTGTCTTTTGTGAGGAAGTAACCTGTACAAGCTGGGGACCTTTGTAATAGACTTAAAACAGATACATCTGGGCCTGATACTGCTTCACATCACTGAGGCACATCAGCATGTCAGTAACCATGTGTGTATGCTACAAAACGGCTGCTGTTTTCCCTCTACCCTCTGTCCAAAATTTCCTGAGAATCTCCCTTGTGCCTATTCTATCCAGACATGTACAATAAAGGGAACTCTGGGAAGTGTAGTTCAGCCTACCCAAGTAGATACATCACAAAGCCATTTTGCCTTCTTTTTTTCTAAGCAGCAGAGTTCTTATTCTGATAACATTCACTGACTCTGCTGTAGGACTAGATATACCAGCACAAAAGTAGGCTGGTTTGTGAGAGATCATTCAGTCAAGGCATTGTACATAATTAATCTTAGTAGTTTGAGGGCAGAAAGAGTCAGTCATCATTTGCACAAATGAAGACCTTGTAATCTATGGAGGGGCCATTTCAATTGCTATTCTAATCACAGTAAGAATAAAGCAGAAATTACGTGACTTGTGCCATTTGATTTGGCTAACAGGTTAAGTTCCCCAAATCAGGGCACATAACCACTTAATTTTTTCCATAGAAAAGTGAATGGACATTTTTGATGACTTGGATACCTGCTTTTGAATTAAAACACATAGATTTTAAGTATTTGTCTCAAATATTCTTTCCTCAGAAGTCATTGACCATGCCTTTTCTTGAAGCCTAGTTATACAGAACTAAAGAATTTTCATAGGCATAAACAAGGAAGAATTTAAATTAATGTGTAAAATTGGGTATCTTAACTTAGGTACTCCACTGCAGTATGTAAATATCAAGGTGGCAAATATATAACTGGATAGTGTTAGGTGTGAGACTGCAAAGCAAAATGATGTATGTGCTACTAGAATTCTTCAGAATGATGTGTAATCCAGTTTCAGATATAGGCTAAACAAATTCATGCATTTTTGAGTATTTCATAATACATTTTCTAACAAAAAATAAACCATTCATTTGATCCATCTGCAATTATTTTGGAGCACTATATGCACAGGAGACACTACTGCTGGAGCTGAAATGATGGTGATGAGAAAGATGTGTGGTATCTGTTGACAGGTAACTCAGTCTAATTGGGACAAATAAAACACAATACAAGACAAAAATAAGTTCCATTATTAGGAGTACCAGAAACGTGCTTTTGGGTACCACGAATGGGCAGATTCCTTCCAAATGAGAGAGCATCTATCTGAGTTGGACCTTGAAAGTTGGGTGGGTGAGGTTTTTTTCAGATGGAGTTGTGGGGAGGCACTCTATGCATTGTTTAATTTGACTTTGTCTGGTTTAAAAGGCCAGGTGAAGATAGAAGATATGAAATTTTAAAAGGGTACTTAACTCTTGATTTTTCAATTTATCCTTTCATTGCAATGATTGGGACTTAAAGTGTTTACAATTAAAGTTAATGAACGTTTTATTGCTCATGACAGTTCACAGCAAATTAGACTCTTGCTTTCTTCTCAAAATGGGAGAAGGCCCCAGGCAACCTCTCCCTGAAGCCAGAGCTGTGCAGTGCTAGGCTCTGCAGGACACTTTGTTGGGGGTGAAATTTCAAGCAGGGATACTGCAGGGAGGGATATGCTACAAAATGCACAAAGATTACTTGGAAGCTGAATGCTGAAAACAACCTGGTGGAGCTAAGGGAACCAGAGAGGTGTCGCTTCTGCCCTGGGGCACCTGGCAGATTCTGTGGATGTTGGCTTCACCCTATGATTTGGCACTGGAGGAGAGGTTGAACCCTAGAGTACCTGCCCTGACCTGACACTCCCTCCTCCTGGCCTCTGTCCCATCTCTGAGGATAAACTCTGCCCTTTAAAATTTTTTCTGTGGTTGGTAAAGATATGCAGTGTGTTTTTATTGACTTTTTAAGGGGACTTTCAACAATATTCTATTGTATATATCCTGCGGTGATGTAATACAGAGTAGGGTTGGGGCCCCTCCCTCTTTTTCTGGAGCAGTGTGGTAGTCCTAGCCCGGGGGCCTGTAGCTCTGTGTCGCAGTCCCAGTAGGGCTGTGTTTTCTGGGCTCCCCAATCTGGCTTCAGTAGCCCCTTTTCTAAGATAGGACAGCTGCACCAGAACAAACAGTACTTCATGGAGGTGTCTCCTGGGTTCTGCAAACTCCCATCCCCAGCCCCCAACAGGAGCAGCTTAGCTGTTTACAGTTCCATATTAATTTTCATTTTTAAAATGATTTCCATGACTAAAAATGTTTTAAAACACCCGATTGAATGCTCTCAAAGGGTCCTATGACTCTCAAATTCGATGCTTACATTAATCACAAATCAACTATAGTGACTCCTAAAACCACATCTGCCCCATTGGACCATCTGCTGGACCTTCTCAACAGAATATTAACAGGACCATTTCTCTCCACACATGGCTCTACTTGTCCTCCATAAATAGATGCTGACATCTTTTCTGGCTGCCCGTCCTGTGTTTGTTCAGAATGAGGGCTGCATAGTTAGGACAGGTTGGGAAAGGAGTTCCTGCCCATGAAGAATGCACATAGGAGGCTTCAGCAGTGGTATTGAGGGAAGTGTATGTGGTGCTGGACTCAATGTAACCACACCGAGCTAGTCGCTGTCTGTGCCCAGACCTACCTCTGGGTGCTCACTTCTGCTTCAGTCCCACATTCACAGCTTCCTGATCCAGATGCCTACTTGCACAGCTGTCCCACACTTGCCATTCTCTATAGCACATCTCCCTGCAAAAAAAAAAAAAAAAAGTATTTCTTACTTTAAAGCTGGTTCTTCTTCCTGACTTCCTGGTCAGGTTAAAGGTCTCAGAGCCAGCTGTAACATCTCCTGTCTTCACCTCATGTACCTGTTTATCCAGTCCCTGGATCCCTTTTCGTGGCTTCTGGTTCACACCTCTCTTTTGCCTTTACCACTCCTCTTGTTGAGGTTCTAATCATTGCCCCACTACCATGAACATAGAACAGATATTCCTGACTCTATCATCCCACCACTCCAATCCTTCAAGGAGAGGGCTTGAGACCAATGTTTCTGAAGAACCATGTAGTCTGTCAATATCTCCAGTCAAACTCGTGTGGTTCTGCATTCAATTCACAGTCTTCACATTCAGAACCTCACTCCATCCTCCTCTGACCCCAATGGGGCTTCATCTGATCTTTATGAATAAGAATTATCTTACCATCAACTTACTGAAATACTTCCTCTCCCCCAAATCAGGGTTATTTCTGCCACCGTACTGTTCAAGTTGTTGTCTCTCTGGAACCTATCCCAGCTCATCCTCAAGGACCCATGCAAGCCTTGCCTTCTGTGTGAAACCTTCCTCAACAATCCCTAGTGAATTAGACTTCTCCCTACATCTCAGCCCCATCAGGCTCTTCCATTTGTCAGTGCACAGAATACTGTCAGGTTCTGCTTCTTAGTGTTTTGGGGGGTGTGTGTGTGTGTGTGTGTGTGGTTATCTTAACACAGCATTCCCAATCACAATGTGAATGGAGGAGAGGAACCTGGGAAAGGTTCTCTGGGACCCATTTCATGAGTTATCTGCCAAGTGCCCACTTGACCCCTAGAAATCTGAAAGTTAGAATAATTAGAAAATTAAATTAGAATAATTTATTATTTTATTAATATACTAATATATAATAAAAGTTGTAGAAATGTTGAACAGTGTCAGAACCCATGCAGCAACTGTGCTATATTTAAACTTTTACATTAATTGACCATGATAAATAGCTCCAACTGTGTTGGTTTTTTCTTTAGTAAGTACATTTTCTGAGAAAGTTGAGATCTATAGCTGAATGACCCATTCTGGCATCATCCGAAAACTTATCATTTTGAGTTTCTTTTTAATTGGAGTAGGAAGTTATGGATGTAATATTTTTTAATGTTTTTTTATAAAATTCACACTTTGCTACTGTAATTTATGTTTTCCTTGGTAACTGGTAAAAACATTTTAAGGGTCAGCCTAGAAGTAGCAGAATCAGTGGAAACACTTTTTCTAAACCTTTCTTCCTTGTGTCATTAATCACAAGAAACACACCTAGTAACCCAGACTGTCGGATTCACTCACAAAAGTTGCAATTTATCTCCAAACCATTCTTGCCCCCTGAACCTTGTAGCTGATTGGGTAATGAGTAATTACACACCTTCAGTTATTACTCTGACTTAGGATTTTTCAGCATCTATTTTCTGTCAGTAAATGGAGCTAAACTGCATGTGTTTTGGCTTGAGTACACAATGAATCAGAATTAATGAAATGTCATATCCATTAAAGCAAACTCAGAAAATTGTATGCAAATATGGATAAGAGGGCTCTTAGTTCTAACTTTGCAGCCACAAGCAAAACCAGAGTGGTCATTTCTCATTGATCTTTCTACACAATCTTCCCTCTCTGTGGTCATCCCCTAGGACTTGGCCTGTTCTGAGGCAGTGGAAAAGTACCAAGGCCTCCATGAAAAATACCCTGAAGAGAATTTCTAACTGCTGAGGACAGCTGTAGTCTTGACTGTGGAGTCCTGATAAGTAAGCAACAATGAGGAAGGGGCCCAGGTGGGGGAGGGCCCCAGGTGGGGGAGAACAATGAACAGTTATTGTAAGAAACAGCTAATCACAAACAACCCACAGGCACAAGACCTAAGTCCACAAGTAGCCCCAGCTGCATAGCCTTGTTCTGTATGTTCTGGCCATCCCCCCAGCAAGCATGACCCTATAAAACTTCCCTCCAGCCCCTGCCTATTTGGAGACTCTTCTCTGCTGTGCTGCCCATTGCAATCTTGTAACATATTTTCATACTTTCTCTAATAAAGCTGCCTTTCTTTACCTACACTCGTCTTGGTAAATTCCTTTACCACCCATGACACCGGCCCCAGCTGGTCATACCCAAGACATTGACGTACATCCTTCTTTTACTCAACCTCTGGGGAGCTCTCCTCTCTGTGGGGTGCTGTGTTCTGACATTGGCTCTGTTATTGCCTGCCATTGTGATGCTGAAGCTGAAGAAGGGATGGATAACAAGCACAGGACTGCAGGCTAGCAGCAGGATTTACTAGGTTATGTTTGAAGGGTCCATGTGATCTGTTTCCAATGCTTAACTCATTTGCCATGTCAACTTGTATGGTAAAATGTTTACTCTGCCATGTATTCTAGTGCATTGGTCTAAACATGGAACCAATTTTCAATATAAACTGATGTTGGAGAGATGTCTCCGCAAAAGATAGAGAAGAGCAATGTGTTGTTCCCCTCAGCCCCTTCTGCTTTTCCAGTGCCTTATAGGTGATAATCAATGTGACAATGCCAATAGCTTGCTCAAACTGTTCCTGCTGCCTGCAGTTGGCTTCCCTGCCCACCCTTGTGTGTCACAGACCTGGCTACATTTATAAATGGGTGGCAGCCCTTCAGCTCTATGGAAACTGAAAAATTACCCAAACAACTCAATACAGAGAATCATACACCACCTCATCTTTGAGTATCAGCCTCTGAATTCTTAATTTTGGCTGTCCTCTGGAGGCTGGACCATCAGAGCTGAGTCATAGTGGCTAACAAATGCATGATCCTAGAAGACGCTCAATAATACCACTAGTTAGGGACTCTTCTTTTGTTGAATATCTGTTGCTACAACTTTATGGCAAAAAGTAATGCATCTTCTTTTGTTTAAATGATGGATGGCTACTACTGTTGATTCTTTCTTCAGCAAATTTGTAAAGTGAGAAGTAGAGCCACATGGTGCCGGAGAACATTAGGTCATATGCAGAGATAAGATTTCATTCCTGAACTGCTGTATGGAATATAGGAAGCCAGGAGTGGAAAACTGCATTCATAAGTTCTCAGCATATTGTAAAAAACTCAAACAGACAACCTTCCCATGTAGAAAAGGCTTAGCAGTTAAGTGGAGGTCACCTAGAGGCCAGCCTCTCAGGACAGGTCTTGATGCTATTCATTTCATGTTAGTGTGGATTCATGACTTTTGATTCTCTTCCAAAAGTGTCCAAGCTCTCAACCAGCAGGAAGACATAGAATTTGGGGGAAATGGGAATTTCTGGATCTGAAATAATTCTGGAAAGCTTTCCCTCTCTCCTCCAAAGCTTCTAAGTTACCCCATTGCTCTTTTGTGAGCCAATCCTCACAGAAAGAAAAGTGGGGATGCCTTTTAATGTCAGAACACCTTTTAATTCTGATTCTTATTGAGATGAGGACCGGGCACAAATAGAAAAGGGCAAGGATGTAGGAGAGAACCCAGGAGACTACAGGGGAGAAGTATTGAGAACCAGGGCTTAACTCTGGCCCTTGGCTCGTGAGAGGGTGTCAAGACCATAGGTGTTTGGGTCCCATTTGCTGTTTGACATATTTGTAAAGCAAAGACAGAGAGCAAGGTGAATGATTTGGAAATACTTTTTACATCTTTTGGAGCAGCTTCGACCTGAGAAATTAACCTGAGTGAACAATAGTTTATTGCTCTCTGTCACCTCGGAATCTTCCTCAACCCTCCTTACCCTGGGGGCAACTGAAGCATGAAGAAAACCTGCCGTGGAAAGGCTGAGCAGCATTCCCGGGGTGGGGGTCCTCAGGAGGAGGTGTGAGGCAGGCATGGCTGGGGTTGGGCACTGGACCAGGACCTAGCTGGCCTGGTTTCCAGTTCTGACATCATCTGCACGTGTTACCTCCGGAAGATCATCACCTCCCACAAAACCTTTGTTTCACTATCTGAAAATGAAGGACAATGGATCCGGTGATCTTTAAGATTCTTCTTAGTCCTGGATCTGGTTCTATCCAGCTATTAAGCCAGTAAAGTTTTCTATTGCCTGTGCTTGCCAGAAACATATGCTTCTCTCTTTTCTGCCTCTCAGCCCTTCGTGGCCTTCCTCCTGAGGCTTCCTGACTTCCCACAGCTGCCCTGCTTTGTTCCCCGACACACCAGGACACAGCAGCCGGCAGGAGCCAGAGACCAATCAGTATTTGATAAAGATAAATCTGTGCTCAGAACTGGAACAGATGTTTAGCCAATTAGGAAATGAAACCCTCTGTTGAAGTAGTTCCGCTTCCATCTGAGGACTTTGGATTTAGCTGTTAAAAGTACTCATTTCTTCAAAAATGCTTTGCAGAATCTATCAAAGCAAGGTAAGAGGTTAGGTCATTTGCTCTAGATAACTCAGTTACAATGTGGCTTCAACACAATTACCATTCACAGATGTATAACATCACAAAATCTGAATGTTCTAGAATGGAAGGGACCTTAAGGCTGTTTTTCACACCTAGTGCAAAAATTCCTCTGCAACCTGGTTACTCAGAATGTGGTACCTGGACAGCCTCAGCGTTATCTGGGAGCATTCTAGGAATGCAGAATACCAGCCCCCACCCTAGACCTGCTGATTCAGATCTCACATTTTAATAAGATGCAAAGGTGATTCACACACACATAAAAGTGTGAGAAACACCATTCTACAATATCCCTGATCAATGAACAGCCTGTCTTAGTTTAAACACATGCAGGCAAGGACGTAGTTTGCTCAATTGCAGGGTGTTCTATTTGGGGATACCTATAAACATCACATGCACATTTTTATAATAATAAATCTAGTGAATATTTATTGACCTTGGACTATGTGACCTCTTCTCAAAGCTCAACAAGTATATGTTGCCTCATTTAATCCTCACAACAGCTATTTGAGGTAAATACTATTTGTTTTCACTCAATCCCCACAACAAATATATGAGGGGCTACTCTCTTCTTTCTCATTTTATGAATGAGAAAGCTGAGGCCAGAGAAACTGAGTGACTTGCAACAGGGCTGGGGAGTGGATTGTGAACTCTCACGTAAGTGGTTTGGCTCCAGAGCCCAGACATAACCAGTATGTTATATGCCTCTTTATAGTGAGCCGAAGTGCTTCTTTCTATTGTTTCTGTTCACCTGTCATCTAGAAATATGAATAAAATTCTATTTTTTCTATATGAAAACTTCAAATTATTTAAAACCAACTCTTATGATCACTCTCTTTAATATGTTCTTCATATGACTTAATTATATATCCTCACCACATTAGTCAAATCCTACTTTGTCACTAAAATGTGGCCTTCAGCATTGTATCCGAAACCTCAGCTATGTGATTTTGAGCAGGGCCAAGTAGTAAAATTATCTTCAACCTGTATTGAAACAGCATACTTTGAATAATGAGGCCCAAGTACTAATGAATACTTTCATCGTCACAGCATTGATTGATATTGAGCTCAATGTCTTTTTCACAAAGACTGCTATTAAGCCTAGTCTTTCTAAGTCTGTATTTGTGGAGATGGTTTTTGAACTCTGGAGGGTTTGCTTAAAGCAAACCTCTCATTAGCATCTTGTGCTTCTGCCTACACTGAGCTCAAGTGATATCCCAGCACCATCTTCCAGTGTAGTGAGGGCTGTTAGCACCACCACTATCCAGGCTAGGGCTGAGTAGGGTAAAAACTGCTATCTGTTCTTCTTAAATTTCATCTTGTTAGCTGTGACTCATTATTCATACTGTCAAATCTTTTGAATTCTTGATTCTATCACTCAGCATTTTTGCTAGCTGGCCCACCCTTCTGTCATCTGAAAATTCGATCAACACACCTTCTGTCTTTATTAAGCAATTTGCAACTGAAAGTGCTGAATGGTCCAGTTGAAGGAAGTCCCTAGGATAGGACCTGCTCCCAGAGACCTCCCCTGAAGGCTGACTTCAGATTGTTAATCTGTTCTCTTGAACCAGACATTTAATCATCTTACCATTTTGTAGCTCTTTATACAGCTTCTATGTCTCCATTTCCTAAAGAGAGAGAATGATGGCCAACACCTCATTTTAAACCACCAATACCCCCCGGTAACGTGGCCCCGAATGATTATGGTGGAGGCAGCATTTGTTTAGTGGAAGGCACCTGGAATCAGTATTAGAGATAAGGTGGGTGTGAGCTCCAGCTTTGCAACTTAAATTGTGTACTCTGTAGTTAGGGCAGATCAGAGAGGAAACACTAAGAGTTCCACGTAATAGGAGATTTATTGTAGGAATTTGGATGTATGCGATCGTGGGAGCTGGTTACATATGAAACACTGTTAGTTCAGTGTATATTGTTAGAGCCTAAAACAGTAGGGTGATCAGTCAGGAAGAAAAGATGGATATGAACTGGAGGAATACAAGGGCAAGCTAGGACTGGTGAGGATGTCCCAGAACCCACAGAACAGATTAGAATACACATCAGTCTCTCATTACTGCCATGGCTCCAGTTTTGATGATGCAGGTGATCTGTAGTAAAAGCTGGCTCCTTTATCACATAGAGAAATATGCCCTTGGTCCTGAAGGGAGAGATGCAGTGGGAGTTGGAGGTACTATGGGCCTGGCCCCTGCCCCATACCAGCCAGGTGAGCCAGCAGGTCAGCAATGATGTGCATGACCTGCAACAGCTGCCCTGCACTGACCTTCTAAGCACATGAATATGTCTGCTGTTTCATTCTGCCTTTCAAATCTTGTGCAATCTGTCTCCTTTTGCTATAGTAACGGAAACTATGCAGGGAAGGGAATCTGGGAAACATAGTTTCAGTTTAGCTAAATTGATATATACCTCTTTTAAACATACTTACCCTCCAAATGAAGATAATGGAAAAACTGTGCTTCAGCCTAATATAATGCAACTATCTCTTATACAACTAAAAACACATAATCCTTTTCCCAAAAAGTGGATACAAATTCCTTTTATTCATCTTTGGGTGATGTCTATTCTTCTTCTTGTTGAGTCACATTCCTTTTTGATATTTTATAACTTAGATTCTGAGATATAAAGTTAACCATAGCTTATGTTACTTGGTAGGGGAATGAATAGAAGAGGAAAAGAGAAAACATTTGGTTGTTATGTACCAAATCATATTCATCTTAAAATAAGAAAAAAGTATGAATAACTATTATCATCCTTGTTTCTGCAACTGACTACATGGTTTTAGCTGCTATTTATTACTACCTTCTTCCCCTACTCATTCTATATTTCCTTTGCCTCTACAAAGTACCTCAGCTGCTTGTGGTTCCTTATCAGATAGGCTGATTCAAAACTTCATTCCAAAAGGGGTTTGGGATATTAATAGTACTGCCTATATTGGATTGTTGAAAGTTTCTATTGACTTTAATTGTAGGTCCTGGAGTACTAGGAGATGCTCCAGGGATTCTCCTGAATTGCATGTAAATGCCTCCTTGCCTCTAATATGTAGTAGTAGAAACTCTATATCCTCTTAAAAGCATCAGTTATCCTAATTAGTACAGTGGCCTCCATCTTCACTGTTGAATTAGTGCCAGGAGGAACCCAAAGTGCCAGTATCTGTCAGCTTATAGTTTAAGTAAACATTGTTGTACCTATTGGTGGAAGCAGTCCTCTCTTTGGAATGGAGAGGGCCAAAGTTGTGGGTAAATCAAAACTTTCTCTTGTGGAATACTAGGAATGACAATAGGAACAATCACTCCCACTTTCAAAACCCTTATCTCAGGATAAGGAATGAAATGGCTAAGGAAGAAACGGCACCATATACTGCTTGCTGATTTAAAGCACAATGCATGCCTGGAGAAATTTCAGAGATTGGTGCCACTACCAAAGACCTGAAGGAAGTAAGATGTGAGTTCTACCACATCTTTTTTTTTTTTTTTTTTTTTCTTTTGAGACGGAGTCTCCCTCTGTCACCCAGGCTCTGGAATGCAGTGGCGCAAACTTGGCTCACTGCAAGCTCCGCCTCCTGGGTTCATGCCATTCTCCTGCCTCAGCCTCCCAAGTAGCTTGGACTACAGTTACCCGCCACCACGCCCAGCTAATTTTTTGTACTTTTAGTAGAGACGGGGTTTCACTGTGTTAGCCAGGATGGTCTCGATCTCCTGACCTCGTGATCCACCTGCCTTGGCCTCCCAAACTGCTGGGATTACAGGCGTGAGCCACTGCACCTGGCCTACCTACCACATCTTTATTCAACTTGCCTATTTGGCTGGTGTAGAAGACAGATGGATCTTGGAGAATGACAGTGAATTATCACAAACACAATCTTATAGTGACTCCAATTGCAGTTGCTATTCCAGATGTGATTTCGTTGCTGAAGCAAATCAGCACATTCCCTGGCACCTGGTGTGCAGCTATTGACCTGCCCTTTTCTTTATGCATCTTAGTACAGACCTTTAGTAGTTGTTTGGCTTTCATCTGGTAAGACCAACAATATACCTTTACTGTACTACCTCAGGCAACATCAACTCTCTAGCCATTTGTTATAATCTAGTTCTCAGGCAGATCATCCTAGTTCATTACATTGCTGATATCATAGTGTTTGAACCTCATGAGTGGATATTGCAATAATCTATGATGCATTGGTAAGAAACTTTTGTACCCAAAGGATGAGAAAAATACATCACTTGCAAGATGACTTCAGGTCATTAATCTACTCCAGGGCCAGGTGATGAATCATCTAAATACCTGGATAACACTTTCATGCAGCCTATCTCCATTTTCTCCAGGAAGGTGACATCTGGTCACTCTATTTAAAACCACCACCCTTATACCAGTTACACAGCCTTGATCTATTACAGTGAGGGCCATAGTAGTATAGTAGAAATACATGTAGTCAACATAAGAATGAGCTAGGTTTGTACCATGGTTTTGCCACTTATGCCTAAATGTTTCCTTGGGCAGGTCAGTTTCTTCAACAAAAATCCAACTCACAGAGTTGATATGAAGACTGTGTGTGATACTATGTACGATGGAGAATGAATTTACATCTATAGAGCCCTTTTATATTCAGACACTTTATGGATTGTGTGTGTTGAATCTATGTGCATTTTTATTACCTGTTGGCAGATGAGGAACAGAGGTTCTGCCAAGCGTAGAACAAGGATGTGAACTCAAGCTGTTTTGTTTGCAAACCAGTGTATTCTCTTCATTTGGCCTGTTCCCACTTTGCCATGGAAAAACGCAAACCCTTAAATACCAGCAGTGTATAAATACAGGTTCTGTGCTGTTCTTTGTGAATTCATGCTCAAGTTCACTGATCCTTCCTTCTCCAATTGCCTAGAAATTCTCTGTCTAGCCATCTGGGGACTCTATCTTTAAAAAGATCAGAGTGTGTTTTTCTTTTTTTTTTAATTCTTATTAAAAAAACCTTATGGTTTTATTGTATCATGAGACATTGAAATATCTGAAAAAAATCAATGTCTGGGTGGTGAGGCAGCTGCTTTCTCCTTCACTTCCTTGAGTAATTAGAGCAACTTGTCAGTAGATTTTTTTTTTTTTAAAAAGGACAAACCTTTGCATTACTTAAGCCTTTCTAAGGCATGTGCTAGTACAACACAAATTTCTCCAGTCCTATGCAAGTTGTCTAGCAACCAAACATCATGAACATGTCGGTGGCAGCAGTGCACTGTACCCACTCCCACAACTGCCCTGCTCATTTGTGTATGATATTTGGAGCAACTAGAGGAGTGTGAATAGTACTGAGAAGAGGCAGCAGGAGGAAACAGCACGAGTGCCTGGCTGGGAGGAGGCCAGCCCTTGTTGCGCAGGGCAAGCCTGAACATGTCATTGGTGCAAACCCACACCTTCTTGATGTTCTTTAATAGGAACATCTGGTGGAACCCTATGATGGAGTCTTCATCTGCCTTAAGTTGGCCTACAAACATGCTGAGGATGCAGCTATCTGGTATAGGCCTGTTACTGGGAAGTGCAGGAATCCTTGTTTCTTAGTCTTACTTGGAAGAAAAAATTCTGCCAAGAGAAAATTTAGCACTCCCACCTCCAAAAGAAAGATAATTTATTAAAGGAAAATAGAGAGCAGAGAGTTTATTCAGAGAGACAGGATACTCTGAAAGATGAGGCAGAGTGGGCTGCTGAAAGAGAATGAGCCAGTAGTCTCTGAGAGTTCTGCACTCGGTTTTTATGGTACCAGATTTTTTCTTGAAGTTCCCACCTCTGTTGTAAGTCTCCGCCTTTTTTCTTTGTTTAATTTTCCTGCTTCTGCCTTAAGTCCCCCATTTTCCCATCTAGTTCCCACCCCAGGCTTGTGGGACCTTTCCTTACTGAAGCAGCCTCATCGTCTAGGGTAACACCTGAGGTTCTTTGTCTCATGGCCATGGAGATCAAGGATGCAGACACACAAAGAATGAGGTTAAGAGCAGAAATTTAATAGGCATAAGAAAGAGGAGAGCTCTGCTATAGAGAGGGGTCCTGGGAAAATGAGTTGCTCATCCACAGTGAAATGCAGGGGTTTTTATACGTGAGCTAGTGGGGAGGCAGTGTCTGATCTACATAGGGTGCAAAAAACAAGAAGGCCATCTGCATAGGGTGTGAATCTCAGACACCCCCCACCCCAATCTTTTATTATGCAGGTGGGTTCTCTGTCTGAGCATCTCCATGTTGCCTAGTTCTTTCTTATTGTACACATGCTAACAAAAAAGGGAAGGCGGACCCCTATGGTGGACATGCCTGGCCCCCAGGTAGCCCTGTTGATGTAGCTGCAGGCCTCCCCTTGTGCAAGCTTCCAGCTTCCTTATCTATGTTTGCAGCTCCATCTTTCAGGCTGCTCTTTGCTAGAAAAGAAGTAATGTCTAGGGCTGCTTTTCTGTTAGAAGGGAAGTTCTGCCGAGGACTCTTTCCCCCTCACTATCTGCCTAAATAATTTCTTTCTATCTCCTTTATCATTACTATTAGTTGGTGCACATGCATGGGCCCAGTTTTGGATAGGAATTCTACCAAATGGCTGCATTGCTCATTACTGCCACCCCAGGAAGGTTGTATAGCATTCAAATCTGTATGTATTCTGCCTGCATATCTCTTAGGAATTTTTCTGTTGCCTTCTTTCTGCCTTATCAGCATGTAGCTAGCTACATTCTGACCAGTTAACTGCAGAGTGAGTGATTACTGGGCATCTTAAGGCGTGTTGCTTTCTGCATAGGTATTTCTTCTCCTCTCTGCTTATATCTAGCATGCATGTTTTGGATGGTCCCTGGGGTGTGAGATTTTCCAGACCTCCCTTTTCTCAGGGGCTCTTCCTTCCTGCTCATTTCTAGCTATCGGCCTACTCTACCAGGCTGATGATCTTGCACCATGATGCTGTGCTGGATTTTCTGGAACAGAAGGGAAGGCTAGTTTTCTCCTGGAACAGCTGTCCTTCCCATGTAAGGCGTGACATGTCAATGTAAATTGCACCTACTTGGGTTGTATTGTAATCAAATAACTGGTAGTAATGTTGAATGAAGCTGGGTCCAATCTGCTCCCAAATTGGCTTGCCTCATATTCTGGAGCATCACTGGCCTCACTGAGACTCAAGGGGCTGGCACAGGGGCAGCAGCAACACAGTGCGCTCTGCGACCACTGTCCCTTTTCCCTTGCCTTCCCTTGCCCGCTCCACTGCACTCTTGTTTTTGCTTGAAATTTTATTTTCCCATTTTGAAAATTGCCTTTCTATATATTTAGCAGAAACTATATTTAGTGTTCAAAGCACTTGAACGTATGTTCTCTCATTTAACAATCTGTGGAATGGAGGAACTTGTCTTTATTTTATACGCAAGAAACTGTGGCTTGGGTAGGTTAAGAATGTATCAAAGATTACGAAGCTGGTAAATGGAGAAGCCTCCTCCCTCTAGCTTCAGGGATTTTTTTGCACTCTCTGTCAGTGCTGCAAGAGCCTCTAAATATCTGTTATCTCTGGGAAGCCAGTTTTCTCTTTTGCCTTTTATACCAGCCATAGCTTCCTTTAGAAATATATGGGCGTATTGTAACTCTCATAGAAGTTCTTTCATCAGTGGGCTACAGAAGGTCCTGAAATTTCTCAGGAGAACTTAATTCCAAAATTCTGTTAGAAGGAACACCCCACCAAAAGCCAGAACCATCAAAACTGAACAAGCGTCTAGTTTATCAGGCATGTGGTCTTCTCTCAGCATATCTTATACTGAGAGTAATAGGATAATAAAAATGTTCTCAATATGCACCGCCAGCTTACTTTATTTCAGATATTATTAAACTAGTCTTCTCTCAAACCTCCTATTAAAAAAACCCACAAAACTCTTGAAAGAAGAGTGATAAATGCTTTAAAAGTCCATCATTGAGCCAATAAGAAAGTTACATTCATATGGCCCAAAAAGCATGAAAGCAGAAGTGAGAGGGTGAGAAAATTACAGAATGTAACTTTTTCACTGAGGCCACCTACTGCTTCCTGGGATGAGCTTCAGATTTTAAGGCTGGGATAAGAAGTCAATACCAAGAGTTCACCTTGTGGGGTGGGTCTAATAAGAGCCCATTGTGTAAAAGCCTATAACCTAAGAAGAGGTTCTAAAACACTACAGAAATCCTTACCAATTCTATTAATATTTTTTGTTTCCCCAACATTAGGTTGGCCCATGTCAGAATGTTGATTCTTGACTATTATTGACCTATAAGTGTGGCAGTTTCATGTGATTTAATGTAATAGAATGTCATTGAGATTTTTGCTCCTGGCTGTATCTCCAATGCCTAGAAGAGCATCAGGTACATAGGAGGTACTGAATAAACATTTGTTGATGGGATGAATGAATAAAATCAAATTGGAAACCAATCATCAAAAACAAGTAGAATAACTGCATATGTGAGTTAAATCACATTTAAACAACCCATAACAAAAGAAGAATTGATAATAAAAATGAAAGGAAATCTAAGTTTAATATCTGCTGGAAACAGAAGGAAAAAATAGGAAGCAGGTGGTGGTCTCTTGGAGTTGCCTTTAGTGAGATTTGACCAGGTAACTGGGTAAACACATTGACTTCTAGGCTCCCCACTGTACTCTTCTTAGCTGTTATTTGCCAGCTTGAAATTTCTGATTTTCATTACCATCTGAATAACACAGATATTAAAAAATAAAAAAACTCATCTTTTCAATGTTTATAACCAAATGTAATTTCCTTGAGTAATGTACAAGTTCATATTCATAAGAGAAATATGGAATCTCAATTAAAAGTCCTATGATGTAGAGCTTTGAAGCCCTCCTTTCAAGAGTTATCCAAGATTATGTGACGTTTCCTCACCACCCGGTCTCTCTTTCATATTTAATCAGATGCTGAGATTAGAGATGCAATTTCCTTTTTGTGTCTAGGGAGGTTTATCAGAATGCTGCACACTATTGCTTCCACTCTGCTTCTCCTCATCCCCAGGTTATAGGACCAAAGTGTCTATCTTACAGTTATTCATTGGACATTATTTACTTTCTTGATTTAATGAACCAAAATACTGTGAAGTCACATTTTGTGTGGTGGTTAAATTCAAAAGTCAACAAGTAAGGTGAAAATCATATATCGTTAAAACTTCACATTAAAACCTTTCTGCTACCCATAAATATGCAAAGTTTTAAGTGTACAATCTTAAGTAGTATTCCTGTGTACTGGATGAGAACCACTGAATTAACTAAAGACATAAATAAGAGAGAAGCATATCAGTAGATGTACAGCTATTCAAATCCTCTGTCTTAAACAAGACTATGAAATTCATGGGGAGGACCATCGGGTAGGTGGAGACTCCTAAAGTACTTTTTGTTTTAATGGTATGCCTCTACCTGTATTACATGTGCATGTATTTATTCATATTGAGGATAACATATTGCATTTTATGTAGGAGTCAGGGCCTAACCCTAGGGCTGAGGATCATGCATCTGCCTTTCTTTCTTTCTTTCTTTCTTTCTTTCTTTCTTTCTTTCTTTCTTTCTTTCTTTCTTTCTTTCTTTCTTTCTTCCTTCCTTCCTTCCTTCCTTCCTTCCTTCCTTCCTTCCTTCCTTCTTTCTTTCTTCTTCTTTTTTTTTTTTTTCCTGAGATGGAGTCTCCCTCTGTCGTCCACGCTGGAGTGCAGTGGCATGATCTTGGCTCACCGCAACCTCCACGTCCCGGGTTCAAGAGATTCTTTTGCTTCAGCCTCCCGAGTAGCTGGGACTACAAGTACACGCCACCGCGTCCAGCTAATTTTTGTATTTTTTGTAGAGATGGGGTTTTGCCCTGTTGGCCAGGCTGTCTCAAACTCCTGACCTCAAGTGATCCACCTGCCTCGGTCTCCCAAAGTGCTGGGATTACAGGCAAGAGCCACCATGCCCAGCTATGCATTTCTCTTATATAAACAAAAGAGATCATTGGGTACCAAATAGAGATTCAAGTTTTGGGCTAAATTGTTTACATACTGAACCCACACAGCCAGAATGCCTCCTTCCTAGAAAAAGTGTGGTTGTGAGAGAGGTGAGTGGGCCTATTAGGTCCTGGGAGAGAGTGAGAACTTCAGCCTGTGGATGTATACCAGATCTGCTGTGAGGATGGCAACCTACTGTAACAAAGGTCTGTTCAGCCCAGATATGCGTGAGTGAGATTTTCAGCTGGGCCTGGGATTAGAGTCTAGGCGCTTTAGGTAATGCCAGATCTGTTAGAGATATTTTCCTCCAGAGTTCCCCCTTGTTCTCCACTGCTTCTGGGGCAGGAAGTCTAAGAAGAGACCCAGAGGTAATTTTACCATGAAGATAATAAAGCTACAGTTTAGGGTTCTGCAATTGCATGAGTCCCTTTCAATATATGGGGAGGAGTCTTAGCAATATGATCAAATGATCATTTTTTCAAAATTTGTGACATTAAGATATTTTAAATGCAGTCAGCTAAGGCCACTCTTTCTTTCTCCGCAACTTCTCCAGACAAATCCTATTAGTTTGTTTTTGGTGGAGTAGTTGTAGACATTTCTGGGATCCAGCTAAGGGGAGAGTTGCATTGGAATTACAGTGAGTTGGGGTTTTGTGATTCACACATAAGTCACTTCCTGGCAAAGGTAAGTTGTAGCTGACTGTCCTGTTGCATGAATGGCTTCCAGGATGCTCTTGCCACCTGCTGAGATGACCTGCCTGGTGCTGGCAGGAGGATGTGAGGCCAGAAGCTATGCTGCCATGTGAATATGTCTTACACAGCCCGGCACTGGATGCCGACGGGCAGTGGAGGAGAAACCTGAAGAGAAAAAGACTAAGTTATGGTTCCTTCCCTGCCTTGAAAATGATGTCATAAAATTGTTGGCATGTACAGCTGAAAATGTAGGAAACGTACCAAAAAAAGTATGTTAGGCAGTTAATTAATACAAATATTGTGTGCTTTATCTTCATTTTATGATGTTTGTGGTATTTGTCAGTTTTCTAAAATTTGCGTGCTATGATATACTTTGTCTTTTCTTTATAAGTAAATATTCACTTTTATGCAAAATTTTGTTTTTGTAACTTTGCATTCATTTCTAAAATGGGCTGTCAAAATTGTACATAAACTTCAGGTCTCACTATAGCTGCATCTCTGCAGGCTGGACTCTTGGCCAAAGAATGTTTCCACACCCTACCAAGGCTTTTCTTGCTTGCTTAGGACATTCATCCACTGCAGGGACATATGTCTCATGAGCTTCAGAGGTCACCAATCTTTTAAAGGCTACCTGAAATTGAGGACAGGTTGCAGTGCCCAGAGCTGGGTAGCATATGAAGTCTGGCCTCTGATCTTTGACAGTAAACTCTCTCTTTTTATAGGGAAGAACAAAGAATGGCCAGTGTGCAGACCATGAACCAGAAAGAGGAGGCTGCTTTCCTTCTTATTTGGGAGAAAAAAGACAAATGAATACTTTGCTTTCATTCCCAGTTGCCCCTGGCTTGTGTGACCCAGAGGGTGGCAAAATCAGATAGAAGTTCTTTCCCTAGACAGAGGCGATCTTCAAAGCCATTGTTAGAGAGAAGTACTGCTAGTCTAGGAGGCAGAAGACTCAAGTTCTTATTCATCAAGCTACTTCTGCCTCCCTGTGATTTACATTCCTGTTCTGTAAAATGGGAATTTTAGTCCCTTGCTTGATTGTGTTAAAGGACGTATTACACAATGCTGGCTACAGAGCCACGGAAACGTGAAATTCACTAAGTCCGTGTAAGAGATTTGATGAGCAGAAGAAAGTATTAAGGATAAAAATCAATACTGTTATTTAGCTAAACTTTCAGAAAATATTTTCCTGGACTAGCCGTGGGCTACAATAGGGGGGTCCTGATTAATTATGGTCAGGGAGGCTCAGAAGATCTGGAGTTCTATAATAATGCAGTCTAATTCATGGGGGCCAATTTGTTCAAGCCTAGCCATGTTTGTCAGTATAATTGAAAGGAGAATCATCAGATTCCAAGTGCCCCAGCCAGTAGCAGACCCAGGGGACTGTGCTCTCGTTCTGCCTGGAAACCTCACTAGGCTACTTGATTCCAGGCTGGCAGGAAGGGAGGAAACCTTCTTTCTGGATTTTGGGCTGCCTATTAATCAACATCACTTTCCTCATTAATATAAAGGCATCCTCAGCTGCACATTTTGAGGAGCTTCCAACAATTCGTTTTTCCTCTGGTTACAGAAAAATCAGCCTTCATAATGAGGAGGAAAGCTGTGTTTTTCACAGAGCTAAATATTAATTCTTTCAGTTTGTCATTTACATATCCCTCAAATTAGGTTTACTTTTTCAATTTACATGACTGAAGCCCCACAGCTAGAAGATATACAATTAACACTCTTTCTCTGGGTAGGGTCAGAGGGCCTGCTTTGTGGGCTCAGGTTTCTCTGAAGACAGTCGCTGAAGGTACATGAGAAATGGAAATTTAATTGGCATAACTAGGAGGATCTCCTTGAAGGCTGAGAAGATTTTCCTTGGCCGGTTGTTTCCACACAAACAATGTTGGCCAGGGGTGATTCCACTTTCATGTCTCTTCCCTCCACAGAGGGGAAGCGCCAGCCACTGCCTGTATGCCTTTAGGGACAGGCCCTACTCTTCTCTGCCAAGATCAAGGAGTCCAGTGGCCACTCAGGGGGTATTGTCTCTTTGCCAGGGCTAGTGGTCTGCATGTGTCAACTAGATCTTCACCAAGGTTTATAGATGCCTTGCTCAAAAACTTGCCTTGATGTTAAAACAGATGGGCTGAGTACTTTCTGCTGCAAGAAGCCTGTATGGATGTCCCAATACCTCTTCTCTTCCTCCCTCCCACTATTCCCTCCTTCCCTCCATTACCTCCTCCCCTTCTTCCCCTCCCTTCCTATCTCCTTTCTTCTCTGCTTCCCTCCCTCTCTTCCTTCCTCACTTCATTTCCTTCTTCCCTTCTTCTGCCTCCTTACCTCCCCCCTCCCTATCTTCTTTCTTCCTTCCCTCCATTCCTTCTTCCCTTCCTCCCCCTCCTTCCCTCCCTCTCTTCCTCCCTATCTTCTTTCCTCCCTCCCTTTCCCTTCCTCTCTTTCCCTCCTTGCCTTTCATGTCTAGTGTCTATGTGCTAGATGCTGCTAGATGCTGGAAATACTACGATGACAAAGACGCAGGCTGGTGAGGGAGACAGAAACAGGCATGCTTAAGGCAGTCTGATAACCATCTCCATAGAGGAGAGGACAGGGTTCTGTGGCGCAAAGAGGAGCCAGGCCAGCGGGATGGGTCTTACCTCTGAAATCTCTCAGCACCCACTGTTGACTGTCGATACCCGACACTGGATTTTCCGGTGCCTCTTGCACTATTATTTATCTGAAAGGTGTCTGTGATTCTGGTCTTAGACAGGCCAAATTAAATATTCACGAGTTCATTTTTCTCACCTATAAAACAGAAATAGCAAAACCTGAGTTCAGTCATGCCATGCACTTAGAATTCCAACCACAGCAAATGCCTCCTGAGCCATGAATGGTATCAAATAGGGGTTAGGCTGCTATTTGACCTTTCTCTGTAAGTGACAGTTCATGTCATAGAATTACCTCTGATTCTTAAGGACTTAGAAGACCTCCTTGGAAAGCCAAGGCAAAAAAAGGTTCATGGTGTTGGATTCTTCTTAAGAGTGCTGAGTAGCAGGATTTCTTTTCTGGATGCCTTCTGAAGTCATTTGAGGTTAATAAGGTGGGCAGTGTCAGCTTTTCATTTTGATCGGGTGAGAAGAATCAAAGTCAAAATTTTGTATCTACACAGCTGGTGGTTGTATTATATATATATATATATATATATATATATATAAAATTTTGGCATTTGGCTTAGTGCTTAATCTGTGTTTTCTCAATTAAGAAGAGAATGTCTTGGTGGCAAAGAGTGCTGAGTCTAAGGTCAGATAGAGCCTGATTCAAGTCCTGAATGTACCAGCTGTATAAACTTGAGCAAGTCACTTCATTTCTCTAAAGCTCAGTCTCTGTTTCCTCTCTCTCAAGTAGAGACAATTGCACTACTACCTTAGAGGAATATTGTGATTTCTAAGTGCTCTTGTCAGGCCTTAAATATGCAATAATTATTTATTATTACAGAATACCAAATGTATGCATGCTGTGCACATGTGAATCAAAGCATATGCCTGTGGTTTTCATGTACATTAGACAAAGCTTCTTGGCACACTTCACCTCACAGAGGACAACTTCGAGGTACATTAATTGGTGTGGTGGCTACTTGTAAAAGACACTCAAAGGGCTGTCTCTTCAGTCCCTCTTCTCCAATAATTGTCTCTCCTCATCCTTAATGTGGCCATATGAGAGTCACTGTGCTGATAGAGTGATTCTTTTCCTTAGCCATAGCTTATTGGCTCAAGGTTCAGACTTGGGAGCCAGGGAGTTGGGTGAGGTTCTTTCTTTGACCTATATCAGTCAAAACCATAGTCCAGGAGATGTTAGAGTAGCCGTTCTTCCTGCCATGTGGACCTGAGAAGCACAAGAATTTGGCCTGGAGAGAGAGAAAGAGGAAGGAAGGAAGGAAGGAAAGAAGGAAGGAAGGAAGGAAGAAAGGAAGGAAGGAAAGAAGGAAGGAAGGAAGGAAGAAAGGAAGGAAGGAAAGAAGGAAGGAGAAGGGGAAGGGGAAGGGAAGGGAAGGAGGGAAGGGAAGGGAAGAAGGAGGGAGGGAGGAAGGAGGGAGGGAGGAAGGAGGGAGGGAGGAAGGAGGGAGGGAGGGAAGAAAATGAAAAAGGGGGAAAAGGAGGGAAGGAGGGAGAAAGGGGAGAGAAAGGGAGGGAGGAAAGAAGAAAGAGAAGAAAGAAAGTAAGGATGGAAGTGAGGAAGAGATGAGTAGTGGATGTGCTGAGAGGAGTGGGAATATGAGCCGGGCAATGAATCCCAAGTTATATCTTGTTCCATTTATTCCTGAGATCTAGTCGTATTCCAGTTTCTATGCTTTTTAAGATTATCCAGCAGCATTTTAATAATTCATCTCTACTTTTACTTAAGCTATGGAGAGTTGGATTTTCTAAGTAATACCTTCTTCCACACATATTACACCAGGGAGAGTGCCTAGCACAGATGTCTAGCTGATATTAACTGCTAATAGACATTACACCCACCTGGTCTTTCTAAATAGTTGGTCATCATCATTATGATGACATTAGAGAGTGGATACATGAGTTTAAAAATTACTTTGTATTTTATTGTTCTTTCTCTGAGTTAGTTCCCTCTGAATGAAAAAACAAACAAACAAACAAACAAAACAAAAGCAAAGGTAACATGTTCTTAGTCCAGAGGTAGTCAGAACTAGCCTAGTCATATGAATAAGAGAAAATCTGGAATGGTATTGTAGCTGCAGATATTGGCAGTTTCTAACCCTGGGTCCCAGGAGATTAACAGACCAGGAGCACAAAAAGAAAAGTTCAGTAGAGCAGAGGTTCTAAGGGGCTTGCCTGCCCCTTCCAAGTACTGCTGGAACCACAGTCCTGAGATGCTATCAGGGTCGTTTGTCACAGGGAAGAAGATGATCCTGGAAAAAGACGTTCCAGGGTCCTGGGTTCCAAAGAACCCCCACTCTTACCATATGCTATACCTGCAGAGCTAGGAAGCCGAGATCCATCTCTCCTCTGGGGTGGTGGGATAAGTAAGTGGGTAGAAGCATAGACTCCAGAGACAGCTGGAAACTCCCTGAGTTTCAATCCTGGCTCTTATGTGTGATTTTGGGCAAGTTAGTTGATCCCTTTGCCTTTCAATGTCTTTATCTGTAAGATAGGATAAGACTATTTTCCTACAAAGGTCTAGGAGAGGATTAAATGGGTTAGTATATGAGTGTTTGGTACCTAGTAAGACCACACGAATATTAGCGTTATTGTTCCTGCTGCTGTTAGTATGACTAACAACAGCAGCCCTGCGAGCTCACAATCCACAAGGAGGCAGCACTGAGAGTCCTAAAAGCTAACCAATGCAGGCAGTTCCAAAGTAAAGGTATTCACAGTGAGGATTATGGAAATTGAGTAGAAGTTCAGGGAAGACCTCCTCATCTTGAAATCTCTTGCTTGGAGGGAGCCTTAGTTTTCCTCTTGTCCAATAGCTGATGAGACATATGAATTTCATTTATAATATTCCTGTCACACAATCGTCCAACACATCTTTGCACACTTTTCAGTGAGGAACTTGTTTTTTTTCAGGTTAAAGATATCTTATTAAATGGTTTTGCCAGGTAACAAGTCACAGAAGCTACGGAACTAGAAGTCAAACTTTACTCTTCCTTCTGTCTTATAGCATTTCTTTGCCCCTCATTCATTGACTAAGTCTTATTAGTTCTCCCCACCTACACCCCAAATGCAAGATAACTGGTACTTCCTCAAAGGACATGGTTCATAAAGACCATACATAGCTGAAAACTTGTGGAAGTTAAGACTAAACCTCTGAAGGTAGCCATGTTTGTTTGCCAGCTAACATGTCACTGGCATCTGGTTAGAGTATGAACAAAGCTTCAATTCATTTGACCTAATAGTTTAGAAAAGAACCATATCAATGCATTTTGCATTCAGGGATTCACATGATTTCAAATTGTCTGTATGAAACAAAACCTTGTTAATATTTTATCTCAATTTTTTTACATCTATATAATTGAATGTACCTGAGATGCCTCCTGAATCTGTCCCTTCCTCTACATCACCGCCTCTCCTTTACTTTACTCATCATCTTTTTGTGCATTGTTGAACCTACATTTTACATGGTGATTACGATGTCTGTCTATGTGTCTGTGTTCCCATCAGTCTATATACTGAAGAGTAGGGAAGAATTTCTGTTGATATTTTTTCTCCATCTCTCTTCGCTTGGAAATGAGTACACACATTCACACACACACACACACACACACACACACACACACAAAATCTGAAAATATTTTTAATTTTATTTTTATTTATTATTATTATTTTTTAAGATGGAGTTTCACTCTTGTTGCCCAGGCTGGAGTATAGTGGCGCGATTTTCGCTCACTGCAAACTCTGCCTCCCAGGTTCAAGTGATTCTTCCACCTCAGCTTCCCGAATACCTGGGATTACAGGAGCCCACGACCATGCCCAGCTAATTTTTTGTATTTTTAGTAGAGATGGGGTTCCATCATGTTGGCGAGGCTGGTCTCAAACTCCTGACTTCAGGTGATCTGCCCGCCTCGGCCTCCCAAAGTATCTGAAAATATTACTCTCTGTACACACATTCACACACAGAATCTGAAAATATTACTTCATTCAATCTTCCCAACAGTTCTAGGAGGCAGGTGGATATTATCTTCATTTTTCAAATTAATCAATGAGGCTCAGGGAGTTTAATAAAATTGTGTAAGGTCACAAAATTCACAAGTGATAGAGGCATCATTTCAACCTAAGCCTCTGACTCCAAAGTCTATTTTCTATCTACCATGCCAGAACTTTATTTTCAATATTTCCCTTGCTCATTTGAAGCTCCTTAAAGACAGAAACTGTGCCTTTCCATTTTTATTTTGGTAGCCTTTAGCATAGTAAGCCACAGCCACATCCAGGCTGGCATCCACAAAAATTAATAACTGATGTGTTGGTTATTCCTAGAGAATAGTAGAACATGACCTGGAGAGATGAGGAGTGCTTAAAAGTGGAGCAATTTGTTCAGAAGTGATGGTGATTAGGTATGCCTGTCTTTCGAAAATGTTACTGCCAGGGCACAGGGTTCTACTAAGCATCATTCTTGTCATTGTTTCCCAAAATGATGTAAGCCAAACTGAAAGTCCCTAAGACCTGGCAGTGATTTTGATGTTCACTCAGCTACCTGTTTAGTTGTTGACCTTGGTAACTGGTTTGGGGTAATCAATCAAAGGGAAAAGAAAGAAACCAAACCTTGGAGTAAGGGGCCAAGCCTAGTGGAGTCTTCCCCTTTTCTGTACCTCACCGACCTTGTTCAGCAAGCCTGGCACATTTTTTCTTTTCAAAGTCACTCTCACCTGAGGGCTTTTGTGCCAGTTGCTACTTATGCCTGGAAATTTCTTCCTCTGTTCTTCTTCTACCCAAATTCCTATTTGCCTTTTGGGTCTCAGCCTAAATGTCTCTTGTTTAGTGAGGTCCTTTCTGACTCTTCAGTGTAGGTAAGAATTTCAGTTAAGCTCTTGCTGAAATAATCCTTAATACCTAGATATTAATTACATAACTGTTTGCACTAGCATTTGGTATCTCTTTTGCATATTAGACTATGAGCTACTTGAAGGAAGGGACTGTGTCTATTTATCACTTGTCAGACACAGAGCTCCATGTTTTGTACATGATAGGTGCTTAATAAATATGGATCCATGGGTAGATGAATAGATGGGGGATAATAGGACCGTCTCCCTATTTCTCCCACTAGAAGAAAATGAAGACAGAGAACAAAAGAGGTGATTTTCACTTTCATCTGGAGAACATAATGTTTCAATAAGAGAGAAGAAATTTCATTTTCTAGATTTTTGTTTTCAGAATGTTTGTCATTTAAATTCTCATTTTATTTGCCAGTACACTTATATTACTCCAAGAATGAAATTGAATAAATAAATTTTTGAGTAACCCAAGGTGACCGGGAAGCCTAGGCTGCCCGAACTTGCTAGAGGTGAGCAGTCTGCAAGCATCAGGACAGGCAGAACACTCTGTCTGCCTTTGAACTGGCACTTTCTCCTTCACTATTATCTTTAAACGTCAGCTGTAAGTCTGGGAATTGCCCTCATCTTCAGTTCTGGAATGTGATGTGTTTTAAATCTTAAACAATGAAAACAACAAGGGCCTAAGTTAAAATGAAAACTCCCCTCTTTTTATTCAACATGTTCACCAGTTTTTAGGACTCGTTCATTTTCCATCTTCTAAAACAAAAAGGATGATTCATGCTCACAATAAAGACACTATTGGGCACAGAATATAGGGAACCAGACTGGTGTGGAGAATGACAGAGAGCCCCAAAGAGCTTTTAGACTCTCATTAGGGAGTCTGGAATGATATAGAATTTAACATGTAAATAGGCTGACCATGTTTTTTATCTTCCCTAACTGAGACACTTGTGAGAGTAAAAGGAGGTGATAATTATTAATCTGGACTAACCTGTGTAAACATGTACTGTCTGGGCTAAACCTGAACATATGTCCATCCTTTATTTAATAGCACTTTGCAAGAACAATGAAATAGATAGCTCCATGTAGTACATGACTCATTCGTTGCTAACTGAATTTTACAGTTGATAATACTCTAGAAGTTCAGAGAAGGAGGCGGGTGGTATCACTGCCTAATGCTGGGTGGTTAGTGAGGGCTGTAATAAGAAGATATATTCTGAGCTGCATTTGAGAGGATGAGCAGATAGAGAGGTAGGTTAGGAGAGCAGATTCCCTCATGTGCATGAGAGGACAGAGATGTTTTTCAGCATAAAATGCTGAAATCCACCGATCTTGATTATTTAGCCTGAAGTGAAATTTGTGAAAATTATCAATATTTCACACAGAAGAAAACACTCTCTCTTTCCAGCCATGTTTGCAGTTGAATTCTCTAGCCCCACAGCAAACTCATACCCTCCAAAGATGAGCCTGTATGTGCCAGAGGCAGTGCCCCAGTGATACCTCTCTTTCTCATCCTTGCCTCTTCTTCTTTCTTTCCCTTTCCCCCTTCACTCTCCTTTCCTCTTCCTCTCCTTCCTACCCTCTTTCTACTTTCCTTCTATGAGCATTTATGCCACACACACCCATTTATACTCCATCCTGTTTCTGCCCAAGTCATGAGGACCAGGGCAACAACAACAGCAACCAGGACACACTAGACTGTTAGAGTTATCATTGTAAAATAAAGAAGCTGCAACTCTGTGGGTTGGGGTGACTGATCGGCTCCTGTCCAGGGAGCCTGATCTCTTCTAGCCTCCTGAAATTCCCTCAACACTATCTTCAGAAGAAAAACTCCCAATGGCTGAAGACCCAGCTGGGGCACTTCCAAAGAAAGTCACCTTCTTTGTCTCTTTCTTATCTCCAAGCCAAGGCTTAATACCCTTTTTAGAAGAGAGCCTGATCTGTATTTCAAGAGGATTTCTTTTAAGACAATCAAATTGCTAAGCATCATTGTTCTGGTTCTGCTTGGAGAGCTCACTAACTTGCAGCTGTGCACTGTAAGCTCTGCTCCATCAAGGCAGCTTGGAGGGAGCTGTATTGACAGAGGGATGTGAATTCCCGGAGCCTCCAGGACCCTGCCCAGTTAATACGGATGGAAACGCAGGGCATTTAAGTATATTAGCAGTAGGCTTTTAGTTTTTATCTTTGTGAAAAATGCATATTTTGTAAGTAAAAAGTAAAAGTAAAAGTAAAAGAAGTAAACATTTAAAGTAAAAGAATGTTTCACAATTTATAAGAGGTTTTGAGTGTCTTTCATAGTAATATTTGCACATTCTTTTCTTCCTCTAGGAAGTAATAGGCAACACTGTCTCTACCACCCACTTCCCTGCCTTTGGTTCTATGGGTACTGGCTTCCCAGAAGGAAGGAGGCCTGCAGACAGCATGTGCATCACTGCAAGCTGCTGGAAAGCTTAGCGAGCTAGAAGGAAGGGCAGTCTGTTAAGAGAGAAAGAAAAAATATTGATTTTTAAGCCAGAACTGTGGATGTCTGCATATTCTTTCCTGGGGAGTAGAATAGGAGGCTAGAGATCTTCTGGAAAATTCCACTCATGGGATATTGGGTGGAATATCCCACTCATATCTGGTTAACAAGACATTTCCACTTCCACTGGTGTCTGGTTCACAAGAATCTCTGGGAGAGTTCAGAATCAGCTGGCCATGATCAGGCCGGGTTCTGATTTCATGTCTATCTTCCCCTTTGCTCATTTCACTGGCGCCACATGCTTTATTCTTGCAGTGAGGGATGTTCTTTTGGGAAGGAGGCTTAGTTACAGATGTGGTCCGCTTTCAGCGTTAATCATTTTACAGTGCCTGGCTGTTTTTGATCATGGGCTCATTTGCTGGCCTTTTATGTTTGTTTGTTTGTTTGTTTGTTGTTTACCTTTTAAATCAAATTTTACAATGTCACATTGCTTCATGAACCAAAGTAGTTATAAAAGGCATGATAGTAACTGATTAATGAGTTAAAACAAGTTCTCATTTAATGACTATTCTCAAGGCACTGTGTCAGCCACTGTAGAGAGACAGTGGTGGCTGTATTAGTTCATTTTCATGCTGCTAAGACATACCCAAAACTGGGAACAAAAAGAGGTTTAATTGGACTTACAGTTCCACATAGCTGGGGAGGCCTCAGAATCATGGTGGTAGGCAAAAGGCACTTCTTATATGATGGCAGCAAGAGAAAAATGAGGAAGAAGCAAAAGCGGAAACCCCTGATAAACCCATCAGATCTCATGAGATTTATTCATTATCATGAGAATAGCATGGGAAAGACTGGCCCCCATGATTCAATTACTTCTCCCTGGGTCCCTCCTACAACATGTGGGAATTCTGGGAGATATAATTCAAGTTGAGATTTGGGTGGGGACACAGCCAAACCATATCACTCCATCCCTGGCCCCTCCAAATCTTATGTCCTTACATTTCAAAACCAGTCATGCCTTCCCAACAGTCCACCGAAGTCTTAACTCATTTCTGCATTAACCCAAAAGTCCACAGTCCAAAGTCTCATCTGAGACAAGGCAAGTCCCTTCCATCTATGAGCCTGTAAAATCAAAAGCAAGCTAGTTACTTACTAGATACAATGGGGGTACAGTATTGGGTAAATACAGCTGTTCCAAATGGGAGAAATTGGCCATAACGAAGGGGTTACAGGGCCCACCCAAGTCCAAAATCCAGCAGGGAAGTCAAATTTTAAAGCTCCAAGATTATCTCCTTTGACTCCAGGTCTCACATCCAGGTCACACTGATGCAAGAGGTGGGTTCCCATGGTCTTGGTCAACTCCACCAATGTGGCTTTGCAGGGTATAGCCTCCCTCCCAGCTGCTTTCATGGGCTGGTGTTGAGTGTCTGTGGCTTTTCCAGGCAAATGGTGCAAGCTGTTGGTGGATTTACCAATCTGGATCTGGAGGATGGTGACCCTCTTCTCACAGCTCCACTAGGCAATGCCCCCGTAGGGACTCTGTGTGGGGGCTCTGACCCCACAATTCCCTTCTGCACTGCCCTAGCAGCAGTTCTCCATGAGGGCCCTGCCTCTGCAGCAAACTTTTGCCTGTGCATCCAGGCATTTCCCTACCTCTTCTGAAATCTAGATGGAGGTTTCCAAACCTCAATTCTTCAATTCTGTGTATCGGCAGACTCAACACCATGTGGAAACTGCCAAGGCTTGGGGCTTCCACCCTCTAAAGCCACAGCCTGAGCTCTATGTTGGCCCCTTTCAGCCACAACTGGAGCAGCTGGGACACAGGTCACCAAGTCCCTAAGCGGCATACAGCACGGGGACCCTGGACCCAGCCCACAAAACCACAGACCTCCAGGCCTGTGATGAGAGGGGCTGCTGTGAAGGTCTCTGATGTGGCCTGGAGACATTTTCCCTGTGGTCTTGGGGATTAACATTAGGTTCCTTGCTACTTATGAAAATTTCTGCAGCTGGCTTGAATTTCTCCTAAAAAAAAAAAATGAGTTTTCCTTTTCTACTGCATCATCAGGCTGAAAATTTTCTGAACAAAATTATGCTCTGTTTCCCTTTTAAAATGGAAAGTTTTTAACAGCACTCAAGTCACCTTTTGAATGCTTTGCTGCTTAGAAATTTCTTCCTCCAGATACTCTAAATCAACTCTCTGAAATTCAAAGTTCCACAAATCTTTAGGGTAGGGGCAAAATATCACCAATCTCTTTGCTAAAACATAACAAGAGTCACCTTTGCTCCAGTTCCCAACAAGTTCTTCATCTCCATCTGAGACCACCTCAGCATGGATCTTATTGTTAATATCACTGTCAGCGTTTTTGTCAAAGCCATTCAACAAGTCTCTAGGGAGTTCCAAACTTTTCCACATTTTCTTGTCTCCTGAGCCCTCCAAGTCTCTAGGAGGCTCCCCACTTTCCCACATTTTCTTGTCTTCTTCCGAGCCTGCCAAACTGTTCCAAACTCTTCCTGTTACCCAGTTCCAAAGTCAATTCCACATTTTCAGGAATCTTTTCAACAATGTCCCACCCTACTGGTACCAATTTACTGTATTAGTTCATTTTCATGCTGCTGATAAAGACATACCCGAAACTGGGAATGAACTGAGGTTTAACTGGACTTACAGTTCCACATGGCTGGGGAGGCCTCAGAATCATGGTGGGAGGTGAAAAGCACTTCCTATATGGTGGTGGCAAGAGAAAAATGAGGAAGAAGCAAAAGCAGAAACCTCTGATAAACCCATTAGATCTTGTGAGACTTATTCACTCTCATGAGAATAGCATGGGAAAGACTGGCCCCCATGATTCAATTACTGCCACCTGGGTCCCTCCCACAACACATGGGAATTCTGGGAGATGCAATTTAAGTTGAGATTTTGGTGGGGACATAGCCAAACCATATCACTGGCTTTCGGTGGAGATTATGCATTGGAATCTCCTGGGGAGCTTCTAATAAATACCTTACCCACTCAAAGCAGTCTGTAGATTCAACATAATCTCCATCAAAATCCCAGTGGCATTTTTTTCAGAATTAGAAAAATTCATTTTAAAATAAATATGGATTCAAAGGACCCTGAATAGACAACAAAATATTTAAAAAGAACAAAGCTAGAGGTGTCACAATCTTTAATTTTAAAACTTACTACAAGCTATGGTAATCAAAAAAATCAGTATGGTACTGGAATAAAGATAGACATAGACCAGTGAAATAGAATAAAGAGTCCATAAATAAATCCTGGTTTATATGATCAAATAATCTTTGCGAAAAGTGCTAAGATCATGCAAAGGGAAAAGAGCTTTTTCAACAACTGGTGTTGGGAAAACTAGATATCCACATGCAAAAGAATGACATTCTTATCACATATACAAAAATTAACTCAAGCTGGATTAAAGACTTAAACATGAGACCAAAAACTATACATCTCCTAGAAGAAAACATAGGGGCATAGGGGAAAAGCTTCATGACAATGAGTATGACAATGAATTTTTGGATATGTCATCAAAAACACAGGCAACAAAAGTAAAAATAGACAAATGGGACTGCATCAAACTTAAAAATTTCTGTGCATCAAAGAATGCCATCAATGGAGTGAAAAGGCAAACTACAGATTGGGGGAACATATTTTTAAATCTGATAAAGGGTTAATATGTAGAATACATAAAGAAATCTTGCAATTCAACAATAAAAAATAACACAACTAAAATATGGGCAAAGATCTTGAATAGACATTTATCCAAAGATAATATACAAATGGCCAATAAGCATGAAGAGATGCTCAACGTCACCAATCATTAGAGAGATACAAATGAAAACCACAATGAGACACCTCTCACACCCATTAGGATGGCTACTAGCACTAAAACAGAAAATAAGAAGTGTTGGCAAGGATATGGAGAAATTAGAACTCTTATACACTGTCGGTAGAAATATAAAATGGTGCAGCTTCTGTGGAAAACAGTATGATGACTGCTTCAAAAATTGAACATAGAATTACCGTATGATCTAGTAATCCCAGTTCTGGGAATACAGCCAAAATAATAGAAAGCGGGATCTTGAAAAGACATCTGCACATCCATGTTTATAGCAGCATTATTCACAGTAGACAAGGGGTGGAACCATCCCAAATGTCCACTCACAGATGAATGAACAAAGACAGTATAACATATAACTATAATGGAATATTATTTAGCTTACTAAAGGAAAGAAATCCTGTTGCATGGTATACAACATGGATGAACCTTGAGAATATTATGTTGAGTGAAATAAGACAGCCATAAATAGACAAATACTGTGTGAATCCACTTACATGAGATATCTAAAGTAGTCAAATTCATGGAGACAGACAGTAGAATGGTGGTGGCTGGGGCGGGGGTTGGGGGGAATGGGGTCATTGTTTAATGGGTACAGAGTTTCAGTTTTGCAAGATGAAAATGTTCTGGAGGTACAACCATGTGAATATGCATAACATTACTGAACTGTAAACTTAAAAATTGTTCAGATGGTAAAAAAAAAAAAAAAAGAAACACCCCAAAATAAAAATAAACAAAAATGCCTAGACCCCAACCTCAGACCATTTGCAGCCCAGTGTTGGTATTTCCATGAAGCCCCCAGATGACTAAGATGTGCTGCAGGGCTGAGAAGCTCCGCAGTAAAGAGATGGTGGGTGGGTAAGGACTGGTCTTGCCTGTGGGGAGTTCATTCATTCTCTAGAGGGAATGTGCAGTGTATATCTAGATCATCATATAATCAGTCCACTGTGATATGGTATGGGCCTTAGACTTACCAAGTGTCATGAAAAATCAGAAGGTAAAGACCTTCCTTGCAGTATGGGGTGAGTTTCCAGGCATTTGTGCCAGGCTATGAAGAAGCAATGGGGGTTGACAGGAGGGTGAAGAGGGGAGAGGGTCTCCAGCTGTCACAAAAGCAGGAGGGTGGGTAAAAAAAGCCTGGCATCATTAGGAAACAGAGGGATATCTAATTTCACTTGAGTATGTACGATGTGTGTGAGGGGGTTATAATGGGAATTACAATTTCAAAGACAAGCTGATGCCAGAGTGTGGAGGGTCTTGAATGTCATGCTAAGAAGATTATATATTATTCAGTAGACAATAGGGAGTCATTGCTTTTTTAGTAGGGGAATGAGAAAAGCTAAAACATCTGGGTGATTGAAAATCCAGAGTGATAAGAGCTATGTTTGAAGAAGATATATTTTACTCCTTTCTTAAATGACATATTCCAGCCAATACTTTAGAATTGCCTGTTTGCATTTCACGCAGGTTTTCAACACATGCTATTTCATCTTCCTCTGCCTGGTCCAGTGCCTCTGTTTCCTCCAACTTGAAGCTCCCTAGACCCCAATTCATCCAGTTGAGCAAGTAGAATTCACTCCACCTGGGTTCCCATCCAATGGGCCTAGTCACTTTGCAAAGCTAAAACAATCTGCTGCAAGCAACTCCCTTAAGGGAGAGGCAATTTGTATTAGAAAGATTAGTGCTGACTTTCATCCACAGCAAAACCATTTTGCTACAACACAGCCCTTTTTGTAAGCAGGAGCCCAATCCTGCCACAGAGCCTAGCGTGAATGCTGCTGATCTCCTTGGACAAGACTGCTGGGGCCTTTGGGAACAGCATGTGGCCACATGTCAGTTTGCTTCTTTGACAAGTCTCTACTATCTTTACCCCAGAAAGCCTGGACAATTGTATTTTGTAGAATATTTTCAAATCTGCTTCCAGACCTTGACATTTTGAAACAACTAACCTGCTTTGTTTGAGAAATGCATTTAAATAAATTAATGAAACCACTGCTCTGAATGAATCCTTTCAGCCTGCTTACAGAGAAATTTTGAAAGGGCAATATTATCACTGACAAAAACCGCAGCATCTGAGCAATTTGATATCCAGAAAGCTGAGTAGGGAGGCAGAACATAATGACAGTTTTACCTATAGCAAAACCATTAAAGGTCGCTTACCAGAAGGACAGCTGAAACACAATTTGTTTTCAAATTATAAGATTAAAGAACATTCCTTGAAGAAAGTATTATTATACAGTGTCAAAAGAAAGAGAGATTAAAATGGTTGGAAGATGCAATCACAGCTGAGATAAATTCTACTTTCTCTGTGGTTTGCACACCCTACAGTCTCTCCGGCTCAATGGATTGGGTGGGTTGGAGAAATTAGCAAGTGCTCCTCTCTCTATACAAATCTTTCCCCCACTGAGAGTTCTTTTCCCCTCTGGTCTTACTGAAAACATGCTTGCCTACCAGGCAACCCATGTGGAGGAGTGAAGGGTGTCTTTGTTAATGGTGCCCATTGGAGAGGACAACATTAAAAATTCTCTAAAATGAAGAGGGCAATTTTGAGTTTCCAAGTCATTAGGCAGGTTTATGACTTGTCCATTTGCAAAGGAGCTGATGGGACTCTCCACACAGCCATTTCACTTAAAATGGGCTCATCTTGCACATGGCTTTGTTCAGTCTTCCTCTCATGCCCAGAACTCTTCTGGTGCAGGCTGAGGCTGCCTTTGGGAGACATTGGAAAGTCTATCCTGTCTCCCCTGCAGCACCATTTTACTTAAAATGCTATATAGCACCTCAACAAGACTATACATGACTCTTTGCAATGAGCAAGTTAAATCAAATAAAACCCCGCTCTATTACTACTGTCAATTCTACAACATGTATCATGCATAAGTTCTTCACAAATATTAGCTAAGAGTGAACCTGCACTACCTTCTTGAATGGTAACTCAAAGGTGTTTTCTGCATTTTTAAAATATTTATTTGAATACAGTCCTTGAAAACACAACTTTTTCTTTATGCAAGACTTTCGGTAACAGACGTAATTTGTTCAAACCTAGACAAAACAGAGTGGCAAGAAATAGGAAGATTATGCAACTTGACTATTTGGAATGTAATAAATAATAATGTGCTGTTCTGAACACACAAAAATAGAGAGCTTCTAAATACATTGTCAGACTGATCACCCAGTTCTTCCTTATTCAAAATGCCTGCTGCAAACATAAATGCCTGCTCAATGGCCACTGAACATCCTTTATGCCTCTTGTCTTCCTGGACCAGACAAGTTTTCTTGCTTTCTTGTGCCCTTCTCAAATGTTAGTTCTTTATGAAACTTGCCCACACCATCTCCTTTCTCAATGCGTGTTGGGGGTAGGAGGATTATGAAGAATTGCTGGAGAGCTGGGGCCAAAGTCAAGCTGTCTGGAGGCCAGAAGCTGGTTGGCACAGTCCTGTCCCAAGAATGCCTGGTCATCTTGCTTTTCCTTCCACTATCCTAGATAAAAAGACCACAGCATTATTGACAACCCAGCAGAGCTCCTTAGATGTCCCTGCTGCTGGAACCCACACTCCAAACTTGGTTTTACACCCCAGCCAGTAGAGCAAGAGCTATTGCTGTTGTGCTCTCTCTGGGAATCAGGAGGGTCTCCTTACAGAAGTCATCAATTGCCCCCTACCACACCCAAACAAAAACAACTTAATTTGAACTAAACTTCAATTACTCAGTTAAAAGCCAGACTTTTGATGTCATCCTTGTTTCTATTCTGTTCCTTTTAACTCCCATGTTTAATTCCAATCTCACCAAAAGTGGGTCTTGAAGTTTTAGCACCTTGTTTAGGAAACATGTCCTGTTTCTCAGAGATCCCAGTGAAAAGACAGATATTTTCTATCTATGTTACTACTTTGCCTACATCAGAGGCCAGAGATCAGGCTTGATATTTTAGTATATCTTTCTATTTGTCTGAATTTAGGATCAATTAAGAAAATAGACAAAAAAAATCAGAAATAATGATTAGATTAATGTCAATTTTATTAATCACTAACCTGAATTTGAAAATGTGGATTAAATAGGCAGCTACAAATTACACCTTCCTCTGTTTTTTTCCAAGTCTAGACTTAGAGTCTACCCATATTTTGAGAGGCTAGACATACTAAAAAGATGTTTTTAGCTGGATTTTCTGCCTCATATAACTCTATGAGGGAGTTCCTAATGGTACATCATCTTTTATAGATGAATAAATTCACAAGATAAGTAACTTATCCAACAGTCATAACTGCTGCCTTCAGCAAACTTATATCTCAGTGGAAATAGGAGATAAGCTGTTAATTATAAAATTATATTGGAATACACTAGATTAAAATTTAGAAAATAGAATGAAAGAGACCTAATTAGATCATTTAGTCATGGGTGACTTTGAAGCTAGGTCTGAGAGGTGAGCAGGCACCAACCATGAGAAAAGCATAAATCAAAGTAGGAAAACAACTAGCAAACTATCAGTTGATATAGTTTAGATATTTGTCCTCACCCAAATCTCATTTTGTATGTAATCCCCAGTGCTGGAGGTGGGGCCTGGTGGGAGGTGTTTGGATCATGAGGGTGGATCTCTCATGGCTTGGTACTGTCTTCATGATAGTGAGTTCTCACAAGATTTGGTCATTTAAAAAAGTGTGTGGCACCTCCCTTTATTCTCTGTCTTGCTTCTGCTTTTGCCGTGCATTGTGCCTGCTCCCCCTTAGCCTCCCACCATGATTGTAAGCTTCCTGAGGCCTCCCTAGAAGCTGAACAGATGCCAGCAGGATGCTTTTTGTAAAACATGCAAAACTGTGAGCCAATTAAACCTCTTTTCTTTATAAATTACCCTGTCCCAATTATTTCTTTATAGCAATGCAAGAACATAACACACTAATGCATAGCAGTTATTTAATAAATGCTCGTATCCCCTCCCTTGTCAACCCCTTCTTATAGAAACTTGACATGTATATCAGCCAAAAGTTTTAAAATCATGGTGAAGGAAACTGTATCTCTAAGACTGAAAAAATAAGTGATGAAAATCAGAGGAGGCCTTACCTTGAACTAGAGAACATGCCTTATTAGAAAAGAGCAAATGTGATTGCAGTTTCAGGAAACTAGGGAATACCTTGGCTGTTACCCAAATGGGAAAGACCACCACCCAGCCCCTCCCAACAAAAGCCTGATCTGGCACTATGACAGGAAAGCATCTGGGATATGATGGTGTCCACCATCCATAAGACTCAAGATGAATAAACCAAAGGACTTGGCTAATGACATTCCTTAGAAAAATGTAGATATTTGTTCTACAACCAGTTTAAGGATCTTGACTCCTTACAATAATTTTGAGGGATGGATGAATAGATGGATGGATGGTTGGATGGATGGCCTGTCTCTATGACATCTCTAAGTGATTCCAATCATCACCTTATTATTGAGGACCAGCCAATTCATTCTGACAGATGCTAGGTTTAGAGTTTATAATACATTTTCCAGCACTCAGACAGGGGACCCATTAGGCTAGTAATGGAAGCTGCACTTTCCGGCCAGCTATTTGTGGCAAAATGACTGTTCAATATATTTTGCAGCTCCTTGATAATCCATCCAGTGAATCTTCTATATTCTGTGGAGGACCTGGGAAATACTCCAGGAAACAAGGATAAAGCTAAGATGGTGTTACAAGTTACAAAAAGGGCAGATCCCTTTTATATGTTTTATGTGTTGGGACTATGCCTAAGAATTCATTTAAATGAAATGGCTTATTGCTAAATCATGGGCCCAAAGTAAGTTAATTTGGAGATTCTCCTTTTTAATGTAGCTCTGTCGAAAGTGACAATAACCTCCATAATTAAGGGAACTTTGAGAAGCTTGATTGTTTTAAGAATGTCCTCAATAAATACCTGAGAAATACGAACATGATATTTTGGTAAGTAAATACAAAATTTTAGAATAAGATAAAAATAAGCCAGTGACTTTATGTATTTCCCCTGTCATCTTATTTATGCATTGAGGCCAAATCACTTTGAATTATATGAAGATCCATTTTCTCTTTCATAAAATAAAGAGATTTGTGAGAGAAAGGCCTAAGAGTTTTAGAGGACAGCCAGCTCAATGTGAGCTCTTTGTTTAATATATAGAATGGAAAATTGGATGAATCCTAGGATGAATCAGTAGAAGTATGTATTTCAAGTTAAAGGAGGTGAGGTCACTATAACAGTAATCACATTTTGAGAACATTCACAACCTAGAATATTCCCAATAAAAAGCTTTAAAATATCAAGGAATATAAAAACTGTGACATATAAGAAAATGTTTATGAGCCTAGAGATTTTAGGAATGTAAAAGAGATTTAGAGCCTGGGCGTGGTGGCTCACGCCTGTAATCCCAGCACTTTGGGAGACCAAGGCAGGTGGATCACCTGAGGTTGGGTGTTCAAGACCAGCCTGACCAACATGGAGAAACCCTGTCTTTACTAAAAACAGAAAATTAGCCGGATACAGTGGCACATGCCTGTAATCCCAGCTATTTGGGAGGCTGAGACAGAAGAATCACTTGAACCCAGGAGGTGGAGTTTGCAATGAGCCGAGAGCATGCCATTGCACTCCAGCCTGGGCGACAAGAGTGAAACTCCATCTAAACAAACAAACAAACAAACAAAAAAACAAAAAAAAGAAGAAATAAAAAAAGAGAAGATTTAGAGAAAAATGTGATTATTTAGACTCTGTCTGAAGTGAGTAGACTAAGGAATAGGGATGAAAATGAGAAGGAATAAAACTTCAGGTGTAAAGGACCTTCCCATGAATGGAACTGTGTGAGCTTCGTTTTTGGGCAAAAGGCAGCCACAGGAAATCTTAAGCATGGTGTAGAGAATCATGGCAATGGGTAACAGGTTGAACTACCAACTGGACCTCAACATGCCAGTGCAAGTTCACTGCTGGGCTTGTTCATAAGAATCATCCAAATGAGGTTGTTTAAAAAATAGGAATTTAGGGTGGGCCCAAGCAATCAAGGCCAAAGCGATGTGTGCCTTTATGCTGGTGGAGAGGGTGCCATGATCTGACATGGAATAGCAGGGACCAGGTGGAGTGAGGAGGTTTTGGCACAAGAGGAGATGAGGGTGGAGGTGGAGGCAGCCCGATGTTGGAGTCCGAGTGGGATGAGAAGGAAACCTGAACAGGCAAATGTGTTACAGCAGCCCAGTGTGGGGTGTCAGAGCCCAAGCAGGGTGAAGAGCAATGCTGGGGGCAGTGATGGCAGTCTGGCATGTGTGTTAGAGCCCGAACAGGGTGAGGAAAGCATCGTGCAGCCTGGCAGTGGGTATTAGAGCCTGGCATGGTGAGAAGTGTGTTCCTAAAGGGCAGAGCAGAGGCAGTGCAGAAGGATGATGAGAGGGGTGTCTTTGCAGGGGAGCAGCAACTGTGGCAGCCCAGTGTGAGGTGTAGAAGCCTAAGTGAGGTGGGAGGAGCTTCTGCAGTGGGGGCTGGGGATGGGAGCATAACATGCAGGAGTCTGTGATGGGATCTGGGAATATGAAGAAAAATAAAGTTAGGGCTCAGGCTTAGAAAAGTTGATAGTCTTGAGAAGGAGATGGCACATGAAAGGGATGTCAGGGTAAACAAGGTGCTATAATACAGTATGTCAAGGTGCAGTGAGAAAAAAATAGTGACCCAAATTCTTATCTAAGCACAGGTGACAGAGTATTCAACAAAAAGCCCAAGTATTACAAAATAAAAAAGTCCAGTGACCAGCAACAGTGTATTGATTACATACTGAGGGGATTTTCCTAATAAGTAAGTACATGTGGGATTATGGGAGTCATGCTTCTCACTGTTAGGAAAGAAAATTAGAAACACAAAAAGGAAACAAACAAATAAACAAACAAACTAGAATTGACTCAGGATTCTTGAATTGTAATTGGAGTTTGACATGTGAATCCATAGTTGTCAATCTATAGATATATTGATACATGTAATTTCTAGGTATAGAAATTAATATACATACCTGTATATATGATACAGACACATACACACATACATTTCTTACCACTGAGAAGAAGTGGTAGCAGTGATACCTCAATAACAATGAACACACCTAAACTGATATCTTGGTATCTAAACATCATTCTTCACTAAAAGGAACCATGGCTCCTTGGAGAAATAGCTGATTCTAGGGCTGAGATAGGGAAAGTACTAGATGAGCTAAAACATATTTTTGTGCCAGAAAATAAAGAGGTGCTCAGTGAATGATGAAACATGTCAAAAGGACACAGGACCGAGCTTGAAAGAGCTCATTTTGGTGAAATCTAGGACAATTTGAGCAACAAAATATGTAAGGATAGCAAAAGATTATAACCCAATGAATAAAATATATTCTTGAATCTGTCCTGATATAGATATATGAATGGAGAGAAGAGAAAATGTTTCCTTACAGTGAAATGGCAACTGATAAATGTTGAAGGAATTACGGAGTTTGAAAGTCACCATATAGCAACAATCATTGCATTAATTAATTCAGCTAGGAAACATCAATGGATGCTAAAACTAGTGAGTAAAAATGTGTTGAGGCATACAGTAGCCTCAGGATACATTTCCTCAAAATATTCATTGATTATAAAGTAAAGATGAGTAACTTTATAGTGGAAAAACCTGGCAATCATCCCCATGGTCAGAGATCATGTTTAATAACACCAGTCAAAAGACGCATGGAAATCATGTGTTCTTTGATAAGATGAAATAAGACATATGCACATAAGAAGAAGAACACTTTATTTCTTATGTGATATTTCTGGGGAAAAGAGCATGACCTGAATTTAATGTTGAAGAAGCTTTAGACAAACCTGCACTGAAGGACTTTCTGCAAAATAACTGGCCTGTGATCCTCAAAAGTGGTCAAAGTCATAAAAATTAAAGAAAAGCTGAAGAACAGTTCCAGATTGAAGGAGAGAGACTAAAGACGCATGACAAATAAATGTAACTCATATTCCTGGATTAGATGCTTTTGTTATAAAGGACATTGTACTGACAACTGACAAAGCTCAAATGGTGTCACATGATGAAATAATTAGTAACAAATCAATGTTAGCTGCCTTATTATTATAGTTGCACTTTTGTTGTAAAGAAGGTCTTTATCTGTAGAAAATGTACACTGAAGTATTACAGGAGTGATGGGGCTTTATGTTGTCAATTGAATCTCAAATTATCTCGAGTAGAAAACATGAGGATGGGGGAGTGGGGAGCGATGCTTTTAATAGTCTTGGAACTATTTTGTATATTTGAAATCATTTCAAAATTTAAAAAAGATATTCCTAGACCTCGTTATAGACCTATGGAAGAATATTAATTAATGAAAGTGAGGCACAAGGATCTGTATGCTAAAGAGTCCATGTCGTTCCTTGCTAGGTTTGGAAACCTCTGGGCAAAATCACTGCTTTGCAGACTTTAGTGTGCATACGTTACATGGAAATCTTGTTAGACTTCAGATTCTAATTCAGTTGTTTTGTAGCCGGATTTAATTTTCCGCATTTCTAACAAGCTCCAAGGCAATGCCAAGGCTGTTGATCTGCAGACTAAACTTTGAGTAAAAAACTAGATGATCTTTGAGAACATACTCCACTTGACAAATGATGAGAACAGTATTCTGCTTCCAGTGTTTGTAGAATTTGTGGCACTAGAATTCATAAATGTAAATGTTCCTTCATGACCAGCCTGTAAAATAAACTGGTAGTGGACTTCATCTTTGTGGATAATCTTGCACCTTATAACAAAAGGAGAAGTTTGCCCCTGGAAACATTCTATCAGGCTTTGGACACAATAATAAGAATTTTTTTTTTTTTTTGCCAATATGACCAAAATCTAAGCAATGACACTTTATTAAAGGTCTACAGAAGCATTAAAAAAATGAAAAGTTCTTTGGGGTGATATATCACACTCTCTTAGATCATCATTTTCTTAGAGTTGAAACAGAACTAAAATCAAAAAGATTTTTTTCCCCTCAAAGCACAGGTGGAAAAAGCCTAAGAAGTCAATGTCAAAGATAATCGTCTCAGTTACTTGGTCAATATCTAGCTCTTTCTTACACCTCTGTCAAATCCCAACAGAGTGATTCCTTTATCATCTTTGTATGGAGAAATAATCGTTATTACTGAGTGCCAAACCTGTGCCTGGCAATGGATTAGGTCCATTAAGTTGGTTTAATCCTTTATGTCTATTTTTTTCCATTAAAATTAGGTCATTTTTGTCCTTAGCTTCCTGAGTATCATTCTATGTTCATAACTGCTTTTTTTCATCATATAGATATACTCATAAAATCATATATGGTAATGTTTATGTGCATTTTACAGAGTTACATAAATGCTGTCATAATGTACCCTTCCTTTTGCAACACTTGTAGTTAGGTTTTAAGATCTACGTAGACAGATAGACAGATAGATTGAAGAAGTATTTTCTTCTGTAAACACAATACATTTGGTTTGTGGGCCATTAGTTTGTCTTCAGTGTTTTCTGTTGAAGCAGTGCTATGATAAGCATCTTTTTATATGCTTCTTACTTCATTTGTGCAAGAGCTTCTCGGGGCATGTAAATAGAAACCAAATTGTAGGATCATAGGGTGTGTGCATTGCCAAACTTGCTAGATGATGTCAAATGCCCCTTCATAGTGGTTCTACCTATTTATATTCCCTCTGGAAGTATAAGAGGGTCCCTGGATCCCCATATCTTTGCAAAGGCTCGTTAATCTCATAGGGTTAATGATGTAATGTTCTTGGAACTGTGTCTGACACTTAATCTATGCATATCCCTATGACTCTTCTACAGCAACTGCAGTAACAGCTCCTATTACTATTATTATAAAATCACTACTATTTACTTATTAGAGTATGCCCCAGCCTAGAATGAGTGCTCAGTAAATATCCTTTGAATGAATGGATGCTCAATCCCTAGAGCCATTGTATAAAGTAACATTATTAGGAAAATGAGGCTCCGAGAGGAAACTCACTTGCCCAAGGTTGCCAGTGATGGAACTGGGCCTGGGACTCAGCCCTATTTGTCTCTAGTGTGAATTCAATTTCCATTTTATTCCACTCCCCACATCACTTCAAGTAACAGTGATTTTTTTATACCATTCTATCCTCTATAAAAATTCTGGAACATTAAAATCTGTAATAAACAACAAAAGAAGAATTATTTAAAGATGGTGAAGAGGATGGTTACTAGTCACGTCAAGTGGCCTTGTTTAAAGGGTAGCTTGTGTGTATTACCCTGCTTCCCTCTCCCCTTAGCCCAGGAAGCCCTGTCTCCCAGGAGGGGGCTTCATAGCCTCAGAATGGGCAAGCAGAAGTCTGCAGCTGAAACCAAAGTCCCATGTCCCCCAGGCTGCCCAGGGGCACATTTCTTTCCTACCTCCTCTGTAAGCTGTGCCTGCTGCAGCGGCCTCCCTGGGGCAAGCGCTGCCTCATCTGACAGGCCATAATTTGGGTCATTACACTCTCCCATGGGCAGTAATGACATTTTTTGTTTTCTAGACACGACCTCAGCACAGCTGCCTCATGGGAGGGAGAGTTGATTACTCCTCCACCGTGGCTCCTGTCTTGCAGAAGCCGGCTTCTGAGAGCCACTGCCTTAGTCTGTGGAGCTGCCTGTTTTGTGGCTCTTATCTTCTCAGAGAGGCTCTGCACCGAGGAAGGGAAATCTCTTAAAAGGGTCACACCCTGAAGGCTGTGACTTGGGAATAGTGTGGGAATGTAAGGGCCACAGGGGAATCATTCCTGCTCAAAACAGCTCTGCATTTTACCCAGAGAGATGCTTTGCGTGAAATTCTGGGGAGGCTTAAGCTCAGAAAAGCACCCACCTTAGAATTATGAGAATCATCTTGCTTAGGTGAGTTTCCTTCAAGAAAACCATTTAGATGAACACTAAAGAGTGAGGAAAGCAAGTCCTCTGGGGAAGAGGCAGCCGGGGCAGAGCTGCAGGGGAGTCAGAAGACAGAGCTGGTCCTGCTGCTCCTAGAGGTGCCAGGGGGTCACAGGAGGGGAGACAGGCTGGTGATGGATGGCGATAGCGCTGGCTTCCCCTTAGAATGCTGTCTGAGTGCCAGCTTTACCCAAAGAGGTATTTAGAGAGATGGTGGGATACGATGGATTAAACACACTGACCCTGGGGTCAGATAAAATGGGACCCAGTCACCTTCTGACAATTACTTCCTTAGGAACGTCAGCAACTTGTCAAACCACTCTAAGCTGTTTCCTTATTCGTCAAATGAGGAAATTGCTCTCAGAGTCTTAGGGTCCTGTGCATCCCAGTGTTTTATGACTCTAAGAAGGAGCCATATTTCTATAAAACTGCCAGACTGGGCGCCAGGCTGCCCGCCGCAGACACTGTCTGTCTTCTGGGCCCAGACCCCAAGCTGCAGTTGATTCCGGGTCCTGACTGCATTCACTCCAACTCGTTACCTGTGGCACTGGCTCTGGGGGTGTCTTTGTCAGTGTGGGGTGCTACAAAAGAGTACCATAGACATGGTGGCTTATAAACAACAGAAATTTATTTCTTGCAGATCTGGAGGCTGGAAGTCTAAGGTCAGAGTGCCAGCATGGTTGCGTTCTATGGAGGGCTTCCTTCTGGTTGTATTCTCATGTGGCAGAAAGAGGGCAAATTCCTTTTTTGAAGGTCATTAATGCAATTCATGAGGGTTCTACCCTCATGGCCTAATCACCATGGCCCAAAGGCCTCACCTCCTCATACCATCACCTTGGGGGTAAAGATTTAACATGAATTTTGAAGGGGCACAAACATTCAGTCCATTGCAGGGAGTGACACCTCTGTACTCTGTAAGTACCAGGGATTTGGTTATTTGCAAAACTTATTGAGGTCTCCTCTATTTTCTTATTCCTTCTTACAAATCTAGTTTTAAAACTGCCGGCAATTGAGCTTTTATCAGTAATTTAATTAATAAGTTATTTATTTGAATTACTTTAATGTTCAAAAGTGATTGGCTAATTCTTTTTCCTAACCTAATTTCCCTGAAAGTGGGAAGGTGGGAGTAAGGGTATCTTGGGTTCCTGGTTGAATCCAGTTTCCCTTTCTGAGCGTTCTTAATAGGGAGGTATAGGACTCTGAAATGACCCCAGGGGATCATCTCTTCCTTTTCATGAACATCTAGCACTTAACATGAGCACAGTCAGCAGAAGCCAGGACATCATATTCTCTTGAAATGTGATCTCTGAATTTTCTCTGTCTTATTAGCTTAAGTTGCAGTACATGTTAGAGAGGGGAGAGAACATAATAGTCATTTTAAATACCTGTTAAATTGATAAATAAACACATTGAGAGTCTAAGAAATCACTGGTGACTTCACAGGGGTACGTTCAGGGTTCTATGTAGAGAAGTTGTAGTCGTGAGCACTGTTTCAGCATTGAGATGGGAGTGGAATCCTAACCCCTAGGGTTTGTAAGCAGAAATATGTGGGACTGAGTGTCAGCACAATGCTGCCTGGGTGAGAAATAGAGGAGAATCTTATACTTTTAATAGTTGGAGACTAAAGGAGCTTGTATTATTTATGGAGCTGCTTCTCTGCCCTTTGCTTCTCCACCGAGGCAAGCCAGTGTTCGGGAATCTCTTGTTGGCTGGCACCTAAGCATCCATCTCTTGAAGACTCCAGCCCAATTTAGAACCCCCACTGGCAATGTTACTGACATATGGTTTATGAACATTTCAAGGGTTGAGAAACTACTTTCTTCCAAGAGCAGACTATGCCATTCAGCACTGCTAAGTAGCTCTACAGGTACTAGGAGGCCACAGGTTAGGAAAAGCTGAGTGCTGCCTTGCTATAATTCCTTTGCATGCTCTTTGGAGACATCTACAGGTCTCCGTGGCTACCCCTCAGACAAACTGAAACACCCTTGACCTACCCCAACCCCAGGTCTTCCCTTTTCAAAGCTGATTATCTAGATCAGGGCTTCAAATCTTCCCCAATCCTGGGAACCCTCCCCTGAGAAAGCTCCAGTTGATACTGAGCTTTCCCACAAATATGTCATACTTCTGTCCCTAATATACAATAATCAAGACCTGACTATGTGCCCCGGAGAATCCTAAAGGGGCTCTTCCATCCTGGGGAGTCATGAAGAGAGGAGAAAGTCTGGACTCTGCTGCGGATGGTTGGCTGGAGCTGGACTACAGCATGAGGTCTAATGCCCTGGGAAGAGGCAGCTCTGGGGCCTCTAGTGGTCCCTGTCTGTCTCTAACACACACATGCACACATAAGCACATGCAAACACAAACACACACCAGTTGGGGTAGAGTCAGTGGGAAACGCTGAACTGAATCTGTTCTCCTTTTTCATCCTCTCTCTAGTGAAACATCACCAGCAACTGCCCATCTGCCCCATCTAGGGCCTTTTGGCTGGAGAGAGGCAGCATTTGAGTTCTGTGTGAAGCTCTAGTGTGTCCTCTCTGCTCTTGGGTTTCTACTTTCTCAGTTACAGAAGTTACAAGTTTGTTCCCCACTAGCAGTTAGGATTAACTCCTGCAGGACAAGTATTTTACCGTCTCCAGCTTTTATTTTGTTCTCAGCTCTATCACAATTCACAGTGTGATTTGGGACAAATTGTTTGCCCCTGTAAAGTGAGGAGGTTGGATAAGGCAACCACTAAGTTCCTTCCTGTTTTTATAGGAACGTTTCACCCTGCAGGACAACGAGCCAGAGCCTTGCATACCAGGGGCAGGCATTAGACCACACCCGCTTTGACTGTTAGACTCATCTGCAGTGTTTGTGCCACTAGTGAGATGCGCCTAATGGGGGACTTCATCCCCCACCTCACCCTGGTGTAAGTAGTTTACTGGATGGGAATTTGGGCTCCTAGAAGTCTTCATCTTACTATTTATGTACCACCTCTGAATTGAACAGGTGTTATAAAAGGGTAAACTGAGGCTAAAAGCTACCTCAAGAAGATGCCTGGAGCAGGGTTCAAGATCAATCTTGCTTTTAGTCTCAGCCATAAACCATCTGAGCTTTGGGTAAGTCACTTGACCACCAGGCCGGTTTCCTCATTATGACAGAATGGAATTCTGAATTCCCTTTCTGTTGTAATAGTCTGATTGCACAATTTTCCCTTAGAGAAGTTTCATACCTGTTAGATCTCCTGCTGCCAGGAGCTAACCTCCTGGGAGACAGGTCTTATCGTCATCCAGGCATATAGGAGGGTGTTGGGAAAACACTTGTAGTGGATGCTGGATTGTGCCATTCAGAGCCAGCTCCCTTTGCTATTGAAGAACTTATTTCCCTACATGTCAAGACTTCTGCTGGCTGATGGCCCCCAGCTGTGAGCTCTTTCAGGCATCACCTTTGGCTGCAAAAGGCTCCCTCTCCCGAAGTTACTACCTGCATCCCTGGAGGCAGACTTCATCTCATGTCTTCATCCAAAGTTTGAACAAATTGGCTAAGAAGGTGCTAGACATGTAAAGGGACTATTTTTTTTCTTAATTCAAATGTAGGAGGAGTATGGATCTCCAGGAACCAGAAGAGCTGCATACATATGTGAGTGGATTCTGAAAGTGCTGAAGTGAGGGGGATGCAACATTAAGTTGGATGAGGGAGGATTTGTTAATATGAATGCACTCGTCTGTGATACAGAATTTAACAACCTGGCAAGACCCCCAGGAGAGGGTTCTAACATGTTGTTAGGATGGCTCTGAAAAGCATGAAGAAACTGATGGCTCAAATCATGTAAGGCAGAAATACCAGAATTGCTATGGCAGAGGGTGGATCAAAAGTCTCAGAAAAATGAGCATGTAAGAATACTATGTACTATTTAATGTGGAAAGTCCACCATGTGGTTATATTTAGTGAGAGGACACAGAAGATGCTCTGTTTCTCAAAGCAATATGAGATACATTAAAAAAAAATAAAAAGGGCACCAGCATCTCCCAGAACCTATTGGTGGCTGTCCCTAATAAAGAACTAGTTTCACTAACAGTAATAGTATCATAAGATCCCCCAAATAATAAAAGTAGGGTGGTAGTGCTTAACAATCAGAAGGAAAAGAGGTAAAACTATGGTAATGAGGTAAGGTCAGAGTGGTAAATGAATGCTGTGTCCCAAATAGGTAGAATACATGAGTCTGGGAAACAAGAGGTAAAAGAAGAAATGGCCCATTTCATCATCATTCCCAGAAAACTACTTGTTGGAATTGGAATTAGGGCTTTCTGCTCCCACAACTCAGGGCTCTGTGGATTTAGAAAATTAGGTCTTGATTTCCAAAGGAGATGTGCTTGTACCAGTGGACTTGACAAGAGTTCCATAGAACATTGAGTTTCAGCTGCTACCAGGCATTGTGGGCTCTTTGTACAAAGGGAGTAGGCAAGGAAAGGAGTTGCCATCAAGTCAGGGGCAAGTGACCTTGATAATCAGGAGAAGGTAAGGCTACTGTTTTATAATGAGGATAGGGAAAATACTTTTTCCACCCCTTTGCCTAACTTTAATGGTAAATGGACAAAGATGGCAGCCATGGCCTGAGAAAGGCATGATGTCCAGAGGCTCAGACTCCTCAGAGAGGAGGGCCTGGATCATGCCACTTAGGTAGCAGAGGTGCTGATGGAGGGTAAGGCAATTGAGAATGGGTAATAGGGATGGAGATGATTAGTATCAGTTGAGGCCTTGAGACCAGCTGTAGCAGCAGAAGCTGTAATTTGACCGACTATTGTTTCTATTATAAGTTTACCCAGGAAAAGAAGGCCCCCATGAATCCTGGAGGAGCTGATGTTGGAACTTTTATAAAAGGACTCTAGGTGGCACAAGAGTAGATTATAGTAGACCTAAGATTGTGCTGCCCTGATCTTCCCCTTAAGACAAGCTTATGGCTTACACCTTACAGCCCACAGCTGTCTGCCCTTTCCAGGAATTGCCCTTGGCTGTGAAGAGCCCCCTTCCTACAATCAGTCTTCCTCAAAGGCCAGTCATTGCAGAGACATAAAGCCCACCCTCAACCCAACTGCAGACAATTCTGGAAGAGCATTCCAGCTCCAGATTTCCCTGTGAGGTCAGCTGAGACTGTTGTGATTGCACTGAAGATCAACAGTGCAAGATGTTCCTCTCCCCAGAGCTGTTTGCCTTTCTTTCCCTCTAGATATTAATCCTGAGAGCACTGCCCAAGACACTTCCTGTAGGCTACTCTGTATCTCAGAGCCCACTCTCTGTCGACCCTGACTTACAGGAGTACTTTTAAAATATTGAGCTTGATACAAGAATTATTATCATCATAATAAGGATTATTTATATATTAGGTGCTCAATAAATATATGTTGAAGCGGTGATGAATGTCATTGCAGGACATTTTAATATGCTCATTGCTATAATCTCCTTAATGGAGTATTCATTTAACATGTCAAGCTCTGATATTAAACAGAATCGTATAAATCCTGTCAGAAAGAAAAAAAGCCTTCCTTTGAAAAGCTCAGCATGAGGTATTGTATCTTTTAATGGATCTCCTTTGAACTGTTCTATATTCACTTGCCCAGCAATCCTTGACTATGGGCCTATCCTGCACCTTTTTCTGGAGTAACCAGGGGAAAAGTTATGTAAATTGTGTACGTTTTAAAAGTTTGATCAAACCAAATCTGACTAGATTAGAGGTCAGCAAACTTTAAAGATGCAGACAGTAAATATTTTGTGCCTCAGGGGCCACATGGTCTCTGTTGTAATTATTCAACTCTGCCATGATAGGGTGAAAGTTACCGTACATAATATGTAAATAAAAGAGAGTTACTGTATTCTAATAAGATGTAACTTACAATAATAGGTGTTAGGTTACATTTGGCCTGCAGGTGATATTTTGCCATTCACTAACCTATATAATATACAGAACATAAGAAATGAGATGGCTACTTGTCCTCCTTGGCCTGGAATTAGCTACCCTCTGTGTCATGTCCCTGGTATCACAAATTGGCTAGTCTTCTCAATCAACAAATAGGTATTCAACCTACAGGTCCTAGGTATATAAAGGTAAACAAACATGATCCATGTCTGTTAGGGGCTAATACAGAAGCAGAGGTGAGTCATGGTGGTACAGTTCCTTAAATATTCCAAAGGATCCATGAAGAACAGAGTTCAATGAAGACCCAGAAGAAGGGGCGACAGATTCTTCTTGCAGATTCTTTGAAAGTCATGAAATAGCATAGTGTGTCCATGGGCCCTGCACACTTGCAGGTTTGGTGACAAGGTTGGGGGGGTCTGTGATAAGAGACCCAGCTGGAGGGGTAACAAAAGATCAGAGCCATGGGCTTTATCATCGACGCAATGGGAACAATTGAAGGGTTTTAATCAGAGAACTAGCATGGTGAGATTTGTGTTTTATAAAGGTTCCTCTGAAAGCAGATTGCTGGATGATTGGATGGGATCGGCAAAGTGACCATAGTAAAACCATAGCACTTATCATTTTCTGATGTTATAGGCAACCGACTTTTAAATTAAGTTTATTGTTTATTTCTATTTGTCCTTGCTAGAGGGAAAACACCAGGAAGGCATAGACTCATTTTGATTTCCCCACTGCTGTTTTTCAAGGGCCGTAACAGTACTGGGCAATAGTAGGCACTTAATATGTACTTGTTGAGTGAATATAATTAGTAAATTAAAGGTTTCTTTTTTTTTTCTCTAATATATATTTTTAGAGACAGGGTCTCACTATGTTGCCCAGGCTGGCCTCAAACTCCTGGGCTCAAGCAATTCTCCACTTTAGCCTCTCAAGTAGTTGAGACTACAGGAGTATGCTTCTGTGCCCAGCAGTTTCTCTTGTGGTAAGAAAGATGGTAATGTAATTCCAGTTTCAGTTTTATCAAAAGGCTGGAAGCAGAAAATATCTTCAGTAAATCAATTCACAAATATTTGGACTTCAAGAAAGGCTATGGAAGATCCAAAATGACATAGATTAGCACAAGCAAAGATTCAAACTGAGAAACATTACCAGTTTCACAAAGGGCAGCTCCCAAGAGCAATCCGTAAAGAAAGAACTCTAGGCTAGGAATATGGAAATCTGGTTTTTATTTCAACCCTGCCACTTATTTACTATGTGAACGTGGCCATGCATCTTCTTACTCTAGCTCCCTGTGGAATGAGACTGCTTCTTACTTATCTCAGCCTTGCTCAGAGGGTCTAGCCCATAGTAGATGCTCAGCACACTTGTGTTAAGTGCCAGCTACAGTAGGAGTTAGGAGTGGACTCCTCATGGCTCATAAAGTTGAAAAGGCAAGGCTCAGAGGATGGAAGGTAAACCCAATAGGAGTAAACCATCTCCTTTCACCTTCAGGCTATCCCATAAGCATGATTTCTTGTGTTTATTACCACTCCTCAAACACTTATCATGTTGGGCACTGTAGATATAAAGGTGATTTAGACAAGGACTCAGCCCGAAGGAACTCACGGTATCCAGGGGAAAGGGAAGCGCAGCCAATTGCAACACAATATGCCAAATGTGTGCTGTTGTGGAAGCCTTGACATGATGCTATGGGAGCACCAACTCTGTATGTTTCTCAACCTGCATTGAATTTTTAGACTAGATCTGGCAAGTTGGTGCGTTTAGTGCACCAGAAATCACTCCTTTGGAAGAATAAGGCATCTGGTGGGAGAGCTCATTCTGAGGGAAGGATGATGAAGGAAGAATATGGTGAAGTTGGTCCTACTAAGAAAACCTTAGCCATGGAAGGATAATTCTGAGTATAGTCTGGTGTCTGCCACTAAATGGTGAATGGAAGAGATGGAAGGGGGAAGTACAAACTGGACTAGATACTCCACTTAAACATGTATGAATTGCTGGAGGCAGGCACATGGCTGAGGCACTCTCCACTAGTGTAGTGCTGGAGCTGGCTCCTATCTGCCCTCCAGAGCTGACTGTATGCATCGCTCTCCAGTGACACCACCATGGTAGCTTGAAATCAGCCATGGTGGGAATATTTACACCATGGAATTTGGCAAGTCCTACAAATCAGGACTGTTTTGTCCTGTGGAGAGCTGCTGATTTAACATTTGCCAGCATACTACTGTTGGAATATAATCAACAGGCTGAAAGAGAGAAGATCTTATCTCCCAAGCCATTCTAGACCACAGTACAATTGGGCATGGTGAAGTTCCAATACAAGCGTTCTGAAAATGCGCATTGCAGAACACTCGTCTTGCATACTTTATGTGCTTCTTGGAGTTTATACTACATACTAGCATATTAAAAGCTCTGTGGAAGTTGCATAAAGAAATCTGCTTAATTTTGTTTAATTTAGATCAGTGCTTCTCAGACTTCAGTGTGTATACGATTCACTTGGGGATTTTGTTAACATTCAAGTCTGGGGTGAGACTTGAGTTTCTGCGTTTTTAAGAAGCTACCAAGTGATGCTGATACTGCTGGTTCAAGGACCATACTTTGAGAAGCAACAATATAGTGTTCCTTATTTAATCATGGAATCTAGCATGTTCTTGTTAACCTATGAAACACATGTTGGCATTCTGCAGAACTCTTATCCTTGGAGTACACTTTGGAAACATTTATAAAATAAGCACATGGTGGTATATGGGGTTGTGGGAGGTATAGACAGGGCCTGGTGGAGATTACAGTGTCCTCAGAGCAGGGTGGAAGCTCTGGGGGCCACAGGAGCAATAATTGGCCCTGGGGAGACCCCAGTTTTCAGAGAGAAAGCAATGGAGCTTGGTAGCTTGGTAGAAAACACTGCCAAGACAGACATAGAGATGGAGTTCCCCTTGGGAACAGACCTATCCAAGGGCATATGTGAGCCACAGTGAGACACGGCATGGGAAGCTTCCAGAAAGTCTTGGTGGGAATGCTTGACAGGGAGCTGAGTTTCTGCATCATGTAGATGGTGGTATGAGCAAACAAAATATTACACGTTACTGTGAATATTACCTAGTTTCTGCCCATAGCATGGTGAAGGCAGGCCAAAATGAATACATTCTCTCAAAAAGAATTGCCAACAGTTTATAAGAGGTGACAAGTTATCTTGGAAGATGAGTAGAACTCCATTAAGCAAAGGTGGATATGAACCTGGGAAGGAGAAGGCCAGGAAGGGGTGGTGTATGTGGTACAGGGAACGTATTTTCATTTCAAGTATCAGAGAAGGCACAGTATGCAGGGGACAGGCCAGATGGGGCAGAGCTGGGTCTCATGTACAAGCTCTTTCTTCTACCTAGTGCCTGACTCCTGTGGAAGCAGAGGCAGGTGCTGTCTGGAGCACAGTGGGGAGCTTCGCATTCTGCAGAGGGCCAGGCACCTGCATGAGAGGAACGCTAAAGGGATGGGGTTGTAGGGAAGGCAATAGGAGGAAAAATTGATTCCTAAGAAAATAAACTTTTCGAAAGAAATCACCTGAAGAGTCAGGGGACTGAAATATATTTAATGATTTGACATCTTAGTTTGGCCTTATTGCTACAGACAAAATTGCCTTTCCAAGGGAGACTCACCAGTATAATAAAACTAGAGGCAGTAGAAAGGCTTTCATTGGTTTCACATGGAACATGCTATACTTTAGGCCCAACAATTCAGCGACAGCACCATCAGCCCAGATGGGGGTTGTGAGCAAAGTCCGAGATGGTCAGAAGGAAAGGAGAACCTGGGAGGTGGCGAGTGTCCACTGCTCTAGTCTCAGGACAGCCTGCTCTGTTAAAGCACCTGGTCCTTCTTCCTGAAGACTTCATTCCCACCTTGCATTGTGTTTTGTTCTGTGTGTGTGCGTGTCTATCTCTCCTGCTAACTGCTGAGCTTGCTAAGGAAAGGAACCTTGTTTTATGAAATAAATGACATTTATGAGCTCCTGTGCTATGGTGTGAACATTTGTGTCTCTCCAAAATTTGTATGTTGAAACCTAATCCCTCATGAGATGGTATTAGGAAATAAGGCCTTTGGGAGGAGATTAGGTGATGAAGGCAGAGCCCTTATTAATGAGATTAGTGCCCTTATAAAACAGACCCCAGGGAGTTGCCTCCTCCCTTTGGCCATGTGAGGACATATTGAGAAGAAGGCTAACTATGAACTAGGAAATGGACCCTCACCAGAAGTGTCTGATCTTGAACTTCCCAGCCTCCAGAACGTTGAGCAATAAATGTTTGTTTTTTATTAGCCACCTAGTCCATGGTATTCTGTTATAGCAGCCTGAATGGACTAAAACAGTCTGAGATTTCAAAAATGTTATCTACTTCACTTCTCACAGCAGCTTGTCAAGGTAAGTATGACGTTCCCAAATTTACAGGAAAGGAAACCAAGTTTCAGAAAAAATAAGAGGCTTGTGAAAGTCCTATAGGAAGGAGCTCTAGCTCCCAGTTTGGTGCTTGTCTGCAATACGATAGCTTTCCCTTGTTCAGCTCTGTATTCCCCACAGAGCTTCATGCAGACACACAGTAGGCTTGTAAGACATGACCCAGTGAGCAATATTATATCTGTTCATCCTTCATCCAGAAATTGTTTCAGAATTTATACCTAATGACTAGAGGGATATTGAGGAAAAAGATATTGCAAACTCAGAATCTTCACAATGAATTTTACAATTTGGATTTTTACCAATTATATGTAGCTTTTACAATTACAGGTCATTCTTTCAACAACTATTTCACTAGGGTTTCACTGATAGACATGGTCTCTGCCCACAATCTAATAGCATCGAGGATCACATAACAAGCCTTGGGCATTGAGCTTAACATCTGTTTCCATTTCAAAGTCTCACCCACAATTTATCATCTGCCTCTCTGTCCATGTGAAATAAAGTCTGTACTTGTATCTTCTAAATCAAAATAAGCCTTAAAGCACAGGTACCACTTGAGTTTCTTCATTTATCTGTGGTCAGTTTTATTTGACCTCTTTATCTTGATGAGCTTAAGGCTGTAGATTTTGGGGCAAAGGGATCGTGCCTTTGGTGAAAGCCCAAAGCAATGTGCTTTTAATAATGAGCAGCTAAGAGGGAGGGTGGAAACAGAAGATTAGACTCCGAGATTAAAGGGGTGAGTACTGCCAGAGTAAGCACGGGGTCAACACAGGTGGCTGATCGGTCTGGCAGCGTGGAGGAGGGATAACTGCCTTAATCCAGGCAGAACCAGGACATCTTCACAGAAAAGGCATTATCTACATTAAGACCTAAAGACCTAAAGTAGGAATGGATAGGCAGAAGTAGGAATGTATGCAAAAATCCAGAGAGAACAGACATCACGGTGAGGAGGCAAGTGGTTCAGGACAATTGGACCCGAGAGTCTGATGGGAGGAAGTGGCAGGAAAACACCATGCTGAGCTGATGGATTTAATAGAGTGAGCAATGGAGAGTCAATGATGGGTTAGACAGGGAAGTGGCCTGATCAGATTTTTGTTTTAGAAATATTACTCTGGCTGTGATGTGGAAATTGGTTTTTAGTTAGAGCAATTACGAGGGGGCAGGGTGACTAGAGAGGAAGCTGCTGCAGTTGTCCAGGTGAAAGATTATTGTGCTAAACTGAGCAGAGGCAGTGGAGATGGCAGAGAATGGGTAGATTTGATAGCTATTTGGAAGGTGTTACCAGTAGAATTTGGTGAATAATTGGTTGTAGGGATAGAGACCTGGTCAAAGATGACTCAAGGCTGGCTGGCTTGAATCACAAAGAACCCAAGGTGACGTCATTCCTTGAGAGGGGGAAGGTAGGGGGAAGAGGAGAGTTTTCGTTTTATCTTATACTGCTTGGGAATAGAGAATGAAGAGGGAAAGTTCATTTTTATAGGAACTGAGGTGTCTGTGGGAGAGCCAACATGCAAAAGGTAGTGGGATATACAGGTCTCAGGATCAAAGGGAGAAGAGAGAGCTCCAAAAATAGGTCCAAGAACAGACCATAAACATTTCTAGGACAGACTTAGCTCAATGAGCCCTTGAAGGAAGCTGAGAAAGAGAGGTCAGAAGGAGAGGAGGGAGTCCAGGGGGCCATGGCAGCCGTAGGGCCAAGAGGAGAGGGCAATTCAGGAAGGACGGGTCTGCAGGCAGTGTCAAGTGTTTCACCATCCCATGCACTTCTTCCCTGTCTTGGGGCTTTTTCACTTCATTGGCGTTGCTCAATTCTGTGGCTGAGGGAGGTTACAGGGAGCAGGCACTGAGAATGATCTCAACCTCCCTGGGACAATTGTCATACCTGGTGATACAGGCGTGACATTTTTTGAAGTACCTATGATCAACATTTTACCGCAAACTCAAGATGCTTGGGCCAGGGAAAGACCAGGGGCGAAGGGACAACTGGAAATGTGTCATCTATTGTATTTATTCCTTGACTGATTAAAACATGTTGATAGAGCACCTATTGTATTTCAGGATCCGCTAGGCTGTAGGCTGCAGTGATAAAGTATAGTCCTTGTTATTATGGGGGAAGAAACAGGTTTGTGTTCCGAGTTTACAGAGGTTGATAGCAATTATTTAAATAATTATATTGATTCTATCTGTTGGAAAGAATATAGAGGAGAAGTATCAGGTACCATGTAACTGTGGAACAGAGGGTTGAAAGTGATTTAGAAGATCAGGGAAGAACTCCATGAAGAAGGAAAATTGAATAAGTGCAAATTGAAAGATGAGTAGGTCATGGAGTGCATGCTAACTTGTCAAAGAAGGGGGAACAGGGTTTAGACGGAAGGAACAGCCTGACTGAAATATCTTACACAGGAGGAAGCCCAGCATGCAGGAAATGAAAGCAGCTTCATGTGTTTGGAGCAGAGAATGCTGAGACAGAAAGATGTAAGGGGAGCTGAGGAGGACGGCAGGAGCTAGACTTGGCAGGACGTGGCCGGGTTTATTGGGCAGGTTAATAATTCGGGGAGGATTTAAGCTGGGGAGTGCTGTGATCAGAGTTGCGTGAAAAAATTCACTGTGGCTGCAGGATGAAAAATGGACTGAGGTGAGCACGCATGGATACAGGGAATCCACGTGTGAGTGGCTTTGAACACCTAAGTTGTGCAGCTTTTATTGAGTATCTACTGATTATAGCAACTGTTGGATGAGTTGAAGAGTATGCAGGACATATGGGTTGGACAGTAAATGTGGGAGAGGTATATGTTATTTAAGAGCCTGAAATCTTTTTTGGAGCTAAAGTCATGAACCACCTAGCGAGGAAAAAGCACAGGCTGAAAATAAAATTGAGAATTGAGTGTGATGAGTCAGAGGGTTCTAGTCAGGAGGGACCAGTGTGGCCTGGAGGAGTGAAAGAAAGAATTCTAAGTGGCAAATAGAGAGGTTGGCCTCATGCATGAATTCCCAAGGTGGAGAGCATGAGTGATGGGGCTTCCAGAGGGGTCCATGGTGAAGAGCAGGAAGAGCACATTCTTTCTTGGAACAGGACATTGCAGGTCTCTTCCCAACCACTGGAGGTGACTCCCCTGTCCACACAAAATTCTGGAATCGTCAGGCTTGCTTGGTTGTGTATTAATTTATGCATTTATTTGTTTATTTGAAAATGGACATCTCTGAGGAAGTTTTCTTCTCCTTCCTATCATTTCCCAGCAGAACAATCAGCTTTGCAAAGCTTCAGATTTTAGGGCTGATCATGTTTCTTTCCTCCCTGGAAAAGAACTGGAAAAAACATTTGCGTGTTTTTATGAGTCTTATTACATAGCTTTATGACTTGTACATGTAATAATAGCAAGCCAGACATTCATGGTATGCGTCTCCAGAGAAGTCATCATTTGAACATAAAAATGTAAATCCATTTGGAAAAACACAGACCAGTTATTGAAAGTGAAGCCTGCAGACCATGTGCCCCTGGTGATTGATTAGCAAAAGCCCAGGAACACACATCCTTAGCTCGGACGGACTCTGCAGACCATCTGGAAACAGATGATGCTTAATAATGCAGAATAATAAAATCAGCTAAGTTCCCATTTACAAATGAAATAAATTGAAGAATGAGTGATTACACTGATCTAAAGTGCATGAAAATATTTTCTGCAAATTGGGGGCAGGACTGGGGCTGGAGGCTGAGGAGTGGGGAAAGTTGGTCAAAGATTCCTGTGCCCATTTTGTGAATCCTAGATGAAGCCAGACATTTGAAAACATGAAACCACAGATTCTAGGTTGTTGGTTCTCTCTGCAAAATTGACCTGTCGAAACCCTCCATGAATGACTGTACTTTCTCTGACAAACAGATATCAATATCTAAAAATGCTTCCTGCAATTTCTTTCCACAAAGCAATAAGACAGTTTCACACCAATAAGAGCTCACTAAGTGGTATTTTCAGCTCTGTCACCCCCGCAGCTATAACCAACGAAATGAAAAGGTAAGAAAGATAAAGCCAAAATCAGGGGTCACCTGCTATAACCCAGTGGGGTTCTTTATTCTGATAGGGCGAGCCAGGGCAGCTTTACTCTTTTCTCATTTCATTAGCTTTTCCTCTTAAAATCTTATAGGTCTTTCACAAGCAATTAAGACCATTATTTGTTTGACTATTAAACAGGGAACCCAGAACCTGGAAGTTTATGTCACATACAATTGAGAGGTGGTTTAGCTGGAAGAACCTGGCTGGGGAGCAGAGGAGGCCAGAGCCTGAGTGTCCCATATTGTAACTGCCCCAGTTCTGGCGCTGGATGCATGTTAAGGGTTTGCTGCTCCTCCAGCAGTGCTGTGCTCATTCTGCAGCAAAACCTGGCAGAGATTTCTGTGCTGGGTTAGAAGCAGCAGCAGCTTTCCTGGATTTGTCACATTGGAAGCAGAAGAATTTTATCAGCCATCCAAGAAATGTGTTCCTGCTACCCCAGCACATTCTCCTAGTTCTAAACTTACGTCTAACACCATTTCTCTTTCTTTTGTGTCAATCAAATATCTAACAAACCTATATTGGTGTGGCTAGCCTTATGCCATATGGTTTGGCCGATGCGTTGCCTTGCATGTGTGCATATGTGCATTTGGGAGTGGTGATGGGTGCGGGGGGGTTGAGTCAAAGGGGACGGGGAGAGGAATAGGGTTGAAGTAGCAAGGGTGGTCCTTAGTGCATTCTGAACTGGGGAAAGAACCCTGGCCAGTAAATTGCAGAGGAAGTAACTCACATAAAATTCCAAATAAGGCAAGTGCAATGCACATTGAGGCTCTGTAGGAAGAGAGAGATCCCTGTGTCTTGGGAGGGGCTGTGGTGGTGTGGTAATGTCTAGGTTGGACCTCGAAGATGAGGGTGGAGGAAGGAGGGGAATGAGGGAACACTTATGGTAGGGGAAATGTTGGCCTCTATAGAGGATGCTGTAGTGCACCATCCATATACCCCCTATAGGACTGGGGATCTTTATGGCTAGCAGCTTATAGCTGAGTCTTACACCCAACTCCACAATTATCCTCAGCTGAGGAGAGCTACCTGTTTTAACATCACATCCCCTTTCCAGGGGGTATCCCACATCCAATGGCTGGTTGATACAGAAGTTAAAAGGCCTGATACCCCTGTCCCAATTTGGGAGAGTTTGGCGGGACCATCCCAGCTCCTGAGCACCCAGTGGGACTGTCTGAGGCCTTTGTAATTGCATCACCATCTTCTGGTGGATTCTTTGATCACTGTCTTCCCAGTGTTGATCCTGACAGCATCATGTCCGGGTATGAGGCCAGGCTGTATATTCTTTCAGCAAAGGGTCTGCCACTGCTGGCTCTTGGAGGTAGGAGATAGTTCCTTCCAGGTAAGGGCCTACTGCACTCAGAAGAGCCCCCACATAATGGCATCTTAGCAGCTGCTTGGGACCTGGCCAGGCAGAGAGAAACACTTCGAGTGGAGAAAGAGAGAAATGTGGAAAGGAGTTAAGGCCTAGGAAGAAAAGGTGAGACCTGGCCAGGCAGAGGGAAACACTTAGAGTGGAGAAAGAGAGAAATGTGGAAAGGAGTTAAGGCCTCAGGAGAAAAGGTGAGAGAGACTGGCAGTTCTGAAGGTCAGAAATACTAAACAGATCTCACTGGGCTAAAATCAAGATGTTGGCAGAGTTGAGTTTCTTCTGGAGGCTCTAGGGAAAAATCCATTTCCTTGTCTTTTCCAGCTTCTAGACGCCACTTGCATTCCTTGGCTTGTGACCCCCTCGTCTGTCTTCAAAGAGACCTTCCTCCCTCAAGATCCAGCTGGGATGCTTCCATCTCTCTGGTTCAGATCTTCTCTTCCATTTCTCTCTTCCACTTACAAGGACCTCTGTGATTACATTATGTCCACCTGAATAATCCAAGATAATTTTATTTTAAGGTCATTGATTAGCAACCTCAATTCCATCTGCAACCTTAATTCCACTTTGCCATATAATCTAATCTATTCACAGGTTCTGGAGGTTAGAACATGGACATCTTTGCAGGTAGCATTGTTCTGCTGACTCCAAGAGATCTATGTTATTTCTGTCTTCATAATACAATGAAAAGGAAGAATAGAGACTTGGGCCCTTGCATTCACTTTCCCAGCATTGGCCAGTTGGACTAGCCATTGACACAGCTGCGTGCTCAGCACTGTTTGATCTCCCAGATTCAAATAAGGCTTATAGGTTGAGGTCTTCCAAATCCTGATCCTCAAAGTGGATGATCCTTCTGAGTTTCATCGACTTGATGGAACTGTCCACTGGATACATTTTCTTGACCATCCCAAGGCACCATATTTATTGAATCTGCTTCTTTGTCTCTCTGTATCTCTCTTTCTCTCTCCATCTCTCTCTCTCTTCCTTGTCACTACTCCCTGTGGGCTGAAAACATCAAAGTTTTTTTTTTTCATGGATTACCTACAGTCTCTTACCAAGTTTTTTTTTTTTTTTTTTTTTAAGAATTACCATTCTTTTTAAGGGTAGCAGGAAGTGGGGGATAAAGAAGGGTCGATTAATGAATATAAGAATATAGTTGTAGGAATAATATCTAGTGTTTGGTAGTGCAATAAGGCAACTATAGTTAATAATAATTTATTGTATGTTTCAAAATAACTAGAGGAGTACATTCGAAATGGTCCCAACACAAACAAATGATAAATGTTTGAGATGATGGATATCCCAGTTACCCTGATTCAAACATTACACATTGCATACTTATAACAAAATATTGCCTGTACCCCATGAATATATACAACCATTATGCATTCATAAAATTAAAATAAAAAAGATTCTGATGCCCACATCTTCTCTCCTTTCTCACTCTCACTGTGCCGCTCATTATCTTTTCCTGGTCTACTGTATAAGCCATAGCTTCTCACCAGGCCTGCCTCTCTCAAATCCCCATTTCTTATATCAAACCTTTGCGGATGCTGTCAGAGCAGTTGTATAGAAACACAAAGTTCTAATTCTGTATTTGAAATATCCAGTGGTTCCTTGCTTTATAAACGTCAAAGTCTAACTCATCAACCCATACATATCATTTATCTTTAAACTATCTTTCCATATTTATTTTGTACCACTACCCCTAGTTCCATCAAGGCAATGCTGTCATGCTTTACTGTCTGTATAATTACTCACACGCGTGTCCCCTCCAGAGTGGGGGTGGTGTCATTCATCTCAGTATCTTCTTTATATTCAGTAAGAGTACTTCATGGACACTCAGCAAATATTAAAACAGCCACTAAATTCTCCCTGTGGTTTGCATTTTTGCTGTCTTCCCAGAGCAGCTTATAGCAACAGCAACTACCAAGTAGGCAACAAGACCCAGCTGCTACACTTGCCAGAGCCTCTGTGCATCTTGGCCACCTCCGGCCATTTTAAAGCTTCTCCCTCTGATTGCTCTGGGGCAAAGCTGCTCCCAGTGTGACCAGAACTACCAATTAAAATCAAGTGAGAGCCTTCTAGTTTTTAGCAACAACTGCCAAGAAATGGCTTTCAGGCAACCATATCTTCTATCCCACTGTTCTTTTGAGTCAGCTCTCTTGAAATTTTCCTTTTCTAACACTCTGCTTTTCAAAGAATTACCTGGTGCAGTTTTCTCAATGTCAGATGAATAAACCATAGCCAAAGGCTGAGGTCAGGTGCGTCCAGATGTGGTGAGGAGGAAGGTACCTCGACTCAAAGTCTTTTGTCCATAAATCTCACCATCTCCTACTTGTTCTTAGACACAGGAACAATTCTAAGATGTAAGGACAGCTTATTCTTTCTAAAACTATTTTCTTATTGAATTAACTCATTGGGCCTCAGCTTTGCAGGGGTCATGAACAACTTTAAGTCGTATCAACTCTTTAACAATTTCACAATATGAAACTGTAATAATTTGTTGCTATTTTTTCCTGTTACAGTTTTTAAAAACCCTCTAATGTCTATGTTATACGTACTTTATAAAGCATCCTTGAGTTAATGATGCTTACAAGAAGTGCCCTAACGTTTGCATTATTAGTCACCCATCTTCAAAATATATTATGTCTTTGGCAGATTTTTGTGTCATTTTGAGATGGTTCTGTGAATATGCAAATTATGTCATCTGTGACATAGGTTTATATGACAATCTCTGACCACAGGCCCTTATAACAAAGTACCATAGAAATAGCGTGTGATGTGGAGAGCAAGTGGCTGTGGAAGAACAGGGGTCCCTCATTGTCCCAGGTAGGGCAGGTGTATATATCAATTATGCTTTCGTATTCTCTGTGCCTGAGAAAAAAATCAACAGTGGAGCAGCAAAGGTTAGCACAGAGGACAGAATGACGTCACCAAGACAAAGTGCCCTAGGCCAGCAGAATGCCTGTCAGCTTCCCCCAGAATCGCTCATGGGCTTCTTGTAGTTTATACTAAGAAACGTGTAGAAAAGGTCATTAAAACAAAACATCACCACACAACAGCCAAAAATTCTCCCACAAGGAAATCTGAGACTGAAATACAGGCTATAAATCTTGGGCTTTGGAGATCAGGATCTCCGTGCTGCCCCACATTTCTCTTCTCTTTGAAATGCTTAAAAATATTGAGGCTCACTGCTGTGTAACAATGCACTTAGGGTCACACAGGTGTTCTGGGTACTCTGTGTCCACCATGTCCTCCATCAAAGGATCTGAGTCAGGATTTGCCCATTTGCTGAACAAGAGCAAAGGTTCAAGGTTTTAATGACAGACTACAGCTCTGCAAATACTCCTTCCACTTGAAGCTCACCCTGCGCCCTAACCACGCCCCCCCACACACACCTCTTTTCCGAGTGATTGGAGGAGCTTAAGGAGATGGACCCTAATCTTCTATTGGTGAAAACCAAAGGCATCTGAGTCTTTGGGGACATGCTTGTCACTCTGTGATGTTTCTCATATGTTCTGTTAGTCAGATTGACTTCTTTAAATTCCCCATCTAAGTCACTCCTAGAAGCTTAGACTTGCCTGAAAACATGATTCAAGTTTTGCTGGATTGATACTTACAGAACTATAAACCCCTTCTCAAAGAGAAAAAGTGATGAAAAATACAGGCCAAAGGAGTTTTCAAGGGTTCCCTCACAGCAGAATCTGATTTTAAGCTGGATTCTTAGTATTTCATGGACCCAAATCCAATGTACTTGGTCTCATCCCTTTGCAGAGCCCCAGAGTAAAGAAAAGTATCGTGGAGGCCTTGTTAAGCTGTTGGGAACCAAGAGAAAACACTTCGGGTTTTGCTCAGTCCATGGATTAGGAGCATGCAGCGCTGAGCCTGCTGGGTTGATAGTAAAATCAAGCCTGGGTGGCCCTTTTGTGAGGCTCTTCTCAGGGGCAACTATTGAATTCTCTCTCTGCCCGACCACTTGTGCTTCTTGCTAGGGGGTTGTCTCCAGAGCACAAGTGGGAAGGTGGCCACATTTTTCTGGCAGCTTAGTGATTCTTCTACAATGCAGCTGGGGGCCCTTTGGGTGAAAGGCAGTAAACAAATCACCTGGTGATGAATGCTGCCCTTCTGACTGGCTGGAACCTTCTTTCCTGCAAAGCTGCCTACAGCCTTTAGGGAAGGCAATGAATGGGTCCTGCACAGGAAGCATGAATAATCCCAGTCTATTTACTTACAAATGTGTAAAGGTCTCACGCAGCTCAGGATGATTTTGAATAAATATGCTGCTCTCTCAAGATCAGCAGCCCTGTAGATCTGGAGACAGAGGCTTGCTGCTCCCCAGTGCTCAGCTCATACATAAATAAAAGATGCTCGTTGGTTCAGCTGCCAAATGTGACATGGTGATGAATTTCCAAGGGTGTCACTCAGGAAAGTGACAATTGCAATGCTGATGGGCCTGAGAAGGCAGACTACAGCTAAAGTGTCTATGTTCATGGGTCTAGTGCTAGTGTCCCTTGTGGGATAGTGACCTAAAATTCTGGTCACCAGGACAGCCTGGCTTGCTCGTGTATCTCACCTAGCGCACAGTGTAAAACAAGGTGAAGAGGCTAAAAAGACCTCATGCGCTAGACACAAGGAGAAAGAATGAGAGTGAAGACTCCATCTTAAGGCCTAGGCAACAATGAGATAGTGTCTATGAGGCCATCTTTTCTTGCCAGCAATTCTGTCCCATCCCATCCCTCTTCTATTTGGAGGATTCTCAGAGAGCTTTTCTAGTGGACATGGTGTGGCAATCCTTGCCTACAGTTTTTCAGTGCCCCCTGTATACTTACAGGATAAGATCCCAATTTAGGAACATGGCCAAAAAGTTCTTCACAATCATGTTGTCTCCCTCATGGCCCCGTCTCCCACCATTCTCTGCACTTCTGCCATAATGAATCTCTTCTTATCTGGGCACATCTTGCACCTGCTGTGTATTAGTCAAGGTTCTCCAGACAAATAGAACCAAAGGGATATACAATAGACCCTTAAATAACACAGGGTTGAACTGCACAGGTCTAGTTCTATTCAGATTTTCTCCTACCTCTGCCACCCTTGAGACAGCAAGACCAACTCCTCCTCTTCCTCCTAGCCTACTCAATGTGACGGTGATGAGGATGAAGACTCTTATGATGACCTACTTCCACTTAATGAGTAGCGAATATACTTTCTCTTATTTTCTTAGTAACATTTTCTTTTTGTAACTTAATTTATTGTAAGAAGCAGTATATAATATATACAACATACAAAATCTGTGTCAATTGTGTTATCAGTAAGGGTTCTGGTCAACAATAGGCTATTAGTTATTAAGTTTTGATAGAGTCAAAAGTTATACATGAATTATTGACTGTACAAGGGATTGGTCGCCCTCACCCCAAGGATGTTCAAGGGTCGACTATATATTAATAGATTTATTTTAAGGAATTGACTCACATGGTTGCAGGGGCTGGCAAGTCTGAAATCTGTAGAGAAGGACATTGGGCTGGGAATTCTAACAGGGTTTCTATGTTACAGTCTTGAAGCTAAATTCCTTTTTCTCCAGGAAAGGTCAATTTTTGCCCTTAACGGCCTTGAACTGATTGGATGAGGCTCACCTGTAGTAAAGAAAGTAATCTTCTTTATTTAAAGCCAACTTTTTATAGATGTTAATAACATCTGCAAAATATCTTTACAGCAACATCTAGACCAGTGTTTGACCAAAGAGTTGGGCACCACAGCCTAGCCAAATTGACACATACAATTTAGTCATCACATGGTGTCTATCTGCTCCTTCATACTATTCTCATTATCTAGAACTGCACCACCACCTCACAGAATGCACACTCTTCTGCCTGTTGAATGCTTATTCATTTTACAAGACGCAATTCAATCATCTCTTCCTTAGCAAAGCTTGCTCCTCACAGAAGAAGAGCCTGACACTCACTCCTCCCTGTTCCCATATGTCCTTTGTTCTTTCATCATAGCACTTAGTGTATTTTATAGCAGTAGCTAACTTATTAAGTTGGTCTCTAAGCTAGATTACTAGCTCCCTGAAGGCAGGCATTTTATCTTATTCATCTATGCATTTTCTACTCTCAGCCCAGGACCTGGACCTACTACATGTACTATACCCACTACACCTACTACAGTAGGTGGTCAATAAATATGGGATGAACAAAGGATTTATCATTACAATCCACTAATAAAACCTCCCATTTGGCTAAGTTGTAATGTAAACAATCTGTTCATTGATTTGGCTTTGACTTTCATCACGAACAATGTATAACCCAATGCATCTCTGAACTATCTAGAAGATATTAGCCACTCAGTCTGCATAAATTTGGCATTAGTTTGTATTCAAGCCCTAGGCTACTCCCTCTGGTTCACTCCCAGTTCTGCAGGGAGGAGGTCTTTCAAATCTTCCAAAGTGCTCCCTCTCACTCACCCCAGTGGAGGGCGACTGTCAAAGCACACGCACCTATTGTAGCCTCTAATGTCTAAAAAGGCACTTTTCTTTTCCTTGAACATGATCTCTGCTAGTGGGAAGAAATTTTCCAAGTACTTCAGGCCCAAGCAATTATAGAAACAGAAAGAGAGACAGAGAGAGAGATATGATTTGGAAAAGACCTGTTCTGATTGGGCATTTTTCTGGTTAATTGGCTAACACCTTGATATGGTTTGGCTCTGTGTCCCCACCCAAATCTCATCTTTAATTGTAATAATCCCCATGTGTCAAGGGTGGGACCAGATGGAGAAAATTGAACTGTGGGAGTGGTTTCCACCATGCTGTTTTCGTGATAATGAGTGAGTTCTCATGAGATCTGACAGTTGTATAAGAGACTTTTCCTCCTATGCTCAGCACTTCTCTCTCCTGCTGCCATGCAATGAAGGACATGTTTGTTTCCCCTTTGTCCATGATTGTAAGTTTTCTGAGGCCTTCCCAGCCATGCAGAACTGTGAGTCAATTACATCTCTTTCCTTTATAAACTACCCAGTGTTGGGCAGTTCTTTACAGCAGCTTAAGAACAGACTAATTCACAACTCAGCAAGTCCCCTTGCTTATCTACTCAGAACCTTGCCCCATCACAGTTTTTAACACGGATGAATCCACAGATGTTGAGTCTTCTGTTGTTAACTCAACATCACCACTTTCTTCTTCCAGAGGAGAAGCTGTGAGCCACATTGCACAGCCTTCTCTTGCTCCTAAGGTTTGGGGGTAAGAGTCAGCCAAGGAGTGACATTCACATGACATTTGGAAGACAGGAGAGGAGAGACCAATACTCCACAGACACAGTAGTGGACTGTTGCATGAGTTTCTCTGCAAGACTCTAATTCCCAAATTAATGCCTTTATACTATATACTGTTTCCTCAGGATACCCTGTCATCTTATTGTTTGTGGTAGATCTTGATGAATCATTTGGTTTCTTAGAAGCTGGATGATAGAAAAGGCCCTGGACTAAGATTCAGGGATTCCAGGGATATGACAATCATGGCAACTCACTTCCTCAGTTTCTCATCAGTAAAGGATAAGTTGAACTAGTTACTTTTAAATTAAAAAATAAAACACAAATCCTTCTAAATGATATAAAACATGACATCTTAGATGTATTGCAGATCTACTAAACTCTACTGGAGATATTGTGAGAGCCATTCAGTACAGAGGCAAAACTTGCTTCTCAAGACTCTGGAGTCAAATGCATCATAGTGGTAGACTGGCAGGGGTTAATACTGAAAACTGGAGGATCAGATGGACAGGGCCTCCAGGACATAGCATTCATCTGGGTGAACATTAGGAGTGTCCTTTCAGTGCCCAGTGCAGTGTCCTGTAGGTGGTCTATTTGCTGAAAACACAAATAGAAAAAAGCAGTGATTCTTGCTCAGTGATACCCTATCCTTCAGACTTGTAAATGAGGGTGTCCCAGGCAGTGGGGGTGGTGAGTAAAATCAGAGTTTTCTGTGCATAGCAACCACTGGAGTCTTTATCAACAGCTACTCTATGTCCCTGGAAAAACCCATTCCCAAGATAATCTTTGAAGCCTGTACTGGCCCAGTAATAGCATGTGGATTTTAGAACAAAGCCACAAGAGATGGGTGGAAGGTCAGAAACCTTCAGAACAAGTACATGATGTGGAGCTCAGCATGGGTGTCCAAGCCTTCTTGGTGGAATATCTTTGAGGATACATCTTCTACTTTGCTCAGGGCTGGCCAAAATGTCTTAAAACCCAGCCGGGACTAATTGCCTTGTTCTTGGTGGTGGTAAGGGGCTTCTTTTAGGTTTTCTTACTGATCTTGTCTGAAAACCAACCAACATATACACTTCACCCCCCTAAAAATACCCCACAAACTTCTGATGAAAATACCAGAATTTAATTTAAATGATATCATGGTACTATTTTCCAGGAACTATGATGGCAGATGCTTAATAAGTGGAGACAATTATTATTAAGTTATTTTTCCTTGCAAAGGTGGCTAATGGAATAGCCTATTATATTTGAACAAAGATGCAATTACTCAGCTCACTTGACAAAATACCTAAAAATTCTCTTTGATTATACAATTTTAAAGAGAAAGAATCTATCAGCGACTAGTTTGCAAGAGCCCTCTGGGCAGTGGGCATTCTCATTCTTTGTCTCCTTACAGCTCAAAGCTCCATTTTAGACACTAGGTGTTCAATGAATATTTGTGGTTGGCATGTTCTAAATGGGTTGCCAAAAATCTCCCAGAGATATTCTTCAATATCCTTTTTTCCTATCCACTAGAGAGTCATTTCACCCCAAGGCGTCACAGAGTGTAGAACAGAGCCCCTTTGGAAGGTGTTGATTTTTATGCATAAAGCACAGGATTTATTAAGAAGAGAATGGGTTCCTCCCTTAGGAGTTATCACCCCCTTGAGATAGCCATATGTGAACACGGGAGTATAAGTCAGCAAGCTCCATTAGAAGGCCTTCCTTTTCAGTATTCAGGCTGAGAGCATCTGTCTGCCTCCTTGTGCCCCTCCAGCGAAGGAATGCTGGTGACATAGAGTTGATTTGAAGAAACCCTTAGATGCATTTGTTTGCATGTCCTCTTTCTGTGTTTTTCCTCTTCTGAAATTCCAACATGTTGCTGTCATGGTGGCAACGGTGAACACTATAGCAGAAAATGCATCTGCACTTCCTTTCAGACCGACCCTGTTTTCCCCTCAGGTGAAAACTTTCCAAAATTAGACTTTCTTGATATGACATTTCTTGACATGAAACTTAAGTCAGTAAAGAATGAGGTTTGAACTATGGATTGTTTTTGAGAAATATACATTTTTCAAAATACACTTTTCAACTGTCACTCTTTTTTCTTTTTGTGAACGCACAAACACAATGCTTGATTTTTAGTAGTTCTTAATCATTTATTGCAAAACATACAGTTCATTGTAAATATTTAGCCTACGAATTGATTGTGGCACAAGTCTAAATACTGTAGCTGGGAAATTATTTATCTAAGTTTAAAAAGTGTAAGATTTGATTCCCAAAGATGCCAGTATAAGCAGGTAGATTCTAGTTTAATGAATTTAGGATTACTGGTAAATGAACATATGTTTGCATTTCAAAAATTATGTTTGCATTACACAAGAACTATACTTAGTACCAAGGAGTTGAAATCAGCAAATACTTTAATGTGTTATTGACCGTAAGCCAGATGACTAACTTTGATAATAGACGTGCAAAGAAAGGAAGATTAACAATGTTATTGCTGTTTCATGATGTTAATATTGGATTTCCTTTGGTTCTTATTGTGCTAGAGGTATTTCACAAACACAGTTTCATAACAGTCTGGTCACATCTCTTCTCCCCTCTCAATCAGATTATCCTGACTTCCCTACTTTTTGTCAATTTTATATTGATAAAATATTATCTTAGTTAATCCTTTTCCAAAATCTGAAATTGTTGTTAGCCATTATTTCTACTATCCAACCAATAAAGGCTCAAGTTCAAATTTTAGCCTTTAGATATTTTAAAACTATTTAAGCTAGAAAACAACTTCTGATGTATAGTAAATATGTTTGAAGGTATTATCCTTTTGCTATAATAAATTAAATTAAAAATCCACCCAACTTTCTGATGTGGCAGATAATTTATATGATTATTTTGTTCGTCAAAGTAACCTTATAAGATTACCAGTATTACTCTCCATTTTACAAAAGAGAAGTTTAGGTCAAAGAGAGGTTCAGTAATCTCCCTGAGTTCCCAAAACAAGAGGGTGAAGCTGGGACTTAAACCCAGGTCTGCCTGACCCCAAGTGTTCTTTGTTTTCTGCAACTCCAGGCTGTCCAGAGCATCCAGACTTTAGAAAGTAATGAGCATATTCATTTCATTTTGTTATATACAAGTTTGTAATGATAACTGTCCAGCCCCGAGTATATAGTATTTCAAACAGCTGATGAATCCAGAGGCCATTTTCCTTTGTAGACAGTCTTCTCCTGGGCAGGAGCATTCTCCTCTTCTCAGGGACCCTATTTCTCCAAAGTTTGGGCAAGCAGAGTCAACCTGAACTCCTCCACCTTCTTTGCTATGCCTAGCCTTTCCTTCAATTCAACCTCAGTAGCATTTATGAGCTTAAGAAGGGGAAGCGGGTGGCAGAGTGCTGGCAAAAAGAGAGGAGACTTGGGATGCCGCTGGAAGACATTCTTGTTTTTAAACAGGCCTACCCATAACTTTTCCCTAACTCAGGACTGCTGTCCCTCAGGAGAGGGATGGGGCTATGTTGGGCTCTGAGAGGTGTAGGGATTGTTAGAGTCTAAGTGGGTTAGCAGATCACTAAACAGAGGATAACATTGGGCTGTGGTGGTGGGAGCTTTGGTTCCTGGGAAGTGGGGGAGCAGGGGTAGGGCCTGGGATAGGGGTGTGGCTCAGGGCAGGGGTAGAGTCTGGGATGTTGCCTGGGGCAGGGGAAGGGACAAGGACAGGGGTGGGGCTGGGGTAGGGTCAGAACAAGGGTCTGAGAGGAGGGAAAATACAAAGACTGGAGGTGAGAAGTATGTATGCCTCTCCTTCCCTGGAGAGACTTTCACCCACCACCCACTGCAGGGCCCTCCCTGCACACACAGCCTCTCCTGCAAATGATACTCCAGATCTTCCCATTTAGGAGCTTCCCTCTATAAACTGCTCCCCACCCTCTTCTTTCACTCTCAGTTACAGGTCAAGCCTCTTTCCTAGGAAGCCATTCTTGTTGGGCTGGGTGATAGCGATCACCTTCTCCCTAAGACACTGGCCTATAAGCTACAGTTTTGTGTTCATATGGATCCTGTGTTCAGGTCACTTATGCCAAACACAAAGCCCAGGAGGATGGAGGCCTGCCTTCATAATGCATACACAGTAATTGATGGGTGGAGTGGTGCAGGGGATCTCTCTCTCTCTCTCTCCTTCCTTGAAAAGGGCTAATCTAGGCAAATACTAGGGAGCTGTAAAATGTCTCTCAAAGACCAGGACACAGAGCTCTAAACCTGGGTTAAACCGTGCTTTACTGTGCATAGGAATTGCCCAGTGATCTTGCTAAAATAAAGGTTCTGATCCAATGGGTCTAAGCTGGAGCCCGAGGATTTCTTCTAGCTGACGTCTATGCTAAAGGCCACATTTTGAGTAGCTCTGTTTGCACCAGTGGCTCCAAGCCCTTAAGCTGACACACCCACGGACACACACTCCCACAAGCTCTCAGGATGCATCACCATTGCTGATGCTGAGGCCGTGAGGTTTTCTCTGCATGAAAGGAGTCTGGACTGATGATCTTTCAGTGACCTAATTGCACTGGTCAGAGAGAAGCTTCTAGAAAAACTCTCACAGTCTCTGCCTTGCTTACTATGCCTCCTCCAGGGTTCTGGAACTCCTCTCTTGCCCCACTCTCTGCCTGGAAAAAGGTGTTTGTCATGCTCATGGCCTGATAATTGTGTTTCCACTGCCTGAGGCTTGGCTTTTGAATTTTTTAGCAGAGAGAAAAAAAAAAAAAAGAAAAAAACCCACAAAAAAACAAGAAACCTGCATTGGGAAATAATTTTCTTGTCGGTGGGTTCTATAAAGGTTATGTACAACAACAGATATACCACATAGATACTCCGAGTAAAAAAAGAGACATGCTTCTTCCATTGCTGACCTCATTGCTGAGAAGTGATGGTGACTAGTGACCCTTGGTGGCCCTTCCCACTGGACTCAGCGCTCTCTCTATGGCCATAATTAATTCTATGCCCCGAACTGAAATGACAATCATTTTTTAATTCTGTTTTACATAGGCACCTCTGGGGAGTCCACCTAAAAGCTCTAATTTTCTAGTTCAATTGTAGCACTATTCTTTGAGAGGCATTGACTGCAGAGATGCTAAAAGGATGCCAGTTCAGTGAATTATTGAGTTTTAGCCAGAATCATATGCTTATATGGATTCAGGTAGCGCTTGCTGAAATATAATGCAGGCCTCCCTTTTGCCCTGGACCTCTATGTTCATAGGAGGAAGAAGAAGGAGCTTGGGTGGGAGTGACCTATTACAAAAATCAATGAGCTTGGCAGCCCCGCTGTCTGCCTGCAGTACCTGGCTGTCCTCAGATACAGTCACAGTTGTCAGTCAGCTCTGAGCAGACCTTGGCTGCCCATCTCCTCATCCTTCCCCAAGCTCCTGGCTGTGGGAATGGAAACCAAGGCAGTTTTCTACTTATTTAAATATGTCATTCAAGATTCTTTGTATAAAAGTGCTTCAACAACATTAAATCTCTTAATCTCCTATTTAAAATGACGATGGAGATTTCAGAGCAGCAATTTTGAGGCCAATTGAATTTCCAGACGTGCGTGAGCACACAGTGTAACTGGAGAGCCCGTCAGGTACCTGGAGCTGCTAGTTGGATGAGAATATAACTTTCTGGCCTGAGCGTAGCCCCTGGGTAGGTTTTGCTTTTACTTCAGCCCTCAGAAGAATGAAAATGTCTAGCAATGTCTTTCCGGTGATGTGTGTGCTGGGCATTCTATTTGGATCTTTTAGATTTTATAGAATGTTTACCTGTGCCTCAGTTTGGGTTATTTATTCTAACAATAAATAAAATAGTAAACTTTGACTTCTAGGTAGGTGAGTGAATCAGGAAACAAATATGAAAATAAACAAATGCATAGCCTTAAGCAGGAAGGGAGCAGCTGGCAACTGGAAATGAAAACAACAGGATGAAGCTTGGATAGCCATCAGGGAAGTGAAATGCCCATGTAAGTGCCCACCAAGCTAGGAGTCAGGCTGCAGCCAGGAGGGGGCGCCAGAGCTGGGAGCAAGGGCATCTGCAGGGAGAGGAGAGGAAGGAGGGAGCTGCCCTTAGCTGGCTCTGGTGGCATAAGGATGGATTTTGACTGACAAAGACCTGCCTCAGGGAAATAAGGGGTCTGGAAGAGGTCATAGCCATCTAATTCATTCATATTGCTGGAGTCTGAAGGTTGCTGTCGCCCTCAAAATTCCTATGTTGAAATCTAACCTTCAATGTGATGATATTAGGAGGTGGGGCTTTGGGGAAGTGATTAGGTTAAGAGGGTGGCACCCTCATGAATGGAATTAGTGCCATTATAAAAGGGGCCCCAGAGAGCTCCCTTGTCACTTCCACCCTGTGAGGACACAGACAGTGGGTACCATCTATGAAACAGAAAGCGGGGCCTTACCAGACACCAAATAGATGCCAAATCTGCTGGCACCTTGACCTTGGACTTACCAGTCTCCAAAACTGTGGGGAATAAATTTATCTTTTTTTTAAGTGAACCACTGTATGGTGTTTTGTTACAGCAGCCCAAATAGACTAAGACATGCTTAGATCCACAGGGAGATTTCATGAGTTTTCAGAATTGGGTAATGATGTTCTACCATATTCATATCTCTCCTTCTCAGTGCTCCTGGGAAAGGAGCAGGAGAAATGCAGCGTGGCTTTGCAGACCAGGCTCACCTTGTGCATGCGGAATGACCCAGATAAAGCATTCACATGGTAACAGAGACACTATGTGCACAACACTTAGCACAGCATGTGACCACTAGTCAATAAACATTAGTTTCTGCTGCTCATTTATCCATTTGGTAAACATGGATCGGGGCCCACCCTGTGCTTGGAACTGGGGTTACAAAGGGAAAAAACAAAGTGTGTTCTCTGCCCTTTGGGAGCTCAAAAGGTTAAAGAAACACTATCCCAATGCAATGAGGTAAGTGGTCAAACGGGTAATAAACAGAGAGTTTATGTTGTGGAAACATGGCAGAGGGAAGACTGACTGCCTCAAGGGGTCAGGAAAGGCTTCTAGGAGGAGGTGACATTTGAGCTGGTTCACGAAGGATAAATGGGTCTATATAAAGTCAATGAAGAAAAGGGCAATCTGGTCTTTGGAGGGCATTCCAGGATAGCATGTTAGCATGGGAGAATGCCCTTGAAAGTCAGAAGTTCTGGTTTTGTGGCCAGCCAGACATTTGCTATTGTTGATGGGAAGGTGCACAGAGGTAACGCTGGGAGAGAAAGTTGAAAAGCAATTCAGAAGAGCCTTGTAGCCCTAACAAGTTGTTTTGACTTTATCCTGCAGTCAATGGGAAGTCAAGTGGGGGAGTCCATAAGGAGGATGTGACCACACCTTGTTTCAATATATCCTGCAGTTAATGGGAAGTTGGGGAGAGGGTCCGTAAGGAGGGTGTGACCACATCTTGTTTCAATATATTCTGTGGTCAATGGGAAGCTGGGGGGAGGGTCCGTAAGGACAGTGTGACACAGCTGGTCTCAGTATACCTCAGTGTCCTCATCAGTGTGACTGACAGAGACACTCTGGGAAGTTGGTTAGTCATTGTCCCTGCAGTCTTAACAGATCGATCCTGCTGAAAATACACCTACCTGTTCACCAGGTGTCTGGAGAGAGGCAAACTTGCTCCTTTCAGGGCACCAGGCTGAGAGTAGTGTGCTGCCTTACCATTTCATATCACTAAGCCATGCTCAGTAACTCATGCAGCAGCTGCCCTCAAATGTGTCCCATCATCGAAATCAAGTGTAGGAACCGAAGATTTTATTTCTCGTTAGTTAGCATTTGTTCTTCCCTAGTTGAGACTCTACAGCCAAAAGTGTGTTCCTCACTTTACCACATCCCGGCTGTGGCCTTTGATCAGGCTGCTGCCTATTTCTCTGAGTCATTCATGGTCTGACGGCCAGAATAACACATTAGGCACGGCTATCAAGAATCTGTCCCAGCCCTGCTGCCTCCACAGTCCATGAGCCTAAAGTCGTTCGTCAAAACAACCCTTTGGCAGGCTTAGTGATGCTATCTTGTCAAGCTCGAAGCAGGGGCAGTTGACAAAATAAAGATGAAACCAGTGCCCATGTGTGAATTAGTCCATACACTTTTTGGTATCTTAAGCCCGTTTCCTTCCAGACTTATCTTGTTCTTTACTTATAAATTGAGGTGGCTGGACGAGGTGACCTTTAAGGCACCTTCCTCTCCAGATTTCTAGGGCTTGCTGAAGCTCAGTTTCACCTGAAGTCACCGTAGTAGATCCTCATTACTCCCGTGGATGTGCAACACCAAGAGGTGGCTGACAACATCAAAACCCACTTATGGAAAATTCTGGCCATTCTGGCAACTGCTGAAAGGCTTAGGACACCCAGAGGCTGAGGGCTATGGGCCAGGGCATTCAGCCTCCCCTGATATCACAGGGCTGCAGCCTGGATTAGTGCAGTGCAGAGCACACTGCAGGGACAGGGAAAGGACATGTATGGGTCACCTCTGAGAAATGAAGCTGGCGTGGCAGGAGGTCAGGGCTTAAGAGCACGGAGGGATTTGGTGCATTCAGTGATTTGTTTAAACTGCCTTCAGACAGAGAGAGAAAGGGAGAAAATAATAAAGAGAGAGATATTGAGAGAGAGATTTTAAATAATGACCAAGAATCAAGATTCCAGCAGCAGAATAGACGTTTAGGCGACCAAAGGGCCGGGGAGACATTAATCAAGCCAATTCCCAAGAAGAGTTGGCTAATGTCATTACTGTTTTCACCTGAGGAGTTTCATACATTTCAAACATTGTACACCAAATAATAGTGACTATCTATTAAGTTTTAGTTACTGTTTTAAGCATTTTATGGGTAAAAACAGTGTGCAAAATCTTAGGTAATACTTTGGGGATATAAAGGAACAGAAAGAACATTAAATTTGCCTGAGGCCACACAACCGGTGAGTGGAGAAATCAGAATTGAAAGCCAGGCAGTGTGGTGCCAGTGCCTATTTTCCTGACCCTGCATGATTCTGCTGGTTCTCCTGACCCCTGCGTGATTCTGCTGGTTCTCCTCATCCCTGTGTGATTCTGCTGGTATTAGTCTCTCAAGGCTGCTGTAACAGATTACCACAAACTTAAGTGGCTTCAAAGAGCATAAATTTGCTTTCTTATTGTTCTGGAGGTCAGAAGTCTGAATTGGGTTTAATAAAACCCATAAAACTTTATAGTTTAATAAAACTGTAATTGCAAATATAGTGCTTTGCTGAGTTCTTTGAGTTACTCTAGTAAATTATCAAATTTGAGGGGGGTCATGGATGCCCCTGGATTTGTAGCCAGTTAGTCTGAACTGAGGGCAGTCTTCTTTTGTCTTCTTGTGGACCATGCCCTTTAAGTTGTGGGGTCTGCCCTAACTCCGGGTTGTTAGTGGCAGAATTGAATTGTAGTCTACCAGTTGATGTCATAATATTCCCCGCGTTGTTAGTGCCAGAATTACTGTCCTAACTCCAGGTTGTTAGTGGCAGAATTCAATTGTAGTCTACCAGTTGATGTCATAATACTGCCCTAACTCCAGGTTGTTAGTGGCAGAACTGAATTGTAGTGGATCAGTTGATGTCATAATACTGCCATAACTCCAGGTTGTTAGTGCCCGAATTGAATTGTAGTGGACCAGTTGATGTCATAATACTCCCCATCTATACTCCCCATGTCAACATCCTTAACTATTCACATCTACAAAACCCCTTTTGCCATGTAAGGTAAAATAGTCACAGGTTCTGGGGACCAGAATGTGGACATCTTTGGGAGCATTTATTCTGCCTATCACACTGTTTCAAGCATTTATACTTTGTTAGAGGACCTACCATCTGGTGGGTTAGATATCACAGTCAGAAGCCGCCAGTTGAGCAGGAAGCAGCAGAGAGGTTTTGAAGCTATCCTCTAAGCTGACAAACCCTGGAAGAGGAATCAGGAGGCTTTTTAGCCCTGCTCCTCCGAGGACATATGAGGCTTCAAGGGCACATTGACCACTTTGGCCTGAGTGTCCTCATATAAAAATGAGAATAAATATCCCCTGCTTAGCACTGAACAAAATTCTGTATGTAGTTAATGGTATATATATATATATATATATATATATATTTAAATATATATAAAATTCTGTAGGTATATACACACACACACACACACGTATATATTAATTTGTAAATGATTAAAATGTATTCTTATTTCATATTCTTATTCTGCCAAGTAGTAAGTACAGAAGTTGGTTGGACCTTTATTAGTTTCAGATTTATTTATTTAATAAATGTGCTAGCCTTTGACAAACACTCATAGATGTAATTATTATAACATCCTTCTTACACGGAACTATCCCCACTAGATAAGAAAATGGAGGCACAGAGGGGTTAAGTCACTTGCCCAGTGTCACATATCACATAGTTGGTAAGTGGCAGAACCAAGACCCAAACGCAGCCAGTCTGACTGCAGAGTCCAGTCCCTTAGCTGCTCCGTGCTGCCTGACCAGGTGGCAGATAAAGAGGATGCAGTACAAAGAGAATGTGCTTTTGTTCTATCAACTCCTAACCCAGCATCAGGGAATTACTTGGGAAGATCTATAGCATCAGGATCTCCAGCAGCACATGCCAGGAACCCAAAAGGCACCCTCCAGGACCATGAGCCTGCCCTGGACACTGCATGTCACATAAGTTAGGTGGCTGTAACCTCAGATTGCTGGGCACTTTCACATTCACAATAAATGCACATTAAAGCTGATAAAGTACTTTTTCCCAGATGTCAGGTCATCTCCCTCTCCTATGCTCCTTCCGTAACTGTCCTGTGAAGTGGCGTATCCCAAGTTTCAGAAGGTTTTGGCTTCTAATATTTGAATTATTTGTTCTTCTAGTTAATTGAAATGCCACCAGAAAAAGAAACAAAACATTGACAACTACTTGCTTAGTCTCAATTTGTCTATTTATCAATGATCTAAGCTTGGACATGACTGAGCTTCGGTTTCCTCATGGTCAAATAGGGTAACAAGCTGTTGGCAGGACTGATTGGAATGACGTATTTAGCAGTTCTTACATAGAGCCCAGCTATGTTGGAGATCACCAACTCCTGCTTTTGACCCCTCTCTTCTTGCCTCATTGATCCCTACTCTGCTGGGCACTCACCTTCTTCCTTTCAGTGCTGCTATTTACAAGCCTTGGCCTTGCTCCCTCCAAATCTCTGGGGCCATTCACTTCTCACCCCTCTCCAATCTGGCTTCTTGCTGGCTATTCCTCTGAAACCTGGTCTGCATTCCACCAGCAGCTTCCTAGTTACCAAAGCTATTGTCTCTCTTTGGTCTGGAACCTGTTTACCCTTTTGGAAACATCGGGCCCCTAAACAACAAACTACAGTTGCTTGCAGTCTACAATCCACCCACTTCCTGTGTGATTACTCTCCTGGCCTTTAAACGGCTTCCTGTGGTGTGGGCTGTGCTCTGTCCTCCTGCCTCACTTCCTGCATCTCTACTTCTGATGAGTCCCTTTCACTGGCTCCTCTTGACCCTTAAACATACAGATGTTCATCAAAGTTCTGCTCTCTGTACTATTCTTTGTTATACTCTCTTCATTCTTGCCCATAGCTTCCACTTCACCCATGTCCTGCTCTATGCCTGTCATTCCACAATCAAAATGTTTTATGCCAAGTACATCTGCTCTGATCTTAAGATCTGTATTCCCAGTTCCTAAACACTGAAGTGCTATTCATGACGGCGCTGTGAACATGCCCACACTCTGATCATTATCTCCATGCTGCCCCCGAAAGAGGTGCTTGATTTGACTTTTCCTTGGTAAATAGGCCATTTGTCCCATCTCCTTCTCAGCAAGGCTTTCCTGAGAAAAGTCCTCCTCCTTCTTCCATCAACAACTCAGAAGAAATCGCTCCCTCCAGTGAGTTTGTACCATATTTTGCTCACACATCTAGAGTAATTGGCAGGCTAAGTTTTAATTTGTTATCTAGGAACTGATTCCCTCTTTCTAGATAGTAAGCTCCCTGTGGGCAGAGGGAGGGCATTATTTACCCAGGAAGGATCTGAGTAACTTCATAGCCCTCAGCACCCATTTGGATACTCCAATTATTCACCTTTCCCCTATGTAGCTCTGATTTCACTCAAGAGTCTATAAATTTATTGAAGCAAAGATGCAGTCTGTGTATTTCTGTATAGTCAATAGTATTTTTTTGTAATAGTAGATACAAAAAATGCCCTGTGTCTTCATACCTAAATTCAGATGTTGAATTCCCAACCCCCGTATCTCAGAAAGTGACTATATCTGGAAACAGGATCTTTAAAAAGGTAAATTTAAATTAAGGTAAAATGAAGTCATATGGATAGACCTTAATCAAATATGAGTGGCATCCTTGTAAGAAGAGGAGACTAGGACACAGAAACACACAGCCTGAGGGACACCTATATGCTAGAACACAGTGCCAAGGCAGCATTTGCAAGCCAAGGAGAGAGGCCTCAGAAGAAATTCATCCTGCTGACACTGCAATCTTGGACTTCCAGCCTCCAGAACTGTACATCTCTGTTGTTTTAAGTCACCCAGACTTGGTATTTTTGATACGGTAACCCTAGCAAATTAATACACTAGCTGAATGCTACTCACCAGTTTCAGTGGTGAGGTGCAATGCTTCCTTTCAACTTGACACTGAAAAACAATGTTTTCCTTTTATGTGTAGAGATGGCTCAAAGTCAGACAATGGGTTAGTTGGATAGTATACTTGCCCACATGATCTTAAGGCAAATTCTGAACAATCTTATTGGAAGTTACTGATACTAATGATTTCTTTTTCTATATTTTTCTCTTCATTCTTCCTTTTTTACTTCTGTTCCTCTTCCTCCTCTGCTTCTCCATCTAAAAGTTGAGCAGAGATTTGCCATTTGAGTCACAAGACCACCTATATTGACTATAAAACAAACTGGAATATTTGGGCTGTGAAAGACTTGCAGCTTCATAGTGAGGAAGATGGGAATGCCATGTTCAATTTCTTCCCCAAGTGGTTATGGATGTATAACAGAGCCCAGAGACCGAATCATAGTTTGGGCTTCACAAAGGACCTGTCCAGGTGTGTTCAGTAAGAATCTTTTAAGCTGCTCTTGCTGTTAACAATCTGGCTTCTTATACCCAGATGATTAGATGTCATAGACATCAGAAGGAGGTCAATAAAATTCAAGCTTTAAACTTTGACAATAATTTGAGCTGAATAATAGTTGAATTTCAGAACTGAGTTGTCATGGTGAGAGCCATTGAAGAGGAATAATTATCTTATAACTCAGTTACTGTCCTGCTGAACTCCTAGCAATATCCCTAACCCCACTTCTAACTCACCAAGCCCACATTATATTAAGTCATGCTTAGGGACATGATTTTTATATTCTTTTATGTATATGTTCGCATTCATAGCCAAATATACATAAAATATATTTGAATAAATATGCGTTCAATGCAGCTAATGGGAAAATGGTAAAAATGGTTTAGTCAGCAATAAATTGCATATTCTGAGGGAAAATACTAAAGTACCATTCAAGTATTCTCAAGAGCCAGGTGGTAGAAAGATGTTAGCAATAATTCTTTTTGTGGTTTAGCATATAGGACAATCAAGCCATTTGTTTTCATTATTTTTGTGGACTAAAATTTTCATCTCATTTCTCTTGGGTAATACCAAACATTTTCCCCCTTATTAATCCATAACAACACTATGATGCACTTTGCTAATCAAAATTGCACACTGCATAATAATTTGCAATCTAATAAATATAAGCTTCATCCACATTTCATCAAATGTAGATGCAATTACTTAAAGATGCTAAAATACAAGATATAAATTTAAACTAAAAGGAACTTTAGGGGCATCCAAACAGTGAAACATAAATCAGATGGTAACTTATTTTATTTTAAATACAATTTCATAAATTATTTGAGGAAAATTCCCAGGGTGTTTTCAACGTGAGGAAAGAATGTCAATTTCTCTACTAAGACAGGAGATTTGTCAAGTGGATGCCAATAAATGAAGGGCAAAGGGAAGGAATGAAGATACTGAAACTATTCTATTTTTGATGCCAATGAAATGAAAAAGAAGGGGAAATTAAGAATTAATGGAGAGGAATCCCATTGATGTTCAAGACAGAATGATCTATCCTCCCTGGCCTATTGAAATAATCAATGGAAGGTCAGGCATGGTGGTTCATGCCTGTAATCCCAGCACTTTGGGAGGCCAAGGCGAGCAGATCACGAGGTCAGGGGATCGAGACCATCCTGGCCAACATGGTGAAACCCCGTCTCTACTGAAAATACAAAAATTAGCTGGGCATGGTTGCACATGCCTATAATCCCAGCTACTCGGGAGACTGAGGCAGGAGAACTGCTTGAATCAGGGAGTCAGATGTTGCAGTGAGCCAAGATGGCGCCACTGTACTCCAGCCTGGCAACAGAACGAGACTCCATCTCAAATAAATAAATAAATAAATAAAATACAATAAAAATAAAAGAGAAAGAATCAATGGAAAATACAAGTGATGAAAAATATTCACCAGCTATGGAAACAAGGGTGTCAACTACATGGTAGGAATTTCAAATAACTTCTGCTAACAAAAGCTTACACTCCACTATACTGAAGCTGTTGAGGGGACTAGTGTGTGGCCCCTGTCTGGGAACAAAAGGCATGCCTGGAAGGAAACAGAAGAGATGGATGCAGCAAGCCCCAACACTAAATCTCAGCTGGGAGAGTGCCAAAGGCAAGGTGGCATGCCCACTTGTCACATCTGCACACTGCCAGGCCACCTGACTCCAGTGGCGATGGCACAGCTCCAGGTTTTCCCTCTGGTATTGATTCCAGACCCTACAGAAGGCTGGACACGCTGAGGTTTGTGTCTGTTGTGAGCAGCCTACCACTTAGCAGGGGTTCGGAGCTCCCTTCGGCCTAGCTCTATCACTAACACTTTGCTGAGGCTGCTTGAGCTGCAACAGAGATTAAAATTTGTTTTATATATTATTTTTATCCTCAATTTGTTCCAGAGCTTAAAGACTCAGACAGTGACACAAATCTTTGACAGCAGCCAGCCTAACTCCTACTCGGCTAAAAACTAATAGTACAAACACTCCATTTTATCTTTGTAAGAAAGAGAAAACAAGGGGAGAAAAAAAAAAGCAAGGCCTGTTAAATATGTACTGCAGATTTAAACAAAACAAAAAGCAAGACACCCTTGAAAACTAGAACAATGGCCTCCAATAGAAATACATTTACTGGAATCAGTAGAAAATGTGTGTTCTCAACAAGATCAAAGCAGATGCTGCAACCGTGATGACATTAAGAAAGAAACTCACAAAGACTATGGAGAATTGCATGGAAATGGGAATCCAACTTGTCCAATTAAAAACTCAGTGAGACCAGAAAACAGGAAATTGGACATTGTATCAAATCAAAGTGGTGAATTAGAGAAAGAGCAAATGTGAGGAATTCTTGTAGATGAAAATGAGACAAATGATGAGAGATCATTGAAGGAATCCCAGAGAGTGTGAACAGGGAGAACAGAAGCAGTAAGGGGAGCATGCGATTGAAGACAATGGCACAGAAGGGATCTGGGGCTTACAATTGTGAGGGAATATCATGTTTTCAGGTAAACATCATGAAAAGAATATCAAACAGAAAGAACTCCATGGGAATCCCCCATTTCAGAGCACATAGACAGAACGTTGTGTACGTTCAGCAGGTGTTAGTGGAGGCTACCAAGTGCGGTGTAGAAGGATGTGGAGGTTAGAGAGGCACAGACTTGTGCTCAAACTCTGGTCCCACACACTCATAGTTTTAGGATCTTGGGTGACGTATTGAATCTCTATGAGCTTCAGTTTTTCCAATACTAAAATGGGAATAGTGACTATTACTCCACAGGGGCTTTTGTGATGCTTGAACAAGATAAAATATGTCAAACACAAGTAGCTCATGCCTGACAAATAGCCACAACTCAATAAATGAACACAAAACCAAAGCAAAACAATCACAACCATAGCAACAAAGCAAAGGTAAAATAGATACATGACCAGGTAATTGCTTTAAATGCATTTGTAATATTTACCAGTTATTTTATTCATCCAGTGAAAAAGACTCTTCCTAATGTGGAATAATTTTTTAAAAGCAAAAAGAAAATTACATGGTGCATAAATTTAGGTTGAATGAACTAGAACTAAGAAAGAAGGGGATAAATCTGTACCATTTCTACAATATTTACTCATACACTTATTTATTTCTGCCGGCTTTCATAGTTATTTATTTACTTATTTATTTTGAGACGGAGGTTTGCTCTTGCTGCCCCGGCTGGAGTGCAATGGCATGATCTCAGCTCACCCACAACCTCCGCCTCCTGGGTTCAAGCGAGTCTCCTGCCTCAGCCTCCCGAGTAACTGGGATTACAGGCATGTGCCACCATACCCAGCTAATTTTTTGTATTTTTAGTAGACAGGGTTTCTCCATATTGGTCAGGCTGGTCTCAAACTCCTGAACTCAGGTGATCCGCCTGCCTGGGCCTCCCAAAGTGCTGGGATTACAGGTGTGAGCCACTGCGCCTGGCCCACAGTTATTTTAATAGCAGTTTAAATTTACATTTTTTAAAACTTTGAGCTAACTATTAATAAAGTTAAAAGAAGTATTGATACCTTTTAAATCATTAAACTGGGAATATACCAAAGTAGCCAATAGAATAAAAATAGAGTAGAAAAGAAATCACAAGGAAAGAATAACATAATAGAAGGTAAAGGAGACTAATGATGATGGAGGTATTAATAATGTAAATGTTAAACTACTTTGTTAAAAGAAAATGACTCTCATATTATGTTAAACCACAAAAATCTAACAATATGCTACTTAAAAGACACGCAAAAATTAAATGACCCCAAACAGGAAAAAAATCAAAGGGTTAACAAAAATATACTGAAGAAAACAAAACTAAGAAGTAGCAATGCTAGTATTAGACAAAGTGAATTTCAAAGGTAAAAACAACATCAAATAGGATAATGGGGGCAATTTTTAATATTGATAAAAGGTTTGCTCATGAAGAACTTTCATCTGATAATTAACATAGTGTTAAAATATATACAATGAAAACTGAAATTTTCAAAGATAATTGAATAAAAAACCAATAATAAGTGGGACTCTATGACATGCCAACATCAGTTTATTCATCCACTAAACACTGAGTTTTAGGTACTGTACTGAGCACTTGTTCCCAATGACACTATTCTTGTTTCACTGGGAATAATTCACTTCCCACTGGGCACTGGTATTCCTCTTTGGAACCACCACTGACACATCAAAGATCTGATAGTGCCCTTTTTCTCCAGAGGTCTACTGTACTATGAAAGAGGTAGACTTTCTACACCCTGCACTACACTTTGCTAGAGGGATCTGAAGTAATGATGGTTATGCAGCAATATTTTTATAGTTTTGGTTAAAAATAAAATAAGCTTACCCACTATTCTTCCTATAAGCAGAGATAAACCCAGTGGGTTGCAAGGCAAGATATCCAAATAGCAGGTATCATTATGTACTCAAATTATGCCTCTTTTCAATGGCCGTGGTCAAGGTCATTGGTACTCAGAATTTGAGCTTCTAGGGAGTTCAACCCATCAAGTCTCTAGATATGTCTAGACATATATGAATATTTGCTAAAACCAAAGCCAGGACCGTTTCCTATTCAAGAAATATATAAATATATATGTATTTAAGTTTAAAAGAAAAGAAAATCATTTAGTAATTTGGAAGAATATTTGAAAGCATTGCCCGAGAATACAAAAAAAAAAAATCAATATTACTTGGAGAGGATATTACTGTCTATCTGAAAAAACTAAAATAATCAACTGAAACAAAATTAGATACACTAGAACCAATAAAAGTTCACGAGATAGTCAGCTGAACATCAGATATGGTTTGGCTGTGTCCTCACCCAAATCTCACTTTGAATTATAACTCCCATAATTCCCATGTGTTGTGGGAGGGACCTGGTGGGAGGTAATTGAATCATGTGGCTGGGTCTTTCTTGTGCTGTTCTCACGACTGTAAATAAGTCTCACAAGATCTGATGGTTTTAAAAAGAGGAGTTCCCCTGCACACTCTCTCTTTGCCTGCTGCCATCCATGTAAGACATGACTTGCTCCTCCTTGCCTTCCACCATGATTGTGAGGCCTCCCCAGCCATGTGGAACTGTGAGTCCATTAAACCTCTTTTTCTTCCAGTCTCAGGTATGTCTTTATCAGCACCATGAAAATGGACTAATACAATCCGTAAAGAAAAATTAATTTTTTATATATAGCAATATAGCCAATGATATACTATAATACAAATAAGCTACAATAGAATACATCAGACCAAAAGAATAACTTAATGTAGAATGCAGGACTCATGTGAGGCAAACTATGAAATTACACTGAGAAACAAAAGACCCCCAAAAATGGACACAGTCAGTGTCATGAAGCTGTAAATTCTCCCAAATCAAAATACCAAATCTGTCAGTTTTTAAAAAATATTATTAAAAAATTTTAAAGTCCATCAGTAAAGATAATAATGTTTAAAAAAGTCATAAACCTTTTGGAGAAAAAAATGAGAAAAGGGAGAGGCTTAGCTTTGCAGGGAATTAAAACATGTTTTTGAGCTATAGTAGCTGAATCAGGGTGATATTAATGTAAAAATGAGCAAACATATAAAGAGAACAGGATTGAAAGTTTCCAAATATATTTATGCACATATTTTAAACTTAAAGCATGATCAGGGAGACATGCAAAGCTATCAGGGAAAAGATAGATTGGCAGAAGTCTTGGCAAAGATATGCATTCTCATTGTTGAGAGTCTAATAACATGTATTCTGAAGAATTTTGTTTTGTTTTGTTAAAGACATTCTATGATATGGCTTGGCTGTGTTCCCACACAAATCTCATCTTGAACTGTAGTTCCCATAATCCCATGTGTTGTGGCAGGGGCCCAGTTGGAGGTAATTGAATCATGGGGGCAGTTTCTCTTGCTATTCTCATGATAGTGAGAAAGTTCTCACAAGATCTAATGGTTTTATAGGGGGCTTCCCACTTCGTTCAGCTCACACTTCTTTCTCTTGCTGCCATGTGAAGAAGAATGTGTTTGCTTCCCTTCCCGCCATGATTGTAAGTTTCCTGAGGCCTCCCCAGCCATGCGGAACTCTGTCAATTAAACCTCTTTCCTTTATAAATTACTCAGTCTCGGATATATCTTTATTAGCAGTGTGAAATGAATTAATAAATTATATTAAGATTAAAACAATCATTTTTCTTTGACCTGAAATTGTACCTCTTGGTATATATTTACTTATAGGTATATATATTTTAAAAAAAGACAAGAGGAAAAAGATGTACACACAGAATATTCATCATACTGAGGTTAAAATTAGCAAAAAAAAAAAAAAAAATAGAACTGCCCATGAATAGGTTTCATAATTAAATAAATTTTACAAAACAACCATTACAATGTAATTCTATATAGGCCTTGAAATCATATTTGAAATAGTTATATGGATATAGTTATAAACATATAGGCTTTACAATAGATAAATCAAATGTCAAAAAGCCCAGTAACCAGCAAGCATGATATGATCTCATTGACAAAGAATATAGATACATACACCTAACAAATGATTGAAAGACATGTTCTCACCCTAGTGGCTTTCTCTAAGTGGTAAGAGGATCATCTATGAATTTGAAGTTTCTTCTTTATACCTTTAGTTATTTATGCTTACAGTATTTTTCTAAGTAGTTTTTGATAAATCACTGAATGTTACTTTTTACTGTTACAGTTTCAGGGGTTACACGTGCAGGTTTGTTAAATGGATATATTAAGGTGTAATGGTGGGGTTTCGGCTTCTACTGTACCTATCACCCAAATAATGAAGAGTATGCCAATAGGTAATTTTTCAACTCTCATCCCCCTCTCAACTTCCTCCCTTTTGGAATTTCCAGTGTCTATTATTTCCATCTTTATGTCCATGTATACCATTAATTAGCTCCCATTTATAAGTGAGAATGTACAGTATTTGATTTTCTGTTTCCGAGTTATTTCACGTAGGATGATGATCTCCAGCTCCAACATGGTTCAACCATGTTGCTGCCAAAGACATGATTTCATTCTTTTTTTTTGGTTGCATAGTATTCCATGTATATATGTACTACATTTTCTTTATCCAATTATCCATTGAGGGACACAGGTTGATTTCATGAATATTATTTTTTAATATCAGAAAAATAAGATGATAAAGCTATTTCCATGAAAAAAAGAGGTGAGAAAACAAGAAGAGCCCCAATTCTATTGCTGCTTCCTTTACTCTATTTAAAAGGAAACAATGCATTATAGAAACAGAATAGTACAAAATAAAAAGTAAAAGCCTGACTTCCTTCCCTATATTACCCAAAGGTGATTAAGGGTAACAGTTTCTTGTGTAGTTTTCCAAAGTTTGACAATTGCTTCCATACATACACACACCCACTCCCTTACAAAATTTCCGTATGCAAGGGACCATGTATGGTACTCAGAGTCTTCTTCAGCTTGCTGTTTTCACTTAATATATCTTGGTGATCTTTGCCCAGTACACTGGATATTCTTCATTCTTTATCACTGCGTGTTCCATTATACATGCACCACAATTTAATAAGTACATAATTATTAGACCTCTTAGAAATATCTTTATTTCAAAATTACAATGCATATATTTTGAGATATTCATAATAAATTCCTAACAGAGAAATTTGAGACAGAGAAAACTGTAGTTTTAAAAATTGACATATATTGCTAAAATGCTCTACCAAAAAAGATGCAATAATATACACACACTGAGATTTGTATATCTTTGCCAGCACCAATTGTGATATTAAATAATTTATTGTTATGAAATTAATGAGGGAGAAGTAGTATCTTATTTTGATTTACGTTGTTTTAATTGTGACTTAAGGTAAATACATTTTCCTGTCTTTATTTACCATTGATATTTCTCTTCCTGTGAATATTTATAACTTTGTCTATTTTTATACTGTGTTGTTCACCTCAGTCATTGATTGTTCTGAACTTCTTGTATGTTAAGAAAATTCTCTGCCTTATGATGTATAGGAATTTATTCAGTTCATTTTCTGACTCATTTTTTTTTGCCATAGAGAAGTTAAGAATATTTAAGTACTAATATTTATCAATATTTTCTCTCATGGCTTCTTGTGTTTTGAACATGCTTTAGAAATATCTTTATTACTCTGGGATTATAATAACATATATGTGCTTTCTTCCATGACTGTACTGATTTGTTGATTAATATAAATAGTTATAGGTAAGAAATCTTTTTTTCCCCAATGCATTAGCCAGTTGCCCCAATGTAATTTATTAAAATTAACTCCAATATAAAATAGTACCAAACTGTTTTAATCATGATAACTTCATAATATGCTATAATGTATGGGAGGGTTTGAACCCCTTCATTACTATACTCTGTCAGAATTTTCTTGGATAATATATTTTATATACTTTCTTCCAGAAAACTTTTAGCATATTTGTTAAGTTACTGAACCTTGTTGGTATTTTAATTTGGACCACATAAAAACTATATATAAATTTGTGGAAAATCTATATATTTTTTCAATATTGTGTCTTCACTTATCATGTAAGGACATGGTGATATGGTTTGGCTGTGTCCCCACCCAAATCTCATCTTCAACTGTAGTTCCCATAAAACCCACGTGTCATGGGAGGGATCCAGTGGGAGGTAATTGAATCATTGGGGAGGTTAGCTCCATGCTGTTCTTGTGGTAGTGAGTGAGTTCTCATGAGATCTGATGGTTTTATAAGGGGCTTTCCCCCTCTTCCTTCTGTATTTCTCCTCATTGCCACCTTGTGAAGAAGGACGTGTTTGCTTCCCCTTTGCCTCCCACCAGGATTGTAAGTTTCCTGAGGCCTCCCCAGCACTATGGAACTGTGAGTCAATTAAACCTTCTTCCTTTATAAATTATCCAGTCTCAGGAATGTCCTTATAGCAGTGTGAGAATGGACTGATACACATGGCATGAAATTCTATCTTATTTCATGCTTCTCAGTAGTTTTATACTTTACTTCTACAAAGATGGATTCTACAGATTTCTCAAGTTGATTTTAAGCTGTTTTATTCTCGGAGATGGCATTGTAAATTAGATATTTTATTTCATTTTACCTTCTGATGGTTATATTTTGTATCTAAGAAAACTTTATTGGAATATTAACTGTATGAATTTATTAAAATGTCTTTTTTGTTTTTAATGGGTTTTATCTGGACTGTCTTGTCTTTTGTAAAATAACAACTATTTCATTATCCACAAAATAGTGGAAACCTTTTTTGATTTCAATTTCTCACACCTTTATTTCTGCCTTTTCTTCCTAATTGCATGGGTTTGTACTTGTTTAAAGATAACTATTGAAATAGTGAACATTCTTATATTTCTCTGACATTAGCAATAAGGCTTTTAGGGTTCCATTAAGCATATTTCTAGCTTTAAATTTTTAGATATATATTCATGGTCTTAAGAAATGTCTATTTCTGCTAAGTTAATATCTTACCCCAGGTTATAAGTGAGGTTTGAAACTGAAACTGAAGTCTCTTTACCCACAGGCCAGTGCGTTTTCCCAGAAACAGCCATTCAGAAATGACCTGCTCACTGAACTCTAAATGACTCACGCAAATACTCTTTAGGTCAAGATCTGCCCTCCATCTCAAAATGTTCTTGCTCTGACTTCAACAGACCAGATGGCAGCAAATGCAATTACGTGAAAAGAATATAAAAGCTAATCCAGCATTTTTTATTCTATAGCTGGGAATTAAAACATTATAAGGCCTAAGTTTGGGTATTATGCTGATGAATAGAAGGGAATTCATCAAGGAATTTTTTTTTTTTTTTTGAGATAGAATCCTGCTCTGTCACCCAGGCTGGAGTGCAGTGGTGTGATTTCGGCTCACTGCAACCTCCACCTCCTGGGTTCAAGCGAGTCTCCTGCCTCAGCCTCCCAAGTAGCTGAGAATACAGGTGTGTGTCACCATGCGTAGCTAATTTTTGTATTTTTTTTTTTTTTTCATAGAGATGGGGTTTCACCACGCTGGCCAGGCTGTTCTCAAACTCCTGCCCTGGTGATCCACCTGGCTCAGCCTCCCAAAGTGCTGGGATTACAGGCGTGAGCCACTGTGCCCAGCTGAAAATAGCCTTTTGTATACACAACCACCTCACACAGCTACAAAGGGTTGCTTTAATAAATAATTTCAAGAGTACATACTCCTTTTTTTTTAGCATATCCTGAGATTTTTTTTCAACTTGTGAGAGTAATAATTTAAAAAATGTATAGCCATTTGTCCAGATTTGACATCCAGTTTCAGTAAGAAGCCAAGCTTGTTGGCTATTATAATGATGGAACAGGCCAATTGCCATGTCCGGTCATGGCTAAATTGAAAGTCCATGTAATCCTCCCGAATGGAATTATTTCTCATGTAGCTTTTTGAATAATGCCTGCATTTTTTTGCTCACATAAGCTGATCAATAGTAGCTTTGGGAGCAACTCTTGTCTATGCCAGTTCCTCCTGGATGATTCTTATGGACAAATTCAAACTAAAAAGACACACTAAAGTGATCTTCCTGCAGCTTCTGGGGCCGGCACTGAAGAGAGGTGAGTAGGGAGTAGAGGTTTACAAAAACAACCATGGCCCTTAGGGAGAAACAAGCCACATGGAGAGAGTAGCATCCTTCATGGAGAAGGATCAAGGGAGGCTGTTTGAAGTCCCTCTGCCATCTTGGTTGTGGAAAAGTGAGCAGTGGTCTCTGGCTAAGGGAAACATTAGCAAGAAATACAGCTTGCGCCCCTTTCGCCCGAGTCCATCTTCCACAGGCCCTACTGTGGGGAGTGCTGGCCTCCTAGCTCTTTTGCCCTGTGGTCTCTAGGTGTTTAGAGCTCTGTGCCAAGAGTGCGAGAGGTGTCTGGGACCTGTGGAAATTCAATGTGTGCAAAGGCAACTGTCTGTGGGGGATATTATGGTCAAAAATGTTAGAACTTCATGGCAACCCATTAAGCCTAGGGCTAGGTTGAGACACCCCACCTGACCTTCCCAACAGCTGGGAGCAAGCTAAGCCTTATATTATTGTGGTATGACCCCAGACTACATAAAACCATTGCAGGACTTAAGTGATCCAGGTGCTGCCTCTCTCCTTATCCCTCAGCTCCTGTCCTAGGAATATCAAATGAACATAATTTTTCAAACAAAATATACTGTCTAGCTTTAACATGTAATAAGACAGGTAAAGAAGGAGTTGCTCCAGCTGAAACAGGGGAAGATTGGGACTTCCCCATCGATCAGTCTCCCCCTTGGATTCCCTCTCCACAGGGATTTGCATGTAGTAACTACATAATATCATTTGTTCAATGAATTAATGAACTTTCCAATAAATTGTTGCAGATTCTGTAAATATGTCAGTACATCAACAAACATTTATTAAACTCCTCTAGGGTCTACCACTGTATTGTATAAATACAAAAAAGAAATATTAGACACAGGCAATGTCTTCCTTGAGTTTTAGTTTAGTTTGAAATAATAGGTATCAAAACTCAAGTCATAAGTACTAACTCAGTTATTCTTTCTATCAACATTGCAATTTGGGTCTCATCATTCCACTTATACAAAGAGGCAAAGGAGGTTCATAGGAGTAAAGAGATTTGCTGAAACTCCGTCATTTAGAAATGGCAGAGCTGAGGCTTGAACCCGTATCCCTTTGTTTTGCAAGCCCGTGTTTAACTATGTGTTCTGCATTGCCAGTGCATGTGGAATAGTGGGGTCACTCTCAGTGCTGGGTAGAATTGGTTTTCCTGGTAATGAGCAGTCCAGAGAAGGGGGAAAGAGGTTCACTCAGCCTAAGTTCCCTCTGCGCCCCAACCCAGGACTCTGCCTGCAACATTTTGCTACGTGTTTTTTAAGATATAGTTTTTACCCTATTGCAATCAGCCAACTTTTGATGTTATTGGAGTAATAAGTCATTCCTGGATTGGTTCTGGGTGATGTGATCACTTCCGACAATTTGCTGAGAAGACAAGAGGCACCTGTGGGGAGGGTGAATACTACTGGGTATGGTTGATCAGCTCATGTTTCAGCTACCCATCATTACAGTGTGGATTCTTTCTTTGCAAAGCCTCAAGCATCTCAATACTGTTGGCTGTGACCTCAGTAGAGTGCGAATATGTTAAACTGCCAAGAGCAGTGTAAAGGGGAGAGGAAAGATACACCAAGCCCTTCTCTAAGAAATCTTTGTTGTTAACACGCCCTGAGCACCTCACTTAGTGGACTTCCCTCTGTGGACCTGCGACTTCTATAGCGCCATAATGAGGGTGGGCAAAGCACCTGTCACTCACCTGCAGAACCTCTCTTTATCAACCTAGTTTCATGCAAATGGCTTGTTCAGTATGAACTAAATTCCAGATACTTCCCTGATTTTTAGATCCTGACATATTTGACACATTTATATCTCTTGTTATGTTTCCTTTCCTGCTGAAATTAAGATGCATTGGGTACACAGAGGCTATGACATCTGCCCAAGGATTGCGGGGATACAGTCATGGACTCGAACAGTCCCCCCGCCATGCAGGGAGGCAGCAGCCACATCATCCTGAGCAGCCGGCCCCATGGAGCAAGCAGCTGCCTCCTGGGAGCCAGGGAAACAGGAAAATCCCTGGTGTTCAGAGTTCTTCTCTGAGTGCTCCAAGCACACACCCACCAACACAAATAATGTATCTGTGTACACATGAACAGATGTGTAGATGGATGCACTTACACACATTCCCACATATACATATTTACACACATATATACCTTTTCATGCAAATATCACTTCCCACACAGTCACCAGAAATAATGTCCTAAAACACAAATTCAACTACGCTATGTGACGATATTTAACAATTATTGTTATTTTTGATGAGTAATGGTTATATGGGAAAAGTCTTTATTTTTGAAGATGCATACTGAAGTATTTAGTAGTAAAATGTCATGATGTCTACAATTTACATTTAAGTAGCTAAGCAAAAAAATGAAGTAAATATGGCAAAATATTAAAAATTACATGTTTTCAATAGTGAAGATATGAAAGCAACCTAAGTGTCCATCAATGAATGAATGGTTAAAGAAACTATGGCATATATACACAATGGAATATTATTCAACTATAAAAAAGAATGAAATTCTGTCATTGCAACAACATGGATGGAACTGGAAGACATTATGTGAAGTAACCCAGGCACACAAAAACAGATATTGTATATTCTCATTCATATGTAGGAAGAAGCTACAAAAAGTTAATCTCATGAAGGTAGAGACTAGAATGATGGATACCAGAGGCTAGAAAGGAGTGGGGAAGATGGGTGCTAAAATACAGTTAGTTGGAAGGAGTAGGTTTTAGTGTTCAATAGCACAGGAGGGTGACAATAGTTAGCAATAATTTATTGTTTATTTCAAATAGCTAAAGAGAAGATTTAGAATGTTCTTAAAGGAATGATGTTTGAAGTGATAGATATCTTAATTATCCTGATTTAATTATTATTCTTTGTATGCACATATCAAAATATCACATATACCCCATAAACATGTATAATTTTTATGTATCAATTAAAAAATGAGTTTTTATTGTATTATGCTCTGTGAGTTCCTGTATGTTTAAAACTTTTTCTTATAAAAGATCAAAAAAGAGAGAGGAATTCGGAATCCATTTGTGCTACCCTGCTCTGACATGGCTGCGAACTTTGCTACTCAAAGAATGGTCCTTACACTAGCACCTTCGGCATCCCCTGGGAACTTGTTAGAAATGCAGATTCTAAGGCCCCATGCCAGAACTACTGTGTAAAAATGTGTGTTTTAAAAGATTCCCAGGTGATTTGCATATACACTTGTTACGGACTGAATGTTTGTGTCACCCTAAAATGTATGCTGGAACACTAACACCTAATGTGGTAGTATTTGAGGCAGGGCCACTGGGAGGTAATTAGGTTTAGATGAGATTATGAGGGTGAACCCCCATGATGAGATTAGTGTCCTTGTAAGAAGGCACGGAGACACCTGAGCTCTCTTCACCATGTGAGGTCACAGCCAGGAGGCAGCTGGCCATCTACAAGCCAGAAATAAGGCCCCTCACCAGGGAAAGAAATTGGCCAAAAACTTGATCTTGGAATTCCTAGCCTCCAGAACTGTGTGAAATAAGTTCCTATTGTTTAACTCACACACAGTCTGTGATATTTTATGTCAGCTGGAGCCGACTAAGAAAAACCTCAGATTTGAGGAGCACAAACCCCTTGTCATGGCACAGGCAGCCTTTCGTTACTGCACTCCTGTGTGCTGCATGGACTCTGTGACAACGTGGCCTACTTGTCTGGGCCCTGACACTAGCACTGTGGAGTTCCTGAATAGGCTACCTTTGCACAGCTGTGATTTTGTGCAAGAAGTTCTCTCTGTCAGGAATGTCCTCTTTGTATTCACTTAACTATTAATAGCATTGTGTTAGGAAAAAAAAAAAGAAACCTAAAGTGTTTTATCTATTAAGCCTTCCTTGTTCCTCTCAGCAGAATTAAGACCTCCACATTTCACAACACCCTGTGCTTCTTCCTGATTAGAGACTTACTAGCCTATATTCTTACAGCCTGCTCTCATTTTCCTATACCAGACTGAATTTCATGGCATGAGGGCCTAAGTCTTATTTTAAATGCTTTGCCAAATACTAGGAAACTTAGAGCCTTGTAGATGCTCAGTATATGTTCGCTGACTTAACCAACAAATCAAGGAACTCGTGTGATACACACTTGTGAACAGACATAATCACATAGGTAAATACAGACGTAGAAATGTGAAGGGATGTACACACACAGCCTAGTTTCTCTGTAAAAAGAGGGAAAGGGTGAGAGGACATTGTCAGCACACAGAGTGGGTAGCTGATCCCCTGATGTGAAACAGAAGAGGGGGCAGAGCACCTGGGTCTCTGGCTCCCCTCCAGTGTGCCCCAAACCCAACTACACATTAGAATCCTCTTGGGAAGTTTAAAAAATACTAACAGCTGGGTCGTCCTTGAGAGTTTTAAAAGTACTGATAGCTGGGAGGCCGAGGCAGGCGGATCACGAGGTCAGGAGATCAAGACCATCCTGGCTAACACGGTGAAACCCCGTCTCTACTAAAAAATATAAAAAATTAGCCGGGCGTGGTGGCGGGCTCTTGTAGTCCCAGCTGCTCAGGAGGCTGAGGCAGGAGAATGGTGTGAACCCGGGAGGTGGAGCTTGCAGTGAGCTGAGATCACGCCACTGTACTCCAGCCTGGGCAACAGAGCAAGACTCCATCTCAAAAAAAAAAAAGAAAAAGAAAAAATACCGATAGCTGGGTCCTCCTTGAGACAAAATAAATCATAATTCTGTGGAAGTGGGCCCCTGGCACTGGTGTTTTTTTTAATAGAAACATTCTAGGTAATTCTAATTTGAGGCAGGATTGATAACCTGTGATTACCTGTCGAAAATCTCAATATTATGACCAGGGAAAAGAATCTCTATTTTTGTGTAATTAATGAGCTGAGAATTTTCCTCCCGAAATTAACTTTGGATATTTAACTTTGAAATGTTGAATATCAAAATATGCTCTTACTTTAATTTACTGTGAAAACCAAGGTCTTTTTAAAGTCTAAAGTCAGATGGCTTTGGGTTCAGGAAGGAAACTCAGGCAGGTTTCTTGGTGGGCAGACTTGGCCTTTCATCTTCATCCACATGTTAGCTGTGGTGCTTTGGGGTTTGGGATCCTTTTGCTGAAACTATTTTAACTCCATGTCACTTCATTTGCCAACCCCCTCAAACGTCTTTTGGGGATGGATGGCCCCTTCTCTGTCTCCTTTGTCCTCTCACCCTCTTCCACTTGATCTTTAAACCTTGGGGCTTCTCAGACTTGGGTCCTCTGTCTCCACTCTGTGCTGTATCTGTGGATGATCTCACCACAACTTTGGCTTCAGTGACCATCAATTGACCCGTAACTCCCTGTCTTAGTTTCCAGGGCTGCTATTACAAAGTACAACAAAGAGTGTATCTTAAAGCAATACTTTTGGAGGCCAGAAGTCTGAAATCCTGGTGTCTACCAGGCTATGCTCTCTCCAAAGGCTGTAGGGAGAATCTATCCTTTCCTCTTGCAGCCTTTGATGGCCCCAGGAGCTCTTTGGCTTGCAGGTACAGCACTTTGTATGCACTCCTCATGTGGCTGTGTCTTCTCCTTTTCTTATAAGGACACCAGTCATATTGGAGCAGGAACCCACTCTACTCTAGTATGATCTCATCTTAGTTAATTATATCTGCCATGACTCTCTTTCCTGATAAGGCTGCACTCCAAGGTACTGGGAGTTAAGACTTTAAGATATCTTTTTGAGGGACCCAGTTCAGCCCATAACATCCCAGATTTCCATCTCCACTTTGTTCTTACCTCTGAGCTCCAGTCCAACTGTTAGACATCCTCCCATGGAGGTCTCACAAATACCTAAAATGCTACAAAAAAAGACGTGAACTCATCTGTTCCCATCCCAGGATCTCCACAGTTACCTCTTGAGTGTAAATGGGGTGTTACAGTCAGCCTGGGTGGCAAACCTGGAATGTGGTTTGCCACCCAGGTCGATTGTGGCACCACTCTCTTTGACACCACTCTCTTCATGCCAACCATTCAGAAAATACATTGAGCAAATTGTAACACCTAAAACATCTCTCAGATATCCTCTACTTCTCCCTTTGGCCCCATACTCACAGCCACTGTCCTTATCCCACAGCGCCTCCAGCTTAGTCTGCTATGATAATGTTCTATTGGTTTCCACATCCAGTATTGCCTCTACCAATCCCTTTTCCACAGAATATGTAGAGTGGTCTTTCAAAACACAAATTTTATTATGCAGTCTTCCTGATAAAACCTCTAAATATTTCCCATTTCTATGGCATAGATCTTGGAACCCCTAGTGTGGCCTTGTGTGGCCTGATTAATCACCACCCCGTCAACCACCTTAACCTCTCATCTCTCCTCCCCTCTGTCTCCACACTCCGGCCACACTGACCTTCTCGCGGTTCTTTGAAAATTCATGACCTTCCTATATTAGGAATTTACACATGGTATTTTTATTTTTCTGAACGTTTTCCTTCTCTACACTCCTCTGCCCAGCTAGCCAATACTCATCCTTTCAATCGCAGATGAAGTTTCGTTTTCTTCAAGCAGCTTTTCTGGACTTCTCAGTTAGATCCCCTGTAAAATGCTCCCATGGTGCTCTGTACTTGCTTTTCACAGCAGGCTCCATGATTGTAATGAAATACTTGATTATAGAATTAGTTTACAATCCATTTTCCCATTGAAACACAAGCTCCAAGAAACGTGGAGGCAAGGACTGTGTTTTCTTTCCTGCTATAGCTCTAGTGTTTAGAACATTATCCAGCATGCAGCAGAGAGTGAAGAAGCCTTTGCTAAATAAATAATGAATAAAAGGTAAGTTGTGTTTTGGTTTTGCTCACAAATATCCCTCCAATGTCTTGGGTAGCCCTTGCACATAAAAGGCACTTCATCAGTATTGGCTGAATAAAGTACTGGACTAGTCCTTTTCTTATCCACAGAACTGGAATACACATCCCTGGGACAGCCAGGGGCAACCACTGCAGAGAGGACACTGAACAAGGAGATTAGTGAATGGCAAACACGAGCACCACCTTGTATGAATATTCTGAAATCCCTAGGCCTTTGCTCTTTTTAAAATTACATGTTCACCCACAACAGCAGCTAGTGAGTCTCCCTGACACCTTCCGTCTAGCTGGCACAAGCAACGACAGGTTCTCTTGAGCTCTTTCTTCCTCACGTCAGACCTCTGTAGGGAAAGCAGCAGGCAGAGACTTTTTAGGTCAAGGTCCCATACGCCCAGTGTCCCACTCTGCCCTTGGAGGAAATGTTTGATGATAAATCCTCTTAGGACTATTGGCCGTAAAAAACTTGTGCTTTGTTGTCAGTGAGGATGTGGATTACATGAAAATAGATACACTGCATAGTAAAATAGAGACAGCCATATGTTTTTTAGCATTAATTCCCTCAGATGTGTAGCGGCTGGATCTTCTCAGTGTGAAAAGTGCTTTCACGTGCATTCCCTCCACTGATTTCTACAACAAACCTGTGGTAAGAGCAACTATTTCCCCGTTTTTACATGTGCAGAATTAAGATTTGGTGTAAGACAACTAGCCCAAGTGTCTGGAGTAGTTACAATGGAATGCACGCATGTAGCCGAGCTGCAAGTGGAAGCCCGGTTTTCTGACTCCCAGGCACTTCTCCCTTCCTCTTCCACTGCTTTGCATGGCGAGAAGAGTTTGGCACAGGTGGGTAGCTGAGACTCCATCCTCTTCATATAGCTCCCTCCTGTAAAGGGGCCCTGGCACCTGTTCCTAGGCGTCTCTCCAAATCTGTGCTGTTCTTACTGGCACCAGCTCATCATGATGGAGCATTTCTTATGTGTCAAGCTCTCTTCTACATGCTCCATACCTATGCTCTCCTTTGATTCCCCACAATATAAATTTGATGTGTGCACTATTATTGCCTGCATTGTACAGGTGAGGAGACTAGAACACAGACAAATAACATTCCCAAGGTTACACAATGAATTTTAGAGTCAAGTGTCATACTCCAGCAGTCTGATGATGGAGCTCAAACACATAACAATGAAGTCATACTGCCTTCTGTAGCATGTGACTGTTTCCTTTGTGTTACCGTCTCAACCCTTCTACTCACTGTCACCTTCTCATGGTGAAACCTGGGTTTATTTACACTTGGGTTTTAATTGGATTTCAGCTTCTCTCATTCCTTTTGTCTCCCTGCAATAGAGAAGGAAGCAAAAATACATTCCATGGGCTAAAATAAAGACTTTTTAAAGAGTGCCTGTGATGTTCTTGTAGGATATTAGTGCTTACTCACTGGTAGTACTTAGTGGGTGATTATAATAATTACACAAAGCAAACAAATTAGCCAAGTTAACTTCTCACTAAAGCTCATTTCAATGAGGTGTACAAGAGAAAATGAATTCTTCCACTTATTGTTCAACAGAATGGGAATTCTAAAGGGGAAAGATCATTCTAACAGGAACAATTAACAGAGACGTCACCTAGACATCACACTTAAAGTGTACACGCATGCACACACATATAACTGCTACTTAAAACCTATGTGCAATGATGTGGATTTGGAGACTGATTTCAAGGTGGCTTATTTTAAATAAAAGCAGTGAAAACTTGTGATGGAGGACTGCAGCAGCACCTTTAAAATGCTCATATTTCTGAAATAATGAGCTACTTTGCAAGATGACAGATTTAAATGGTGAAGCATACGCTTCAAAATACTTGCTGTCTAGGCAAGCTTGTGATATTTCTACAAATGGGGTTTTCATAGTCTGGGGGGAATTGGGAAGGGTACATTGAGCACTTCTCAATTTTAACAAGCACTTTAGATCGCACAGTTCTTCATAATCACTTTTAATAATTGTTCCTTCCAACAGCTCTGTTATTCCCATTTCACAAATACAGTAACTGATGCAGTTAGAACAAAGGGAATATTTTGGAGCTCACTTCCTAGTCAATATCAGGAGCTTAATGATCTCACTGAGGTAAAATTTATGAGGATTCAGACTTGCCATTGCTGGGTTGATCTTTGTGGTTCTTGGAAGGGGCTCCGAGGTGGGAGTCCCTGCTGCAAATGCAGCTCTGGCTGCACCTGCCCTGCAGTTAGCCCTGAGGGCACCAATGATCTCAGATGCAAGATTGGCCCCGGGGAGGGGCCAGTGCAAGGATGGACACTGGCTCTAGTCTGGTCCACAAACTGATAGGTAACCTCTCTGAAGTACTATATTTTAAAAGGAGTTACTCTTTCATTCTTTCATCTAGCAGCAACTATGTAGTGAGCATCAACAAAGAACCTATTGAAAGTCTAACTAAACAGTGATTTGAAAAATCTGCCTCTGCATCTCGTCACCCAATTCCCATAGACCAACTGATCATGCTCACGGTATTTTGCACTTGAAGTTTCCCAAGTGAGAGACAATTTGGATTTGAAGAGAAAGGTGAAATTGTCTAGGCTTTATAGATGAGGGTTGTAAAGATGTCTTAAACCCTAGATGATATTTGCTTAAATATATTCAAGATCAACAGGTCTGTAATCTTGCCCATTGTCCAAAGCCCAGGGTGAGCTCACCTTCTCTGTGAAAGCTCCCTGGGCCGTCATCCTCACCACTTGGGATTGATAGTACACAGGCTCTTTTTTCAGTTCAATTTCATTCTGTAGTTATTTAAACATTTACTTTTTGTAAGGTTCAGTGCTGGATTCTGGCAATACTGCATCATATGTTTTATGACATTTGTTCTTGTTTTTTTCATGTTTTGACCTTGTTTTACCTGTGAGATTGTCAGCTTCTAAAGGACAGGATGCAGCCAATACTTCCTCTGAGCTCCTCCTAGCACAGCCCAGCATGGTGCTTTGCATGAAGGAGAGGTTTAATGATAGTGACCTATGAACTGAATTGTATAAGCAATTACAATTTACTAGTTATTTACCAAATTCTTATAGCCAAAGGGAAAGTTTGCATTTTATTTTCTAAATGAATCTTTGTTTCAAATTCCTTAGTCCATCCCTTTGCATCACAGAAATCCACTAAAATTTCTTTTTGGCTCCAATTATTACCTGGCATACATTACCCTTCTTTTTCCTCTTTTTCACTGACCTTCTGCGTAGCTTTTAAATTTGCACAGATCTGTGATAAGACAGGGAATTCTGCCACTCCTTGACAGATATTCTGTCATTCCATGAATTTCATAAAGACAGAAGAGGCAGTAGAAATTAGCAATGTCACCTCCAACGTCAAACTCATTTAACAATCCTTTCCTGTTCATTTTCATACTCCACTTAGCTCAAAGATTTTACTGTTGTCTTCTTTTTTGAAACTGAAAAACACGTCTGCATTTGCAAAGAATGGTGACAGGAGATGCAGCCGATGTGAAAAAGTTGATAGAGGGAAAAGTTGTGTTAAAATACATAGCTTATTAGTGTTATAATATCGTATTCAAGAAAAAAGATTTCGGAATTCAATAGGCATCATTTGCAAACAAGAAGGCTTAAATACAAAAAGTAATTTCTCTTGGTCACCTAGCAATTCAATGAGAGACTTTGGACTGCAGTCTGTGTTGGTGGTCTTTGGATTGGCTATTCTTATTCTTTCAAGATAAAACCCCTCTGTGAGGTAGCACATTCTGGGACACTGAACCCAGCTTGTTGTGCTGTCTCTGAAGAGGGCATATATCCCAGTGGTTTAGAGCCCAAGATTTGGAGTTAGGTGGCTCTGGATTTTCAAAATCACATTCCTGAAATAACCTTGAGCAAGTTACATTATTTCTCTTAGCATCTGTTATCTCCTCTATAAAATAAAGATAATGATAGTGTCTACAGGGTTGTTGTGAGAATTAAATTAGCTAATGGCCCACAAACTGGCATGCTATGAGGCGCAAATCATGGCTGTTACTATTACATATCCACCATTTAGAAATAATCGTGAGGCACACAGATGAGTTCTTTGGCAGAGTGCTATCCGATAGCACATGTTATTAAATCTCTAAAGTAGCCATTGGTGACCTATTAAACTAGGCCATTACCCGCTTGCTGCATTTATTCATTTTCATGTTCATTGGGTGCCTAGGCAAGTATTTAGTGGGTGCCTACTCAGTGTCATATGCCTATGCTAGGCACCAGCAATACAGAGGTGATTTAGATGTGGTCTCTGTCCTTGAAACACTCTTATGGAGAAGTAATTACATTAGAGTGATAAGGTTAGCAGCAGAAGTACATTCAAGGCAACCTATTCAAAGGATTGAGCCCCACCTTCCTAAAACCAAATAGGTGTGAGAGAGTCAGAGAGCACTTTGATTCACTGAACTATATTTGTTTCCTTTTCAAGGTTTCTATGATCAGGCTCATGATGAAATAACACCGGGAAAATCTGCTCTTTCCTAATATGTGCAAACAAATTCAGAAATGACATATTTCAAAGATAGGTCATATCTGATTTAACATGCTTCTGGATTCCACCTAAGAAGTCATTCTTTGCCATTTCCTGTGCTTCCTCCTTCCCCAGGGCCTGCTAAGGAAGTTTGCGTTGTGAAGTGATGAATGCATATAGGCCACTCACTCTAGCAGTGCTTCTATTTTTGAAGGCAATGAAGGCACATTTAAGGATGAATTTCATTTATGATTTTGCTTGTGGGTGAGCTCAGGTAGGAGTTGATATCGATAGTGAACCGTATGAAATTTTCACTTACCAGAAAATGAAAAAGTTCTGTGACAAAGATGAAACGAATTGTGTCTTTGGATGAATACCACTAAGAATGTTGTCAGAGGTGACAGGAGGTATGAAAACTACCTTCCTTCTTGGCCATTTGGGAAGACTGAGGCTCAGGAGGCTTAGCTAAGGTCAGCTGTGAGCTCATGCCAGGAGCCAGGATTATTGTATGACTCAGTCCTTTCCTTTTTCCACCCTGAGAGGGTTTTACTACCTGTGACCTGCGTTGCATGATGTGAAAACACTCAGTAACCTCTGAGGATCTTCAAAACATATTGATCTATTTGATGCTGCAGTGTTTTTCAATGGCACTTCTATGTCTATTTTGTTCTCCTGCCCTCCCACCATCGTTTGTTTCTCTATCATACATTTAATTGCTGTGATGACTTAAGAAATGACTTAAGTCATTTAAGAATGACTTCTGCCCAACCCTGAATTGAGGACTTGCCAGAACCATGAGCCAGCACTTCCCTCCTCCCCACTGTGCCTACCCTCGCATGCTGTTCTACCACTTCCCTGTATTCACCCTGCCTTTGTGCCAGTCCCATCTAGTATCCGGCGGAGTACCAGAGAACACGAAGCATTCAATACATATTTGCTAGATTAAGCAAAAACAATGACATGACAATAGACGAAGCAAATAAGCTTAATGGAAAGATAATGTTGTGAGCACAAAGGATAAAATGAATCCTAGCTGCAACACAGAATTAACTGAGGCATCTTTTTGATCAGCTCTGACCAACTTTAAAAGGAAACAAGCTTCACTATAAAAGGTTAAAATCTGCTCTTTGCCTCCCTAATTTGTTTTCTTCTCCCATTCCTATGTCTTTGTAAGTGTCTCTCTCTCTTACATTTCCAGGGCAGTAATCTCTGCAGCTGCTAATTGTGCCTTCGTGGATCCACAATGCTTCTTGTGGCCTTGATAGACGACTGTTCCCTTAACATGTTTACATTTCCAAAACACTTTGTGCTTCTCCTCCCTTGGGAGTGCCTGGGATATGCAGATAGGGATGGCTCTGTGCACAGCCGACTTCTTCTGCCCTGCCTTACATTCAGCACAGGAGCCTGCAGCCAAAATTTAGAATAAGGCTTTCAGAAGCTGCTTTGAGACCTGTGGTTACTAACAGGAGAGGAGTTCAATGGCGGGGTGGGGGAGGGGAGGTGAGGGATTGAGGTGGGGCAGTGAAAAATGAGGCCTCTATGTGACCCAGCTGGAACTTCTTCTCAAAGACTCCTGAAGACTCCTTGCTCTTCAGCTTGCTCTCACATCACCTTGAACCTCTGCGTCATCTTGCTCTGTAGGCTGCTCTAGCTTCTGAGCTTTCTATATCTGACTCTTTCACGGGCTCCTTCGTTTCCAGGACGTGGTTGTCTGGATTCCAGATCTATCCCAATCTGTTCAAGCCCCTACATTTCATTAACTGAACTCTTGTCCATTTCGTTTTCAAGGCTTCTCCTAGTCATCCATTCCACATCCGCTGTCACCTGCCTAGGTTAGGACCTTGAAAATCTCTGATCCATCGCACTGTCTTCTAACAGGTTTTCCCCTCCAGCTGTCAAACCTACCATCTCCATAAGAGAGACAGCCTTTTCCATATGCCAGTCATCTGGTCAAGGACCCTCTGTGGCTCTCACTGCCCTTAGAACAGGCCCTCCTGGACCATTGCTGATTGATGGATTGCTCTGCAAACTCTGCATGGTGCCTATGTTTACGAGGCCCTGACATAGCTTTTAATGACCACTCACATTAATCTCTGTCTCCAAAAAAGTCTTTGGAGGTATTTAATGTGCAGCCTTTGTCTATCTCAAGTAGATGGGCATGCCTGAGAGGTAGAAGTGACTCCAGAGAAACCAATGAGTTTTAACAACACTCTGAATGACATGCCTTCTTTGGGGATATTTCTCCAAACTGATCAGCTTGCTTGGAAGTGGAGCCTGCCTTCATTTTTAGCATCACACCAAATTTGAATGCCGTTGGTGTCTCGGAGTGCTGCAATGTTCCTTGTGACAGCTCGAGCAAAGTCTAATTATGGAAAGATAAATATGAGTTCCAACTTCTTGCTGTTCCCCAGGATGTCACAACCCTAAATGCTTTGTGAGTTCAGATTTTTGTGAGTCACTATTATTGTGCAGGAGAAAAGTTTATATTATTAAATCTACTCTTAGCTGTACAATTTCTTCAGAGACCTAGAGATCTTCCTGCCTTTATAAATCTAAAGAAATTGGATAAAGAGACAATAACCTGAACATTCCTAGAGACGCTGGATATTTTGATCTATTTTTACTGCAGCCTATTTCCAAGGGCAACACATCTCTTATTTTTTTAATCAAATGGTGTGAATCGAAAGTTGCAGCCTGACCTCTGGAGCAGACACCACGGGATGTCAAAGGCAGCTGTGAATAGTGTGAGCACCAAAAAGGAGTTGCCTTGGTCTTACTATGGGAAAATAACCTTGACTGTACACTGAGGAAGCAGCCTATCATCTCAAAGAGCAGGAGGGTTTGCTTTACATTTGGGATTGCTGCATTTTGCTCTGCTGTTCACTATTGTCTGGACATTGGTTAAGTCTGAGGTGGGAGGGCTGTTGTGTGTGGCTATGTACAAGATAAGCAAAGTCCAACTTCTCAATTTTGTCAACTCTTTCTTTATTGAGTGAGTGTCACAGGTAGATGCTGCTGAGAAATCTCAGTGGAAAGGAGGGACAGAGGACAACTGAGCATAGAGAAAATCACATTTATATTTGTTTTTGAAGAGCAGGAATAACCACTAGCAAATGTATAAAGTCTTATTGATACTTATAATTAAGATCACCATTTCTTTGTTCTAAGGTAGAACTTCTCAATGCCCAATGTAATTCTGAGCACATTATATGGAAATATAAAGCTATTTAGTAATTAATTAATTAATAAAAAATTCAGAAACACTGTTGAATATTCTCCTTTCCCCCAAGAGTTGGGCCTATCTTATGGGCTCCTGTAGCACCCATTTCTTTCCCCAAATTTATGAAAAACCTAGAATCACTAGTCTACTCTTTGGCTTTTTTCTAGTTGATGAATTTTAAGAGGGCAGGGGTTAAGTCTTACCATTTTTCTATGTAGCCCCGGCTTCTAGGATGGTGTCTAGCACATCATACTCATTTGATAAACATGTTTTGTGTAAATATGTCATATTTAAAAATGATGTGTGACACGTTTGGCACTTCTGATTTCAGTCAATACTCTTCATTTGCTTAAACTGTATAATCACAGAGACTATCTTTGAGAGCCTGCATTTAAATGTCTATCCAATTTCTATACTATCTCACTTTACCCATCATCAAGGTGCAAGGGCTTATACAGTTAGGAAAAACTACCCATCTACTCCTCCCACCTTAAAGAAAAAAGAGAAGGAACCCAGCTAAATCAGTCACATTTTCCTCTGAGCAGGAGCAGAAGTTAGCTGAGGGAGAGCTCTGGTTGTCTAAAAGCAGGTTAGCATCTGGGGTGATGGATATAGCCAAAGACAGGTAGTGTAGATAGTGCATGCAGAGGCAAGAATTGGCTGGCTCAGGTGACTGGTTTGAGGAAATGCCAATTTCTAGTACTTAGAGAAGTGTATAACCAAAGACCAGATTGGACAATTTCTATCTTAGGGGAAACCAATTGAGGTAATAGGGTAGTCTCAGATAAGGATTCTTCTTCCTAACGATTTCAGGACACTGGAAAAACCTCCTGGAATTTAGCTACCACTCCAGGGAGAAAGGCTGGTGCAAAGAGTGCAAAGAGATTCTTAATAGATACCGTGTCTCCAAAAGACAACAAATCAATCAGTGCAGTGTCACATTCACTTAAACATGACCAAAAGAAGGTTCCTCCTCCCTTTTGCTGAGAGATTAAAAGAAGAAATAAATGAAGTTAGAGAAAAATAAAAGAAGTTATTGAGTCTCCAGGTCTAATTATCAGAAACTGACCAGTGGCCATTCTTGGAAATTTTAAATTGAAGAAAAAAACAAAAACAAAAACAAAAACAAAAAAAAACCAACTTAGAGAAATAGGTGGCTGCTTCTCCTGTTAGAATAAAGAAAAAGAAAACTTTAATATTACTTTCATTTACTGACACACCTGTTCTTTTTGAGGAACTCTTTCCCTAATTTCACTCTATTATCTGCTAGGGGATGAATGATGAAGTTTAAATACAGTATATGAACTCCAAATAATTAAACCTGATATTTCCTTTCAAAAATGGCATCTCTCTAAGAGCATAAGATTCTTTCTTTTTTTTTCTTTTTTTCTTAAGAGGAGAAAAGGAGAAAGAAAAGAGCCTGCTGAGACTGAAATTTTAATTTTTAGACCAGGATGTTTCCAGAAGCTTCTTAATAGGGCATTTGAATTCATGTTCTTGAGGAAACTTTCTACATCCTGCTGGGGTGTAGAAAGAAGCTGTTATCCACTGGATACCTGAGAGAGGGCACAGGGCCTGCTGTGTACAATCTCAAACCTTGAAATAATCACTCATTTTAGTATGAAATTCAGCTAGGAATCTGATTTTTAAAGCTTCAATATTAGAAAAAATCAGTTTCTATGGATTCTACTTATCTATATGTGAGGAGAGCAAGGTTTGCAATTGAATTGTTAATTATCTTGGAAATGTAATTGTGGGTTAACTTGAAAAATATGTAAACGTTTGCCTTTGAAAGAGCCAATCCTGCTGCAATGAATTGTAAAATGTCTGTTTTGGTTCTAAATAGGAGCATATGATCTGTCTTTGCCATCTTGCCATTGCTTTCTTCCTCCCTCCCTCCCTCCCTCCTTTCATTTCTCTTTATTTCTTTCTGTTTCTCCTTCTCCTCTCCTCCTCCCTCTCTCTTTTGGAGGTAATTTGCATGCAATAAAATTCAGTGATCTAAATTGTTCAATTTGATCAATTTTGACATATATACCCATGTGATCAGTACACAAAATATTATGTAAAACATTTTCTTCACTCAGAAAGATGTATTGTGCTTCTTTCCAAGCCAGAGGCACCCAATGTCCTGATTTCCATTACCAAAGTGTTGCCTATCTTTGATTTCATTTAAATATAGAGTATGCACATTGCATTTTACTTCTTTCTCTAAACATAATGTTTTGAAAATTCACCCATGTAAATGTATAATAGTTTGATCTTTTCCATTGCTAAATAGTATTCCATTATATGAATACAGCAGATTTTGTGTATCAGTTTTCCTGTTGAGAAAACTTTGGCATATCTCCAGTTTTTTTACTGTTATCAACAAGGCTGTTCCGAGTCTTTTTGTGGACATGTATTTTCATTTATTCTGGGTAAAATCAAGAGATATAATTGTTGGCTGATAGGATTGGTAAATGTTAACTTTTTCAAAAATTGACAAATAGTTCTTCAAAGTTTTTAAGTGATTTTATACTCCCATCAATATGAGAGTTCAGTTGCACCAAATCTTTACCTTCATTTGGTATTCTCAGTCTATTTATTTATTTATTTATTTTACTTTTGTCATTCTAGTGGTTGTAAAATAGTATCTCATTTCTTAAAATTTGCATTTCCCTGATGATTAATGACATTGAGCATCTTTCCATGTATTGGCCGTATGTGTATCTTTTATTTATAAAGTGTTCATTCAAGTGTTTCACTCAATTTCTTATTGTATGGCTTAATTTTTGTTGCTAATTTGTGGGAATGCTTTATATATTTGCAATACAAATTCTTTGCCACATACGTATAGTATTTTTATATATTATATTTCATTGTGTCTTGGAACTGCTTTTTCATTTCCTTACCCATATCTTTCAAAAATCTAAAGTTTTTATTTTGGTAAAGTCCAATACAGCAATTATTTACTTTTAAAGTTTATATTTTTGGTTTTCTATGTAACAAATCTTGCATATCGTGAGGTCGCAAAGATATTCTCTCATTTTTTCTGCTAGAAATTTTGTAGAGTTGCTTTTAAATTTAGGTTTATGATCCATTTCAAATGAACTTTTATGTATGGTGTGAGGTAAGGATTGCAGTTAATATATTTTTCATACAGATATTCAGTTGTTCTGGCACCATGTATTGAAAAGATGACATTTTCCCTACTGAATTGCCTTCATGCCACTGTCGTGAATCAGCTTACCATATGTGAGGCCCTTTTTCTGGGCTATGTTGTTTTATTGACCTATATCACTTATAGATATAATTTATTTGTAAGACATCAATATCAGAGTTTCTTGATTAGTGTAGCTTTATAGTAAGTTTTGAAATCAAATGCTATAAATTCTCCAACTTTGTTCCTCCCTATAAAATATTTCTTGACTTTTAATTTTGAAATATTAATAGACTTCCAAAAATTAGAAAAGTAATACAAAGAATTCACTCCAATTTCCCAAATGTTAATATCTTACATAAACCACAGTATGATACCAAACTCAGAAAATTAACATTGATACAGTAATGTTATTTAATATATGTCTTACTCAAATTTTACCATTTCTTGTTGCTCATTTGCGATTCCATCCATTATCATCTCCCTTCAGCCTGAAGAAATTTGCCTTGTAGAACAAGAACAGTAGTAGTTCTTGTAGGCAAACTTTTTGAAAAGTAATTATGGTTCTTTTTTCCTCTCTCTTTCTAAAAATATCATTATTTTGCCTTTAATTTTTAAGATAGGGTTCTAGGTTTACAGATTTTTTTTTCCAATCCCTTATAGATGCTCTTCTTTTGACTTCTAACATCTATTATTTTAGGTGACAATTCCGGGTTTTTTATTTGTTTGTTTTCTTGGTACCAATTTGCCCTTATACCTTTTTTCTTTGCCTGCTTTTAATACTTTTTTTTTCTCATCTTGGGTTTTCAGCAGTGTGACTCTGGTATACATTGTTCTAATTTTCTTCTTATTTATCCTGTTTAAGTTTCAGTGATATTTAATGTGAGTTGAAATCTTTCAATAGTTTTTGAAAATTCTCAGCCACATGTCTCCAAATATTTCTACTTATTTATGTTCTCTTTCCTTTCCTCCTAAGATTCCAATTACACATATGATTGTCTATTCAATAATGTTCATCTCTGGGTAAAAATGTAGTGGAAAAATTAAACAGAGATTTTCTGATATTTTCCACTAGATTTTTGCTTTTTTTTTTTTTTGTATTTCAGTATATCTTCCAGTATTACAGTCTTTTGGTTCTTTCCTGTTGTGTTACTGTCAGTCTATTGTCAATATCATTAAATAATTCTTAATTTCTAATATTGTATTTTTCACGGCTAGCTTACACATTTACTTTCTTTTATTCTTTGTATTTTCCATCTCTCTACTGAGATTTATTATATCTTTACATATGTAGTTCTGCTTTTTCACAAGATATCTTAATGTATTTATTACAGTAATTTTAAACCCCTTGCAGGATAATTCTAACATTTGAGAGCACCTATAGCTCCATTTCTATTCATGTTTTTCTCTGTTGACAAACTTATTTTCTTGCTTACAGGATCCATAATTTCATTATTTTTATCTGAGCAACTTTGTGTAAGAGAATACTAGAGACAAGACAAAAATATCATTTATTCCTAGAAAAGCACATCCCTCATTATCTATTAGGTTGTTATTGTGGGAGCTAAATTAATCTAACCCGTATGCTTTATTTTATTTTATTTTTTGACATCTGCAGAGGAATTAGGATTTTAGCACAGGTGAGTTTTTGCATGTCTCTTTGTGTTTGTAGCCCAGTTGCCAGCTTTTTGGGTTATTGTGATACTATTCTCTTTGTTCTCTATTTTCATCTCTAGCTTTCTATACTTCAGTAAATATCCCTCCATTCTTACACTCCATCCACAGTCCTTGGTAACTGATGTCCTGAATTTGAGAAAGACCTCATTTACTTATAGGAATTATCTCTTGGTTTTCTTCCCATGTTCCCAACTGTGTTGACAGGTAGTTGTAGACTTACTCACTGAGGCACCTCAGAATTCTAATTGGTCAAGGCAGTCTCCACACAGCCTCTAGAAGAGGTTACAATAGTTTCTCCTTATCCCTGACTATAGAGGATTCTCCTGGCTGCTGCTTCTTCACTAGGAAAGAAAACAAAACAAAACAAAACAAACAAACAAAAAAACACTTTTCCAACACCCTAGGAAAGGCTTGCCATTTAAAAAATTTTGTTTAGTGTTCTCTGTGTCCTCCCATTGCCAGTGAATAAGAACAAAAACAAAAACATTGTGCTCTAACTTGTCCGGCCTTTCCTTGTTAGGGTGGAAGAAACAGTCTCTTATGATTTTTTTTTTTTTGCATTCTAAATTCATTTTTTGCATTTAAGCAGAAGTTGACCATTCTGCCATTCTTTCCCTAACTTCTGTGGTCTGAATTTTGTATTTCCTACTTATAAAATTACACTACTTTTCATGCCTGATTCCTTGTAACAATCTGTGGGGGTCATGATGTTGGAGGGTCTGCTGCCCTTGGAGTATCAGTATTATCAGGTGGAAGGATGCCATCCCCTTTTCTTTGTTTTTAGTCATGGAAAGTGTCCTTGTTGGAATACATTCCCACTCACACCGGTATCTCTTGATAAGTAGTAATTTGAAGTTATCTTGACGCCAGTCCCAGGAATGATTTCCTTCCTAGTACACTCCTGGAACCACAGCCCTCATGGTCATTGGAGCAATTGACCATACTTAAGAGGTACTTCATTCTGTTGTCAATCACTGGACTGCCAGTTACTCAAAAGTTACTAACTTTTAGTTTCAACTTTTAGTAAACAAACAAAAACAAAAATAAAACAAAAATAAATGGACACATTGGTCTAGATTCTATAAATGGAGTAGGAAGTCCTAGTTTCTTGAGAATCCAGGTGGAGATGATGTTAGTGAATTTGTAGGGTTAGTAACAGCAGGCTGATTTCCTTGGTCTGAGTAAGCTCAATATTTGAAAATTATCTGCATAAAGACAGTGCATGTTGAAATTGTCTTATAGAAACGCTGTGGATTCCTTGCTGTATATAAAATTACAACATGTACACGACTGGCATGCACACTATGTTCAAGGTACAGATCTGTGGTCCACAGAGGGCTTCTACATGATTTGAGGGAAGATAGAGACTAGAAGTTTATTTCAGCTTTCTGTCAGATTATATGGGAAAAAATATCATACAGCATTTTAAAAAGACATTCAATGTAGTTTCCCCAGAGTCCAATTATTTTTTTTCTTGTAGAAGAAGAATTGCTCACTATCAACAAGGAGTTCACAATTTTATTGAACTTAAATAGCAGGTAGAGACAACTAACCAACAAGCTTGTATTGAATACTTCCTCTGTGCCCAGCATAATAATGGGATTGTAGTCATATGACATGCTCTCTTAAGTAAAAGAGATTATACCCTAGATCAGGAAACTAATGTATATAACTAATCAAAGTATTTAAGCATTACTTTTATTGTTGCTATTATTTAAATCTTTCCTTGAATTTTTAATTGGCAAATAATAATTGTGTATATTTATGGGGTAAAACAGAAAGTTTTGATTGTTGTATACATTATAGAAAGATTCAATTAAGCTAATTAACACAACCACGAACTTATTATTTTGTAATGAGAACATTAAAATTCTACTCTTTTAGCAATTTTGAAATTTACAATACAGTATTATTAACTATGGTCATTATGCAGTGAAATAGATCACTAAGCCTTATTCCTCCAGTCCAACTGAAATGTTGTACCCTTTGATCAATGCCTCCCCTTCCCCCATCACTCACTCTTCCACCCCCGAGCCTCTGGTAACCGCCTTTCTATTCTGTTTCTATGAGATCCACTTTTTTAGATTCTACACTTGAGTGAGATCATACAGTATTGGTCTTTCTGTGCCTGGCTTATTTCACTTAGCATAATGTTTGAAAGTTGTCCAACAAATGGTTCAAACAAAGTGTTGCAGGAGCTCAGATGAGGGAGTAGATAGAAAAGTGCTGAGAAACAAAGTGAGGGATCTCGGGGAGACTTCACATAGAACATGGGACTTCAATAGGGTTCTGAAGTATGAGTAGTGGGTTTCAACACAGAGACAACTTCGTGGTACAGTCAGTCACGTCAAAGAGTTGGAACTAGTTTGGCACTTGATACAGTTTCACTTCTCTTCTTGTCAGTCCCTACAGAAAGGCAAGAAGCCTGAAGTGTCAGACAAATGAACAAAATTGTGAAGGGAGCCTATTTATAAGGTATAAATATGAAATCAAGACATTTGGCTATAGTAGAGATAATTTTCAAACAAATCTATGCACTTACTCCATTGGCATAGCTTATGTTAAAACTGTCTGTGGCAACTAAGTCCTGGGAACAACTCTTCCAAACCTATTTTAGAGTTACTTGAAGTCTCATTTCTCCAGAATAGTGATTCTCAACTGGGATTCTCTATGAGAAACTCTTAGGAGATTTTAAAATGCAGATACTCAGGTTTTATCGCAGCTCTACTGCATCTGAGTATTAGGCGTATGTATCAGAATCACCTGTATGTAAATATGATCCTACTTGCATACAGGTGATTCTGATTTTTTTTTGGTTACAAATCATTGTTCTATAGCAGAGTTGACAAACTTTAGCATGCATCAGAATTACCTGGAGACCTGTTAAAATATAAATAACTGGGCTGCATCTTCTAGAATTTCTGATTCAGTAGACATAGGATGGGGCCCAAGAATTTGCATTTCTAATACATTCTCAGATGATGCTGATGGAATGTGGCTGGTCTGAAAACCATGCATCTTAGGGACTGCAAACAAAAACTATCAGAGACAATATAAATTACATAACAGTGTAGCTTGCATATATGGGTTACAGGTTTTCTGAAAAGAGGGGAGGGCACTAGATTTGAAGCATGGAATTTAGGGTGACTATGCCCTCATCTTTTCACCTCCATGCACAGGGAGGGCCAAGACCTCTTTCAATCCCTGCTGGTTATGTTCTGGGGTAGCAGAGAACAGTCTGGATTTTAATTGTTTTCAGCATCTAAATATACAGATTTCTCCCTATCGAGAAGAATGACTGAAGGCAGCTCCTGTAGAGAGGTTCCCGAAATGGTCAAAGCTCTGCCAGACTCATCAGGATAGGTCTGTAGCCTCCCTACAGGGTTCCTCTGAAGAGGACATACATACATGGAGGCAGGAACATACTGAGATCAGGGTAATGGGATCCCAACGAAAGGGAATATCTTATCACTGACATTGTTTAGAAGTGCTGGCTCATGCTAATAATAAAAAGCAGGCTGAAGTTTTTTTGGTCTGTTTTATTATTGTTTTAAAATTCTCTACAGACGGTATTTGCCTTTATTATTTACACCTGTGGTGGACCTTTCCCCATTGTTCTTGCCTTGGTATGCTACGGCTTGGAGGCACAAAGGTCTTTTTTTTTTTGTAAGTTATCCACTTTATTATGGCCACAGATCACTATTCTTCAAAGGATCAAATAGAAATAGGCTTTACAGAAAAGGAATTTCCACAAAGTCCCTGGAGATCAAAGATGTCTAATTCGTGGACATTGAACATTCTGTCAATTCTTCTATGAGGCAGAGCATTCAGCTGAAGCAAAACAGCCTCATTTTCTCAAGACAATAAGAAGAAAAGAAAAATAAAACCTGAGATTCAAGCTAGTGCTGTCCTTCTAAGTCTGAGAGCCTCTTACCTTTTCGCTGCAGTGCGTCCTCAGACATATTGTCTCATTTTGAGTCTCGAGAGCTGTATTTTATGCTGGGTGTCACTGGAAAAACTCATCCCAAGAAGGCAGAGGAATTAAGACAGAGAAAGTTTTAGAGCATTACATATTGGTCTGTGGCAAGGGAGCACTTGACTGAACAAGAACCAGCCAGATGCAGTGTCTCCAAGGTGCATCTATAATAACTTAGGTGGCAGTAATTTCCTAGGAGATTGGCATAATTATACCCAAACAAATTGCCTGAACAGCCACATATTTATTAACATGAGATTAAAACTCTCAAATTTGAATAAACCCAGAGAGCAACAGCGGTAGCAAAAGCAGTAAGGGCCATTGGCAGTCTCTCTAACCCCCAACATGAGGGGGCTGAATCAGAGCCAGGGTAGGGGGGTCTAGCCTGCAGTAAGGCTTCTGAGGCCTCAGTAGTAGGCTCTTGCTTACTGGAGAAGATGGAGGTTAATATAATAGGATGTCAGGACTCAGAATCTGTATCACCTAACTAATGTGCAACTAATCACTCTGAAACTTTGTGGCTTTAAACAACAACCATTTATTTACTTTTTAATTTAGGCTGGATTCAGTTCTGGTCTCATCTTATTCCTTTTGTGTGTCTGCAGTCAGCTGCAGGTCAGTTAGGCAGTGATGCTTCCAGGGTTGGCTGGCTGTTGGACAGGGCATTAGGCTGACTGCACAAGTGTTACCAGTCCTCCAGCAGCTGAAGCCGCGCTTACACGTGGTGCACGCAAGGCCTCAGGAAACCTAGTTCAGAATCCACACACCATCATTCCCACTAAATTCTCTTGGCCAAAACAAGTCACAAGGCTAGCCCAGAATCAAAAGAAGGGGAAATAAACTGCACTTCTTGATAAGAGAATATGTAACTTCACATGACTAGAGGCATGAGTACAAAGAGAAATGGAGGACTGTGGACATTTTGAAATCTACAAAAAAACTCTTAAAAAACAAAACAGAACCAGAAGTGAGGCTGCTGCTGGCAAAAGTAAACAGTGAGCATTCAAGTCGAAGATATCCTAGATTCTGTATTTTTGTTCAGTTAAATTAGGCATGCATTTATTAAGCAAGTTTTATAAGCAAGATACTATATTAGGGACTCTGTAGGGAAGACAAGGCTAAAAAGAAGGAAAATAAAGATATTGGTTCTGATTTCCAGAAGCCCACACTGTTGTGGGAGAGACAGAAACAGACAAATGTCTGCACGATCCCCAATATTCTGATATTTTACAATAATAAATATGAAAAAGGAAGGGTTGAGATAAAGGAGCATGTAGGGGGATGAGCATGGTGGCTCACGCCTGTAATCCCAGCACTTTGGGAGGCCAAGGCGGGTGAATCACGAGGTCAAGAGATCGAGATCATCCTCACCAACATGGCGAAATCCCGTCTGTACTAAAAATACAAAAATTAGCCTGGTATGGTGGCAGGTGCCTGTAGTCCCAGCTGCTAGGGAGGCTGAGGCAGGAGAATCGCTTGAACGCGGGAAGCAGAGGTTACAGTGAGCCAAGATTGCGCCACTGCACTCCAGCCTGGCAACAGAGTGAGACTCTGTCTCAGGAAAAAAAAAAAAAAGGAGCAAATACAGGTGTAAAATTACATAATTGTTGCTGTAAGGACTGGACAAGAACAGATAGGTGGAATTGAACGCACCTGAGTGATTGAGCCATGCTGAGGTGAGTCAAGGAAGCCTGGAGTGGAGATGTCTCTCTAGTGAAGGTAAGATATTGGAAGCAGGCAGACAGACATCAATGTGATTTAGCTGGCTAAAGGCTCACAGAGACATCAGGTGGGCTCAGATTTTGATCAATTGGCTTAATTTACCAGCCAGCACTTATTTGATGGTAAGACGGATTTGAGTGATTGGAGGACAAGAAGCAATAAAACTGGTAACAGCTGAGATGGATAGAGCAAAAGCTGCAGAGGGATTTGGGTAGCTGAAAATCAAACAAATACAACTAAGATCCTTACTAACAAGTAGTTACCAGTGTTCTGGGATTAAGTGATTGAACTGTGGCTAGCTTATATAGATTCTGGCAAACATATGCCTACCTTTTGCATTGTTTTTTTTTGTTGTTGTCTCCTCCATAGAGATTTGCTGGGTTTTCATATTCCAAGAAAGACTCTGGCATTTCAATACAGGTATGTTGGTTGTTCATGGCTTTTTCTTCCAAATTAGTTGCTGGAGTGGTACCAAAACAAGTATCTGCATGCTTTTTGTACTTGTGACAATTACTGTTTAGCTAATTTCACATATCTCAGGCCTTATTGGTTCATGTCATAAAAAACCTGATATGTTAAAAATATGTCTTGTTCTTGGCATGCCATGCGTCTGTGTCCATGCTGTGAAATTTAGTCCCTCTAACCTGTAACGGAGTGTGATTCCTCGAGCATTTCATGGGGTCAAGCTCCCCCTGTTTGGCCATGGTGAGGCGTACACAGTGGGAAGTGCATGCGTGTGGAAGGAGGACCCTCATGTTCTGGTATGAGGGGCAATATAGAGTGGTTATCAGATCAGAGTCCCTGAGTTCCGACTTCCCTATTCAAATGAGGGCTCTCTCATGTTCTAGTCTCATAATTCAGGACAAGTTATTAGGCCTGTCTCTGCCTCAGTTTTTCATTTCTAAAGCAAGGAAAACAGTAACGTATGGTTCTGCAGTTTGTTGTGAGGTGATGCATATAAAAGTTGTAAAAGAAAATAAAAATTCAGGACCCTCTAAATTTATTATGCCAAACAGGAAGTTAAGCCCTGAAGACTGAGTCACGCAGCCTGTTTGCAACGTTGCTTCTCAGATTATAGCTTAACTCTCCTCCTCAGTGCTCCTGTTCTATAAAGGACTGGGAGAGACCAGAGACCAGACCTCCCCACTTCCAATCTTCCAACCTTTGTTATGATTAACTGCCTCCTTTATTGTCCTCTACCTAACTCAGACCAGATGATACCCAAGACCCCATGACAGTTACATCTTGAGTGTGCAGTGTTATAATAAATATACCTTTCCTGAAAAAACAAACAAACAAACAAAAAACAAGATCATCTCACCTAATCAGATCATTTGTAACTATGCATTAAGCCTCACATAGAAGATGACGTTGAAATTCTTTTAAACTTCTCTAAGCCTTGTTTATATAAACAATTCCAAACTTCTGCACTTTGGAACACTGCCATTGTTTGGAATCTGTGTTTCCTGGGTTGGCCATCCTCAACTTTGCACTTGGATAAACTCTCTTTAAAATAAATCTTACCACTTTTGATTATTTGAGGTTGACAAGGTCTCAGAACAGTGCTTGGTGCATAGTAAGAACTAAATAAATATATGTGATGAACAGTAATAATAGGAGTATCCATTCCTCCACTACCTCCTAGGCTGCTCTGTGCCAAGTCTTTTCCATGAAAATGTACTAAGCACTTACTGTGTACCTTGCATTGCCTATAAGTCATAGAGATGAACAAAATATGTTTTCTGTTTTCAAGGATTCATTAGGAGTAAAAAGGAATATAAATGAAATCAATATCAGGCAGATGCGTAATATGCTTTAAAGAGGTTGAGACAAAATGCTGAGGCAGCACAGAGGAGGGGAAGAACAGACCAAGCAAGGCTAAGGATGTGGCATTTGAGCAGGAAGATGTTTAGAATTAGGCAGGCTGTGATGAGTTGGGGACCGAGATGGAAATGGGAAGAGAAAAGTCACTTCAATGCTTCCAATTTAAAATGAGAAAATTGGTCCATATAATTTTCAGTTGCATAAGAGCTCTAAAATTCAATTCTATGAAATCATGCTTTCATTCCTTGATGAATATATGAGAATTCTGTAAATGAGTTATTGCATCCAAAAATTTTGGCTGCTGGGCATGAAGTTTACCCAGTATTCACAGCAAAACAGATTACTAGTGGAAACTTGAATTAAAAAAATGCTGACACACTAGAAAATATAATTTGTACCCAATGGCTTGAAAAAAAAATTACCCAGTAATTCTGCAGTTACTAAATGGGGCCTAATGGCACTTCCGTTTTTCATGTTGGCATTTCAAGGTTGTTCTGACAAAGCTCACCTGGGAAGAAGGGCTTTTAGTAAAATGGCAAGACACTGCTTCCTCTGATGTCTCAATTGAAACTAGTGCTTTCAAATCATTTAGATGCCATAAATGGCAGTGCCCTTATAAGTTAAGGTAGTGGTTTGCCAATTTCATTGTCTACAAGTAATACCTGGGGAGTCTGAAAAACAAATGCAAATTCTAGGAGCACTGCTGGGAGCAAAGATTCTGATTCAGTTCTGTTGGAGAACCCAAGAATCTGCGTTTCAGCAAGAATAATTGACGACTCTGATGCAAGGGTTCTCCAAGGGGCACTTCATGAAACACTGTTTGTGTTTCATTTCCACCACGGCTGGAGTTGCCCCAAAAATGGTGACAGGGAAATTCCCAAAAGAGACTGCCCCAAACTGTCCCAAGATAGGGTCAGTTGGGGTTCTAAAGAAAGAATTTCTAAATGCCAGAGTGATGAGTCAAAGTCATTGGTTAAGGGGATTTACATACAGTTTGCTGCAGCTGTCCTCCCAACAGACAGGAGGAAAAGAGCTATTCTACCCAGGTATGTCCACAATGAAGGGGTCAGGTCACGGAGTTTATATAAAGGTTTAAGGAATTTGGCTCAGTGTGCATGTTTAGCAATATGTCTGATTTTTCTGTATTTCAGGTAACAACCTAAACAAGTTTATCAACGCCTAGGAATGTTCAGGGCCCTGGCTTGGGTTCAAGCCTGCAGGAGAAAACATGTAGCTAGCCAGGCCACAGAATGGTCAGGGTACTCTGTTTTTTTCTATCAGGACAAAGAAAGAAAGTAGGGTTAGGGGGGCCTAAGGGAACCTATGTACTGAGTTAAGAATAAGGTGGAGTGGCTTGTCCAAGTGTCCAGCGTTACACAGAGTGGCCATTAAACCAACATGTGTGCTCAGAACATCATTTCTCAGTTCAAAGATAAACTTGAGAACAAAATCTTTTCAATAAGGTGAACCTTGAAGAAAAATAAATTTTAAGCTACTTAATCACAGACTTAGTGTGCCTTGCTCTCAGTAATAATAATAATGAAATAGAAGTCTAGAAGAAAAATCCCCATGTAAATCCAGTTTCAAGCTTCTCATAGGGCATTAGGACAGTGTGTGTAATGTAAAAATCTTACTAGACAAGAAGGCACACCGGATGCTGGATGCTGTGTTATAGATGGACGATTTGCTAGAGGGGAAGGCATTGGCAACAGTGTGAGCCCTGTCTCTAAAGCAAATGCTAAGCCTAGAGCCAATCAGCTACTCTAGAGAAAAAGGGCGTGACTGCTGCTTCAGAGGCATTCCTTTTAATGATAACTCAATTAGTTTTAATGGCAGTGCCTAAAAGTGCCTTATAAAACTGTTCAAGGTGCCTTCTAAAACCTACAGTTTAACACGAAATTGAAAATGGTGAGAAGTTTCAAAGCATTGTGCAGTGTCATACTGGAGTCTGGAAAGAGGTAAGTTTGCATCTTTCTAGGAGTTTTAACTGCAGGTCTATAGGAGAACGTGTGTCTGTTTCTTTGTGTAGGCTGGAGCTTTAAGAAAGAATAGCCAAGGTTAAGGGGTCAGATTAAGGGCAAGGAGAGCAGGCAAGGGAGGGAATGACCAGCAAGAGGCAGAGAGAAGTCTGGGAGGCATCATTACCCCACTTCCCCCAAAGGAAAAGGAGAAAACCTCTAAGAACTGGCTGCTCTTGTGGGAAAATGCAGTCTGTGCAATTGCTCAGGTTTTTTTTTTTTTTTTTTGCCATCACTGAGCTATTCAGCACTATCCAGGAGCAGAGAAGTTTCAACATGCTGTTGACAGCTGAGCTATCCTTGTTTCAAAAAAACTCCCTCTCCAAAATGTCTACATAAGAGACATCGTTTATGAGAGATAAAAATGCCTAGATTGATATTTGGGGACCCCCAACTCATGGTTGTTCGAAATAATGACTTTAACACAAAAATAGAAGATGAAAAGATTATTTTCCATGGCGAACTCACTTTCATGAAAGTGTTTATGTTACGTATTTGAGGGAGATAAAGGATTTAAACTGTCAGGTTTTCTGGGCAGAATGCAAGCAAGTGGTGCCTGAACTGGGCCACTGAAACTGGATGGTTTTGTGGTGTGACTCCTCTAGCCCTCCACCTCCTTAGGCTCTGTTTCACCTGGCAGCATGCTGAGCATAGAGCAATGCTCAGCGGATGCACTGCCTGATGGAGTGAGCTCCACTTGAGGATGGGGACTGCCTGCTCTTTCCTCCAGCCCCATGGGAGGCCTTGAAGACAAAACTATAGGGGAAGTGGCAGGGCGGACCAATCTCTAGTCCCAAGATGACTTTCCTTTGCATATTTTGTTGTTCTCTTGTCCACCTATGTCACCTTTGACTTTCCAAGTGTTTCCCATTGTTCAAGATCAGCTTAAAGCGTTTTTAGACATCTTTTATCATGGTCTTTCATTGTCTGAAATGCTACAGCCCCTGGAGCTGGCATCCCACAATTAACAATTATATTGTCGATGGTTATATGTGATTCTGTGGTGGCTCCAGATGTGAAATCCTGTTTCCTTAATGACACTATAACTGTCTCCAGCAAATCAGCATCTGCTCCGCTGGGCTTAGTCAGGGCTAGACACATGGCTCTCAATAATTTGCTTTTTGGTTCATATCACTCATTCAGAGACTGAGGTTTGTCGGCCAAATCAATCATTACAAGGAGAGGCAGCACGTTACAGTAAAAAATACCATTGGATAAATGAATGGGGTTATGGGGTCTCGTGCTCCTACTATTTAACTAGATGAAAACCTTTGGATAGATCACCAGGGTGTATGTCCATCAGTTTTCTCTTCTTTAAAAATAGAATATGGCTTGTTCTGCACGCCTGTTTTGAAAATAAAAAAACAGAAGTGACAGAGACTTCTAGGGAAGCAAATCATTATACCAATGGGAAATATTGTTACATATTTGCAACATAGAGAAAGGGCAGCTGAGCTGGTCTGACCACTCTCTACCCAGATTGGAAACAGGAAACAAGATTTCATCTCTGGAGCCAGCAAAGAATGGTATATCTGTAGACAATATAATAGTTAACTGTGGGGTGCCAGCTACAGGGGCTGTAGGATTTTCAGACAATGAAAGACAGTGATAAAAGATGTCTAAAGATTTTGAAAAGGAGGTTGGGGAGAACCGAGAAAGAACACCTTCATGACAGAGTCTGCTGTCCTCTGAAACCCAGGGCTTCCTTTGTTGGTTGATATCGCTCCCATTAGCTGATGGACACTTCCCTCTGGGAAATGAGTCTCCTGTTGAGACTCAGTAGGAATCTCAGTAGGAATGAGACACAGTAGGAATGTGTCTCTGGCCAGGCATGGTGGCTCAAGCCTGTAATCCTAGCACTTTGGGAGGCTGAGATGGGCGGATCATGAGGTCAAGAGATCAGGACCATCGTGGCCAACCTAGTGAAACCCTGTCTCTACTAAAAATACAAAAATTAGCTGGGCGTGGTTGCGCACACCTGTAGTCCTATCTACTTCGGAGACTGAGGCAGGAGAATCGCTTGAACCTGGGAGGTGGAGGTTGCAGTGAGCCGAAATTGCACCACTGCACTCCAGCCTGGCGACAGAGTGAGACTCTGTCTCAAAAAAAAAAAAAAAAGTATCTAGCATATAAAGGTACATAATTTCACTTATGCCACCTGCTTTCTTCAAGCCTCTTCTGTTTCCAGATGCCATAGTTTAAGACCATTGGAATGTTTAAAACAAAGCCAGAAAAGTCCCAGAGTCTCCTGCTGCAGAATAGAAATGGCACAGAGACCTGCTGCTGTGCTGGAGAGCTAGTTCTGCAGGAAGTAGATGGAAGAAATGTGTTCACTATGGGTTCCAACTGTCTAGAGAACAAAGGCTTGGATTTGGCTTAAGTGTTGAGATTTCTATTTTTGAAAAGGTCCTGTCATGAAGGCAGCCAACAGTGTAGTGGACACAAGTGGGTTACCATGTTTTGGCCTAAGGATCTCACACAAGGAAATTCAGGGCCTGGGGCCACAATGAGGGTGTGAGAGGTATTGAGTGGCCTTAGGAATCTCTTAGATCTCTGTCCGTAAGGAAACCTAAGATGCTTTTGGAACTTCATAACCCACAGAATATGACATTGAAAGGTAACCAAGAATAAAAATGAGAGAGAAACTGGCTGAATATTCAAGAGTAATGAAATTCAGCAGTACCTGTTCACATATGGTAACTTGGGGACATTTACAGACTGCATGTTTGAAGTGGAAACTTTTTCCCAGAACAAGTGTATGGGAGAAATCTCAATCTGGCAGAAATGATATTGACTCTTTGGGATCCATCCTAGTGGTCTTTGACTGAAGACATTTTGCTTTTCTATGATATGGGGCTAAAAGTTGCTTGCTAATTTCAATTACAGGCACATCCTGCAATGAACCAAGTGACAAATGTGGAAAGCTTTAACCTGTTTGCAAGGGATTGCTAGTTAAATCCAAACACAAATCATATTCCTTATGGCTGATACTTCAAATACAGAGTCCTTCTGATGGTACTTCTTAAAATAACAATTCAAGTGCTCAGTTTGTTTAAGAGCTGGTGCCTTACTTAGTACCATGTGATGCTTAAAATTTAGGCACTCTTATGACAATGAAAGGGCTACTAAAAAGGAAATAAACTTCTTCTAGAAGAAAATAGCAAATTCGTGTGGCAGATACAATTAGTATATTCCTGTTACAGATGAAGAAACTAAAGCACAGAGAATAAAAGTATTTTGCAAAATTGTCCTGTGATGGCAAATTCTGTTAGAAGTATTTCCTTTACCACTCTTGATATAGTTGCTGTTTATTGAATCAATGAAGAAATCTTGGGATTATCCCAGACAACTCCACCTCTCCTAGTAACTATATTCCACTAGTCATCAAGTCATATCAATTCATAGCTCAGAAAACCTTATCAGAATCTGCATGTAAATTATTATAAATAATGAAAGAATTTAGCAGTATGGCTAGATAAATTTGCAAAGCCCCTGTATTTCCATATCCTTGACAATTAAAGGATAAAAAACACAACTTTCAAATATTACTTCTAATAATACTTTAAATAATACTTCTAATAACTAATACTCACATTAATTGAACATACTTATTATGTGCTAAGTACTCTGCATATATTATTTCATTTTACTAACACTACCAGTGTGTTAGTATGTTAACAGGGAAGAAAATTTGAAGGAACATATACCAAAATCTTATGGTGGCAGTCTCCTCATGGAGGAGGGATGGTATGATACAGATGAACTTCCTTTGTTCCATACTGTATTAATTAATTACAATAAGCATTCATTGTCTTTGGCATTAATAAAATGAAATTATGAAAAATTATAATTTTTCTAAAGATACTATTTAAAATGGCAACAAAAACTTAAAATACATAGAAATAAACATAAAAAGAGATATGGAAAACCTTTACCTAGGAAATTTTAATCCTCATTAAACAGTCTTTAAAAAGACCTAAATAAATGGAGAAACATGTAATGATCATGGATTCATTTTAATATTTGAAAGATTTCAATTCTCCCAAAATTTACCTATAGATTCAATGCAATTTCAATAAAAATTCCAAAAGGAATTTTAATGCTATGTTATGAGGTTAATCTAAAATTAATATGACAGAAAAAAAAGTCAAGAATACGCAACCCACTCCTGAGAAAGAATAATCTAGGATGTTTGCTCTTGATATTAATATTAAGATATTATAAGTCTGTAGCAGTGGTGCACAATAGAAATGTAATACAAGCTACACATGTAATTTAAAATTATCTAGCAGCCACATTAAAAGCAAAAAGATGATATGAATCAAATGGATAATATGTATTTTAATAACACATTTAACCCAATATATTGAAAATATTATTTCAATATGTAATCAATACAAAAATAATTAAAAAACATTTTATATACTTTTTTCATAAGTCTTTAAAAAACAGTATATATTTTACATTTACAGAATTTATCTCATTTTAGACTATCCACATTTCAAGCACTCAATATTCAACAGAGCTAGGATCATAATAACACAAATTTATAGTATTTAAGCAAGTATGGTGTTAGGTCAAGGATTGACTTATTGGCCAAATAACCTCAAGAGAGAGCCCTAAACCCCTAAAGACATATGGAAGCTCAATGTTTGGAAGAGTAGGCATAGCAACTTACTATAGTATGTGTAGTAGGTGGTGATGGGGTAGTTGATCATACATTTGGAAGAAAATAAAATTGGATTTCTATCTCATGTCTTGCACAAAATTTAGTTTCAGCTGAAATAAAGACTTAAAAATGAAATGCAAGCCTTTAAACATTTGGGAAAAAATACAGAAAAACATAGATTAAATATCATTATGACCTTTGAGTAGGGCTAGATTTCTTAAAACATAAAAGCATTAACTAGAGTGGACAATATTTTAATAAATGACTATACTAAATTTAAGAACTGCTGTTTGTTAAATTATACCATGAAGTAAATAAAAATACAAGCCACATACTGGGAAGATTTATTTGCAACACTTATTTAAAAAGCATTATGGTTCAGAATACCTAAATAACTCCTAAAAAATCAGGAATAAAAATATGTAAAACCCAATAGAAAAATAAGTATTTCAGAGAACATGAAACACTAAAGGAAAATAAAAATGTATAAATATTCTCAACTTCATTAGTGATCAGGGAAACACAATTTAGGAATAGAAAATATCTCTTTTTTAATTTCTGTATTTTTAAAATTTTACTTTAAGTTCTGGGATACATGTGCTGAACGTGCAGGTTTGTTACATATGTATACATGTGCCATAGTGGTTTGCTGCAGCTATCAACCTGTCATCTAGGTTTTAAGCCCTGCATGCATTCGGTTTTTGTCCTAACGTTCTCCTTCTCCTTGCCCCCCACCCCCCAACAGGCCCCAGTATGTGATGTTCCCCTCCCTGTGCCCATGTGTTCTCACTGTTTAACTCCCACTTATAAGTGAGAATATGCGGTGTTTGGTTTTCTATTCCTGTGTTAGTTTGCTGAGGATGATGTTTTCCAGCTTCATCCATGTCCCTGCAAAGGACATGAACTTGTTATTTTTTTATGGCTACATGGTATTCCATGGTGTATATGTGCCACATTTTCTTTATCCAATCTATCATTGATGGGCATTTGGATTGGTTCCAAGTCTTTGCTATTGTAAATAGCACTGCAGTAAACATATATGTGCATGTGTCTTTATAGTATAATGATTTAAAATCCTTTGGATATATACCCAGTAATGGGATTGCTGGGTCAAATGATATTTCTGGTTCTAGATCCTTGAGGAATCGCCGCACTGTGTTCCACAATGGTTGAACTAACTTACTGTCCCACCGATAGTGTAAAACTATTCCTGTTTCTCCACATCCTCACCAGCATCTGTTGTTTCCAGACTTTTTAATGATCACCATTCTAACTGGCGTGAGATAGTATCTCATTGTGGTTTTGATTTGCATTTCTCTAATGACCAGTGATGATGAGTGTTTTTTTTTTTATTACGTTTGTTGGCCACATAAATGTCTTCTTTTGAGAATATCCTTCCCCCACTTTTTGATAGGGTTGTTTTTTTTTTTTCTTGTAAACTTGGTTTGGTTCCTTGTAGATTCTGGATATTAGACCTTGTCATCTGAATAGATTGCAAAATTTTCTCTCATTCAGTATATTGCCTGTTCTCTCGGATGATAGTTTCTTTTGCTGAGCATAAGCTCTTTAGTTTAATCAGATCCCATTTGTCAATTTTGGTGTTTGTTGCTATTGCTTTTGGTGTTTTATCATGAAGTCTTTGCCCATGCCTGTGTCCTGAATGGTATTGCCTAGGTTTTACTCTAGGGTTTTTATGGTTTTAGGTTTTATGTTTAAGTCTTTACTCTGTCTTGAGTTAATTTTTGTATAAGGTGTACACCTTATTGAAAATATCATTTTAAATCCAATAGATTGTCAAACTTAAGAACTGTTATTCTATGTGTGGAGCAATGAGCCATCTTCTATACTTTTAGAGTGTGAAGTGCTACAGCCACCTTGGAAAACAATTTGATGGTATTTTTTAAGTAACCAATACTTAATGTATACTGATGACCTTGTGCTTGTATCCTTGATGTATATTGGTTAGTTTGGAAGGCTATATGTAGAACTTTCGTAGCTGTGTTGTTTATAATGGTATGCAAGACTAATGCTATTGATAGGAAAATGAATGAATAAGGTATGTTTACATAATGGTCATTGTATTTTTAGTAGAGATGGGGTTTCACCATGTTGGCCAAGCTAGTCTCAAACTCCTGGCCTCAAGTGATCCACCCACCTTGGCTTCACAAAGTGCTGGGATTACAGGTGTGAGCCACTGCTCCCAGCCCTAACAAATTTCTTAAGACTAATACAGAGTGCCACTATTTTTATAATACCTTTATTGATATATAATTCACATACCGTAAAATTTACCCTTTAAAAGTGTACAATTCAGGCTGGGTGTGGTGGCTCACACCTGTAATCCCAGCACTTTGGAAGGCCGAGGTGGGCAGATTACTTGAGGTCAGGAGTTCTAGACCAGCCTGGACAACATGAGGAAAACCTTGTCTCTACTAAAAATACAAAAATTAGCTGGGTGTGGTGGTGTGTGCCTGTAATCCCAGCTACCCAGGAGGCTGAGGCAGGAGAATCGCTTGAACCCGGGAGGTGGAGGTTGCAGTGAGTGGAGATCGCACCACTGCACTCCAGCCTGGGTGACAGAGTGAGACTCTGCTTCAAAAAAAAAAAAAAAAAAAGTGTAAAATTCAGTGGTTTTTTAGTTGCAAAACATTTTCATCATCCCTCTTCTGTCCTGCTGAACCTGTGCCCAGAGTTACTCTAAAATGGCAGCGGGGGTGTTCCTGCAAGGGATGTCCCTAAATGCCCAAACTGTCTTTAGACGAGGCTGATTGGGATTCCAAAGAAAGAAGCACTAAATGCTAAGATGAATAACACAAAGCATTTATTATGGGAACTTAACATACAGAGGGCTGTAGAGTCCTTGCAACAGATAGCAAGAAAAGAGATGCTCTAAACTGGTATATCAGTAATGAGAGTTTATATGGAGTTTATATCAGGTTATGGAGTTTGTATCAGGGGTGTCCAATCTTTTGGCTTCCCTGGGCCATATTGGAAGAAGAAACATTGTCTTGGGCCACACATAAAATAAACTAACACTAACGATAGCTGATAAGCTTAAAAAAATCGCCAAAAAAATCAATGTTTTAAGGAAGTTTACAAATTTGTGTTGCCGCATTCAAAGCAGTCCTGGGCCGCCTGTGGCCCATGGGCCATGAGTTGGACAAGCTTGGTTTATATGGAAGTTTAAGGAATGTAGCTCAGGGCTGGGGCTAGTTTCTATGTGTTTAGCAACATGATTGATCTTTTAATGTTTTGGGAAAGAATCTAAACACCTTTATCAGTGCCTAGGAATGTTCCAGGCCCTGGCTTGGGTTCAAGCCTGCAGGGGAAAACATGCAGCTGTCTGAAAGGTAAATGGGAGGTGGGGGAACTGGGGGACACCACAGTCCCCAAAAGATATCTTATTATCAGTCACTGTTCTTTTTCTCTCTCCCCATCTTTTAACAATCACTAATCTACTTTATTTGCCATCTCTATGGATTTGCCAATTTTGTACATTTCTTTAAAGGAATTATACAATATGTGACCTTTTGAGTCTTACCTTTTTCACTTAGTATAATACTTTCAAGATTTATATATATTAGGCTGGGCACAGTGGCTCATGCCTGTAATTCCCAGCATTTGGGAGGCCAAGGCAGGAGGACCACTTGAGCCCAGGAGTTTAAGACCTGACTGGGCAACATAGGGAGACCTTGTGTTTACATAAAAACTTCAAAAGAAGTAGCTGAGTGTGGTTCCATGTACCTGTATCCCTGCCACTTGGGGGCATGAGGCAGCAGGATTGCTTCAGCCAGGAAGGTTGAAACTGAAGTGAGCCATGATCATGCCACTGCACTCCAGCTTTGGCAATGGAGCAAGACCCTGTCTCAAAAAAATAAAAAAAATCATATATGTTATAACAGGTACCAATATTTCATTACTTTTTATTGCTGTCATATCCATTATATGGATATGACATATTCTGTTTATTCATTTATCAGGTAGAAATTTGGGTTATTTGTACTTTAGGAATATTAAGAATAATATTGTTATGAACTTTTGTGAAAAAGTTTGGTCTTGACATACATTTTTCAGTTCTCTTGGATATATGCCTATAAATGGAATTGCTGAGTCCTAAGGTGTATTAGTCTATTTTCATGCTGCTGATAAAGACCTACCCAAGACTGGGCAATTTACAAAAGAAACAGGTTTATTGGACTTACAGTTCCACATGGCTGGGGAGGTATCACAATCATGGTGGAAGGCAAGGAGGAGCAAGTCACATCTTACATGGGTGACAACAGGCAAAGAGAGGGCTTGTGTAGAGAAACTCCCATTTTTAAAACCATCGGATCTCATGAGACCGATTCACTATCATGAGAACAGCACAGGAAGGAAAGACCCATGATTCAATTATCTCCCACTGGTTCCCTCCCACAACACATGAGAATTATGGGAGATACAAGATGAGATTTGGGTGGGGACATAGAGCAAAGCCATATCATAAGGTAATTGCATTTAACGTTTAAAAGAACTGCCAAATTATTTTCCAAAATGGCCGTATCATTTAAAAATCTTACCAGTAGTATGTGAAGGTTCCTATTTCTCCACATCCTTAGCAGCACTTGCTATTGTCTGCTTTATTATTTGAGCCACCCTACCATGTGTGAAATTTTCGTTTGGTTATAATTTGTATTTCTTTAATGACTAATGATGTTAGGCACCTTTCCCTGTGCTTATTGACACAACTATTTTTTCTAATGTACAAATTGAGTCAAAAGTGAAATAATATATTCTTTATATATTTATGTATATTTACATATTTAGTATCTATATACACTATAATCATAAAATAAATTATATATAAATATAAAATATATGTGCATGTGTAAAATTGATAGGATAGTAGTTATCTCTGGAGGAAGTAGGTGAATGAGACCAAAAACGAACATGCAAGTAGCTTCAGTCATATTAATTAGGTTGTAATTCTTAGGATAGATTGGAGTTTTACTAGTATTCATTTTATTGTGCTTCATAACTTCATAACAAATCCTATCCTTATCAACTTGTTAAAAATATTTTCATGCACCTACAATGTGTCAGTTACCATTCTTGTGCATAGAAGTGGATATAACACAAAATGTGCTTGCATAACCACCATTTGTTTTAATTAAAAAATAAATTAAACAAACACAAGAAAAACTTTATCTTTTACCTCTCCTCTAACTCCAAAGGACTGGAAAATAGCAACCACTTTCAGTCTCCCTCCTTCTAAAACTTTCTCCTTCCAGTCCATCCTCAAAACTGCGTCAACCTAAATAATAAACAGAGAGAGGCTCTCTAAAAGAAAATGATATTTATTCAGTAATGGATATTGCAATGGGAATACACATACCATAGTAAACTATGCAAGTGTTCAGGGAGGCAAAAAGAAGAAAAAAAGTTTTTAAAGCAAAACAGAGTAGGATTACATAATTGTTTTCAGATAATTATCTTTGGCTACATGGATCAATAACAAGGGTGGAACTAGTCCGAGGCTGGAGAGGCAGTTGCTGGGCAGAAGTCCTCCCAGAAATATTTTTTTTGTGTAAGGTTACAATTAACTTTGTGCAAACCTTGTGATTTCTGCAGAGTGTTTCGTGATTTTGTTAACAAGCATTTTTGCATGAGAACCCTCTCTTTATGGTCTTCCCCGGTTTCTATTTGTCAGGTTTTTTTTTTGTTTTTTTTTTTTTTTTTTTGGTGGTTTTGTTTGGTTTTGTTGTTGTTTAACAAAAGTGGCTCCATTTTGACTCTGAAACTTTCAGAGCTGCCACCAGGATGATCCTTGGGAACCACAGTTTTTTCCCACTTAAAAATCTTTTAACAACACCTCACTACTATCATAAAATAGTATAAAATAATAAAATGAAAAGTTATTTTATGTTTTTTGACTTGATTTAACCTATATCCAGCCTCAGAACTTATTGCTTAGATCAAACTGAACCAAAAACCCTTCAACAAGCTCAACACACCTTGTCATGCCCCTGGTCTCTGTAGTGCTGTATCCACCATATGGAACACCTCACCCGTCCATCCTCTTCATTTTTTCTTACTGAAGAACTCCTACTAATCCCTCAAAATCAGCAATTTATGGTGCCTGGAATATTCTAGGTATTTACTATTTATTGTTAGAAGGATGAATGAATAATAAATAAAAAGGTTCCTTGGCTGTTTAAATAGAAAATTGAAAATTTCTGTATAATGGCATTTTTTTATCCTATTGCACTTGCTCTTTACCTTGTTTTTCTCCACTGGACTGTAAGTTTCTGAAGCTCAGAAGTCATATCTACATTGTCTTTTTATTGACAGCACATTGCAGAGTGCCTGATGAGTAGATGTGTGCTGTGTATTGGATTAATATGTTCCCACTGCCACTGTCCTATCTCAAAGCCTACAACATCTCTTGCCTAGATTTCTTTCTAACCAACACTGCCTCCAATATTACTCTCCTCAGTCCCTACTGGTAAAGCAAAATAATCAATTTTTCCTTACAATACTGCAAGCATTTTGAAAGAAGGAACATAATGGTGTTCAGCTTTGTATCACATGAATCACCTAATACAGTGCCCTGCTGTAATGTGTTCAATAAATGTTTTTGGAATGGAGTAATTAATCATTCCACTGTCTTTTTCAATAATTCCCTCCGTGGCTTATAACAACGATTTATGTTATTGCTATAGGTCTTCAGGTTGACTGTGAGTCATCTGCTCTTTACTGGACTTGGCTTGGTGATTCTTTTTTCAGGCAGTGGGTGAGCTGCCCTTGGCTCCAGGTTTGCTCCATGTATGTGTAATCTGGGATCTAGGCTGAATGGTCAGCGGCTACCTAGGGCATGTCCTTCACATAGCATATCACAGAGTCCAAGGAGAGTAAGTGCAGCTATGCTAGCTCATTTCAAGCTTCTACTTGTATCTTACCTGCTAATATCCCATTGGCCTAAGCAAGTCATTTGGAAAAACTTAAAGTCAATGACAGCTGCCCTTGAGACCATCACAAATGTGTGGATGCATAGTTCTATCACTGTGAAGTAGAGAATTGGGACCAACAACTTAATCTATCCCACCATGGTAAGATTTTTCTTTTATTCTGAGTAAGATGAGAGTGAGATGAGAACCATGGAAAGGACTAAGTAGAAAGGCAACAGCATCTTACTTCTTTACCCTCAAAAGAGTCATTCTTGCATTAAGTCTATACTCATATTCTTGCTTCTGTTGAAAGATACTTTTTTCTTCCTCTATGCCTTATGGAAACAAGACTAAATGAAAAAAAAAGGAATACGATAGAGAGCCTAGAGACAGATACGTGCATATACGAACTCTTGTTTATAGCAGGAGTGGTGATGCAGAGCAGTGGAGGAAAAGATGGTCTATTTAAGTAATAGAACTGGTATATTTGGATATCCATATGGCAGAAATAAAAATTGACCCATATTTCACACCATATGAAAGTAATCAATTCTGGGAGAAATGTACACCTAAATATGAAAAGCCACACCAAAAGCTCTTCAGAGTTAATATTGGTGAATACTTTCCTAAATAAGTTAGAAAAGATTTCTTAAGCAGGATATAAAAATTATTGGCCATAAATGTGACTATATTAAATTGGAAAACCTGTTTATCAAAAGGCACGATTAAAAGAGTGAAATGTAAGCCATAGAGTGAAGGAAAAATTTTACAGTAAAATATAACCAAGAGCAAGCAGACCCTCAAAAAAGTTAAACATAGGATTACCATATGACATAAGCAATTCCTCCCCAAGTATATCCCGGAAAACTGAAAGCAAGTACTCAAACAAGTACATGTACATGTGTGTTCACAGAAGTGCTATTCACAAACGCCAAATGGTAAAAACAACCCAAATGTCTATCAAAAGATGAATGAATAAACAATTTTTTTAACCATAGAGTGAAATATTATTGATTCATAAAAAGAATGATGCACTGGCACATGCTAAATGTAGATGAATCTCCGAAAAGTTATTCTAAGTGAAAGAAGCCAGATACAGGATGTCACATATTGTATGATTTCATTTATGTAAATCATCCAGAGTAGATAAATCCATAGGGACAGAATACAGATTGGTGGTTGCTAGGGGCTGTGGGAGGGATAGATGGGGAAAACTGCTTGATGGATAATGAATTTTACTTTGGAGTGACAGAAATGCTTTGGAATTAGTGGTAGTGATTGCACCTCTTGGTGAATGTATTAAATGCTACTGAGCTGTTCACTTTAAAATGGTTAATTTTATGTTGGAATTTTACCTCCATAAACTACATACATAATATATATGTGTATATACATTGATATGGGTGTAAATATAGTACTTATATATATGACAAACAGTTTATAGCTAGGATATATAAACATGTGTTCCAAATCAGTGAGAAGACAATCAGCACAATAGAAAAAATGAGCAAAGGATTTGAGAGGCACTTAACAAAAAATAAAATTTGAATGGCTAATAACCATATGATAAGTTTCTCAACCTTATTTGTAGTCAATAAAGTAAACTAAAAATACAGTAAGATAGATCTGTTGAGTTGGTTTAAAAATACAAATAAAAACAAAACTAACAAAACCAACTATTGGTGAGGGTATCGCACAAAACGACCCTCATATACCCATTGGGAGCATAATTTGAGTCAACCAATTTAGAATATGGATTGGCAATAACCGCTAAATTTCAACAAAGGCATATCCTATGCCATAGAAATTCTCACCGGTAAAAACTTGAGAAATATGTGCATAATGTCCATGAGCCATGTGTAAGAACATTTATAGTATTAGTTTTAAAATAACTCAAATGCCCATCAGTGGTAGAATGGATAGATAATTTGTAATATATCTGTATAATGAAATATTATGTTGCAATACAATGAACATGGTGATAGCCACATGCAATAGCATAAATTGATATTCTGGATATGACGTTGATAGAAAAAAGTCAGGTGCAATGAATAAAGTATGATTTTATTTATAGATATTTAAAAAGTAACAAAATGGGATATGTTAGCCTGATTTTATCATTTCACAATGAATACATATATCCAAACATCATATTGTACTCCATAAGTATATACAATTATTATTTATCCATTTAAAACTAAGATAAAGCTTAAAAAGAAAAGCAATAAAATTAAACCATAGTTATTATGCATGCATACCACTTAGTGAAATAATAAGGAAAAGCAGAGAAGTGATTAACATAAACGTCAAGATAGTGATGTTTTAGGGGAAAAAGAGTTTATTATTAAAAGGAGCTTATGGAAGTTTTCTGAGTTGTGGGTTATTACCTGTTTTGAAGTTTTTGGTAATTTATAATAATTCATTCAGTTGTACTTATATTTTATACATTTTTGTTCATCGTAGTTCATAATAAACTGGTTTAGAAAATTCGCTTATGCCAAGTTACCTTACTTCTCAAGTGTCCTTACCTCCCCTGACATACACATCCAATTATTCCTCCATTCTCCATGTGAGCAGTTGAGAATACCCTCTGTGGTGGGCAGAATTCCACAATGACCCCCAATAACCCTTTTCCTTGTATAATTCCCTCCTTATAAAATGTGGGCAGAACTTGTGCTTTCGATAGCATATCAATCCTATTATTATTTTCTATTAAATGACAAAATGTAATTAAGGTTACTAATCAGTTTGCTTTCAGGTAATTAAAAGGGGATTATTCAAGTAGGCCTAACCTAATTCTGTGAATCCTTTAAAACAGGGGTGTCCGACCCCCGCCCTGCAGATCGGTCCATGGCCTGTTAGGAACCGGGCCATGCAGCAGAAGGTGAGCTGCTGGCAAGAGAACATTACTGCCTGAGCCCCGCCTCCTGTCAGGTCAGCAGCGACATTAGATTCTCATAGGAGCGTGATCCCTATTGTGAACTGCACATGTGAGAAATCTAGGTTGCATGCGTGCTACTTAAGAGACTCTAATGCCTGATGATCTGAGATGAAACAGTTTCATCCCAAAACTATCCCTCCTTCCACCCTCCCATCTGTGGAAAAATTGGTTTCCATGAAACCAGTCCCTTGTGCCAAAAAGGTTGAGGACCACCGCTTTAGAAGTGCATCTAGAGCCCAGAGGCAGAAGTGAGTGAAAGAGATTCAAAGCATGCAGAGGATTCTCTGCAGTGGATATTCTCCATTGCTGGTTTTGGAAAGGAGGTGCCACAAGGCAGGGAATGGTGGGCAGCCTCTAGGCACAGAGAGAAAGCTCAGTCCAAAGGCCTCAGTCTTACAACTGTAACGAACTGAGTCCTTCCAACACCTGGAATGTACATTCTTGAAAGTGAATTCATCCCCAGAGCTTCTAGATAAGAACACAGCCCAGTCAATGCCTTAAGTGTGATACCCTGAGCAGAGACTCTAACTGTGAGATAAGTCAGCATTGTTTCAAGCCACTACACTTGTAATAACTTGTTACACAACAATAGAACTTTGCTCCTACTATACTAACTTTTTTGGGTCTTATGCTTCTCTTTCTTCCTTCTTTCCAGATCAAGCTAATCTTTTTAAAAAAATATTATTTGAGGCTGGGCACAGTAGCTCACACCTCTAATCCCAACACTGGGAGGTCCAGGTGGGAGGATCACTAGAGGCCAGGAGTTCGAAACCAGCCTGAGCAGCATAGGAAAACCTCACCTCTACAAAAAAAAACAATAAAAAAAGAAAGTACTTGAGCATAATGGCAAGTGCCTGTAGTTCCAGTTACTTGGGAGGTTGAGGTGGGAGGATTGCTTGAGCCTAGGAGGTTGAGGCTGCAGTGAGCCATGATCATACCACTGGACTTCAGCCTGGGTGACAGAACCCTGTCTAAATATGTATATATACATATATATGTGTATACACATATGTGTATATATGTGTATATATACGTGTGTGTATATATACACACATATATACACGTGTATATATACGTGTGTGTATATATACGTGTGTGTATATACACGTGTATATATGTGTGTATATATACACCTGTATATATACGTGTGTATATACACGTGTATATATACGTGTATATATACATATGTGTATATATACACGTGCATATATACACGTGTATATACACATATGTGTTTATATACATATATGTGTATATACACGTGTTTATATACATGTATGTGTATATACACATACGTATGTGTGTATATACACGTATATACACACATACGTATGTGTATATACACACACGTGCATGTGTATACACACACACGTGCATGTGTATACACACACACGTGCATGTGTATACACACACGTGCATGTGTATACACACACGTGCATGTGTATACACACACGTGCATGTGTATATACACATATGTGTATGTGTATATACACATGTATACATACACATATGTGTATGTGTATATACACATGTATACATACACACATGTGTATGTGTATATACATATGTATACATACACACATGTGTATGTGTATATACATACATATGTATACATATACACATATGTGTATGTGTATATACAAATATGTATATATACACACATATGTGTATGTGTATATACAAATATGTATATATATATACACATATGTGTATGTGTATATACAAATATGTGTATATTTACACACATATGTGTATGTGTATATACACATATGTGTATATTTACACACATATGTGTATGTGTATATACACATATGTGTATATTTACACACATATGTGTATGTGTATATACACATATGTGTATATATATACACACATATGTGTATGTGTATATACACGTGTGTATATATATACACACATGTGTATGTGTATATACACATGTGTGTATATATATACACACATGTGTATGTGTATATACACATATGTGTATATACACATGCACGTGTGTATATACACATATGTGTATATACACATGCACGTGTGTATATACACATATGTGTATATACACATACACACGTGTATGTGTATATACACATATGTATATATACACACGTGTATGTGTATATACACATATGTATATATACACACTTGTATGTGTATATACACATATGTATATATACACACATATGTGTATGTGTATATACACATATGTATATATACACACATATGTGTGTGTATATACACATATGTATATATACACATGTATATTTACACATATGTGTATGTGTATATATACATGTATATTTCATATAATATATATATTTATACACACAGACACATACATATATACACACATGTACATATATACACACAGACACAAACACATAATTTGAAAAATATGAAATACTAACAGACATCTGTGTACTCACCACACAGACTTACAGAAATCAACATTTGGCTATATATATATTTTTTTAAGAAGTAAAATATTAGAGATACATCCAGAACCTCAATATTTATCATATTTCCCACTCTGGCTCCTCAGAAGGAATATCTTTAGAAATACCTATTTATTATCTAAGTTTTGAATGTAGAATTCTATATTCATTGGTGATATCCTCATCTATATCATCACCCACTTTATGAAAACATTTCTGACTAGTTTAGTTTTTGAGATATCTGTTTATAAAGTTTACTATTATGATTGCATGACAACTTACTAGAATTTTGCTAATTCTTAATTTATATATTTTAAAATTATAATTTAGAACATGATAATGAAGAAAACATATTTGTTGTACTATTTTTATTTAGTTATTAGGTTTGTTAATATTGCAGCGTCTGGTGTCTTATAGTTGGCTTTTGCTTTATCTTTTTTGTCTTTTAACTTTATTGCTTCTGTATCACTATTATGGAAAATAATCTGATAAAAGGCATGCAATCAAACTTTCAGAACTGAGAAGATTCATCTGTCTACCTTTCTTTTTTCAAATGGAAAGTTTAATATGTTTTTACTTTTTGTGATTATTGTTACATGCATTTATACTAGTATCTGCCATGTTGTTGTTATATAGTATTTTAATTCCTGTTTCGTTTTAGCGCTGAAGTACTAAAATAGTCATTATAATTTCTGTAGTTTTCAGTTGATAAATATTTAATGTATGTATATGTTTACCAATTTATTGCATCATAATTGCTTCTTATAGATCTCTTCCTCCTTCTGGATTCAATTTTACTCTTAGTGAGGTACGTCATTTACTGTTTCTTTCAGTAAGGTGTGATGAATTGTTGAGTCTGTCTGAAAATGTCTACCATGCCCTCTTAAATGATAATTAATCTGGGAATAAAATTCCTAAAGGAATTGTTTTTCCTTCAGTATTTTGATAATATGAATGCATTTCCTTTTGACTTCTACTTTTGCTGAGGATAGGTCTAAGTTAATTCTTTGCCAATATTCTGCCTTTTCTATTTGGCTGTTCCTCAGATTCTCTGCTTGTCTTTGGGGTTTTGTGATTCCAGGGCAATATGTCTAGGTGTGGATACAATCCTGCTGAAAACAGGAAGAAAGAAAGAAAACATATATATTTAGGTATTCTAATGATGTTGGGTGGAGCACAGTGCATGGGGCTGACGTCACAAGTCCTGAGAACACCAGTCAGCCTGTGCTTTGGGTGCAGCAGGAATGAGCCTGGAGGGAGGCTGCTCTTGGAGTCCCTGCACCAATGCTGCTCCGGGCTGTGGCCATGCTCCGGGCTATGGCCACACTCTGGGCTGTAGGTCCTGCTTAGGGAAGAGCTCTATACTGCCTGCATGGTGCGCACGGCTGCCTTCATGAGTGCTGGCTTGCCCTGTGGCCCTTCTGGCCTTATCATAGTTTGTGGTAGTGTGTCAGACAGCATTCCCTTCATCCCATGAAAGGGATCTGTCGTGTATTTTGAGGAGATGTCACCCTTTTCTAAGTCCCAAAAACCCATTCTAGTTGACCCAGGCCCCCTTCTTCCCACTCGGACTCCCTATGGAAAAGTTGCTGTCTACTGGGTGTCCCTGTGTTCTTTGGGTGACATGGGCCACCAGGGAATCCCTGGCCCGACCACTGACTGAAAACAGGAACAAAGAAAAAATAAAAATAAAAATAAAATATGTATGTGTGTGTGTGTATTCTGATTGTGTTGGGGCACAGTTTTAATCTGAGGATTTACAATTTCACCAATTCTAGAAATCTTCAGATATTATTATTTCAAATGTTGACTCTTCAACATTCTCCCTAATATTGTAGTAGTACATTTATTAAGTATGTGTTAGCTATCTCTATCATCCATATTTGTTAAGCTTTGCTTTATATTTTCTATCGTTTTATTAGTATGTATTTCATTCTTAGTATTTCCTCAGCTTTAATTTCCAGCTCCCCAATTCAATCTCCAGCTGTGTCAACACATCAAATGTTTAATTTCTCTAAAAAAATTGTGTGTGTGTAACTTTCAAGGTTGCTAGTTCTCTTCCATAGTCTCCCATACAGTTTCTCTCGTATTTTCTCTTCTTTCATCTCCGTATTTGTTTTGAACATACTATCTTATAGAGTCTAATTTTTCTATTATCTTAAGTACTTTGGGATCAAATATTCTTGATTGTCAATATTTTCCTTATGGAGGATCATGTCCTCATGTGCTTTGTGGTTTATTTTTTTTTAAATTTTAAGCTTATGTTTATAGTCATTGTTTTATTCTCAAGGTATCTGGTCCCAGAAAGCCTTGTTATAGACATGTGGTTATGAAGTGTTTTATGTTTATTTGTGTGTGTGTTTTTTTTAATTTCCAGGTGGTCTGGGGGATTTATTGGTCTAGAACCAATTTTTGAATTCATTTATCATTTCGGAGATTTGAATTTCATATTGATAGAGCAAACCTAGGCTTTATAACTTTACCTATCATGGGTTCTATTACCTAACAAAAAGTTCATCTTTTAGCTTTCCATGCTAAATTTTGAAAAGTTAATTTTTGGTTTGGTTGTTTTTTCTTCCCTTTATATTTTCAGATACTGCTCCTGAGACACATTTTGGTTTTTCTGGTTCTAAGATAGTGGTGTTGATGCTTGTTGTGAAACTTTGGTTCTTACCTTCTTAGTTTAAAAGAATTTAAATAAGAGACACACAGCAAAGGAGATGCAACATAGAACAATTTGTTGCAAAGGAGAAAGAATATTCTGAAAGTTACATGCAGAATAGACAGTACACCCCTAGAGAGGATTCAGAGTAGGGTGCTTTCAAGGATGAGACAGCAAAGCTGGCACCAGGGAGACCTCTTTATGGGAGCCTTCCATGGTTATTCATAAGGGGGTGGGAAAGAGTGTTGCTGGTAAGCATGTTATGGGTGGTTCTTTGGCTGCACATGTGCAGTAGCTTTACATGCTTGTTCATACATCGCATGTCTTATTAGCTCTAAATCTCCACCCAGGGATGTGTTTTTTACTATTATAATGAACAAAGAGTCAGTCTGAGGACAAGTAAAATAAAAATGCACATGGTCTCTGCAGGGGAAATTCCCCACTGGAGAGAGTTTTGTTTGAATGAGCTTGACTACCATGCAAATGCTGGGGCTTATTGTACTTATGGTTAAGCTTGCTGCATCCCAAGGACATAGTTACTGTCTTGACTATCCTGCCTCAGTGGGTGTACTACTTCGAATTTTACAATCACTGAAGTGTGTCAGTTCCAGTATCCTGCCTCATGTATGAAAAATATCACATAAGCTCTCCTTATGCACACTAGGAAACCCAACCTTGTAGCTCTTTTGTCCAATACACTATACAGTATTTTTGCAGGGCCACTGTGATTTTGACCTGCTACCTTACCATTCTTCTCTAAGTTTCTTCTTTTTAATAACTTGTGAGTTTTCCTTTTTTCTTTGAGCTCAAATGTAAATTACATTATACAATATATTTAATTAAACCTGCATTTTTCAATATGTGAAAGCAAAATTGCTTCTTTGTTAGCCGAGTTTACCATCTTCCCAGAATTTTACGTTCCATAAGGTTAAATGACATTTAAAAATGAATATTTTATTTTAAAAAATATTTGAAATGAGTTATTTCCAGTTTCTATCTAAATAACAAACATATCTTGGCGATATTGTGAGTTTTGTTCCAGATCACCACCATAAAGTGAATATCACAATAAAGTGAGTGACAAAAATCTTTTGGTTTCCTAATACAGATAATAGTTATGTATATACGATCCTGTAGTTTATTGGTGTGCAATAGCATTATGTCTACAAAAATGAAATACCTTAATTTAAAAACACTGTATTACTAAAACTGCTAATGGTCACCAGAGCCTTCAGTAAGTCGTAATCTTTTTGCTGATGGAGGATCTTGCCTCAATGTTGATGGCTGCTGACAGATCAGAGTGGTGGTTGTTGAGGGTTGGAGTGGCTGTGGCAATTTCTTAAAATAAAACAACTATGAAGTTTGTTGCATCAGTTAACTCTTCCTTTCATGAAAGATTTCTATGTAGTATGCAGTGTTGTTTGACAGCATTTACCCACAGTGGAACTCCTTTCAAAATTATAGTCAATGTTCTCAAACCCTGCCACTGCCAACTAAGTTTATTTAATATTCTAAATCCTTTTTTTCATTTCAACAATGTTGAAAGCATCTTCACCAAGAATGGATTCCATTTCAAGAAACCACTTTCTTTGCTCATCCATAAGAAGTAACCCCTATCCTTTCAAGTTTTATTATGAGATTGCAGCAATTTAGTCACATCTTCATGCTCTACTTCTTTTTTAAAATTAATTTTTTGTTATAAGTTCCAGGGTACATGTGCAGGATGTGCAGGTTTGTTACATAAGTAAACGTGTGCCATGGTGGTTTGCTGCACCTATTAACTCATCACCTAGGTATTAAGCCCAGCATGCATTAGCTAATTTTCCTAATGCTCTCCCTCCTCACAACCCACTCCCATGACAGGCCCCAGTCTGTGTTCTTCCCTTCCCTGTGTCCATGTGTTCTCATTGTTCAGCTCCCACTTATAAGTGAGAACCTGTGGTTTTTGGCTTTCTGGTCCTGCATTAGTTTGCTGAAGATAATGGCTTCCTGCTCCTTATTCTAGTTTTGCTTGCTATTTCCACCACATCTGCAGTTACTTCCTCCACTGAAGTCTTGAGCCCCTCAAAGTCATCCATGAAGGTTGGAAGCTACTTCTTCCAAATTCCTGTTAATGCTTATATTTTTATCTCTTCTCTTGAATCATAAATGTTATTAATAGCATCTAGAAGGGTAAACCCTTTCTAGAAGTTTTCAATTTACTTTGCTCAGATCTATCAGAGGAATCACCATCTATGACAGCTATGGCCTTACAAAATGTATTTATTAAATAATAAGATTTGAAAGTTGAAATTACTTCTTGATCCATGGGCTATGGAATGAATGTTGTGTTAGCAGCATAAAAACAACAATTAATCTCCTTGTACATCTCCATCTGAGTTCTTAGGAAACCAGGTGCATTGTCAATGAGCAGTAATATTTTAAAAGAAATCTTATTTTCTGAGCAGTAGTTCTCAACAGTGGGCTTAAAATATTCAGTAAACCATGCTGTAAACAGATACGCTGACATCAAGGCTTTATTGTTCCTTTTCTAGAACACAGACAGAGTAGATTTACTATAATTCCCAAAGGCCCTAGAATTTTCAGAATGGCAAATGAGCATTCGATTCAACTTAAAGCCACCAGCTGTATTAGCTCCTAACAAGAGAGTTATCCTGTTTTTTGAATCTTTGAAGCCAGGCATTGACTTCTCCTCTCTAGTTATGAAAGTCCTAGGCAGCATCTTTTTCCAATAGGAGGCTGTTTCATCTATATTGAAAATGTGTTGTTTGGTGTAACCGCATCTTAGCTAGATCTTCTAGATAACTTGTTGCAGCTTCTACGTAAGAACTGGCTGCTTCACCTTGCACTTTTCTGCTATGGAAATGGTAATTTTTCTTAAACCTCATGAACTAACCTCTGTTAGCTTCGATCTTTTCTTCTGCAGCCTCTTTGCTTCTCTCAGCCTTCACTGAATTGAAATGAGTTAGACCCTTGCCCTGGATTATGCTTTACTGTAAAGGAAGGTTGTGTCTGGTTTGATCTTCTATGCAAACCACAAAAACTTTCTGTATCAGAAATAAGGTTGTTTCACTTTCTTATCATTCGTGTGTTCACTGGAGTAGCACTTTAATTTATTCCAAGAACTTTTCTGTTGCATTCACAATTTTGCTCTTTGGCACTGGAGGCCTCACTTTCAGCCTGTCTTGGCTTTCAACATGTCTTTCTCGCGAAGCTTAATCATTTCTAGCTTTTGATTTAAAGTGAGAGACGTGCAACTTTTTCTTTCACTTGAACACTTAGAGGCCATTGTAGGGTTATTACTTAGCCTAATTTCAATATTGTTGTGTCTTAGAGAATAGGGAGGTCCAAGGAGTGGAAGAGAAACAGGGAAATGGCCAGCTGGCAGAGCAGTCAGAATACACACATTTATCAATTTAAGTTCACCGTCTTTTATGGGTGAGGTTTGCGGCATCCCAAAACAATTACAATAATGTTATCAAAGTTCACTGATCACAGATTGGTATATCAAATATAATATCATAAGAAAGTTGAAATATTGTGAGAAATACCAAACCGTGTCAGAGAGACACAAAGTGAGCACATACTGTTGGAAAAAAAATGGCACCAATGAACTTTCTCAATGCAGGGTCAACAAAAACCTTCAGTTTGTAAAAAAAAAAAAAAACACAGTATCTAGGAAGTGCAATAAAGTGAAGCACAATAAAATGAGGTATATCTGTACTATTAAAGTAACTCACAACAGGCTAAATTAAGACTGACAGTAAGCCTATTGTGAAATCTAGAAGGAATTTCTACGATTAGGTTGATTGACCTAGATTGAAAAGTGTAATTGAGCGTCCATTTTCCAAGCTCATGAGAAATCTGCTCACTCCAATGTAGTTAGAAAACCCCTCCATCCCTCATGCACTCTCTGCACTCTTGTTTACAAATACAAGCTCTCTACTAAACAGATATTTCTCTCTCCACTGTACATGCATTTTTTTGAGATACCTAGAGAGCTATTCTCTGTCACCTCCTGCTTTTCTCCCATATTCCAACTCCATCTCCAAACCACACCTGTATTCCTTCTTTTTAAGCATTTAGCAAAAGGCTACAGACTGCAAAAGTACAACTGCATGAAGTACGTGGAGAGGGTAAAGGCTTATGATGGGCACACTGTATTTCGGGGGTCAAAAACCTTCAAGCAAAGCATGCAGGGTTGACTCAGGAAAAACAATGATAGCCGTGCATTCTAAAGATTTCAGCATAATTTATATTAAAACAATGGAGTTAGGGAAAGTCTTGAAATGGTTGCATAAAGCTGCCATACAGTTGGACCTCCAGCAGTCCAGCGACAAGGGGGGAATTTCACATACCCTGATTTTTAGCAAATGTAGATCTAGGAAGATAGTCTTTTACCCAGAAAGGAGAAAAAACCAACATGGAGCCTATGACAATTACTGCATAGTCCAGGAAAGGAAAGAGTATCTTGAATATTGGGAAGAAGAGCTTATGTATAAAGATTATTTATTAGGAAAACAAAAAATATTTTAAAACCTTAAGTAGAATGCATCAAAACATGGCACTCTTCCTCCTGTAGTTGAAGGCAATAAAGATGTAACATATAGAGAGCAAATGACAGAAATTTTAAAAAGGTAGGTGAGAGCAAGGAATGATTATGAGAAAATTAAAAGGATAATGGTAGAAACAAAATTTGTGCCAGAGGTAGTAAAGAAAAGAACTGATGGTATGGAAACAGATACAATAATGTGGAGTGTATATTTGAGAAGTCTTAGATTTGATAGAAATTGAGAAATAAATGATAATATTATGACAGAAGATGGAAAAGAAAGGAGTAATAACAGATATGCGATAAACATGTTCATTACTTCTGAGGAAGTCAAAACAATTGGAACAGATCTAAAGACTGAAAGAATTCATATCCTGAACTAAAAAGTAAAATAAGTCATGAGAGAATTCAGATAGAAGAATCACAATCACTGTGCTCCATGTAATGTGAATAACAGTTTGCATTCGATTGGGTGAATTTTAATTACATGAATAAATGAAACATGAAGCTTAATTAAAAGTTTCTCCCAAGAATTCATAGAAATAAATATCACACCAAGATAAGTTGGAAGACATACCATTTATAGCATCAGATGATTCAGATTTTTTGAAGTAGATAGCCAAAAGCAAGTTGCGTGTTTTTTCCCCCCAGCTTTATTGAGGTATAATTTACAAGTAAATCTGTATACATTTAAGGTATATAACTTAATGTTTTGACATACATACACATTGTGAAATAATCCCCATAATTAAGCTAATGAACATATCCAATACCTGACATAGTTATCATTTCCTTTTTATTTTGTCTGTGTATGTGTAAGAACACTTAAGATCTACCCTCTTGGCCAGGTGTGGTGGCTCACGCCTGTAATCCCAGCACTTTGAGAGGCCGAGGCGGGTGGATCACGAGGTCAGGAGATCGAGACCATCCTGGCTAACACGGTGAAACCCCATCTCTACTAAAAATACAAAAAACTAGCCGGCCGTGGTGGCCGGCGCCTGTAGTCCCAGCTACTCGGGAGGCTGAGGCAGGAGAATGGCGTGAACCCGGGAGGCGGAGCTTGCAGTGAACCGAGATTGTGCCACTGCACTCCAGCCTGGGTGACAGAGTGAGACTCTGTCTCAAAAAAAAAAAAAAAAATCTACCGTCTTAGCAAATTCCAAATATACAATACAGTATTAACTATAGTCACGGTGTTGCATATTGGATCTCCAGAACTTGTTCATCTTTCATAACTGAGACATGGTGTGCTCTTTGATCAACATTTCCTCATTTTCCCCTCCCCCAACCATTGGTAACCACTATTCTACTCTTTGTTTCTGTGAATTTGACTATTTAAGATTCCACATAAAAGTGAGCTCATGCAGTACGGTATTTGTCCTTCTTAGTCTGGCTTGTTTCACTTAGTACAATGGCCTCATGTCCTCCAGGTTCATCCATGTTGTCACAAATGTCAGAATTTCCTTTTTTAATGGCTGAATAACATTCCATTATGCATGCACACACACACTCCATACACACATGCACCGTTTTTTAAAAAAGCCATGTCTTGGCTTTTGTGAATAATGCTGCAATGAACATGGAAGTGTAAGTATGTCTTCAAGATACTGATTTCATTTTCCTTTGGGTATATATCCAGAGGTGAGATTGCAAAGTTCTATGTCAGTTCTATTTTTAATTTTTTGAAGAACCTCCATACTTTTTTATAATGACTGTATCAAGTTACATTCCCAGCAATAATGTATAAATGTTCCTCTTCTAGTTGTATGGTTCTAACACTCTTAATATAAAAAGTGCCAAAAGTGATTGTAGATGATGATTAAAGAATATTTTTTAAATTTTGTTGTTGTGTAATGGCACACAAACATATCATAAAATATATTCTCTTGTAACCGCTACCTGGGTCAAGAAGCATCATGCTGAAGACATGAAACCCTGAAGCCCTCATGCCTCTTCACAGTCAATATTTCCTTCTTACTCTCCTTTTATGGTAATAATTACCTTTTCTTTACTAGATAAGACTACATCACTAAACAATGTGGTTAATTGTCTGTTTTTGAGTTTTACATAAATGTAATCATACTGTGTATATTTTTGTATGTTTATTTCTTCATTCAATAGTGCCTTTATGAGATTTATCTTTTTTTATTATTATTATACTTTAAGTTTTAGGGTACATGTGCACAACGTGCAGGTTTGTTACATTCGTATACATGTGCCATGTTGGTGTGCTGCACCCATTAACTCGTCATTTAGCATTAGGTGTATCTCCTAATGCTATCTCTCCCCTCTCCTCCCACCCCACAACAGTCCCTGGTGTGTGATGTTCCCCTTCCTGTGTCCATGTGTTCTCATTGTTCAATTCCCACCTATGAGTGACAACATGCGGTGTTTGGTTTTTTGTCCTTGCAATAGTTTGCTGAGAATGATGCTTTCCAGCTTCATCCATGTCCCTACAGAGGACATGAACTCATCATTTTTTATGGCTGCATAGTATTCCATAGTGTATATGTGCCACATTTTCTTAATCCAGTCTATAATTGATGGACATTTGGGTTGGTTCCAAGACTTTGCTATTGTGAATAGTGCAGCAATAAACACACATGTGTATGTGTCTTTATAACAGCATGATTTATAGTCCTTTGGGTATATACCCAGTAACGGGGTGGCTGGGTCAAATGGTATTTCTAGTTCTAAATCCTGAGGAATCGCCACACCGACTTCCACAATGGTTGAACTAGTTTACAGTCCCACCAACAGTGTAAAAGTGTTCCTGTTTCTCCACATCCTCTCCAGCACCTGTTGTTTCCTGACTTTTTAATGATCGCCATTCTAACTGGTGTGAGATGGTATCTCATTGTGGTTTTGATTTGCATTTCTCTAATGGCCAGTGATGATGAGCATTTTTTCATGTGTTTTTTGGCTGCATAAATGTCTTCTTTTGAGAAGTGTCTGTTCATATCCTTCACCCACTTTTTGATGGGGTTGTTTGTTTTTTTCTTGTAAATTTGTTGGAGTTCATTGTAGATTCTGGATATTAGCCCTTTATCAGACGAGTAGGTTGCAAAAATTTTCTCCCATTCTGTAGGTTGCCTGTTCACTCTGATGGTGGTTTCTTTTGCTGTGCAGAAGCTCTTTAGTTTAATTAGGTTCCATTTGTCAATTTTGGCTTTTGTTGCCATTGCTTTTGGTGTTTTAGACATGAAGTCGTTGCCCATGCCTATGTCCTGAATGGTATTGCCTAGGTTTTCTTCTAGGGTTTTTATGGTTTTAGGTCTAACATGTAAGTCTTTAATCCATCTTGAATTAATTTTTGTATAAGGTGTAAGGATCTCTGCCAGTTATGTGTAGCTGTGCTTCTTCCATTTTCATTGCTATTTAGTGTTCCTGTTAATGAAAACACCACAATTTATTTATATATTAATTCTTTCTGGTTTTCAGATATTGCCCATAATAGTACTATAAAATTGATGTACATGTCTTTTGGTAAACATGAGTACATAATTGTTGGTTATATGCTTAGAATAGAATTGCAGGGTAACAGGCTAGCATAGGCTTAGTCTTATTAGATAATATCAGTTTTCGAAGTTGTTTGTTAAAATAATTGACATTACAAACAACTGTGTATGAGAGTTCCATTTGCTCCACATCATTACCAACACTTGATATTTTCAGCTAAGTTTTAGCTGACCTACTGCATGTAAAGGGTATCACATTTTAGTTTTAATCTGGATTTCTTTTGTGACTAAAGGTTGAATGCAATTTCATAACTTTATCAACCATTCAACATCTTTAATAAAGTGTCTTTTCACAGCTCTTGCCTATCTTTCTTGTCTTTTTCTTACAGATTTGTAGGAAATCTTTATGTATTTCAAATAAAAGCACTTTGTTTACATGTACGAAAAATGTATTTTCTGGCTTTATTCCCCATCTATTTTTATAGTACCTTGTAGGGAATAGATGTCTTTAGTTTTAATTTATTTCTATTTATCAGTCTTTATGCTGATCACATTTTTGTTTTATTGAAGAAATTACTTTATATCCAAATTTGTAAAGATATTCTTTTATATTGACTTTAGGAAGCTTTATTGCTTTTTCTTCATATTTAGGTTTATGATCTACCTGAATTTGATATCTTTTATATGGTGGGAAGCAGGGTTCTAATTTTATTTTATTTCCCTTATGGCTTATCCAATGATCCCAGAACAACTTATTGGAAATCTGTGTCTTCCCCACAGCTCTGCAGTTTCACCCCTGTATAAGTCAAGTATGCATAGATGGATAAATCTCTTTTTGGACTCTCCCATTTATCTATATGCATTTTTTTCATTATCAAAGCTTTATAACATAATATTGTATCTGAAAAGCAAACCATTCACCTGTTCTTCTTCTTGAAGTGAATGAGCTACTTTTAAAAATTTTTGCTTTTCCATAAAAATTGTACCGTCCACTTGCCAAGTTACAAACTTGAACAAACTTGTTGGATTTTCAATGGTATTACATTGAATCTATAGATTTATTTGGGAAAAACTGACAACTTTAAATACAGATTCTCTCAACCCATCAATATATATCTCCTTTATTTAATTCTTTTTAAGTGTGTCAATAAAATTTTATCAGTTGTCTTGTAGAAATCTTGCACATTTGTTATAGAATTATTATTTGATATTTTAACATTTTAGTGATATTATATATAGTGTTTCTGATTACTTTTAATTATTGTTGATTCATTGAAATAAAATAATTTTTGTATATTGATTTTGTATATAGAAATATTGCTAAACTAATTTAGAAACCCTAATAAAATCAAATCATCTGTGAACTACGATGGATTTGTTTCTTCCTTTCTTATCCTTCTTAAATTTCCATTTCCTCTCCTGGGAAGGATCTCTAGTATAATGTGAACTAGAGCCAGACATGATGGCTTATGCCTATAATGCCAGCACTTTGGGAGGCCAAGGCAAGTGGATCACTTCAGCCCAGGAGTTCGAAATCAGCCTAGGCAACATGGTGAAATCCTGTTTCTACTAATAATACAAAAATTAGCTGGAAGTGGTGACATGCACCTGTGGTCCCAGCCACTCTGTTGGCTGAGATGGGAGGATCACCTGAGCCCAGGGAGGTCAAAGCTACAGTCAGACAAGATCACACCATTGCACTTCAGCCTGGGTGACAGAGTGATACACTGTTTAAAAAAAAAACAAAAAAAACAAAAAAAACTAGAAGTCATGAGAGGGTGCATTTTTGTCTTGTTTCTGATCTTGCTGCAAGATTTTTATGCATATACTCATGCACCATGTAACCCACATAACGACACTTTGGTCTTTGGTCAATGACAGACCATATATATTACTGTGGTCCCATAAAATTACAATACCATATTTTTACTGTACCTTTTATATATTTAAATATATTTAGATAAACAAATACTCACCATTGTGTTAGAATTGCCTGTAGTATTCAGTACAGTAACCTAGTGTACAGGTGTGCATCTTAGGAGCAATAGGCCATACCATATAGTCTAGGTGCATAGTAGGCTGCATCATCTAGGTTTGTGTACGTACACCCTATGATGTGCACACAACAATGAAATCAACTAATGATGCATTTTTCAGATTGTGTTCCTATAGTTAAGTGACACATGACTGTAATGTATTTTTAATCATAGGTCTTTCTTTTCCTAAACTGCTGAGAGATTTTATTTTTACTATGAATGGATGCTGAATTTTGTCAAGTGCTTTTTTCTGCACCATATGAGATTATAAAATCATCTTTATTCTTACTTCGTGAATGAGGTGGATGCAGTGTTCTTGCAGTGGATGGGTGGAGCCCTGCAGTGGATGGGTAGAGCCCAGAGTCCAGGATCTGCAGCAGCTCTGAATTACCACTCATTTTGCTCACTCCCCTCTATTTTGGTTTGGTAGTGTCTTACTCTCCTTTCAGTACTTTCCTGAACTTAAGATGATTTTTTGAGAATTGTTTAATAAAATGTTGAAAGGATATACTTTTTTTTTTTATTTTACTTTAAGTTCTGGGATACATGTGCAGAACGTGCAGGTTTGTTACATAGGTATACATGTGCCATGGTGGTTTGCTGTGGCCATCAACCCATCATCTAGGTTTTAAGCCCTGCCTGCATGCATTAGGTATTTGTCCTAATGCTCCATCTCCCCTTTCCCCCGACCCCACAACAGGCCCATGTGTGTGATGTTCCCCACCCTGTGTCCATGTGTTCTCATTGTTCAACTCCCACTTACGACTGAGAATATTCAGTGTTTGGTTTTCTGTTCCTGTGTTAGTTTGCTGAGAATGATGGCTTCCAGCTTCATCCATGTCCCTGCAAAGGACATGAACTCATTCTTTTTTATGACTGCATAGTATTCCAAGGTATATATGTGCCACATTTTATCTAATCTATCATTGATGGACATTTGGGTTGTTTCCAAGTCTTTGCTATTGTAACTAGTGCTGCAATAAACATAAGTGTGCATGTGTCTCTATAATAGAATGATTTATGATCCTTTGGATATATACCCAGTAATGGGATTGCTGGGTCAAACGGTATTTCTGGTTCTAGTTCCTTGAGGAATTGTCACACTGTCTTCCACAATGGTTGAACTAATTTATACTCCCACCAACAGTGTAAAAGCGTTCCTATTTCTCCAAAGCCTTGCCAGCATCTGTTGTTTCCTGACTTTTTAATAATTGCCATTCTAACTGGCATGAGATGATATCTCATTGTGGTTTTGATTTGCATTTCTCTAATGACCAGTGATGGTGAGCTTTTTTCATATGTTTATTGGCCACATAAATGTCTTATTTTGAGAAGTGTCTCTTCATATACTTTGCCCACTTTTTGTTAGGGTTTTTTTGTTTTTTAATTGTAAATTTGTTTAAGTTCCTTGTAGATTCTGGATATTAGACCTTTGTCAGATGGGTAGCTTGCAAGGATATTTTATTATTATCTGAAATATGAGTAATCTTGCATTAAAAATGAAGAAACTGGCAAAAATATATTTTGTTTAATAATGAAAATAGCTACTACGGGAAAATGTAACATAATAACTACCTAAAAAACTAATGTGGCAGAACAAGAGTTTCTTATAACAAAGGACTAAGAATTGGCTGGCTCCTAATTGTAGCTGAACCAAGAGACCAGATGTGCAGCTGTGGTTGATTTTTCTCTTCTATCATCTACTGCAGGTTTGAGGGCAGGAGATCTGGGTATTATTCTTGGCTCTAACTTCGGCCATGGCACTGACCCTTTCTAGATGCCCAGTTCATTTCTTTTTCCTTTATCTTGCTGTTATCCAGCTCCTATCGTGGCATCAGATTACAGTTTGTTCCTGTTTTTCCCCATCTGAAATTCTCTCCGGGTCTCAGCACACATCTTTCATTTAATATCTTTCCCTGTGATTTTCCATTAGGTCACACTCATTTTATCCAACTTTTAAATGTCTCAAGAAGTCCTTCGGGATCCATATATTAATGAATAGCCATAGTTGTTTTTAGTTTGCAGGAGAGCAGAGAGGAACCTGGGAATATTGCAGCCATTCATTTGCAAACGATTTAAGAAATACTTCATCCTGCTTTATTGTGTTTCATGTGATATAAACACACCTCTCAATCGAATTATGCTTTGTATTCAAGTGGGAGGTTTAATTATACTGTAGACAGAAAGAGAAGAGTACAGTTATTTTAAACAGAGTTGGGAAAGTAGGAGAAAAGTAGTTCAGAATTTTGTCATTAATAAGAATATATATATTAAAAACTATGTGTTGAATCCTTTAGCTTTAGAGCTCATACGTGGCATTTAAAAATTGAAAACACGTTTTTCCCAGTAACAACGTGGGCTTTCTCTTGGTTCCTGGTTGCTATGTTAAAGAATAAAAGTGGGCCTAACAATTTTTCATTTGTGGTGTTTTTATTGGGAACAGAAATAGTTCCTCAGAGTTTCTAAGGAGACAATGAAATAACAATTGAAGATAATATAAAACAGATCCCAAACAGGATAAGGGATGATATCCTAAGATCAAAAGAGTACATTGTCCCATCGTTTTAGAAGGGGAAGGTAGTGGTTCTGTTTGTAATCATGTCTCTACCAATTGTAGGGGGAGACATGTTTTCCTTGAAGCAGCATATCAGAGTAGCTAACAACGCGGATGCTCAGAGAAGGCCACTTGTTCTCAAGTTCTCCACCTCTTCCTAGCTGAAATGCAAGGTCCTAGAATAGTCAACATAACTTTGAAAAAGAAGAACAAATTTAGACAACTTATACTACATAACAAATAGATGATATGACAGCATAGAGAGTCCAGAAATAAACATACATAGGCAACAGATTTTGACAAAGGTGCAAAAGGCATGTCAGTGGAGAAAAAGGTGGTAGAACAATTGGATATCCATAAGCAAAGCGAAACAAAGAAATTTATACCTGAGGTCATACACAAAAATCAACTAAAACTGAATAATAGGCCTACTTATAAAACATAAACCAAAAAAACTTCTAGAGGTAAACACAGAAGAAAATCTGCATGCCCTTCTGTTAGGCACATATTTTCTTAGGTATCACACCAAAAGCACAATCCCAAAGGGAACATTTGATAAATTAATCTTTATCAAACTTAAAAATTTATATTTAAAAGACACTGTTAAAAAAAATAAAGAGACAAGCTACAAATTGGGAGAAATAACTTGCAAATTATAAGTCTGATAAAGGACTTATATATCCAGAATACAAAATATTTATAAAACAATCTAATAAAAAAATAGAAAAATATCTTACCAGGTATTTCACCAAAGAAGTGAAAAATGATGGGCAAATAAACCCATCATTATTTATTTAGAAAATGCAAATTAAAACCACATTGAAATACCACAACCCCCCCACTAGAATGACTATAATCTAAAGACAGATAATATTAAGATTTGGCAAGGAAGTGGAGGAATTGAAACTCTCATACACTGTTGGTAAGAATGTAAAATGGTACAACCACTTTGCCAGAGAGTTTGTCAGTTTCTTAGAAAGTTAATATATTGGGCCAGGCGCAGTGCCTCACGACTATAATCCCAGAACTTTGAGAGGGCGAGGTGGGTGGATCAGTTGAGGTCGGGAGTTTGATACTAACCTGGCCAACATGGTGAAACCATGTCTCTGCTAAAAATAAAAAAAATTAGCCAGGAATGGTGACGCACACCTATAATCCCAGCTACTAGGAAGGCTGAGGCACGAGAATTGCTTGAACCTGGGAGATGGAGGTTGCAGTGAGCCAAGATCCCGCCTCTGTACTTCAGCCTGAGTGACAGAGCAAGACTCTATCTCAAAAAAGAAAAAGAAAAAACAAAAAAAATTAAATATTGGGAGGCCAAGGAAGGAGGATTGCTTGAGGCCAGGAGCTTGAGACCAGTCTGGACAACACAGTGAGAGCTTGTCTCTAGAAAAAAATTTTTAAAAAATTATCCAGGCATGGTGGCATGTACCTGTGGTCCTAGCTACTTGAGAGGCAGAGGTAAGAAGATCCCTGGAACCCAGCAGATCCAGGCTGCAATGATCTATGGTTGTGCCACCGCACTCCAGCCTGGATGACAGATTGAAAACTCCTGTCTCTGAAAATAAAGAAAAAAACAAAAAAGAAAAAAAGGTAATATACACTGACCATATGATCCAGCCTCTCTACTGCTGGGAATTTGCCCAAGAAAAATGTAAGCATATATTCATACAAAGACTTGTACATGAATACTCATAGCAGCTTCATTTGTGGTAGCCCTAGCCTGGAAACAACCCAAATGTGCATTGATAGGTGAATAAACAAACAAACTGTATATCCACACAATGAAACACTACTCAGCAGTAAAATGAATGACTTATTGGTATAAGTCATCGGTATAAGAATTTGGATGACTTTAAAATTAATTACGTTGAAGGAAATAAGGCAGACCAGAAAAGTACACACCATAAATTCCATTCATACGAAATTGTACAAAATGTAAACAAGTATACTGTGAGAGAAAGCAGACCCGTGGTTGCCGGAGGATGAAGTGGGTAGATTGTAGGAAGGGGCAGGAACATTGGATTACAAGGAGCACAAGGAGACTTTTCAGTGGATGATGAATTCACAGGTGTATAAATATGTCACATTTGATAAGTTTATCAAATTATGTACTAATGTTATTAAATAAATATATCAAAGGTGTATAAATATGTCAAATTTGATAAGTTTATCAAATTATATACTGGTACTAGATTTTATTTTATGTCAATTATACCTCAAAAAACTTTTTAAAAGTGGACAACATTAAAAACATCTATTTTGCAACCCCAAGATAAATGGAACCAATAACCACACCCCAGTTATAAGGTTATTGTGATTATGTCATAACTTACATGGAATGTTTAGTATTTTACCTGGCAACTGTAAACTCTCTTTAAATATTAGCAATTTTTCCCCTTTTTATTGAATTATGAAAAGAATTATCTCTGAGAAGAACAGAGAGGGTGCTTTCTGAAGCCGCGCTGCAGGGGAAGGTTGAGAGGTGCCCTCATTCTCTGTTATGGGCTGAATTTTGTCCTCTTCAAATTTATAAGTTGAAGTCCTAACTCTGAGTGTCAGGTATTATGACTGTATTTAAAAATAATGCCTTTAATTATGTAATTACGTTAAAATGGTGTCATTAGAGTGGCCTCTAATCCAGCATGGCTGGTGTCCTTGTAAGAAGAGGAGATTAGGACACACAGAGAGACACCAGGGATGTGCACACACACAGAAAGGACATGTGAGGACACAGGGAGAAGCAGCCATCTGCAAAGCAAGGAGAGGAGCCTCAGAAGAAACAGCTTTGCCAAAACCTTGATCTTGGACTTCCAGCCTTCAGAACAGTGAGAAAATAAATCTCTGCTGTTTAAGCCGCCTCTGTTAGTGGTACTTTGTTATGGCAGCTCATCTGAACAGACTAATTCACACCCAGGAACAGAAGGTCTCTTGCATGGCACTTCCCTCTCTACCAAAGCAACTGCTCCTTAACATGCCTGTTTCCGCAGAGCACCCAGGCTTTCTGCACAGAGCAGCAGTCGGCTGTCACTCCTCCAGGGCAGAATGTAATGACAAGCCTCTCAACATCTAAACCCAACCAGGCACAGACCCTGTTGCACCTTCTTCAGTGCCTGCTATGGTGGAGGTACCTGATGGGGTTTGCAGCTGCTGTGCCTTTGAGCTTCAGGCTCCAAGCTCTTACCGCTTAGTGCCGTTGTGAGGTGCGGCCAAGCCCTGGCTTTGTATAATCAAGTGCTCTGTGCAGTGAGACATGAAAAAGGAAGGAAACAAATGAAACTCTCAGCTTACTTTACTCATGGGGATTTTATTTCATAGTTCATTTATGGCACTTTTCATGTGAAAATTGTATCTTGAAACGTAGAAGTTTAAATATCTTCAGTGGAATTATTACACATTTTCTAAGACTCTGGTGTTCTTCTTTGTATAAAGTAAGGCCTGCTCTTGCTCTCTCCCTTAAGATACCATGTCCTCATTTATTTCTGTGCCTTTAAACTTTTCTTTCTATATAACAAGCTCCTTGAACACCTCTTAGGATTTTTTTTTTTGATCATAAACCAGATTTTTCATTCTTTGAATGCTTGTTCTCTCCAACCCTCATATTAAACTTCCTGCAGAGTGAATCTATGAGTGATCTGTCATACATAAGCACAGAAACTCCTTGGAGACAGAGACGTGGTTTTATATCTTACACGTAGCCTTCTGGGCACTAAGTGTTCTTAATAAATCCCTGTAATGTCTTCCTCGGTGTCTAAAGCATTTTCCTTCCATAGAACTCAACAAGTTTTCACATAACTCAAACTAATTGAAAAGTAGTCATTCACTCTTTTATTCATTGGAAACATATCAGTTGATGGGGTTACAAAGTTGAATCAGAAACATTGTTTGCCGTAAGGGGACTTTCAACTTAATAGAGGGATTCAAAAATGTAAATAAATATATGTAAGAAAATTTTGTAAGAGTAAGTGGAGTTAGAAGTAGATAGAACACCAGGAGAGATGATGTAGGGATTAGGAGGGCTTTTCAGAAGAGATGACCCTGAAATAGAGACTTAAATATCAGCGTTGTTTCAAAACAGAACCCCTCTTCAAGCCTCAAAACAATATTTTGTAACCCAGACATATAATCTATCCAGCTCTGCTGTGGATACCCCAAGGTGTGTGGGGTAGGAAGCTTTTCTTTCAGGAACTTACAGTTCCGCCAAACACACCTTATGATATCATTAAATGTTTTTTTTTTAAATTTTTTTATTATACTTTAGGTTCTGGAATACATGTGCAGAACGTGCAGGTTTGTTACATAGGTATACATGTGCCATGGTGGTTTGTTGCACCCATCAACCTGTCATTTATATTGGGTATTTCTCCTAATGCTATCCCTCCCCTAGCCCTCCACCCCCGGAGAGGCCCTGGTGTGTGGTGTTCCCCTCCTTGTGTCCATGTGTTCTCATTGTTCAATTCCCACTTATGAGTGAGAACATGTGGTGTTTGGTTTTCTGTTCTTGTGTTAGTTTGCTGAGAATGATGGTTTCCAGCTTCATCCATGTCCCTGTAAAGGACATGAATTCATCCTTTTTTATGGCTGCATAGTATTCTATGGTGTATATGTGCCATATTTTCTTTATCCAGTCTATCATTGATGGGCATTTGGATTGGTTCCGAGTCTTTGCTATTATGAACAGTGCCACAATAAACATACGTGTGCATGTGTCTTTATAGTAGAATGATTTATAATCCTTTGGGTATATACCCAGTTATGGGATTGCTGGGTCAAATGGTATTTTTCTCTTATAAACATGCATTGACCTGTGAAGATTTGATAGAGAAATCTGACCCTTAAAAGTGTGCTAAGCTGGGCAAAATATCTGACGGTTTATTTGTACATTTTTTCTTTTAAGTTATGTGACAATTTTGTACTGGCTTTCTGAAGTATATCTACCTTTCACTAAAAATGAGTGTCAATTTTCTTGAAACACCAGCAGTTAAGAAATATAACACTTTGAAAGCAATCAGCTCCTGGCCTGCTTTTTCCAAAAGCTCCTGACATTCCATATAGCAGTGAGCTTTTCTCTGTTCAGTTCTCAAATCTAAAATATGCAGATTTGGAACACACCATCTAGCCCTTAATTACATTCTTTTTAAAAATTAATATTTGCTATTTTTTTCATTAATGCTACTCAAAGATAAGGTAAGTTCTTGGATAACAGTGAACATGTCTATTCCCTAAATTATTTTCAAAACCCCTGGCAAAATGTGTGATACATTGTTGCCGTTCAGGGTTATAAAAAAGGACTTCAGTCTCTGCTTGAGAAGGCCTTTAGCACTAATTTGGCCAACTACTTTCTGGTGGATGGTTGTTTTGGGGCCAGAAGAGTGTTCTTACCTCGAAGAAAGAGGACATCTCCAGATCTATTATGCAGTGCTTTGGCACCCATCTTCTCCAAGGAAGGGATTCTTAGTAGAAAAGTGGATATTGAGTATAAAGCAGTGTTGAAGTTAGAACTAGAAATGAAATTTTCACAAAGAACAGTAAAGTTCCAGAATTATTGACTTCCCCTTCACCTCCTTCTGCCTCATTTTTCCTCTAAAGTGGGTCATGTCACCCAGAGTTTATTGATATGCTATTGTCAGCTTTATAAGAAGTGACTCCACCTTCTCTCCCTTACTTTCAGGCCAACAGAAAAGCAGAAATAGGCATCAGTTGGGATTCTGGTGACTGCATCTTCGAACTGCCATATGGTACACACAGTACAACCACATCCCCCTCACCTATTTATGAAAATGGATATTCATTTTCTAGCTGAATACTGCACAGATCACATTTTTCAATATCATTACTAATGAAGCTTACTGTGTTGCTTTGATTGCTACCTGAATGTGAGCAGCTAATTAGATAGATTGTCTATTTGATGCCTGCTGATTAGCTTATGAAAGCCCTCTGAATTCCTGACTTTGTGAGAAAATGCCCCTGACTTTATGATTACTGATTGATGCTCAAATTTCTGATTGCCGTGTGAATAGACACTTAATAGCTCTGTCACCTTGACAAGGGTTTTGGTATTCATCTGATGAGGAAAACAGAGCAGGGTGCTCTGTTTATCAATGTCTGCCAAACATTTAAAGTTCTTTAAAGTGTGAAGACTGCTATCAGTGGCATCTGTGGCCTCCTGAAAAGGCCAAGTAAATAACATCATATGGTTACCAAGAGCAATGAGAGAGGAGGCGCTGTCAGTAGCCCTGAGGTTCTGTTCTTCCTCAAGACTGGTTTTAGGAATAGGATTCATATATATGGCCCAGGAGTCTCCAAAAGGACCATTCACTTTCAACAGCGAGTATGTATAGTATGACTGTAGCCTCTGATGCAGACTCTTCTGATTTTGCACTAAAATACCTGGTAAGACACCAAAAACAGAAAAATCATCAAAAGACCAAGAACTAGTACTGACAGTTGACTTATTGTTTGAATCTAGGAGACTCCTCCCTCTCTGTGGTGTATAATACTAGATTGTAAATGGAAACCCTGATTCAACTCAATATGATTGCTTAAACTAGGAAAAATGAAAACAAAAACCTCTTATCTTTCCCACTCTTGTTTCCTGGGTTCACAACGGTAAGTTTTGCCCCAAGCAAAGAATTGAGTCCCTTCTCTGCTTTGGGGGAATTGCTTTTAACAACAGGTCTGACATCTCACTCATTGCCTCTCTTTTTGCATCCAAGCAGAGAATACAACATTGAGGCTTACAATGACCCTGAATACACACTCATTCCTGCTAAAAGGTGTTGCAAGTCACAAGAGAAGAGGATACACATGCACTGATTACCTAAAAGATGTGGAATGAGGTAAAGAAGAATGTAAGGCCAACATTGAAGAGAAAGTGGAAATGAAGACAAATTTGACTTATTTCATATTTTTCCTAAGTGCTGATATTTGTTCCTTTGAAACTTCTTGTTGAAATTTTATTCGCAGTGTTGAAGGTGGGAACCAATGGGAGATATTTGGATCATGGGAGCAGATCCCTCATGAATAGATTAATACATTCCTTCCAGGGTGAGTGAATTCTCACTCTGTTATTTCCCACATGAGCTGGTTCTTAAAAAGAGCCTGGCACCTCCTCCCTCTCTCTCTTGCTTCCTCTCTACGATGTGATTTCCCGCACACACAGGCTTCCTTTTGCTTTCCACCATGAGTGGAAGTAACCTGAGGCCCTAATCAGATTCAGATGCCCAATCTTGAACTTTTCAGCTGTCGGAATTGTGAGTTGGAAAGTTCACGATTGAGCATCTGCGTCAGGTGCCCAATCTTCATTACCATTCTGAATCCAAGAACCATTTTTTTTTTTTTATAAATTACCCAACCTCGGATACCCTGAATATTGGAGACAGGGTAGGCCATGAATGGTGGGTTCCCATGCATAAATGCCTGACGACAAAAACCTTTTCAAAAACCACACCTTTGCATAAAAGCATCACAACCTTACACACACAAAAATAGTTCTGCAAGGATATCTGCCCAGCCACTGCCTGTCTAAACTCAGATCAGCACCACCCTTGTTACTGATCAATGTAGGCAAATAATAATTGTCTCACAACAATTATATGCCCCATCTCATTTTGTCCTTTAAAAACCTTTGCCTTCCTTTACATTTCTTAATACTCACATAGATTACTATGGCATGTGTATTCCTATTGCAACACCCATTCCTGAATAAATATCATTTTCTTTCAGAGAGCCTTTCTATGTTTTTTATTGAGCTTGACAAAATGGTGTCTGAAGCAGAACTGAAGTGAGCTGACCTCGGTTAAAACGGTGGCCCCTAGAATTGAGTGTGGTACTGACTAAGCCATTGTGCTCTCCATTTCTGTCAATTGTCTTTTCTACATTGGTAAATGTCCTCTCAGATTGTCTGCCTTCTTTCCTTTGGTGAGTTCTTTTTGACTTTATTGGCTATCTGATTTGGTTATAAAGATATCTTAAGTGAAGGACCCTGCATCTCTCTTGGGACTATGAAAGTCCCTCATGGCAAGCCTTGTCTGGAGTGTCCTTTTGAGAGTACTCTGGTTTCTATGAAATTTGTATTTGTCTTCGAGGCACGTCTTTTCTGGTGAATTCACTTTTGTTTCCTTCTGTGCATCTAGTTTACTATTTTGTTTTATCAATATGGCTGGGTTATAATTTTTGTGAGCACTCTGATTTGGGTTTCATTTTGATATGGTTATGTGCATAGATAAATAATTTGGCCCTTTTTTGCCTTGCTTGTTCCTGAACATTTTCCAAGAGCAAAAATAAACATTCTAAATGGTAGGGATGACATGGCCAATTAAAAGCCACTAGAACGGTCACCACCATCTAAAACACCAGTCTAAACTTCTGAAATGTTGGTACAGAATTTATAGGATTTTTTTATGCTCTAAAGAGATTAATAAGAAATGGAATAGGTTCTTAAATATTAAGACATGCCAAGCTTTCTGGAACTGCAGCCAGCTATACATTCAAAATTTATGGTCTCTTTTCCTGCATATTTTTAACTGATGGACAGATTACACAAAAGATAATTTATGTCATTAAAGAGATCATTCAAATTCTCCAAACTTATTTTTTTGTAGAACTATCTCAGATAATTCCATTGATTCTACTTGAGTAGCTTTTAATTCCATTTTTGTCAATGGCCTCTCTCAAGAACTTTCTCAGCTTGTTAAAAGAGCTCACACAGAATGGAAAACCATGCCTACTTCTGCTCTAATTAATTTAGCAAATCAACTTGCTCACACCCTTGAGGACACTAATAAGACAAAAACACTACAAATTTTAAACTTCATTTACCAAAGATGAAAACTTGTAGACAGAGCACTAAGCAGAGAGACCTTCTGGTGTCTGCCACTACTTTAAACACACAGATCCCTGGAAAAGGAACTCTACAAAGGAAAAAAAAGGTCCATGAAAGCTTTCAAATTTCCCCATCTCTGCAGAAGACAAATCTCAATGAGGAGCTCCTAAAAATGTTCCCTTTTAATACAAATTTAGGTTTGTGTGGTTAGCAACTGCTTAGGGTAATGAAACAGTTAACTGAAATATTTTTATTCTAGGAGAAAAAAATAGATAATGGTTATGAATGCTAGGATCTCAGATCAAATAGTTCAAAATCTTGAGCTCAGAGCAATAATGTAAGTTATCTCTATCTTACATAAAAATGTTTTGCCTGCCACAGAGGAGCCACAAAAATCCTTCAAAATAATTTTTTATTTTTTCTAAAATGCTTTCCCACCTGCATTGACATATTAAGCAAACCAGACCAATAAACAAAAGAGAGATTTGTTACTCATTCAAGGCCACTTAGAGAGATTTTTTTTTCTTATACAATTTATTTAGTCCTAGCTAAAACATAAGAATTTGAATATTAACCCTAAACTCATTTGAAACTAAAAAAGAGAAAAAAAGAGTATAAAAATTGTAAAGTATAAAACTGCTTTTCACATTTATTAGCAATGTTCACATTATTAGTTCACATTTATTAGCAATGTGAACAATACTTTAGTAAGAAATATAATTTGGATCCAACTTTCTTTTATAAACTGGTGAGTTCCTATTACTGTGTTTTACTGTCTCATGACTGAGATTCTCAAATGAAAGCTATAAGATTTTCATTTGTGTATTTGCAAATGTGTGTTTACACGTTACGTATTGTGCTGGGATGACAGGTATGAGCCACTGCACTCAGCCTACAAATTCTAATTATTATACTGTTAATTCTATGTGCAAAGTGTACCCAACAAAAGATGTGCTTTTGATAAAGAAAATTCTAAGACAGTCATAAAAATGTGTTATTTATGAGAAAAAAAATAGTAACTTTGTTTTTTCAGGAGGTTATTGAAAGATTGTTTCAAAATGTGAATTTAGGGTGGGAGTAGAAACGAGATAGGAACCAGTAAGTAGTAGAGAATGGTGTAAAAAAAGGTATAGGTATGAAGATATATTTTTGGTAAGGAAGGTAAAAAAGAAGAGAATAATTTGGTATGAGAAAGAATCTTGTGTGTACATTTTTGTTCTTGAGTAGAATGCCTGACTATTTAAGTAAGAGGATGAATAGGACAAAGCAGGAAGCAGCATGTCGTGGAAGGTGTGTATAAATTGTGAAAGACCTGTGAGACATGAATTTATGAAAGAGACTTTTGTGTGTGATCAATTTGGCTACAATTGGAAGAATAGTTATTTATAAAGACTGAGATAATTTAGAAATTATTTCTAAAGATTAATCTTTGATGTTAAAAATAGACCGACAAAATTAAAAATTTGGTTCCCTATATTCAACAAAAATATTTTCTTGAAGTATTAATCTACTCTTAGTAAAATTATAAGGGGCTTTGATTTTTAATTCTGAAACTTTTGTAAACCATCTACTATAAAATGGTTAACAGGAAAATAATGAATGATGCATTTCATTACTTCCAAATTCTTCATAGTTTGCTTTTTTTAAATTTATTTTTTTAGTTTACAGTTTTTACTTCTGTCACATTTATTTCTGTGATCCATTTAATTTCCCTAGTTTCAGTTTGGAAGTGTTGTCTTCTTCATTTAGAATGATAATTTTATTTATTAAGGTAGAGATTGCCTCTCAAAGCCTCTCAGATTTATATCTTAAGCATTCATCCTTTTTTGTATCTCACTGAACATGATTTTAAGGTCATACATCATTGCCTTCAGCTCTTTCTCCCTTTGAGAAGGTACATATTTTTTTTTGGTTGGGTGGTAACTCTCTCCTTCAACATTTTTTATCATCTTGTGTAATTTTTTTTTCTCTAGTTTTAATTCTGCTGTTATGGCCAGATGCTGAAATGTTTATTTTCAAGGCATGGAACAGCAATGTTTTCCTCCAGAATAATTTGATTCTGTACCCTTGGCTTTTCTCTTTTTTTTGTTTGAGACAGAGTTTTGCTCTTGTCGCCCAGGCTGGAGTGCAGTGGTGCGATCTCTGCTCACTGCAACCTCTGCCTCCTGGGTTCAAGAGATTCTCCTGCCTCAGCCTCCCCAGTAGCTGGGATTATAGCTGTGCGCCACCACGCCCGGCTATTATTATTATTATTATTATTCTGTTTGTATTTTTAGTAGAGATGGGGTTTCACCATGTTGGGCAGGCTGGTCTCGAACTCCTGACCTCAGGTGATCCGCCCACCTCAGCCTTCCAAAGTGCTGGGATTAATAGGCGTGAGCCACCACGCCCAGCCTCTTGGCTTTTCTTTGTGTGCCTGAATTGTTTCATGTAAATAGGAAATTTCCTGTACTTTTACTAAGAGCCACATATTGAATTGCTCAAGGTACTAGTTTTCTTATTTACGTTCTACAGTGTTAATGTATAATGTTGGACATACACTTTTTCTATGTCTGGTTAAATTCAAGTGCCTTTTTCATGAGCTTCGACTTCTAGGTTATCTAAATGGGTTTTCCTTAAGGAGAAGCAATTATACTGCTTTATCTTTATCTCTCTTTTTTTTTAACTGGCTTAAGAAAACACAATTTTACATTTTATCAAAATAATTTTCTGTGTTATCTTTATTAGATTTTTTTATCACTTAGGAAAATGAGCTTTGAAAATCTTGGTTTTTTTAATATCCATGTAATTTTCTGCACTGCTTTTGAAGTATTTGATTATCAATCTGCTTACATGAATGACTACTAATTTACAGTGATCTGATCTATGATCCTGCTTTCATCAAATGTTAAACCTTTTGGTATCTTTAATGCGCTTCCCCACTGTAAAAATTCTAAATTAAGTCTTTTGTACCTAGATTAAGGTTTGGGATTTTCCGTTCAGGCCCCTAGACAGCCTCAAAGAACATATTTCTCATCTAGTAGAGATATTAAATGAGTAGACCTATTTGGTAAATTGTATAGAAAGCACGGTCAAATGCAAAGCGATGGTAGATCTTTCCATTATATTCGAGTATGCTACTGCTAGGAAAGTTTCAAAATTGTGTAAAACTTTTAGAAATCTGACATGTTATCAGTCATAATTCTGGTTATTATTTTATATCCTATAAAATATCCACATTTCCTTCTCAATTTCTGGTTATGTTGAACTTTCATCAGATTTTTATCATTGTTATTCTAAGATTTTGTCATCTACAGTTACTGTTTTGAATTCTTCTCTAAAGACATTTGCAATTAGATTAATGGAAAAGACTCTAACAAGTCTTAGAATCTTTAAATACAGGATTCTAGTAACTAAAATCAATAAATAAACAAATTTTCAAAGCTCTGATGAAGAAACTAATGAACTCATAAAACTGCTTATCAAAATCAAGTAAAACTAAAATTAATTACATGAGATTAAGCAACTGATAATTTTTATAACTTTTATTTAAAATATCATTTGTTCTTTACTTGAAGGTTTTGTTTTCCAGATTTAACAACTTTTTTTTCTCTTAAGCTTTCTATAGCTTACAAAAATTTGGTAAAGTATACTTTTGCAAAGAAGCATTTGTTTATTTTCCCTCTTGATCCTTCTAAAATTCAAAAACTATCCATGAGTATTCTTATTTTTATGGCCAAAAAATGGTTATTACATAAGTCCCTTAAGAGTCTGCTCTCTTTATAACAGTATACAATTAGATACATTGACTATATTGCCAAGGCTTTAACTGAAATATCATACTTGAGAATGTGTATAGAATGCCAAGCTTCAAGAATTTCCAGCCTTACAGTGAGAGAGTAAAAGTTGTCACTTCTTGGTTGACCCAGTAACCTTAATAATGCAGGTACAATCTAAAGTCGGCCTTGGTTTGGCTTTCTAGCCTTAAAATATTTTAAAATCAGACATTCCTATGTGATCGATGTACACAGAAAAAAAATGTTTCTAGAGAAAAACTATAATATACCTGTTACTAGATTACAGCCCTGTACATATTTTTCACGTTTTTATTTTCTACCTGTAGACTAGACTAGATCTTGAGTTCTTCATTCCTCTAATTCAACTTTCTTCCACGAAATTACTAAATATGGGAACTGCTCTGTTCCTGAAGATCTGTAGCTGAAAGTATATGAATTTTAAGTGACAAGTCTTGTGCCTGATGTATGGGTCACACAAAAAGTTCACTAAACCACTAAACGCTATAACCAGAGACATTAAAATTCCAAATTAGGACAAGAGTTTGATGCCTTCATGCTGTAGACAGCTTTTTATAAGATGTCAGAATAAGCCTCCATACCATAATGAGACTGTTACCCCTCCTAATACTTACCTTTCTTACCTGACAGGATAATGATGTAATGGAAATTTTATAATCAGTAGTTTCTGCTGGTAACTTGACATAATCCAACCCAAGAGATCCTATAATATCTATTGGTTAAATTAGGAGATGTCTGTGCTGTTGCTCATGCTATATGCTGTACCTAGATTAATTCCTCTGGGAATGCTGAGACCAACATACACAAAATAAGAAAGCAGGCCACGGAGTATAGTTTTTAAAATTTATTCAGTTGGTTGCCTTTAGGCCTAAGTTCATGGCTCAAAACTATTATGCAAATGGAGATTATCATTTTACTGTGATTTTCCTTTTGAAACTTTTTATCTGTTACTTGTTAAATTTCTGCAGAAGTACAACTTCTAGCAGAATAATACTGGCCCAGCACATTGAGATGATCATAAAAGACTGCAGAACAGAAAAAATTGAACTTAATAACTGACACCAGGAAGACTTAACCTGAAAGCTACTCCCTTCAAACCACCTTGTTGCAGAAATATGGTTAAAAGGGTTTTGATGCTGACTCCTAGTTGCCAATCACTTCCTCTGACATGGGACCAGACCAACAACCTGGGACAGGTATATCCTGTTACTGAGCGAGGGACCATCAAAACCTAACTACAGGGTGATTGATGTGACGTTTTCAGAAAAATATCTTGACCTAAAGGGAAAAATGTGAAAGTTGTCAGAATCAAAATGGAGTCACTTGTGTTATTAAAAAAAACATAAACCTGAAAAATAGAGACAGTGAAGCCCATGAAGGGAGCCCACGCATGGATGCTTGATAAAAAGTATTACAAATGACTCTCCAAAACCACAACCTTGCACAACTGCCATCACAACCTAACACAAGAAATACTTTTGTGAGGACATCCACGTAGCAACTCCCTGTGGAAACTTGGACTTAGGCCACGCTTGTCATTGATTCATGCAGTCAAAGTTAAATATCTCAAAACGATTATATAACCCTCCTCATTTTTCTTTTTGAAATCTTTGTCTTTCTTTACCTTCCTGAACAGTACATAGTTTACTATGGCATGGGTATTCCCATTGCAATGTCCATTCCCAAATAAATATTTTCTTTTAGAGAGTCTCTCTCTGTTATTTAGGTTGACAAGATCAGTGCAAATGTTTATGTCTGCAAGTTGATGTTTGGGTAATGGGTAAACTACTTTAGAAAATGGTCTGTCATTTTTTGGTAACATTGAACAACTCTCTTGCTGCACCCACCAGACATAGGAAGAAGGCAGTTGTGTGTGCATGTCCACAGCCCCGAGATTCTTCTCACATGGCAAGAAGCAATGAGAAAGCACAAGTGGACAGGTTGTAGTTGAAGGTGCTGAGGAAGACTCGAAATGACATCTTGTGTGGCTTTAATTCCCATTCACCTGTCACTTTCTCATGTATGGATGTCTGATAACAAAAGTATTAAAAAATTTTAATGTAGGCAAAATGGTTTGTCTTTTGTTTTCCAAATAATACTTTCTGCATTTTGTTTGAGGTAGGCTCACCACCTTGAAATCATAATGATATTTTCAGTGATTATTTTTCTAAATATTTTAAAGTTTTATATTTGTATTTCAATTTTTAATCTACAGGGTATTGTTTTTTGTGTCTGACAAAAGGTGGGGATTTGATTTCGTTCTTTTTCTTTCTACATGGTTATCATGGTTATATCATTTTCCCAGCAAAATTAATTGACGGATCCATCTTATCCAAATTGAATGGCAATGCCAGTTTTTAACATACCCTCTTTTCACATGTGTGCATATTCTGGTTCTGGGGTTTCTATTGAAAATTTGATTAGAATTGCAATGAAGTTATTAATCAATTTGGTCAGAATTGTAGTACTGTTTAGTCTTCTTATGCATGAATATGTTATGTATCTTTATGTAAGTCTTTTATAATTTTTAAAATAAAATTTTATAATTTTCTACATAAAGAATCTACATATCACTTGTTGCATTTATTCCTAAGTATCTTATATTTTTGTTTCTATTTTAAATGGAGATGTTTTAAACTTGCATTTATGTTTCTTGCTAGAATATAAAAATGCATTGGTTTTTTATTTTTTCTTGTGTCCAGGAGCATAATTAATTAATGTCTTATCTTAATATTAATACATTTATCTATCTATGCATCTGTTTATTTGGAATTTTCTATGTACATAGCCTTATGATTGCCGATAATGATATACTTCCTTTGTCTTCTCCAATCCTCATACTTTTATTTCCTTCTTGTCTTACTACACCTGTCAGTGCTCTATTGAAAAGAAAAGGAGGGTGTTGGTATCTTCGTTTTTTTCCTACATGTTAAAGAGAATGCATCAGCGTTTCACTGCCAAGAATATATCTATTTAAAGTTTTTTGCAGATTTTCTTTTTAATCAGGATATGGACATTTTCTTTTATTCATGGTTTGTTAAGGATTTTAACTTTATGAAAACAGAGTGTTAAACTGTTGTGCATATATTTTCTGCAACTATTGAGATAATCATATATGGATTTACTTTGTTGATGTGATCATATGGTAATTGCATTAATAGTTTCTAAAAATTATATTCCCAGATGATCTGAAATTGATCATAATGTATTATATTTTTATATTAATTGCTGAATTTAATATGCCTATGTATATTTTATTTTTAGGAACTTGCAGTTAATTACATGAGTGAGATTTTCCTATTTTCTTTCTTGTTTTGCCCTTTGTCTAGTTTTGATATCAAGATTCTACTACCCTCATAAAAAGAGCTGAAGAGTAATATTTTTGTGTACCTTAAAAATGTGTAAAAATACAAAATGATCTTCCTTATGCTTATCTGTCCTTGGAATTTTTGTTAGAACCTGTCTCTAAACCCATGGAGGCATGATGGCTTTATTTGTGGAAAAATATTCTATTTACTTGATTGAATTTGGTTGATGTTTAAGAAACAATTTAGATTTTAAATTTCTTATTAGATAACATTTGTAATTTGTATGTTTTTTTAGAATGCCTTCATTTCCTAAGTTTTCAATTGTTTTGACACACAGATTTCATAATAGATTATTACCTATTAAAAATCTCTTTTGTATTTGTAACTTTAATTTAATTTTAATATTGGTTATTTGAGTGTCTTTACTCTTATTTCATGAACAGCTTTCCTTGAGGTTTATCAATTTTGTTTTTCCAAAGAACTTTAGTTTTCAGTGTGTCTTTTGAAAACAAAATATTGTAGGATTTTTTAAAAATCCAGTTTGGCCTGGTCATAGTGGCTCATAACTATAATCTCAGCATGTTGGGAGCCTGAGGCAGGAGGATCACTTGAACCCAGGAGCTTGAGACCAGTCTGGGCAACATAGTGAGACCCTGTCTCTACAAAGCACTTAAAAAATTAGCTGAGTGTGGTGGTGCACTCCTGCAGTCCTAGCTACTTTGGAGGCTGAGGCAGGGGGATCACTTGAACCCAGGAGGTCAAGGTTTCAGTGAGTTGCGATCCTACCACTGCATTCTTCCAGCCTATGTGACAGAGAGAGACCCTGTTTCTAAACAACAAACAAATAATAAAACATCCAGTTTGATGAGTTTAACCTCTTACATAAACATTGAGTGCATATTTCATATATGTAAATTTATTTCCAGCGTATTATTTTGGTATCTCTATTTGTCCGGTTTTTTCTATCTCTCTATGATTTTTTAGATTTATTTTTCTCAGATTAAATTATCTTTTCTTCACTAATTAGGGATTGATAGTCTCTCTATATTTTTTAAGTGGTCGCTGTATTAGTTTCCTATTTTTGCTGTAACAAATTTACCACAAACTTAGTGACTTAAAACAACAGAAATGTATTGTTTTATGGTACTGGAGGTCTGAAGTCTGAAAGAAACTGGGCTAAAATCAAAGTGTCAGCAGGGCTGTGTTCCTTTTTGGAGGCGCTGGGAGATAATCTGTTTTCTGGCCTTGTCTGGCTTCTGAAGGCAGCTGGCATTCCTTGACTCATGATCCACTTCTATCTTTCAGGACAGCAATGGTCCACAGAGCTTTCCCCACATTGCATCATGCTGACACCAACCCTTCTGTGTAGCTCTTCTACAGTTAAGGATGATAGTGATTACTTTATGCTCACCTGTATAATCTAGGATAATCAACTTATATTAAGGTTAGCAGATTGGCCATCTTAAATTCATTTGCTACCTCAATTTCCTTTTGCCATGTAATGTAGCATTTATAGGTTCCTGGGATTAGGATATGGACATCTTTGGAAGGCCCTTATTCTGCCTACCACAATCACTCTAGAAATTTTAGCATGTGTATTTGACTCAACAAATCTAATGCTAATCTTTATCTTTCTCCCAAACAAGACAAGGTACTTAAAACTTGTAAATTTTTACCCATATCCTTTTTACAGGCAATTCAAGATTTTAGTTCTATTTTGATTTTTTCCAATCCAAAATAGAGGTTATTGGTATTATTTTCTAGACAAAATAATCATTTAGATATACCTATAACATGTAGTGTTAATTGTACACAATTCCTTTTTGCATCTTTCTTCTGGAATTATATCATTATTCCTTTTTTTCCTTGATGTATTTCATTAGTGAGAGTCTCTTGTTAGTGACCTCTTTCAACTTCTATTTGTAGGTAAACATTTTTATTCTACCTTAATTTAAAAATAATATTGCTGAGTATATACGTCTAGATTGAAAGTTATGTTCTCACAGCAATACTGCCTTCCATATTTTTGCTGTTGAAAAGTTGAATGTCAGTCAAATTGTCCTTTTCCTAAAAGTAAACTATATATTTTTTTGTTTGCATGCTTTGTCTCTTTGAGTTCTACAGCTTCATTAAGGAGCATCCTAATTTGATTTGATGCTGATTTCTGGTTCTTTATTCTGTTTGAGGTTTATTTTCTAGAATTTAAAAATTGTTGTCTTTCATCTACTCAGAAAATTCTTTGCTATTATATCTCTAAATATTGTCTATTTGGTTTTTTTGGTGTGTGTGTGTTGAGGGGGCAGGTTCTCTCCTAGTTCTCTAACCAGATATATTGGGTTTTGTTATTCTATGTCTTCTGTATCTTTATCTAAATTTTATACTATTTTTATACTATATATATATTATAGACTCAGCATTTTAATGGGCCACTGTTCTCCTGATGCATTTTGGATAATGACTTCAATTCTGTTTTTCAGGTGACGTGGAAAATAACTGATGATTTGAATAAGTTCAGCCTTTGGGGTTGATTTTGTAGTTTGTTTATATTTTTTATGCTGGCTTTATTTGTGTATGAATTGTTTCTATATTTGTTTAATGGTTTCTCCTTGTTAGTTCATGTTTCTTGAAAATTTCTGTTTGATAAAGAATGTCTGTGTTTGTTTTTGCTGGTTACTTGAAGGCCCAATCAACCCAAGAGCTTTGTGGCTAAAGTTTTTCAGGCCACATAAATAGTGTGAATAGTAGCCCCAAACCCGTGTTGTTTAGGGTTCTAGCTTATGAATTCTCTCAACTGCCTTTTGTTTGTCTGTCTGTTCCACACATTCATAGCCAAGATCTACATAGCAAACCTTCTGTAGGGAGAAGTTCTTATGTTCATAGTTCACTCACTGAGAGTGTTGTCCTTTGGTAGGCTCAGGTTTATTAGGGTCTCCCTAATATTGGCACTCCAGGCCTTGTCTGCTTTTACTTGACTTAATGTGACCCATTAAAATGCTGAATCTGTTATATATGTATGAATTGAAAACAGGTACTTGAACAGATATTTGTACATCAATATTCATGGGAGCATTATTCACAGCAGTCAAAAGGTGGAAAAAATCTAAGTATCCATTGATGCATGAATGGATAAACAAAACAAAATGTGGTGCACGCATACAATGGAATACTATTAAGCCTTAAAAAAGAATGAGATTCTGATACATGCTACAACATGGATAAGCCTTAAAAACATTATGTTAAGTAAAATAAACCAACCACAAAAGGATAAATATTATTATTTCATATATATGAAATATTCAAAATAAGCACATTCTTAGAGACAGAAAGTAAATTAGAGGCTATCAGGAGCCAGGGAAGAGAAAAATGGATTAGACCATGATTTAATGAGTATAGAGTTTCTGTTTGGGGTGATGGAAAAGTTATAGAAATAGATAGAAGTGATAGTTGCATAACAGTGTGAATGCAATTAATGCCACTGAATTGTATGCTGAAAATTGTATTTTTAATGTTATATTTATTTCAATTGCACTTAAAAGAAATTCCAAATAAAGCCAAATCTCATCCCCCACATATTAGCAGATGCCCTCAGAGCATTCTCTGACTGTAGTGTTCACTCAGCCACAGCTCTCCACATCCATGGTTTCTGATTTTTGCCCTTTGTTTACCTGTGCCTCAACCATGTTTTAAATCTATGTTAAAATATATCTATCTTATTCAGTCTTGAGGTACTCAGTTGAAATATTTTTAGAAACAGTTTTCTACTGGAGAAATTTGTGAACCAGAAAGCACATATGTGATAGTTGAGAGCAAGGATAAAAGATATCTATTGTTTGCACCAGGAGCACACATCCCAATAATGATGGGTGGGTTTGCCCAGCCGCATCATTCAATCTTGCCCCGCAGTCCAGATGACCCCAACACTTGTGCCAAGTCAGAGGATTCAGAACATGATGGCTACAATCGAAACTCACTCATCTCCAGCTGCCTGCTCATTTTTCTGGCCATTCAGGGGGAGATTCAAAATCTGCTCTTTTGTTCCTCTCTTTTGCTCTGTAATTATATTTGCTTTCACAAAAGGCTGTATGAAGGCTAAGTCGGAGATTTGTGTGGTGCAAGATGTCTCAGACGGCTTTCTATCCGTAAATGGAAGATGAGGATTAATTCCTTTATTTCTCAAGTAAATCAGTGTGGATCCATTGGCATGCTGCTAGCAAAAGTTCCTTGATCAAATACATTTTTCACAATGTACAGACTGCCAACTGTTGTTACAGCACTCTGAAAAGAACATTTTCTTGACTTTAGTGTCAGTTATGTTGACTTTGAATTTAGAGGGGAAAAAAAGCCATTAACCTCTAGAAATTATAGAAAAATGGTGTAGCTGTATGGTATGGCAAAGTAATGGATAAACAATTATATGCAAATGAATGCAGATACTAGAGGTCTCAGAGGGTAGACTCTCTAACTTCTCAAATGATTCTCTTGCCATAATCTTGTTAATAGTGGAGCATATGTTGAGTCTTTGTTGGCCTTTTAACACTTTTGTGAGGATGTACTAGGATTAACAAGTCAGCCCAAACTATCGCTTTTTCAACTGTATTCCTAGGAATAACCAGTTATGTGAGAGCTCAAGCTATTTTAAACAGCCTGATTACATGCATTGATTGATGATTGGATTCAGAATAATTTTCTTTCCTTGGATGAGAAAAAGTGCCGCTATTGACCCTGTTTGTTCAATCAAAATGGTAATGCAACATAAAGCATGCCTGCTTGTGGCAGCAGCAAGCCAGGGGGAGTCTAAATTATGCAGGGTCTGCCTCTAAGCTGTGTTTATGAATACAATTGATTGACATTGCCTATGGCCCCTCCTCAACACACATGCATCCACATGAGCTCCTCTTATTACAGATAAACAAGGCATTGGGATTGCAGAAATGGCTTTACTCCATATTTCACTGGAAAGATAATCACTACTCTTCCTTATTTGTGGTTAATGTGCTATCATGTGTAAAAGGGAAAATGATTAAATGTAATGTATTAGCAGAAGCACTGAGAGTCTATACTTGGTAAAGAAAGTTGATTATTCAAATATCTGCCAGAAGTGTTGTGTTCTTCAGATCGCTTAAAGTGCCCCTCTAATGACAAAATGTGTCATTGTACTCCATTTCTTTCATGTTTGACTTGCTGCTCCGGAATTGCCTCCTTGGCCTCCCACTTCATGAGCACTTCAGCCCCTCGTGAACTCTGTCTTAATAAATACTCCCAAAGGTGCACAAAAATCTAGAAGGCATGTTGCCGTCTGCTTCCACAACCTGATTTTTCAAAACAGCTTCACATAGTATGTGGATGAAGTGATAGAGGAGACTTGCAATAGGGTTGAATGGAGATGGGGTCAGGGCAGGATTCAATAAGTATGAAAAAAGACCAGAAATTAAAGCAAAAACAGTGTGGGGAAGAAGTGTTACTTTTTCTGCTTGTGCAGAGGTGGCCCCTCTTCTGGGAAATGTACCCTCTTACTTCCGTGAAATTTTCTTCTTCCAGACCAACCATCCAGTGCTGGTGTGGGACTTCATGTTTTTGAGGGCCTCACACTGTTGGTCACAGTTGATTGGTTTGGGGATGGTGCCCACTCACATTGTGATCATGCTTCTGATTTTGAGTGAAGTTTAGAGGGTGCACGTTTCAGTTACTTTCCTATTGGTTTAGAGGGTGCAGATATGAGGTGGAGAACCTGAAACATGTAAACCTTGAAGCTACCAGCATTCATGGTTTCATTTGTATCAGGGAAGCCCATATGGAAGAAAGAATTTGTTATCTAGATACAAGGAGAGCTGGAGAAAAAGCCTGGGTGGTATTTGAGACCACACAATCATCTGGTCATCTCTGAGACCCAGTGGTATCCTCATCTTGCTAGAAGCTTGTCTATTTTGTGAAAACTAATTTGATTTGTATTTCTAATACTACCAGCCAAAAAGTTCTGATTATTAGCACAAAATAATTTCCTCTGGAAAATGCACTGTTAAATCAGTTCTAAGGATTTCCCATATTCTAAAGTTTGGATAATTTTTCTTGATGCAAAAAAATCCTTTTTGATTGCTGGAATTTACAAAAATTGGATAGCAGAAGCAGAAGTGACTGTTACTTCCTTATACATTTCCCATTAATGCATTTCTCACATATATAATAATAATTTTCTTATATATATTTTTATTATACTTTAAGTTCTAGGGTATATGTGCACAATGTGCAGGTTTGTTACATATGTATACATGTGCCATGTTGTTGTGCTGCACCCATTAACTCGTCATTTACATTAGGTAAATCTCTTAATGCTATCCATCCCCCCTCCCCCCACCCCACAACAGGCCCCAGTGTGTGATGTTCCCCTTCCTGTGTCGAAGTGTTCTCATTGTTCAATTCCTACCTGTGAGTGAGAACATGCAGTGTTTGGTTTTTTGTCCTTGCGATAGTTTGCTGAGAATGATGGTTTCCAGCTTCATCCATGTCCCTGCAAAGACATGAACTCATCCTTTTTTATGGCTGCATAGTATTCCATGGTGTATATGTGCCACATTTTCTTAATCCAGTCTATCATTGTTGGACATTTGGGTTGATTCCAAGTCTTTGCTATTGTGAGTAGTGCTGCAATAAACATACGTGTGCATGTGTCTTTATAGCAGCATGATTTACAATCCTTTGGGTATATACCTAGTAATGGGATGGCTGGGTCAAATGGTATTTCTAGTTCTAGATCCCTGAGGAATCGCCACACTGACTTCCACAATGGTTGAACTAGTTTACAGTCCCACCAACAGTGTAAAAGTGTTCCTATTTCTCCACATCCTCTCCGGCCCCTGTTGTTTCCTGACTTTTTAATGATCGCCATTCTAACTGGTGTGAGATGGTATCTCATTGTGGTTTTGATTTGCATTTCTCTAATGGCCAGTGATGATGAGCATTTTTTCATGTGTCTGTTGGCTGCATAAGTGTCTTCTTTTGAGAAATGTCTGTTCATATCCTTCACCCACTTGTTGGTGGGGTTGTTTGTTTGTTTCTTGTAAATTTGTTTGAGTTCTTTGTAGATTCTGGATATTAGCCCTTTGTCAGATGAGTAGATTGCAAAAATTTTCTCCCATTCTGTAGGTTGCCTGTTCACTCTGATGGTAGTTTCTTTTGCTGTGCAGAAGCTCTTTAGTTTAGTTAGATCCCATTTGTCAATTTTGGCTTTTGTTGCCATTGCTTTTGGTGTTTTAGACATGAAGTCTTGCCCATGCCTATGTCCTGAATGGTATTGCCTCAGTTTTCTTCTAGGGTTTTTATGGTTTTAGGTCTAACATGTAAATCTTTAATCCATCTTGAATTGATTTTTGTATAAGGTGTAAGGAAGGGATCCAGTTTCAGCTTTCTACATATGGCTAGCAGTTTTCCCAGCACCATTTGTTAAATAGGGAATCCTTTCCCCATTTCTTGTTTTTGTCAGGTTTGTCAAAGATCAGATAGTTGTAGATGTGTGGTATTATTTCTGAGGGCTCTGTTCTGTTCCATTGGTCTGTATCTCTATTTTGGTAGCAGTACCGTGCTGTTTTGGTTACTGTAGCCTTGTAGTATAGTTTGAAGTCAGGTAGTGTGAGGCCTCCAGCTTTGTTCTTTTGGCTTAGGATTGACTTGGCAATGTGGGCTCTTTTTTGGTTCCATATGAACTTTAAAGTAGTTTTTTCCAATTCTGTGAAGAAAGTCATTGGTAGCTTGATGGGGATGGCATTGAATCTATAAATTACCTTGGGCAATGTGGCCATTTTCATGATATTGATTCTTCCTACCCATGAGCATGGAATGTTCTTCCATTTGTTTGTATCCTCTTTTATTTCGTTGAGCAGTGGTTTATAGTTCTCCTTGAAGAGGTCCTTCACATCCCTTGTAAGTTGGATTCCTAGGTATTTTATTCTCTTTGAAGCAATTGTGAATGGGAGTTCACTTGTGATTTGGCTCTCTGTTTGTCTGTTATTGGTGTATAAGAATGCTTGTGGGCCGGGCGCGGTGGCTCACGCCTGTAATCCCAGCACTTTGGGAGGCCGAGGCGGGCGGATCATGAGGTCAGGAGATCGAGACCATCCTGGCTAACACGGTGAAACCCCATCTCTACTAAAAATACAAAAAATTAGCCGGGCGTGGTAGCGGGCGCCTGTAGTCCCAGCTACTCAGGAGGCTGAGGCAGGAGAATGGCGTGAACCCGGGAGGCGGAGCTTGCAGTGAGCCGAGATCGCGCCACTGCACTCCAGCCTGGGCGACAGAGCGAGACTCCGTCTCAAAAAAAAAAAAAAAAAAAAAAAAAAAAAAGAATGCTTGTGATTTTTGCCATTGATTTTGTGTCCTGAGACTTTGCTGAAGTTGCTTATCAGCTTAAGGAGATTTTGGGCTGGGATGATGGGGTTTTCTAGATATACAATCATGTCATCTGCAAACAGGGACATTTTGACTTCCTTTTTTCCTTATTGAACACCCTTTATTTCTTTCTCCTGCCTGATTGCCCTGGCCAGAACTTCCAACACTATGTTAAATAGGAGTGGTGAGAGAGGGCATCCCTGTCTTGTGCCAGTTTTCAAAGGGAATGCTTCCAGTTTTTGCCCATTCAGTATGATATTGGCTGTGGGTTTGTCATAAATAGCTCTTATTATTTTGAGATACGTCCCATCAATACCTAATTTATTGAGAATTTTTAGCATGAAGTGCTGTTGAATTTTGTCAAAGGCCTTTTCTACATCTATTGAGATAATCATGTGGTTTTTGTCTTTGGTTCTGTTTATATGCTGGATTACATTTATTGATTTGCATATATTGAACCAGCCTTGCGTCCCAGGGATGAAGCCCACTTGATCATGGTGGATAAGCTTTTTGATGTGCTGCTGGATTCGGTTTGCCAGTATTTTATTGAGGATTTTTGCATCGATGTTCATCAGGGATATTGGTCTAAAATTCTTTTTTTTTGTTGTGTCTCTGCCATGCTTTGGTATCAGGATGATGCTGGCCTCATAAAATGAGTTAGGGAGGATTCCCTCTTTTTCTATTGATTGGAATAGTTTCAGAAGGAATGGTACCAGTTCCTCCTTGTACCTCTGGTAGAATTCAGCTGTGAAGCCATCTGGTCCTGGACTTTTTTGGTTGGTAAGCTATTAATTATTGCCTCAATTTCAGAGCCTGTTATTGGTCTATTCAGAGATTCAACTCCTTCCTGGTTTAGTCTTGGGAGGGTGTATGTGTCCAGGAATTTTTCCATTTCTTCTAGATTTTCTAGTTTATTTGCATAGAGGTGTTTATAGTATTCTCTGATGGTAGTTTGTATTTCTGTGGGATTGGTGGTGATATCCTCTTTATCATTTTTTATTACATCTATTTGATTCTTCTCTTTTCTTTATTAGTCTTGCTAGTGGTCTATCAATTTTGTTGATCTTTTCAAAAAACCAGCTCCTGGATTCATTGATTTTTTGGAGGGTTTTTTGTGTCTCTATCTGCTTCATTTCTGCTCTGATCTTAGTTATTTCTTGCCTTCTGCTAGGTTTTGAATGTGTTTGCTCTTGCTTCTCTAGTTCTTTTAATTGTGATGTTAGGGTGTCAATTTTAGATCTTTCCTGCTTTCTCTTGTGGGCATTTAGTGCTATAAATTTCCCTCTACACACTGTCTTAAATGTGTCCCAGAGATTCTGGTATGTTGTGTCTTTGTTCTCATTGGTTTCAAAGAACATCTTTATTTCTGCCTTCATTTCGTTATGTACTCAGTAGTCATTCAGAAGAAGGTTGTTCCGTTTCCATGTAGTTGAGCGGTTTTGCGTCTGTTTCTTAATCCTGAGTTCTAGTTTGATTTTTGTTACAATTTCTCCTCTTTTACATTTGCTGAGGAGTGCTTTACTTCCAACTATGTGGTCAATTTTGGAATAAGTGCGATGTGGTGCTGAGAAGAATGTATATTCTGTTGATTTGGGGTGGAAAGTTCTGTAGATGTCTATTAGGTCCACTTGGTGCAGAACTGAGTTCAGTTCCTGGATATCCTTGTTAACTTTCTGTCTCATGGGTCTGTCTAATGTTGACAGAGGGGTGTTAAAGTCTCCCATTATTATTGTGTGGGAGTCTAAGTCTCTTTGTGGGTCTCTAAGGGCTTGCTTTATGAATCTGGGTGCTCCTGTATTGGGTGCATATATATGAAGGATAATTAGCTCTTCTTGTTGAATTGATCCCTTTACCATTATGTAATGGCCTTCTTTGTCTCTTTTGATCTTTGTTGGTTTAAAGTCTGTTTTATCAGAGACTAGGATTGCAACCCTTGCCTTTTTTTGTTTTCCATTTGCTTGGTAGATCTTTCTCCATCCCTTTATTTTGAGCCTATGTGTGTCTCTGCACATGAGATGGGTTTCCTGAATACAACACACGGATGGGTCTTGACTCTTTATCCAATTTGCCCGTCTGTGTCTTTTAATTGGAGCATTTAGCCCATTTACATTTAAGGTTAATATTGTTATGTGTGAATTTGATCATGTCATTATGATATTAGCTGGTTATTGTGCTCGTTAGTTGATGCGGTTTTTTCCTAGCATTGATGGTCTTTACAATTTGGCATGTTTTTGCAGTGGCTGGCACCGGTTGTTCCTTTCCATGTTTAGTGCTTCCTTCAGGAGCTCTTTTAGGGCAGGCCTGGTGGTGACAAAATCTCTCAGTGTTTGTTTGTCTGTGAAGGATTCTATTTCTTCTTCACTTACGAAGCTTAGTTTGGCTGGATATGAAATTCTGGGTTGAAAATTATTTTCTTTAAGAATGTTGAATATTGGCCCCCACTGTCTTCTGGCTCGTAGAGTTTCTGCCAAGAGATCAGCTGTCAGTCTGATCGGCTTCCCTTTGTGGGTAACCCAGCCTTTCCCTCTGGCTGCCCTTAACATTTTTTTCCTTCATTTCAACTTTAGCGAATCTGACAATTATGTGCCTTTGAGTTGCTCTTCTCGAGGAGTATCTTTATGGCGTTCTCTGTATTTCCTGAATTTGAATGTTGGCCTGCCTTGCTGGGTTGGGGAACTTCTCCTGGATAATATCCTGCAGAGTGTTTCCCAACTTGGTTCCATTCTCCTGTCACTTTTAGATACACCAATCAGACATAGATTTGGTCTTTTCATATAGCCCCATATTTCTTGGAGGCTTTGTTCATTTCTTTTTATTCTTTTATCTCTGAAGTTCTCTTCTCGCTTCATTTCATTCATTTGATCTTCAATCACTGATACCCTTTCTTCCAGCTGATTGAATCGGCTAATGAAGCTTGTGCGTTTGTCATGTAGTTCTCGTGCCATGGTTTTCAGCTCCATCAGGTCATTTAAGGCCTTCTCTACATTGGTTATTCTAGTTATCCATTTGTCTAATCTTTTTTCAAGGTTTTTAACTTCTTTGAGATGGGTTCGAACTTCCTCCTTTAGCTCAGAGAAGTTTGGTCATCTGAAGCCTTCTTCTCTCAACTCATCAAAGTCATTCTCCATCCAGCTTTGTTCCATTGCTGGTGAGGAGCTGCCTTCCTTTGAAGGAGGAGAAGTGCTCTGATTTTTAGAATTTTCAGTTTTTCTGCTCTGTTTTTTTCCCCATCTTTGTTGTTTTATCTACCTTTGGTCTTTGATGATGGTGACGTACAGATGGGGTTTTGGTGTGGATGTCCTTTCTGTTCATTAGTTTTCCTTCTAACAGTCAGGACCCTCAGCTGCAGGTCTGTTGGAGTTTGCTGGAGGTCCACTCCAGACCCTGTTTGCCTGGGTATCAGCAGCGGAGGCTGCAGAACATATTGCTGAACAGCAAATGTTGCTGTCTGATCATTCCTCTGGAAGTTTCGTCTCAGAGGGGTACCCAGCTGTGTGTGGTGTCAGTCTGCCCCTACTTGGGGTTGCCTCCCAGTTAGGCTACTTGGGGGTCAGGGACCCACTTGAGGAGGCAGTCTGTCCGTTCTCAGATCTCAAACTCCGTGCTGGGAGAACCAGTACTCTCTTCAAAACTGTCAGACAGGGACATTTAAGTCTGCAGAGGTAGGTTTTTGCTGCCTTTTGTTCGGCTATGCCCTGCCCCCAGAGGTGGAGTCTACAGAGGCAGACAGGCCTCCTTGAGCTGTGGTGGGATCCACCCAGTTCAAGCTTCCTGGCCTCTTTGTTTACCTATCAAGCCTCAGCAATGGTGGGTGCCCCTCCCCCAGCTTTGCTGCCACCTTGCAGTTTGATCTCAAACTGCTGTGCTAGCAGTGAGCGAGGCTCCGTGGGCGTGGGACCCTCTGAACCAGGCACAGGATATAATCTCCTGGTGTGCCATTTGCTAAGACCATTGGAAAAGCACAGTATTTGGGTGGGAGTGACCCGATTTTCCAGGTGCCGTCTGTCACAGTGTTGCTTGGCTAGGAAAGGGAATTCCCTGACCCCTTGTGCTTCCTGTGTGAGGCAATGCCTCACCCTGCTTCGGCTCATGCTTGGTGCGCTGCACCCGCTGTCCGACAAGCCCCAGTGAGATGAACCCGGTACCTCAGTTGGAAGTGCAGAAATCACCCATCTTCTGCGTCTCTCACGCTGGGAGCTGTAGACTGGAGCTGTTCCTATTTGGCCATCTTGGAACTGCCTAGAACTATATAATTATTTGTTAACATCCATAGCCCCTAAACATTTATGAGCTTCTTAAAGGAAGGTCTTATTTTTGACTCTACAGCTTCACATCCTGGAACAGTTTTGGACAAAATTAAGCTTCCAAAAAACATTTGTTCAGTTGGGTTTAATTGTGCACCTCAGGATGCCTCCCTCCTAAGGATTTTGTCTCTCCTCAGGATTTTGCAGTGCCCTGACTGAAGTGTCAGGCATTTCTCTCTCTCCCATTCCTAGTATCTTTCACTTCTCCTGTGCCCACTGTATTTCCTAGCAATAGTTCTGTTTCCCATCCTGGGAACTCTGAATCTCAGGGAATCCAGGAACACCAGACAGCTTCGTGGCTTTGGGAGGATCAGCTCTTTGATATTCTGTTGTATCTCTTTTCAGAAACAAAGCTCCAAATTTGGAAGCAGCAGTGAAACTCCACAGGTAAGAAATAATGTCAATCATGGCCCATTCCATTTACCTGGTTGGACACTTGGATGGTTTATCTCAGCAGGTTTCTCATCAGAGAACATCTGTTACTTTTTCCAAATCCCTGTAATGAAGCCAGCATTTAGTTTCAACTCTCTGGAAAAAGGCACAATTATTTTAACCACAAGCCTGTATCTCCTCAACTTCCCATTTATTTTAGAAATGTAGGTGGGAGGAAATTTTTTTTTTTTTTTGAGACAGAGTTTCACTCTTGTTGCCCAGGCTGGGGTGCAATGGCGCGATCTCAGCTCGCTGCAACTTCCGCCTCCCAAGTTCAGGTGATTCTCCTGCCTCAGCCTCCGAGTAGCTGGTATTAAAGGCATATGCCACCACACCCAGCTAATTTTTTGTATTTTTAGTAGAGATGGGGTTTCACCATGTTGGCCAGGCTGATCTCAAACTCCTGACCTCAGGTGATCCCCCACTCTCAGCCTCTTGAAGTGCTGGGATTAGAGGCCCGAGCCACCACACCCTGCGGGAGGAAACATTTTTTAAGTGCCTGCTCTAGAGTTCACATGTGTTTCTTTCATTTAATGCCTCTTTTACAGATAGGAGAACTGGCAGTCAGAGAGATCAAGCATTTCTCCCAAGGTCCATATAGTACAGATAGGAGAACTGGCACCCAGAGAGGTCAAGCATTTCACCCAAAGTCCATATAGTACAGATAGGAGAACTGGCACCCAGAGAGATCAAGCATTTCACCTAAGGTCCATATAGTACTTAGTAGAGTGGACCTGTTAAAGAGGCTGAACTTTGTCACATTTGAATCCTCAGAATTCCCACAGTCCTCATCATCCATTAGGTTCTCAGTGAACGACGATCAACTGAGCTAACCTAGCTTCAAAACCTAACTGTCATCAATTACCCAATATTCTTTTAGGGAGAGATGAAATGTCATTTAAATATTTTGGGGCATTTACAAAACTCTTATTTGTATTGTTTCCAATAATATTGATTGGATTTGCACGTAATAATTTGTTGTTTTTTAATATTGGACTTAAGTTCCAGTATTGTCCAAATTTTTTAAAAAGTTGGTTTCATTGCTTCTGTGTAAGACCATAGCTGTTTACCTCAGTCTGAATCCAACAAAATGGGTTAGGGTGACAGTTGAGGAACTGTGTCTTATTTATGTTTTGTATGTATGCAAATCAATGATGTTTACTGAATTCATGGAATTGTGCAACTGTCACCATAATCCAGTTATAGAATTTTTATCAGTCTCAGAAACTTCTCTTGAGCTCATTTGTAGTCGGTCTCCACTGTAACTTCACCCACCTCCCCTACCAGAGACATCTTCTTGTCTGCTTTCTATCTCTGCTTTTTTTTTTTTCCTGGACATTTTATATAAATATAATCATACAGTATGTAGTCTTCTGTGTCTGGCTTCTTTCACTTAGTGTATTGTTTTTGAAGTTCATATATATTGTAGTTTGTATCAATGTTTCATTCCTTTATAATGCTAAATAATTCATTGTATGGATATAGAACACATTTGGTCGTATTATCCATTTATCATCTGCTATTTGGATTGTTTAGTTTTTGGCTATTATATTAATAAATGTGCTTTATGATCATTTGTGTTAAAATCGTTGTGTGGACACATTTTCATTTCTCTTGGGCAGATTACTGAGGGCAAAATTGCTGGGTCATATGGTAAGTTTACATTTTACTTTTTAAGAAACTGTCAACCTGTTTTCCAAAGTGGCTACACCACTTTACATTTCTACCAGCAATGTGTGGTGGTTCTATTTTCTCCACAACCCTGCCAAAATTAAGTATGGTCAGACTTTTTGATTATAATCATTCTAGTGGGTTTGTAATGTACCTCATGTGTTTAATGCCATTTTCTCAGTGACATAATGTATGGTAGCTTTCCATGTGCTTATTATCCATTTGTGCCTTCTTTGGTGAAGCCATGTGTACATCGTTCTCGGAATACACAAGCTTTGCCAATTTGAAGAAAATTGGTCATTTGTCTTTTCAGTTTTGAATGATCATATGTATCATATAATACTATTTTATGGTATTATATGATGCTATTAAATTATATATTACATACTATGCTTTATAATATATATTGTGGAGGAAAGTCCTTTATCAGATATGTATTTTCCAAATATTTTTCCTCAGGCTATGCATTGTCTTTTCATTTTCTTGATGATGTCTTTTGAAGTGCAAATGTTTTTCATTTTAATGAAATACAGTTTATCATATTTTCTTTTATGGCTTAAGCTTCGGTATTGTATTTTTGCCCAACTCAAAGTCTTGAAATGTTATTCTTGTATTTTCTTTAAAGAGTTTTACAGTTTCGGCTTTTATGTTTAGGCTGATAATTCATTTTGAGTTAATTTCTGTGTGCAATGTTAAGTAAGCATCTAAATGCACCTTTTTGCTTGTGGATATCTAATTATACAAGCACTATTCATTGGGAAGACAGTTAAATCGCCTTGTCAAAAATAATTACTCATAAATATAAGGGTTTCTTTCTAGACTCTTAATTTAGTTTCTTATGCCAATACCACATGTATATTATATACTGTCATTTTATAGTAAGTTTTGAAATCTGGTAATATAAGTCCTCCAAATTTGTTCTTTTTTTGAAAAATTATTGGGCTATCTGAAATCTTTGCACGTTCATAAAACGTTGCTATTTTCTAAAAAAAAAATTCTGTTGGGGTTTTAACAAGGATTGCATTCAATCTAGACATCTATTTGGGGGAAACTGCATCTTAACACTATCGAGCCTTTTAATCCATGAACATGGAATGTCTGTTTGTTTAAATTTAATTTATTTTGGAAGTAATATATGGTATTTAGTGTAGAAATCATATACATCTTGTGTTAATTTTTTCCTAACTATATTATTCTTTTTGTGATATTCTGAGTAGAATCTTATTTTTTTATTTCCTGATTGCTCATTGCTACTATGTGGAATATATATAGAATTTGTGTGTATTGATCTTGTATCTGCTAAATTTATTTGCTTATTGTGTAGATAGTGTCTCTCTGTGTGTGTATGTGTGTGTGTGTGTGTGCTTATTCTGCAAGATTCTCTACCTGTAAAATTATGTTACCTGTGAATAAATGCAATTTTATTTCTTTAGATCTGAATCTCTTTAATTAAGCTCTCTATCCCTTCCCCTTCTCCTTCTCCTTCTCTTTTCCCTTTCTTCTCCATCTCTTCCTCTGCTTGCTTTTATTTTCTCCTCTTCCTCCTTCTCTCTCTTTTCTGTCTCTTCTCTTCATCCTCTTTTTCTTCTCTTGCTTTTTGCTCATTTCTTTTCTCTTCCTCCTTCTCCTTAATGACTTATTTAGTATTTCTAGCAGCTTTTCATGTGCCTATTATCCATTTGTACTTTCTTTGGTGAAGTCATATGTACATCTTTCTTAGTATATACAAGCTTATTATTCTTCTTTGCCTTAATGTACTGGTTAGAATTGTCAATGCAATGTTGACTAGAAGTGGAGAGAGCATACTAGAACATCCTTGCCTTGTTCCTAATCTTGGGGAAAGGATTCAGTTTTTCACCATTAAGTATGACGTTAGATGAAGGGTTTCTTTTTGTTGTTTGTTTGTTTGTTTTTTCTATTGTTAGGTTAAGGAAAATTTCAACTTTTTCTTGTCTATAGCGAGATTTTTGGGGGGTGGGGGTTTGGGATCTCACTCTGTCACCCAGGCTGGAGGGCAGTGGCATGATCATGGCTCGCTGCAGCCTCAAACTCCTGGTCTCAAGTGATCCCCTTGCCTTAGACTCCCAAAGTGCTGGGAGGACAGGCATGAGCCACTATGCCCAGCTTGTGAGATTTTATTATGAAAGGATGTTACATTTTTTCACAAGCTTATGCTTCATCCATGGGGATAGTCATGTAAATTTTTCCCTTTATTTTATTAATATGAATGGTCTATTATTGTAAGTGATTTCAAATGTTTAATAAACCTTGTATTCATGATATAAACTCCACTTGGTCATGTTGAATAATTTTTATTATATGTTTCTGAATTCAGTTTGCTAAGTTCTTTTTTTTTTCTTTTTTAAATATTTTTGAATCTCTGTGATGATCACCGGTCAGAAGTATTCTCTTCCTGATAATGCTTTTGTAAGGTTTTGGTGTCGAGATAATACTGCTCCTATACTATGATTAGTGAAGTGTTTGTTTCTATTATATTTTCTGGGAGGACTGTGAAGGAATGGTCTTCTTTAAATGTTTGGGTGTAATTAACCAGTGAAACCCCTTGGGTATAAACTTTTCTCTGAAGGAGTATTTTTAATTGATAAATCAACTTCCTTACTTGTTACGTCTATTGAGATTATTATTTTTTCTTCTGGGTGATTTCCAGGAAAGTGTGCCTTTCTAGGAATTTGTCCATATACTCTAACTTGTCTAATTTGTTGGAATACAGTTAAGCTAATATTTCCTTATAAACTTTTTAGTTTTTATGGAGAAGGCTGTAATATCCTTTTCTCATTAGTGATTTTGATAATTTGTTACTTATTTTATTTTATTAGTCATTCTTACTGAGAGTTTGTAAAATTTTGATGTTTAAAAAGAATAAACATTTGGTTGATTTTATCATTATATTTGTTTTCTGTTACATTTTTACTCTAATCTTTATTGTTTCTTTAGCTTTTCTTGCTTTATATGTAGTTTGCTCCCCTTTTTATAATTTGTTAAGGTGGAAACAGGTCATTTGACTTGTGATCCTTTTTTTCTTTTCTTTTCTAACTTGTACATTTAAAGCTACAGATTTCCCTGTACAACCTTAACTGCCTCCATAAATTTTGATATGTTGTGTGTGTGTGTTCATAATTTCAATAGTATAAGCTACTCCTTAATTTCTACTTTGACTCATGGATTATACAAAGTATATTATTTAAGGTCCAAGTATTATGATTGTTTCAGATTTGCTTCTATCACGAATTTCCAATTTAATCTTGAGTGGTCAGAGAACATACTCTGTATACTTTTCAATCTTTTCAATTCATTGAGAATTGTTTTATGGCCCAGAAACTGGCCTATTCTCAATAATGTTCTATGTGTGTTTGAAAAAAAGTTTATTCTGCAGATTTTGGTTGATGTGTTTGATTAATATTGCTTGAAACAGGCTGTTTGACAGAGTTATTTAAATTTTCTATGTCCCTGTTGATTTCCTTTCTAGTTTTTCTATTATTATTTGGGAGTGAAGCGTTGACATTTTCAACTATTCTTAATATTTGTCTATTTCTCCTTTGAATTCTGTAAGTTTTTCCTTTATGTATTTCAGGACTTTTTTGTGAGGTTTTATACATTCATATTTTTAAAATTTTCTAATGTATTAATGTTTCATCCTTATGAAATATCCCTCTTTAACTCTAGCAATATTTGTTTTAAAATGTATTTTGTGTAAAATTAATGTAATCAGTTCGTCTCTTTCATGGTAATTTTTTGTATAATATATGTTGTGTTTTTTCCATTATTTTCTTTTCAACCAATTTATGTCTTTCAATCTAATGTGTTCCTCTTGTAGACAACATTTAGTGGGCTTGGCTTTTTCTCATATTTCTCTAAGGCTCTTTTCACTTTTTTTGGCCTTTTCTTTATATTATATAATTTTTATTGATCAATATTCAAATTCACTAATTTCTTATGCCATGTAATGCCACTTTACATTTTATGTTATATAATGTCTATGTCGCTTGCTTTTTTACTCAGTTTAGCAATCTTTACCATTTGAATGATGTTTGAACGGTAGACCATTCATGTTTAATGTAATTATTGTTGTGTTTGGTTTTAACACTATTTTGATACTTGTTTACCATTTGTCTTATTTTTGGTTTCCCTGTTTCTCCTCTATTGCTTTTTGTTTTGTTTTGTTTTGTTTTGAGACGGAGTCTCGCTCTGTCGCCCAGGCTGGAGTGCAGTGGAGTGATCTCAGTTCACTGCAAGCTCCGCCTCCGGGGTTCACGCCATTCTCCTGCCTCAGCCTCCCGCGTGGCTGGGACTACAGGTGCCCGCTACCACGCCTGGCTAATGTTTTTTCTGTATTTTTAGTAGAGATGGGGCTTCACCATGTTAGTCAGGATGGTCTCGATTTCCTGACCTCGTGATCCACCAGTCTCGGCGTCCCAAAATGCTGGGATTACAGGTGTGAGCCACCGCACCCAGCCTCTCCTCTATTGCTTTTTAAAGCCAGTATTTTGCATATGTCAATTCAAGTTTTCTGATGATTTCCTACTGTATAGTTTTAGTATTTTCTTTGCTGTTTCTTTCAGAATTACAATATGTATCTTAACATAAACCCAATTTACCCATAAACCCAATTTACTTCATTTACTTTATTGCAATAAAATATATTAATACAATTTTTTTCCAATATATCTTCTATTTGTCTCTCCCTTGGACTAATACTCTTATATAATGTTACATATATATTTTATAAATACACAATCTATAAGTTTTTCTTTATTTATATTATTAAAATGTACATTCACAGAGCTTTTTATTTACCAAAGCCTTTACTATTCCCAGTGTTCTTCATTTCTACTTTGGGATTTTAGCTACACCCTCTGGTATCACTTCCTTTCAGCTTAGATTTATTTCAGTGATTTTGTTAAGTCATGTGTAACAGGAGTGAATTTTTCTTAGTTTTTGTTTTTCTTGGAATGTTTTCCTTTCACATTAATAGTAAAAGAAAGTTGCTGAATGTAGAATGCTGGCTTGACATTTTTTTCTTTTGGCATTTTGAATATGTAATTCCAATGCCTTTTGGTTCCTATTATTTTGGATGAGAAGTCAGCTATTTATCACATTGTGCTTCTTCTGTATGTGTTGAGTCATTTTTCTTTTGCTGTTCCCAAGGTTTCTCTTTCTCTTTGTCTTTCAATCATTTGACTGAGGTATGTCAAGGTGTGACTCTATGTTTACTCTACTTAGATTTTGTGGAGCTTCTTAGTTTTTTAGTTAATAATTTTCATCAAATTTAAGATATTTTTGTCAAATTTTTTACTCTTCTCTATCTTTTTACTACTTCTGGAACTTGCAGTACATGTCTGTGTTTCATGTTTTCTCAGGTCTCCAAGAATTTGTTTACTTCATCTTTTTTCCCTCTTGATATGGTTTGGATTTGTGTCTCCGCACAAATCTCATGTCAAATTGGAGGAAGGACCTGGTGGGACGTGTTGGGGGGGTCATGGGGGTGGATTTCTCCCTTGCTGTTCTTGTGATAGTGAGTGCATTTTCATGAGATCTGGTTGTTTGAAAATGTGTGGCATTTCTCCCTTCATGCTCTCTCTCTCCTGCTCTGCCATGGTAAGATGTGCTTGCTTCTCCTTCACCTTCTGCCATGATTGTAAGTATCCTGAGACCTCCTAGCCATGCTTCCTGTACAGCGCATTGAGCCGTGAATAATTTAAACCACTTTCTTCATAAATTACCAAGTCTCAGGTAGTTCTTTATAGGAGTGTAAGAATGAACTAATACAGAAAATTGGTACCAGGAGTGGGGTACTGCTATACAGAAACCTGAAAATGTGGAAGCAACTTTGGAACTGTGTAATGGGCAGAGGTTGGAACAGTTTGGAGGGCTCAGAAGAAGACAGACATAAAGATGAGGGAAAGTTTGGAATTTTGTATAGACTCATTGAATGATTTGACCAAAATGCTGATACTAATATGGACAATGAGGTCCAGGCTGAGGTGGTCTCAGACGGAGATGAGGAACTTATTGGGAACTAGAGTAAAGGACACTCTTGCTGTGCTTTGGCAAAGACACTGGCAGCATTGTGTCCCTGGTCTAGGGGCCTGTAGAACTTTGAAGTTGAGAGGGATTATTTAGGGTATCTGGTGGGAAAAATTTCTAAGCAGCAAAGCTTTCAAGATGTGGCCTGGTTGCTCCTAACAGCATACAGTTGTGTGCGTTCACAAAGAGATTGTCTAAATTTGGAATTTATTCTTAAAAGGAAAATAGAGTATAGATGTTTGGAAAATTTGCAGCTCAGCTGTGTGATAGAAAATAAAAATCCATTTTCTGGGGAGATATTCAAACCTGCTGCAGATATTTGCATAAGAGGAACCAAATGTTAATCACCAAGACAATGGGGAAAATGTCTCTAGGATATGTCAGAGACCTCCTAGGCACAGAATGTTTCCCATCACAAGCCCAGAGGTCTAGGAGGGAAAAGTGTTTTCATGAGCAAGGCCCAGGGCCCAGCTGCTCTGGACATGGCACCTGGCAACCCGGCCACTCCAGCTCCAGCAGTGGCTAAAAGGAGCCCAGGAACAGCTCGGGCTGTGGCTTCAAAGAATGAAAGCCCCAAGCCTTGGTGGCTTCCACATGGTGTTGGGCCTGTGTGTGGGCAGAAGGGAAGAGTTTTGGAGTCTCTTCCTGGATTTCAGATGATGTATGAAAACGCCTGGATGTCCAGGCAGAAGTCTGCAGCAGAGGTGGAGCCCTCATGAGAACCTCTACCAGTGCAGAGGGAAAATGTGGGGTTGGAGCGCCCAAGCAGAATCCCCAGTTGGGTACTGCCAAATGGAGCTGTTAGAAGAGGTCCCCCCATCCTTCAGACCCCAGAATGGTAGATCTATTGACAGGTTGCATTGTACACCAGGAAAAGCCACCGGCATCCAACGCCAGCCCATGAAAGCAGCTGTGGGGGCTGTGCCCTGCACAGGAACGGAGCTGCCCAAGGCTTTGGGACCCCACCTCTTGCATCAGCATGCCCTGTATGCAAGACATGGAGACAAAGGAGATTATTTTGGAGCTTTAAGATTTAATGGCTGCCCTGCCAAAATAATCATCTTTGACTTAATGGGGCCTGTAGCACCTTTGTTTTGGCCAATTTCTCCCATTTGGAATAAGAATATTTACCCATACCTGTACCCCCATTGCATCTTGGAAGTAACTAACTTGTTTTTTGATATTACAGGATCATAGGTGGAAGGGACTTGCCTTGTCTCAGATGGGACTTTGGACTATGGACTTTTGAATTAATGCTGAAATGAGTTAAGACTGGGGAACTGTTGAGCAGGAATAATTGTATTTAGTGATGTGAGAATGACATGAGATTTGGGAGGGGCCAGGGGTGGAATGATATGGTTTGGATTTGTGTCTTTGCCCCAGTCTCATGTTGAATTGGAGGAGAGGCCTGGTGGAAGGTTATTGGATCATGGGGGTGGATTTCCCCCTTGCTGTTATCTTGATAGTGAGGGAGTTCTCATGAGATCTGGTTGTTTGAAAGTATGTAGTGCTCCCCCCTTCACTCTCTCTCTCTCTCTCGCTCTGCCATGGTAAGATGTGTTTGCTTCCCTTTCACCTTCTGCCATGACTGTACATTTCCTGAGGCCTCCCAGCTATGCTTCCTGTACAACCCATGGGACTCTGAATCAATTATACCTCTTTTCTTGATAAATTATCCATTCTCTGGTAGTTTTTTATAGCAGTGTGAGAACAGACTAATATACCGCTCTGTGCTTCAGATTGGATAATTTTATTGATCTATATTCAACTTCACTAATAATTTCTTATGCCATATCAAATATAGTGTTAAGCCTTTCTAGTGAACTTTTCATTTTAGTTGTTAACATTTTTTTATCTCCTAAATTTTTATTTTTAAAATAATTTCTGTCTTTGGGCTGAGAGTGTGTGTTTGTTGATTTGTTGTCATACTTTTTTTTAATTCTTTAAACATGATTTTCTGTTGTTCTCCAAATAATGTATCATAGTTACTTTAAAATATTTGTGTGCAAAAATCCAACATCTGGAGACACTCAGAGAAAGTTTCTATTAACAGTTGTTTTTTTCTTTTTTTCATTTCTTGAATATTCATCATACTTTTTTTCTTTGCATATTGTATTAGTCTGTCCTCATGCTTCTATGAAGAAATACCTGAGACTGGATAATTTATTTAAAAATAGAGATTTAATTGACTCACGGTTCTGCAATGCTGGCAAGTCCTCAGGAAACTTACAATCATGGCAGAAGGCACCTCTTTATAGGGCAGCAGAATAGAAACTGAGTGCAAGCAGGGGAAATGAACAGGGTAGGCCTCAGGAAACTTTAAAACATGGCAGAAGGTGAAGGGAAAGCAGGAACATCTTACATGTCTGGAGCAGAAGGAAGAGAGAGTGGGGAGGTGCTACACACTTCTAAACAACCAGATCTTCTGAGAACTCTATCACAAGATATGCACCAAAGAGATAATACCCATTCATGAAGGATTCACCCCTCCATGATCCAATTACCATCCACTAGACCCCATCTCCAACACTGGGGATTACCACTGAACATGAGATTTGGGTGGGGACACAGATTCAAACCATATCAAATGATATACCAAAAATTTGGAAAACCTAGAAGTAATGCATAAATTTCCGGACACATACAACCTAGCAAGTTTGAACCATGAAGAAACAGAAAATCTTAATAAAATAATAACAAATAATAAGATTAAAGCCATAATGAAAAGTATTCCATCAAAAGGAGGCTCAGAACCTGATTGCTTCACTGCTGAATTCTACCAAATATTTAAAGAACTATACCAATTTTACTCAAATTCTTTATAAAGGTTAAAGAGTAGGGAATACTTCCGCACTCATTCTAGATCAGGATTATCCTAATATCAAAACCAGACAAGGACACACACAAAAAGAAAACTATAGACCAATATCACTAGTGAATATACATGCAAAAACTCTCAATAAAATACTAGCAAACCAAACTCAAGAGCAAATTAAAAATATCATTCACCATCGTCAGGTGGGATTCGTCCCAGAAATGCAAGGATGGTGCAACTTATGCAAATAAATGTGAAATATTAAATTAACAGAACCAAAAACAAAAACCCTGTGATCATTTCAACAGACACAGAAAAAACATTTGCTAAAAATTTAACATCTCTTTATGATAAAAACTTTCATCAAAGTGGGTATAGAGGGAACACACTTCAAAAATAATAAAGGCCATATATGACAAAACCATAGCTAGCATTGCACTGAACAGGGAAAATCTAAAGGCATTTCCTCTAAGATCTGGAACAAAATAATGATGCCCATGTTCACTGCTTTTATTCAGTGTAGTAACAGAAGCCCTGGCCAGAGTAATTAGGCAAGAGAAAATACTACAGTCATCCAAATTAAAAAAAAAAAATCAAAATTAGCTTTGTTTGCAGATGACATAATGTTATAATTAGATAAACCAAAAGATTTCACCAAAAAATGTGACAATTAATAAAAAATTCAGTTAGGATACAAAATCAACAAACAAAAATCAATAGCATTTATATACACCAACAGCAAACAATCTGAAAAGTAAATCAAGAAGGCAATCTCATTTCAGTAGCTGCAAAGAATATGAAATACCTAGAAAGGCCAGGTGCGGTGGCTCACGCCTGTAATCCCAATAGTTTGGGAGGATGAGGCAGGCAGATCATTTGAGGTCAGGAGTTTGAGACCAGCCTGGCCAACATGGCGAAACCCTGTTTCTACTAAAAGTACAACAAATAGGCATGGGGGCATATGCCTATAATCCCAGCTACTTGGGAGACTGAGGCTGGAGGATCGCTTGAACCTGGAAGGTAGAAGTTGCAGTGAGCAGAGATCATGCTACTACACTCCAGCCTGAGTGACAGAGTGAGACTCCATCTCAAAAATGAAACAAACAAGCAAAAAACCTAGAGATCAATTTAACTAAAAAAGAAGTGAAAGATCTATACAAGGAAAACTATGAAATAGTGAGGGAGGAAACTGAAGAGGATATAAAGAAAGAAAGGAAGAAAGAAAGCTATTCCATACTCATGGATTGGAAGAACTAATAATGTTAAAATGATAATACTACTCAAAACAATTTACAGATTCAATGTAACCCCTATCAAAATACTAATGACATTCTTCATGGACATTTCAGATGTTATATTGAATCACCTCTGGGCTGTGACACACCCCTCCCTCTGAGAGTTGCTGTTGTTATTTACTTATATACCAATAAACATTGAACTTTGCTTGGACCAAATCTGAGAAATATCTCTCCCCACAATGTGCAGCTCTTGATGCCTCTTATATATATATAGTTTTTTTTTTGTTTTAATTTTATGTTGGGATGCATAGAAATTGCCTGCATCTTCATAGGCAGAGATTTTAAGAGGTTGTGCCCAAATGCCTCCAAGTTTTCCATTTTTTTCTGATGGATATAAATGCAGGCTAGAGGCCACTTTCATACATTAGAATGCTTTTGACTCTTCCCTGCTTTAATTTTCTGATAGATCCTCTCATGTCTCCTGCAAGCATATACTCAGGTTTCATCAGCCAGGGATATGTCAGTGGCCTAGGCCTACTTTAGACTATCCTGTGCACGACAACATAGACCCAAGACAGCCTTGGTTCTTCCAGAATATGTGGAGAAATTATTAAGCCTCACATGGCCACCTTATCTTCTGGAAGTCCCTGCTAACATCCCCAGCTGTTTTGTGAATCCATGACTTGTCCTAAACAGAAGCACAATCTTAGAGTTTTAAAGCTCACTTTTTTGGTTTCCAGCAACATCACAACTTTAATCAACAATGCTCTAAATCATGTGAGCTCTCTCCCTCTTCCCAGCAGTGACAATGAGGCTGCTGGTTTTCATGGCCTGCTTCACCCCGGTTGAACTATCAAACTTGAGGCAGCAGGGATGGAAACAGTCCTGGGCAAGAACATCACAGACCCTAATTGTTGTTAAAGTTCAGTAGTTTGATAAATAAATACTTCTCAATTTTTGGCCAATTTCCAGAGTGCTAAAGTTGTTTCTTTTAATGTTTTGTATACCTTCATGGTTGCTGATTGGGAAGGAGATTTGTTAACCTGCATCCTGACTCTATCATGTTGGAATTTACTTATTTTTTGTTTTCTTAGTGGTACTGGCTCATAGTGAACTCCTAAATTTTATTGAATTAATAAATAATCTAAGGGAATAAGAAAGGGACTGCTATCTCTTGTAGCTGAGGGATTCTCAAATGTAAGTTGATGGTTTTGCTATGTTTTTGTAAGAGTGTACAGGAGACATAATCTGGGGATAATTGTTCTTCAACTCAGAATGATTAACTAACAGGACTAATGGTCCCTAGAGATAAAATGAAACAAGTGGTATATGCGTGCCAGTTTCTGACATTGTCTAGCACATCTATAGACCTTGTGTTGCTTAAGACAGACTCCAGTTATTATCCAACATAAGGGAATCGTGGTTAATGATTTAGGCAGCATTTCCATTTAGATTTCAGCTCCCAGTGCTAGTTGTTGGGTGGAGAAGGATCACTAACTCAGGATGTTTATTGCATCTACAAATCTCTTATTTCACATCAGGAACACAAACCCCAGCTGGATCACTTTAATATCCTTATAATGTCTCTGAATAAGAAAGTGTGCTGAAATAAATAATTGGTCTCATAAAAGGCCAAAAAGAATAAATAAAATGGTTGCATTTAGGGTTAGCTTACCCACACTGACTGTTTAAATTTTATGGGACTCTTTCCACAATAAGAATGCTTCAGGTTTCCAAGAAGGCATGGGACATAAGCTGAGTTACCAGCTTTAGAAGCTGTCACCAATATTGTCTACATAGTCATTTAACTAGAGTTATCCTTCTCACATTTCCAGCATTAGAGAGAACATAAAAATCCAACCACTATCAGTGGTTCATTTAAATAATCATATAGTATGGTTCTGCTTTCTTTCTTTGTTTTCCTTTCTTTTCTTTTTTGGGATGGAGTATTGCTCTGTTGCCTAGACTGGAGTGTAGTGGTGCAGTCTCGCTGCAACCTCTACCTCCCGGGTTCAAGCAATTCTTGTGCCTTAGCCTCCTGCATAGCTGGGATTACAAGTGTGCACCACCACGCCTGGCTAATTTTTATAGTTTTAGGAAAGACTGGGTTTTGCCATGTTGGCGAGACTGTTCTCGAACTCCTGGCCTCAAGTGATCTGCCCACCTGGGTCTCCCAAGGTGCTTGGATTACAGGCATGAGCGACCACACCCCAACAGTATGGCTCTGCTTTCTTTCTGATATCTTCAAACCTCTGGTTTTAGTCTGGTCACAATTATCTACTTCCTCATTTAAGCCCATCCACATAGATACACACGTTTCTATTGACTGTGACATTCATTTATTTTCCTAGGTTAAGTACATTTGGGTAAGATTTCTCCATATTCAAGTCTCAGCCATGCATAACCAACTGGTGGAAATAATTTACAAGAATCACCACCAGAGGACATGAAAAAATTGTCAGCTTTATACCCTTGAATGCCACTGGTATAGTAATAGTGTCTGTATTACTAGGCTACCTAAGAAAATATTGAACAAATAGTCATGTTGTGGCTGATCATCAGCCATTTAACTGAATTTCTCTATGATCAATCCAATCTGACAATGAAATTAAACGAAGTAAGGGTATCTGGCTTCATGATCGATTCAGTGTGACAATCAATGCAAATGGTGTAAGAGTATCTCATTGATCAGCTAAAATAACATGGACTAAGAAACGTCATAAACTAAAACAGGCATAGAAAATGCCTTGATATCCAATAGGGCAAGGAACTCTTGTTATTTCCTCATTTAGAAGGGTCCATCAGGATTTCAGTAACAATAAGAGATCTTTTGGTGTCGATTAAATGTAGATTTAAGAGCCAAAGGAAATAGATGTTGCTATTCACCCAGAAGTCACTCTAGATTCTTTACAGGGGATTGTATATGAAACACTCCCAACAAGTTCCCTTGCTCCTTGCCCTTTGGTTTCTGTGTTATCTTTATCATAGTTTTCATCATCCCTATCACACATTTTTTATGTCAATGAACTTCTTTTCTAAATAATGAGCTCCATTAGGACAGGGACTCTGTTTTATTAGTCTTTGAATCTCTAGTGCCTAGCATGGTATATGATACATAATAGGCTATCAAATGTTCACTGACTTAATGAATGAACAGGGGGAAGAGAAAGGGAAGTGAGACCACATGCTTACTCTTACTTGGTTCACAATAATGCTCAGACGCCTGGAGTAAAAGGACCGATAAACTGCATCTTTCGGATAAGTGATGTGTGACTTTTAGTAGAAGCCTGGTTATTGGGACCAATTCTATGATTCCAGAGATCACCTTCTTGCCCTGATAAGCTGAGTATGTTATTTGGAAACAAGGATCTTGAAAAACCTTGAGAACAAATATGATGAAAATGGAGATAGTACCAAAAATGCACATCAAAAAGTATAGAAGAGGCTGGGTTCAATGGCTCATATGTATAATCTAACCCTTTGAGAAGCTGAGGTGAGAGGATCACTTGAGGCCAGGAGTTCATGGTCAGCCTGGGAACCTAGCAAGAATACATCTCTACAAAACATTTTAAAAAATTAGCCAGGCCTTATGGCTTGCCTATAGTCCAAGATACTCAGGAGACTGAGGCAGAAAGAGCGCTTGAGGCCAGGAGTTCAAAGCTGCAGTGAGCTATGATGATGCCACTGCATTCTAGCCTGGGTGACAGAGTGATATCTTGTCTATTAAAAAAAAAAAAAAGAAACGGTATAAAAGGTGTAGAAGGATGTTTGCACTGTGTGCACATTTTTATTTAGGATTTTCTTTTAAAACTAATTCTGATATAAGCAAAAATATCTTATTTCTGCAAAGATTCTTCATTTTTGGCCAGTGGTGCCATGCAATCACATTACATATTTAGAGGAATTATTCCCTGAATATGCATATATTGAGCACTTACTCTGTGCCAGGCTATATCTGTGTTAGGAATACAAACACAGATATAGCCTGAATACAATATAGCCTGTGTTAGGAATACAAACACAGATATAGCCTGATTCCTGCCCCTAAGGTCTTAAATCCTAATTGGTGGAGAGACAAAGTTATAAATAAATAAAGGCAGAAAAAGTGCCACAAGTGCCCTGTTTGAAATATCCTTAAGGTTTTGGATGAGTCTAGAGGCAGTGCTTCAAGGGAGGATGTGGTCAATTGCACAGTGAGTCTCAAGTCAAAAAAGCTTGGTAGAGGAGGTGACTTTGAGGTGAGCATTGATGATAAATAAAGTAGGCTAGGGAGATGAGGGGAAGCCATGTGAGTACAGACACGACAATGTGATAGCCCAAAAAGCCCATGCAAGTTGAGAAGGCAGCTGTGAGTTTCATTGCAATGAGATCTGTACCATCAGGTGCTGTCAGGTAGAAATGGCAGGCTAAGTAGCATATTTGATAGCAACTAAGATAAGGCTGCCTTGCAAATTGAACTTGAAACAAGCTAGATATAAATACAGATCTATTAAGGCAAAGCACTTCACGTGTCAGTATCTATTAACTGCCTGATACTGAAATGTATTTGTATTGAGTGGCGGGAGCTGGTGGGCCTGCCGGTCCCAGTAGGGCACAAGACCAAGAGAGGTTTTTCCCAGAAAGAAGTATTTGCTTACAAGTGCATACAACCCCTGTTGTATTACAATGTGATTATACTGCAGGCTCTTCTAACAGATAAAATTGCCTATGATGGAAATCAGAGGGAGAGCACAGTGCAAGGCTAGAGGCTGGTTGGCAGCATGCAAGATCAAACTGTCTTTTAACTTGTATCAGACAAGGGATTAACACTGGATTTTGTGATATTTTTGAGTGATACTCATATAGTTGCATTAAAAACAGTCTTGGGAAATTATCTGACTGCATCTACTTAAATGACAAGAATAGATGACAAATTATATCTCCATATCTGTCTAAAAAGAAGGGAGGATTTCATAGTTAGACACCAGGGATTAGGCTTTGCTCTGTATTTTTACAATTATATTATTTCCCCATCTTAAATTAGTAAAGTGGAGCTGATGGTTTTCCCTAGCTCCACGGAGAGAGAGCAAGCATATCACACTATCAGGAACCCAGAATTCTCTTGTATTGTCTATGTTATCTGCAAGATACCATAATACAATCATTCCTTGCTGCGATGAAAAAGGCACATTTCTAAGCAGAATGATATCTGATTCAACACTGTATTTGTATTTATCCAGTGCGCCCCCCTGAAAGGACAAACACATGCATTTCATTTACCATCTGATCTTTATTTTTTTTCTAAACCTTTCCTTACCATCCACACAGGCGCCTGTAGCTTCTAGCCCAGATTTATAAGATAAAAGACCAGTGCTGTTGCTATAGGGGATAGAATGCAACAATGAAAGTTCTGAGTCCAGTAAAATTTTTAAATGCTTTTTTTTGTTTTCCAATATATTTTATGAACTTTTACATTTACTGAGTTTTATGAAATTCTGTAGTTCTTTCAGCAATAACCAATTACAACCTTTTGTCCTTTGTTGCCCAGGGTTAAATTTGATCGAAATAGAACCAGATCTGAATGCTCAGTGATTGTTTTAGATTTCAGCAAAATCAATAATGTTGCTTTATCTATCAGAGTGTTTTGGAAGGTTTAATTGTACTGATTGAGTAGAAATTGGAAATGTTGTGATTACGGTTTTGTAATTCACATGCTCCAAGCTTTACCAGTATGGAGATAAAAGTAGTGTTTAAATAGCAATTACAAAAACAATTGTGCACTCATCAGTCCTTCCTCTCACTTCTCCCAGATAGTTCTCGGGGATCCCAGAATCTCTTTTGTGACCCCCGGACCAGTTAGTGTTCTTAGTAACCTCAACAGAATAAGCGTTTTTCTCTTCTTATGTTGTGGTTTGTTCTAACAATGTCTGCTATTTCAATGTTTAGTCTGCTTTCCCTATTACACCATGTAAATATTCTAGAAATTTTAGTATCTTTCATCCAGGTCACATCATCCCAGCTTCTTGCCGCTGAAAGCAAGATAAATACAGTTATTCTACTATAAGCTACACTTTCAGATTGAAAATACTGTCATAGCTTGTATCATCAAGTTTTCCAATAAGAGGATCACTAGCTGTTGCTTGTAAATATTTTTCTTTTTCAGATTTTGTATAACATATCTGTACTCAAATGAGGCAAATCTATTCTAGTCATTAGTTTCACTGTCCATTGGGGGAATAAGGAAGGTAGGAGAAATACTCATGGTTTGACAACACTGCATAATTTACCCATCCAGTGAAATATTCTGTCTGGGTCAAGCTAAAATGAGCCACCTTGTCAATTAATACCAGCATCCTTTTTGGCAAATAGATCTGTCTCTTTGTTCTGCTTCATTGTATACAGAAAAGGGGCCTCAAAAGTCAGAGTTGTTAGATCATTGCCATATACAAGTCTTTAGTTTTGTGTTGACTGAATGGGTTAGATTTCTAGAACAAAAGATTGTTCCTTTAAAAATGATTCCCCTGGGATAACTGATTTCTCACAAAATGTATTGCAGATGAGACCGTTTGGACGAACATTTATAAAGCAGGCATTCTAGTTGGGTTAGAACTGAACTTATTTTAGATAGAGCTAGTGATGCCCTTTCCCCAGCATCAATTATATTGTCTTATTTATATGGGGTTTAGGTACCTATTGGGAAACTAATTCAAACAATAATGAAGTTCAGGCATGTCTAGAAGGCTGGGAGGATAGGCAAGCTCAATGGGAACCAAAATACATAAAAAGAGGATGACTTGGCTTCACAGAGTGAATTTATCGTAACAGAAGATGGTGTCTGGCTCAATGATCAATTCTGCAATGGGGCATGGAGTTGAGAAGAGAGAGGCAGTTCTGCTGATATTGTATTGACTGTTGAAAATAATATTATCTTGTTATATACATATAACAGATGACCCTTGCTGGTTCTTTCATCTCTTTTTCTATCAATAGTTACACATATGGACAGTATTTTTTTCAAGTGGAACTAAAAATACAAGTGCATATTTACACACTTATTTGTATCACAGATTAAAACCTCAATCCTTGTATTGGAGTGGCATAATTACATCCACATATAAGCATTTGCATATGAATGTCCTTGATTTGCATGGACAATTATAAGTACTCTTTTTTGCTCATGCAAATGAAGAAACACCTTTGGAATATTGGCCTCGTAATTTCTAATCATATATCATTGAGTGGCATATACAGTTTTAGGAAAGCAATCGGCATCATTTCAAGAATAAGAAGTCATTTAGGCAGATTTTCTCTGAGAAGTGCTTGACAGAATAATTTTTCTTCCTAATAAGAATAATGTTTAAAGATTGAGCATTCAATAGTCCAAAGAGAAAAGGGATAAAGGACTGACTTCGTGGTTCCTGGATAAGCATAAAATAGTATACTTGACTTCACTTGGCTATCATATAGAGAATTTTGTAAGTGTTTCAATACAAGCAATCGGAAGACTGTTTATTATCTTTGCACTACAAAGCATTGAAATTCCTGAAAGAAAGTGTGGCAAGAAGATGTTGGAAAGTTAACAAGGGTCAAAACTCTTGGCTTAGAAGGCAAAGGGTCGTGCCAGGCATTTGTAGTTATATTTCCTAGGTTTCTGTCTCTTCAAATAAATTTCAACGTGAGTTGAATATTTCCTACGGGACAGTGAAACTCACATTAGGGTTTCAGCAGCTGTCCAATAGCCCACGATTTCTGATTATTTAACATGATCTTGAATGTCAACTTTATGTCCAAAGTATTTGGTCTGTTTTGGGGTGTTTCTATCCAGTTCTCAGTTACTTAGATATATGAAATTACTTCTTGTCATGAGCATGATCAGGAGGAGAAAATGTTCAGTTCTATCATTTATGTGCTTTCAGTAATTACACTTCATTTATTGGATCATGAGAAATGACATTTTGCATCTAAGTGAATAGAGTTATAATGTATTCACCTCAGTTAGTTAAATCTTAATTCTGTAACTGAGGTGACTTTGCCCTTATACAATCATTCTGTAGTAGGCCTTTTCTCTCATTTTATCTAAGAATATAGCCATTTTGAACACACGAAACAAATGCCTCTTAGATGGTTGCCTCTTTCTCTATCCAAAACGAGGTTGAAAGACAAATCTTTTCACAGGACATTGGGAGATAGTCCTGGGCACATGTAACCACAGTTCAGACACTTGGGGTCCAGGCAGGATGTATTCCCAAGCTTGTGGGCCAAGCCATCTTTCCTCACTACCTTCAAGGTCCACATGGATTTATGTTTCTACTTGGAAGAATACTGTGTATAGTTATTTCCACGTTTCATTCTTGCATTCTGTGTGTGTGTGTGTGTGTGTGTGTATGTTTGTGTATGTATATATACATATATATATACATGAATATATATATATGTGTGCGTATTCTAACTGAAAAGTTTATTTATGATAAATGATAGTACAGATTTTTCACTCCCATGAAAGCAGGTTTTGAAAATAAAGGATTTTGAGAGCACTTTAATAATTATAACAGCTCTGTATATCTATGATATACCTTATGTTTACAGTAACCTTGACATGAAGGTGAGGCCAGTATAATGACCTCTATTTTACAGGTGAGAAAACTGAGCCCAAGAAGTTTAAACGATCTGTTCAATGAGTTAACGCTCAGTACTGGAAGAACTAAGGCTGAATCCTACCTCAAGGGCTCCTAGTTTGGTGCCTTTTCTGGCAGTGAGTCCTGTGCCTTCCACTCCTGTACATCCTATAGCAACAAGTAAAGCCTTAGATAAAACATAGATTTGAAGCTAATACTTGTTTGCTTTAATGAATGTTTCTTCCTTAGAGATCACAAAATGTGCCCAAAGCAAGTATGCTTATTGGTTTCAGCTGTTAGTTCAACTATAACATCTTGCAAAATGCCGAGAGAAACAGCTACAACTTAGAAGATAAAATTGTCATTTTAAATATCCTGAATACAGTGATTATATTTATATCATGTTATATATAATGTATTTTGAGATGGGTGTGAGAAATTGTGGGTGGTTGCCGTCAGTATATACCTCATTAACAGCAAGAAATACCACCACACCAGGGTCTAATGTGAAAGTTTGAAGCCTCTCTTCTGCTCTGCAAATTTCTTCAAGGAACACTCCAATTTCCAAACCTTCCATGCAGTCTTGTTTGCCTCTCCAACACACACTTCTTTTGTCTTGTCTGGTCTCCGCCAGGACTCACATTCCTTATCATGCCATGTTGCCCATATTTGCCCAAAGTTTTATGTGTGTCTCTTTTGTCCCCACAACCAGATTATGAAACCTGTGAATGAAGGGATAGTATTTGAGCTCCTTTTTATTTCCCCCTAAGCCTACTTAATATATGCTTTTTGGATGAATAATACAATTAAAATAAACAGATTTTCTGTTACATTTGTCAGCTATCCATAAGCGTACTATGTCAAATTTGAGGCACTGCAGGTTAGGAGACACGAGAGGATATGAAAGGGAAGTAATTATGATAAAGTGGATGAAAAGAGAGATCTTGAAGAGAGGTTAAATACCTGAAATAACAGTAGGCATGGTGAGCCTATATGCCGTCTTCACATACATATTTCCATAATGGATTGCAAGCTTTCTGAAGATGCCCATGAAGCTTAGCACAACACATGGCCGAGAATACGTACTCAGTTAGTATTTGTCAGTCTAATTAAGAGAAGATATTTACAGACAGGTAAAGAACATTCGTCCACTCCTACTTCTCCTTTTGAGTCATCAAAATTCACCATTTGGTTAACCATCTGCCTCCCTAGCCCCTAAGATTAAAGTTGGGTGAGAGAGAAAATTGTGAAACATAGAGTGTACAGACAATGCCCTGCAGAATGAGTGACCCGTGAGGTCAGGAGCTGTCTTACATTCCCTCAGAAGTCAAGGAGCACTCAGCTGCTTCTTTGGAGCTGAGGGAAGCATATTCTTAGTGGAGTGGATGGGAGCACTTGAAACAGAGGTAGCAAGTTCCATAAAAATAAGTAGACCTTGCACCCACGCTTGGGCAATGTCAGAACACAGCCTCAGGGTCAGCATGTGAACTCCATACCTACTCTGGATGTTGCTCAAACTTTGAAATATATTTAGTGGAGGATGTATTTCAAAGAAGCAGGGAAGGCTGATTTTTTAAAAAGAAACATGGAGAGGGAGAAAATGGGGGCAAAATTACCCATTTAATAAACACCAAATGATATTTAGGATTTGAAACCTTAAGTGGATTACACTTTCCCATCAATGGAGTCTCCAGTCTGCTCCTCCTGTGAGTAGCAGTGCCTGTTAATGTAGCATCATGAGAAAAGGGAATCAGGATTTTTCCACATTCTGGTGGGAACGTGCCATTATGTGCCCCAGGATCTGACTGGTCATCCTAGGACAATCACTGGGAATTGTATGGGATGATCATTAGAAGAATTGAGTCCCCTGATGAGTCTACATAGTATTTTCTGCTTTAGAGACAAGCTAATAATGGCTGTGCACACTGAATCCTGGGTTTTAGCAGGTAAGAATGTTGCCCAGGATGTTCAAAATCACATCAGAGAGAATAATTTGACAGGAGGATAAATAAATAATACACTTGCTAGTTAGCCTGCAAATAAATGATGACTCTTGAAAACTGTACCTATTTGAATCATATCTTTTTGAGCAAAATTGGGCCCACTGTATAGGCAGAGCTGCTTCTCCATTTCTAACTTTAGTATTCCTGCTTTGGCACAGGTATTTCTTTTTCATTAGAGCTTTTCAACCAGAAAAGCTAATATCTGAATATATTATTCTACATATTTACTTCGAACTTAACAGGACTGAAGCTCAGTGAAGCAGTTTACATGTGTGGAATACTAACAGAAGTGAGCAGAGGAGTGGAAGGAAAGATATAAGATGGCCAGGAACAGTGTCCCATATAACAAAGTAATGGAAAAGGCAGAGCAAGATTCTCAGATAGTGAAGTTGGTCAGGAGCAAAGTATTTGAAGAAGGTTTAAAAATAGCAAAAGGTCCTTATAAGCAGACATTTTCCACAACTTTTACCAAATAGTAAGCACATAGGATTGAAAAAAAAAAACACACAAAGATAGATGAACTGTTAAGGATTATTAGTAGAAACAAAAATTGGCTGATGTGTTCTGATACATCTGAAGACTTGTAAGTAGACTTTGGATTTATAAAGAAGGATGCATCTTGATACTTTCAAAATAGAATTCATAGAAAATTTGTTTTTGCTACTTATAATAACAAATAAAGAAAATCACCAATAGGACATGCGTAAGATGGAACTAAAATTCAAGGAAAGGAGGCCAAATAAGCCCCAGGTGTTGAATGTGACGGAAGAGAATATGCATGGCTTCCCCTCACTGGGGAATTGTGAGATGTCCTGAGATGAACTGGGCAAAGGAGGGGGGAGGTTGACAATTATGCTGAGAGGCAGGAATAGAAACGGAGGCAGTGATTGGGAAATGGCACAGATCCAAGATTCAGGAGCCATGGCGGAAGTAGGTAATGATTTGTGGAGCTATCTTGGTCTCCAAAAGAAACATGAAAGGCAGTTTCTAAGAAGAAATTGAGAGGGATAAAATAAAATAAACAGTAGAAACGAAAAATTAGCATGCCAGTGGACACACACGTGAGCGTAGTCAGTCTGCTTTCACCTTGGGCCACTGTCCAGTGTCCTCTTCCTCTGGTGAGCTGTATGACTCCCTTCTTCCCTTCCTTCAGGTCCCTGCTTATTTATAATTTTATCAATGAGGTTTTCTTTGACCATGATATTCAAAACAGCAGTGCAATTCTCCATCCCTCTGCATAACCTATTTTTGCTGACCCTGCTTTACTATATAGCATTTATTGCTTCCTAAAACGCTATCTATTTATGATCTGTCTCTTTCAAGTATAGTGTATGATCCATAAAGGCAGGAATGTTGTCTGTGTTTGTTCTCTGCTGTGTATCCAGAGCCTAGAACAGTGCTCAGGACTTAACAGTCATTGAATGAATAAATGAAGGGACACTCCTTGGAAGAAATGTGCTGAGAATTGGAGGGTGCAAAATTCTTGATCCATCACCAATTCTTATTTGCTGGCTAACCAGTTTCTCTTCACTAGCTTCAATGTGTCATCTGTAATATTGTGTGAATTAGGCGAGGTCGGGAGTAGGAATATTATATTGCCCCAGGGAAGGAATTGAACTAGCCCAGCTCTTTGAATTTCTTCTGGTTCATAGTCCTATGATTTTGTGATTCTAAGATTTCATCATCTAAATATTCTATTTTCTCCCACTGTGAATTCTCTGCTTTTAAATCAAGTGAATATCTCAATTTTATATGAAATCTGCAGATGATGAAGATTCGCTTTGGTGGGATAAGCAAACATAAGACGAAAGACACCAAAATAATTTTTTGGCCTCGTTAGTCTAAGTTATTCTATATTGGTGAATTGGCTTCTATATTTAGTTGAACCAGGGGGAAAGACATTCAAAACAGTTGTGCTGATGTATTTTTTTTCAACCTGTTATTTAAAGGAATTGACCAAATACAGTAGACAATTCCTTGGCTGTTATTTAGAAAAAGCTTCGAGCTTGAATCAATATGATATGTTGCTCTGTAGGTATTGAAAATCATTCTACTGTTGTCACTAATTGCTTTGGCATTCTGCAAAATTACGAAGTGTCAGCTATTTATTAATAAATCTGTTTTTGTAGTAGGGGGTGCATCTTTACTGTTTATCATGTACCAGCAGTAAAGTGTATATATATATATACACACACACACACACACACACACACACACTAGAGCCTTGAATAGAGCATGTAACGAAAGACTGTCAGCATGCAGCGTATCTGTTGGTTATAAAGCAGGTAATGGGATGTGCGAGGAGAACCATATGAATACAATTCTTCTAAAGCCCTCATCGCCAATGATCACTCTTACATAGATTAAAAACTGTCAGATATAATCATTTATCAGATAATTGTAAAATGGGAAAATATAAAATTACGAAGAGATTTCTGATGGCTTATCACAGTCAGCCCCTGGACCAGGCTTGCATAGGATTCATGAGATTAAATAGATAAAACACATATTCATTTGATTTTCTAGTGCAACTAAATTGAGAGAGGTGGTTGTGCAGGACAGACACTTCATCTCTTTTTATGTAGCAGTGAGTGCTAGAGAAGGCGATCCTCTGTCTTCATCTTTTTAACAGAGCACTTCTAGAGACACAAACTATAGCTTCAAACCATTCCAGAAAATAAGATTGTTTCCTCAGACAAGAAAGAATAATGGAAGAATGCACTCCTCCACCATATCCAAGCCATGTTATACACACGTTTAATGCTGTGTATGTAAATATGCCTATGAGGCACGATTTGGGAAGTACTGAGAACACTTTTGTAGCTCCATGGATCATTTCCACTAGCTTAATCCAGTTGCTGAAATCATCATTACAAGGCTTGCCAATCCTGAAAACAAAAGCCTTTTCCCTTAGTCTGATTTAAGGATGTGTTTAAGGATAGACCCAACAAATGAACTATACCAGGGTGAGAAATATGAGGCAGCTCTTGGTGCCCCTGCCCTGGAACCTCAAAAAAACTAAACATGTTTGAGTACTCTCCTCTCTGACCAAAAATATCTTAAGTTTTTCAAAACATATGAATTGAATACTTAATATTATGTGCCAAGCAAAGAGGAGGGTGGCTTCTGTTCTCAGCAGGAGGCAAGCATATAAATAAATAACTGCACATATGCAATATGCCATTTGAGGAACACATTATGTTGCTTAAGGTTTATTGAGAAATCAGTGACACATGGGTTTGAAGGAAGGGTTCAGTAAAGCTTTTTGCAGAAAGTGACTTCAGAGCAAGACTTTCAGAAAGATTAAGAGGTCATTAGGTAGACCAGAAAGTTTAAAATACTGCAAAAGCAATGCAGCAAAAGGAACCCATCTCACAAAGTGGCTGCCCCTTTTCTTACTGATACTAACTTTCTTTCCCTCCACCCCGGCCTGCTTCATTTTTCTATTTTTCTATTCTGTAGCAGCTTTCATTTGTATAGACACCTTCTGTGACATGCAAGTGTAGCAGAAATTGGCCAAACATTACAGAAATTATTTGAGTGATGATTTTCTTCATCTTCTCAAGGAGGGTACAGAGATAGTACCATCTACATGCATGGGAGAGAGATTAATTTATTATGTGCCGTGGGTGCCTTAAGGCATTAAGACTTAATTCTCTGGTTGAGAAGGGATAGGATAGACATCCACCAAACTTATTCCGTGTTTGTTCTAGCCACAAAGATAGGCTACTTCTTCCACTCTCTCTAGAAGTGAGGTGGGGCTGGGTGACCAAGTTCTAGATAATGGAACACATGTAGAATTGATGTGTGCTAATAAAAATCACCCTGCATGCTTCTTTACATGCATTCCGTATCCACTAGCTGGAATCAGAGGACTCTGAATATATAGAGAAATATAGAACCACAAGGTGGAAGGATCCTGAATTCCCAAATTACATTATCAAAACTGATATGTTTTGGCTCTATGTCCCCATCCAAATCTCATCTTGTAGTGCCCATAATTCCCATGTGTTGTGGGAGGGACCCTATGGGAGATATTTGAATCATGAGGGCAGGTCTTTCCCATGCTATTCTCGTGATAGTGAATAAGTCTCATGAGATCTGATGGATTTAAAAACGGGAGTTTCCTTGCACAAACTCTCTCTCTTTGCCTGCTGCCATCCATGTAAGACATGACTTGCTCCTCCTTGCATTCTGCCATGATCGTGAGGCTTCCCTAGCCACTTGGAACTGTAAATCCATTAAACCTCTTTCTTTTGTAAATTGCCCAGTCTTGGGTATATCTTTATCAGCAAAATGAAAATGGACTAATGCAAAAACCCACCTGCCAAAAACTATGATTGAACTATTATACACACAAGAAATAAAGTTTTATTGTGTTAATCCATTAAACTTTGGGAACCATCTCTTAATTAGTCTGCCTTTAAGCAGAAGTATTGTTTTTCCAGGTTTGCAACTAAGGAAATAATGATTATAGAACAGAAAACTTTGACCAAGGCAAAAGAGCTAACAAATAATGGAAACGTCACTTGAACTCAGACCATGTCACTCTAGAGACCCTGATCTTACCATTCTTTATGATTTCTTTTCTACATAATTTTCCACAGAAAATTAACATCTTGCCCCATAAGGCAAGGAATAGGTCCAGCACAAAAGCTCCGATCGCCATTAGTAACCAGTGATGTGGTGAATCCAATCAGCTGAATATGCACTTTGGCTTTGCAGATAAAGCCCTATGATTGTGCTTCCTTCAAAAGCAGGCTCAGCAGTTGTCCTTCTGGTTACTTCTAGGGGGTTGGCATGACTCCCATTTTCTCTAATTCAGTGGCATGAAAGTTTCCTTTTTCTGCTTGTTCTAGAATTTTGCTGCTCAAAGCATGACATACAGACCAGCAAGGCGGGTATCCTGGGTGGTCATTAGAAATGCAGAACCCCCAGGCTCCACTCCAAACCTACTGAACCAAAATCTGCATCTTTTTTGTTTGTTTGTTTTTTGTTTTTGAGACGGAGTCTTGCTCTGTCGCCCAGGCTGGAGTGCAGTGGCACGATCTCAGCTCACTGCAAGGTCCGCCTCCCGGGTTCACGCCATTCTCCTGCCTCAGCCTCCCGAGTAGCTGGGACTACAGGTGCCCGCCACTACACCCGGCTAATTTTTTGTATTTTTAGTAGAGATGGGGTTTCACCATTTTAGCCAGGATGGTCTTGATCTCCTGACCTCGTGATTCGCCCGCCTCGGCCTCCCAAGGTGCTGGGATTGCAGGCATGAGCCACTGCGCCCAGCCCAAAATCTGCATCTTGACGAGCTCTCCAGGTGATGCTCATGCACATTCAATTTTGAGAAGTGTTGGTCTATAGCACTGAAATACTCTGAAATTTGCTTTCCTGAACAAGAGTGCCCCCAGCACCTGTTGTCTATTCCAACCAGAATCCTCTTCATCTCAGTAACTCTCTATTGTATTTTCCTAACATGACCCACTCTTACCTGGCCGCAATTACAGGTATATTTATTTAAAGAGCCGTGTTTTGACTTATACCTGGCCTGGCTTTGACTTCCCTTCACGAGATCTAGCTATCCCAGACTGAGGATCTCAGACCACAAGCAGGCATTAGCTGTTGTAAAGTAGATGTACACTTTAGAAGAAAATTTTAGGTAATTTATAGTGATTGACAGCTTAGTTTATAAAAGTGTCTTATTGGCTTCAGGTACTAAATTGGAATCTGTGAGAAATGACTCCTATACCGATCAATTATTATGTGAGTCTCTATTAGGGAAAAGATGAGAACATAAGGAATTATCTTCGGAGGCCCTATATTGTTAGGCACCTTTTCCCATGTGTTTATGGATTAATTAGTATTTGATAACCCATCTCCACTATGTAACATTTTTGTTTGCTTCTCCTCTTATGGCATTGTAAAAATCTAACTGCCTGCCTTTTAAATGAGAACATATTACTGCTCTTAACTGAAATACCTCAAACATCATCAGAAATGTGTCATAACGTCCTTTTTGCATCCTCTGTACTTTATGGCTTCTCAGGCATCTGGCTGTGAGAATAAGCCAAGAGCAGACATCCATAGGCTTATCCTGTGAGGAAATATATACAGGTGTCGTTTCTGAACTGGGTGGTCCCTGGATCTGAAATTTGATTACTTAAAATAATTCTGGCTACTTATTTATTGGAAACGTGAGCATGTGACACACAGTTCTCCAACTGCTAACAATAAGGAATTTCCAGTGGCCTCATCAATAGGCTGTCCTTGGAGTATGGTGGAGAAGAGTGTGGGCCCTTGTGCCAAATGGCTGGATTTCGATTCTCACTCCACTCTTATTTGCTCTTTTACTTTGAAGAGGTTGCTTAATCTCTCTATGTATCAGTTTTCTCATGTGAGAAATAGATTCACTCTGTTCTCATGAGGTTAAATAAATAAGACATGGAAATTACTTGGAACTGAACAGACAGCAAGCAGTATATAATTGACAGGGAAAATCAGCTCTGGTCCATTGTGCCCATTTATGTCACTGTAGTCATCCTCCACAGGCTTGGGCAGAAAAGAGTTAAGATAAACACACTCATTTCTATCTTTGGCTTAGATATTTCCTTCTATTTTCTTATTGAAAAATGTATTATATAGGAGTTGAAAAAAAAAACATTTTGAACAATAATAGTACCATAGATGGGGACCCTAGAACTCAGGAACCACATGAGAGCATTGGATATGGAAATTAAAAGAGTAATTGCCTAACTTGTTTTGCTGACTATTGTCCTGGCTGATAAACGAGCTTTTTTAAGACTTCCAGTCTGATTTCCCACATGGTAACAGTTATACATGGGCACAGCATCCTTGAGTTGATTGAAGAGAGGAAAACAAAATGTTGTCTGTGAGTGCCTCTATCAGTCCCTGGCTTTGGGAGTTGCTTTGAACGCAAGCTTTCTTACAGTGATCATTATTGGTGTGATAAGGGAGCAATGGCTTAGTCGTCGACTATCATGGTTCAGATGCCTCTTAAGACGTTAAGTGTCTTTTGCGACTCTGATATTCCATCTCACATTTCCCTCTTCTATGTTGTCCGATCCCATTCTTTAATGATAGCAAAGTGTAACACACTTACAGGGTGTTGTATCCTCTTCAAATCTTTTCAGAACTGATTTAATACCATTTTATGGGCCTGTGCAATTCATCCAAACCCTTAAATCATTTTTCTTTCCCCAGCTTAAACCCTTTCAATTCTATACCTCCACTGATAAAGGCTTAACATTATAACGATTTAAGTCGTTCTTGCTCTGAGATGTGTAAATGGAAATAACTGCTGTATCATTGCCAGTGTTTATCATGAGATTATTTTTGGAGGACATCATAGAGTACTAAAACAACCAACATTTACCAAATCCTATTTTCATATTTAGAAAATGTCTTCGAACAGGAAATAACAATTGTGGCCAAGTTAACTGTGACTTGCTTCCAGTATATTTTCAGCAGCATTATTTTTAGTGTAACCAAAGCCTTACATTGCACATATTACTTTTCTTCAAAAACAAATATTGAAAAACAAACAAAAATGTTTTTCATTATTCATTGCTTATAAAACAAAGTCAAAATGTTTTACCTTTTTTACTTAGTTATATTCTTCTCTAGTCTATTCCATTTCTATAAACTCAACGTTTTTCTTTATTTAGTGTAACTACTTGTCATTGCCTTTTAAGTACATCAGTCATAACTCTTTCCCCCTCTTCTCCTAACATCATTCTTATCATTGAGGCATAATTATTTTGGCACCTCCTATTTTCCCTGTTCTTTAGAAATAATTTTTGTTTAGTATTCATTGTTACAGGGCTTACTGTAACTGGTACAGTGCCTCGTGTAGATACTCACTAAATATTTCCTGAAAACTGACTGAGCACATAAATAAAAAGAGCATCTAATATAGACTAGAAGTGCTGTTATTCTGGTTCTGTCTCTAAAATATGCCTTTGGGTAAGTGTGGCAGACAGACTCTTAAGAGGATCCTCATCTCCTAATGTTCACACCCTTATGTGATCCCGTCCCTTAGAGCGTAGGCAGGACTATGATACACTTCTTCTTTTTATTTTTAGAGACAGATTCTGGCTCTGTCATCCAGGCTGAAGTGCACTGGCATGATCATAACTCACTGCAGCACTGAACTCCTGGGCTCCAGGGATCCTCCTGCTTTGGCCTCCCAAAGCATTGGGATTACAGGCGTGAGCCATCACAACCTGCCTTGTTTACATACAATTCAGCAACGTGACAAGATGCATCTGATCACAGATTACATTACATCATACTGCAGTGCTTGTCTTGCTGGGGTTTCTCTTTCCTCCTTGCTGACTTTCAGGAAGCATGTGGCCAACTTGGGGACCCCCGATGGTAAGGAACTGTGGATAGCCTTGAGGAAATGAGAGTGTCCTCTAAGAAATAGCCTCAGTTCTGTGACCACAAGTAGATGAATTCTTTCAGTGCCTGAGTGAATTTGAATGTGGGTCTTCCCTGGTTGAGACTCAGATGAGGATGCAGCCTTGGCTGACACCTTGGTTGAAGATGTCTTCTGAAGATGCTAAGGAGAGGACCCAGATAAACTGCCCAGACTCATGATTCACGAAAATTGTGATAAAATAAATGTGGATTGTTTCAAGCTGCTAAGTTTGTGGTAATATTACTACATAGCAATAGATAACTAATACAGTAAGTAACTCACTGAATATTGGTCTCAATAGTTGCAAAATGTGAATAGAACTATATATCCTACTTTAGCCATAGGATTTTAAAAAGCAGTTAAAATGAGAAGACAATATATATATATGTACCTTAAAATGTTAAAATACTATATAAGCATTGTATTTTAAGAGAAACACTTCACAAATGTGATCACATTTATTCCTCTAGCAACACTTTAAAGGATATATTATCCCTATTTTATAGTTATAGGAATTAATATAACTATTTTACAGATGAAGAATATGAACAAGAAAGAGGTCAATTAACCAGCTTAAGACAACATAGACTATAAATGGCAGGGCTAAGATTTAAATTAACAAATATTAAATTCCAAACTCTGGGCTTTTCCTACTGATCCCTAGTAAAATGAAGTATGTTGAAAACCATGTAGGATCAATACTTGTGTTTGTATCTTTTCAGCAGTCAACTGGGCAGATTCAGCATTTTAAAATAGTTTTAATATTGCAGTTCTTAGGTTTAATAAAACCATTCCCCTAAAACATGGTCACAAATGCTATGTCCCTTAACAAATTAATTCAACAACCACCAACACAACAAGTATTTATTCAGGGCTTACTATGTGCCAGGGCATCTTCTGAGGATATAACATACCTCAATTAACAAGAAATGGAAATCAAAACTTTTTACCAAAACTTTTAATTGATGATCTCTTTTAACAGAATTTGTGACTGAAATGAATCTTGAAACCTCATTTCTGTTCTTCATTATGCTAAGAGCTGGTTATATCATTTTACGGAAATTGTGACTAAGCATCAAGGAAGCCCAGAGGCTCGTGCAGATGGTGCCAATAGCAAATAACATTAACCTCTAAATTCTTCTTGGTCTATGGGTGAAGGGACTTGTTGGAAGGGTTATTTCTGACCTTTTGATCGGACTTACTGTTTCCCAGACTTACTGTTTTGATCGGACTTACTGTTTTGATCGGACTTACTGTTTCCTTACTGGGTTGGAGAACCCAGCATCCAGTGGGCTATTCTATCAGCCAGTGAACTCCTGATGACAGAAAAACAAGAAACAGGCCCCAATCTGTTTATTTTTCTAGATGCCTAACTTATTCATCAATTAGAAGGGCCAATGCTTTAACCTGTCTCTTCTCAGCAGTGAAAAGAAAGAAAAAAAGACTAAGCCAGGAAACCTCTTGAAGGCCCAGAGAAGTAGGCACGTATATAAGGTGAGTCCTTTACCTGCAGTACATTAATTTCAATTCTATTAGGGAAGAAATAGGAATCCCTACTTCAGCATCAGGTCTAAATTTCATTCTTCTATTCAATGTCATCAAAACAATTGATATGTTAAGCCCTATGTGGTTGTGTGTGCAGTTCTCAATCAGTTGGGATGTGGAGGGCCAGAGGAATGAGTGATTGGCACCCAGAATTGCTAATAGTGCCCTTTAGCTACTAAAAATTATCTTCCCTTCCTGCTTTGGGAGTGCCTTTATTGAATTCCTTTTGGAAATATATGAAAATGACTCCCAAACCTATACCACTCTTTGTTCATCTAATTCTAGTCCAACTGTCCCCAACTTCCAACTGTTTACAAAGTATTTCCAGTTGAAGGCCCTATAGTATTAATACATTGAAATTAAGTGTTGATTGATTCCTAAACTTTGATGATGAGCATCACTTGGAGAGCTTGTTAAACCTATAACTTCTCAGCTCCTTTCCCAGAGGGTCTTGTTGGGATCCTAGAATTTGTATTTTTAATCAGTACTCCAGGTAATGCTTATGCTACAAGAATGTTTAATAAAGTGTGATTGACTTGAGGAGCTGAGAGAACTCTCAATTACTCCTTGGCAATCTCTCTTCTCCCTCCTTAATGAGCATAGTGCACCATGAGAACCATACTAGACTTGGCACCCAGAGAACCAACTTACCCACAGCCATCTTTGGTGTTGGGGATGCTTATACCCTACTAATTCCTCCTCTAATAGTACTTTTATAACAAGCCTCTGGATGTATCAGAACCTTTCTTCAATCAGATTGTCCCAGAATAAGAAAAATGTCTTATTATGAAAAATTACAAACATATACACAAGTAGGGAGAATAGTTTAATAAAACTGAATACATCCATTGCTAGCTTCAACAATGAACCATTCACAGCTAATATTGTTTCATCTATACCTCACTCATTTTTCCTCACCCCTGACTCTTTCAAAACATATTTGAGACACCAGATCATTTCATTCATAAATACTTCAGTTATGAATGTCTAAAAAATATATATTTTAAAAAGAATACCATTATCACACATATAAAATAAACAGTAATTCCCTGCTATTACCAAATTTCTAGTCAGTCTCTGTTAAGTTGTTATCAAATGTCTATCTATATTTTGTTTGTACAATGAGTTTCCAAATAAGGAACATACATTGAATTTGGAATATATCTCTTAGGTCTGTCCCTCTTCATATCTTTTTTTATCCTTGCTATTTATTTGTTGAAGAAACTAGATTATTTTTCTTTTAATATTTACTGCAGATGTTGATTGCATTTTCTCTGTTCCTTTTGTTTCCTGTAGGTTGAAGTTTGAGTTAGATAGTTGATCAGATTCAGGTTCTGATCTTTGAGCCAGAACACTTCCAAGGTAGAATTGTTCCTTTCCACTAAAAGCACATCATGTCTGCTTGTCTTTTTGTGAGGTTAGCAACTATTGATTATCAAACATCTGGGTTCATTATTTCATTATGCTACATTATATGTATTATAGTGATATTCCAATTTTCTCATTTCGTCTTTATACAGTAGCTAGAATGTTACCTATAAGGAGAAACTTCATCAATTCCTTATTTGCCCTGAGGTATATTTCTTTTAAGAAAGGCAAGGGAGATACCTGATATTTTCCCTATATATATCAATTTTTCAGTGTAATAATCGGGTTTCTAACCATCCTTCAAACATGACCTGTGAGTTTTTGAAAATAAATATTATGTTATATTTTTAAGAATTTAAACACATTTAAAATCCTATCCATTGCCATTATTATCCTCAGTGATGCTTATATTTTTTGAATTCCTCTCTCAGGTTTTTTTGTTGTTGTTGTTGTTGTTGTTTTTGTTTCTCAATGCCTCTTTTGCCTTTCAGTACACTATAAAACCAAATGTCACACGTTATATGTGAACCAAGTGCCATTCAGTGAGCTTTTGCCCCAAATGGCTTACCTAGTCCAGTGATGCCTGGAAGAAGAGTGGGACTAAGTGTCAACACTGCTCTGTGTCAGATATATGAGTCTGGAGTTAAAAGAGACTGAGCTTGAAACTCAAGATTCAGGAATAACTTTCTCCTAAGTAGTATTTAAAATAAGACAATGAGACTCCCCAGGGAGCCTGAAGAAATGAGAAAAAGGCCACAGTCCCAGATTACACAAACATTCTCTGCCCACATTAAAGAGTGGGCAGAGAAAACAGAGCAAGGGAAGGACGTAGAGAACTGCATGAGAAGAAACTGGGCAACAAGAATGGGGCAATTTGAGAGAAGCCAGAGATGGAGGAAGGAAGACTTTAGAGGCTCACCACTGCATGAGGATGTACAGTCTTTTGAACTTGTTTTTTTAACAGGCAATTTGTGACCTTCATCCAATGAATAGCATAGCTCAAATTAATCAGGCAACATGCCCCAAAATCATAGTAGACAAAAGGCTGAGTGAAGATCCAAACCCAAGTAGTCAGACTCCAAATAGTCTTCTCTGGCTACTGTGCAATGCTGATCAGTCAGCTGCGTTGTAGTTTCCATGGAAAATTGCTATTGACATTATCCCTGGAGGTCTAATTCATTATAATGAAATCCTAGCTAGATGGGATTTAGAGTCTTCTTGGAAGTCCCTGATGGCTGCAATACAGATCTGAATCTCCACACTCCTGGCCTCATATAAAATGTTAGGATTTAGGCCACATTCTCTAGATCTTCTGGCACTTATATCCTCTGCTCTGAAGTAGAATCCTTTGGTCCATAGTTGCCCTAGAATAAACTAGTATCTGTGTGGAAGTAGGAAGGGGAAAAAGAACACTCATATGAGTGCCTTCATCTGTGTGCATACATATGCAGCTGACATTTCTCTCATCAAGGACTGCCAAACCATTTTCTGAGTGCTCAACCACAATTATAAACACCTCGCAGGTAGAACTGCTCCTAGGAAAAATTGGAGCTCCGATAGGAACACTGGCCTTGACAGAGAGAAGGCTTGGTTAGTTCCAGATTCCCCAGTTCTGATATTACCGTGGCTTTATAGGTCAAGAATAAGAAAAAGCCGTCATATGATCCAGCAATCCCATTATTTGGTATTTATCCAAAGGAAAGGAAATAAATGTATCGAAGAGATATCTGCACGCCCATGCATATTGCAGCACTATTCACAACAGTCATGATACAGAAACCAGCCAAGTGTCTAGCAACAGATGAATGAATAAAGAAAATGTGATATATATGCACAATGGAATATATTCAGCCCAAAGAAGAATGAAATCCTGTAATTCATGGCAACATGGATGAGCCAGGAGGACTTTGTGTTAAGTAATATAAGTCAGGAACAGAAAGATAAATACCGCATGTTTTCACTTATATGGGGAAACTAAAAAACTGATGTCATAGAAGTAAAGAGTAGAATGGGTTACTTGAGTCTGGGAGGGGTAGGGGGAAGGTGAGGCTAGGGAGAGATTTGTTAAAGGATACGAAATTATAGCTACATAAAAGGAGTAAGTTCTAGTGTTCTATAGCACTGTGGGATAACTGCCGTTAACAATAACACATATTTCCAAATAGCTAGAAGAGAGAATATAGAATATTCCCAATATAAAGGAATGATAAATGTTTGAGATTATGAAATGCTAATTACCCTGATCACCATACAATATATGTATTGAAACAGCATTATGTACCCACATAAATATACATAATTATGTGCCAATTTAAAAAGAAATAATTTTTTTGAAAAAATAAAATAAAAATTCATAGAAATTTTAAGAAATAAGGAGGAGAAGTGGTACTATTTTAGAAACATGCTTCTAATCAGAGAGCCAGAACTCTAGATATTTTGCCCCAATCAACTTATCTGCATTTTTTCCCAAAACTCCTCCTCCTAAGATTTCTAATCTGGTGGTACTTGTCATTGTACTATCTGTTCTCAAATGATGCTCCTTTTACAGATAATCCTTTCCCTCCCAAATCCTGTTCATTCATTCATTCATTCATTCATTGCTTTACTTCCTCATTTAGCAAGTATGATTTTGCTCATGCTGTTCCTTCTCTCTGGGGTCCCCTATCCTTCCCACTCTCTAGAGAGCTTTATCTTTCTCATCCTATTGTCTCACCATACTGGACTAAGTGACCCTCTTCTGTTCTCCAATTACACTCTCTTCATACCACCACCATGGCACCTCATGTTGGAGTTACCGGTTTTCTCTTTGAGTAGGGTCTCTGAATAAGGGGGAATACTTTATATGTGATATGTTTCACATATGTAGGAGTTCAATAACAAATATTTGTTATATCAAAAAATGTTTAGAGCTCAGTCTATGAAAATCATCTAATCCTATCTGTGTTTGAGCTGTCTAAATTCAGGAGTTGGTATGGTCTGAAATACCAAAGAAACAGAACTCCGAGCTCTTAGCATTTATTTGACTTAGTATTTACATTTATATCTATAATATTCAATAAAAGCCTCCAATATGTGCCTGGGCGTGTACATGTACATGTGTTAGGGGAAGGAGTATATGGGAACTATATGCAGGCACATTCAGTAAGTCCTTTAAGAATACAGAAGAGAGAGATAGCACTTCTAACATTAAAGGTGAATCTTAGATCTCTCTTTCCTGCTCCCATCCTCTCTTTATGTATTTGAGTCTCTTTGTTTTAAATGTTTATAACATTAACTACTTGCAGGGCCCAATAGACACTGAAAAAGATTTTCCATATGAATAGCATACTTAGTGCATTTTTGGGTTACACTTTATGCAACACAAGAGCCAACGTGATGTCTTATATTTATGTGTTGCCTTCAAGATGCCCAGACTGGAGCTGCCACATAGGAGACACTTGGTGAGCTCTCAAGGGAGATTGGATGTCTATGGAGAATCCACGTACCTATATCATATTAGTTGGAGCAAAACACAGACTCTGGGATGAAAGGCAAAAGTGTTATAATGAGGCCAATGGAATGTGCTGAATCCGTTCCTCAAAGAAAAACAAAACCAAATATCTCTCCAAGTCTGGATTATACCAGAGTTTCCAAATCATAAATAACCAATGAAAAAAGGATCATATCATTATGCGTTTCTACAAGGCCTCACTGAGGTAAGATGATGGAATAATGATGACTGCGTTTTTTGGAGGAAGCTTATCGTGCCCTGTGAGAGAGTTTAAATGTGTATTTAGTGTTTGAAAGACTTCCCACATATGAGAGAGACACTCAACAAAAAGTAATTGTGTCTTGAATAATTTTTACACCACCGACAGAGACAAAAAATGACCATCTATTTATATTTCTAAGAATTATTCTTTTTCATTGTGTTCATAAAATGTGGTTTCTTGAATGTCTAGAAGAAATGTCATCCCTAAATATTTAATAATATTGGGTTTCCAACTTGAAAAGAAGAAAAAATTGAAAGAAAAAGAGAATACTTTCAGTGGCAATTATTTGAATTTTTGATGCCTGCTTCCTTTTCCAAAGACAGTAATTGCTTCTTAACAAATTAATCTGGCTGTATATATTCAGCTTTCTGGTTAGCCTTTGCCATTTTCATCTGGTGATGTCCCTTTTATAAAATTTATGGGGCTCATTTTATAAAATTGTGGAGATTTGCTTAGTATGTTTGGAATTGGTATGTCTTTCTCTCTCTAGCTCTGCTCTCGGAATAGCTCTAACCCCCCCCAAAAGGGCAAGAACCGGTTTTAATAATGCAGAATTATGCCTCTTTACTAACTACTGAATACGCTTTATTTCGGATGCCAAACCAGGTACTCAGAAGTTTAACATCATAAATCTTAAAATCATAAATCAGACAAGGTAACTTTCTAGTATATATTTCATGATGAAAGGTAAAATACTAATGGTGCTATATAAACATGACATTCTCTAAATTGAATATAGTGTGCAATTTTCATGGCTTTGTTTTAAAATTTAATGCTTGAGAATAATCATTTTATTTATTGGGCCTCTAAACTAAGTGCATTTAGGCAGTGAAGAAAGTTGTTTGGTACCAGGTAAATGAGCAGGTTTCTTTCTTCACTGGAAGACAAACTTCTGAATTACTGATAGGCATTTCAGTCTTAACAAAAGCTACACTTACAATTTTCTGAACAATTGTTGTGAGATTTCACACATTGATCAAAACACTGATTCAAAATACTCTCATTGTAATTGGTTTGTGGCCCTTTTGTACCTTTTTGCTGCTACTGGACCATTGCTGGCCACTGGACCAATGTCAAGTCATGTTTTGGTGTCTTCTCTTTGGAGAAATCAAACCACTCCATGAACATTGCCACCTACATGGCCTTTTTCAACAAGTTAGCCATTGGTTCACAACCAATTCTGGTTCTGGCTCTAATATTAATTATTTTGTGTTACTGATCAAGTTGATTAACTGCTCAGGGCTCTAGTTTTCTTATTTATAAAATGCAGGGGTCTGATGGTGTTTTCTAAAATCCTTTCCAGCTGTGAAATGCTATCACTTTATAGGATCAAATGAAATAATATTAAGTACTGTCTGAACACAAGGGCTAATAATGTAGATGAAGCTGATAAAAGGAGGGAAAAGGGTTGAAAGTTTTCACCTATTTAGCCACAGAATTATTAATTATGCCAGGATTTCAAATATTCTCTGCTAAGAGGAAGGAGTGCCAGGGAATGATCTTTAATAACTTGGTTCTACAACGCTACTCATTTTCTATAATATATATTTAAGATTGGTATTGCTATTTCTGGCATCTTCCACCAAAAAAAAAAAAAAGACAAAAGGAAAGAAAGGAAGAGGAAAAGAAAGAGAGAGAAAGAAAGAAAAAGAGAAAAAAGAAAGAAAAAGAGAAAATGATATTCAATACTCACTAGTGACTCTAGAGTTAGAAGATGTGTTGTACAGGAACAGAAAACCAAACACCGCATGTTCTCACTCCTAGGTGGAAGTTGAACAATGAGAGGACATGGACACAGGGAGGGGAACATCACACACCAGGGCCTGTCAGGGGGTGGGGGACAAGGGGAGGGAGAGCATTAGGACAAATATCTAATGCTTAAAACCCAGATGATGATTTGATAGGTGCAGCAAACCACCATGGCACATTTGTACCTATGTAACAAACCTGCACAATTTGCACATGTGTCCCAGGACTTAAAGTTAAAAAAAAAAAAAAAAAAATTGTCATTGGATTTATTTTTCTCTATAGCTATATTGCTGCTCCATTTTACAAGGCTACCGTGGCCAATGTTGGCTTTTCTGCTTTTTGTTTTGGGCTGTGTGCCTCCTTCATGTAATGTGAAAATTCCAGCTGCGTGCTTAATGTTGTCAAATAAATTTCTTTCGAGGTTCCTTTTGCTATTCTGAATATGTATGATCTGGAAAACTTTACAAAATGCTCTGCCCTTTTCTTCCTTCTTTCCTTCATTTCTTCGTTTCTCTCTTCCTTAATCTTTCTTGTCCCTGCCAACCCAATAAATTCTTCTGCTTTTGAATCAACTTTTATTCTACGGACATTTATTATGAAAATAGATGGAGTGTGTAAACCCAAAGGTCAGTGACCGGCTTAGATAAACACGGACAGTCGATTACTAGAGGAAGGAGGATAGGTAATCCTGGGAGACAGATGATGTCAGAGACATATGGTACTGAATTCATCATCTTCTGCCCCCTTCTACTCATCTCTACATTTGTAGCCACCTGGCTGTGGAATACCTCGTTATGCAAGCCTCAGCCCAGGACACTTGAGACCTTGAACCATTTCAACACTTAGCTCAAGGAGAATGACAATTCCTTCAGAAATTCTAATTTGTGGAAGTATTAACTGTCTCCTTCTAGAGGATGTGATTAAACTCTATGCAATGACAAGAGGCATATCAATCAAAATATAAATTCTAAAAATTATTCACCAAATATCAGCTCAGTACCCATTAAATAGTCTCACCTGATGTAGTATATTTTCATGCATTTTTGATTGTCTAGCCTCCATATCTCTTTTGATAATCACATTTTAATTTTCCACTAGGACGCTGGTTTTTAAAAATTTTTAAAGAAACCTACAAAAAGAATGTGTTTAACACTGCAACCTAGTAAACACTGTATCCTACAAAACACAGATTTTATGAAGTAATATTTATCTTCATTACCTGTGAGATCCTCTAATAGTTTTCCTCTTTTCTCTTCACATTTTTCTCCTCTATGCCATTCCCTTGTATTCTTTCTACTAAAAGTAGAAACAAACACAAAAACAAAATGAAAAATGTGTTTGGTTGCAACTCACTAAATTGATTTCGTGATTCACTAATTATATGCCCCATTGTTTGAAAAATTGCCCTGCAGAAACACCTTTTCCTCTATGCTCAACACATGTGCTCTGGTGAGATTCACAAAACTCCTAGACCTAATCATGGAGCATATGAAGTAACACAGTCCACGCATAGTGTTCCCCTGCATATGGGATGTATTCCACTATGTAAATGTGACTTAACCCTGTTGAATCACACTGAATCTTTGTTGTGCAGTAGGTCATTCTCTCATTTCTGCTAGACTTGAGGCAGTGAAGACATAGTCTGAGGATGCTGCAGCCATTTCCCACAAAAGAGAAGATTTCTGTCTGAAAATGAAACTTACTCAAGGAGAAGAGCAAAGCCTGTCTAAGACACAGAGGAGCTTAGTCCTAAATTTGAATTTAAACCAAGTATCAAAGTATACCTGAAACCAGTGAGCTTAGTTACAGGACTTTCTAGTTATAAGAGTTATGAGAACTGTTATATTTCATTTTGGCTTTAAAGTGTTCCTCAGTGAATCACCTATAGACAATAAGAGAGTAGAGAAAATGGCCTCTAGTTTCCAAGTTTACTTTCAAATAACATTATTTTGCTTTGTGGATAGTGCAAGTACCTTATAACAGAATATTCCCTATTTCTGCCTCCCACTTCTTGTAACATTGCTCTGGTCATTTCAATTAACCATAAGCTATAATCATCAAGTATATTGTTGCTATTATTATTTTAAACTGATTTGGTTAAACCAATTAAACATTTAAAAAATGCTTTATTGTACCTTAGTTTATTCCTTCTCTAATGCTCTTCCTTTTTTTCAATGTAGATATGAGTTTCTGACTTATAAAATTTTTCTTCTTTTCTGAAGAACTTCCTTTTAACATTTCTTGCAAAACTGATGTACTGATGGCAAATTTCCTCAATTTTTGTTCAAGAAAAGCTATTTCTCCTCCACTTTTGAAGGATCATTTTACTGAATACAGAATTCTATGTTGGTGTATTTTTTATTTCAACACCTTAAATATTTCACTTCACTTTCTTCTTGCCTGGCTTCTGAAGAAAATTTCTAAGTAATTCTTATCCTTATTCTTCTACAGGTAAGATGTTTAGCCTCAGCTGTCCCCTACCCCCCAGCTTCTTTTAAGATTTTTTTTATTATCTTTGATTTTCTGTAATTGGAATATACTATGTCTAGGTATAGATTTTCGTTTAGAATTTATACTGCTAGGTGTTCTCTGAGTTCTGTGAGTTCTGTTGAGTTTCCTGAATCTGTGGTTTGGTGTCTGTCATTAATTTTGAAAAATTCTCAGTCATTATTACTTCAAATATATTTACTATCCCTTTCTCTATTTTCTTGCTGATATTCACATTGCATGTATGTTACATATTTTGTAACTATCCCTCGGGTTACATATATCTTATTCTGAATTTTTTATTCTTTTTTTTTCTCTCTTTGTATTTCAGTTTGAGAAGTTTCTATTACCATATCTTCAAGCTCAACAATTTTTTTTCTTTGACTTTGTCCAGTCTCCTGATGAGCCCTTCAAAGACATGCTTCATTTCTGTTAAAGTGTTTTTAATTTCTAGCATTTCCTTTTAATTACGTATCACTCTTTCTTAAAGTTTCCATGTCTCTGCTTACATCATGCATCTGTTCTTCCATGTTGCCTGCCTTTTCTATTAGAACCACTAGTATATTAATCATAGTTGTTTTCAATTCCCAGTTCAATAATCCCAGCAGTTTTGACACATCTGAGTCTGGTTCTGTTGCTCGTTCTGTCTCCAAAGACTATAAGTTTTGTCTTTTACCATGCCTTGTTATTTTTTGTTGAAAGCCGGACATGAAACACTGAATAAAAGACACTGAAGAAAGATAGGCCTTTTATGTGAGGCTTTATGTTTGTCTGGCTAGAGGTTAGGTTATGTTTACTATTCGCTTTAGCTGTGACATCAAAAGCTAATTTTTTTCTAGTGTCTTTGTTTTTGTCTCCCGTGTTGTCTTTGGGTACCCCTAGAGACTCCCCCTTAAATAGAATCTGAGGCATACAGTTCTTTTAGTCGTAATCCTCTATCATTGTATAGAAGGGGTAGCATTCTATAGTCCTAAGATTAGGCCTCAGTCTTTTAGTGAGCCTGAATTGGGTTTCCCTTCTCCATGTCAAAGGCTAAATGGGGCTGTAGTTGGGTATTTCCTTCACCTAGGTCATGCTAGGTTAGGCTCTGTTAAAATTCTAAATGATTCTGGTTAAATAATTTCCTTGAGTGCAAGACTTGTTAAAGAGAACAAAACTTGCTCCATAAATTTTAAAATATTTACCATCTCCTCTTCCTGCTGGATGTACGAGGGGATTTTTCTCCAGTTTCACTCTGAGAATCTGGTAGGGTTCCTAAAGGTAAAACTCCAATGAGACCCTAAGAATGAGCCCTACCTGAGCTTTTAACTTCCATGCTAATCCACACCAAGCCTCCAGCAACTCATTATTTACAGTTTAAAGTGTTTCCACCAATACCAGCGTCAGCTCTGGGCATCTGCTCCTGGGCTCTGCTGCAAGTAAGCTGTGCTTCTCTGTATTTGCTTGTCTGTCTCTCCAGTTTTGACGGCAGCAACTTTCCCCATGACCTAAGTTCTCTGATATATCTAAGAACAGTTGCTGAGTTTCACTTTGTTCTGCTTTTTCCTTATTGTGAGGATAGGAGTTATGACTTCCAAGAACTTTACATATTGGACAAGATACTGGAAGGCCATGATCTCCATTTTCAAGAGAATAACGAATGTCACATACCAGGCACTTACATATTATATCATGTAAGAGTCATGAAATACTACTATGGAGATCATCCCCATTTTACAGAGTAGAGAACTAAGGTTGAGGAAAGTTAATCAACTGGTCCAAGATTACATATGTACTAAGTTATAGAGTTAGAATTAGCATAGGCTTGATTCTAAAGCTGTTACTATTATCTTCCAGTAAGAATATGACAATAATGTAGAAGCAAGGACAGCACACAAGTAATGTTAATTTTGAGAGGAGAGTGGGGTCCAGTTAAAGGAAAATCGTCATACCAGGAAAGGTGGCAGTAACATGTTGAGTGTGTGTGTAGGTTTCTTCAGCTTGAATAAGTAGTTTGATTGTGTAGTGGAACAGGAGAAGGCTGGAGGGGCATGTTTGGTGCAGAAGATTGTGGTATTTGTTTTCTTAAAGTAGTTTTACTTTAGTTTTAATTAAAGGGAGGACTTTTTTTTAATGCATCTAGAAAAAACACTATCCTTTCCCAAGGCTAAAGGGATAATCACTTATACATTCAATTATGTAACTCCCCAAAGAATGAACAATATTTAATGAACTACAGGTGCACAAAAAATATCTTTGATTTTAACAACACGTGCCCTCTAAATGTGAAGACTTTCTGCAGTGTAAGGTGGGTTGCCAGTTTCGTAGCATTGCATGTTTTTGGGGAAGGTGAAGAGAACAGTATTGTTTCTCATTTAATTTTCAGTATTATAAAAGCTTATGTCTCCATTTCCTCCAAAAACATCTGTTAAACTACAAAGCTAATTCAAGCAAACAAAAGAACTTGAAAGAAAGACCAAATGCTCTGTCTCCAAGAAGACATATTTAGCCTGGCTCTAATTGACATTCATATGCATTCAAAAGCAATTAAACTCTCAAAAAAAGCAGCACAACAACAGGAGTCTGGAACTAGCCTTGTTTTTAAGCATTTTAGAGTTCCATTTCAGGGAAGGAAGGCCTGCAGAGCCTGTTTCCATTAGCTGTTGTATTTCTAGCTCTGTAAGACAGTAAACAGTCAGTCTTCTCAGGTGCTATTTTTTGGGAAAATTTCAGACTTGATTAAAAACAATAAAAGAAAAAAATCTTACCACCTCAACCACCAATCTAAAGTAGCCCCCACTTCTAGGGATTTTATCCCTACATTCTAATTCATTCATGGTGCTTATAACTGTCAGGAAATATTTGTGTACATGTTTATTTTATATCTCCCCCATTGTAAGGTAAGTTCAATGAGAGCTGGAACCTTACCTGCTGTACATCCCACTCCCTTGCCACTTATAGGTGTTCAACGAATATTTTTAAATGAATAAATAAATGAGTGAGTAGAATTTCTGTTCCTAGAGTAATAGAAATTATAGTCAAGTCTTGCTCGAATCTTACGTTACCATTACATTTCAGTTTACTGTTTTACTTCTTGACATTGAAAGTCTTGGCTGTGGCAGACTGATTGGTGTGTTATAATTTTGGTGTATGTTACATAAACTCTTCCCATCCTCCTAGTTTAGCTGCTGATAACCCTTCCAGATTTGAACTGATCAGAGGAGGAATAATAAGTACATTTTATTCTTTGTGTTTAAGTTCAAAAGGCACTCCCAGGTATAAGGAAACAAAAATTGAAAATGAGAATAAATGTGATAGATCCAATTTCCTTCCACCTAGATCCCTGAATAAAGCCACTTAAAAATCTTCTAGCCAAGATCGTGTTACTGCACTCCAGCCTGGTGACAGAGCGAGACTCCATCTAAAAAAAAAAAAAAAAAAAAAAAAAAAAATCTTCTAATCAGGGTAAGGAGGAGATTAGCAGGTAGGTCATTTATTGGGTTTGTGACACTGTGTGCATGAACCCCCACCTCGGCAACATTGAGGCTGAGAACGAGGTCGACAAATATGAGCAGGAATGGAGTGTAGCTGAGCTTTGCTTGTCCAGCCCAGAGTCCCTATGATAGGCAGGGGACACGTGATGTGTCTCTTGTCTACAAGGCGGCAGGAATTATAGAGATGCTCAGAGGTTTGCATCTCTATAAAAATGAGATGCAAAGTGAGTTTATGTTTGTAACTCAAAGCCTTCTACAGCATCAAGATGAGCTGTCCTAATAGACTAACCATCCCAGTGCTCGTAAGTAAGATACAGAAGGGCTAAGGGATGGCTGAAAAAGCTCAAAAGGCCTGAGAATGTGAGCAAGGAAGAATCCAAGTAAGTGTATGAAGCTACAAGCTAAATACTAGGCAGGGGTTTGGATACCTCAGTGAAGTTACAGGAACAGAGTTCATCAATCAAAATCCTTAACCTGATGACTGGTCACCACAGTGAGTGTTGGCATGAAGAGAATGTGTTTGAAGACCACATAAGAAAAGGTATAGTATCTCACAGATTGCCAGTTTAGGATATAACCATAGTGAAACTATGGAATGGTGGTTCTCATTCTTCATTATTGCTTTTGTAGTGGCAATTGTTCAAATTTTCTAGAGATTTAAATCAATATGGGGAAAAGGGAGACAGAGAATAAAATCTGAGAGTGATTTTAAAATTCGAATATGACTGCATTATAAACCTGAATTGAATGAGAAGTGCCTAAATGGGAAGAAATTTACCTGAAAGCAACTTGATATCAGTTTTCTGCTACTGAGAAGAATGGAAACTTAATGATAGAAATTATATTTGACTATAGAAAAATAAGTTACATTTTTGCATATATCAGTTTGTGGTTACATTTGAATCCATTATATAGTCCCAGCAATTTTTCTTTTATGGTTTCAATTTCTGATGATTTTCTTTTTTAATCTACTAGCACTTATTTGTATGTTCTACCTTTGTTTCTGGAACCATTCGTCATTCAACTATTTCATCAATAGTTTTTAAAACAATGTGGGAAACAGTGCAGGAAAGTCAAGAGGCAGAGAAGCACTTACTCACTGTAGTTAAAAGAATAGCATTCCTTTCCTTAGTCCTTTCTTTCTGCCTTTGCTTGCTGAAATATCCTCCCCTTTCAACCTAATCAAATTGTATTGAGTAAGACTTCATTTAGATTTTACCACTTCAATTCCAATTTCCTGGCTACTCAAGCCCACGATGTGATCCCTTCCTCTAAACTCTTAAAGTATGTGCAGTCTCTACCTTCAAGTTAAGAACTGAATTATAATAGCCCATCTTTGTTGTCTGTTGTTTTCTTCAAAATAATTTCTTTTCTAATTTTGTCAGTTAGACTCTCCAATTCAAGTGAGCTCCCTAATATCTTCTTTGAACACAAGGTCTTACATTTAGATTCAAAGTAACATTTTGATTTAGAATTAAAGTTGAGCGGGTTTACATAACCTGGGTGGCTCTAAACCCAACCAATCAACTAATTCCTTTCAAAGGAGTAGATCAATATGATCCCAATTTGAGATATCATAACTCATACTAAATTCAAAGCATGTTTAATCAATTTAACACGTAATGTGCTTTCTAAATGGCATAATATTGGGTGGATTTCTGTGGCAATAAAAAGGTGGGTAGAATTTACATCCTACATTAATAGGATTTTTGTTCTTGATTCTAACACAGTCACATTAATCCAGCAAAACCCTGCCTTGGCCCTTTCTAGTCTCTTTCTCTGCCTTTCCCACCACTTAGCATGCTAGATGTAGGTACCTGAGGACACATTCAGATCTAAATCCATTCAGAGAATGGGGTGTGTTTAATAAAAGTGGTAATGCAATTGCTTGGATCACTGCCCTCAGGGAAGTGTAAAAGTTGTATTGAGATTCAAAGTGAAGAATAGAAAAAAAAATACCTCTTGCCTGGTTTTTAAATCAAATCCCAGGCTAAAAGTTGAGAATATGTTTGAGTTTGCTTCAGCATTGCTGAAGTCCTATTCTTGATGTTATGTCCAGTGACTTAGTAATCTTTTATTGGCATATGTGAATTAGATATTCTTTCAAGTCACTTTTCATAGGCATCCAGATGGGTGATGGAGATAGATTTGTACACATCATCTGACCATCACTCTGGCTCTTATTCGACTTGGCAGGTTTGATGAAGAGCTGTATTTGCACATTGGCAGATTATTTGATGGGCCTATTTTTAATATTGACGACATGAGGTGACTTTCCCACTTTGAGCTTTTTGTTTACAGAAGTTTGACCTCCATCCTTACTTTCTTATGCATATTATTACAGTTCTTTTCCATCTTTTGCATCTGCAGTGTTGGTCAAATCTTTAACAGTTACTAAACATGATTATGATGCCATCTTTATTATGATTCTAGTGACACATGTGTCCTATGTTGAAAAGATTGCACTAGTAACATCAGAAAGGATTCTTCTATTTAACTTGCAGGATGTCATCATGCTGCTGCCTTAATATAAGTCTTCAAAGGTTCTTTCCCTTCCTTTCCATTACCTTCATTGAAATGAATTTGTTTTACTCTCCTTCCTAAATAATGACATGCTGGATTGTGGCAGTGGTGAGTAATCTAAAAAGATAGCCCCTCTTTCATGGCAAGGAAGTTATGATGGAACTGTTAGGGACTGCTAGGACACATTGCTATTTCCATGATTAGACAAATTGTTGTTGGAAAACTACCAACAGAGACTGGTTTCATTTGCCTGTTGCCTTGAGTGAGGAAGTCTAAGAACATCAAGAAGTTATCAAGGAGCCAGAATAATTTAAAACCATCTTGGTGTTTTGGAAGGGGTGTTGTTTATTGCTTAATGACATGTGAGTTTCACTCCTCTGGTGGATATTTTACTGCTTTTAATTTTGAGTCACATCAGCATACTTTAGAGTGACATTTTAATTTGTCCTTTCTATGGCTCTAAGGCTACCAGTAAGGCCCTGTGAAACTGCATTTAGCATTGGAGCTACAGATAATCTAGTCCTACATTTGAGCCTTATATAATCAAGGTTATTTTCTACTCTTATCTATGGAAATGTTTCCATCACTTGATAAAACTTTGAAATTCGCCAGTGGTACCTATTTTACCGTCAATTGGAATGGGCTTAGAGATACGTTGTACATTCAGTGTTCACAACTTTTTCTAAGTGAATGGTGTAGCCTGTAATATCATCACACTTCTGAATTGCACATTTGTTGCTAGAAAATGAGAATATACATCTTTACATAAATGTTAACCCTGAAAGAATAATTTGAATTGTGTATTTGTGAAAAATATTCTAAAAGTAAACTTCTGGGTTGGAAATGGAAGAAGAGGTCATGGAAATATGTTCTGGTAAATGGACAATTATTTTGATTTTTGCTTTGTGTTTGCTTGTTTGTTTGTTTGTTTTTTGAGACAGGATCTCACTGTCTCACTCTGTTGCCTTGCCTGGAGTGCAGTGACACAATCATGGCTCACTGCAACCTTGATCTCTCCTGGCTCAGGTGATCCACCCACCTCAGCCTCCCAAATAGCTGGGACTACAAGCATATGCTACCACACCTGGCTCCTTTTTGTATTTTTTGTAGAGATGGGGTTTCACTATATTGCCCTTACTGGTCTTTAACTCCTGGGCTCAGGCAATTGAGCCACCTTAACTTCCCAAAGTGCTAGAATTACAGATGTGAGCCACCGCGCCCAGCTGGAAAATTTTTCATATGCATTTAGCTACACTTGTTTCTGAATTTCCATTAACATGGCAAAAAAGCATTAATATCCAGGGAAAAACATTTTATGTCAGGCCAAGACACCAGAATGAGTGCCAGCTGCCAGTCAGAAGTTGGATGGGATATACTATAAGATAAAGTCAGTTTGAGGAAGGGCTGGCCAGTGGGCAATTCATTTTATGAGAAAGAAAAATCTTCCTGAGAAGGGAAATGAAAGAGGCTCCTAAAAGAATACTACTAGCAACCATGAACTTGGAGCAGCTAGAAAAGGAGACTGAGGGCCAGGCGCAATGCCTCATGCCTGTAATCCCAGCACTTTGGGAGGCCATGGCGGGCGGATCACAAGGTCAGGGGATCGAGACCATCCTGGCTAACATGGTAAAACCCCTCTCCACTAAAAATACAAAAAATTAGCCAGGCTTGGTGGCACACACCTGTAGTCCCAGCTACTTGGGAGGCTAAGACAGGAGAATCGCTTGAACCTGGGAGGTGGATGTTGCAGTGAGCCGAGATCACACCACTGCACTCCAGCCTGGGTGACAGAGCAAGACTCCATCTCAAAAAAAAAAAAAAAAAAAAAAAGGAAAAAAAAAGAAAAAGGAGACTGAGATGGGTTCTAGGTTAAGAGAGGGAGAAGAAGAGAAGTAAATGCTACCATTGCCTTTGGGAAGAGGTCCAGACATTGGGATCCAGTTATGGTGCTTGCTCAAGGTGTATGCTTTAGGCAAAGGGTCATTCTAGTGGCAGTGCTGGCCTGGTTTGTTATAAGGTGGACAGTTGTGCCAGTGCAGAAGGGTGCTTTAAGCACGTGTTGACTTTAAGCCACCACAATTTATATTCAAAAGACAATCGTTGATTTTCTGGTGATATATCTGCTGGGTGATGGTTCATGGGTCCTTGCTGTTTTTAAAGGCCACGTAATTGTGATAGATCGAATTGAAACTGTACAAAATTTAAATTTATCTCTTCTTCATTCATCTATGTTAGACTTAATGGGGGTACCTATGATTTCAAACAGAGCTCATCATAATTAGGCACATTTATATTTTGATCAGTGGGAGGAAGTAAATAGAAAACTACCAGACATAGGAAACAACTGAGCAGTTCATAATAAGAAATTACTAGAACATACACCTTTGTAAATAATTTCTGTAACAAACTACAAAACTTTCTTAGAAAATGTTTCATTCGCGGTCACACCCAATTTTAAAGGTTTTTGTACCTATCATATTAGGATACATTTATAATTGTGAAACAAGTTGAAGTCAGAAGTGACTATTTTAGAGACTAAAAATATGGCTTCTTAATTTAAAGTTGCAAAGAAACCTGTGAATAGTAGCATCAGTTCTAAAGTAAAACAAGTCAATGAATCAGAGGATCAACGTGAGAAAGTTGCCCAGTAGTTAGAGAAAAATAATGACAGAAAAACATGAGATCCATGATGACAAATTTAGGATAAATGTATAATGGAAATTCCAGAAAAAGGGAAAAAGACCGCAGGAAAAAAAAAAAAAAAAAAAAGAAATAATGGGCATAACAATAGAAGAAAACACAACTGTCAAATAATAAAAAGCTAGAATTTCATTTTAATGAGCCTTCTGGAAACAGATCCTCTTACAATACACTGGCAAGATTATAATTTTTTAACTTTCAAAAAGAATGAAATATTTCCCCAAATTTTTAAGTAAAATCAAAGGAATTTGCCATATTAAAATCTAGTCCAGGATTCAAGTTTAAAGAAAAGATGATAGCACACACACACCTTTTACATGTTTTACATTAAATAAAACATGTTATTGTTAAGTATTATATATGAGTTCAAAAGAAAAATTTCAATCACCAAGAAGAGTATAGAAGAAGCAATAATATAGCTAGTGGTTAAATGTGCAGTTTCTGCAGCTAGAGTGCCTGGATTTGGATCCAGCCTTACTGCTTACTGTCTGTGCGACATTGGGTGGTTTCTTAACCTCTCTGGGCTTCAGTTTCCACATCTACCAACTGGGAATAATATGTTCATATCTACCTATTAGGTCTGTTTTGAGGATCAAAAGATAGAACACATGCAAAGCATGTAAAAGGTCATTTGGCAGATTGTGAGAAATATTACCTATGTTTATTAAAGATGTGAACCTTAATTTCTGGCAATATTTATGTCTGAATGATAAGACTAATGGTAGCTTTTATTTTCTGATGTTTGACTAACTGGTTCTAACCTATGAGCCTCATCACATCTCTATTTAGGTATCAGCAACAGCCTGGCAACACCATTATCTCAGACGTCTGCTCCCAGACTCCTCTGAGATCCTAAATATGTTCATTCCCAGGAGCATCCTTTTCCATATTTGACTACCAGCTCTTTGAGGCCCCTCTCTGAGCTCCTGGGCTCTGCCTATACCTCCTTTCTTCCTTCAGTGCACCTAGCTTTTGGAGTAGTAATTTCCCCTGCTGTCATTATCTCTGGAGTACCTCAGCATTTCTTCTCCTTTTACCTATAACAAATTCCCACTGTGGGAATAGATAATGTAGTTCTTGTTTTCCTGACGGAACTCTGGCTGATATAAGAGGGATTTGTGAATTTGGGAATTTGATTAACTCCTGAAGCTTAAGAAGCTGTTGCTCTTTGTGGAAGAGGAGTTGAATGAAGTCTGATTCCTTTTTCACATGGCATCCTCCTGTTTACACTCAGGTAAATAGTCTGGACAAATGGAGTACAAGAAATATGAAGTTCTTGGAAAAAAGGCAGAATCGTAAGTCATTTGTGTTCTCTATCAGAAAAGATTGACTTGTGCTATCAGGAACAGAAGACCTGACTAATAGGTACTTAAATACATAGGGAGTTAGATTATGCACTAGAAGGTCTGGGCCTGGGAAATCTGTAGTTTGTAAGGTCAATCAAGACCGTCTGGATTTAAGAAATCAGACTCTGTTTTCCTGTGTTGCTATCTTCAGCATGTGGATTTTGTATTCATGGTCCCATTTACTGCTACATTTTCTTATTACAGGTAGGAAGAAGATAGGAGAAAGGGTGGTATCCATATATTTCTCCTATTTCATTGGTCAGAACTGTATCACAGGACTTCACCTGAAGCTGGAAAACGAGACAGGAAATTGAGATTTTACGGATTTTTTTTTAACTCTTTAAGTCGAGGTTGGCAAGAGAGAAGGGCAACAATGCTACTCATTATGCCACTCCTTATACATCCATTATATTACATGAGTGCCCCATGGTAAACTGCTGTATTTAAGACCCAATATACAGCATTTATATTACTGGTGCAAGAGGCTGATTATATATTGTTCATTCAAGTAGAGTCTTAAGTTCTCCATTATTTGCTTTCTGTATTTGTACAGAAAAGATATGTTGTGAGCACAAAGGAGCAGAGAACAAAGCCAATTTTTGCTAGCATACTTAGCCACCCATTCTGTAGCATTTGAACTTTGCTGATGATCGTTTACCACGCAAGAGCGACTCTCTTCTATACTTTCACCATTTGCTACAAGGTCACCGTTGAAGAGCTGCAAGACAAACTCACTGATGTCTTCAGCAAAATGCATTGCCTCCTTCTTAATTAGCTGCTGGGAAGGAGTAGATTGTTTTGCCATTCCAGTGTCCCCATTTAACTCACTGGGACTTGGCTCTGCCGGTGGAGAAGGGGCTGGGAACGGCTCTTGATGGCACAGCCTAATGAGGCTATCAGTAACACACTGATGCGATTAGACCTCGAAGCATCTCAAATATGTAAGGAGGCAACCTGCACAACACTGTGAAAACCTGGAGCAAGAAAAGGATTTAGTGATTGTGTTTTATTTGACTAAGATGAAAGCAGCAATCTTCCCATCAGGCACTATTTATGATTAATTAAGATAGATTCTGTAAAGCAATCTATGCTTTTTTGTGCTCAAATGGAGGCATGCTAACAAGAGAGGACAATCATAAAGCTCCACAATCTGAACAGTAATGAGCCTGGCTCCAGCCCCACCAGCTAAATTTCATCTCAGTGACATTCAAGGTTTGGCAGCCACCTCCAAGCCTCATCACAGTTGCTAATAGCAAATCAACTGAAATGGATGATGCGGATAATGCCAAACCTGCAATGATTTGTGTCTTTTTAAAAGCTCTCTTCCAATTTTCTATAGATTTGCTAGAGGTGGATGAATACATACATGGCATGCATGTGGGTGCAGAGGGGAGAGAAGCAGAGGGAAGATGAACACATTTCAAGGTGGGCTTCAAAAAACAGATAGGGGAAGGGGTAGAGAAAAAGAGACAACTGCCTGGGTGGGTCCAGAATTCATAGAGGGCCAAGACTTTGAAGCGTACTTACATACTGATTAGTATTTATGAGCATCTTTGATCATCCCTCAAAATGATAATTCTGATGACATTCAAGATGTTACCCGCAGTTACCAAAAATGACCAAACAAATATATTTTGAAGCCACTGGACTAATCTAGAAAACTGCAAAACAATGACAATAATAGCACAACAGTGGCTTTCTCGCTAAAATCTTCTAATGTCAGAGACCTATTCATTTTTCAAGTTATTTCAATGGATTTGGGCCAAAAATCAGTTTCTTATTTAATAAACTGTGGTGTCCGTTAATGTGTGCCAATCATTTTGAAGGAAACAAAAGAAGGGATTTATTTTACCAATTTCCTTTGAAATACAAAAAATATTTCATGCTTCCATTTATTTTATACCTATTTATTGAATGTCAATCATGTGCCAGGTGATATAATAGGTTTTAGAGATACCTGACAAAAAATATAAACATGTATTCTGACTTCATAAGACATGTCCATTATGCGGGATTCAGAGGAGGAAGCAGGCAATTAAAACAAAACATGATTTATGCTGTAAAGGGAGAAATACAGAGTCCTAAGAGAGAAATAAGAATACCCATAACCAAGAAATAATGATGTTGAGGAAGGGGAATACCAGAAAATTTCTTAAAAAAAGGATTGTCTATGCTGTGACATGAATGATTAACAGAAACTGGCTGAGAACAAGAGTAGGGTTTGTGTGTGAAAAGGGTATTCTGGAATGATGAAACAGCTCACAAAAAAAAAAGAGGTTAGAGGCTAGAGAGAGAAAGACATATTCAGAAAACAAAATTTTTCCATATGGTTAGTGTGAGTGAGGGGGTGGGAGGGAAAGGGATTTCGTGTAAAATCGTGTAAAGGAGTTTCAACTAATTTTAAAGTATTCTTAAACCATTGTATGCCCTCATGAAATCTGTGTTTTGGAATTAAGGAAGAGTGATCTATGATGGGTGAAACTAAGGATTAGGACATGAGTTAATATGTAGTTGTGGGGATAAAACCAGATGAAGGTATTCTTCTGAGAAGCAGGATAAAAGCAGTGCAATTGTGACAAATGAAGATCTTTGGAACTCTTTAGGAAGCAAAATCAATAGGCATTGGGGACTAATTATATGACAGACCTTCTGGATAAACCCAAGACCATGGTAGATAATGGTGATCTGAGATAGAAAATCCAGTATGAGGGACTTGGGATCTGGGAAGGAAGGTCTTCTTCTTCTTCTTCTTCTTCCTCTTCCTCTTCTTCTTCGATGCATGTACAGAACGTGCAGGTTTGTTACATAGGTATACACGTGCCATGGTGTTTTGCTGCACCCATCAACTCATCATCTACATTAGGTATTTCTCCTAATGCTATTCCTCCCCTAACCCCCCATGCCCCAACAGTCCCTGGTGTGTGATGTTCCCCTCCCTGTGTCCATGTGTTCTCATTGTTCAACTCTCACTTATGAGTGAGACCATGTGGTTTTCTGTTCCTGTAGTAGTTTGCTGAGAATGATGGTTTCCAGCTTCATCCATGTCCCTGCAAAGGACATGAACTCATTCTTTTTTATGGCTATGGCTGCATACTATTCCATGATGTATATGTGCTTCATTTCCTTTATCCAGTCTATCATTGATGGGCATTTAGGTTGGTTCCAAGTCTTTGCTTTTGTAAATAGTGCTACAATAAACATATGTGTGCATGTGTCTTTTTAGTAGAATAATTTATTACCCTTTGGGTATATACCCAGTAACGGGATTGCTGGGTCAAATGGTCTTTCTGGTTCTAGATCCTTGAGGAATCACCACACTGTCTTCCACAATGGTTGAACTAATTTACACTCCCACAAACAGTGTAAAAGTGTTCATATCCCCCCACATCCTCTCCAGCATCTGTTGTTTCCTGACTTTTTAATGATCACCATTCTAACTGGTATGAGATGGTATCTCATTGTGGTTTTGATTTGCATTTCTCTAATGACCAATGATGATGAACTTTTTTTCATGTTTCTTAGCCATATAAATGTCTTCTTTTGAGAAGTGTCTGTTCATATGCTTCACCCACTTTTTGATGCGTTTTTTTTTTTTTTTTTTGTAAATTTGTTTAAGTTCTTTGTCGATTCTGGATATTAGCACTTTGTCAGATGGATAGATTGCAAAAATTTTCTCCCGTTCTGTAGGTTGCCTGTTTACTCTGATGATAGTTTATTTTGCTGTGCAGAAGCTCTTTAGTTTGGTTAGATCCCATTTGTCAATTTTGACTTTTGTTGCAATTGCTTTTGGTGTTTTAGTCATGAAGTCTTTGCCCATGCCTATGTTCTGAATGGTATTGCCTTGGTTTTCTTCTAGGGTTTTTATGGTTTTAGTCTTAATATTTAAGTGTTTAATCCATCTTGAGTTAATTTTTGTATAAGGTATAAGGAAGGGGTCCAGATTCAGTTTTCTGCATATGGCTAGCCAGTTTTCCCAACACCATTTATTAAATAGGGAATCCTTTCCCCATTGCTTGTTTTTGTCAGGTTTGTCAAAGATCAGATGGTTGTAGATTTGTGGTCTTATTTCTGAGGTCTCTGTTCTGTTCCATTGGTCTATATCTCTGTTTTGGTACCAGTACCATGCTGTTTTAGTTACTATAGCCTTGTAGATTGAAGTCAGGTAGCATGATGCCTCCAGGTTTGTTCTTTTTGCTGAGGATTGCCTTGGCTCTATGGGCTTTTTTTTTGGTTCCATATGAAATTTAAAGTAGTTTTTTTCTAATTCTGTGAAGAAAGTCAATGGTAGCTTGATGGGGATAGCATTGAATCTATAAATTACTTTGGGCAGTATGGCCATTTTCACTTTATTGATTCTTCCTATCCATGAGCATGGAATGTTTTTCCATTTGTTTGTGTCCTCTCTTATTTCCTTGAGCAGTGGTTTGTAGTTCTCCTTGAAGAGACCCTTAATCATCAGATTCACCAAGGTTGAAATGAAGGAAAAAATGTTAAGGCAGCCAGAGAGAAAGGTCGGGCTACCCACAAAGGGAAGCCCATAAGACTAACAGCAGATGTCTCTGCAGAAACCCTACAAGCCAGAAGAGAGTGGGGGCCAATATTCAACATTCTTAAATAAAAGAATTTTCAACCCAGAATTTCATATCCAGTCAAACTAAGATTCATAAGCGAAGAAGAAATAAAATCCTTTACAGACAAGCAAATGTTGAAAGATGTTTTCACCACCAGGCCTGCCTTACAAGAGCTCCTGAGGGACGCACTAAATACGGAAAGGAAAAACTGATACCAGCCACTGCAAAAACATACAAAATTATAAAGACCATCAACACTATGAAGAAGCTGCATCAACTAACGGGCAAAATAACCAACTAGCATCATAATGACAGGATTAAATTCACACATAACTATATTAACCTTAAATGAAAACGGGCTAAATATCCCAATTAAAAGGCACAGACTGGCAAATTGAATAAAAATTCAAGACCCATTTGTGTGCTGTATTCAGGAGACCCATCTCATGTGCAAAGACACACAAAGGCTCAAAATAAAGGGATGGAGGGCATCCTGGTCAACATGGTGAAACCCCATCTCTACTAAAAATACAAAAATTAGCTGGGTGTGGTGGCCTGTGCCTGTAGTCTCAGCTACTTGGGAGGCTGAGGCAGGAGAATCACTTGAACCAGAGAGTCAGAGGTTGCAGTGAGCCAAGATCACACCACTGCTCTCCAGCCTGGTGATAGAGCAAGACTCCATCTCAAAATAATAAAAACAATAATAAATAAAATATAAGTAAATAAATAAAGCGATGCAGGGATATTTACCAAGCAAATGGAAAGCAAAAAAAAAAAAAAAAAAAAAAAAAAAAAGCAGAGGTTGCAATCCTAGTCTTCTGATAAAACAGATTTTAAACCAACAAAGATCAAAAAAGACAAAGAAGGGCATTACATAATGGTAAAGGGATCAATGCAACAAGAAAAGCTAACTGTCCTAAATATATATGCACCCAATACAGGAGCACCCAGATTCATAAAGCAAGTTCTTAAAGACCTACAAAGAGACTTAGCCCCACACAATAATTGTGGGAGACTATAACACCCACTGTCAATATTAGACAGATAACAAGACAGAAAATTAACAAGGATATTCAGGACTTGAACTCAGCTCTGGACCAAGCAGACCTAATAATAGACATCTACAGAACTCTCCACCCCAAATCAATAGAATATACATTCTTCTCAGCACATCACACTTTTTCTAAAACGGACTGCATAATTGGAAGTAAAACACTCCTTGACAAATGCAAAAGTTTTCTTTAAGAGATGTTAAGTCTGTGGGCTATTCAACTAACCTTGTCTAGCAGATAATGCATAATTATAATGCTGGAACTCACCATTGATGTTAGATTTGGAAGCATTGATTTGTCTATGATGAGCCTACAGAAGGTATGAAAGTGAATGAACTCACTCAAAAACATATAGCGCTGGAAGAGAACCTAGGCAGAAGCTTGGAAAAACACTAACATTTACAGGTTGGGCAGAGAAGGAGCCCCAAGGAGACTTGGTATCAGGAAAGTTATTAGTGGTAGAAGTAAATTTTCAGTGACAGAATGTAAATGACTTGTTAAAAATGTTTGACTGTGAAAGGGAAGAGAAAAGTTAGTTGATATTTGAGGTGAATGTGGGGGCTGAAGAGTAATTCCTTTTTAAAATGGGAGAGAGCTTAATATATGCACACAGTTTTGGAGGTTATGATAATCCAACCTGGGGATAAAGTTTACCTTTGAGCAGCTCATGAAAAGAGGATTTGCTAAGCAAAGGAAGGATGTTAACACATTTGTGGAGAGGCATATTTAACCTACTAAAGAGAACAAAGTGCTTCTCTGCACTCTAACAGCAGCTATTTGCATAGGCACAGTGTGATTAAAGATTGCTCTTACCTTCTCCCTAGAGTCAAGCTTGTCTTTGACAGTTCTTTGTTAGTGATGATTTTGAATATCAAAGTTTGTTTGTTCATGTGTTGTTTCCTTCATTCTCCAGCTTTCCAGGTACTGTTCTAGGTGTTAAGAATTCAAAGAAGGCAAAGTTGTTCTTTCCTCAGAAATGAAGTGTCTGGGGGAGGAGAGGGACATTGAGAGTACAGTAAGTGAATTCTGGGAGGGAGGCTCAGGCGCAGGAGGAGGCACCAGCCAGCCTGTGGCAGAAGTCAGGGGATAATGTCTTCCTGGAGACTTCCTGAAGCCTGGGAGGTTGAGTAAGAATTTGCTAAGTTACATTTCTTTCAGTATATTACATCATTCATAATTTCTCCTAATTCAGCCATAATTTTTCCTCCTAACACCTTTATATTAGGAGTGAGCACACTTGCTCTCCTAATATAAAGAGACTTGCTCTCCTAATATATTAGGAGTCAGCACACTTGCATCTCCTAATCGGGTGACAGGAAATATTTTTATTGTAGCAGGCCATACAGTTTCTGTGACAACCACTCAACTTAGCCTTTGTGGTGTGGAAACAGTTATAGACAATACAGAAATGATGGACATGGCTACTGAAAATATTTAATTTCCCCCTGAGCTCTGTGACCCTGGAAAACAGAAGGTTAAGGACTCCCCTACCCTTTGTTTTGGGACACGGCTTACTGCAAAAACCACCCTAATTCATATATATGACTCAGGTAAAACCCATGATTCCTTACTTTTTTTCTCCTGACAAGGCCAGGCATAAACCCTCCATATTTTCATCTTTTTCTTGCCTCATAAATAATTAGCTGAACTGTTCTGCTACTACTGAAGAATGGGAATAAAATGCTTTTAACCAATCTTTGGTTGTTTCTCTCCTTTCTCCTAAGCCCCTGAACTTTCACCCTTCTTCAACCTTAGGCATCACACAGCCCTCCGTAAGGATTGCTCCCTGAAAATAGGCTGACCTCAGCATAAAACATTCTACTATCTCATCTACTCTCTGATCATACCACCCTTTTAACTCACCTCCCCACACTCGGTTTTTTTCAGCCTTGCCCATTCCCCTCCAGAAAAGACTTGCTGATCCTACGGTCAAAGCCTACTTTCCATTTCAGTTGTCTCCGTCTCCCTCTCTCAATTACAGTCTTTCCCTCTCCTCCCTCCCTTGCAATAATCCTTTGCAAGAAAATCTTTCCTTTATTTCTGGATTTGTTCATAAAATTGACTTATTGATACTGTGTGCCAATAAAGCACACTAAAATTTGAATTTTATATAACTTTCAAGAGGCACAAAATTTTATTATTCTTTTGATTTTTTTCCCAACCTTTTAAAAATGTAAGAATCATTCTTAGCTCACAGGTCATACAAAAACAAATGGTAGGCCAGATTTGACCTGAGGGCCATAGTTTGCCAATCTTTGCTTTATAATAAAGAGACATCAGGTTTAACAGAACCTGATTCTCCTGACTTTATTCAATTCAATAAGCACTTATTAAGTGCTTACTCTATGCTTAGCATTATTCTAGGTCCTGGAGATACAGTCATGAGCAATATAAATATTGTCCTACTTTCAAGGAATTTAGAAATAGAAGCATAGTATTACTTGTAATGGCAAAAACCGCAATTAGTTTTGCACCAACCTAATATTTAACTTCACCATTCTCTACTCCTCTTACATATGTGACGCTTAATGCAGGCTGTGGTAGATATGTTATAACCACACGGTGTTACTATGCATATAGGCCGCTGACTGCCTTAATGAGTATATTCCACATTCTCAACCTTATTAAATGCTTTTCCCTATGTAAAAGTCAACCTAGAAGACTATGCCTTCATTCCAATAACACTGTAATCATTCAAAATAAATGTTGAATTTCTCCTTGAAAATTGGTCTTCAGATTGTGGCAAATTAAGTTTTTCCTGTAGTGACTTTTTTTTACATGTTAATGGTGAATTTCAATGTTAGAAACTACAAAGATCATTTGAAGCCAAGTCAGATAAGAAAGGGTAAATAAAGAGAACAAGCAATGCTTCTCCCCCTTGAAACACAAGGTCTCTGATTTCGAGGCAATCCATTAGAAAATTTCCACAATATTTGAATAACTGAATTGTTATGAAGTGAATGTTTGTCTCCCCAGAATTCATGTGCTGAAGCCCCAAACCCTAAAGTGATCATATTGGCAGTAAGGACTTTAGGGAGGTAATTGAGGTTAAATGTGGTCATAAAGATTGGTCCCTGGTCCCTTAGAATTGCGGCCCTTGAGCTCTGTGGCTCTCTCCTTAGACCTGGTGCTTAAAGAAGAGATCCTGTGGGCACATATTGAGATGAGAGCTACCTGCAAACTGGGAGGAGAGGCCTCCCCAGAAACTGACTAGGCCAACATCTTGATCTTGGACTTCCCAGCCTCCAGAAGTGGGAGAAATAAAGTTCTATTAAGATGCCCAACCTGGCTGGGCGCGGTGACTCATGCCTGAAATCCCAGCACTTTGGGAGGCCGAGATGGGCAGATCACAAGGTCAGGAGATCGAGACCATCCTGGCTAACATGGCGAAACCCCGTCTCTACTAAAAATACAAAAAAAATTAGCCGGGCATGGTGGCGGGCGCCTGTAGTCCCAGCTACTCAGGAGGCTGAGGCAGGAGAATGGCATGAACCCGGGAGGCGGAGCTTGCAGTGAGCCGAGATCGCACCATAGCACTCCAGCCTGGGCGACTAAGCAAGACTCCATCTCAAAAAAAGAAGATGCCCAACCTGTGGTATTTTCTTATGGCAGCCTCAGCAGACTAACACATAACTCTTCACAAATTTCCTAAAGGAGACTCTAGAAAATTTTGACCCATGTCAGTATTTTGGGAAGGATTTTCCACTCACCAGAAAAATTTCTATAGAAAAGAAAGGCACTCATTTACATGTACAAGTTTTTGTCAGTTTTAGAAATCACAAACCATATTTTTATGACTTCATTGTGTGTGCATGTATGTGTATGTATGGTACATGTCTGATGAACACCCCCCAACTAGAATATGAATTCTAGGCCCGTAGTCACCTGCACTTCTAAAGAAAAGCATGAGATACATCTATGCGGTGTGACCATGTTGGAGTCTTTCTTGTTTAATATCTCCAGGAAGAAAACTGCCTAGAGTCTCTTCAGAGAATAAGTGCTTATCTAGAAACACAAAGCGAGAGGAGGGGGAGAAAGAGACATACCCATGAATAAAACCCAATCCTGAAACATCTAAGGTGTTAAATTTACCTTGAAAAGAAAGCTCAGCCTGACACAGTTCTTCCCCTGGGCTGCGAGAGCCGCACAGCGAGTTGCTTGGATGTATAACATGCCAGAATACTTATTACTTCCCTGAGCGTTAGAACCCTCAAATATGCCATTTCCACAATTATTAAGAACATAGGTAATAATAAAAAAGAATGTAAGACCTAGTGAACTAATGCTGATACTGATTAGAAAAAATGGGTTGAATCAGTGAATAATGTATAAGGCAGAGATTTACAGCTATCCGCTTTTTGGACAAATACAAGAGTTACTAGCTATTCCACTTATAAGAATCAGTTATCAACTCTCCCTGTCACATAAAGCATTTTTTTCTTTTGTTACCTACATCAGAATTTGATTTTCACTTCTTCTTTAATTTATTTTTCTTTCATCTTTAAAAAACATAAGAAGTATCTAACATGCCAGTCTGTGATGGGAGCTGGGAGTATAAAGAAAAATAAGTCTAAGACCCAGCCTTAGAAAAGTTGTTGGTCTTGAGAAGGAAATAGCACATAAAAGGAATGTCAAGGTAAATTAAGTGTCATAATGCAATGTTGTCAAAGTATAGTGGGCAAAAAATAGAGACCTGAACCCTTCTCTGAGTATGGATGGCAAAGTATTCAATAAACAAGCCCAAGTATTACTAAAAAAGATGAGGGAATCATTGCATCCTATTTCTTCCTCATTCCGTTCCCTTAATAAAAACTGCAGGGTTGGGTAAGTTCAGGAGCAACCAGAATCAATTTACCAGGCAAAAAAGGAGAGGATAGGAGTGATACATTTTATGAACTTACTACTTTAGGAGAAAGACACATTATTTTGGTGGCAGTGGGCAACTAGGTAGAAAGAGATTGCTATTAAGTGAAAAATGAGCTTCCACAGGAAGCCATGACAATGAAAGTAATAATTAAATCTTCCTCTAACTTAGGTTGCATTGTAAGTGCTTAGCTGAAAAATGTGTCTGTACCTCCGGGCCTGCAGCAATGACATCTGTTATATTTTAGGAACAGAAAGCTAATGAGGTGGAATCTGGAGTAGTGAGCTTAATTGGGCTTGTTTTGATTAAGTGTATGTGCTGGGAATATTCTAATCACTTGTCTGAATTGCAAAACAGCCATTGTAAGCCCCCAAATTCTTGCAACCATTTGTGTATCCATTTTAGAATAGATAAGGAAATTGTATGGAGGAAACAGTAAACTGTAAAGCAAAAATTATCTGAAGTTCATATTAAGTAAAATGTATGTAGTGTTCTTTGCCTAATTAGCGACTTTAGGTCTAAATAGGAGCACCGTCAAACATGCCTGCTGTTCACTGTAAGTGAAGGCATCTGCCCTGAGAAGCATGAAATGTCAGAGCCTGAAGGACCACAGCCAACATTATGCCATCCCATTCCCTCCACTTGTAGAGAATCTGAGGCCCAGAGAGAAAGGGGCTTTCCCAACATCAGCATGGAATCTGCGGCAAGGTTAAGCAAGAACCGAGGTCTCCTAATTCCTACTCCATGATTCCTTCCTCTCTTCTGCTCCCCAGTCTGTGAAGTGAGAGGACTCCTGAGGACAGGAAGGGTTTGAAGTATCATTTCTCAACCCAACAGCCAAGATTGCTTATAGCTGTCTTTAGCCTCAAGTAATGACCATGGGATTTTGTTGTCTTTATTACACTCTATTCCAATTTGATTTTTCTCCTGTGCAGAACTGAAATTAAATATTTATTTGTATAAATATCTGCTTAATATTTGTCTTCTTTTCTAGAATGTATGTTTCATGAGTGCATCCCCGTGTCCCTGAAAGCAGTGCCATTCTGGCACATAGTGTATTTCCATAAGTATTTGCCAAATGAAAAGATGAATTTATGAAAAAAATAAATGACCCTTTTGATCTAGCAGAGGAAAATGACCCAAATCTAAAAAGGACATTAAAGAATACTCCTATAAGGGAGGCTTCTCTGCTTTGGAAATAGGCATATTTGGAGAAGAGAGAGGTAGAGAAATAAAGGTCCATCTTGAAGGAGGAAAGGAAAGGTGGGCTTAGAAATGAGGGAAAAGAGCTCCTGGACCTTGGACAAATACATTTCTACAAAAGGTTTGGGATATTAATGTTCAGAGTTTCCCTAATCCAATTCACTTCTTCAATTCACTTCAGTTTAAAAAGCATTTCCTGGACACTCGTTTAGTTTAGACCTGTGTTAAGCCTTGGGAGACAGAGATGAGCAGACTCAGCCCCTGCTCTCTAGGACCTAAGAGCCAAGAAGTGATGAACTGTGGCACGCCTCCCTAAGTGCCAGCATGTGCAGACTCTGTCCGTCGATGCTGATAATCTCCAAACAAGCATCTGTGCACCCCAGTGTCTAATGCAAAATATGGATGGAAAAAACGATGTATAGATGGAAAAAATGCTACCATGAGATACTGAGGCCATTAAAGAAATGAGGTCAGAGACCAGAGAGAGAAACAGTATAAAAGCAAGAGTGAGAATAAGAGCAAGCAAACAAGAGAAATAATATTTGCAATAAACTTCCAAGGTCAGCAATGAAAGTAACTAGAATAAATACTCTTAATAAGGAGTGAGACAACTGAAAGAAAAAAAAAACTAAAAAAGACATAGTCTCTGACTCAAGCAGTTATGACTATGACAAACGTTACGGAGCTGTATTTAAAAATTATCTTCATGATAAAGAGGTCCAGGTCAAACCTCAGCCTTTTCACTCAACCTTGACAAAATTGACCTATCACTCCTGTACTCACAAACCTATTTTGCAGTGCCCTTTGAATGAAGTAGGAATGGGAAAGGTATGGGAGCTGAAAAACAATCACAAAACACAGGAAAATAAGAGCAGGTTATATGAAGCCAATTTCCCTTAACTGCCAGCATCAAGGGCCAAACATGCCGAAGGAACATGAATAATCGAAGTAAATTTTAATTAATTTTAATCCTTCCTTGCTCTCCTATAAATAGGGTGGGCTGTTTCCAAGCATCTGACTATTAACATGGCACGTATGTAATATTTACTGGTACACAGAAACACTAAGCAACAATTTAGGATGGATATTAAAGAAAAATGCCTTACTCAATGTAAACTGCAGAGATAATTTAGGCTGGCAGAATGTAATTACCCAAACTGGAACACATTCCTCAAGGGAGCAGGAAAGCATGAGAAGACAGTATGCTATTGCACCCTGTGATGAGAGTGGCAGTTTTGGAAAATGAAAAGAAAATGAACTAGAGATGAAGTTATATAAGAAGAGCTGCCCCTTTTGGTGGCCTTTGGTGAGAAGTGGGGGAACTGGGGGAATTTCACGGCAGCAACTGCTGCATTGAAAAAAACCTTTAAGTTCATTACATGTAACAGCACATCCTCCTTAGGGGGGTGCTCAGTGTTTACTTGAGCACTGCTATGATGGGGTGTTGACAACTTTCCCACAATGGTCAAAATGGTCCCTTTTATGGAGCTAAGAATTTACATCCTATGATGTCTACCAGTTGGACTTTGTTTGGCTCTTTAGAGCCATCCAATATGCCTATTTCCTCCTCTAGCAAGTTACTTTCAAATATTTTAATACATTTTTTGTTAACTCTCAGTATTATTATTATTGTTAACTCTCAGTATTATTCCTCCAGTTAAATGTCCACTCAGTTTTCAGTTGTACCTTATATGATACATTGGTAGACCCTTAAATATTTCAGTCCAACACCTTAAGACAGGCTGTCATTAATTTTTTCCATCCTAGTGTCCAGAATGGGATGTGTTACTCTAGTATATGAGAGGGCTTGCCTAACACCTTAATAGATCTGAAAATTATAGTTGTGTGAATTCTATGAGAAGAGGCGGCGTCTCACATCCTATTTTAGGTGAAATGACAGGGCATGGTGGAGTAGGTTGTATTGTCTTTTCTGTTCTCTTGACCACACAGATAAAACCTATAAGTGGCAGCACTATCCTAGTCAAAAATTTAGAAAATATTCTATGAGTCTATAGGTTTTCTGTTGAAAATTGTTCTGCCTTTGGTCCCAATTCTATTTTTTCTCAATATCTCTATTCGGAAAGCATTATGTCATGATAATATCATAGAGGTCTTATGGATGAATCACTATTGATAGTATTATCTAATGGATGCAATATCTAATGGATCAATTCCATTGATGTGCAGCATGATGTCAGGATGTTGGGATGAGTGGGAATTTCTATGGATGTCTACACTGTCACTTGTCAAAGAAGCAAATTTAATATTGCCTTGAGTTTCTCCCTTCATATAAGCAATATTTTGCTATAATTACTCTAATTTAATATTACTTCATCACTCAAAACAAGCCAAAGGTAAAACAGAATACAAAATCAAAATATAAACTGTAGAGAAACTCTGAGATGAGACGTTTGTCGGGAAAAGATGTTGGCTAGTGAATTCATCAGCTCTAGTTCAGAGTAAGCCACCCTGAAGAGGATGCCCTGGTAATAATAGTGATCTCCACACTGCTGACACAGGTTGTATGTTTCTGTTTCTTCTTTTCTACACTGTTAAGTTCAAGGGACACCCTATCTTTGTCACTGTTTTTGTTTCTTCTTTTCTACACTGTTAAGTTCGAGGGACACCCTCTCTTTGTCACTGTTTTTGTTTTTTTGTGTTCCTTTTATCTGTTAGTCAACAAATATTTGTTGACCTCTTGAGGAGACTCGAAGGCTGCAGCCTTGTTAATCATGATGAACACCAAGGTAGGGCCAGGCTCTTGAGTTCCTCTCATCTGCCTTCTGCAAGGGCTACATGGTAACACCACATCAGATGGAAACTAATTTCTTGGGTTTTCCTAGGACTTCAGATATGCTCAAGCAAGAAACCATTACTAATGGGTCGGTTTAGTATCTGTCTTGGAGTCTGGAGCACATAGTAGCTGTCAATTGTTTTTTGGTCATGGCAAAGGTACAGACATTGGAATGGAATCTATGTGAATGTGTTAGTTTTGGTCCATACTGAAAGTTTATTGAATGATGTGAACAATAATTATGCATATCAATACAAGTCAAATGAGTGAGTTAAGGAGCTATAAAGATGAATCTTCATAAACAATGCATATTTCAATAATGTGCGTTTGGGATATTGTAGATATGGTTCCATATAGTTTTCACTAGGTTTGCACTGCGCTACGCTATGTTACTCCACATCATTTCTCCCCATATCACAGCATCCCTTGCCACCGTACTACACATCTAGTGACATGGGTCGGTGAAAAGACAAAGGATCTCTTTGCATTTGCTATTCATTTTCTTCTAGGATCAGAGTCCAAATTTAAGTCTTTTTGATTATTTTCCAGGCTAAAATATGCATTTGACTTTTGCAGCATTTGATGGTCTCATGAGAGTCAAGATTTTCATGAATCTGTTGAAAAGTCAGTGGTCATTCCTTAAGCAGGGAGGAGAGCCTCTTCAGTGAATACAGTTGTTCATTATGTGTGACAGTAGTGCAGGGACCACTATTACCAGGACATCCTAATCAGGGAGGCTTCCTTCGAATTAGAGCTTATGAATTCACTAGCGAATATCTTTTCCCAACAAACGTTGCATCTCAGAATTTCTCCAGCGTTTACATCTTGATTTTGGATTTTCTGTTTTACCTTTCACTTGTTTTGGGTGACGAAGTAATATTAAATTACAGTAATTGTTATCCAAACAATGTGAGGAAAAAAAATTATTATCTCCAATTGGAAAATTAGATAATGGAGTTAGATTTCTTTGCCTTTTTAAAAAATTAACAATCGCTACTCTTGTACCATTCTGAGGGAAATCAACAGCATTTAATTTCATTGTTTTCGGTTTTCTTTGCACTTGTTAAAGAAGAGACTAGTGAGATTGGAATCCTGGGCCTCCCTCCCATTGGTCAGCAAGAAAAATGGAGGGTATGCTTCAAGTTTTCCCAAACACAGGAGCTTAGGGACCTCTCCCTGCTCCTCAAGCAAGCCGTATGCACAGTTGTCATCTGTGCTACAATGCCTGGCAGACAACGGGGACACAGCTTTTACTAACAGGAAGTTGAGGAAGACTCAGTGACACGGTCACAGTTGCTGGCTCCAGGGCCACACCTGAAATGTGAGCACCAGAACAACACTTGGACGTTGCTATGAACTGGGACCTGTGTTGGGGAACTCTCAGAGCCAGCCTCAGTTCTTTGGAAATGTGCTTGGTCACCTTCTCTATGGTTTTCTTGGCCCATTCCAGTGTGATGAAAATCTTGAGCCACAACAAGCAGACATTCTCACGTGAATTTTAAACCCTGTGCTTCATACCCTGCCCTGGCTCCCCATTCCCCGCTCCATGCTCCACCCCTCAGAAACAACGTTTTTGGGGTGGAACTGTAGCCCTTTGTTTTCCTTTCGTTAACTTTGCTGAAATTGTTTAAACCACAGTGACAGTCTTAGGAGGAAAATGACTATCCAATATTTCTTTTGTTTTCTAAGCTATAGATAATTATAGATAATATAATATAAAACTAATTTTATGCATTATTATAATTATAGATAATTATAACTGAAAAAAGAGAAAATGAAATTTATTTCATTTTCATTACTACTTTTCAGACCTCCCTTTCATCTATTTAAATAACCTTTGTGGCTCTGTACTATGACTTTTAAAAATAAATGCAAATATTTGTTAACCCACTAGACAGATAGACAGATAGATAAATATATATCTATACATGGATATGTATATGAATACACACACACACACACACACACACAGATATCATTTGGCTGTGTCCCCATCAAATCTCATCTTGAATTGTAGTTCCCATAATCCCCATGTGACATGGGAAGGACCCAGTGGGAGGCAATTGAATTATGGGAGTGGTTATACGTATGCTGTTCTTGTGATAATGAGTTCTCATGGGATCTGATGGTTTTATAAGGGGCTTGTCCCCCTTTTGCTTGGCACTTCTCTCTCCTGCTGCCATGTGAAGAAGGACATGTTTGCTTTCCCTTCCACCATGATGTTAAGTTTGTGAGGCATCCCCAGCTATGCTGAACTGTGAATCAATTAAAACTCTTTCCTTCCCCAGTCTTGGGTATGTCTTTATTGTCAGAATGAGAATGGACTAATAGACACACACACTTATATACACACATACATATGTATACAAATATGCACAAACAGATATGTATATGCCTTTAACTATATCTGTCTATGTATTTTATGAACCAATCATTTCCTTATTCCTTTATTTTTTATTTTATTTAAGTTCTGGGATACAAGTACTGAACATGGAGGTTTGTTACATAGGTATACATGTGCAATGGTGGTTTGCTGCATCTATCAACCCATCATCTAGGCTTTAAGCCCACTTACATTAGGTATTTGTCCTAATGCTCTCCCTCCTCTTGCCCCCCATGCACCAACAGGCCCCAGTATGTGATGTTCCCCAGCCTGTGTCCATGTGTTCTCATGGTTCAACTCCCACCTATGAGTGAGAACATGTGGTGTTTGGTTTTCTGTTCCTGTGATAGTTTGCTGAGGATGATGGTTTCCAGCTTCATCCATGTCCCTGCAAAGGACATGAACTCATCCTTTTTTATGGCTGCATAGTATTCCAGGTGTATATGTGCCACATTTTCTTTATCCAGTCTATAATTGATGGGCATTTGGCTTGGTTCCAAGTCTTTGCTATTGTAAATAGTGCTGCAATAAACATATGTGTGCATGTGTCTTTTTAGTAGAATAATTTATAATCGTTTGTGTATATATCTAGTAATGAGATTGCTGGGTCAAATGGTATTTCTGGTTCTAGATACTTGAGGAATTGCCACACTGTCTTCCACAATGGTTGAACTAATTTACACTCCCACAAACAGTGTAAAAGTCTTCCTATTTCTCTGCATCCTTGCCAGCATCCGTTATTTCCAGACTTTTTTTTTTTTTTTTTTGAGATGGAGTCTTGCTCTGTCACCCAGGCTGGAGTGCAGTGGTGTGATCTTGGCTTACCTCAAGCTCTGCCTCCCGGGTTCATGCCATTCTCCTGCCTCAGCATCCCGAGTAGCTGGGACTACAGGCACCCGCCACCACACCCAGTTAATTTTTTTGTATTTTTAGTAGAGATGGGGTTTCACTGTGTTAGCCATGATGGTCTTGATCTCCTGACCTTGTAATCCACCCGCCTCGGCCTCCCAAAGTGCTGGGATTACAGGTGTGAGCCACATGCCCGGCCTGTTTCCAGACTTTTTAATGATCCCCATTCTAACTGGCATGAGATGGTATCTCATTGTGGTTTTGATTTGCATTTCTCTAGTGACCAGTGATGATGAGCATTTTTTCATATGTTTGTTGGCTACATAAATGTCTTCTTTTGAGAAGTGTCTGTTCATATCCTTCACCCACTTTTTTATTTTTATTTTTATTTTCTTGTAAATGTAAATTTGTTTAAGTTCCTTGTAGATTCTGGATGTTAGACCTTTGTCAGATGGATAGATTGCAAAAATTTTGTCCCATTCTATAGGTTGCCTGTTCACTCTGATGATACTTTCTATTGCTGTGCAGAAGCTCTTTCATTTAATTGGATCCCATTTGTCAATTTTGGCTTTTGTTGCAATTGCTTTTGGTGTTTTAGCCATAAAGTCTTTGCCCATGCCTATGCCCAGAATGGTATTGCCTAGGTTTTATTCTAGAGTTTTTATGCTTTTAGGTTTTATGTTTAAATATTTAGTTTATCTTGAGTTAATTTTTGTATAAGGTATAAAGAAGGGGTTCAATTTTTGTTTTCTGTATATGGTCAGCCAGTTTTCCCAGCACCATTTATTAAATAGGGAGTCCTTTCCCCATTGCTTGTTTTTGTCAGGTTTGTCGAAGATCAGATGATTTTAGATGTGTGGTGTTATTCCTGAGGCCTCTATTCTGTTACATTGGTCAATGTGTCTGTTTTGGTACCAGTACCTTGCCGTTTTTGTTATTGTAACCTTGTTGTATATTTTGAAGTCAGATGTCATGATACCTGCAGCTTTGTTCTTTTCGCTTAGGATTGTCTTGGCTATTCAGGCACTTTTTTGGTTCCATATGAAAATTAAAGTAGTTTTTTCTAGTTCTGTGAAGAAAGTCAATGGAGCTTGGTGGGAATAGCATTGAATCTACAAATTACCTTGGGCAGTGTGGCCATTTTCACTATATTGATTCTTCCTATTCATGAGCATGGATTTTTTTTTTTTTGCATTTGTTTGCATCCTCTCTTATTTCCTTGAGCAGTGGCTTGTAGTTCTCCTTGAAGAGGTCCTTCACGTCCCTTGTAAGTTGTATTCCTAGGTATTTTATTTTCATTGTAGCAATTGTGAATGGGAGTTCACTCATGATTTGGCTCTCTGCTTGTCTGTTATTAGTGTGTAGGAATGCTTGTGATTTTTCCAGATCGATTTTCTATCCTGAGACTGCTGAAGTTGATGAACCAATCATTTCTTAATGGAAAACATTGAAAGGTCACAGCATGATGAGAAAAAAAAACATCATTGTCATGTAGTGTATCTAGCACAGGAAGTAGCTGGAAATGCCCTAACCTTGAAGTATTAAAATGATTCCAGTAAAGCAATGGTTTGAAGTCCCAATAGTTTCCTTTCTTCCTCCTTTGGTCATTGAGGTGAATTAGGAATGTCTACTATGCAGATTTTTTGACATTTCTCATGGTTTCTGATTAGCTTCTTTCATCATGGGCCCCTCTTCTTGCTGAGGACTGACTCCTAAACACAAAGCTCTCAAAAATCTCAACTTGTGCCTGGCACTTTCTGCCTCACTTCAGTGTCTCAGCTCTAGGGAATCTTGATGTCCTTCACAGTACCTGGCATATAGCAGGCTTTCAATGAACATTGGTCAGTGGAAAAATTGCTGATGAGTCTGGCCCCAGCTCATATCTCCTGGCCATCCTGGTCATAGTCACTGCTGCAATGTTAGTTAATTCTTTCTGTCTTTATCCTATGAAGTATCTAGAAGATATAGTTATTTGAAAAAATTTTAAGGAAATTCAGTAAGTGTTTAAAGCCAGCTGGTTTTATTGTTTCAAAATTCTTCTTTCTGCCTGTTTTTTAAAGCCAAGGATCTCTGACTTTACCACCTGAAGGGTAACTTTATCCCTGTGCTTAAATAATGTTAATTTTTCTTTTCTTTGATATAAATGGATTTCAAAATTATGACAAAACTTCAACACAAGTGAAAAATATAATTCTGTCTCCAGAAATGCTTCCACGGTGTATAAAATCTTGCCTGCACTTTAGGAAATAATCTTGTTATAAAACTGGCACACAAAATTAATTAGTGTTCACCCTGTTTCCCTGCTGACCTCTGCCAGACTATGCACCCTGGGAAACCCCAGGGAAAGTGGAGGCAGCTTTCTACAGGCACAGGCCTGGGGCCCATGATTAACTTTTGGCTTTGAATTAAGCTTTTTTTTTTTTTTTTTTCCTGAGTAAATAGAAGCAACAGGCTGTATGTAGTCAGCAGTGCAGTTTAATGATTGAAAAATATTGTAAATGTCACTTGCCTGTACACAATCCTGTTCACCTTTTTACAATGAGTTGAGAGGTTACCCCTTCCAGGAAGCCTTCCCCAGTCACTCCTGGTACTGTGCTATTTCCCCTTTGAATTCCTATGCCACTTGTGGTCTTCCCCAGTCACTCCTTCTGGTACTGTGCTATTTCCCCTTTGAATTCCTATGGCACTTGTGGTCTGTAACATTCAATTCAGCTTTCAGTTCTTGGGTGCTTGTTACAAGAACATACAATTCAGCCTTCAGTCCTTGGATGCCTGAACACCATTTCAGGTGGTTCCCTTCTTTCCTGGGTAGCAGTGAACTTGTTGAAGGCAGGGTTGAGCCATCTGAATAGGCAGGACATAAATATTTAATAAGCATTTCCTAATCGACTTTTCCAGAATACACACAGGAATGAGTTGGACAGTAGACATAGCTATGTAGAGGCTTTGAAAAGAGATTTATAAGGCAGGATCTGGAAGCTGTGAGCAGTTTTGTTGTTTGTTTTCTAAAGAGGATTCCAATAATGCTCATAAGTTGTGTGTGTGTTGTTCATTGTACGGTGTTCTCAGTAATGTGTCATCTGTCAGGAAGCTTTAGAATATGACTATAAAACAATATTTCAGATTTTCACAGCATGTGCAAGGTTTCCATCTTTTGGGTCTCTCACTTACATTCTGGGCCAATGGACCTAAAGGCAAGGTGGGGAGGAAAACCCGAGTATACCACTAAGCTCCAGGGGCCAATTTCTGCTTGGATCTCACACACCTCTGAGGATGGTCTATTATCACCACCTTCTTTTCTTGGAAGAAGTAGATTGAGGGTGATGTTAATGGGATACACAGTGTTTGCCCTCATGTTACTCATAATATTCTTGGGAAGTCAAGATTCATGCTCAAATTATTTAGAAACTGATACAAGACATTCTGGAATTACAGTGAAACATGGTGGCTCTGCCTCTAGCATATAAGCTTATGTCCAAAACGCAAAGTTTACCATGGTAAACCGTGACCTGCCCAGGGGCTTGCCTGAGAGTAGCAGAGTATTCTATGGCTCCCTTGATCTAAATTTTTAAATATCCCCTGTATCAATCTGAAGACAACTAGTTTTGCCTTTCTGCATCAACACGAGATACAGGATATGTGCTTGGTAGCAGAACAAACCTATATCTCTGCACAATGGTTTGCTAGCACATTAGTTCACCTAATGAAAATAAATTTGTAGGGAAGAAGAGAATGAAGGCTTATGGTATATGTTGCAGATTCTTTTATATAAGTGATTGGGCAAATTCATCAAAAACTGTGAATCAATGTGACTAAGATAACTTGAATAAGAGCCCCTATCCTTTCTCTCTCTCTTCAATCAATGCCATGACTGAAAACACTAGAGGCAGACTAATTACATTTTTATTTGGTTCAAATTTAGGAGGTCAATTTAATAAGCCATTTGACAGATAGGGCTCAAATAATTTTGCCAAACTAAAATAATAGGCTGAAACATGTACAAATTACATATATTTAGTGTTTACTCTGTGCTAGACATAGAGGAAAGTAGGTGTATGCACTATCTCATTTACTGTGTGGAAAAATACCTATGAAGTTTCTATAATTATGCCTAATCTGTAGATAAGGAAGCTGATGTTCAGAAAAGAGGCGCAATTTGCCCAGAGTCACATAATTAACAGGTGGCAGAACCACGGTTTGAACCTGAGAAGTTAGTCATTATGCTATATTAAGTTTTTAGGTCTGTATTTTAGTTAAAATTGGTCATTGTTTTTCAAGATTTGGAAAATATCATTACAAATATTTCTGAGAAAAGGACTTTCAGATTTCACAAACTGTAAGGTTAGTCTGAACCAAAGCCACAAGGTGACTATTTGAAAACTCAAATAAATTGGGGCTGCACAATGTCAAACTCAAGGAAAACAACAATTCCACTTGTCTCAAGACCTCATTCAGAGTTGTAGTGATTTTTTAAAAGAGGCTTTAAAGAGGCATGTGTCCAGAAGAAGAAACTAATAAGATTTATGAAGCATCTGAAAAACATTGTCAAATTAATTCACATTAATGGGAGTACTCTGTGATAGGTGTTACAGTATAATAATGAACAAAACCAAACTTATGTCAAGGAGCCTAGAATTTCAAGGAATTTAAGGTATTTATACCAAAGAAGTAGCTTGAAAGTAGGATGAGGTTTGATTCAATTACCAAAACATTTAAATACTTGGTGTATGTCACACATTATGCTGGGGAATAGAGATGCAGGGATGAACAACTACATCACAGCATCTGCTCTCAAGGAGACCAGAGTCTAGGGGTGAGGGAGGTCCTGTACAGTCAGTTGTCATATGATGAGTACTGTATAGCCACGTGTTGCTTAACTATGGGGATAAGTTCTGAGAAATGTGTCATTAGGCAATTTCATCATTGTGTGAACATCATCAAGTATACATACACAAACCTAGATAGTATAGCCTACTGTGCACCTAGGCTATGTGGTGTAGCCTATTGCTCCTAGGCTACAAACCTGGACAGCATGTTACTGTATTAAATGCTGTAGGCAACTGGAACATAATGGTATATTTGTGCATCTGAACACAGCTAAATACAGAAAAGGTTTGGCAAAAATACAGTATTATACTCTTATGGGAACACCACACTGTATGTGGTCCTTCGTTGACTGGGACATAATTATGCATTGAATGACTACATTAGTAATATAAACAGCAGACTAACATGCTGGGGTCATAGCAAAAGTCAGCAGAAGTACTTCTGTTTGTTTGAGGCAGGGGAGTGGAAGAGGGCCACTTAATAGCTTTCTGCAAATATTTTAGGAGCTGCTACTTGGTACCAGAAACAAATTTATTTTAAGAAAATAAACACTTCTGGAGGGAGCATACAAGTTTGGAAATTGCACAGAAGAAAATTTCATTAAAAGGGGAAAATGTTTTCTAGAAAACAAGAGATGAGACAACAAAATAGGTTGTCTAATTTGTTGTCTACAACGAAAGAGTGGACTACCCCTCAGTAAACATGCCCAAGTGGAGTCTAGCCCACCACATCACATGGATGTTGTGGTCCAGTTCCCTGCCTTGGTGAAAGTTTAAATAATTTTTAAAGTCACTACGAATTCTGAGAATACATTATTGGCACAATCAGCTTCCTAAATTAGAAGAGTTATTTGCAGAAAATATTGATTTGGCTTATTCTTTAAATATTTACAGGTGTGAGCCTAGCACTGTCTTGTGGGCACGGCCTTGCACCTGTATCTTCACATTGTCTGGCCTGAGCTTATTTCGGGACTGAAGCCTGTAAATTGTATTGTCCAGTAAGTGAAGAAATGATAATTGTCTGATGAGCCTGCACTCCAAAAGACCAAAGCTGAGACATGGTACTACAGATTCTAATTAAGGCAGCACTGGTTTCCACAGTTCAGGTCAGTCACTTCTTATCTGGTCTCTGGTACTGCTATGATGGGGAATCGCACATCTTGTCAGCTGAGACACCCACACATTCCTAAGGAGATTCTTTTAGTCTAAATTATTCTGGGGACATCTACAATCCTTTATCACTTTCTTTTTGGAGTAGTAGAAAGTCCAATGTACCAGAATCCAGGAACACTGGATTCAGTTTTTTGCTTTGTCCCTTAATATCCACGTGAATTCTCCTTTCAGAGATTTGGTTTCCTTTTCTATAAATCATGAGAGGTGCATTAAATCAGTAGCTTTAGACATTAGTCTGGCTTCTTTAAAGGTTTTTGGAGAGCTTTTAAACTACCCATGCTGGAGTCTCAGCCTTAGGCAGTCTGATTCAGCCTTGAGTAGGATCAGGAAATAATATTTTTTAAGTTCTCTCGAGGAACCTGATGGTACAGCCCTATTTGGGAAATAGGTTAGGTAATTTCTAGGTTCCTTTTCAGTTCTAAGATTCTATGAATTTGTGATTCTGTTTTTCCCTCCACAAGACTTCAGTAATACACACACACACACACACGTATAGCGTGTGTGTGTGTGTGTGTATGTCTTAAGAAGAAAAGGCTTTTACGCACCACAGCCCATGTGGAAAAATCCAATTCACCTGTGATTATAGGCGACATCATTTTATTTTAACAATTTCCCCTCTAATGCAGCTCAGGTAGTTGGAAGAAATGTCCCCAAAATGAAAAAGCTGAGAAGAATGAAATAAACATTTAGCCAAGTTAGTTCATAACCTCTCCCCAGCCCGCCCCCCATCTGCCGCCCTTCTAATTCCTTCTCTTCTTTCTGGTCTCAAACATTTAAGCAACACATAAGAGGAAAAAAGCTCTCCCTTAAGCCCATTTCTGAAATGGTTCTATTTTTAAACACTGCAGTTCATCTCAATTGTGCTCAAATTCAATTCACTTGTGATTGTCTGCTATATTATTTTCTTTATCAATTTCTCCCCAGACTCAGTGGGGTAGTGATTGAAATTTGAAAGCTTATGGGGGGAATAAAGTCCAAAATAGTATTGAGGAAAATGTGTCTTGAGTCTGTTGGCTGCAAGAAGCCCTTGCTTTCCCACAACACCCAATCCACCTTCATCCATAGTCTCTTGATAAACACCATCCAGCCAAAATGACTTAAAAATAAATTTAAATACATTGTTCCATGATCAAAATGGTTCTTTTCTCCCTAGCCATAAAATATTTTATTTTCTATTGTTGTAGTATATGCTTAATGCTTTGGCTAAGATTGTCCTTCTTTGAAAGACATCATTTAGAAATGGAGGAACCTGATGGTATAGCCTAATTTGGGAAATAGGTTAGGTAATTTCTAGGTTTCTTTTTAATTCTAAAATTCTAGAATTTATATGCATTAAGCATATAATCATTGCTTAATGACTGCTAAATTATTGCTGTGCTTTAAGTGAAATAAGGCATGGTATGTTGCTATGCACAGTATTAGGAATGTTGGCCTTTGGAATCTTCTTGAAATGGAAAGATAACACTCATCCTGTTCCCAAACTGGTTTGGCCTCTGAACACAAAAAAGAACTTATTTCTAATAATAATTCTAGTTAATATCATATTTGCCAAACTTATGATTTCATTAATTCAATGCAAAAGCACTCGCCAAGTGTATCAGGGATGATGAAATGAGCAGAAATTAACAAAATCAGGATGTACGGTTGAGTGTAAGGATGCATAGTTCTAATACGTATTCATGAACATCTGTAAGATAGTTCTTCTCATTCTTGTCCAAGACCCCATCGGGTGGTGGAAGTGCCCACACTCAGGTAAGGATGTCCCCTATTATGCATCTCAATGTTTACCTGTGTCTTCCTCATGGCATGCTTTCCTAGCACTTTCTTTTGTATTGTGTCATTGGCTGCTAAGGTTTACTTATACCTGTTTGGACTTCGAAGCTGTAAGAGAGTACAGTGATCCACTGGAGCTCTAGAGTCTTACTTTACGGATGGATGGAATATCAGAGGCTGGTCAGTACACCTTGTTCCAAACACATTAAACACATCCAAATCTTTGTTCCAAGTGAGATCTTTTATGCAAGCCATGCTCTCCAAATTCTGCTTTCATAGATTCCACTCCTCTTTCTCTCCACTTATGAAAAATTTGTCCTTCATTTGAAGTCTGACACCTCTAAGAAGACTTCCCTGACCACTTCCCACTCAATGTGAGCTTCCCTTGTATTCTTAATTCTTATGATATTTGATGTGAATATTTACTATGAGAATTTTCTTATGCAATTATGGAGGCTAAGAAGTCCCATGGTCTACCATCTGCAAGCTGGAAAACCAGAAAAACTGGTGGGTAATTCTCAGTCAGTCTCAAGGCCTGAGAAAGATGAGCACTGATCTCTGAGGGCAGGAGAAGGTAGATGCCCCAGTTCAAACAGAGAGAAGGAAGTCACCCTTCCCCTGCCTTTTTGTTCTATCATTGCCCTCAGTGGATTGAATGATGCCCCCGCCCCCCACAATGATAAAGACAGTTCTTCTATACTTAGTCTATTGATTCAAATGCGAATCTCTTCTGGAAACACCCTCACAGACACATCCAGAAAGAATATTTTACCCGTTGTTTTGGGCATCTCTTAGCCCAGTCAAGTGAACACATAAAATAACCATCACACTTCCCCAAGTAAACTTCATGTCCCTGCATTGCAAAACTGTATCCTGTCCTTTTTGTCAGTGCCTGGCAGAGAGGATGGCACATGCCACCTGCTTATGTATTAATTGTGCAATGTTAGATTAATAACAATTTGTTGAACACCTATGTGCTAAGCACAGGATACATGCCATATTATAACAATTCTATGCATTAAGTACTATTATTATTCTGGTTTATAAATAAGGAAATTGGGAAGTCAGTTGGTTTAAATAGTATACCAAGTGTCAGAGTTGGGATTTGAAGTCAAAGCCTTATCTGGGAACAAATGCAGTATGATGTGGTGAGGTTTCTCTCCAGGGTTCTGCTTTGTGAGTTATTCTTTCATTTCTTCTCAGTTTCTTCTCACCACAGTCACTCCCTTGGGAGTGAGAGCAGAAAGTGGTATGGGTTTAAAAAGATGCGTGAATGACAAAAAATTCTTCATGGAAGTGCTTAGAGGAGAGTGATGTTGGGGGCAAGGAGTGAATAAAGTCACATTACACCATTAGCTGAGACACTTGAGTTCAAAGTGACTTAATTTCGTAATGATGGTAGTATTTCTCAAACATGTATGCAGCATCAAAGGCAGAGTTTTCACTGTCAGTAACACAATTGGAGCAAGAGACTATGGAGTTTATTGATGCTGATTAATCAGGTGACTCACCTGGACATACTTGACATCCAACTCCACTCGAAAATCTTGTGCTTTTATGGCATTACAGCAGAAGGAAGTAATGGCAGTGCTTCCCCTCTCTTAGATTTGCATAATTGTAAAGCATCAATGATGCCATTACTTTTTCAAAATGATTGTTTTGAAAATGATTAGCTACTACAAGTCCTAGAATAAAATATGTCTGTATATTTCCTGCCTTTACAAATGCCTGAGAGCAAAGACAATGGACTGGAGAAACATCTGAAAGAAGCAGACAAACATCTGCTAGATCAATAGTCCTCACACAATTAGCCTCCATGGAAGGCAGACCTTAAAAGACCCAAAGCTAGAATTCTATTCATGAAGAGACTGACATAAAAGAGATGGTATATATATAAAGTACTTTGAATATTATAAGGAACTCTCCAGATGTGGGACATATTGTTTAAGCAATTCATCAAAAGACTTCCTAGGAAGGGTCTTTAATATTTCTGGGATGGTGAAAACATGAAGAGAGATGCCTGTGGTTTAACGTGTATAAGGAAGATCTGAGACTTATTAAAATAGAAGAAAAAATTGCATTGAATGAAAGATGTTAATCTATGATTATCTTTGGAATGTTCTACACATTGAACAAGCCTCTAAAATGGACTAATGCTCTCTGCAGTATTTTGGCAAGTGACTTTGGCAGCCTCCACTGTCAGGGTCCTTTGTTCTTGAACCCTGGAGTTTAGGTCATAGAGACAATCTCATTTCAGGAAAGAAAACATTCTTTCCTAGAGCTGACAATTGGAAACCCACAAGAAACTCAGCTGCATATATTGGTGTGGAGCCTAGAGAGGATCATGAGACGCTGGTGAGAAATGGAAGTAGCAGGAGCATATGAGAACATGTGCAGCAACACTTCCTTCCACTGTTCCTCTAAATTGGTATTGCAAAGGTTAAGGAAGAATTATGATGTCCCCGGGGTGG